>NC_057825.1:99637036-100846036 GCF_910594005.1 Cervus elaphus | reverse complement strand
AAATGCTGAGTCTTTTAAGGCTGGGTTCCCACATACCAGGGCATCAGGACTGCCAGAACCGGGGTCCAAGAAGTGCACTTTGCCGTGGAATGCTTCCATCCCAATGATGGCAAACGCATAGTAGACCACCTAGGGTGGGCGGCAGCGGTCATGGGGTGGCATGCGGGGTGAGGGGAGGCAGGAGGACATGGACATGGGTGGGCCAAGTGACAACAGCCAGCAGAAAAGGTGGCTACCCTCATTCCAGGAATGGCTGCCCCCTAGCCAGGAGTTCCAGCAACCTCAGGAAAAAGGGTGGGTGGGGTCTGCCCATCGACCACTGGGTAGTTCAGGGACAGGAAACACACCGGCTGGGCCCACCTTGACCTCTCCCAGAGTCTCCACTTACAAAGTCAAAGTGATGCCGCTAACAAGTCAGGGGGTTAAATTTGCTATTGTTGTTCACTCCTGTCTGACTCTTCACAACCCCATGGAATGCAGCCTGCCTGGCTCCTCTGTCCATGGGATTTTCCAGGCAAGCATACTGGAGGGGGTTGCCATTTCCTTTTCCAGGGGGGTTTTCTGACCCAGGGATCTAACCCACATCTCCTGAATTGCCAGGTGGATTCTTTATTGTTGAGCCACCAGGAAAGCCCAAGTCATTAGATTTTGCATATTTGTCATATTGTGCACATTTGTCGTACTGTATAGCGATTTCCCAGTAGAGTTTAAAAAACAATCCAGATACAAGAGCCATGCACTGGAAGGAGCTTAAATCCCTGAGAACCACCTGGTGGTTAGGGCTAGGAATACCCCCTGGACTGTGGGTGAGAAAGAAACTTCGACAAGATTAACCCACTGAGGCTGGGGTATTTATCATAGCAGCCAGTGTACCTAAACTGTTTGCATGTATAAATGCCTGACGTTTATACACATTTGCTATTTCTAAAAATGGGTCCTAGAAACCACTGAACTCATTGATTTCAACTCTCTTTCTTCCCCTCACTTAAAATAAGGCTCAGAGAGAGCTGCTAAGAATGAATCTCTTAGACTTTCCTGGTGGTACAGTGGCTAAGAATCTGCCTGTCAAAGCAGAGGACACAGTTTGATCCCTGGTCTGGGAAGATTCCATATGCCTTGGGCAACTAAAGCCTGTGTGCACCAACTAATGAGCCCAGATGCTGCCACTACTGAAGGCCTAGAATTTGCGCTCTGCAACAAGAAAAGCCACCGCAATGAGGAGTCCACCCACTGCATCGGAGAGTAGCTGCTGCTCAGCAAAACTAGAGAAAGCCCAAGCAAAGCAACGAAGACCCAGTGCAGCCAAAAATGAATAAGTAATTTTTAACAACTGAACATCTTACCACTTGCTTCACGTGGATCAGAAAGAGAACACTCACCAAGACCAGGCCGCCGAATGTCAGCATTGTGGGGCCAATGTTAATTAAGGTGGTCACGATCACCCGGAACCTGGGATAAAATGAAGTTTCTGACGCAAGGAAAAGGGCAGGTAAGAATAAAGCTGACACCATCCTAGCACCTTTGGTTCAATGCCTCTCCCTCCTGTCCTGGGTCTGTTCTCTAAATGCCTCTAGGAATCTGCCTTTACAATTTTGTCAGTGTCAGTTCATCTACCGAACTGGGTGGGAGGGGCAGCAGGTGGTTAACTTGTATTTCACCTAGAGCAATGCAAGGCAGTCAAAAAAAACAAAAACATGAGAAAGATAATCAGTTTCACCAGTAAGACAGAGGTGGGTTTTGAGGCTGAAAACCCATCCAGCCTGGGTGGACCAGCGATTAAGACTTTACCTTTCAAGGCAGGTGGGTGAGGGTTCGATCCCTGGTTGGGAAGCTAAGATCCCTCGTGCCTTGTGACCAAAAAAACAAAACATAAAACAGAAATAATATTGTAATAAATTCAATAAAGACTTTAAAGATGGTCCACAACAACAAAAAAGAAACTTAAAAAAAAGAAAAACCATACAGTCTCATCTGATTTTTTTCCTCCACCTTTTTCTTCATCAAAAATCCAGTCTGTATTAAAGCTTCCTTGGAGACTTAGGTTGAAAGAGTGAGTATTTTGTGGGATAGCAGGCCAGTCCTCGAATGGAGGCATCCCCCTATACTCCTAGAAAGTAACCTAGCCTTTCCAAAACAGAGTGGGTTTTTCCAGGTTTGGGGATCTGACTCCTAGGTTTGTGTCCTAGTTCTGTTTCTTTCTAGCTATGCAACACTGGGGAAACTACTCACTCTCTCTGAGCTTCAATGTCATGACCCATGAACTCAGGATCATTAAAGCCCCTACATCAAGCATTGTTGGAAGGATTTGACAAGCTCCAATACTTTGGCCACCTGATGCAAAGAGCTAGCTCATTGGAAAAGACCCTGATGCTGGGAAAGATTGAAGGCAAGAGAAGGGGATGACAAAGGATGAGATGGCTGGATGGCATCACCGACGCTATGGACATGAGAATGAAGGACAGGGGAGCCTAGAGTGCCGCAGTTCATGGGGTCACAAAGAGTCAGACGCGACTTAGGGACTGAACAGCAACAAGACGATGGTTATCACACTGTTACCATGAGCCGCCATCATGACATGCAAGCACAGCTGAGGGACCAGGTCACGGGGATGAAAGTGACGGACTGAATTCCTGCCCTCAGGGAGCTGCCACGTAGGTACCCGTCACCATCTTCACAGGCTCCCTGCCCCAGCCCACTGCCCCCGGAGAACCCAGGTCCTCTATACAAGTTCCACCCTGGGTACACAGGTGGGCGTGCTTCTAGCTCCCAGGCTCCAGTCTCTGTCAAGCCCCAGAAAGGAGAAACCACCCAGGGGCAACGGTTCCCCATGGTTTCATCCTTACCTCTGGATGCTGACGATGACCCGTAAGAGCCGGAGTATTCTCAAAATCAAGACAATATCCAGTATCTGCTGACTGTTGTATTTTCTCGCTGGAAAAAGAACACAGTCAACTCACAATGTTCTTTCTGAGCACCTCCAGCTCCTCCTTTAATTCAACGACGCCTGAGACTCTGTGCGTCCTAGGGAAATGCACATCTCACTTCAAGAACAGGGTGATGGCTCCGAGCAATAAGGAAGGGAGGGCTCACCAAGCTGATCAGAGCTGAGCTGAGCAGCCCTGCCAGTCCTAGAGCAAAGACTCATGAGCACAGGACCAGACTTCAGACCATCGTCAAGAAGTGACTGTGGGTCCCGTTCTATGGAACACGTTTCAGCAAGCCCTTCTCCCCCAGCATTCATTTCATAGTCAGGTTAAGAAGCTACTCTGTCTGGAATTCCCTGGTGATCCAGTGGTTAAGAATCCGACTGCCAATGCAGGGGACCTGGGTTCAATCCCTGGTCTGGGAAGATCCCACATGCCTCGGGGTGACTAAGCCCATGCCACGACTACTGAGCCTGTGTTCTAGAGCCCGTGCTCTGCAGAAGAGAAGCCACTGCAATGAAAACCCACAAGCCTATGCACTGCAACTAGAGAAAAGCCACACGCAGCAATGAAGACCCGGCACAGCCAAAAATATAAATAAATAAAAATTTGAAAAAAAAAAAGAGAACCTGCTTTATCTGTAAATAATCCTCTCTGCCTTCTATAGGAAGGAGTGTGCAGGGTGGTGAGGGCACATGTGGGGAAGCCAGAGGAGGGTAGAAAGAAGAGGGTGGGAGGATGGTGGGCAGAGGCTGATGGTACAGCTGGATCCAACACGGGCAGGGACCAGCATGGGCAGAAGGTCAAGGATGAGCCCTGAGACCAAGGGCAGTTTTGGAGAAATAACCAGGTGAGCGTTTGGTATGATGATGCCTACAAATGAATCTCTACATAAAGAAGGCTGAGCACCGAAGACTTGATGCTTTTGAACTGTAGTGCTGGAGAGGACGATTGAGAGTCCTTTAGACTGCAAGGAGATCAACCCAGTCAATCCTAAAGGAAATAAGCCCTGAATATTCATTGGAAGGACTGATGCTGAAGCTGAAGCTCCAATACTTTGCCACCTGATATGAAGAAGTGACTCATTGGAAAAGACCCTGATGCTGGGTAAGATTGAAGGCAGGAGGAGAAGGGGATGACAGAGGATGAGATGGTTGGATGGCATCACCGACTCGATGGACATGAGTTTGAGCAAACTCCGGGAGATGGTGAAGGACAGGGAAGCCTGACGTGCTGTGGTCCATAGCATCGCAAAGAGTCAGACACGACTAAGCAACTGAACAACAACCATAGAGCTAAACACAGACAAAGCTACCATCCCTCTCCAGAACATGGGACGTTTTTACTGATTCTCTTTCATCCCCCTGCATTGCTCCAAACACCCCTAAGAGGGCACCGTGGATGTTCTACAAAGATTACTGATTAAACACATGATCCAGGAAGCAGAGAAGCTGGGAGTCGGTGACGACACTGACCTTGAATGGTGGTGTTGGCCACAGTGGCCAGCAGGGCTGCGATGATGATCACCGTATCGAACCTAACAGTGAAGAAGCAGCATCAGTAAGAAATCGAGAGAAAAGTCTGTCAAGCTCAGGATACAGTGAATCCTAAGAAAATGCTGAACCCAATCTCCTAGGGAAAGCCAAGATCCAGCCATCAAACTCATTTCCATGATTTTTAGGACAGCAGATACAAAGAAAGAAACACGGTGTTTGATCACTGACTGGCTGGTCCAGTGAACCATTCCGGGAAATCTGTAGAAATCAACCAATTCATATCACTCTGCCTTCCAACATTGCTACATACTTGCAAGAACACTTTGACACATTTTCAGAATACACAGTATAATCTTTCTTGGCATTAATTTTACTAAATGCATTGCAACTTAATTTTTTTTTTCTTTTTGTGTTTTGGCCACACTGAACAATGTGTGGGATCTTAGTTCCCTGACCACGCATCAAACCCACATTCCCTGCATTGGAAGCATGGAGTCTTAACCACAGGACCACCAGGGGAGGTTCTGCAACTTTCTAATTAAAGATGAAATTCATCATGCCATTACTTTTCTTTCTGACAAGGGTGCCATGGTCCTGGACAACACAAGTCAGGTCTCTCCTGCTGGGCCACACAAGAACTCCAGTGAGTTTCTCGGCACTGAAAGCAGTGACCACAGAAATCCAACTTTCCAAGCTGTGTCCTCCTAAAGTTGGTGTTCCGTGATGCCCGACACTCAGCGGCACCCGAGATGGTGGGCAGCATGCGGGCGATGGTTTGAGGCTGGCAGGTACCCAGCCTGGAGGAGAGAAGGGCACAAGAGACACACCCAGCCCAGGAAAGAGCTCACTAAGGTCCTCATCATCCAGCCACGCAGGCCGTGTTTTTTGATAATAAGACTAGAGTGTGGGGCCCGGCAGTTCTGGAGACAACTGTCTCACTGGGTGTGTGTCCTAAGATCCCTTTTCAAATTCAAGATGCCATGATCTGTGATTCTAATTTTAGCCAGTCATTCGAACTGACATCATAAACCACAGCTCTGACAACCGGATGTTCCCATGCCCTCAAGACTCATTATAAGAAGCCTGGGGGCTCCCCTGGAGTCCCAGTGGTTAAGATGACATGCTTTCACTGCAGGGGGCGCAGGTTTGATTCCTGGGAGGACTAACAACCAAGATCCCTCAGGCTCTGCAGCATGGTCAAAAAAAACAAAACAAGACTAATGAACAAAAAACAAAAAAGAAACCTCAAAACTAGGCAGATGAAGCTTGAAACACTCCACACTGTATTCCCACAGGGTGACAGGAAGCCCCTGTCTTCACCCATGATCCCCCCACCACACACACACACACAAAAAAAAAAACACACAGACTCACCAGTTCCAGAACTGATTCCTTCCAAAATAAGCTCTGGGTTCATACGTGTACAATTTCAGGAGAATCTCAATGATATACAGAGAAAGGAAAAGCCATTCTGCGTAGGAAATTAAGGAGTCTTTCTCATCCAAAGCAATGAATATGGTGTTTATTAGAATGATGACATCGTAAACCCAGACAAAAATCCTGGCAGCAGGGAAAAAAGAAGAGATTCTGTCGTATATTGCAGTTAAAAAAGAAAAAAGCAGGTTTAGAGCCCTACAGGGAAAAATGTGTTTCCTGTCAATGTGATGAATGGGATACACTCACCACCTCCCCCTCTACCAACACACACACACACACACACATCCACCCCTCATGGAAAGAAAGGCCCCAGCATGGTCAGGGCCCTGACATTCACCTGCCTCCCAGGCTTTCCTGCCAAGGAGAAAATGAAGGCAGAGTGAGGGAGCAGGACGAAGGCCTAGTGTTCCCAAGTGCGCCTTTCCAGCACAGCGGCTGGGTCAGAGGAAAGGTCCGGTAGAATCAGGGGGCAGGGAGAAGGTTTGGGTACCACTGTATCTCTACTGCTTGTCCCTGGAAAACTGGAATCCTTTGCTAAGAAAGCTCCTAAAAACTTCTTTTTTTTTTTTAAACCAAATTCTCTTTTATTTTACTTTTCTAAACAGGTTAAGATTATTTTAACAATATTTTCTTTTTAACACAGTACACCCAAAATACTATCTGCTTAACATGTAATGATCATAAAAATTATAAGCGAGATATTTGGCAGCCTTTTTTGGTATGAAGTCTTTGAAATCCGGCATGTGTGTGTGTCTTTTTGTGTGCCTTTTTTAAAAATTGGGATACAGTCACTTTACACACACATGAGACTTCCAGGGAGTCAACATGTCCTATTTTCTCACCAAGTCACGGGTAAAAAGGGATGAAAAAAATGTGATATTTGGGCTCAGGCTCAACTTTTCAATGACAGAGCGGGTTGCCCCAAGCAGGCATCTGTGCTCTGTGCTCCAGAGAATCCTGGGTGAATCCTGGATGAATCCTGGATGTGGCCGCAGGAAGATAGAGTCCTAACCCACTGTTCTGGGGAAGTTTCAGACTCTAGGGGCCAGCCCTGGATGCCACATGTAGACACACAAACATCCATCACGTGAAACACATCTGTAGCTCAATGTCAAGATGAATGGAAAGGACCCTTCACATAAAGGGTTTTGGTTAATATAGAACATGGGCACTGAAAGGGATATTTACCTACATCATAGGCTGGGCTACTTTCAAGAACTTCTGAACCATTTACTTTCTTTAAAATAAAAAAAGATTTATTTATTTGCAACAGGTCTTAGCTGTGGCATGTGGGATCTTAGATCTTTGTTGCGGCATTCAGGATCTTTAGTCATGGCATGGGGGATCTAGTTCCCACCAGGGACAGAACTTGGGTCCCTTGCACTGTGAGTGTGGAGTCTTAACCACTGGACCACCAGGGACATCCCATCATTCACTTTTATGAGACAATAAATTCAAAGAAGGCAAGAGGGGGAATCTCTGCTGATAGGAGTATTCCAGGCAACACATAGTGAAAATAAGGTCTCCAACCAGGTTGAAGGACTCTTTCTGGAGCACATCGTGCTGTTCAGTCGCGTCTGACTCTGCGACCCCATGAACTGCAGCACTCCGGGCTTCCCTGTTCTTCACCACCTGCCGGAGTTTACTCAAACTCACGCCCACTGTATTGATGATGCTATCCAACCATCGGCCTGCCCCTCATTCTCCTCCTGCCCTCAATCTTTCCCAGCATCAGGGTCTTTTCCAATTAGTTGGTTTTCACCAAGTCCATCTACTTGAGAATAAAAGATTCAGTTGACATTCTTAACGGTCATTCCAGTGATGCTAACTCACGTCTTCTTACCATATACTTTACAGAGTCAAAATACCACACTTGCCATCAACTTCCTAATGACTCTGATAGGGCTGGAACTTTCTGAAATCAGAGAGTGATTAGCTTCCCTGACTCAGAAAGCACAGCCAGTTTGTGACTCTTGAGCATTAAAAAAACAAAAACAAAATCGAAGAAGGAAGCGTAGTCTAAAAGCCTGGCCTCTGGCTAAGGTTAAACGCAGCTTGTCCAAAACCCTTTCCCTGCCTCCCTGAGAAAACAAAGGCAGCGAGCAGGGGGCTGATTTAGAGCTTCAGTGGTGAAATGTACTCAGTCCAGACAGCACTAACTGATTCAACTACTTTGAGAGCAACTTCAGAGAAAACCGGCTCCATCTCACTTGCCTGTGTTGAACCATCTTCTGGACCAAGAGGCTTGTGGACGACTGGTATACCCGAGGCATCCAAGTTTCCAGTGGGTGTCTCTTGATGTTGATGGCAACCACCCGGATGTTGAGGAGGTCAGCCAAGCGTAGAAAGTTCATTTTGTCTGCAATGAAAAGACGACCCCCCAATATGGGGCCGCTGTGACACTATGGTCCAAAAAGGGACACCGAGATAGCACTCCTGGATCTGCATTTCACAGATGGAGATCTGAAGCCTCAAAGGCCAAGGGGCCAATGAGTGGCCCAGGCTCCAGCCCAAAGCAGCCAAACCAAGCATGTGACTTTGCTGGTTCACAGACGCCACTGCCTCACTCCCTGCCTCCCACCTCACTTTCCTCCTCATTGAAGACAATCACTGCTTCCCATGTCTGCCTGACCTACGTTTCCAGCCTCAATCCCATGTCCCTGTCCTCCCCACAAAACCTTCAAGGTAGGTATAACCCATACCCGTCAACCCCTACCCTTTTCTCAGCCCACCCTCCTCTCTGCCCCTTCTCAGGGACTCAATCAAACCCACAGCCTCCACAACACACTGGCATAGCATCCCAGGTCAAAGTACAGTGATCACTTTCTTTTTAAAAACAATTAAGTAACTAATTTTTGGCTGCTCTGGGTCTTCATTGCTGTGCAGGGCTTTCTCTAGTTGCGGCGAGCAGGGGCCACTCTCTAGCTGCGGTGTGTGGGCTTCTCTTGTTGCAGAGTATGGGTTCCAGAGCACAGGCTCAGTAGTTGGACACACGGGCTCAGGTGCCCCTTGGCATGTGGAATCTTCCCAGACCAGGAAGAGAACCTGCGTCCCCTGCATTGTCAGGTGGGTTCTTAACCACTGGTTCACCAGACAAGTCCACAGTGATCACTTTCCTGACTAGCCTTGGACCCACCCAGCCGCTGAGCCAATGCTCTCAGGACCTGCTGGATCGCTCAGGGCAAGCGGGCTATTCTCTGTCACCCCCCAGGCATGTGGGATACTGACCAAGAGTCCACTGGGTTGCACGAACAGGAGTCCACTGTTCATGTATGAACTTCCTGTTACATACAACTTAAAGAAACATCACATCGATGGATGAAATCAGATTACACGGAGTGTTGCTGCCTCTTTGAAAACCAAGTTGAAGGCTTTGTTAAGCTTTAAAGAAAGTTGTAAATTGCACGTACAGATTCAGGTATAGCTGAGATAGTTGTTAAAGAGTGGGGTGGATTTTTTTTTTTAATTTTTTAAAGAATTATTTTTTTAAAATATTTATTTGGCTGGGCTGGGTCTTAACTGTGGCCCTCGGGATCTTTTATCTTTGTTGCAGCATGTGGGACCTTTAGTTGTGGCATGCAAGCTCTTAGTTGTGACATATGGGATCTAGTTGCCTGACCAGGGATGGTACCCAGGCCCACAGCCTTGGGAGCACACAGACTTAGCCACTGGACCACCAGGGAAGTCCTGGGATAGAGTTTTTAAATTCTAGAATGCTTCTTGGTTAGAGGCCGAGATGATGGCCAGGTCTCCAAGTTTTCAGAAGTAAACCACCAGTCATGGTTCTACAGATGTCACCATAATGATTAATTTGAGAATGATGACGGTGAACTGCTATCAACAGACACCCAGGCAAAGAGAAAGTCTCAGCCATGTCCAAAGTGTGGCCTCATCTGAGTGAGGAGTCTGAGTTAGAAAAAACACTGAGTGATATTCAACAGTCAAGTTGCTTATATTCTCTAGGGAGTGCCACAGTAAAGAATCTGCCTGCATGCAGAAGACCCAGGTTCGATCCCTGGGTTGGGAAGAACCCCTGGAGAAGGAAATGGCAACCCATTTCAGTATTCTTGCCTGGAGAACTCCATGGACAGAGGAGCCTGGCAGATGATAGTCCATGGGGTTGCAAAGAATCGGACATGACTAAGAGATTAACACTACACACTCAGTGACCCTAAGAACATCAAGTTGGATGAAAGTATTCTTACATATCTTAGGATATCTAAGAATATCTTATTCTTAGATTCTAACTCTAAAGATTCTGGGTCTTTAGCGTTAGAACCAAAACACATATATTTGTCTTAATAGTCAAAGGCATGTAGTACCCACTCAGGGGGAAGGGCAGCCTGGGAAAATTAGTTGATGTGATAACCTGAGTTCAGAGACTTGGGCTATGTGAGCTCCACCATTAGACGGTAGGGAGACACTGACATGACAACCACAAATAGGGTTCAGGGGAGCCTACTGATAAGAATCCAGCCAAGGGACTTCCCTGGTGGTTCAGTGGCTAAGCTCTGAGGTCCCAGTGCAGGGGCCTGGGGTTCGGTCTCTGGTCTGGGAGATCGACCCACATGCCACAGCTAAGAGTTCAAATGCCACAACTAAAGATTCCATGTAGTGCAACTAAGACCTGACAAGTCAAATAAATAAATAAAACTCTGTGTGTGTGTGTGTGCGTGTGTGTGTGCGCGTGTGTGTACACAGAATCCAGCCACAACCTCAGTCGTCAAATAACCTCAACCAACAGGGACTCTATCAGTGTCACTGGGCTCACATCTTTTCATCCAGAAGATTCTGTAGAACAAGAAAGGACAGGACTTCCCTGATGGTCCACTGGCTAAGACTCCGTGCTCCCAATGCAGGGGGCCAGGGTTTGATCCCAGGTCAGGGAACTAGATCCCATGCGCTGCAACTAAAGATTCCACATGTTGCATCTAAGACCCGGCAGAGCCAAATAAATAAATAAACATTAAAAAAAAAAAAGAACAAGAAAGGACAAAGAGGGTCCAAATTATGGTAATTTTGTGTCAAGAAATTTGTGCCCATCTGGTACTATATGTTGGAGATTAGGGGTCAGCAAATTCTTTTCTGCAAAGAGTAAATATGTTGTTTTGTGGAACAATTGATCCCTGTTTCAACTTTTCAATTCTGCCACTTTAACATGAAAGCAGCCATAAACAAAACACAGATGAATGAGCCTGGCTGTGTTCCAGTAAAATGTGTTTATAAAAACAGGCAGTGACCATATGTAGCCTGTGGATCACAGCCTACCAACTCTTGTTGTAGACACATTATTCTCTATACTCTCTGTTAACAATTCTATTCAGCCCTTTTCTTTCCACATCTATAAGTTTCATCTTTCTCAGTTTAACACCAGATTTAAGTCTAACACTTTTGGCACTAACAGAATTCTAGCATTTAACCTTGGAAACCACACAGGCCCATAGTTACAGATCAAGGGAGAAGGCGAGCATGCCTCACAGATCTGGTGGTCTCCCTGCTTGTACTGAGTGGAGATTACAGTGAAGTGTGAAATTCTGTGTGTCTTTCTGTTATTAAAACTGTCTTTGAAAGTGTTGGTTAGGGACTTCCCTGGTGGTCCAGTGGTTAAGACTTCACCTTTTAATGCAGGGAGTTGGGGTTCCATCCCTGGTGGGGGGCTAAGATCCCACATGCCTTGAGGCCAAACATCAAACAGAAGCAATATTGTAACAAATTCTATGAAGACTTAGAAAAATGATCCACATCAAAAGAAAACCTTTAAAAAAATTTTAAAAAAGAAAGTGTTGGTTAACCAAAGGAGTCTTTGCACACCCAGACACCAGAAATAACTGCTATCTCCCCTAAAAGATAACCTACAATCCCTAGAAGTTAACAAATCTAATTGGCTGTCTTCCTTAAGGACATGTTTGCTCTGGTAACAGTATTTAAATTGACATCCCTGTTTTGTGAAAGGCAAAATACTGGGGAAGTCTGCTAAGCCATGAGTTCATGGGCATCTTCTTGCCACTTCCATGGAGTGCTAATAAAATCTGTGACTCAGACGGACTCCTTTTTTCAAACTAGATGAGTCCTGGTCTCATTTAATTTACAAATAGGATCATGACTCAGGTGGCAAAACTGAGCAGGGCTTCCTGGGCATATATCTGGAGAAAAACGTGATCCAAAAGGATACCTGCATCCCAGTGCTCACTGCAGTGTTGTTTACAGCAGCTAAGACGTGGAAACAACCTAAACGGTCATCAACAGAAGAATGGATAAAGAAGATGTGGTGTATACAATGTAATATTACTTAGTCACTGCTGCTGCTGCGGCTGCTAAGTCACTTCAGTTGTGTCCGACTCTGTGCGACCCCAGAGATGGCAGCCTACCAACCTCCACCGTCCCTGGAATTCTCCAGGCAAGAACACTGGAGTGGGTTGCCATTTCCTTCTCCAATGCAGGAAAGTGAAAAGTGAAAGTGAAGTGCGACCCCATGGACAGCAGCCCACCAGGCTCCTCCATCCATGGAATTTTCCAGGCGAGAGTACTGGAGTGGGTGCCACGGCCTTAGCCATTAAGAAGAATGAAATAACGCCATCTGCAGCAACATGGGCGGACCTAGAGATTCCCATACTGAGTGAAGTAGGTCAGACAGAGAGGGAGAAATACATGGCACCCCTTATCTGCGGGATCTAAAAAGAAATGATACAAATCAACTTATAAAACAGAAAGAGACTCACAGACTTACAGAACAAACATTGCTGGAGGGAAAGATGGGGGGTGGTTAGAGAAAGTTAGGGAGTTTGGGATAGACATATACACATTGCTATAATTAAAATGCATAGCCAATAAGGACAGGAACTCTGCTTGATGTTACGTGGCAACCTGGACGGGAGGGGAGTTTGGAGGAGAATGGATACATGTATATGGATGGCTGGGTCCCTTTGCTGTCCACTTGAAACTGTCACAACATGGTTAATTAGCTATACCCCAACACAAAATAAAAAGTTTAAAAACTAAAAATTGAGCAGCGCTCAGAGCTGAGGGCCAAGGCCTGCTGACTCCAGTCATGAGCCAACCAGTGGCAGCCAAGGTCACAGGGAGGTATGCCTCAAGGGCATCTGCCGACCTCCTTTGCCCCCTCTCACCTGCTCAAAAGGCCGTGTGATGTCCTTTGCTGAACGTCCCCAGGGCATCAGAACCTCAGGGCACTGCCTGGTGAGGTCTGGAGCTGTCGTCATGCTGCAGCTTTGCAGCCTCAGACCAGCCTCACGTCATGTGAGGGGGAAAGCCGCGGATGAAGCAGAACCACAGCGGTGCTGTGCTTTGAGAAAATGTTCAAGTTTGAGGTTTCGATAACCTAAGGCTATAAATCCGACACAAGCTTTCGAAGATTAGCAGTGCTAGGGCGTGGGGGATGGTAAACCAGAGATAGAAGAAAGTTCTAGAGATGGCAACAGTCTAAGGCCGGAACCAGCCAAACAGGAGTTATGGGCTGATCTGTGTCCCCTGAGATTTAATATGCTGAAGGCTTAGCTCCCAGCACCTCCGAGTGTGCCTATATTTTGGAGATGGAGCCTCTGACGAGGTAATTAGGCAGAAAGGAGGCCATTAGGGTGGGCCCTGATCTCATGTGACTGGTGCCCTTAATAAGAAGAGGAGGGACTCCCCTGGCAGTCCAGTGGTTAAGAATCTACCTTGCAATGCAGGAGATGCAAGCTCGATCCCAGGTCGGGGAACTAAGATCCCACGTGCAGCACAGTGTGGACAAAAAAACTTAAAAAAAAAAAAAAAATCCACCCAGGAGGGAAAATTTAATAATGAAAAATTGGGACTTGAATTTTACATGTTTTTTCAATTCCACCTTTCTAGTCATTCATCTTTGCTGTGTTTTACCCAAATATACAAATCCATGGCGGGCTAGAAATTTAAAAGCTTCATGCACTTTCCAAAGAACTTGCAAAGTTTGGTGCCCAAGGGTTGCCCAGCCACTCTTCCCCCATCATTAGCGGAACCCTAAGTCTCACATGAGGACCCAGAGTGTATCAGTGCCAGTCCCTAACAGAGCCACCAAACCTGACTCTTCGGGGGCTGAGAAGCCTGGCTTCCGAGCCATCGAGCTGGGTGGCTGAAGGCACATGCCCACAGCTCAGCGAGGACGCCTGTCAAACCCTGACCTGGCCTCCTGGGTCCAAAACCCTCACTGGAGGGTGCTGGCAGCCCCTGTTTAACGGTGTCCTGCCACACAGCTCCCCCTTTTCCCTGGACACTCTCATAGGTTCCCGAGGATCAGTCACCGTTTCCTTCTTCTCACACAGGCAGCAAGCCCTGAGAAAGCCCTGGTCCTGCTGGACGGCTTTGAGACTTCTTGTCTCGTGTAAATCTACATCCTCTCAGACTTACCACTGCATTTGGGTGCGTCTCCCTTTAGTCTCCTCTTGAAACTGGTGAACTGAAGTCGGGGTGTACTGCAGTCATCGCATGTCTTTCCCCATTGCTACCTTATCTTTATGGTCATTTTTAAAAGCATCTTTTTAAATGTATTTATTTATGTGACCACACTGCACAGCATGTGGGATGTTAGTTCCCCAACCAGGGATCAAACCCATGGCCCTTGCCTTGGAAGCATGGAGTCATAGCCACTGGCCCACCACGGAAGTCCCTTCATGATCATTTTTGATGTCACCAACATTTCCTGTTAAGCGACCCTTAGAATTTGGGGCAGTTTAGAATAATGATAAAAGGTAGGGGCCTTGGAGTCTAGATGGCCTGTACCACACTGCAGCTGTGTGGCCCTGGGCAAATGACTTGACCTCTCTGAGTCTCAGTTCCCATACTGACAAAAGAGGATAACGAGACCCCCGCCTCAGTGAGTTTGGGGAAGATCACAGACAATAATCACAACAGTGGCACGCACATGGCAAGCACACTACCAATATCAAGCGTTACTGATCATCGCTATCAACCACTTATACATGAGTATGTAGGTTACTTTCAACTTCTCACTTGTAAATGCTAAATGCACTTCAGGCGTTTATTTATACAGCCATTTTCCATGTTTTAGATGTGCTCCTTAAAGCAGAAGCCCAGACAGGGAATGACCGTGTTACAAGGTAAAGGGCGTCCAGAAGGCTCGGCACATGCTGACTACACGCACCCTGGTCAGAACACAGCTCAGGACCCTAACTCCACGGTAACACCTCCAGCCAATACACACCTCTATTTGCGAACGTGAGGAAATGAGGGACTTCTCTGGTGGCCCAGTGGTTAGGAGTTTGCCTTCCATTGGAGGGGTTGAGGATTCGATCCCCGATCAGGGAACTAAGATCCCACAGACGACTAAGCCCACATGCCACAGCTAGAGAGAAACCCGTGTGTCCCAGCTAAGATGGGACTCAGTCAAATAAATACATAGCTTTTTTAAAAAGAAAATGAAGAAAATATCCCATCCCCCCACTTCTCATTGAGGCTTCTTACCCACGTGCCCCGTCTGTCCCTCGTCGGAGATCCTCAACAGGAGCTCCAGGTGGGAACTGCTGATGTCTGGAGCCACGACCTTGACCAGCTGCCTCCACCGGGCCTCCTTCACCACAAACGATGTGCCCACCTTGACTTTCAGGATGTTGAAAGCTTCCGTCATTTTGTGACGCTTCAGGTATGCCAGTGTGTGAATCTCATTCTTGAAAAAATACAGAAGTGTGTGTGTTTTTCTTAAGAGGAAGATTCAAGAAAGCCTCATTTCTCAGCCTTAAACATTTCAAAGTAATGGAAGAGTTGAGATGAGTGTGTCCTGGGGACCATGTGTATCCTTTCTGGATGAGCAGGAGATACCCAAGGGGAAAGGTCTCACCACACCTAACGAAGACTCGTTATCCTGCTCCTGCTCCTGGGTTTGCAACATCTCATCTTGTAATAGCAACCCAGGAGCTCATGCCACAGGGGGAATCGCAGAGAGAAGTCACTGATGAGTCTGTTAATTCGCAAGGTACAAAATCCCTCCCCTGCTCCAGACATGGGTAACTATCCAGTATCTGAAGAAACAGAACTCCGCTTACCACGTGCAAGTGAGTGAACCCATGAAGGATAATCAGAATGCTGAGAAAACAAAGCAGCAGGAGGCAGACAGGTCCAAACTCCGCCCTGCCCAGGAGTGAGGCAGATTCCAGAAAGGAAGGAGATGAGGTTTGCTGCTGAGAGAGAGGGAGACGCAGGGGTGGGAGAAGACAGATCTGCCATTAAGTCGATGAAGACAGAGAAGGAGAGGGGGAAGAAAGGAGGTGAGTGAAACGAGGCTAGCAGTGGTCTGGAAGGAAGGGGTCCGGGCTGCCATTAAGCCTGACTGTGCACAGAGAATCTTCCGGAAGAGGAGAACCCCTCTTCATGGTATAATGGGCCATGTGGATGCCCATCCCTACTGCTCCCTGTAAGCTGATAACATAGCTGGACCATAAATTCTTTTTTTAAAACTGAGCAGAGTTGATTTACAATGTCGTGTTCATTCAGGTATACAGCAAAGTGATTTAATCATATGTAGACAGATAGGGTAGATAGACAGATCGGGCTTCCCAGGCGGCACAGTGGTAAAGAATCCACCTGCTAATACAGGACACAAGAGATGCAGGTTTGATCCCTGGGTCGGGAAGACCCCCTGAGGAGGGCATGGGAAGCCACTCCAGTATTCTTGCCTAGAGAATCCCCATGAACAGAGGAGCCTGGGGGTTACAATCCATAGGGTCACACAGAGTTAATCTGAAGCAACTCAGCACACACAGTTGCATATATGTATATAAATACATATACACATAATACATACATACATACATACACACACACACACACACACATATATATATATATATATATATATATATATATATATATGGCTCAGATCATGAACTCCTTATTGTGAAATTCAGACTTAAATAGAAGAAAGTAGGGAAAAACACTTGACCATTCAGGTATGACCTAAATCAAATCCCTTATGATTATAGTGGAAGTGGCAAATAGATTCAAGGGATTAGATCTGACAGAAAGAGTGCCTGAAGAACTATGGATGGAGGTTCATGACATTGTACAGGAGGCAGTGATCAAGACCATCCCCAAGAAAAAGAAATGCAAAAGGCAAAATGGTTGTCTGAGGAGGCCTTACAAACAGCTATGAAAAGAAGAGAAGCAAAAGGCAAAGGAGAAAAGGAAAGATGTACCCATCTGAATCAAGAGTTCCAAAGAACAGTAAGAGGAGATAAGAAAGCCTTCCTCAGTGATCAATGCAAAGAAATAGAGGAAAACAATAGAATGGGAAAAACTAGAGATCTCTTTAAGAAAAGTAGAGATATCAAGGGAACATTTCATGCAAAGATGAGCGCAATAAAGGACAGAAATGGTATGGACCTAACAGAAGCAGAAGATATTAAGAAGAGGTGGCAAGAATACACAGAAGAACTATACAAAAGAGATCTTCATGACCCAGATAATCATGATGGTGTGATCACTCACCTAGAGCCAGACATCCTGGAATGTGAAGTCAAGTGGGCCTTAGGAAGCATCACTACAAACAAAGCTAGTGAAGGTGATGGAATTCCAGTTGAGCTATTTCAAATCCTGAAAGATGATGCTGTGAAAGTGTTGCACTCAATATGCCAGCACATTTGGAAAACTCAGCAGTGGACACAGGACTGGAAAAGGTCAATTTTCATTCCAATCCCAAAGAAAGGCAAGGCCAAAGAACACTCACACGATTGCACTCATCTCACACGCTAGCAAAGTAATGCTCAAAATTCTCCAAGTCAGGCTTCAACAGGACGTGAACTGTGAACTTCCAGATGTTCAAGCTGGTTTTAGAAAAGGCAGATGAACTAGAGATCAAATTGCCAACATCTGTTGGGTCATCGAAAAAGCAAGAGAGTTCCAGAAAAACATCTACTTCTGCTTTATTGACTACACCAAAGCCTTTGACTGTGTGGATCACAACAAACTGTGGAAAATTCTTCAAGAGATGGGAATACCAGACCACCTGACCGGCCTCTTGAGAAACCTATATGCAGACCAAGAAGCAACAATTAGAACACACATGGAATAACAGACTGGTTCCAAATTGGGAAAGGAGTATGACAACGCTGTATATTGTCACCCTGCTTATTTAACTTATACACAGAGTACATCATGAAAAATGCTGGACTGGATGAAGCACAGGCTGGAATTAAGATTGCTGGGAGAAATATCAATAACCTCAGATATGCAAATGACACCACCCTTACGGCAGTAAGCCAAGAGGAACTGAAGAGTCTCTTGATGAAAGTGAAAGAAGAGAGTGAAAACACTGGCTTAAAATTCAACATTCAAAAAACTAAGATCATGGCATCTGGTCCTATCACTTCGTGGGAAACAGATGGGAAACAGTGGCTGACTTAATTTTTCTGGGCTCCAAAATCACTGCAGATGGTAATTGCAGCTGTGAAATTAAAAGACGCTTACTCCTTGGAAGAAAAGTTATGACCAATCTATACAGCTTATTAAAAAGCAGAGACATTACTTTGCCAACAAAGATCCATCTAGTCAAGGCTATGGTTTTTCCACTAGTCAAGTATGGATGTGAGAGTTGGACTATAAAGAAAGCTTAGCACTGAAGAATTGATGCTTTTGAACTGTGGTGTTGGAGAAGATTCTTGAGAGACTGCAAGGAGATCCAACCAGTCCATCTTAAAGGAAATCAGTCCTGAATATTCATTGGAAGGACTGATGTAGCTGAAACTCCAGTACTTTGGCCACCTGATGTGAAGAGCTGACTTATTTGAAAAGATCCTGATGCTGCGGAGGATTGAGAGCAGGAGGAGAAGGGGACAACAGAGGATGAGATGGTTGGATGGCATCACCGACACAATGGACATGAGTTTGAGTAAGCTCCGGGAGTTGGTGATGGACAGGGAAGCCTGGTGTGCTGTAGTCCATGGGGTCGCAGAGAGTCGGACACAACTGAGCAACTCAACTGAACTGAACTGAATAGATCCATCCCTGCTTTTCCCCTTTAGTAATCACAAGTCTGTTTTCTATGTCTGTGAGTCTTTTTTTGTAAATGAGTTAATTGGTATAATATTTTAGATTACATATATCTGTGATATCATGTGGTGTTTGTCTTTCTCTGTCTGGCTTACTTCACTTAGTATGATCATCTCTAGTTCCATCCGTGTTGCTGCGAATGGCATTATTTCATTCTCTCTATATTCCATTGTAAATATGTACCACCTTTTCTTTATTCACTCATCTGTCAATGGACATTTGTTGCTTCCGAGACTCGGCTATTGTGAATAGTGCTGCAGTGAACATGGGGGTACAGCTATCTTTTTGAATTAGAGTTTTTTTCTGAATATACACCCAGGAGGGAGATTGCTGGATCATAAGGTAGCTCTATTTTTATTTTTTTAAGGAACCTCCACACTGTTTTCCATAGTGGCTACACCAGTTTACATTCCCATCAGCATGTAGGAGGGTTCCCTTTTCTCCACACCCTCTCTAGCAGTTATTATTTAAAGACCTTAAACTCTTAATGGGTGCAGCTATGTCTTCATCAGCTTTGGCTCCTTCATACTTTGTATGAAGTAAGTCAGACAGAAAAGGACAAATATCATATGAATATTATATATGGAATCTAAAAAAATAGTAAAAATGAACTTATTTATAAAACAGAAATAGAGTCACAGATATAGAAGACAATCTTAAGGTTACCAGGGAGGAAAGTGAGGGAGGGATGAATTGGAAGATTGGGATTGATATATACCCACTACTATATAGAAAATAGATAATGAAATAGACCTACTGTATAGCACAGGGAACTCTACTCAATACTCTGCAATGGCCTATACGGGAAAAGAAGCAAAAACAGAATGGATATATGTATTTGGACAACTGAATCACTTTGCTGTGCTCCTGAAACCAAGACAACATTGTACATCAACGAAAAATTTAAAAATAAATACACTAAAATAAAGAGTTTATTTTAATACTCAATACAAATTTAAAAATAAGTAAATAAAAACCCTCAAAAAAAGGAGAAAAGACTTCAAGGAGCCATGAGCAATCAGATGCATTAAGAGTGAGGGACAAGGGACTTCCCTGGTGGTCCAGTGGTTAAGACTGGACAGGGTTCAATCCCTGGTCGGGGAACCAGGATCGCACATGCCAAGTGGCCCGGCCAAAAAGAGAAAAAAAAAAAAAGAGTGAGGAGCAAATCCAGGATCTGCCCTGAAGCTGAGACACACTATCAGACCCATGCCAGGCTGACAAAGAACCACCTGGCCCAGCAGAGTTCAGCCAGGCAAATGAATCTTCAGATTCATCAAAGCAAAAGGAAAATGAGTATGCTCAAATATTTTGCAAATGCACAGGCTGGCCTCCCTGCTCCCACCCCAGCCCGGCGACTGACCCCCGCTGGACCCCAGGTCAGGCGTGTCACCTTCAAGTGCTTCCTGTAGTTGTTGTAGACAACAGCCAGAAAGACGGACATGAAGAGGTAGGTGTTGATGATGATGTAGGTGATAAAGTACAGAGAATACCACCAGTTGAGCTCGTAGGCAGGCATCCTAGAAGGAAATAAGTATCTGTCATGGTTTCCGTGCCCTGGGTCCATGGTGCACAGACGGCTGACCATAGGTGACCTCCCACGTGGACAGTCCACATGCCCGGGGCCCAGGGAAACCTGTCTCACTCTAAGTCTCCCCTAGACAGTGCGACGGGGCCTCAAAGCCACCACCGAACTTCACGCTAAATGGCTCACTCCAGACCTGCCTTCTGAAGTTCTCAATGCCTTAGAGAAGTGCCGATTTCCAGAGCCGGCAAGATCTGGGAGATGCCCCCATCCCTCTCCCTCCCTTCCCACTGAGAAAATCAGAGCCCAGAAAGGAGATCCACTTGCCCAGAATTATAGAAAGAATCTGAACTGTGACCTGGGTTCACACTCAAGGCTTTTCAAGGACACCAGAATGCCTTGCTGGGATGCGGGGAAGGCAGATAATTTTCTATCCACATTTGGACTATGAGAACGAAAGAAGTACCATTAATAATGGCACTGGGGCCTTCCCTGGCAGCACAATGGTTAGGAATCTGCCTGGCAATGCAGGGGACACGGGTTCAATCCCTGGCCCAGGAAGATTCCATATGCTACAGAGCAACTAAACCTGTGGAGGACAACAACAGAGGCCGTGAGCCGCAACTACTGAAGCCCTGTGAGCCTAGAGCCAGTGCTCCGCAGCAAGAGAAATCACTACCACGAGAAGCCCATGTCCCACAGTGAAGAGTAGATCCCACTCGCCACAACTAGAGAAAGCCCCAGTGCAGCAACAAAGACCCAGAATAACCCAAAAAAAATAAAAAATAACTTTAAAAAGTAGTGGTGCCAGGACAGAAGGCATAAATCAGGATGCATGCTTATACCACCTTCCACGGAAACTGGGTTTTGTTCAGCAGGGGACACTGAGGGAGCCAGCCAAGGGAAAGAGCCAAGAAAACACAGGAGGGCCAGGAACTTCACTGTGCTCATTTTTGGCTAGAGGCAGGCCTCAGAGTGAGCAAGAACCCAGGACAAGTTGACACGATGGTCCTACACACAACTCAACAGGAAACCTGCCCTTCCCCCAAGCGTGTTATGGGAGGAGACGGGTGGACATCTGCAGTTTACAGCTCCAGCCACACTCTAGAACCCAGGAGTCATCTACTCAGGGAGCACTGTTGAATAATCTGACCTCCACAAACAAGACAAAGCCATGATAAACGGGATATTAGGGAAAAGAAAAAAAAAAAGCCTGATGTTTTTCTCCTAAATAATGTCCACATGTGTGGAGAATTGGCACTGCGGGACAGGGGGAGGGGACAACTCCTAATCTTTACATTTCTTTCCTGTTTCATTTAGCCAGAAAACCACATCAATGCTTAGGAGAAAAGCTGTGCTTCATTTACAAAAATGGCTTAAGTGTTTCAACTCCAGACTCAAAGAACATTCCAGAACAGAATTGAGTTCAAATACTTAAGTTGTGTTTCCAGAGATGTCTCCTGTTGCTTTTGGTTTTTTTAAAAAGGTCATCTAAATTTAGTTTTAATTTAATCTTTTTTTTTTTTTTTCTTTTTGGCCAAGTTCTTCGGCATTCAGGATCTTAGTTCCTCAACCAGGGATCAAACCAGTGCCCCCTGCAATGGAAGCTCAGAGTCTTAACCACTGGACTGCAGGGGAAGTCCCTCATAAAATTTTTGAAGAGTGCAAAGTGTTAGCACTAGCCTACCCTCTCTATTTAAATCTAAATTTACATAGGGACTTCCCCTGCAGTCCAGTGGTTAAGACTCGGAGCTTCTATTCCTGAGGGTAAGGAAGCCCTGGTGGGAGAACTAAGACCCCGCATGTCTCATGGTGTGGCCCCCCAAAAAAAAACTGTATAAAAATTTTACAACAAATATGAGTAAACAGAAAATCACCATTTATTCCTCTTACAGTTGCTTTTAAGAAAGTGCATTCTGTTATATAGCAGGCATCAGTGGCTGTGAATCGGTGACTCACGTACATGACGTCAGGGCTGTTTGCAGTGGTGACCAGCACGTAGAGCTCAAACGCTATGTCCAGGACGTTGGTGAAGTACGGCGACCCTTCCACCGTTCTGAGACCCCTAAAGAGGACCCAACGACACAGAGTGTAAAAAACCCACAGACGGAAATGCAGCTGTGGTTTCCGGCCCTTGTCCGCTTGCTGGAGCCCTGCTGGAGTGTCTGAACGGGGAAGACAGCCGCTGGTGACCAGTTCTGCCACCAGCAGGCTGAACACACACATGGGCAGAAACCTCCAGAGCAGCGTGCTCACCTGTCCCCGAAAAGCTTCAAGGCCATGAGGGAGAAAATCATCATACTGAAGAGGAACAAGAGGAAGACGTAGAGGACGTCAGGTAGAGTGTTCCGGATGCTTCGGAAAGCCCTTCGGATCTGTGAAAACAAAATTTCGTTTCATTCACACACAATCAGCTGATTTTCTGCTCAAACAAAAACCCCACTCCCTTGGCAGACGCAGACTGGGATATGCTGTTGCTTTAGTTGCTCAGTCGTGTCTGACTCTTTGCAACCCCATGGACAGTAGCCCGCCAGGCTCCTCTGTTCAAGGGAGTTCCCAGGCAAGAATACTGGAGTGGGTTGCCATTTCCTTTTCCAGGGGACCTTCCCGAACCAGGGATCTAACCCACGTCTCCTGTATTGGCAGGGGGATTCTTTACCACTGAGCCACCGGAGAAGCCAAACGGGTATGCAGAGAATGGAGAAACAAGGTCCTACTGTACAGCTAGCGAACTATACTCAGCATCCCAGGATGACTGTACTCACATCCTACCCGTAATGGAAAAGGATACGAAAGAGAATGTACATGTAAGTGTGTAACTGAGTCACTTCATTGCACAGCAACAATTAACACAGCACTGTGATCCAACCACACTTCAGTAAAAGAATAAAATAACACCCTCTTGTGCATCCTAAATCATATCCTTACCTGACGACTTTCAGGGAAGTTAATGAGGAAGACTGGCCTCAAGGCCCTTGACCATCGAACTCCGCGGATGTTAACAGCTTCCAGGGACGCATAGATGACCAGGTCAATCAAGGTCAGCTGTGACAGACATGGGGCAGAGATGTCAGTACTGCTAGAGGACTGAGGAAGTGGCCATACAGATGCATGTTCACTGACCCAGGAGGAAGGTCACAATACATCCTGGGAAAAAACCACATTTCATAAACAGCACAATCCAGTTTCATAACAGAACATTAACAGCAGCTGTCATCTGAGAGTTTACTGTGCGCCATAGCCTCTAAGAAGCTTTCCATAGACTATTCCACGCCCCCTGCAGAGGGTACCACTCCTGGATGGAAATGCTTGATGTACAGAGAGGGAGATCGTGAGGCCCCAGTCACACAGCCGACAAGAGGGGCAGACCTGGGACTGGACCCCAGCAGGTTTGGTAACAGAGCCTCGGCAGTTACCAGCACTGCCACCTGTGTCCCCACCACGCGGTGCTCTTCTTCAGCCCCACACATGAGGCAGGTTTTCTAGCCTAGCTCCCTGCTGGCACCAGTGGTAAAGAATCTGCCTGCCAATGCAGGAGATGCAAGAGACGCAGGTTCGCTCCCCGGGTTGAGAAGATCCCCTGGAGTAAGAAATGGCAACCCGCACCAGTAACTTTGCCTGGAGAATCCCATGGACAGAGGAGCCTGGCGGGCTACAGTCCATGGGGTCGCAAAGAACTGGACGAAATAGCATGCACACACACAATAGGATAAAAATATCCAGATTACAGAAAATTCTTATCAGTCCTTATTAAGGTCAGTCTGTGATCCTGAGGATGGACAAAGGAAGAAGGACCCAGCAAAGTTTAGAAAAATATAAGTTAAAAAGAATAATCTACCATCATCAGAAATGTTAGGTCAGTCCCTTTGGAGGCAAGGCACCGAGAACTGAGAAAGCTCAATCACAGTGGGAGAGAAAATACACAGGCTCAGAAAGACACTGGTGCTGGCTGCTGCCTGGGGCGCCACCTGGAGGGAATCAGAGGCAGCAGGGATGGACGGACAGCTCGCCAAGGGTCACGGTATCTGGGGAGGCTTCCTGGAGGAAGCACTCCCTGATGGAATCTTTTGTTGCTGTTGTTAATTAGTTTTTGAGTTTTTGGCTGCACAGGGTCTTCCTTGCTGTGCTCAGGCTTTCTCTAGTTGCAGTGAGCAAGGGCTACTCTCTAATGGTGGTGCAAGGGCTTCTCATTGCAGCGGCTTCTCTAGTTGCAGAGCACAGACTCTAGGGCGTGCAGGCTTCAGTAGTTGCAGCACATGGGTTTAGTTGCCCCACGCCATGTGGAATCTCCCCGGACCAGTGATCAGACCTGTGTCCCCTGCATTGGCAAGCAGACTCTTAACCACTGGACCGCCAGGGAAGTCCCCTTTGATGTAATCTTAAAGCAAATAAAAGCTTTAAAACACACAACTCAGAAGTCAAGAGCCGTGGCAGGCAGACACAGCAAAGGGATGCTCAGGAAGCAGGAATTCCTGGCAGTGGGGGCAGAGGGGAGCAGGAAGTGACAAGACCTCAGACTGAGGGCTGGTGACTTGAGGATCAGGCTAAAAAGGTAAGTCTTATTCCCAGAGCCTGGGGAGCCCAGAAAGTCTTTCAAATAAGGATGAAGGAGGTGAAGGAGTGAGATCTTTTGGTTATAAATGCAGGACAGACCGGGACGGGGCACCCTGTACCCTCATCCAGTCCACTCCACACACCCCTGAGGAGGACCTCTGCCATGCAAGGCATTGTTCCAGCCCTAGAGAGAGAAAGCACTCAGAGCCCTCTGGAGGAAACCTGGACAAGACCAGGGGCTGAGGGTGTGCGGGGCAGGGCTCTGAGGAGGCGGCGTGGGAGGGACGGCCATGCAGGTCTAGGAGGGGCGGGCCTCCGGCGGGAGGGACACAGAGCCTCCAACATGGACTTTGGCTTTTCTCTGGTGGGATTCGGGATGCTCTAAAGAAGGGAGCACAGCGACCAGGTAAGACTTAGGCTTGAAAAGTGCTCATGTGCCCATCATAGTCAAGGCTCCGCGCTGGAAGTCTTAGGAGATGAGGATGGACTTCCGACCCTGTCCCAGGAGGGGGTCATGCAGCAAACAGGGCCATGAAAGAAGTACCTGCTCTTCCAATTGTTTTCTTTTTTTTTTTTTTTTTTTTAAGTTTTCCCATGTATCTCATCCTCCACCTTCCTGGGTCAGGCAATACTGTGTTAGGGACCAAACTGAAGACGTCATCATAAGTCCCATCTCAGATCGAGGGTTTTTGTGCAGTAAGACACTCATATATGAACATGTTATGTTCCAAGAGCATGTTTGTAAGTCCAACAAAGTTAGCCTAGGTACCCAATTATACACAGTACTTTACTATATAGTACTTTACTTTATAGTATTTTACTGTAATGGGGCTTCCCTGGTGGCTTAGAGGTAAAGAGTCTGCCTGCAATGCAGGAGATGCAGGTTCGATCACTGGGTTGGCAAGACCCCCCTGGAGAAGAAAATGGCAACCCACTCCAGTATTCTTGCCTGGAGAATTCCACGGACAGAGGAGCCTGGCGGGCTACAGTCCATGGCTTCGAAAAAGAGTCAGACACGACTTAGTGACTAAACAACAACAGCTTTACTGTTGTAAAGGTTTATAATACTTTTCACATAAAATACATTTTATATAAAACAAACACAAAAAATAAAAAAAAAACATTTTTAATCTTAGAGTACAGTACCTTGACAAGTACAGTGGTACCAGTTACATCTCTGCTGCCTCTATGATCGCTCATGGACGTCCTGGAATTGAACTAGAGACACTGTACAGACGTGCTCTATGCAGTCCTGTACATTAAAGTGCACAAAAGCACAGTGACCTGTAGAAGACGCCGCACACGACAATGCACACCAGACACGGGAACTAACTCACACGATCGGACGTGTGAACACAGGCTCACATCTGTGAAAGCTTGCAAGTTGCAGGTTCGTAAGTAGGGGACTTACTGTATTCATTTTTTAATAATAGGAAGTGAAGATATTTCTAAAAAAAATGAGACCAGAGAGATAACCCTGTGTATTTTGGGATTTCAGCAAATGTATGAAGGAAGTCAAAACAAATTGAGAAAGGGTGAGAAAAGATAGTGGACACTCTAGGCTGAGGCAGTCTGGCTGCTGTGCTGAGATGCTAATTATAAAGTGCCCCCAGCTAATCACGGCCCGCGACCACTCTCATCACAGCAGAACTTCAGAATACATCACGCTGCCTCACTTGGCATAACCTCTAAGCTAGTGTCCTTCCAGATCATTCTATGAAGTGCTATCACTCCTTCTTCTTTTCTTTTAACAAAGATGGGTTCCAACTATACTGTGACCTGCTCTTTTGACCGATTAAACAAGAAGCGATCTCCTTGATCACAGACACGTAAGTGCATACAAGGCCATTTTAACGGATGTGGATGTACCATGTTTTATTCATCTTCTATTGTCAGGAAAAGAAGAGAAGTGAAAGGCAAAGGAGAAAAGGAAAGATATACCCATCTGAATGCAGAGTTCCAAAGAATAGCAAGGAGAGATAAGAAAGCCTTCCTCAGTGATCAATGCAAAGAAATAAAGGAAAACAATAGAATGAGAAAGACTAGAGATCTCTTCAAGAAAATTAGAGAGACCAAGGGAACATTTCATGCAAAGATGGGCACAATAAAGGACAGAAACTGTATGAATGGACCTAACAGAAGCAGAAGATATTAAGAAGAGGCAGCAAGAATACACAGAACTATACAGAAAAGATCTTCAGGACCCAGATAACCATGACGATGTGATCACTCATCTAGAGCCAGACTGAACTGCGAAGTCAAGTGGGCCTTAAAAAGCATCACTATGAACAAAGTTAGTGGAGGTGATGGAATTCCAGCTGAGCTATTTCAAATCCTAAAAGATGATGCTGTAAAAGTGCTGCACTCAATTTACCAGCAAATTTGGAAAACTCAGCAGTGGCCACAGGACTGGAAAAGGTCAGTTTTCATTCCAATCCAAAGAAAGGCAATGCCAAAGAATGCTCAAACTACTGCACAATTGCACTCATCTCACATGCGAGCAAAGTAATGCTGAAAATTCTCCAAGCCAGGTTCCAACAGAACATGAACCGGGAATTTCCAGATGTTCAAGCTGGATTTAGAAAAGGCAGAGGAACCAGAGATCAAATTGCCAATATTTGTTGGATCATTGAAAAAGCAAGAGAGTTCAAGAAAAACACCTACTTCTGCTTTATACCAGACCACCTTACCTGCCTTCTGAAAAATCTGTATGCAGGTCAAGAAGCAACAGTTAAAACCAATGGACTGGTTCCAAATTGGGAAAGGAGTACATCAAGGCTGTATATTGTCACCCTGCTTGTTTAACTTATATGCAGAGTACATCATGTGAAATGCCAGGCTAGCACAAGTTGGAACCAAGACTGCAGGGAGAAATATCAATAACCTCAGATATGCAGATAACACCACCCCTAAGGCAGAAAGGGAAGAGCCTTGATGAAAGTGAAAGAGGAGAGTGAAAAAGTTGGCTTAAAACTCAACATTCAAAAAACTAAGATCATGGCATCCAGTCCCATCACTTCATGGCAAATAGATGGGGAGACAATGGAAACAGTGACAGACTTTATTTTTTTGGGTTCCAAAATCACTGCAGATGGTGAGTGCAGCCATGAAATTAAAAGACACTTGCTCCTGGGAAGAAAAGCTATGACAAACCCAGACAGCATATTAAAAAGCAGAAACATTACTTTACCAACAAAGGTCCATCAAGTCAGAGCTATGGTCTTTCCAGTAGTCATGTATGGATGTGAGAGTTGGACCATAAAGAAAGATGAGTGCCAAAGAATTGATGCTTTTGAACTATGGTCCTGGAGAAGATTCTTGAGTCCCCTGGACTGCAAGGAGATCCAACCACTCAATCTTAAAGGAAATCAACTCTGAATATTCATTGGAAGGACTGATGCTGAAGCTGAAGCTCCAATACTTTGGCCACCTGATGCAAAGAACTGACCCCTTAGAAAAGACCCTGCTGCTGGGAAAGACTGAAGGCAGCAGGAGAAGGGGACAACAGAGGATGAGATGGTTGGATGGCATCACTGACTCGATGGACATGAGTTTGAGGAAGCTCAGGGAGCTGGTGATGGACAGGGAGGCCTGGCGTGCTGCAGTCCATGGGGTCAAAAAGAATCGGACACAACTGAGTGAATTGAACTGAACCGATTGTCAGGAAATCCAGTTGTTTCCAATTTTTCAACACTAAGAACAGCTCAGCCATGACCAATCTTGTAGATAAATCTTTGAACACATCCTTCTAAAATCACCCTAAAGATCAAGTCCCAGGAATGGAAATATGAGAGCAAGCACTTGCATAGAAAAGGCTTTTCAAAAGGAATTGCCAACCAACCTTCCAGAAAAAACAACTGATTCCTCCCCCAAGTAAAGGATGACGAGATTGAAGGGATGAAAGGATTGAAATGTTTTCAATCTTGCCAACATTGTTTTACAGGCAAACGCATGGTCTTTTATTGTTGCTTTCATGTATAGTTCTTTTATGGGGGAGTATAAAGAGTGGCTTTATTTCTTTTCCAGGAAAAGGAGGAACACAGTAGGCTAGCACCTCAAGAACCATGCCCACCCATATATAGTTCTTAATTAGTCAAGTTAAACATTTTTGTCATATCTGCTAGTATTTACTTCCTCTTTTAGGAGATGCCATCACCAATTTTCAGCACATATTTTTCATAGAAAAGTTGAGCATTTTTATTTAAAAAAATCAAAACATCTATTTGGTATTTATGCTACACTGAACTATGGAAAAGCTAAGAAATAGTCAAATAATATATTAATCTTTCAATCTTAATGACTGAGCAGCATTCATACAGATATACTGTATATATAGGTATATATAACACAGGTACTATGTTCCTGAACTTAAGTATGAATATACAGCATGGAACAAAACAATCATGTTTATATGTGTAAATGCAATTCAGGGAAAAAAGAATGGAAGGATATATGCAGGAGCTGGAACTAGCACTCTGTTCTGAGGCTGCCCTGCACCACATTTTTAAAAAATGTAGTCTCCGTTTCTTTTTCCTTTAATTTGGAAGTGCCCCTGAAACATTAAAATATTCACATTGTCACATTTTGCCCAACTTGCGCTTCCCTTGTGGTTTTCTGGCAGCTGTGCTTGCTCTACCAACATCTGTGGTGTTTCTTGAACCCACTGAAACCTACCGAGTTTTTTTATACTTTCTGCCTTTGACCACAGCCTCTCACAGGCACTATAAGAGCACTCACCACTATGGTTACCATGACGCAGATGTTTTTTGTATCCTTCCAGAAGACCTTCTGAGGAGTGACTTTTGCAAAGTGAACAAGTCTCCCAAAGAAGGCAGTCAGACAGAGCACTTCTGCTATTGAGGTAACCTGTGGCAAAAAAAACAGAGCTGTGGCTGAGTTCTCTCCTACCCCCTGACATCACCCTATGAGAATCAGCAGTATCCCTCAATTCTACTTGGGCTTCCCTGGTGGCTCAGATGGTGAAGAATCTGCCTGCAATGCAGAAGACGCAGGTTCCATCCCTGGGTCGGGAAGTCCCCCTGGAGGAGGCAACGGCTACCCTCCCCAGTACTCTTGCCTGAAGAATTCCATGGGCAAGGAATCTGGAGGGTACAGTTCATGCGGTCACAAAGAGTTGGACACAACTAGCAACTAACACTTAGCTTAACATTACTGAAAGTTACAGCAAAATTCTTAGCTGGTTGGAATGTTTTCTTTCTCTTAAAACGAAACCTGCCTCTCAACCACAAATCCCATGACCCAGCTGACAGGGTTTCCTGGAAGGGGCAGGGGGCTTGTAAATTAGCAGGCAGAGGACCCCCAGAAGGCATTTCCCCAGGAAAGCGGGGCTCAGGGATTGGGAGAAATGGGCATCTGCTATGCTCTCAAATTTCCTGTGTTCACACTCAGAATAGACATCTAGAAGTTCAGTGTCTCTAATAATAACGCTCCAGAGATGTGGTTTGAAATGCCAGGTCATTCCTTAGATCACTGCCCTCCCGCCCTGCTGCTTGAATTTGGCTGAATGCTACCAGACCCACCTTGATGTCCTGACCATCTCCTCCTTGAGCTACGGGGCATCAATTCCAAACTCCCACAGGCAGCTAGCTTTGCAGTCTGTGAGTGCAACTCATATTAATACTTTGCCTGCGCTTGCCAGGAGACAGTAAATCCTCCCTAATAAGAGTATTTTTCTCCATTAGTGGGGAGAGAAGAGCTCAGTGATGGTGGAGGGAATGAACTTCTCAAGGGAAGGAGGAAGGGGTTGGCTCTGGACCCTGAAAGCAGCAGGTGGCACAATTTCTCCACCCCCGACCCCAGCCCTCAGGAGCCCTGGGCTCGGATATGGGCTGCAGCCCCTTCAAACTTTCTAGCTCTCAGCCTGTTCATCCTTGAGAGGCTATAGAGACTTACTGTCAAGACCAGGTTTACAAAAGGGCCTGGGGCATTCCAGGACACCCTGGCTCAAGATGAGATTTTCTTGGTAATGCTGTTGTTGTTCAGTCGCTAAGTCGTGACCCCACAGACTGCAGCTCGCCAGGCTTCCCTGTCCTTCACCATCTCCCAGAGTTTGCTCTAACTCCTGTCCACTGAATCAGTGAGGCCATCCAGCCATCTCATCCTCTGTTGTCCCCTCCTCCCCACTCATCCCCCGTAACTTGACTTTAGAGATGTGAAGTAGAAACACTGGCTGAACAGACAGCCAAGCCCAAGCTGTGTGTGACCGATGAGAAGGGTGAGGACACAGCAGAGAGGCAAGGGGCTGAGAAGAGACCCACAGAAGCGCTCCTCGTCCAGGGCTGGGCGGCAGGGTGGTGGGACTGGCTCTGGTCGGGTCTGTGAACGCACAGCTCTGCTTCTTCAGGTTTGCTGTTTGTTTTGACAGACACTGGGCTAAAAGTTTTCTGCCTGGAGACGTCATTAATTGTGACATCCTCATCAAATGGATACCACCAGCCTTGGGAGCATCCATGGAAGATTGCCAACTTTGATGGCCCCCAACAAGCACAACTCTGCTTTTTTACCTCGCTGTGCGGGGGCCTCCCTGTTGACCCAGGGCTTGGGCATGTGATGGGCTCTGGGCACCTGGGCGTTGGCAAGTATGGTGTGAGCGGAGGGTGATGGTGCTTGTATGTTAGGATGCAGCTCCTTCTTAGACCCCCACCCACAGGGAGAAGCCTGAGCCACGAGGAGTGGCCGAGAGAGAGCAGAGAAGAGAGCAGGGGCACTCTGGTCCAGAGATCCAGCCACGTGAGCCCCCAGCTGCCCAGATCCACTACCCCAGCCAAGAGAAAAATCTGCCCAGTTGAGCCAGTCACCCGCAGACTCATGGGAGGCAGGAAAACCTTGTTCTTTAAGGCAAGGGTCAAGTGAACTTTATCTGTCAAAGGACCAGACAGTAAATATTTTAGGCTTTGCAAGTCATACAATCTCTGTCATACCTACACAGAGGCGAGAGCAGTGTTGAGTTGGGAATTAATGTGAGCAGGTCATCAATTTATTACTTGGAACCCATCTGCAGTAGCTGGGTAGTCTTATGCTTTACTTCAAAGCACCTATAAATAATGACTTATGACTATGAAAAAAGCTAGATGTGTGGCAAGTACAAGGCACATATTACACTATATGCTCACATTATCCACTCAACATTAAATAAACATGCCTGCAAACATCACTTGTCCATAGCATATTACACTATATGCTCACATTTGCTGCTGCTAAGTCACGTCAGTCGTGTCCGACTCTGTGCGACCCCATAGACGGCAGTCCACCAGGCTCCCCCTTCCCTGGGATTCTCCAGGCAAGAACACTGGAGTGGGTTGCCATTTCCTTCTCCAATGAAGGAAAGTGAAAGTGAATGTGAAGTCGTTCAGTCACGTCCGACACTTCGCAATCCCATGGACTGCAGCCTACCAGGCTCCTCCATCCATGGGATTTTTCCAGGCAAGAGTACTGGAGTGGGCTGCCATTGCCTTCTCCTCACATTGTCTACTCAACGTTAAATAAACACTCCTTCAAACATCACTTGTCTGGCCAGTGTGTCCTTGTATGCATAGAAGACCCAAAATGGCCACTTATTTTCCAGTGTCTACTGAGGAAAAGCATCAGCTCGGGGAGTAGGCAGAATTCTTCCAACCCCTCCCCCGGAAAGAAAAATGAAACCAATTTCATAAGTATTGAAAATCTGAGGGGGAAAATGTAACTGAATTCATCTATGGCAAAGTCTGATTAGCCATCCGTGCTGAGAGCTTACCAAGAAAGGGAGCGGGAACACGGCTGGTTCCTCAAAGAGGGCAAGCGCGAGGTCGACCCAGATGAAGAAGTAGGTTGCTGCCCGCATCGTCCAGTGGTTATAGAAATGGTAAAGTCTAGAGCGGAGAAGAACAGAGGGAGTTACAAATGAGGAGCGGGAGTTAAACAGCTACCCCAAGCCCCATTAGAAGAGGAATGGGAGGTAAACGACAAAGTCCAGGCTCTGACCACCCTTCCTTTCAATCCTAGGGAGTGAGGGGTAGCGTCTGACTGAGTGCACCCTATAAAGTGTTCACAGGGAAAAAAATCTCCGGGATATTACCAGCTCTCAAAGCGCATTCTCTTAACAGTCTCAAGCTAGGATGAATACCCTCCTGGTCAGGTGCTGGTGACCTTGAGATGTACTTTTGGAAGGCTGACACAGAGCAAACCCTCAGTCAGAGTGACCTGTTATTAATATTACATGGTGCAGAAGCCTAATTGATTTATAATGTGTATCAGCCCATCTCGGCATGGTGGACCCAGAGAGATCTCGGGGTCACACGGTTCTCGTTAGGAGGTATCCCGAAACCTGCCAGACAGCATCCAGGCATGAGGCATCTGCTGCTGCCTTTGGAGGTACTGACACCTCAGTGCTGATGCTAAGAATTTTTTTTTTCTTATTCTGAGCTGAATCTTTGGTTTTAGTTCAACCTTTAGGGGGTTAGGGAGAAAAAGCTGAATTGTCATGAAAAGAACAAACATATGAGTCCCATCAAAAGGCAATAGAAAGTAAAAGAACAAGTCTTCTTTTCACTTGGGAAGCTCTAAGAGGATAACTAGGAGAAAAAGATGACATGTTTCCAACTTGGAGGTCTTCTCTCCTGTCCTGGGTGTTACTTACTCAGTTATCTGACCTTAGTATATTTGCTGAATGCTTCCCTACCTGTGAGGCACCATGCTCTTAAATCTTGAAAAACACCACCACTGGATTTTGCCCAATTCTATATGCCATACCCTAAATACTTTTCAAAATATTAGTTGATACAGTGACTTTAGTTTGGGTTCAACTTCAAGAATATGAAGTGCTAAAGGACAGGCGACTCTAGGTAACAGTTTAACACTTGAATTACCTGATGGCCTGAGGGGATGTCTCAAACGGAACGTTTCTGTTGTACTGGGCATCAGAAACATAGGCAGCTGCCAGGAGAAGATCCTGGTCCTCATTGGGAGAAAGAAAGGGGAGAACAACAGTCAGAGCCAGAAAGGACACTTTGCTTTCTTGTTTGTGAGTACTGAGTATCCAAAGAAAGCCCTCTTCTCCTCTCCCCCACCCTCCACGCTGCCCCACTCTCGCAGGAAGGAACCAGCACTAACGCTGCCACACACCCACCGCCAGGCGTTTTCTGGGCAACGAGAATCCTGCTTAACTTTCTGGAATCCAAGTGTAGGCTCTCAGAGGAGGAAATGAAAACCACTTGGATAATACAGCAGATTCTTTACTGTCTGAGCCACCAAAGAAGCCCCATATATTTAATAAATGTACTTAAATGGTATAATTCTACATTCATAAGGGCTTCCCAGGTGGCGCTAGTAATAAAGAACCTGCCTGCCAATGCAGGAGACCTAAGAGATGCAGGTTCAATCCTTGGGTCAGGAAGATCCCCTGGAGGAGAGCACAGCAACCCACTCCAGTATTCTTGCTGAAGAATCCCACGGACGGAGGAGTCTGCGGGCTGCAGAATACGGGTCACAAAGAGTTGGACACGACTGAGCGTCTGAGCACATTCATACACCAAGACTCAAACTATAGACTTTAAATAAGTATGGTTTGGTGCATATTAATTATAGTTCAATGAAGTTGTTAAAAATTGCCCTCCAAAAAAAATTTGGATTAAAATTTGATGTGGAACAATAATCTTACAGGTGAATTAACTGCTATAAGAATATATAATCTGCTGATTCACATGCATTCTCAGGGGTCTCAGGGGTCTTAAAGACAGGTCATTAAAGCCTAAGAAACATCATATAAATGTGTTAAACAATTATTACATATTCATATTTTCTTTTATGCAGTTAAAAAATATTTTAGTAGAAAACCTAATATCAATTATTGTTCTGTGGAATATCTTGAACTTTCAGGAACACTAGAGTTCCCCAGGACATGCTTAGACAGCTATAATATTTTAGTTATAAAATACTTGGCATCAGCAAAAGTTGATTTTTTTCAATGAACACACATTAATTTTAAGAAAATTCCATTAAGCTCCTAAAAGATCACACTGTGACAGCAAAGAATTCTGATACCGAAGATTTTTTTAAAGAAAATATTTAAAGCAAAATCTCTTAAAGGCACTACTATTTCCAATTTTTGAAGATGATGAGGGAGGGACTTCCTTGATGGACCAGTGGCTAAGACCCTGTGCTCCCAATGCAGGAGACCGGGGTTGATCCCTGGTCAGGGAACTAGATTCTACATGCAGCAACTAAGAGTTTGCATGCCACAACTAAAGAAAGATCCTGCGTGCCACAACTCAGACCCATTGCAAATTATTTAATTAATTAATTTTTTAAAAAATGATGAGGGGACTCCCTGGTGGTCCAGTGCTAAGACTCTACACGTTCACTGCTCAGGTTAGTTCTCTAGTGATCACTGGCCAGGGAACTAAGATCCCACATGCCACACAACTCGGCCACACACACACACAAAAAAAAAATTTTTCCAGTCCCAGGGAAACCATTTGTCCACAAATATGAACAGTTTGACAACTGCAAATTTGAGGGCAATCATCCACACAGCCTCCAGGTGGAAAATGGAAAAAAAAAAACATTGTTGCTGTCAGTCACTCAGTTGTATCCGACTCTTTGTGACCCCATGGACTGCAGCATGCCAGGCTTCCCTGCCCTTCACCATTTCCTGGAGATTGCGCAAACTCATGTCCATTGAGTCAGTGATGCCATCCAACCATCTCATCCTCTGACGTCCCCTTCTGCACTCAATCCTTCCCAGCATCAGGGTCTTTTCTAATGAGTCTGCTCTTCATATCAGGTAGCCAAAGTAATTTCTCAGGCAGCTGGCCCCTGGGGCTACCTCCCTCAGACCCCACCCAGACTCCCTGTATTGAATATGTAAGCATCATGGCACCCCATCCAAATGCCCCCTTGCCAGCCAAACTCATGCCTATCATTTTTAAATACGCTTACACTTTCATAACAGCTAACTTAGATTAATGTTTCAAAGCTTTCCCATTCTTAACAGCTATTCTGTTTCTGACACCTATCTCTTCTTAGGATCCCATCTGCTCTGTCCTCTGGTTCTTCTTGTTTTCCTTCCCTCCATCCCATGTGTGTACGACTTCTAAGTCTCCTGCCCATTTGTGCTTGGGAAGAAGTCCTCTCAACAGGCAGAGTTATGGTACATGAGCATTCTCACTTGTATTAAGCCCATTTGTATCTTCCTTGTAAAATGAATGACTTTTCATCCAACCCAAGAATGTGGCTTATGTTAGATATGCCACTCCAAAACTGCATATACTTTTCAAGTTTACATGGGAATCACTACCCAGGTGGCATTCATAGTAAAGAACCCGCCTGCCAATGCAGGAGACATAAGAGATGTGGGTTCAACCCCTGGGTCGGGAAGATCTCCTAGAGGAGGGCATGGCAACCCCCTTCAGTATTCTTGTTTGGAGAATCCCATGGATAGAGGAGCCTGTGGGCTAGAGTCCATAGGTTTGCAAAGAGTTGGAAACAATTGAGCCAACTTAGCATGCATGCACGCCCATGTCTACTGTAAAAATGGCGAAGACTGGATATCAGGCATTCCTCCAGACACAGCTGAAAAGTGGCTTCATATCTCAAAATAGCAGCCCCAGTCTAGGGGAGATACTGCTGACTGCCGGGACAATAGATCTCACTTCCCAGGCACAATACAATCACCTTCAGAGCTTTTCTTGTAAAAATCTTGCAGCCCATACCAATTACATCGTTCTCTGGGAGGAGGGACCCAGCACTGAACTTTTAAAGCTGCCAGGGGATTCCAATGTGCAGTCAAGGTCAAAACATCACTGGTCTAAATATGGCCATTCTACTACTCTTTCTCAAAGGTTTTGTGTTTTTATGGCACTTGGACAATAACTGACTTCTCCTGATTTTTTTTTTTCTTCCCTTTTCTCAGAGCCATGACATTTCCTTTCCACTCTCCAAGACTTAAAAACATATGTAAGAGTCTTGCGTTTTCTCCTCCTACCCTCCCCACTTTGTAAGCCTTCATTCTGAGGAAGGTGAATAATTTAAATCCCTCAGGGCAAGAGGGAGGAGGGTGTCCAGGAGGGAGGGGGAGATGGAGTCCAGTTCTGGTAGAATGAACAACTGGAAGCTCCAAATACCTTTAAGTTCAGAAACCCTGATAAAACTGAAGCTGCTGATAAAAGTGCTTTGAAAAATGCCACGGGATTTCCCTGGCAATCTAGTGGCTAAGACTTCACCTTCCAATGCAGGGGTTGCAGGTTTGATTCCTTCTTGGGGAGCTCGGATCCCACATGCCTCACAGCCAAAGAAAACAAAACATAAAAACAGAAACAATATTGTAACAAGTTTAATGTTGTTGTTTAGTTGCTAAATCTAAGGCAGGGGTCTCACTCTTTTGTGACCCCAAGGACGGTAGCCCACCAGACTTCTCTGTCCATGGGATTTCCCAGGCAAGAATAATGAAGCAGGTTGCCATTTCCTTCTCCAGAGGATATTCCTGACAAGAGATAGTACCCAAGTCTCCGGCAATGGCAGGTGGGTGGTTTACCACTGAGCCACCAGGGAAGCCCCAACAAGGTCAATAAAGACTTTTAAAATGGTCCACATAAAAAAAAAATTCAAAGAGAGAAAAAAGCCAATATGTCTTATTTAGATATAGAAGAAAATTTATAAAACTTAAGGTAAAGAGAAGTTACCATAAATTTCAAGTAAAGTGCTTCCCCTTGTCAGATTTCCCGTGTCATCAGAAACACCATGCCCTCTCTCCATCTCTCTCCCTGCCTCCCTTCTCTCCTCCCGTAGGGCACTCTGATGTCCAGAGGACAGCAGATCATTGCTTCCCCATGCACCTCACGCCCACCTTCGGTCAACAGCACTTCTGCTGGCGTGCCCGCAGAACCAAACAACCAAACACCAACTCCCTGGCTTAGCCCTTAAGGCCTCTCCCTCTGTCTCGGCTCCCTCGCTTTCCCTCCAGGAACCCCTCCTCTGGCCCAAATTGATGGACTGACTGTCCCACTCCCAGCTCCACGCCCACGCCTGATCCCTTGCATGCCTAAAGCCAGGAATATCCTTTCCACCCACCTCCATGGGGACCCATCTCAAATTTCACTTTCTCCTTGAGGACTGCCAATGCCAGCAGCTTCCATTTCCAAGTGGGAAGACAGCCAAGGGATGCTTTCGAAGTGTATGGTGAGTGTTCCATACAAAGAAATGGCTTCTGAGGGTAACCTGGGCATGGTAGCCTGGGCAGGAGGGTGAGAATATCAGTGAGCACTCGGTGTGGGTATAAACAAATCGTGTGCCTCCGTTCAGAAAGCAACAGCCTAAAGGCCAAGGGCAGCCTGAAGATATGTTTTGTTTGGCCTAGAGAGTTCTTTTTGGATGCTGGCTACTGATTCAAATTTTTTACAAAACTGGAGCCAACACAAAAATGTGAACTTCTGGTTTCTCTTCAAAAGATCATAACATCTGGCCATGTTGGGTTGTACTGCAGGAAGTTTTTGCAGCCCGCCCTGATGCTCAGTCACCTGAAGGAACGCTTAGTATGTTCCCCAATTTTGTGGGTTAGCCAGGCCGACCTTCCAGTCTGGGCCAACTTGGCTGGTCTCTATGGTTATCTGGGGCTAGATGGTCTGGAACCAGCTGCATTCACACAGCTCGGCCATGTGCACCACGCAGCAGGCTGGCCAGGGCCCTTTCCCCCAGGGTCACTGGGTCCCCAAGAGCATCTGGAGAACACACCCCAATGCCCAAGTAATTTTCATCCCTCTGCTTGCATCACATCTGCCAGTCTCCCACTGGCCAGAGCAAGTTTCATGGCCAGCGGTCTCTAGGGCTGGAGAAATGGACTCCACCTCCTGATGTAAGGGGTCGCAAAGGCCCATTGCAGAGGGGGAATAGATCCAAGATGGAGTGTGTGGCCATTTTTGTATTGTGCCCACGTGGCACAACCAGCTGGAGGCGGGTAGCTGTGGTCTTCTTTGTCCAGAGGACATGCCCTCCGGGTCACAAGCCCCAGTCCCCTCCCCAACTGAATTGTTCCCATCCAGGTCACTACTTTTATGTTGCTCCCTGGCCCCTGTGGACATTTCAGCTTGTGACCACACCTGATTTAGGGTTTCCCAGGTGATGCAGTGGTAAAGAATCTGCCTGCCAGTTCAGGAGACCCAGGAAATGCACATTCAATGCCTGGGTCGGGAAGATCCCCTGGAGGAGGAAATGGCAACCCACTTGTCTTCTTGCCTGGAGAATCCCATGGACAGAGGAGCCCGGTGGACTACAGTCCATGGGGTCGCACAGAATGAGACAGGACTGCAGACACATGCATGAGTTGATCTCTACCTGATTTAAGTAACACCCTCCCAAGCCCTCCTGGTCACTGCCCTTTCCTCCTGCAAGGAACCTCTCTGAAAATTGCTATAAGGGAACACCAGTGAACCAACAGCCCCCAGACAGGGTGATCTAAGAGTTGGATGAACAGGTTTAAGAAGAACATAAAAAAAGAAGCGCACGAAGTATCAAGAGGTGATCATACAGAGTCACAAGGAAACAGCCCAGGACATGGGCGCTCAGCCTTGGCTGCCCTTTCAGTACTTAGTAGCTTTACAATTACTGTTGCTGGAACTTCTCTGGTGGTCCAGTGGTTAAGACTCCACGCTTCCAGTACACAGGGTGTGGGTTTGATCCCTGGTTGGGAAGATCCTGCATTCTGCAAGGTGCAGCCAAAATCAGGAGAAAAAAATTACCATTGCCCAGGCCACAACCAGATCAATTAAATCAGAATCTCAAGGTATAGTCTAAACCCAGATTTCTTTTTTTAATTAATTAATTAATTTTTAATTGGAGGGTGATTGCTCTACAATATCGTGTTGGTTTCTGTCATCTATTTCCATGAATCAGCCATAGGTATGCGTATGTCCCCTACCCCTTGAACCTCCCTCCCACCTCCCACCAAACAGAGATACATTTCTAAAAACTCCCCGGGTAATTCTGCCCAACAGTAAGGCAGAGAATCACTAGCATCGGATTATTTCTATTTCAAAACTGAAAGTTTTGGTCAAAGCACCAGAATGGCTTGCCATCTCAGCAGCAGCCAAAAGCAACACCAGGCAGAAAAGGGTTCTAAAAAACTGTTTGAAAGGAGAAGGCAGAAATGCATTTCAGGTGACTAGGCAGTTTCTTATTAAGTGATCCCAAACTAACTTTTAAAAAGGTTAACCAGGTCAAATTGGTACCAAGTGTCTGAGGTCTGAGCTGCAGTTTAGTGACTTAGTCAATACTGCTATCTCAGAAACTGGGGTTCTGCTGACAGTGACCTGTTGGTACCAGGCTCTTCATCCGCTCTTCCTGCTGTGGGCTGACCCCTGCAGGCATGCATTAAGCTTCTGTCTCACTCAGGACTCAGCCGGGTCTCTGGGCTGTTTTCAGCCCTCCTGGCATTTCTAGAGGCCTCCAGTTACATTCTTTAATTTTGACAAAGAAACACTGAACACAGAGTGAGACACCAGACAGACTGAAAAGATTCCCTTGCCGCAGAAGACTGGTGCTCACCATCAGCTTCATCGTTTTGCAGAATGAGGGGAGCAAGACCTGGGCTGAGTCAGAGCCAGGGACCAAGAGTCCTTTTCCTTCTCTTCCTCCTTGACCTGCTTTTCTCCGCTGAATCCTTTAAGGTACAGGGGACATGGTAGAATCTGCCTGTTGGAAGTGGCCAAGCCCCTCTGGGAGGCCAGTAGGCCAGGGAGCACTGGGGGAACAGGGCGTTTAACCCCACCCAGAAGCCTGCCCCCGGGACCACCCTGAGCAGGGTGCAGGGGCCATATAGCTGAACGGGGGAGGAAGGGGAAGACTCCTCCATACACTCAAGGAGACAAAGGACTGAAACACCCATCACCTCCCACACACTTGCAGGACTAAAGGAAACGCCTCCGTGTGCCAAGCACTGTGCCCTGGGCCTCACCGACACTGTCTTCTCGAGACGGGTGTGATTTATCACCGCCACCCTTACAAAGTGGGAAACCAGAGACTTGCAGCGTCTTGTCATTCACAGCTAGCATTTCCTGAATCAGAGCCGAGGCTCTTTGCACTGGCGCCCTGCCTGCCTCTCCACTGAGTTCTTGTCCAGGGAAAGGAAACAGCCCGAGAACTCTTTCAAGTTCCCAGTTTCCCCAAGCTTAGGCGGTCTGGGTGAAACCAGAGCTGAGCGGCTGCGCAGCGCGTCTGCCCGGCCCGCAGGGATCCGAAGAGCCTGGGCGGCAGCCGCACTCCCCGCCCCACATCTTCCAGCTTCCCAGGCATTTCCCTTGCGGCGGGACCCTCGCTTGGTTTCCTGCCGCCATGGAGCGCCGTGCGGCGGGCACGGGCCACCCAGACCCGGGGGCGCGCCACACGGGGAGAGGACCCCCCAGCACGCAGCCGGGGCGCCGATCCCAGCTTGGCCCCCGTCCGGGGAAGGCGGCTGCGGGCCGGCCTCCGGGTACAGGCTTGACAGCTCCAGTAACGACCCGAACGCGCAGGGCTGCTGCCAGAGGCATGGCGCCTCTGCGCTCCAGCGGCGGTGCGCCTCCTCCAGCACCCGAGCACCCGGAGGACCCAGAGGACCGAAGAAGCCCGGGGGCGGAGTGGCTCTGCAGCCGCATCTCCACCCCGGGGCCCTCGTTCCCAGCGGCCGGTACTGGCTGGGCTCGGGGTCGCTCTCCATCCAGGAGTCCCGCGGGCCGCAGACGCGGGGCTGGGAGCGCTGCCGTCCGCCCGCAGCCACCAGCCCTCGGGGCGCCCTTACCTCCAGGTCAGGCGGCTCCTCGGAGGACGACGGGCGCGAGCGATGCGTCCCCGCGGCTCGGCTGTCCCCGGGCATCGCGGCGGCGACGCGCGGGGCGGGAACGGGGCAAACCGGGGCCCCGGGCAGCGGACTCAGCCCTCGGGCTGCTGGAGGCCCGGGCTTGACGCGCTCCGCACGGCCCTTCGCGTGACTGCGGCGGGGCCCCGCGGGGGGAGGATTGGCGGCGGGCGCGGCGGGTCCCCGGCTCTGGCCCCTTCCCGCCCTGCCTCCGGAGTAGTGCTGAAGCCAGGGGCGGGGACGCGGTCTCGCCCGGGGCGGGGGCGGCGGGGGGCGGGACGCTAGGGGCTGAGCGGATCCAAGGGGCCGGCGGTGCAGGGGTTAGAGGCCGAGCTGGGGAAGCGTCCCAGCCGTGCGCCCTGGGCGCTTGATTGCGCCTAGCTTTCTGTATCAATAAAATACGAACAAGACCTTCCTCCCAGGGTTGTTGCGAGAATTAAAGGAGTTACTGTATTCAGTTGCTGCCACCGGCAGGTGCCCAGTAAATTATGTTTCCTTCCCATGGCGAGTGGAACCCCCTGGAGAGCTGGGTGTGGACCCAGAGAAGGGCCTCCTGGGGCAGATACCTCTGAGAAGGGGTGTGCGAACCCTCTTCCCTTCCCTGGTGCACCCCAGCCTCAGCCTGGCCAGGAACTTGGGGTTAACAGAGCCTCTGAATTTGGAAAGAAAGCAGATTAGATTTTCATGAGACTATTCCTGATTTTTTTAATGTTGGAATGAATTTTAAAATAATAATAATAAAAAATAATAATAATAATAATAAATGTTTACATGGGGTATTTTTTGCTTGTAGGGCAGGTGGTGCTGGGCTCCTGCACCAGTGAACTTCACTGCAAAGTGAAAGTGTTAGTTGCTCAGTCCTGTCTGACTCTCTGTGACCCCATGGACTGTAGCCTGCCAGGCTCCTCTGTCTATGGGGTTCTCCAGGCAAGAATACTGGAGTGGGTTGACATTACCTCCTCCAGGGGACTCTTCCTGGACCAGTGATCAAATCCCTGTCTTCTGCGTTGGCAGGTGGATTCTTTACCACTGAGCCACCAGGAAAGCCCATGAAATTCACTAACACCTCCCAAAGGAGGAAGAAGCCTGGCAGGGCAGGGACTGACCCCGGTCAGCTAGCAAGAGGCACGGTGTTCCTCTGGGCTCTTCAGGACTACTCTGTGCTTGGTACTGATGGATGCCAAGGTCCAGGTTGGGTACTGTGATGGGCAGAATTATCACCCACCCACCCCAAGATTCCAGATCCTAATCCCTAGGACTGTGAATCTGTTACTTTACTCCTCTAAAGCAGGAGTCCCCAACCTTCCAGATCTCATGCCTGATGATCTGAAATGGAGTTGATGTAATAAGAATAGAAATAAAGTCGCAGTAAATGTATCCCAAAACCACCCCCCCCCACCCCATCTGTGGAAAAGTTGTCTTCCATGAAATTGGTCCCTGGTGCCAAAAAGTTTGAGGACAACTGCTCTAAAAAGACTCCACAGCACTGTTACTAATCAGTTGATCTTAAGATACAGATTGTCCTGGATTATCTAAATTGACCCAGTGCAATCACTTGAGTCCTTAGAAGCAAAAGAGGAAAGTGGAAGGGGAGGTGAGAGAGGATGGTCCTGGAAGGACTCAGCGTGCCTGGTGGGAATGCTGCTATCTTGAAGATGAAGGAGAACTACAAGGAACCGAATCTGCCATCAACTTGAATGAGCCTGAATGGGAGTTCTCCCCAGAATCTCCAGGAAAGAATACAGCAACTTTATTTCAGTGGTTTGAGACTCAGAGCATAGAATCCAGTCATGCCTTCCTGGACTTTTGACCACAGCCTGTGCTAATAAATGGATGTTCATTTAAGCCCCTAAGTTTGTGGCACTTGGTTACAGGCAAGAGAAAATGAATATAGGACCCTAGACTGCTTTTCAATGCCAGAGTCAAGTTCTTGGGGTGAGGCTGGCCTACAAGGAGAAGGGCAGATGGACCCAGGTCCTTAGTAGGCATGCTGGGCCTGTTCTGGTTGTTCCCCCTCAATTCAAGTATTACACCCTCTGGGAGGCCCTTCCTCAACTTCTCCCAGCCAGTGGATCACTTCCTCTCTGTGGCCCCAGGCTCTTCATGAAAACACCATTTGGTACCTTACTGTTCGTGTATGTCGTCACACACCACTTGGCCACCAGCACCTGGTCGGGGAGGGACTGGAAACCGTAATGTCCAAACCTCCAGTTCCTGGCACAGAGCGGGCATGTGGCAGGCAACAAAATGCAAAAACAGAATTCATACCAGCTTGTGGCCAGTGGTTCTTGTCTACAGGTGTCCGCAATAATTAGTTCTTGTCACTGTTTATTGTGTGGATTACCCTAAAACTCTACATGCTCTTGAGAAAAGACAGTGATTCTATTTCTATCCAAAATCATGACGTATGGAACGGTTGTTTTATGGTGGGGCCTTTTAAAATGGCTTTTCATCGGTACAGTGTAAAATGTGCATTGTAAAGTAGAAACAACTCATCAAAGATAACTGTGGTTAGTGCATTTCGGCGAGCAGCCTTCTCTACATCCCTCCACCTGTGCACACAGACATACACGTATGCAGTTCAGTGCACATGAGATCATATTCTACCCTGCAGGTGCTGTTGGCCTTCCGTCTACATCCTTCCCACCCAGGAACCCAGAATCCAGCCAGGCCTCCACCCTCACGAGAGTAAGTGAAGTAAGCGAGGTAGCTCAGTCGTGCCCGACTCTTTGCGACCCCTTGGACTGTAGCCCACCAGGCTTCCCAGTCCATGGGATTCTCCTGGCAAGAATACTAGAGTGGGTTGCCATTTCCTTCTCCAGCGGATCTTCCTGACCCAGGGATGAAACCCAGGTCTCCCACATTGCAGGCAGATGCTTTAACCTCTGAGCCACCAGGGAAGACCTGGGTCTCTACCTGGCAGCAACCAAATGCAATCACTCTGAATCAATGGCAAATGTCAATCCAACAGATCATCCAGCCATCTCTCAATTTTTCAGGATAAGCTTGGTGTTCCAAATTATACATGAATGCATCAGGATTAACATGATTCCTATTTAGAACATAGGTTAGGGTACAACCTCCCATCAAATTTTAAGAAACACATAGATGTTCTGAAATGCCGATGGAATGAAAATAGACATGTAACAAAAATATTACTAAGTTGCCAGAAAAATAATTTACTGTATAATGATGAAAAGGCTGAATTCAGAAATCAATGACTAAAAACTGCACTAGAGTCTCCTGTCTTCCCCGTCTCTGCCTCTCAGCAGTAGAACAACAAAGGAGGAAAAATATAGAATCCACATTTACTAAATCAAAATTTTGCTCTAAGTGGCAGATTTTCTAAGAATAAACTCTGAGTTCAATGATCCTTTGTGACTAATCTACCAAGTCACCTGATTCCATTTCAAAGTCGTGGTAAATCTTCCTTCTGAGTCCAGCTTCAGGTATTCTCACAACTAGAGGAGAATCCTTAATGAGGGTTCTCACTAAGAGAATCTATACAGGCTAATCTATACAAGATGTTTTCCTGCCAACAGTTACCAAGGGAAGAATGTAACTTAAGGTAACTCAACCCGTTTTAAGAAAGCCGTGGGCTGGGCTTCCCTGGTGATTAAGAATCCGCCTCAAAATGCTGGGGACACTGGTTCGATCCCTGGTCTGGGAAGATCTCACGTGCTGCCGAACAGCTAAGCCCGTGTGCATGCGCCACAATGGCTGAGCCTGTGCTCCGGAGCTCAGGAGTCACAGCTTCTGAAGCCCCCCCACCCCCCACCCCAAGAGCCCATGCTCCACAGCAAGAGAAGCAACAAAACTATATAGAAGCCTCTGCCCACCACACCTGGAGAAAGCCCACTCTCAGCAACGAAGAACCCACACACAGCCTGAAAATACTTTTAAAAAGCTATTGGCTTCAGAGCAAAGACTTTCTCTCTCTTCCCTCCCTTTCTATAAATGTAAATTTTTAAAACTCAAGAAACACATTTTCCTAATGGCCACTGACAACCATCTTCCAGTCAGCCTTGGGTAAGGATGATGCTGTGGATGGTAGAGCAGATAGATACATACAAGCATTCAGGTCTCTGAGGACCTTGTAGAAAGACTGCTTTTTGGTAACTCCCTCCTTACAACTGTCTAACTGTTACAGGAAAGGGGACCCCTTCCAGGGCCTGAAACTGGGCTCTTGTCTAAACACTCGGAAATGCATTGTCCGAGGAGATGCATGTGCTGACAAAGCAAGAGATTTTACTGGGAAAGGGCGCCCGGGCAGAGAGCAGGAGGGTAAGGGAACCCAGTAGAACAGCTCTGTCACGTGGCTGGCAGTCTCGGGTTTTATGGTGATGGGATTAGTTTCCAGATCGTCTTTAGCCAATCATCTGACTCAGAGTCCTTCCTGGTGGTGCACGCCTTGTTCAGCCAAGATGGATGCCAGAGAGAAGGATTCTGGGAGGTGGTCGGACGGGTGGTGTCTCCTTTTGACCTTTCCAGAACTCTTCTGGTTGGTGGTGGCTTATTAGTCCCGTGTTCCTTACCAGGACCTCCTGTCTTAAAACTCATGAAAATGGTCACTATGGGGCCTGGCCAGGGTGGACAGTTTCAGTCAGTGTGCTTCCCCTAACATAACCTCTATGGCTGATGGGGTGGGGGAGGGGGGAAGCAAGATAGTTAAGGAGTTTGATCTTTTTTGTATACAATTTTAAAAGGATGCATATACCTCTATTTTCTGATAAGTGCATAAAGTATTTTCCTGAAAGGATACATCAGGAAACAGTAATCAGGGTTTAACTTTGAGCACAAAACTGAAACGACAGGGAATGGAAACATGAAGTGAGAAGAACTTTTTTTCCTCTCATTTCACACTTTTCAATGAGGTTTCATTTTCACTATATTACTATCATGTGTTTGCACATCATAAAATTCACAAGGATGAGGGATGGAACTTAAGTAGCAATTTTGGCTGTTTAATGAAAAAATATTTTCTGTAATGGAAAAGATTAAAACTGATGATTATGTCTGAAAATGCCTGTTCCTGGCAGCATCTCTGCTAGTAGGGAGAATATACCTTTGCAGGGGAAGAAGGAATTCAGTTTAGAAAGCACTGCTTTTAGAGGCCAGCTGAAACAAAACACACCCTCTTGGAGTACTGAATTGGCTTACCAGAGCAACCATGGAAGTGCCACAGACTGCGGAGGTGGGGCCTTCAACAACAGAAATCTGTTTTCCCACTGTCCTAGAGGCTAGAACTTCAAGTTCAAGGTGTTGGCAGGTTGGTCTCTTCTGAGGCTTCTCCTTTTGGCTTGTAGATGACCATCTCCCTCTTGTGTCTTGACATAGCTTTCCCTCTCTGCCCATCCATGTCCAAATTTCCCTCTCTCATAAAAACACAAGGATTACTTGCAAGCTGTTGATGGAAACCATCCCACCCCACTTCCAGAAATTTCCATTCAACAAATACTTCCTGAAAACCTTTTTATTTTTCAGACACTGTATGAGAAGCCTGGCAAATATCCACCCAAAATGATTTCATTTTAACTTAATTACATTTGTAAAAAACAAAACAAAACAAAACAAAAACCCTAACTCTGGAACTTCCCTGGTGGTCTAGTGGTTAATAATCTGCCTCCAAATGCAGGGGATGTGAGTTCCACCCCAGGTTAGAGAACTAAGATCTCATATGCTCCAGGCCAACTAAGACTGTTTGCCTCATATGCTGCAAAAGATCAAGCAGCAAAAAAATAAACTTCACATTTTGAGGTGCTGGGGGAGTTAGCTCTTCAGCATATGAATTTGGAGTGGCGGGGGACATAATTAGGCCCATAAAGGTATTGGTTACACTTCCCTGGTGGCTCAGTGGTAAAGAATTTGCCTGCCAATGCACAAGATGTGAGTTCGATTCCTGGGTCAGGAAGACCCCCTGGAGAAGAGAATACCAACCCACTCCTTTACCTGGAGAATTCCATGGAGAGAGGAGCCTGGTGGGCTGCAGTCCATGGGATCACAGAGAGTTGGACACAACCAAGCGACCAAGCATGCCGCACCCCACTTTAGAATTAAGAAAACAGAAGCTCAGAGGGGAGAATCAAGTTGTCCTAGGTCACACAGCCTGGAAGTGTAGCACCAGGATCACAAACCCCCGGCCACTGGCATTGTGGAATTTCCACTCCACTCACTGTGCTCTGTCCAGAAATAGCTCCTAGGGAATTTCAGTTGAGAAAATGAAAAAAGTTCATACTTTACCAAAGAAGTCTGCCTAATTCTGCCTAACCAAAGAATCTGCCAATTATCCCCTAGAATCCCATAAGATTTGTAAGTATTTTGAACACTGCAAGGCAGCCAGTTAGGACACATTGTTGACAGGTGGTCATGGTTGACAGGCGGGTGGTGGTGGTGGTTTAGTTGCTAAGTTGTATCCAGCTCTTTGCAACCCCAGGGACTGTAGCCCTCCAGGCTCCTCTGTCAATGGAATGTCCAGGCAAGAATACTGGAGTGGGTTGCCATTTTCTTCTCCAGGGGATCTTCCTGGCCAGGGATCCAACCACTTGTCCTGCATTGGCAGCTGGATTCTTTACTGACTGAGCCACCAGGGACAGTAGGGGGCAAACCTCAAACAGGACTTCCCTGGTGGTCCAGTGGCTGGGACGTTGCACTTCCAATGCAGGGGCTGTGTGTTCCATCCCTGGTCCTGGGAACTAATATTCCACATGCTATGCAGACAAAGTAAATAAATAAATTGTAAAAGAACAACAAGAACAAAAACCCTTCTCAAACGTATTTCTCTGGCAGCACAACCCAACTGCCATCCTGCCATCCTGACTCCATCCATCTCCTCCTTCTCACATGCTCTGCTCCAGCCTCGCTGGCTTCCATTCCATTTCTCAAACATTCCTCAGGGTCTTTGCTCCACCCATTCCTTCAGCCCAGATGGCTCATCCCCCTGCACCCACCTGCCCAGCTCCCTGCCCCTTCAAGTGTTTGCTCAGCTCCCACCTTTTCAGGGACCCTGACTATCCCACTTAATTCTTCTATCCACTCCTGTCCTTCTGACCCCTCTTCCTCATCTCTTACTTTCTTGCATTGCCCTTATCACCTTCAACCTTAGGACACAATTTCTCATCTCTCACATTTATTGTTTATTATCTCTGCTGTAATGTAATGTCCACAAGGGTAAAAATTTTGATCTTGTCCACAGACAGTTCTCAAAGCATCTGATACAGTATCTGGAAAATAAAAGGTTTTCAATAAGTGTGTGTTGAATGGAAATTTCTGGAAGTAGTGTGGAATGGCTTCCATGAAGACCTTGCAATTAACCACAGAAAAGAGGATGTAGAAGGTTATTCTGTGCTTTCGGTTCCCAGAGGACACAATTTTCTCAGGGCTCCCAGGCCGCCTCCCCTGTGCCCCGTGGGAAACCCACAGCCCCATCTGGCATCTCGCCTGCATCCTCACTGGGGGTGATGGCTTGTTTCACCTCCCCCCACCCCTGGCTGAAGGCGCAGGGCCAGAACTCCATTCTGAACTACCTAGGTATCCTTTGAAGCCACACGAGAGTCCAAAAATATTTCTCAGCCTAAACTGCTGATCTGTTCCAAGTTGAGAATTTTATAAACAAAACTGAGTTATTAAAGCAATGGATAAAATGAAGCATCACTGTGGATGATTCCACATAAAAGCTGTTTATAGTTCTATTTTGTTGGAGTCATTTCTTCTTTTGTGAATTCTCTGCTTTTGACAAGAGCAGTTCTCTAAGGGCTTCCCTGGTGGTCCAGCAGTTAAGACTCTGAGCTTCCACTGTGGGTGGGGCACGGGTTCGGTCTCTGGCTGGGGAACTATGATCCCACATGCCACATGGCCACAATAAATAAATAAATTGTAAAAAAGAAAAACAACAAAGAACAACTTCTTTATATTAAAAAAAGGAGTTCTTGCCTTAGTTTCTTGGTATGAGAAGTGAGCCAAATTGCCAAGGCTAGGAAATAGTCCCCAAAAGACTGCCATCAATTCCGACACCAATCACAAATTTGGGGTGTTCCCAAGGCCACCAATAATTTGCTGTAAAGACTCACAGGACTCATTGAAAGCTGTTATGCTCATAGTTATGGTTTATTACAAGGAAGGATACAGATGAAAACCAACCAAGGGAAAAGTGCATAGGACAGAGTCCACGGAACAGAGTGCTTCCAGTCATCTGACCTGGTGGAGTCCTGGACAGCGGCCTCCTGGCTGTGATGCGTGACGATGAGCACAGATGACTGAAGAGTTTCCACTGGCCAGCAGTGGAATGATCTGAACACTAGTGAGGAATACAATGCAATAGAGAGAAACATATTATGTGTGTTAAAATCTGTGCTTTTCTAATGATCCTTTAAAGATAGCTAGAGAATGCTAGGAAACTAAATCATTATCTGGAAAACTGGTAAACAGAGGGGAAGATGCAAGCAGCTGTCTCACCTTTCTCAGTCAAATGATGCTCAGAGTAATTAAGAGTGAATGACAGGGGACTTCCCTGGTGGTCCAGTGGTTATATCTGTTCTATGCTAACAAATATAATTTACAGAAAGAGTAAATTTAATTCATTTTGGAAGTGAGTTTGGAAATTATATTTAGAAATACATATTTGTTAGAGTATACTGAAAAATTTTTGAAAATTATATTTGTTAGAACACATTTCTTACAGGAAAGTAAATGTATTTATCTGTCATGTAGCAGCAGCTGCTGCTGCTATTCAATCCCTAAGCTGTGTCTGACTTTTTGTGACCCTGTGGACTGTAGCCCGCCAGGCTCCTCTGTCCATGGGATTCTCCTGGCAAGAATACTGGAGTGGGCTGACATTTCCTTCTCCAGGGGGTCTTCTCAGTCCAGGGGTTGAACACACATCTCCTGCATTGGCAGGCGGGCTACAGAGTCACCAGAGAACATAGGGACATATGGGGTACAGAGGAACAAATCACTTATAAGCATAAAAATACATATTGAAATAAGAGAAAATCTGGGAAGACACTTACCGAAGGGCCTGTTCACACAGTTTTTGAATGGATGATAGATGGTAGTATTGAATTCCAATGAATCCCTCTGAAAGAGGGATGGGCAAGATAATTTGATTTTAATATGTCAAATTTTAATATGTCACTTTGCCTCTGGCAATGGCTTGTTTCAGGCAGACTTCCCACTGAAAGTAACTAGAAAATCCTGACCAAAAAAAAATTTTTTTTTTAAATCTAAGGCAGCAAGGAGCTGCAGGGAACCTCAGGGAACCAGCATCCTGGAAGAAAGGAACCTAGAGAGTGAGCTTGAACTTGGCTCAACTTCTCCCTTCAAGGCATTTGCCAATTGGCAAGTGGGGACTGACAGGCTGAGCCAAGAGCAGCAGGTGAGATGCTGAGATGCTGAAGGTAGAGCTGGTGATGTGTCAGAGCTGGGAGAACAAACACTCGGGGGCTTCCCAGGTGGCGCTAGTGGTAAAGAACCCACCTGCCAATGCAGGAGACATAAGACACAAGGGTTTGATCCCTGGGTGGGGAAGATCGCCCAGAGCAGGGCATGGCAGCCCACTCCAGTATTCTTGCCTGGAGAATCCCATGGACAGAAGGGCCTGGCAGGCTACAGTCCATGGGGTCACAAAGTCGGACACGACTGAAGTGACTAAGAACGTGTGCGCTAACAAACACTCGGGATCAGGACCTGCCAAATGAGGACCACCGCAGGCTTTCAGAACAGACCCTCAAGGTATACAGTCCATAACGAAGTATGAGGTAGAAGTAGATCCACCTTTATAAGGACTGAAGCCTACCTTCTAATTCACTCAGTCCTTAATGGGATACAAGTATGTTAGTCTTTAGTAAGTCAAAGGTGAATGTTGTAATGTCTAGGGAAAATATCAAAAGAAAAAGAATGCATAATTAATGAACTGATAAAGATGGAAAAGGGAATAATAAGTTCTGCGCTGGAAGCAAGATAAATTCTCTCTGGATTACGATATTGTCCAAAGATTCAAATTATCCAGAATTTTTTTTAGGGAATTCCCTGGTGGTCCAGTGCTTAGGATTCTGTGCTTTCATTGCCAGGAGTACTGGTTCAATCCGTAGTAGGGAACTTCGATCCCGTAAGCTTTGTGGTACCGCCAAAACAAGACAAATGACAAGAAGTCATAGATCCAAGAAACTATGAACACAAGATGGATCAATACAAATAAAACTCACTTAAGAACAGCATATCAAATTACTAAAAATTAAAGGAGAAAATACTAAGATTGGCCAGAAGAAAGGTAAAAATTCATGCTACCATGAAAGACACAAAAGCAAATTTTATGATTGACTTCTCAGCCTGAAGAAAAGGTAATGATACCTTTAAAGCAACAGAGAAAAATAATGCATAACCTAGAATTCTATGCCCTGGAAATTATCCTTCCAAAGCAAAAGTGAAATAAGGATAATTAGGCAAATTACAATTGAGAAATTTCTTTAGCAGCAGATTTGCTACAGAATATATTAAATGGAGTTTTTAGGTAGAAGGGAAATAATTCTAGATGGAAGCACAGAGACACAAGGAGGTATGAAGAGCAACAAAAAGCAATTCCTTCACCCCAGTAAAAATGTGGGTGAATCTTAATGAATATTGGCTGTGTAAAACAACAACAATAACTGTAGGATTAAAATATATACACAGAATTTCAATAAAGGTAACCAGGGCAGAAAGCAACGCAGGTTTTAAACTGGGGAAAAGACATTTCTCCAAAGAAGATATACTAGGGACCAGTAAACACATCAAAAGATGGTCAACATCACTCATCATTAGGCAAAAGCAATTTGAAAATCGCGGTGACACACCACTTCACATGGGGCTTCCCGGTGGCTCTGCTGCTAGAGAACCCGCCTGCAGCGCAGGGGCATGGCCAGCTACATTCCACGGGGTCACAAGAGTCAGGCGCAACTTAGCAACTAAACCCCCACTTCACATGAGAGTGTTCGTGATAAAACAAAAAAATAGGAAAGAACGAAGTTGGAGGACTCACACTTCCTGATTACTAAACTTACTATAAAACCACAGTGATGAAACAGTGTGGTACTGGCATAAGGACAGACACATAAATCAATGGAATAGAACAGACAGCCTAGAAATAAACCCTAAGCTATACCATCAGTTGATTTTCAGCAAGGATGCCAAGAACATTCAATGGGGAAAAGACAGTCTCCTCAACAGATGATGTTGGGACAACTGGACGGCCACACGAGTGAGGTTGAAACTTTACCTTATACCATATACAAAAAGTAACCCCAAAATGAGTCAAAGGCCTAAATATAAGAGCTAAAAGTATACAATTCTTACAGGAAAACAGGGAAACGCTTTCATGGCATGGGATTTGCAATGATTTCTTGGTGTGATACCGAATGCACAGGTAACAACAAAAAGAGTTGTAGAGGAAACCAATTCCATTTGCATACATACATTAAATGAACTTACAACATATGTAAGTCTAATACTGTAAATGGTAATATCTTTTGCTTGGTGAGCACTTTGAAATGCAGACTCAACAATGGTAGTTAATATATCATTCAAAGTACACTCTTGTAATTCTTTAACTCATTACACTTGACTATTCACCCTGTAAATCCCCAGTAATCATCACCTCAAAGCCAGTTGACCATTATCAAGTCTACTAAAATGTCCCACTGAAACAATATACCCAGGGGAAAAATACAAAATCTCACGTCAGGGGCACACTAGCTTTTTAAGAGGGATTTAAATCTTATACCTCTGAACTCCTTCCCATCAGCTCCATTCATCCCTCTGGCCCGAGTTACCTCCTCCTAAAACAAGAGGATTTGAAGACTTCCCCAGTGGTCCAGTGGCTAAGATTCTGCATTCCCAATGCAGGGAGACTGGTCAGGGAACTAAATCCCACATGCTGTAACTAAGATTCTGCATGCCTCAATGAAGATCAAGGATTCCACATGCCAAATTAAAAAAAAAAAAAATTTTTTTTTAAATGAAAATAAAACAAGGGCAATTTTCTATGGCCTCTGCCAGGTCTATGTGTCTAAGGTTCTCCCATATTCAAGGCTCCAGTGTACATGATCTGGCTTATTTTTAACCCAAGGGCCACTTAGGGATGAGGCATGGATTCCAAGTGAAGTTCAAATTGCAATATCAGCAGAGGCCAAAGTACACAGTGTCAGGCAGCCAAAGCTGGCTTTTAAATGTGCCTCAGAGCTACTGAATCACACCAAACTCCTCATGTTACAGCTGAGAAAACGAAGATTCGGGGAAATTAAGCTTCTTCTTTGGATTATCCTACTTATCTATCCCACTTAATTTAGTTCACTTCAGTTCAGTTCAGTTCAGTCACTCAGTCGTGTCCGACTCTTTGCGACCCCATGAATTGTAGCACGTCAGGCCTCCCTGTCCATCACCAACTCCTGGAGTTTACTCAAACTCATGTCCATCGAGTCAGTGATGCCAGCCAGTCATCTCACCCTTTATCGTCCCCTTTTCCTCCTGCCCCCAATCCCTCCCAGCATCAGGGTCTTTTCCAATGAGTCAACTCTTCGCATCAGGTAGCCAAAGTACTGGAGTTTCAGCTTCAGCATCAGTCCTTCCAATGAACACCCAGGACTGATTTCCTTTAGGATAGACTGGTTGGATCTCCTTGCAGTCCAAGGGATTCTCAAGAGTCTTCTCCAACACCACAGTTCAAAAGCATCAATTCTTCTGCACTCAGCTTTCTTCACAGTCCAACTCTCATATCCATACATGACCACTGGAAAAACCATAGCCTTGACTAGACGGACCTTTGTTGGCAAAGTAATGTCTCTGCTTTTTAATATGCTATCTAGGTTGGTCATAACTTTCCTTCCAAGGAGTAAGCATTTTTTAATTTCATGACTGCAGTCACCATCTGCAGTGATTTTGGAGCCCCCCAAAATAAAGTCAGCCACTGTTTCCCCATCTATTTCCCATGAAGTGATGGGACCAGATGCCATGATCTTAGTTTTCTGAATGTTGAGCTTTAAGTCAACTTTTTCCACTCCCCTCTTTCACTTTCATCAAGAGGCTTTTTAGTTCCTCTTCACTTTCTGCCATAAGGGTGGTGTCATCTGCATATCTGAGGTTATTGATATTTCTCCCAGCAATCTTGATTCCAGCTGGTGCTTCTTCCAGCCCAGTGTTTCTCATGATGTACTCTGCATATAAGTTAAATAAGCAGGGTGACAATATACAGCCTTGACGTACTCCTTTTTCTATTTGGAACCAGTCTGCTGTTCCATGTCCAGTTCTAACTGTCGCCTCCTGACCTGCATATAGGTTTGTCAATGGGCAGGTCAGGTGGTCTGGTATTCCCATCTCTTGAAGAATTTTCCAGTTTATTGTGATCCACACAGTCAAAGGCTTTGGCATAGTCAGTAAAGCAGAAATAGATGCTTTTCTGGAACTCTCTTGCTTTTTTGATGATCCAGCAGATGTTGGCAATTTGATCTCTGGTTCCTCTGCCTTTTCTAAAACCAGCTTGAACATCTGGAAGTTCACGGTTCACATATTGCTGAAGCCTGGCTTGAAGAATTTTGAGCATTACTTTACTAGCGTGTGAGATGAGTGCAATTGTGTGGTAGTTTGAGCATTCTTTGGGATTGCCTTTCTCTTGGATTGGAATGAAAACTGACCTTTTCCAGTCCTGTGGCCACTGCTGAGTTTTCCAAATTTGCTGGCATATTAAGTGCAGCTCTTTCACAGCATCATCTTTCAGGATTTGAAACAGCTCAACTGGAATTCCATCACCTCCACTAGCTTTGTTCATAGTGATGCTTTCTAAGGCCCACTTGACTTCACATTCCAGGATGTCTGACTCTAGGTGAGTGATCACATCATTGTGATTATCTGGGTAGTGAAGATCTTTTTTGTACAGTTCTGTGTATTCTTGCCACCTCTTCTTAATATCTTCTGCTTCTGTTAGGTCCATACCATTTCTGTCCTTTATCGAACCCACCTTTGCATGAAATGTTCCCTTGGTATCTCTAATTTTCTTGAAGAGATCTCTAGTCTTTCCCATTCTATTGTTTTCCTGTATTTCTTTGCATAGATCACTGAGGAAGGCTTTCTTATCTCTCCTGGCTATTTTTTGGAACTCTGCATTCAAATGGGTGTATCTTTCCTTTTTTCCTTTGCTTTTCACGTTTTTTCTTTGCACAGCTATTTGTAAGACCTCCTCAGATAGCCATTTTGCTTTTTTGCATTTCTTTTTCTTGGGGACGGTCTTGATCCCTGTCTCCTGTACAATGTCACGAACCTCCATCCATAGCTCATCAGGCATTCTGTCTATCAGATCTAGTCTCTTAAATCTATTTCTCACTTCCACTGTATAATCATAAGGGATTTGATTTAGGTCATACCTGAATGGTCTAGTGGTTTTCCCCACTTTCTTCAATTTAAGTCTGAATTTGGCAATAAGGAGTTCATGGTCTGAGCCACAGTCAGCTCCTGGTCTTGTTTTTGCTGACTGTATAGGGCTTCTCCATCTTTGGCTGCAAAGAATATAATCAATCTGATTTCGGTGTTGGCCACCTGGTGATGTCCATGTGTAGAGTCTTCTCTTGTGTTGTTGGAAGAGGGTGTTTGCTATGACCAGTGCATTCTCTTGGCAAAACTCTATTAGGCTTTGCCCTGCTTCATTCTGTACTCCAAGGCCAAATTTGCCTGTTACTTCAGGTGTTTCTTGACTTCCTACTTTTGCATTCCAGTCCCCTATAATGAAAAAGACATCCTTTTTGGGTATTAGTTCTAAAAGGTCTTGTAGGTCTTCATAGAACCGTTCAGCTTCTTCAGCATTACTGGTTGGGGCATAGGCTTGGATTACCGTGATATTGAATGGTTTGCCTTGGAAACAAACAGAGATCATTCTGTCATTCTTGAGATTGCATCCAAGTTCTGCATTTTGGACTCTTTTGTTGACCATTTAGGACTTTCTCTCTCTCCCGCATGCTGTGGCGCTCTTCTCTTCGTGTCTTTGGATCGACGTGCCCTCACACCTTGAAAATGGATTTTACTGCTATCTTCTAAATAAAGTAGAGCTGTAACACTGATTTCTCTAAGAGCTATAACACGGTCTGTCCAAGACCCGAGCGCTATGACACGCTGAGGGCTTTAACGTCCATCACTCCAAATCTTTGTTGTGACGAGACAAGAGCCGAGGAGCATACACTCGCCTGACACCTATGGTTCCATGACTCGGGTTTAACCTGGCTGAAACAACCTCCGCTCGGAAGAGGCCAAGTGCAGCAGGAGCCCAACTCAGTGAAGCTCCCGAGGTAGAAGCGGAACGTGAAGAAAACCCAGCACAAGGGAAGTGACAGGAGGACCATCGTGCTGGAAACCGGGACAGCAAAAAGCTCACGTGGCTCAGTCTCAGATTCCAGAAGACTTCCGGTTAAGGTAGGAGGTCCTCGTTCCTATGGCTGGAGGGACATATGCCTAACGAAATCTGAACTCCGTTACATTTTCTCATTTCTTATTTCCTCGAATCCCCCGCGAACAGGCGGGCGGCAGTGGGCACAATTGAAGATTTAGTTCAATCACCCACAAATAAACCTCTTGTAACCACTCCCTGCCTGTCACTCAACATGAAATGTTTACTAAGTGTCTGTTACGTGCAAACCTCAGATGGTAAACAAAATCTGCTGGCAATGGAGGAGACCCAGGTTTGATCCCTGGGTCAGGACGATCTCCTGGAGAAGGGAACGACTACCCACTCCAGTACTCCTGCCTGGAGAATCCCATGGATGGAGGAGCCTGGCGGGCTACAGTCCATGGGGTCACGGAGAGTCAGACATAACTGAGCAACTAACACTATGTGCCAGCCATTATTGTAGGCACTTGGGACTCATCAATATACAACTGAGACCAAAAAACAAAACAAAACAAAAAAAACCCACCCTCATGTAGCTTACATAGTAGCAGGGGATCTGGAGATAAACAGTTTTTGTATTAAGTAAGTATTGGGTTGGCCAAAAAGTTTGTTTGGATTTTTGGTAACATACTATGGAAACCCTGAATGAAATTTTTGGCCAAGCCAATGAATTCCACAGCACATGAAGGGCGGTGAGGATGGAGTAGGAGAACAAAGCAGGAAAACAAAGAGCAGAAGTACCAGACAGCAGGGATTTGTTGGGCTTGTGACGTTTAACTAGGTCCCGATGAGAAACTGACAGTTGGCAGAAACCTAAAGGAGGTGAAGGAGTTAGTCCTGAAAGTATCGGGGGGGAAAGTACACCACGCAGGAAGACCACCCTGGAAACGCCCTCAGGTGGCACCCTGCCCAGTGGGCTCAGGAAACAGCGAGCGTTCGTCTTTCTGAATTATGGTCTCCTCAGTCCCTGCACTGCAAGGAGATCAAACCAGTCAATCCGAAAGGAAATCAACCCTGAAGAGCCACTGGAAGGACTGATGCGGAAGCTGAAGTTCCAATACTTTGGCCACCTCACATGAACAGCCAATTCATTGGAAAAGACCCTGATGCTAGAAAAGATTAAAGGCAAAAGAAGGGGACGGCAGAAGCTGAGATGGTTAGATAACATCACTGGCTCAACGGACATGAGTTTGAGCAAACTCTGGGAGACAGTGAAGGACACAGGAGCCTGGCGTGCTGTGGTCCGTGGGGTCCCGAAGAGTCAGACACAACTAGCTGAACAACGAAGCTGACTATGTGGTTAGCGTGACTGAAGAACCAATTTTTGAATTTTTTAAAACAATTTAGGGACTTCCCTGGTGGTCCAGTGGCTAAGATTCCAAACTCCCAGTTCAGGGAACCCAAGTTTGATACCTAGTCAGGGAACTAGAACCCTCACGCTGCAATTAAGAGCTCAAATGCCACCCCTAAAAGCTCACAAGTAAAAGTGAAAGTCACTCAGTCCTGTCTGACTCTTTGCAACCCCATGGACTATACAGTCCATGTAATCCTCCAGGCCAGACTGGAGTGGGTAGTAGCCTATCCCTTCTCCAGCAGGGTCTCCTGCATTGCAGGCAGATTCTTTAGCAGCTGAGCTACCAGGAAAGGCCAAAAGCTCCCATGCCACATCTGAAAAGATCTTGTATGCTGCAACCAAGACCTGCTGCAGCCAAATAAAATAAAATAAATCTATAAAAACAATTTAATGAATTTTAATATAAAAATCAATATTCAACTCAGTCGTTGGAGAAATTTTTACATGTATTTGGAACGATGTGGGTATGTGAATCTAACTTTTCAACGAACTTTTACAAATTCTAGAAACTGATCAAATATCTGCACTAAAAATTTACTGTTCAAATTGAGATGTTTGGTTAATTATAACATCTACACCAGATTTCATAGACTTTTAATATAAAAAAAGAAAAAACCTCATAATAACTTCCTCTATGTAAACTAAGTAAAATACATATTAACAACAATTTCATCTGTTTGCATTCTTAATAAGTTACCAGAAAATTTTTTTTTCCCCCAGAAAATTTAAAGTCACATACTTGGTTCACATTCTACGGCTTCGAGAAAATATAAAGAGGTTGAACTGCCCATGGGGTTAGAAAGAGGCACCACTGAAATTAGGTAATAATGCAAGGAAATATCTGATGAATGCCAAACACGTGCGGTAAGGGCTCTGAGGAGGGAAAGATGGGGATGTAGGAGAGCCAAGCAAGTCTTCAACAGGTGGTGGTGGTTTAATCGCTAAGTCTCTGTCTGATTCTTGCGACTCCATGGACTGTAGCCTGACAGGCTCCTCTGTCCATGGGATTTCCCAGGCAAGAATACTGGAGGAGGTTGCCATTTCCTTCTCCAGGGGATCTTGCCGACCGGGATCGAACTCGGTTCTTTTGCATTGCAGGCGTATTCTCTACCCACCCACGAGATTCAAGAGATGCGCCGCAGCATGTGCCCGCCCCTGAACGCGCTCGGTCTTTTGACCCCGCCGCCACGCCGTAGCCGCGCTGCACGGCCCCGGGTTCGCGATGGCGGACGTGTCCGAGAGGACGCTGCAGTTGTCTATACTGGTGGCTTTCGCCTCCGGAGTGCTCGTGGGCTGGCAGGCAAACCGGCTGCGGCGGCGCTACCTGGACTGGAGGAAGAAGAGGCTGCAAGACAAGCTGGCGGCGACGCAGAAGAAGCTGGATCTGGCCTGAGATCCCCGCCCTGTTGGTCTCTGCCGACTCCCGCGCGACCACCTCGAGACCATCTAGCCTGTCCCGTGCGGCGCCTCGGCCACAGCTAGGCCCGTCTCATGCCCTCCGCCCGCAGTGCCCGGCTTGTCTTGGAGTTGGTGAGCAGTATTTATAGCAGCGCTTTAAGGGCAGATTTTGGAGATAGACGAATATCTTGGGGCAGAAGGGTTTCAAGGGCCCCAGAAAGAGGAGAAAGTTATGTTTTCCATGGTAACGCACACTTTAGTGCCATAGTTCAGTTCCTGTGCGTGTTTAACGGGACTGCCCTAACCACGTGCAAATTTATGCACCTTGACAACATTAAGCTTCAAAATGGAAAACACTCGAAAAAGTAGAAAGCAAAAAGACAGACCGTGGAGGTGTTCCTACCACTCTTTCTCTCCCTGATCAGTTTATATTTAAAAATATCTTTGATAGCACCATAGTACATCTTTGCATTCATGCTTTGTCATCTCCAGTCTAAATTCTTAGCTTTTTGGCAGGCTGGGAAAGTAGAAAGAACAGTGAGTGGCTTGGAAGTCAGGAGCTTTGAATCTAGTCTTGGCTTTTTCATTAGAGCTCTGCAAACTTCCAGGGTTTCAGTTTTCTTATCTGTAACACCAGATCTTTTTTTTTTTATTATTATTATTTTTTTTTCCAGTGGGTTTTGTCATACATTGATATGAATCAGCCATGGATTTACATGTATTCCCAATCCCGATCCCCCCTCCCACCTCCCTCTCCACCCGATTCCTCTGGGTCTTCCCAGTGCACCAGGCCGGAGCACTTGTCTCATGCATCCCACCTGGGCTGGTGATCTGTTTCACCATAGATAGTATACATGCTGTTCTTTTGAAATATCCCACCCTCACATTCTCCCACAAAGTTCAAAAGTCTGTTCTGTATTTCTGTGTCTCTTTTTCTGTTTTGCAGGTTATTGTTATCACCTTTCTAAATTCCATATATATGTGTTAGTATGCTGTAATGTTCTTTATCTTTCTGGCTTACTTCACTCTGTATAATGGGCTCCAGCTTCATCCATCTCATTAGGACTGGTTCAAATGAATTCTTTTTAATGGCTGAGTAATATTCCATGGTGTATATGTACCACAGCTTCCTTATCCATTCATCTGCTGATGGGCATCTAGGTTGCTTCCATGTCCTGGCTATTATAAACAGTGCTGCGATGAACATTGGGGTGCACGTGTCTCTTTCAGATCTGGTTTCCTCAGTGGTAACACCAGATCTTATTGTTCATGGTTTAACTAAACAGTAAAAATAATTTGAAGTTATCTGTTATGTATTTCTAATTTTAATTTTTCTTTTCTGTTTCCAACAGCTCATTGAAGATGGATGTGGAGAACTGGAGAGAAATAATTTCTCCTTGCACTTTATGAATCAATTTTATTTTTAAAATAAAAAGTAAACGTATTTGAACCTTTTATTAAAAGGGAAAGGAGTATCATTGCATTAAGAGAGCTGGAGCCTCAAAACTGATAATTACTGTTTTTGATAGCATACCTTGTTTTCTAAGGAATCTGTGCTAGTTCATTGGTACAACTGCAAAGCAAAGTTGGTCTGGGAACCATTACCAGCCCCTTTGCTCAGCAGATTTGCTGGAGCTATTCTGGAAACCAAACAACTGTATAAAAATACCTGAGATAAGGTAATATATGTAAGACCTTCACACTTCTGAGGGTGACAACATACTCCAAGCACAAAGTATAAGTTTTTATTGACAGAAATTTCTTTTGTATCGTTAACAGAATATACACGTAAAAGAGAAAACTCATTGAATAGAGCTTAGTGATAAATCCCAAGTACAGTTGACCCTTGAACAACATGGGTTTGAATTGCATAGATCCACTCAAGTGTAGATTTTTTTTCAATAAATCTACATGTAAGTGAACCAGTATCCACTTACTATCCACGGTTGGTTGAGGCCATGCATGTGGAAACATGGATGGGAATGATCAACTGTGGCGCTTGAGCATCCTTAGATTTTGGTGTCCATGGCAGCTCCTGGAACCAGTCCTCCAGTGGTACCAAGGGACGACTGTGTCTAAAAATCAAGAGTGAGTGACCAAGTCCCTATGTGCTAAGTCGCTTCAGTCGTGTCTGACTCTTTGTGACCCTACGGACTATAGCCCACCAGGGTCTTCTGTCCATGGTATTCTCCAGGCAAGAATACTGGAGTGGGTTGCCATTTCCTCCTCCAGGGGATCTTCCCGACCCAGGGATAGAACCCAGCTCTCTTATGTCTCCTGCATTGGCAGGCGGGTTCTTCACCATTAGCACCACCTGGGAAGCCGGTGGTGCCTCCAGGCTATTAGTATGTGCCCAGTTAAGCATCTGGGTTATGACCAGTTCTCTCTGGGCCTGTTCTTGGGCCAGGTTCGTGATGCACCTGGTCTTCCCAATGTTGACTCCTTTTCTAGTACTTACTGTAGCACCTGGACACACTTGCCTCCCTCTCCTGTCTCGCCTCAGTGTTCATCATCCTTGCCCCTCAGTGTCTGTGCTGTCCAGCCCCCAGTTTCGTCTGGTCCTTACGTGGTTTTAGCCGCCGCACGGCTCCTCATCTGCCCCTTGTGTTCTGCCCACTGCACCTTTACGCGTGCCCATGTGTGCCCATCCCTGGGTGGACAGCCGCCTCTGACGTCGCCTCTCGCTGTTTCTCCTCTGTCTCTACCCCTTGCCCTACTTAAATGTGTTTGGTTTTTTTTCCCTTGAAAATACTACCTTACTTGGAGATGTTACTTTTTCCCTGTTAGCCACTAGTTATTCACTATGAGTCTCTGAAGCTGTTAAATTCTTTTTCATCTTTTTAAAAGTGAGCTCAGATCATTGGTGTAGGGGGAAGAGCTTGGGAATTGGATTTATAGGAATGACCCCCATGTGGGGAAATGTTATTACAAACCTCCCTGAGAGATGTGAAATGTAAAATTTTAATAGCTTCTGAGACTCATAGTGGACTAGTTCTCCACTACGAGCCTCTCCAAAGCTGTTAAATTCTTTTTCAGTAGCTCCTGTGAGGAAGCCATACAAGGTTGATATTCTTTGTAAGACACTGATGGAAGAAAATCATAATAGTTTTTATGAAACAGATTGTTCTCAGGAGAAACAATGGCTGTGGTTTGCTTTGGTTTTGGCTGCCTCACTGCAGAACTGTCTCGTTTTACGTTCCTCTTGATTTTCACAATGGCATTAAGGGGTGACAGCGGAGGAGCAATGACTGGTGTTAAAGCGACTGCTGAGGGTACAAGTGAAAAGAAACCTAAGTTAGAAAACAGCACAGCTGAGTGAGTGCATTCCTTACAGCACGGTGATTACTGAAGGGCTATTTCTCAAACCTGAACATGAGCAGAAAGCCCTGGAGTATCAGTACAGATTCTGATCCTGCAGTTCTGGGGTGAGGCCTGAGCATAGGGGTCTCTAACAGACTTCCGGGTGATGATGATGCCAATTCAAAACACATAGGAAATGCTTGTCACTCTGAATAGGGTACAAAAGTGTATAAAATCAGTCATCTCTCCACTGGAGGTAAACAAGAGTAATAAACTTTTTTTCATCCTTCCTCATTCCTCATACATGTACATATATGTAAGGGGTTTATTTTTACCAACATAGAATTGTACCATCTTCATGACCCTGTAATTTTTCATGTAAAATATGGAGCTCCCTATAAAACAGGTAGAGAGTTGTCCTATTTAGAGACATATATGTAAAATAAGGATTTCCTAAGTGACATTGTCTTTAATGCAGTTTTTTTTCTTTCTGCTTACCTCTTACAAGATCATTCAGTTCAGTCGCTCAGTCGTGTCCGACTCTGCGCCCCCATGAATCGCAGCACGCCAGGCCTCCCTGTCCATCACCAACTCCCAGAGTTTACTCAAACTCATGTCCATCAAGTCAGAGATACCATCCAACCATCTCATCCTCTGTCGTCCCTTTCTCCTCCTGCTCCCAATCCCTCCCGGCATCAGGGTCTTTTCCAATGACTCAACTGTTCGCATGAGGTGGCCAAAGTATTGGAGTTTCAGCTTCAGCATCAGTCCTTCCAATGAACACCCAGGACTGATCTTCTTTAGGATGGACTGGTTGGATCTCCTTGCAGTCCAAGGGACTCTCAAGAGTCTTCTCCAACACCACAGTTCAAAAGCATCAGTTCTTCTGCACTCAGCTTTCTTCACAGTCCAACTCTCACATCCATACATGACCATTGGAAAAACCATAGCCTTGACTAGACGGACCTTTGTCGGCAAAGTAATGTCTCTGTTTTTTAATATGCTATCTAGGTTGGTCATAACTTTCCTTCCAAGGAGTAAGCATCTTTTAATTTCATGGCTGCAATCACCATCTGCAGTGATTTTGGAGCCCCCAAAAATAAAGTCAGCTACTGTTTCCCCATCTATTTCCCACGAAGTGATGGGACCAGATGCCATGATCTTAGTTTTCTGAATGTTGAGCTTTAAGTCAACTTTTTCACTCTCCTGTTTCACTTTCATCAAGAGGCTTTTTAGTTCCTCTTCACTTTCTGCCATAAGGGTGGTGTCATCTGCATATCTGAGGTTATTGATACTTCTCCCAGCAATCTTGATTCCAGCTGGTGCTTCTTCCAGCCCAGTGTTTCTCATGATGTACTCTGCATATAAGTTAAATAAGCAGGGTGACAATATACAGCCTTGACGTACTCCTTTTTCTATTTGGAACCAGTCTGCTGTTCCATGTCCAGTTCTAACTGTCGCCTCCTGACCTGCATATAGGTTTCTCAAAAGGCAGGTCAGGTGGTCTGGTATGCCATTTCTTTCAGGATTTCCCACAGTTTATTGTGATCCACATGGTCAAAGGCTTTGGCATAGTCAATAAAGCAGAAATAGACATTTTTCTGGGACTCTCTTGCTTTTTTGATGATCCAGCAGATGCTGGCAATTTGATCTCTGGTTCCTCTGCCTTTTCTAAAACCAGCTTGAACATCTGGAAGTTCACGGTTCACGTATTGCTGAAGCCTGGCTTGGAGAATTTTGAGCATTACTTTACTAGCGTGTGAGATGAGTGCAATTGTGCGGTAGTTTGAGCATTCTTTGGGATTGCCTTTCTCTTGGATTGGAATGAAAACTGACCTTTTCCAGTCCTGTGGCCACTGCTGAGTTTTCCAAATTTGCTGGCATATTGAGTACAACACTTTCACAGCATCATCTTTTAGGATTTGAAATAGCTCAACTGGAATTCCATCATCTCCATTAGCTTTGTTCATAGTGATGCTTTCTAAGTCCCACTTGACTTCACATTCCAGGATGTCTGGCTCTAGGTGAGTGATCACATCATTGTGATTATCTGGGTAGTGAAGATCTTTTTTGTACAGTTCTTCTGTGTATTCTTGCCATGTCTTCTTAGTATCTTCTGCTTCTCTTAGGTCCATACCATTTCTGTCCTTAATCGAGCCCATCTTTGCATGAAATGTTCCCTTGGTATGTCAGTCCATCTGAAAATACTTTATAACACTCCCTCAGTTGTTGGATTTTTAGTGGAAAAACTAGCTATTTAAGTGAATTTTAAGTATCATGAGCCATAATGAAGAAGTTAATTCAAAATAAAGACAGGAGCTATAAGTAAAACAGAGCAACAGTAGAATAGTTGAGTATACTAGAATATGTGATACAATGAAATGACAAAGAGCAATGAGAGGGAGCAACCTACAACCTACACAATGATATAGATGCATTGCACAAACAGGTTGAGTGAAAGAAGCCTGACAAGATGCCAGTACAAGGTATGAATCCACATTCAGTTCAAAAAGAAGCAAGACAAATTTTTACAGTAGAGGTTGGGGTAGTGTTTACTTTTAGTGTAGGAGTGGAGGTGGGCGAGGACTAGAAAAAAGGGAAGACTATCAGGATGCTGATCACCACCAGTATCCAAATCTGGCTGATGTTACATGGAGCTGTGTTCAAAGTGAAAATTAAGTGAGGTGGTTCTTGTCACTTTTCTGTTGAAGAACGAACGAAAATAGCATGGCTGTTGGCCTGTGGGATTAACTTGTAAACATGTTATCAATGTGGTTCATCTTTTAAAAAGTGAGCTTCCGCCCTTAGTGGGAAGAGTTTGGGAATTGGATTTATAGGAATGAGTCCCACTAGGGGAAACGTTATTACAACCTCCCTGAAAGATGTAAAATGCAGCTCATAATCAGGGTTAGAGACTTCCTGTAGAACAGAATGACCATCCCTAGCCCATAGAACTCAGGATGCAAAAACTACAATTAAGTGATACTCCAGCAATATCCCAAATAGCGAAGAATTAAATACTGCCTTTGTGAAGTGAGAGTATACAGCAGAACCACGTATCCCACATAAGCCATGTAAGAAAACTATCTGTACAGTTCATTTAAGACATTAAGAAGCTTCAAGTACCCTGGTGGCTCAGACGGCAAAGAGTCCGCCTGCAATGCAGGAGACCTGGGTTTGATCCCTGGGTGGGGAAGATCTGGAGAAGGGAATGGCAACTCACTCCAGTATTCTTGCTTAGAGAATTCCATGGACAGAGAGGAGCCATGGGATCGCAAGAGTCCGACTCGACTGACTGAGCGACGAACCAAGATTAGTTCAGCAAAATTGGTGCGCGCAGGCTCAGTCGCTTCAGTGATGTCCGACTCTTTCCGATCCTATGAACTGTAGCCCGCCAGGCTCCTCTGTTCAGGGGATTCTCTAGGAAAGAATACTGGAGTTGCTTGCCATACCCTCCTCCAGGAAATCTTCCCCACCCTGCTGGCTACCGCATTACCGGCGGGTTCTTTACCTCTGAGCCACTGGGGAATCCGAGTAACCCTGAAGGAATGTGGTAATACTGAGTATTATGGGACTTGTAGTTTCGGACGCAGCGGCACGTTCTCCCCCACCTCCACCCCAATCCTTCGGGATTGGCGAGGAAAATGTGACTTGCTGGGCAGTGAACCTGAGCAGCGAGCTTCGGACCTGCGGGTTGAAGGAGCCGCTTCCTCAAGAGAGGATTACCCCCACATTCTTCCAGAATCTGCGTCCCTGCGGGGAGCAGGGTGCCGAGACGGACGCGTAGTGATGACGTCACGCCCGGCGCTTCCGCCATGGTTTCCCTGGCGACCGGTGTGCTCTCCGCGCCTAGGCGACGGAGATGCTGGCGAGGCGGCAGCGCGACCCACTCCAGTCCTTGCAGCGCCGCAGTCAGGAGCTGAAGCAGCAGGTACCGTCTGGTGAGAGACCTGGGCTCCGGCGGCGGGCGAGCTCTGGGGCGCACCCTAACTCTGAGAGTCATCCCCAACCCGGCCTTTCCAAGTTGTAACCTCCCCCACCCGCAACGTCCCGGGACCAGATTCTAACCCCTCACGCTCCCAACCCAGCCCCGGGGAGGCTAGAAAATGGGATCCTCGACTAAGTGCTGTCCTCCTCTCCCTCCACCCCACCTAACAGCTCCATCTGCAACCTAACAACTCTTCTATCCCATCTCACCTCCAAATCTAAACTAATAATGACATTCCAACCATCTCTGCACTTAACATCACTTTCCTCCATTCTCCAAGCTTCCTTTCTCTCTCATCCACTGGAGGCTGTTGAGTGTTTTTGCTTCCCTTGAACCCAAGCCAAATATGCATCAAGGAATAATATATAAGAAAAATGTTAAGACCTGACAAATGAGCAAAGGACATGAACTAAAGAAGAAATACTGGTCACATAAACATGGGAAAAGTTGACTTCTAAGATAAGCAATTGCAAAGGAAATGAGATACCACAAACACTTAAAAAATATTGATGCTCAGTACTGGGGATGCTGTGATGAAACAGGTGCTTTTACTGCCCCAGGGTATAAGGCACAGCGTTTCTGGAAAGTACCTTGACAAGATGTAGAAGATATTTATGCTCCCAGGCTGTGTAATTGCATTTCCAGGAGGAAACACAAGCTGGAATCAAGATTGCCTAGAGAATATCAATAACCTCAGATATGCAGATGACACCACCCTTATGGCAAAAAGTGAAGAAGAACTAAAGAGCCTCTTGATGAAAGTGAAAGAGGAGAGTGAAAAAGTTGGCTTAAAGCTCAACATTCAGAAAACTAAGATCATGGCATCCGGTCCCTTCACTTCATGGCAAGTAGATGGGGAAACAGTGATAGACTTTATTTTTTTGGGCTCCCAAATCACTGCAGATGGTGACTGCAGCCATGAAATTAAAAGATGCTTACTCCTTGGAAGGAAAGTTATGACCAACCTAGACAGCATATTAAAAAGCAGAGACATTACATTGTCAACAAAGGTCCGTCTAGTCAAGGCTGTGGTTTTTCCAGTGGTCATGTATGGATGTGAAAGTTGGACTATAATGAAAGCTGAGCACCGAAGAATTGATGTTTTTGAACTGTGGTGTTGGAGAAGACTCTTGAGAGTCCCTTGGACTGCAAGGAGATCAGTCCTGGGTGTTCATTGGAAGGACTGATGCTGAAGCTGAAACTCCAATACTTTGGCCACCTGATGTGAAGAGCTGACTCATTTGAAAAGACCCTGATGCTGGGAAAGATTGAGGGCAGGAGGAGAAAGGGATGACAGAGGATGAGATGGTTGGATGGCATCACCGACTCAATGGACATGGGTTTGGGTAGACTCCGGCAGTTGGTGATGGACTGGGAGGCCTGGTGTGCATATTCATGGGGTTGCAAAGAGTCAGACATGACTGAGCGACTGAACTGAACCATACTTTAAAAAATTGAGACAGAGGTTGAGGGATGGAGGTATTCATCACAGTATACTTAGAAAACTCTGGATACAACTTAAATAATCAGTAGTAGAAGAATGTTTAAGTAACTCATATTGGGATATAATACAGTGTTTAAATTTTGTTATGGAGATTTTAACGTGTTAGGGGAAATATTTGTGATAAAATGTCAAGTTAGAACAAATATAAAATTGAATATGCAGTATTTCAGTTTAAAAATTTATATGGCTCAGTGGTCTCCTGCAATGCAGGAGACATGGCAGGAGCCCGTGGGTTCCATCCCTGAGTCAGGAAGATCCCTTGGAGGAGGAAATGGCAACCCACTCCAGTATTCTTGCCTGGGAAACCCCATGGACAGAGGAGCCCAGCGAGCTACAGTCCATGGGGTTGCAAAAAAGTCAGACACGACTTATTGACTAAACAACAGCAGCAATATGCAATATACCTAGAAAAAATATGGAAAGAAACATGCCATAATGGAAACTCTGTGTGGTAGAGTGCTAGTTGACTATTGTTCTGCTTCATATTTTTTGATATTTTCATAAGTTTGAACACTGTATACTACTTTAAAAATTAAGAAAAAGGTTAGTAGTGATGAATGGGTTGTTTATTTCCTGAAATTCCTATTTCACCTTGCTAATTTTACTTTTTATTTCTCATTTGATCTGTTAATATTACCAAGTATTATTTCCACTAAATAAAATTATTTTATAATCTTTAGCAGACAAAAGGTGTACTGAATGCTCATATATTATCCAGTTTTGGACTTTCATCTAAAAAGTACAAAAGACTGGGTGGATAAATATTTCTTAAGGAACTCTATTGGAATTATAGTGGTACAACAAAATAGAATACTGTTCTGGTAGAAATAAAAATAAAAGTTGATGAGACACTGACTTAAGCTGAGCTTTGGCCAGATGCTTTATATTGTATTGAATTTTAAATTTAGTGGGACATTGACAGAACCAGGAAAAGTTGTAGAAGTAAGCCACAACAACTGTTACTGATACAAAGATGAAAAAAAACAATGACCGGGGTTATTCACTCTGGAACCCAATTGGCTCCTGAGCCTCTTGATACCCTGTGTGTCTGGGAAGGGCTCTGTGATATTGTGGGGTCCTCCTTCCCTGACCTCATAAAGGATGTGCTTCTGCCCAAGCTCAGTCACGGCCGACTTTTCGGGACCCCATGGTCTGTAGCCCACCAGGCTCCTCTGTCCATGGATTCTCCAGGCAAGAATACTAGAGTGTTTTGCCATTTCCTTCTCCAGGGGATCTTCCCAACCCAGGGATGGAACCCACGTCTCCTACATTGGCAGGCAGATTCTTTACTGTCTGATCCACCAGGGAAGCCTCCACAGGGGACACCTGAAGCAAAAAATGGCACAGACTTCCACCCTGTTATCCATGGGACAAGTTATGAAGGACCCGCCTGGGTTATGCCTGTGATGGCTGACTCTGGCACCATGTGTGTAGATGTTATAAATAACAGATGCAAAGTGGCACCAGTAGAGAATTTTTATTTTTTTTTTTCAACCACTTTATCCTTTCCACATCTATAGAATCCAAAAGATGTATATGCCTCTTTTGTGGGTATGTTGGCAAAGTTACAGATAGTATTTGGAAACTGCTAAGTCACAGTATAAGATATAAGAATGAGGATAAGAAAGAAAAAAACTTGTGGTTTATTCATACAGGGAGTATTAATCATCAATAAGAAAGAATTAACTAATGATACACACAGCAGTGTATATGGAAGTATACTTCTGATATGGAAGTATCTCAGAAATATGCTGTGTGAAATGATTACACAAAAGAGTACATTCTGGGAACTTTCTGGAGTAATGGTAATTTTCTATAGGTTGATAGGGGTTTGGATTACATGGCACTTGCCAGAACTTAACAAATACAGTCTTAAGATGAAATGTGTGTTTCATTGTATGTAAAATTCACAGCAAATACTGAACTCTAGTTAGTGATACCCATGATGTATTGTTTAAGGGAAAATATACTAATGATTGTAATATTCTTTGTAATACATAAAAAATTAGATGGGTTGATGAATAGATGGATCAAAAAAGTACAGTAAAATACTAATGGCCAAACCCAGGTGGTAGGCATGTGGATGTTCACTGTTAAAGTCTTTCAGCTTTATCATGTGTTTTAAAAAATGTTCATTATAAAATATTTGGGAAAAAATTAAGATTTTATTTCCTAAGGTTATATGGGATTTAACAATGTGATATTTTAGACAGTCTCCATTTATTGTAGGTTGATGGGTTGCTTTTTGAGAGTCGACTGAAAGGAGCTCTAGAAGCAAGTAAGAGGAGAAATATATACCAAAGGTAAAGTATACTAAGTTATGTAAGCTTTGTAGAGACTGTACTTAGATTTCAGTGAGCAGTATTTACAGCATAGAAATTGAGGCATTATATTTTTTAAATTAATACAATTTCTGAAAAGACAGAGTAATAATAGGAAATAATATTGAGGTAAAAATGAATGAAATTTTTCAAAAGTATTTGGAAATATTTCTTACAGTTATCTATGTCTACCAAGTCTAAATATTGGAATAAGGTTAAATAGAGGATGACACATGTTAAAAAGAAGTAACTTACATCTATTTTGTACTTTTGTATATACCAGACAGTGTGGTCCGCACTCCAAGAATTTTTTCTTAATTAACTTTCATAATAACATCTGAAAGTTACTGAAAGTTAGTGAGCTACTCATTAATATAGATGAGAAAATTAAGGCTAACAGTGATTAATTAATATGTCTAACATTACTCAGCTATAAAACATCAAAGTGGGAAGGCAATAAAAATGTTTTCAAAGCAACAAGAAATGCAGAATTTATTTATTTAAGTACAGTTGATTTATTAATATGATGTGTTAGTTGCTGGCGTAAGGCAAAGCGATTCAGTTATAAATATTCTTTTTCAGATTCCTTTCCACTGTAGTTTATGACAAGATATTGGACATAGTTCCCTGTGCTATGCAGTAGGAGTTTGTCGTTCACCCATCCTCTGTGTGACAGTTTTCGTCTGCTGACCCCAGACTCCCGGCCCACCGCCCCCCTCCCCCCTCCTGCCCCTTGGCCGCCACCAGGCTGTTGTCTCGGTTTGTGATTCTGTCTGTTTCCTGGAAAGGTTTATTTGTGTCCCGTTTTAGATTTTACACGGATGTGATATCATACAGTGTCTGTCTTTCTCTTTCTGACTTACTTTTAGTATGATAATTCCAGGGCCATACGTGTTGCTACAAACGGCCTCATTTTATTCTTTTTAACAGCTGAGTAGTATTTCATTATATTAACATGTATGTGCCGCATCTTCTTTACCCACTCACCTTTTAGTGGATGTTGAGGTTGTGTCCATGTCTTGGCTATTGCAAATAGTGCCGCTGTGAGCATAAGGTGTATCTTTCCAAGTTCGAGCTTTCTTCAGATACACACCCAGGAGTAGGATCGCTGGATCAGGCCAGCTCTAATTTTAGTTTTTTTGAGGAACCTCCATACTGTTTTCCTCTGTGGCTTCACCAATTTATTATTCCTACCCACAGTGGAGGAGGCTCCCCCTTTTCTCCACACCCTCTCCAGCAGCTGTCTTCTTACAGACTTTTTAATGATGTCCATTCTGACCAGTGTGAGGCGATACCTCGTTTATTTTTGGTTTGCATTTCTCTAGTAATTAGCCATGTCTAGCATCTTTTCCTGTGCCTGTTGGCGATCTGTATGTCGTTTTTGCAGGAATGTCTTCTTAGGTCTTCTGCCCATTTTTTGACTGAGTGTTGGTTGTTTTGTTGGTGGTGTTGTTATTAAGTTGTATGAGCTGTGTGTATATTTTGAAAATTAAGCCCTTTTGGTTGCATTGTTTGCAAATATTTTCTCCCAGTTCATATGTTATCTTTTCATTTGTTTATGGTTTCCTTTGCTGTGCAGAAGCTTGTAAGTTTGATTAGGTTCCATTTGTTTATTTTTGCTTTTATTTTCTATTGCCTTGGTGTTATTAGACTGACCTAAGAAAACATTGGTATGGTTTATGTCAGAGAATGTTTTGCCTGTATTCTTTTCTAGAAGTTTTATGGTGTCATGTCATATTTAAGTCTTTAAACCATTTTGAGTTTATTTTTGTGTTTGGTGTGAGGGTGTGTTCCAACTTCATTGATTTACATGTGCTGTCCAGCTTTCCCAACACCACTTGCTGAAGAGACTGTCTTTTCTTCATTGTATATTCTTGCCTCCTTTGTCAAAGATTAATTGACTTTAGGTGTGTGGGTTTATTTCTAGGTTCTCTATTCTGTTGCATTGATCTATGTCTGTTTTTGTGCCAGTACCATGCTGTTTTGATTATTGTAGTTTTATACTATTGTCTGAAATCTGGGAGGGCTATGTCTCTAGCTTTGTTCTTTTTCCTCAGGGTTGTTTTGGCAATTCTGGTTCTGTATAAATTTTAAGATTATTGGTTCTAGTTCTGTGAAAAATACCATGGGTAATTTGATAGGGATTGCATGAAATCTGTAGATTGCTTTGGATAATATGGCCATTTTAATGATAATAATCCTTCCAATCCAAGAACCTGGAATTTCCAGGTGGCTCAGTGGTAAAGAATCCACCTGCCAATGTAGGAGTCACAGGAGACGCAGATTCCATCCTTGGGTCAGGGAGATCCCCTGGAGGAAGAAATGGCAACCCACTCCAATGTTTTTGCTGGGAAAATCTCATGGGTCCTGGTGGGCTACAGTCCATGGGGTTGCAAAGAGTTGGACATAACTGAGCAGCCAAGCGTGGACACAGTCCAAGAACATGATCATCTTCCCATTTCTTTGCATTATCTTTACTTTTCTTTATCCTTGTTTTATAGTTCTCAGCATATGTCTTTCACCTCCTTGGTCATTTATTCCTAAGTATTTTGTTTTTTTAATTTTATTGAAGTATAGTTGATTGTTGTGTTAATTTGTTGTGTTGATTACACTGTTGTGTTAATTTCTTCTCTACAACAAAGTGACTCAGTTACACACACACACATATATATTCTTTTTCATATTCTTTTCTGTTACGGTTTGTCACAGGATATTGACTGTAGTTCTCTGTGCTATACAGTAGGACCTTATTGTTTATCCGTCCTATATATAATAGTTTGCCTCTGCTAATCCCAAACCCCCAGTCCTTCCCTCCCCTCAGCCCTTGTCAACCCCAAGTCTGTTTTCTATGTCTGTGAGTCTGTTTTTGTATCATAGATATGTTGATTTGTATTGTATTTTAGATTCCACATAGAGTATTTTATTTTATTTTTTGATGCAATTTTAAAAGGAATTATTATTTTTACTTTCTTGTTCTGATATTTCATTTTTTGGATAAAGAAATGCAACCAATTTCTGCATATGAATCTTGTATCCTGCTACCTTGCTGAATTTATCAGTTACAGTAGTTTTCGTGTGGAGTCTAAGGTTTTCTATATATAGTATCATGTACTTTGCATACTTTTCTCTTCCAAGTTGGATACCTTTTGTTTCTTTTTATTACCTGATGCTGTGACTGGGACTTCCAGTACTATGTTGGAGTGGTGAGAGTGGGCATCCTTGTCTTGTTCCAGATTTTAGCAGGATGGCTTTCAGCTTTTCAGCATTGAGTATTATATTGGCTACGGGTTTGTCATAAGTAGCTGTTATTATGTTGAGATATGTTCCCTCTATACCCACTTTGGTAAGAGTTTTTATAATGAATAGATGTTGAATTTTATCAAATGCTTTTTGTGCATTTGTTGAGATGATCACATGGCTTTTGTCTCTTCTTTCTTTGATGTGGCGTATCTAATTGTCTTCTGGGCTGAATCCTGGGTTTATAGAATTTTAGACCTATGGAAGCGTTTAAAAGTCCAGTGCTTTCCTTATTTTAGAATTAGGAAACTGAAGCCTGGAGTCACTTAAGTCTTCTGAGTTTTGGTTATCATACCTCATACCTTAGATCTTGCTATGAGGATCACCCAAGCTAATGAGTGGAAAGGCACTTACATATGAACTTTTAAACATCATTCATACAATAGAAATAGCCTTGCCTGCTTAAAGACTGAACATTTGATTTTATTAAAATAGCTTTTTTGGTTATGACAATTAAAAAATCAATATTTTTCTTTCTTTTTGAAAATTTAGATGTATCCAATTAAAACAGGCAATAGATGAAAATAAAAATGCTCTTCAAAAATTAACAAAAGTAAGTATTACAGTTGATCACAATATTTTTTTGAAAAATAAATCTGTTCTTACCTGAATATTTTATTAAGTGGGAGTTCCTACCCCCTAGAGTGGGTAGGTTCTTGGGTTCATATAAGTGTTGAAGTGTGAACCAGGGCCCCAGATACTGATAAAAGTTCACCTGTGATGAACTCACCCAGCACTGAGGACTTGGAAGAACTTGGAAGAAGCTATTTTTATTATTGCATTGTGTACGTTTTCTGTTTCACAGTTTAGAATTGTTTTCATTTTAATCACGCCGTGGGGAAGCAGATAATCTGGCCCCGAGGGTACGAGGTAGAGAAGCCTCCTGAGTCACCCAGCAGTGCTGAGATCGGTGACTCTGCAGAAATGGGGGGAACTAGAATTTTCTCTTGGCAATTCCATCAGGATTTCCTCTTTTAATATGAGCCTGAACTTCAGCGAAGTGTTCAGGGCCAGAGACTCAGAGAGCACTCAGCGTAGAAGGCGCATAAAAGTCATCTCTCTGCCTGTGTGTGAATCTGCTTTGCTGCATCTGAGACAAGTGCTTTCTAAGTATCTCTTCCGAATTTCTCCAGTGATGAAAAACTGGTTCAAGAGACTGACTCTAAATTGGAAAACCTAACTACTAGGGCTTGCAAAGGTGAAGCAGTTTTCCTAGTGTCTCATTGCCAGTAAGTGACAGAACTTGGACTTGGCACCTGTCTTTTTAACTCCAAAGCCAGTCCTCTGTCTGGAACCTGTCCCTTACTGACTGTAGAGGGTCTGCAATACCTAGCAACAAAACAAAACAAAAAAAATTGGAGGTATGACTTTATTATGCCATTTGATTCACATTCCAGCGTAATCTACATTTCTTTTAAACTTATTTATCTAAGATAGGCGTAGTCTCATATTGATATTTGCTTTGTCTTGTATCACCTACTGGAGTTTTTTTTCTATTACAATAAGTGTAATAAAAAATTAATTTTTTTTTTAGTGAAGTAGACTTATATTCTCTCATAGGCTGATGAACCTGCACCAGTGGGAAATTATCATCAGAAGAAAGAAGAGGAGCACCATCTTTTGGATAAGCTTACCCACCAACTGCAGGAGCTTGCCGTGTCCATAAGCAGAGAAAATGGCACTGAGTAAGCACCCTTCCTTTCTTCCTTTCAAATATTATATCACCAACAGCTTAAATGTTTTATTCAGAATAAAGTCGTATATAGATGAAAACTGTAACAGTATTATCTGTCAACAGTTACTTATTGTATATAGGAGAAAGTGTGAGCTTCCTGGAGAGATGTAAAGAAGTAGAAGCCATAATCTCTCAGATAATTCATGAGCTAGTTGGGGGAGCAAAACAGAGATGTGAAAAGCTCAATAAACAGACGTTAGAAAATAAGGGTCATGCCTTTAATGTCAGGGTTGATGTGTAAAAACAAAATTATCTGAATTATTTATTTGCTTATTTCCTCCTTTTATAAATATTCTTTTAAAAATGGAAGCAGAAACATGCATTCTTTTCCTGATGGAGTGGATGTCAGTAATAGGCTTTGTAAAGTGGAAAGAGAACTTGACGGTGTAAACAAACCCAGTTCATAGGGAGATAAAAAGGGAAAAGTCAACTATTTAGACTCTTCAAATGCTGTTCCCATACTTTTACACTGTATTCTCGGGGAAAAAACACTAAAGAATATACTATTAGGTTTCTAGAATTTCCATTGATCTCCAGTACTGAGAATGACAAAGTGGCTGGTATTGGACTTAACCTACCTACCAAAAAAACGCTGTAGAATCGGGACAAAATATACAAAATGTCTGTCTGAACTCACTGAACATCAACTGAGCAGGGCTGATGTCCTTAATACAGAGAGACACAAGAGGTGACTCCTGTATTCACCCAGACCGTCTCCCTGGCCATAGTTTATGGGCTGTGTGTGATGCAGGAAGGTAGATCGCAGACAGGGAGCAGCAGTCTCTCTGGGCTCCAGAGATCAAATTCTGGAGTTGCTGGGACCTAGTGGCCCAGTGGTTAAGACTTTACCTTCCAGCGCAGGGAGCTGAGATCCCACATGTCTTGGGGCCAAAAGCCCAAAACATAAAACATAAACAATATTGTAACAGTTTCAATAAATGATCCACATAAAAAAAGAAAAGGTCTTAAAATTTCTGGAGTTGCTGAGGCTACTGGGACATGTGGGGAGAGGGAAAAGACTTGCAGAGAGACAACTCCAGAAATCTGAGGGGACTCCTGGGTTACACAGAGCTTGATTCCAGAAGGCCTGGCAGAAAGCACCTGCTGGGAGACTGAGAGCTTAAAAGATTCTGGAGGTCACAGAATCCTGGAAAAATGTTGGGGTTTATACCCAGCTAGAGTAGAGAGACCTTGGTGAATGCTTCATGCATCTGGCTAGAGAGCATGTAAGACCCATGTCTAGGAGTAAGGAATACACTCTAATATTCAAAACTGTGATCTTGGATACAGACAAAACTGATGGAAATCTTTCCCAACAAAACCTAAAACCAGACCTTAACATAAAAAGATAACAGGACAAAATTCACTGCTCATTAGAGGATGACAACATAATCCAGAGTCTCTAAATATCATCCACAATGTGCAATAATTATTAAAAATAATGACTAGAAATGCAAAAAAAGTAGGGGAAAATAAATAATAGATAATTAAGCAGTAACAGTAAATAAAAACAGACCCAGATCTGAACTAGATAGTAGAGTAATCTGACTGGGATTTCTAAACAATATGATTAATATGTTAAAAAAAATAGAAGAAAAGATGGATGAAATGGGAAAAAAAAGAATACTTTAAGAGAATTCAAATGTAGAAAATAATCAAATGAACATTCTACAACTGCAAAATATAATGTCTGATAGAATAATGGCTGAGAACTTTCTAAGTCTGATTCAATATATAGCTTCAAAAAGGTGGAAAATGTCTTATAATAAAGAGAAAAAATAATCAGTGGAAGCCTCGGTGACCCAGATGTGAAAATTAGCACACCAGAACTATCAAAGATCTATTTTCAATGTGTTAAGGAATTTGTTGAAGAGATAGGCAGATTGGTTGATTAGAGAGGATCTTAAGCAGAGAAATGAAAACTAATACAGACCAAAATGAAAACTCTGAAGCTAAAAAACACAGTATATAAAATTTTTTAAAAAATTGGTGGTTTGATGGATAACTGGATATAGTAGAGGAAAAGATTAGCGGACCCAAACTCTGAGCAGTGAAAACCTTCCAAACTCGCGCACAAAAAGAAAAAAAGAATGCAAAGAACAGAACAGAAGCATGGCTTAGGGCATGGTCAGAAGTTACAACCCGTGTGTAACAGAAGTCCCAGAAGCCGAGGGGAGAGAAAATGGAGCACAGGGAATATTTAAGTGAAATTGTAATTGAGGTTTTAAAAAGTTATTGATTCAGTGATCCAAGAACCTCAGACAACCCCAAAGAATAAACATACAGTAACTACACATAGGTGCGTCAGTTAAACTGCTGAAAACTAAACGTAATGGAAAATCACAAAAGCAGCCAGGGAAGTAAACATGTACAGGCAGACAATTCAAATTAAAATTGATATCTTGTTAGAAAAAAATACAAGTCAGAGGATAATGCGGGGACATCATAAAAGAATTGAAAGGAAAAAAAATCTGTCAACCCAGAATTCTGTATAGAGCAAAAGTATCTTTTAGAAATTAAAGTGGAATGAAGACATTTTCCCAGGGATGGAGGAGCCTGGTGGGCTGCTGTCTATGGGGTCGCACAGAGTCGGACACGACTGAAGTAATTTAGCAGCAGCAGAAGACATTTTCAGAGAAACAACAGCTGAGGAAATCTGTCAGACAATAACTGAGGAATTTGCTATAGGAAGTCCTTCCGGCTAGAAGGAAATAATCCCAGATGAAAACTTGGATCTGCAAAAAGGAATGAAAAGCCCTGGTATGTGGGTAAACAGAAAAGACTATTTTTCTTCTCTAAATGTCTTTTTAAAAAACACTTGATTGTGTAAAGCAAAATATACATTTGAGAATTTATAATACACAGTCAGTTTTCATTATTTGCAATACTTATACCCCACAAAATTGCTGCAGACCCTGAATAGTGAATACTACACTGCAGCTTCTAGGAGAAGCTAGGTTCCTACTGAAGCAGTGAACAAAATGTTTTTTGTCAACTGAGTAATATACATCCTTGTTTTTTGTGTGTTTCTGTGTAAAGATACCTTATTTAATGTATGTTACTGATTCATTAATATTGAACTCCGCCAACAGCCCCGTGATTTATGCCTGAAGAAGTCTAATAGTAACACACTAATTTTCTCCACTAGGCACATCACAGCTTTCTTCTGGTTGGGACCACTACATAGCATTTCAGCACTGTATTTGGGGGCCATTTAAGATAGCATAAATGGGTTGCAAGTAAAAGATTGGAAAAAGATATTCCATATTTACCCTAGCCAAAACAAAGGTGATGCAGTTACAGTAATATCAGGGGAAATAGACTTTAAGGTCAAAACTAATTTAATAGATTAAGACATTTTATAGTAATAAAAGGACCAATTCAATAGGAAGAAATTATCCTTAATGTGTAGGCACCTAATAGGCGCTTTACAACATATAAAGCAAAAATTGCTAGTACTACAGGGAAGCTGACGATATAATCCACAAATCTTAACCACCTAATTAAAAATGTATTTGTAGAACACTGTATCCCACTAGGTAATACGCATCTCTTCCAAGCGCATATATAACATTAACCAAAATGAATCATAATGGACCATGCAGCAATTATCAACAAATGTCAGAGGATTGAAATCATGCAGCAATTTTGGTGACTTGGAATTACATTAAAACTCAATGACAATCCAAAACTAATACAATGGTGAATGTCAATTCTATCTTAGTTAAAGAAAAAAAAAACTCAAATGACAGAGAAATAAATAAAAATCTCCAAATGTTTGCAAATTAAATCACATACTTCTGGGACTTCCCTGATAGCTCAGTGGTTAAGAATCTGCCGTGCAACACAGGGGATGTGGGATTAATTCCTGGTCGGGGAACTAAGATTTCCTATGTAACTACTGAACCCACATGCTCCAGAGCCCATGTGCCTCAACAAAAGGTCCCATATAGCATGACAAAGTATTCCATGTGCCTAAACGTAAGACCCAATGCAGCCAAATAAATAAATAATTAAAAAAGAATCACACACTTCTATATAACCTAAAGATCAAAGAAAATATCACAGTGGAAAACTAAATATTTTGAACGATAATAAAAATGCAGTTGTGGGCTGCAGCTAAAGCAGTGCTTAGAGGGAAATTTATGGCTTTAAATGCAACATTTAGAAAAGAAAATTTGAAAATCATCTACTAAATTTTCCAACTGAAGAAGCCAGAAAAAGAACAGCAAATTAAACCCAAGGAAAATAGAAATAAGGAAATAATAAAAATAAGAGAGAAAACTGAATAATAAACTGACATATAGTAGATAAAATCAATAAACCAAAAGTTAGTTCTTTAGAAAAAGTAATTAAATGAGTAAATTCCTAGCAAGACTGGTCAAGAAAAGAGAAAGAGGGAAAACACTAGCAAAAAACAAGGATGAAAACTAACCACTCAGAGCCTACAGAAATTTAAGATACTGTGAAGATGCTATGAAATACTTTATGCCAATAAATTTGAAAATACAGATGAAATAAGTTCCTTGAAAAATAAAATGTACTCAAATTGACAAGATGAATCGAAAATCTTAATAATCCTACCAAAAGATCTACTAAAGAAGTTGAATGTATAATTAAAACCCTTTCCACAGAATAAATCCTCAGGTTGTTTCACTGACACAAATTTCTGCAACAATTGAGTAAGACATAGTACCAGTATTATGAAATCTTTCCAGAGAACAGAAAAAGAAACATTTCCAAATCATTTTATGAGCATTATGAAAAGTGAAAGTGTTAGTCGCTCAGTTGTGTCCAACTCTGTGACCCCTTGGACAGTAGCCCGTCAGGCTTCTCTGTCCATGGGATTTCCCAGGCAAGAATACTGGAGTGGGTAGCTATTCCCTTCTCCAGGAGATCTTCCTGACCCAGGGATCGAATCTGGGTCCCCCTCATCACAGGCAGACTCTGTACTGTCTGAGTCACCAGGGAAGCTCAATATCAAGACATGATAAAAATATTATAAATAGAAGGCCTAATGAGCAAATGCACAAATGCAATATAAGATGCTAGCAAATGAAATCCAGGGCACATAAAAGTGACAGTCCATCATGACTAAGTGGGATTTATTCTAGAATGCAAGATTAGTTTAATATTTATTTTTACTTCTTTAGCTGTGTGTTTCTTGGTTACAGCACTCAGGGAGCTTTGATCTTCCTGTGGTGTGCTCTCAGCTGCAGCATGTGGTATCTATTAATAGTTCCCCCAGCTGGGATCAAACCTTGGCACCCTGCATTGGGAACGCCCCAGTGGACCACCAAGGAAGTCCCTGCAAGATTAGATTAACATTGAAACAATCAGTAATTGAAATTTACTGTATTAGCATAATAAAGAAGAGTCATTTGGCTAGTTTTATGGTTAGCAATGTCTATTTGCATCAAAGTATTGTTGTTGTTGTTTTTTTCATTTATTTTTATTAGTTGGAGGCTAATTAGTGGTTTTTGCCATACATTGACATGAATCAGCCATGGATTTACATGTGTTCTCCATCCCGATCCCCCCTCCAGCCTCCCTCCCCACCCCATCCCTCTGGGTCTTCCCAGTGCACCAGCCCTGAGCACTTGTCTCATGCATCCAGCCTGGGCTGGTGATCTGTTTCACCCAAGATAATATACATGTTTCAATGCTGTTCTCTCAGAACATCCCACCCTCACCTTCTCCCACAGAGTCCAAAAGTCTGTTCTGTACATCTGTGTCTCTTTTTCTGTTTTGCATATAGTGTTATCGTTACCATCTTTTTAAATTCCATATATATGCGTTACTATACTGTATTGGTCTTTATCTTTCTGGCTTACTTCACTCTGTATAATGGGCTCCAGTTTCATCTATCTCATTAGAACTGATTCAAATGAATTCTTTTTAATGGCTGAGTAATATATATATACCACAGCTTCCTTATCCATTCATCTGCTGATGGGCATCTAGGTTGCTTCCATGTCCTGGCTATTATAAACAGTGCTGAGATGAACATTGGGGTGCACGTGTCTCTTTCAGATCTAATTTCCTCAGTGTGTATGCCCAGCAGTGGGATTGCTGGGTCATATGGCAGTTCTATTTCCAGTTTTTTAAGGAATCTCCACACTGTTCTCCATAGTGGCTGTACTAGTTTGCATTCCCACCAACAGTGTAAGAGGGTTCCCTTTTTTGCATCAAAGTATTGTTAGCTGCTCTGTCCTGTCCATTGTGTCTGTCTTGTCCAGACTCTTTGAGACCCCATGAACTGTATCCCACCAGGCTTCTCTGTCCATGGAATTCTCCAGGCAAGTATACTGGAGTGGTTGCCATACCCTTCTCCAAGGGATCTTCCCGACCCAGGGATTGAACCCAAGTCTCATGTCTCCTGCACTGGCAAGTGGGTTCTTTACCACTAGTGCCACCTGGGAAGCCCTATCCTTTTCTGCTTTGCCCAAAACTCCAGGATTCCATTCGGCACCGATATACAGAGAAGCTGAGTTTCAGGCTTCCTTAGTTTATGCTATTTCATGCCTCACTTTTAATAACCATCTATGTGTTTAGCTTTTCTTCCAGTCTCCATGGAGCGTGATCATCTTTCTCAGAGCAGGTCAGATCACGCCCTTCCCTGCCTTCATTTCTAGGGAACACCTTAAAAATAAAGCTCACACAGTCTGCGTTTTGCTCATCTGTTTTCCACCTCATCTATTGCTCATTCCTCCCAGACCTCTTCCTACCATTCCTGAGCTACTTGAGGTTCCTTCTTTTCCAGCCTTCTTCCTCCACTCCTTTCCCTACCTTTTTACCACCCCCCTTTACCTGATTAATTCCAGCTCATCCATCAAGTCCTAACTCTAAGCCTTTCCTGATCCCCACCGTGCAGTCTAGGTTAGGTGCCCATCTTCTGTGTTTCCCTGGTATGCTGTATTTACCTCTACTGCAGCACCTGTTGAACTATACTGTAAGTATCCGTCTGCTAGATTGCCTCATTGTTCTCCCGGAAAACAGGGAATTGTCTGCTTTACCTTTGTTTCTACTGTGTCTGACATGGAAACTGACAGGTAACATCATGATCATCGTCACTGCCAACTTTTATTGAGAACTTGCTGTGGTCAGACACTGTCCAAGTTTGTAACTCCTCTAATCTTCATGAGGACCTTATGAGGCAGGTTCTGTTATTATCTCTACTTTACCAATGAGAAATGGAGAGTCTAAAAGAAATGTACCCAAGACCAATCAACGAAGAGGAGATAGAACCAGAATTTCATCTCAGAATCCATGCTCTAACCACTGTGCAATAACGCTCAAGCAGCATTTGCTGAATGGATGAATCCAGGACTTAAATTGAAGTCTCCTGGCCTCCAGACCAGCACCTGCTCCACCACGTCAACACACTCCTCAGACACTTTAACTCCTCCATTACTCTCAGGTCATGTATTCCTTGCTAGATGGTAAAAACTGTTAGTTGTACTTTCCCTTTATGTTTCTTTTCAATTTGCCTGTTATAAATATGGGCAGGTTCTTCTGTATATAGAAGTTATACTTGATCTGTTCTTCTGCGTTACTTCTAGTGATCCTCATCAATTACTTTTTCCAGAACTGGGGCACTTACTGAAAGAGAGGAAGAGGAGAATTCTGCTGAGGAAGATGAAGAAGACGACGACGAAGAAGAAAGCGCAGAAAGTGGGGGTGAGGATGAAGAAACAGAAGAGGAAGAGGAAGAGAAACAGGAAGGCGAATCTCACCCAGAGGCCACAAGTGGAGAGTACATTGCTCTTGGAGATTTTATGGCTCAGCAAGTGGGAGACCTTACGTTTAAAGTAAGTAGAAACAAACTGGAAGCAAACCTAAGGATAAATTTGCATACCTAACAGAGTAAGAGAACTCTACCTATATATCTGGATTAGAGATTCCTGATATTAACTTTTTAAAGACTCAGTCTGTTTAAATAAAATAAGGGATAATTATGATTTACAAACAGTAGTTGTAAAATTCTTTTATCAAAGTTACCTGGTAGTAAAATGGTAAGAAAAAAAAAAAGAGTAGATGCTCCCCTCGTTTTGAAAATACAATAGTTTTAGTGTTGATAATTCTGAGCTTAGGGGTAAATTCTAATTAAAATGTTTTACTTTTATTTTGCCTTAAGAAAGGGGAAATTCTTTGTATAATCAAAAAAAACTCTGATGGTTGGTGGATGGCTAAGAATGCCAAAGGAAACAAAGGCCTTATTCCGAAAACCTACCTGGAGGTTAGTCTTTTTTGTTTATTCTTTCCTTTTTCTCCTTTAAGACTTTTTTTTTCTTTTATAATAAAACACTAAGTTGTATTCTTTGATCAGTTGGCTAGTGAATGACTTAAGATATAGAATTTGCTTCAATTTTAGAGGATCAGAGCATGGGAAAAATTTGGGGCTTCCCTGGTGGCTCAGCGGTAAAAGAATCTGCCTGCCAATGCAGAAGACATGGGTTTGATCCTTGGGTTGGGAATATTCCCTGAAGAAGGAAATGGCAACCCACTCCATTGTTCTTTCCTGGGAAATCCCATGGACAGAGGAGCCTGGCAGGCTACAGTCCACAGGGTCACAGAAAGTCGGACACGACTTGGTTGGTGACTAAACAGTAGTTATAGTGGTCTGCTCTGATGTCGGTGAGCTGTAGCATGGACAGAGGAGCCTGGCGGGCTACAGTCCATGGGGTCACACAGCGTGGGACAGGACTGCGTGACTAAACAGTAATCACAGTGACCCGCTCATATGCAGGTGAGCTCCAGCATACTGAGTGACTGAGCAGGAATCATAGTGACCTGCTCTTGTGCAGGGGAGCTCCCGCATACTGAGAGACCGAGCAGGAATCATAGTGACCCGCTTTTATGCAGGTGAGCTCCAGCGTGTCGTCACACAGTGAAGATGCTCTGTGGGTTCGTCTTGATCATAAAAATGAATAGACATTTATTTTTTGTTGTGAAAGAAAACTGCAGTTAACTTTTCTTACCTTCCACAAATACATGATCCTTTCTAAGATGTGAACAGTGTATATGCATGTTGGTTGCCTAGTTCTTTCATATTTCATAGTATGGCATGGTCATTTGCTGTCCCATATATATAGATCAGTGCTGTTCAGTACAAGTATAATGCAAACCACAAATGTAATTTAAAATTTTCTAGTAACCACACTGAGATGTCTTGTTTTTCCTCATACCACTTCTGACACTAGCTGTGTGGGGGGTTTTTTTGACACCAGATACATGTTGTTTTTCACACTGTTTTTTTGAAGCCAACCAGGTATCCAACAATGCAGTTCACTTCTGGCACCAACTCCTGGACTTAGCACAGACCCCACGAGATAAGGGCGCAGTCCCGCAAGACTGCCCCACTTTGGGGGCTTCCCTGATCGTCCAGTGGTTAAGAGTCTGCCTACCAATGCAGGGGATGCAGGTTCAAGCTATGCCTCAACTTATATTTAAGTTATATATAACTTATATGTAAAGTATACCACCACTACTTAACCCACACTTATGAACCTGAAAACCAAATCTATTGAGTACCCGTGCTCTGCAATGAGAGAACCCACCACAGTGAGAAGCCCACACACTGCAAGTAGAGATTAGCCCCCGCTCACAGTGAAGATTCAGCACAGCCAAAATTCAGTCAATCAGTGAATCAACCAGTAAATAAAATATTTTAAAAGTTGCTTGGACAGAGGGGCCTGGCAGGCTACAGTTGACGAGGTCGCAGAGAGACGCAGCTGAGCAGAGCAGCAGCAGCAGTCTATAGCTTGAAGTGACATTGCATGGAGGCTGGGGTTAACTTCCATTAGAGCTAAAGACCTCCAAACTGTGGCCTAACTAAGGTAGACGCATCTTTCTCTTGCATATGGAGGAAGCGTGGAGATGGGCAGACAAGGGATGGCAAGGCCCTACCTCATATTTTACTCAGGTCTTCCCTGGTGGCTCAGTGGTAAAGAATCCACCTGCCAGTGCAGAAGACACAGGTTTGACCCCTGGGTCGGGAAGATTCCCTGGAGAAGGAGATGGCCACTCACTCTGTCTATGGGATTTTCTTACCTGGAAATCCCGTGGACAGAGGAGCCTGGTGGGCTACAGTCCATAGCGTTGCAAAAGAGTCTGACATGACAGCGATTAAACAACAGAAGCAATATTTTACTCTGTGGTTAGGTGCCATCAGCTGTCCCTAGGGTTGTTATCTCTTTAGGTTGGCAGCTATATCTTTGAACAATTCCAAGCAGAGAGAAAGGAGAAGTGAGGAAGAAGTCAAAAGGCAAGAGCTGCAGTCTTTTATAGAAGGTTTCCTGGAAGTTACACAAAAAGCTTCCAGTTATATCTCCTGGACCAGCATTTAGTTTCTTGACAACACCTAGCTGTGAGGAGGGCTTGGAAAATGTAGTTTTCTTAGGTTGCGTGCATGCTCAGTTATGTCCGAATCTTTGCAACTCCATGGACTGTAACCTATCAAGCTCCCCGTCTGTGGGACCTTCCAGGCAAGGATACTGGAGTGGGTTGCCATTTCCTTCTCCAGGGGATCTTTCTGACCCAGGGATCAAACCCACATCTCTCCTGCATTGGCAGGAGGATTCTTTACCACTGAGCCACCCGGGAAGCCCCTTTTAGCTTGATTCATTGCTATAATCAGGGACTCTTGGAAAAGAAGAACCTGCGTTGTGATCAGTCTGCACATAACCCTGTCCCATTATTCCCCTTAAATAAATTCCTAGATGCTCATTGCTGCTGCAAAGGGTTTACACCTGGGTATATTGATAGAATTTGCCATTTTGCAAATTAGGCAAGTTATTCTTATTTGGACTCCCATCCCTAGCAGCTGAGAATATTTGTTTGTCTGCACACTTGCCACTGATGGCTATCATCAGTCTTTTTGCCAAAGTGAGGACCAAAAACAAAATGGGCTCATTATTGTTTTTTACTTGCATTTATTGTATTGCTAGTGAGGTTGAGTGTCATTTCACTTGCTTTATTTATTTCTATTTATTCTTTGAAATTTGCCTTTTTAATTCATTTTTCAAAGGGATTTTTGAAAATTGTATTGCTATGGCAGAGTTTTTGTGTTATCTTATAATAAGGATATTAAGCCTTGGAAACTTGAAGCAGATACCGTCTTTGTTGACTTTCAACCAGATTTACCTTTAGGTAGTTAAATCTGTCAGTGTTCCATTTATGATTTTTGGTTTTGCTATCATGAGTGGAAAGGATTCCCCCATCTCAAGATTATTTTCTTCTAACACTTCTGTAGTTCTTTTATTTATATCTTTTCTTCTATTTTTACATTTGAATCAGTTCCATCTGGCACTTATATTAATTAAACTTGTTCTCTACCTTTATCCTTGTACTTTTTTTCAAATAATGACATCATTATTTGAGCTTTTATCCACTGATTTTTGATATGTCTGTCATATACTAAATCCCTACCTACACTCAGATCTTTCTGAAAGTACATTTATTGGTTGATTTTCCCATTAGGTAAAAGGCACTTCATATTTCATACTATTTTTCAGCCCTATAATAAAGAAGAAGGCCAAGAATCAAGTGAAGAAAGCAGTGAAGAAGATACAGAGGTAGGGGATGAAGCAGCAGAAGGAGCAGAAGTCAAGCAAAGGTAAAATGGTGTGAGGGGACATAAAAGCAGGTTCATGAAATGTTTTATTTGTTTATCTTTACTATTATAAATAATGGAAGAATTTCTTGAAATGGAAACAACTTATAGTTTGGGAGCTTTTCTCATTACCATTTGCTTAAAGGTCATTACAACTTTAACTTTGTGGTTACTTTTAGCATGTGATAGTATTCTTAGTTTCATGTAGCAGTGTTAGATTGTCAGAAGATACAATGATATACTTTGTTCTTTGATTAATGAAGTTCTCTGACTGAGTGAACAGGCATAAACTTTCCCTGCACTCACCTAGCTACTCTGTCTCCCTAGAACCGATTCTCACTGGAGTGCTGTCCGGAAAGCCATCTCAGAGGTTGGTATCTCCTGTCTTATTAATGGGGCTTCCCTGGTGGCTCAGTGCTTATCTGCCTGCAGTGCAGGAGACGTATGTTCTATCCCTGGGTTGGGATGATCCTCTGGAGGAGGGCATGGCAACCCACTGCAGTATTCTTGCCTGGAGAACCCCATGGACAGAGGAGCCTGGCAGACTATAGTCCATGGGGTCACAAAGAGTTGGACACGATCGAGCGACTAACACTTGCACTTTTCACTTCATCTTATTAATAACGCCTCATTTTGTTACCTAATAGTTCTGATAAGAGTTCAGATTCAAAACAACTTTAAATGAAAGCGTTGGATCTTAAGTGGGTACAGGGCCTGGAATGCACAGAACATTGATACACACCTCTGGTTTAGTAAGTCTGTACTCTGAGTAACATTTCCCATTAAGTCTTTTCTGTTCAGAAGAGTAGATTTGAGGGCTTGGAAATGTCTCACCTTGATTCTGCTTGAATTTTCTATCATTTGGGTAAAGACAATTGTTAATTTTAGTTTTGTAACATTTAAAAATTCCAAAAAGCTCAAAAAAGTAAGAAGCTACCCATAATCCTATCATTTAAAAAGTTACATAATGAAATGAAACCCCACTCCTTCCATAGGTAATCACCACTAACTGTTTAGTAAATATATCCTTTCTGGGATTTTTACTGTATTTATTATTTATGGACATGGGTGCATGTGTATGTACATTATATATATACACACACACACACAAAGCCATTCATTCTTCAGTGCACATCAGGTCATGGTATCAGCTCATCTGTGACATGGCGCACTCCCTTGTGGGGCTGGACAGGCCATTTTGACAGGAACGACGCATAAGCAGCCGGTCTAAATCGCAGAGGTCGGCTCCCGGAGCACTGCATGGGGCTTAGAGCCTTGGGAAAGGCCAGGTATCAGCGATGGCATCGTCTCATAATTGGGGGTTAAACTGCTGTATTCTCCCACTAAAGTCTGGACATTGTATTTTTGTTTTGGGAGTTGTAGTTGCTATAGTAATAAAGAGCGTATTCTAGAGGTGAGAAACCCTGAATGAAAGCAAGCAAGTCAATTTTGTTTTACTCTCTTCAGCAGATAAACACTGTTGATGTGTTGACCACGATGGGAGCTGTTCCTGCCGGGTTCAGGCCTTCCACCCTCTTCCAGCTCCTGGAGGAAGGTACAGGTGTCCATCAACCAGACAGACTTTGAGTGAAGCCGTCATGGTTTACATCTAACTTTGCTGGCACAGCCAGAGAAGGTTGTTGCTAAAGATGTTGGATCTCACATCTCTTGGATGCTCATCTTGCCCCTCATCTTGCCGTGACAGGAGGAGGGAGCCCTGATCCTATCAGAAGCCAAGCCCCCTTTCATTTATTTCAGAAGCAGGACTCGCAGTGAGCACCCCTCTCCTGTATCTGCTGCCTGCTCTCCCCTCCCCCACCGGCTCCTTGCCTCAGCAATAGTCCAAGCACCACCTCTGTGAACCAGCCCCGCTCAGCCCTATCCCACTCTGGCTGAAGCCTCCCTTTCTCTGCTTTCCTTCACATCAAGACTTTCCCCAAGAGTTATCTCTATTCACTGTTTCTATTTTCTCATTCATTCTTGGATTGCCCTGTATTTGGCACCATTTGTTCATAAGCTCGTTTTATTTTTAAATATTTATTCATTTATTTGGCTATACCAGGTCTTAGTTGCAGCATGCAGGATCTTTGATCTTCATTACAATATTCAAGATCTTTTTAGTTTCGACTCGTGAGGCGTTCAGTAGCAGCATGCAGGGTCTAGTTCCCCGACCAGGGATTGAATGCAGAATGCCCACGTTGGGAATTTGGAGTCTTAGCTCATTTTAAAGAGCAGCGATTTTGGGGAGAGGCTCACCTGTATTCTCTGAGTTGTTATCTATGTAGGGACTGCTTTGAGGCTCCTCTGTTGGGAGGCTCTTCTCCGTGCCCCGCAAACACCCACCTCCTCCTCATGCTTCTATCTCAGGATAAAACGCCACCTTCCCAGAGACACCTTCCTTGTAGGTTCTCCTACTCTCATCCATGTCAGTACCCTTTATAGGTCTAAGTCAGCTTATAATTATTTTATCTAGTCTTTTGTCTACCTGTTTTTCTTAATTATTTTCGCCCACTGAGCTGTAAGCTCATGGGGGCAGGGGACGTGTTTCTCTGATTCACCTTTGTGTTTCCAGTTTCTAGCACAGCAGATTTGTTGTTATTGTTCGGTTACTAAGTCATGTCTGACTCTGCGATCCCCTGGATTACAGCCCGCCAAGGCTCTCCTGTCCTTCGCTATCTCCTGGAATTTGCTCAGATTCATGTCCATTGAGTCGGTGATGCCATCCAACCATCTCATCCTCTGTCACTCCTTTCTCTTGCCTTCAATCTTTCCCAGCATCAGGGTCTTTTTCATTGAATCAGCTCTTCGTGTCAGGTGGCCAATGTATTGGGGCTTCAGCTTCAGCATCAGTTCTTCCAGTGAATATTCAGGATTGATTTCGTTTAGGATGGACTGGTTTGATCTCCTTGCCGTTAAGGGACTGTCTGGGAATAGATTTTGTAATAAGTATTCATGAGTAAATTATGGAAAAACAGCATTAAAATACTTTTATGTAAAGAAGCAAAATTAATGATGATACCCTTTTTCTAGAATGTCCAAAATGTGGTTACAGATTTTCTGAATTTTACAAAAATATTTGAATGGGTCATCTTCATCACGGGGCATGTTACCGGCCTGACAGTCTTAAGGTCTTTCCTGAAGCTGCTTTAAGATCAGCTCTTATGTGCTTCCATCTTGGTGTTTCTTCCTGTTCTTATCTCTGTTGGTATGTCTGTCTTAGGAAGCAAGTTTCTAGCAAACAGCATGCATGGTATTTTTTAATGTCTGTTTCCTAAGTTTGTACTGTAACATCATGGATTTGGGGTTTTGAATTTCGTTCATTCTTTGTAAGAATATAAATGAAAAATTATTTTTGCAGGGAATCAATTTCGAGCAAGTTACTTCTTACAGCCAGAGCTCACACCTTCCCAGCTGGCCTTCAGAGATCTAATGTGGGATGCAAAAACCGGCTCTGTAAGTATGGTTACTCTTTACAAAAGGTGCTTGGAAAGTGAATTTGTCTCATAAGTCATAAAAGCAGACCTTCCTCGTAACAGATTGCTCTTGCAGATCAGGTCAAGACCGAGCCGTGTCTCCTTGATTCTGACTCTCTGGAGCTGCAAGGTGATTCCTCTTCCAGGGGTGAGCATCCAAGTTCTGAGCAGACACGTGCGCCTCTGTCTGTTCGACGGCAGTGAGGTAAGCTTGCTGGGGAGTCTGACTAGTTCCCGCCACATGCATTTTTTAAATTTAATTTTTATTTTTTTTAACACCAAAAACATTTTATAGTGGGATATAGCTGATTAACAATGTTGTGATAGTTCAGATGAACAGTGAAGGGACTCAGCCATACTTACACATGTACCCATTCTCCTCCACATCCCGCCCAACCACATATTAAATGCATGCTGCATAGGATCTGTCCGTCTCTTTCTTTATCTCAATCTCTATGTGTGTGTATAAATACCTAGATAAAATAATGTGTAGTGTTAGTGTTAGTCACTCAGTTGTGTCTGACTCTTTGCAACCTCATGGACTGTAGCCCACCAGGCTCCTCTGTCCATGGGATTTCCCAGGCAAGAATATTAGAGTGGGTTGCCATTGCTTTCTCCAGGGGATCTTCTCAACCCAGGAATCAGACCCAGGTCTCCTGCACTGTAGGCGGATTCTTTACCGTCTGAGCTACTGGGGAAGCCCCAAATAATGTATGGTAGCATGCAAACAGCAAGGGTTCTGATGACACAGGTTTATTAACTCCAGACTCTTTCACTGGCTAAATGTATGACGTTTATATATCACAGTTAGCTCCTGTGAGCCGTAGATTTTTCACTTACAAGAAGGTACTGATGCCTACCTCCTAGTGCTATATGCAGTTCAGGTTTTCAGTATAGAGTACTGCATCTTGAAACATTTCTTTATTTATGGCTGGATTTCTGTTGCTGCATGTGGGCTTTGGTTGCGGCCAGTGGGGGCTGCTCTCTAGCTGTGGTGTGCAGGCTTCTCCTCGCAGTGGCTTCTCTAGCTGCAGAGCGTGGGCTCTAGAGCCCGAGGGCTTCGGTCGTCGTGGCCCTCTGGCTGAGCTGCTCTGCGGCACGTGGAATCTTCCTGGAGCAGGGATCAGATTCAAGTCCCCTGTAGTGGCAGGTGGATTCTTAACCACTGGACCACCTGGCAAGTCTGAGTATCGCATTTTTGACAGGTGTACACACCTATGTAACCAACGTTCCAGTCAACCTGTGGAGCATACCATCACCTGACAATGTTTCCCTGTGTTCTTTTCCACCCCCTTCCTCTCTAATGCCTAAGAGAAGATTTTCTACCCACTACCAACCAAAGAATTTGAATGACTCTTAGTTAATTGATTTGTTTTGGAGATACAGCTAAAACAGTGCTGAGATGAAAATTTATGACTTTAATTGAATATGCTAGGCAAGAAGAGAGATTTTAAATCAGTGATCTAAGCTCAAACTCAAGAGTCTAGAAAAGGAAGAGTGAGTGAAACCTGAAGAAAGTAGAATGGAGGAACTAATAAAGAGCAGAAACTAATGAGACAGAAAGCAAAAGAGAAAGTCAGAAAAGGCAAAGTTTATTCTTTAAAAAGATTAATAAAATTGACAGATGCCTAGTGAGACTGATCAAGAAGTTTTAAAAAGAGAGACTTCCCTGGTGGTCCGTGGGTTAAGGCTTCACCTTCCAATGTGGGGGGCAGAGGTTTGATCCCTAGTCAGGGAACCAGGAGCCCACATGCCTTAGCGGGACCAAAAATAAATAAACAAATAATTTTTTAAAATAAATTTTAAAAAGAGAGAAAGAAAGAAAACAAATGATTGTTGCTAAAACAGCCTCTGTTCACTGGTGCCAAACAGAAACACGGAGTAAGAGTTTTGGGTGAAGTAAAAAAAAATAGTTATTGCTTTGCCAGGCAAAGCGCTCCACAGCTGGCGAAGGCCCTCAAAACTGTGTATCCCACCCTGGAGGTGAGGTAGTGAAGAGGGGCAGTGAGCCAGACTCCTCTGTCCATGGGACTCTCCAGGCAAGAATACTGAAGCGTGTTGCCATGCCCTCCTCCAGGGGATCTTACCCACCCAGGGATCAAACCCATGTCCCTTGTGTCTCCTGCATTGGCAAGCAGGTTCTTTACCACTAGTGCCACCTGGGAAGCCCGAAAGAAGAGAAAGGGAATGTTACAAATAACTTTATGGCAATAAATTTGATAACATTGATAAACAGATAAATTCTTCAAAAACCATAATTTAATGAAACTGACCTGAGAGGAACTAGAACAATTTGAATAACCCCTGTTAAAGATATTGAAACTGAAATTAAAACTCTTCCAGTTGAGAAAACTCCAGACCCCAGATGGTTTCACTGGTGGTTTCAGCTGAACATTTAAGGAAGAAGTAATACCACTAGAACACAAACCCTTCCAGAGAATAGATGAAGAGGGAATGCTTCCCATCTTGTTTCATGAGGCCAGGAAAAACATGCTACCAAAATAAGACAAGGCATTACAAAAAAGAAAAATTATAAGACCAGTACTCCTCATGAATATAATGAACTCAAATCCTAAACAAAATATGAGTGAACTGAACCTGATTGATGATTATCCAGCTCAAATCTATACCACTCTTAACTCATCTGCTTCTCTGTTGACATTAGTTAGCATTGTTAGCATGCAGCTCTCCCTTGAAGTACAGGCACACGTGCGTGCTGAGTCATGTGAGACTCTTGGCAACCCCAAGGACTGCACCCTGCCAGGCTTTTCTGTCCATGGGATTTTCCAGGCAAGAATACTAGAATGGGTTGCCATATCCTACTCCGGGGATCTTCCCAGCCCAGGGATCGAACGTGCGTTTCTTGCACTTCCTGCCTTGGCAGGAAGATTCTTAACCACTGCGCCACCTGGGAAGATAAAAAAGGACAATATATCATGATTAATCGGGATTATTCCAGGAATTCAAAGGTACCCTCCTCTGTAGCCAGTATTTAACATTTGAGAATAGATCATTGTAATTTGCCATATTAACATAACTAAAGAAGAAAAAAAAAACATGTGATCATTCAATAGACACAGAAAAAGCATTTGACAAATATTAACACCCATTTATGATTCTTTAAAAAGTTCTCATCAAATTAAGAACAGAAGGGAACTTCAGGTTGGTAAAGGGCAACAGTTCAGTTCAGTTGCTCAGTTGTGTCCGACTCTTTGTGACCCCAAGGACTGCAGCACGCCAGGCCTCCCTGTCCATCACCAACTCCCAGAGCTTCCTTAAACTCATGTCCATCAAGTCAGTGATGCCATCCAACCATCTCATCCTATGTCGTCACCTTATCCTCCCGCCTTCAATCTTTCCCAGCATCAGGGTCTTTTGAAATAAGTCAGTTCTTCACATGAGGTGGCCAAAGTACTGGAGTTTCAGCTTCAACATCAGTCCTTCCAATGAACACCCAGGACTGATCTCCTTTAGGATGGACTGGTTGGATCTCCTTGCAGTCCAAGGGACTTTCAAGAGTCTTCTCCAACACCACAGTTCAAAAGCATCAATTCTTCGGCACTCAGCTTTCTTCACAGTCCAACTCTCACATCCATACTTGACCACTGGAAAAACCACAGCTTTGACTAGACGGACTTTGTTGGCAAAGTAATGTCTCTGCTTTTTAATATGCTGTCTAGGTTGGTCATAGCTTTTCTTCCAAGGAGTAAGTGTCTTTTAATTTCATGGTTGCAGTCACCATCTGCTGTGATTTTGGAGCCTAAGAAAATAGAGTCTGTCACTGTTTCCCCATCTATCTGCCATGAAGTGATGGGAGCGAATGCCATGATCTTAGTTTTCTGAATGTTGAGTTTTAAGCCAACATTTTCACTCTCCTTTTTAACTTTCATCAAGATGTTTTTTAGTTCTTCTTCACTTTCTGCCATAAGGGTGGTGTCATCTGCATATCTGAGGTTATTGATATTTCTCCTGGCAATCTTGATTCCAGCTTGTGCTTCATCAGGCCAGCATTTCTCATGATGTACTCTGCATATAAGTTAAATAAGCAGGGTGACAATATACAGCCTTTCCAAATACAGATTTGGAACCAGTCTGTTGTTCCATGTCCAGTTCTAACTGTTGCTTCTTGACCTGCATACAGATTTTTCAGGAGGCAGGTAAAGTAGTCTGGTACTCCCATCTCTTTCAGAATTTTCCACAGTTTGTTGTAATCCACCCAGTCAAAGGCTTTGGCATAGTCAATAAAGCAGAAGTGAATGTTTTTCTGGAACTCTCTTGCTTTTTCGATGATCCAGCAGATGTTGGCAATTTGATTTCTGGTTCCTCTCCCTTTTCTAAATCTAGCGTGAACACCTGGAAGTTCACCATTCATGTTCTATGGAAACCTGGCTTGGAGAATTTTGAGCATTACTTTACTAGCATGTGAGATGAGTGCAATTGTGCGGTAGTTTGAGCATTCTTTGGCATTGCCTTTCTTTGGGATTGGAATGAAAACTGACCTTTTCCATTCCTGTGGCCACTGCTGAGTTTTCCAAATTTGCTGGCATATTGAGTGCAGCACTTTCACAGCATCATCTTTTAGGATTTGAAATAGCTCAACTGGAATTCCATCACCTCCACTAGCTTTGTTCCTAGTGATATTTTCTAAGGCCCACTTGACTTTGCTTTCCAGGATGTATGGTTCTAGTTGAGTGATCACACCATCATGGTTATCTGGGTCATGAAGATTTTTTTTTTTTTTTTTGTATAGTTCTTCTGTATATTCTTGACACCTCTTCCTAACATCTTCTGCTTCTGTTAGGTCCCTACCATTTCTGTTGTTTATTGTGCCGATCTTTGCATGAAATGTTCCCTTGGTATCTCTACTTTTCTTAAAGAGATCTCTAGTCTTTCCCATTCTATTGTTTTCCTCTATTTCTTTGATTGATTACTGAGGAAGGCTTTTTTTTTTTTTTTTTTTTTGCCGTCTTCTGCTTTATTGACAGGTAAATTGTTCAAAAATGTTCTCACGATTCAATAATTACAAAGACTCAGACTTGCATTAAAAAAGTAAAAACCAGAACCCCCAGCAGGTGCCAGCCCCCGCGGAAGGCCCGGGGGGCAGGCAGGCAGGTGCTGGGCGCGTGGCACGCACGGGCAGGCTGTGGTGCCCACGTCACTCAGCGCCGACTCACGGGAAACGCACGTCTTCCACAGCGTGGCGAGGACGTTGGCTGGCAGGGGGCAGAGGGAAGCCTGCCGGCGGCTCCCGGCGAGCTTTCAGAGACAGGCCGCGCCGGGAGGGGAGGCAGAAGCAGGCGGGGTGCTGGGGGTGGAGTGTGGCGGCGTCTACAGCATCCAGTAGCGGGCACGAATCGCGGGCTCCATGCGGGGCGGGGCGCCCCCGGCGCGGCCTCTCGGCCTGTGGGCACGGGGCCCAGCACCCGCCACCCACAGGCTTCGGGGCGGGAGGCTGAGCTGTGGAGGCGAGCAGGACACAGAGCGCGGCTGACTTCACAGTAGTAGAGACGGGACACGTGTGGTGGTGACAGAGCGGACTGACGCGAGGGCCTCTGTCCACGGCTACGAGGTCGGCAGGAGGACTTCCGCCTCTGTGTATGGGCTAAAGGAACGAAAAGGCCACGGACTAACCTCCACGTTTCCTGTCTTCAAGACTCTAGTGACACTGGGAATGATGTGTACAACTTCCTACGATGCTCCTAAGCGCCTAGGAAACGGTTTCAGGGAGCAGGGGCCAGACGCGGCCCCGAGGCCGTCCTGAGCTGCCTGCATCCGCGGGGGTGCGGCCGGCCCTGGGTGGGCGGGAGGGGCCGGGGCGTCCTTCATGTGCAAACAAGCTGTATCGCCTCACGGCTATGCAGAGGGTGATCTGGTCTACCGCCAGACAGTGCAGCACGGAACTGATTGTTATCATAATAAAGCATTTTCTTCATCTCCGTGTCTACACGTCGAGTCCACATTTCCTTGGACAACACTGGAGGCTCAGGTCAGTCTTGGCACTGGCACTGCAGACCACCTGGGCCCCGGCCCTGTGGCGGGAGCCGGCGGCCTCAGGCATCGCAGGACGGCTGCTCCAGGCCTTCGAGGGGCAGCTGGCTCCTGTGGGGGGAGTTGGGGCTCGGCGGGCCGCTGGGGTTGGAGCTGTTGGATGGAGTCGAGTGTTTGGTGGAATCTGAATCAGGCTCTTTGTCAAAGTCCTGGTCAGGGTCAGACATACTCCTTAGCGGCACAGCCACTCCAGGTTCAGATCCCCCTGATGAGGGCCAGGAGACGTAGGGCTTGTTCCTGGGCGGAGGGGGGCGGGATAGGCTGGCAGGGGCGGGGCCCGGCCTCTCCTCCTGGGCGGCGGGCACGGCGCTCAGAGGCAGGTCCATGAGCACCTGCATACCGTCGCCCGGGCCCATGTGGGCCACGTGGTTGAAGTTGGTGGGGTTGGAGATCATCTTGGACCGCAGCTCTGGGTCTCTGAGCATCTCTCTCCGCTGCTGCAGCCGCTCCTCCTCGGGGACCTTGAAGACAAAGCGCCTCTTGCTCTGGGTCCGAAGCATCTGTGAGGAAGGCTTTCTTATCTCTCTTTGCTGTTCTTTGGAACTCCGCATTCAGATGGGTATATCTCTCCTTTTCTCCTTTGCATTTCACTTCTTTTCTTTTCTCAGCTATTTGTAAGGCCTCCTTAGACAGCCATTTTGCCTTTTTGCATTTCTTTTTCTTGGGGATGGTCTTGATCACTGCCTCCTGTACAGTGTCACAAACCTCCGTCCATAGTTCTTCAGGCACTCTGTCTATCAGATCTAATCCCTTGAATCTATTTGTTGCTTCCACTGTAATCGTAAGGGATTTGATTTAGGTCATACCTGAATGGTCTAGTGGTTTTCCCTACTTTCTTCAAGTTAAGTCTGAACTTGGCAATAAGGAGTTCATGATCTGAGCCACAGTCAGCTCCTGGTCTTGTTTTTGCTGACTGTATAGAGCTTCTCCATCTTTGGCTGCAAAGAATATAATCAGTCTGATTTTGATGTTGACCATCTGGTGATGTCCATGTGTAGAGTCTTCTCTTGTGCTGTTGGAGGAGGGTGTTTGCTATGACCAGTGTGTTCTGTTGGCAGAACTCTATTAGCCTTTGCCCTCCTTCATTCTATACTCCAAGGCCAAATTTGCCTGTTACTCCAGGTATCTCTTGACTACCTACTTTTGAATTCCAGTCCCCTATAATGAAAAGGACATCTTTTTTGGGTGTTAGTTCTAGAAGGTCTTGTAGGTCTTCGTAGAACCGTTCAACTTCAGCTTCTTTGGCATTAGTGGTTGGGGCGTAGACTTGGATTACTCTGATATTGAATGATTTGCCTTGGAAACGAACACAGATCATTCTGTCATTTTTGAGATTTCATCCAAGTACTGCATTTTGAACTCTTTTCTTGACTATGATGGCTACTCCATTTGTTCTAAGGGATTCTTGCCCACAGTAGTAGATATAATGGTCATCTGAGTACTGCATTTTGAACTCTTTTCTTGACTATGATGGCTACTCCATTTGTTCTAAGGGATTCTTGCCCACAGTAGTAGATATAATGGTCATCTGAGTTGAAGGGCAACAAGAGAAAACTAAAGCAAAGCTAGTATCACTGTACTTAATGTAAGATACTGAACACTATCCACTACGGTCAGTAACGATTCAAAGTTACCCAAGAAATAAGAAGATAACTTAGGGTTTTTTTATATTGACAAAAGACTTGAGCAGGCACTTAAAAAAAGAAAATATGACAGACCAACAGGCATATAAAAAGATCCTGAGCACATAATATGTCATCTGTGAAATGCAAATGAAAACCAGAGTGAAAGAGATCCAACTATAGACTAAGAGACCACCTTAAACATAATCATACAGGCAGGTTAAAAGTTGAAGAGTGGAGAAAGATACACCATTCAAAAGATTTTAATATCAGACAAAGTATACTTCAGGACAAGGAACATTATTGGGAATAAAGTGGTGCATTACATGATAGTATGGATCATTCAGCAAGAAGATGTAACAGTCCTCAATGTGTATACACCCAACATCAGAGCTTCAAAATACATGCAGTAGAAATGGATAGAACTGAAGGGAGAAATGGGTAAAGCCACACTTATAATTACAGTCTTTAATACTCCTCTCTGCAATGCTGTAGAACAAGCAGACAGAAGATTAGTAATATTATAAAACAACAGAATAGCACCATGAACAAACTGGATCTAATTAACGTTTGTGAAACACTTCACCCCCCAATTGCATTCTTTTTAGTGAATATGGAACATTCACCAAAATAGATGGTCCTGAACAGATTTTGAAATCATGCAGTGTAGGGTTTTGATCACAAGGAGTTGAATTAGAAACCAAAACCAGAAAGAGAACAGGAAAAAGTCCTTGGAAATTATGCAACAGATTTCTAAATAATCAGTGAGTTAAGAAAAGCATTGCTTAGAGGGAAGTTTGGCACACTAGAAAAGGATTCTCACTTCCATAATCTGAACTCTTGAGGGGGTGATGCTTGCTGTGAGATCTGAGGGGTGAATAGGCCGTAAGGAGATGGGGAGTGTGTACCTGAGTGAACAAGGAGTGCAGGCAAGGCCTTGAGAGGAAAGGATGTGGGAAAGGGCGCTGGCGTGGCTGAGCGGAGGGAGCGAAGAAGTGCAGGGTGGGACGAGGTGGGGGTGCCGTGTGAGACCGTGTAAGCCGCGAGCTTTCGTCTTTGTCCTAAGAACAGGAAAGCCGTTGGAAGAGAGTGACATGACTTAGATGTACCTCTGAGGGTGATTTCTGCCTCCTCCCTGGAGGTGGATTAGAGGGGTGGCCAGAGGGACCCGAGTAGACCATTTGGAAGCTACGTCACAATGTGGTGGTCAAAGGGCAGCAAGTGTCCACGCCGCCAAGAAAATGAAATCTGAAATCTGGAGCTGTTTTGCCTGGAATTGAACCCAGGCTCCACCGGCTGAATGTGGATACGAACCAAATGACTCTGCCTTGCTCTCTGTGGTGTACCTTCCTTAGGGTCAGTGTGGAGACGAGGCAAGTTAATGGGAGTAAAGCACTTACAGCCAGACATCCTGGAGTGTGAAGGTAAGTGCTCAGCTAGTGGACGTGACGAAATTCCAGCTGAGCTATTTCAAATCCTAAAAGATGATGCTGTTAAACTGTTGCATTCAATATGTCAGCACATTTGGAAAACTCAGCAGTGTCCACAGGGCTGGAAAAGGTCAGTTTTCATTCCATTCCCAAAGAAGGGCAATGCTGAAGAATGTTTGGACTACCGCAGATTTGTGCTTATTTCATATGCTAGCAAGGTTATGCTCAAAGTCCTTCAAGGTAGGCTTCAGCAGTACATGAATCAAGAACTTCCAGATGTACAAACTGGATTTAGAAAAGGCAGAGGAACCACAGATCAAATTGCCAACATTCGTTGGATCATAGAGAAAGCAAGGGGATTCCAGAAAAACATCTGCTTCAATGACTATGCTAAAGCCTTTGACTATGTGGATCACAACAAACTGTGGAAAATTCTTAAAGAGATGGGAGTACAAGACCATCTTGCCTCTCCTGAGAAACCTGTGTGCAGGTCAACAAGCATCAGTTAGAACTGGACATGGAACAGCAGACGGGTTCCAAATCGGGAAAGGAGTGTGTCAGGGCTGTATAATGTCACCCTGCTTATTTAACTTGTATGCAGAGTACATCATGAGAAACGCTGGGCTGGAAGAAGCACAAGCTGGAATCAAGATTGCCGGGAGAAATATCAATAACCTCAGATATACATATGATATCACTCTAAAGGCAGAAAGTGAAGAGGAACTAAAGAGCTCTTGATGGAGGTGAAAGAGGAGGGTGAAAAAGCTGGCTTAAAGCTCAACATTTAAAAAACTAAGATCATGGCATCTGGTCCCATTACTTCATGGCAAATAGAAGGAGAAAAAGTGGAAGCAGTGGCAGATCTCATTTTCTTGGGCTCCAAAATCACGGCAGACAGTGACTGCAGTCATGAAATTAAGACGCTTGCTCCTTGGAAGAAAACCTATGACAAACCTAGGCAGCATATCCAAAAACAGAGGCATCACTTTGCTGACAAAGGTCTGTTTAGTCAAAGCTGTGGTTTTTCCAGTAGTTATGTATGGGTGTGAGAGTTGGACTATAAAGAAAGCTGAGCACCAAAGAACTGATGCTTTTGAACTGTGGTGTTGGAGAAGACTCTTGAGAGTCCCTTGGACTGAAAGGAGATCCAACCAGTCCATCCTAAAGGAAACCAACCATGAATATTCATTGGAAGGACTGATGCTGAAGCTCCAATACTTTGGCCACCTGATGCGAAGACCCAACTCATTGGAAAAGACCCCAATGCTGGGAAAGATTGAACGCAAAAGGAGGAGGCAGCAGAGGATGAGATGGTTAGATAGCATCACCGACTCAATGGACATGAATCTGAGCAAAGTCTGGGAGATAGTGATGGACAGGGAAGCCTGGCGTGCTGCAGTTCACGGGGTCGAAAAGAGTCAGACATGATTTAGCAGCTGAATCGCACAAGAACAAAGCACTTACACCAATGCATGGCACTCCATAAGATCACCAGATGAGAGTGATGGTGGTAACTTGATGAGAGAGGTGGAGGTGTGAGCTGTGGTTGGAGGGATATTTAGGAGGCTTGGTTGGTAACGGGTGGAACGTGGGGAGTGCGGGAGAGCGGGGTGTCAGACGTGAAGCCAGGTCTCTGACGTCCACGTCTGGGTGGATGGCGGTGACGTGCTCTGAGATAGAGAGCGCTGATAGCAGGTCAGGTGTGGAGGAGTTCTTGGGTTTATCTTTGTCCCTGCTGAGTATAAATACTTATTTTTAAAAAATACAAACTTTTTATTTTGTATTGGGGCATAGCCGATTAACACACAGTGTGTGATAGTTTTAGGTGGCCAGCGGGAGGACTCAGCCACACACAGACGTGTGCCCACTCTCCCGCAGGCCGCCTCCCGTCCAGGCTGCCGCCTGACACTGGGCAGAGCCCCTGGGGCTAGGGCAGGTCCCTGCCGGCCATCCGCTCCAAGTGCAGCGGTGTGCGCGTGCCCACCCCACTCTCCCGCACTGTCCCCTCCCCCATCCTGCCCCCCGCAGCCGTACCCCGTCCTCAGTCTGCAAGTCTGTGTCTGTTTTGTCAGTTCACTTGTGTGATTTCTTTTCAGAGTCTACCCAGGATGGATGTCATAGGACATTTCCCCTTCTCTGCTGACTGACCTCACTCAGTGTGACCCTCTCTAGGCCCATGCATGTTGCTGCAGATGGCCTCATTTCGTTCTTTTTGATGGTTGAGAAGTACTCCGTAGTGTACATGTATCACATCTCCTTCATCCAGTCCACTCTCGGTGGGGCTTTCCCTGTGGCTCACCGGAATCATAGCCTACAAGACAGGAAATGCAGGAGGACTGGGTCAATCCCTGGTTGTGAAGATCCCCTGGAGGAAGGCATGGCCACGCTCTCTAGTGTTCTTGCCAGGAAAATCCCGTGGACAGAGGAGCCTGGTGGGCTGCGGTCCATGGGGTTAGGAACAGTAGGACGTGACTGCGAGATTGAGCGGTGTCATGGACAAGGTTACTTCCATGTCCTGGCTATTGTGAGCAGTGGTGCAGTGAACATTGGGGTGCACGTGTGTTTTCAGACTGTGTTTTTCTCTGGATATATCCCAGGGATGGGATTGCAGGGTCATATGGTAGCTCTGTTTTTAGTTTTTTTTTTTTAAGGTGTGTACATTTTTAAATTTTTTTTAATTTATTTTTATTAGTTGGAGGCTAATTACTTTACAGTATTGTAGTGGGTTTTGTCATACATTGACATGAATCAGCCATGGAGTTACATGTATTCCCCATCCCGATCCCCCCCCCCCCCCACCCCCCCCCGCAACCTGCTCCCTCTGGGTCTTCCCAGTGCACCAGGCCCGAGCACTTGTCTCATGCATCCAACCTGGGCTGGTGATCTGTTTCACCATAGATAATATACATGTTTCGATGCTGTTCTCTAGAAACATCCCACCCTCGCCTTCTCCCACAGAGTCTAAAAGTCTGTTCTGTACATCTGTGTCTCTTTTTCTGTTTTGCATATAGGGTTATCATTACCATCTTTCTAAATTCCATATATACATGTTAGTATGCTGTAATGTTCTTTATCTTTCTGGCTTACTTCACTCTGTATAATGGGCTCCAGTTTCATCCATCTCATTAGAACTGATTCAAATGAATTCTTTTTAATGGCTGAGTAATATTCCATGGTGTATATGTACCACAGCTTCCTTATCCATTCATCTGCTGATGGGCATCTGGGTTGCTTCCATGTCCTGGCTATTATAAACAGTGCTGAGATGAACATTGGGGTGCACGTGTCTCTTTCAGATCTGGTTTCCTCGGTGTGTGTGCCCAGCAGTGGGATTGCTTGTTTTTAGTTTTAAGGAACCTTTATACTGTTCTCCATAGTGGCTGCACCAGTGTACATTCCCACCAACAGTGTAGGAGGGTTCCCTTCTCTCCACACCTTCTCCAGCATTTATTGGGCTTCCTAGGCAACACAGGGGTAAAAAAATCCACCTGTCAACGCAGGAGACTCAAGAGACTTGGGTTGGACCCCTGGGTGTGAAAAATCCCCTGGAGTAGGGCATGGCAGTACACTCCAGTATTCTTACCTGGGAAACCCCATGGACAGAGGAGCCTGGTGGGCCCCAGTCCAGGGGGCTGCAAAGAATCAGACATAGTTGAACACACACACCTAAGCTAAGCCTCACAGCACGAGGAAAGTGCCTTTGTTTCATCTGAACCGCACAAAACCACTGCCATGAATGAACACTAGGTGTCATCAGCATTCAAGAAGAGATGAACTGCCTTCTTCCTAAGAGTACTTTTTGTTCTATCTCTCACTATCCTTATACTTGACAACATAAAATAAAGATTGGAATTTTATTTTGAATAATATATCAGAATCATAGAAGTTATTTTATATAAAAATAATAGAGATTAGTTTATGAAGCAAATTTATGTCATGTTTTCCAAATCATGGAGTTATAGAACATATTTAATAGTTACATCCTCATTCTATTTATTTGGGCTTTCCTGGTGGCTCAGATGGTAAAGAATTTGCCTCCAATGTGGGAGACCCAAGTTTGATCCCTGGGTTGGGAAGATCCCCTGGGGAAGGGAATGGCTACCCACTTCAGTATTCTTGCCTGGAGAATCTATTTACTTAAGAATACTTCTTTAGTAAATTTAAGCCAAGTCACAAATAGAAAGCATTATTACTAAAACTAATTAATAAGACACTGCTTCCAATAATGACTGAATAAGCTCCTCTCCAAACAACTAACCCAGTGATAACTAACAACTGTGAATTTTGGGTAATATACAAAAAGCCACTCCCTCAAGTCTCTGACAAGCATCCCAAATCATGTGGATCCTGGAGGGGAATCTTAACTCTTGAATCTGCTATTTTATTTTTTCCCTTCCTTCGCTCTCTTTTTCATTCCTCCATTTTCTTTTTTCTGTCTTCCTGTGTGTTACTTAAACTTTCTTTAGAACTCCATTCTGAAGTGCCTGCCGTGTTATTGAGTGGCTCTCTTTGTACAGCTTTTTTAGTAGTTACCTAATATACCTAATATAAGTAGGTATTAGGTAGGTACTAATAATAATACCTAAAATAAGTAGGTATTATTTTATACCTGCATAACTTCCCCCAGTCTGCTTGTCAACATCCCAGGTCAAGTGATCAGTAGAAACTCTAATCCTCTCACTGCTTTGTGATTATCTTAAGAATCTCCTCTACACACATTGAGCACGACATCACACAATATTATAATTCTGCGTCGACCGTTCAGCTTTTCTCCAGCTGCAGAGAGCAGGGCCTCCTCTAGCTGCAGTGTGCGGGCTTCTCATCGTGCGGGCTTCTCTTGTTGCAGAGCAGACTCGAGGCTGCAGGGGCTTCAGCAGTTCCAGCACATGGGCTCAGGAGTCTCGGCTCCTGGCCTCTAAAGCTCAGGCTTAGCAGTTGTGGCATGCGCCAGGGCATGTGGGATCTTCTGGGATCAGGGATGAACCCATGTCTCCTGCATTGGCAGGCGGATTCTTTACTACTGAGCCACTAGGGAAGCCCTACCCTTGTTTTAACTCTTTCCATTGTTCTTCCTTCCTTCCTTCCTGATATTCAGAGATTTCTTCTTTTATCGTGTTCTTTTCTATTTAGAGAACTTCCTTTAACCATTCTTTCAGGGTAGGTCTGCTGGCTATAGATTCTCTTAGTTTTTCTTTATCTGAGAATGCCTGCTTTCCCTTTATTCATTGTGGATATTTTCACTAGATATAGAACTCTAGGTTGGCAGTTCTTTTCTTTAAGCACTCAAAAAATATTGTTCCGCTTCATTGGAATTGGTTTTACCCTATGGGTGAATCTAGGTGGTGTTTTTCTCTCATTGCTTTCAGGATATTGTGTTTAGGTTTTAGAAGTTTATATACTTTGTCATGGATTTCTTGGATTTATGCTGTTTAGGGTTTTCTCAGCTTCTTAAACTGTAGGCCTATGTCTTTTGCCAGATTTGGGGATTTTTCAGCCATTATTTTCTCGAATACTTTTCCAACTCTAAACTCCCTTCCCTTCTGGGACTCAGATAGCATGAACATTAGATCTTTTTGTTATGATCTCATAGGTTCCTAAGGCTGTGACCATTTTCTTTCCATCTGTTCTATTCAGTTGTTCAGACTGTAATTTCTGTTTGCCTGTCCTCAAGCTCACTGATTCTTTTCTCTCTTTTCTGTTCTGTGATTGAGTCTATTCAGTGACGTGTGTGGGTGTCTGTATGTGTCTGTTTTCAAACTTGGGGCTCTCTGGTGGTTCAGATGGTTAAGAATCCACCTGCAATGCAGGAGACCCAGGTTCAGTCACTGGGTCTGGAAGATCCCTGGAGAAGGAAATGGCAACCCACTCCAGCATTCTTGTCTGGGAAATCCCATGGACGGAGGAGCCTGGCTGGCTGAGTGACTAACACTTTCACTTTCATTGTATTTTTCAGTTCTAGAATTCCATTAGGGTCCTCTTTCTTTTTCTTGTTAAAATTTTCTTTGTTAAAATTTCCTTATTTCTTTCTTGAGACTCCATGTTTCTTTCTGTATTTTAAATTTATTTTAAGCATCTCCATAGATGTTTACTGAAGCATTTTTAGATGACTGCTTTAAAATGCTTTTCAAATAATTCCAACATCAGTCATCTTAGTGTTGGTATCTTTTTTTTTAACTTTTAACTTTATATTGGAATATAGCTGATTAATAATGTTGTGATGGTTTCAGATGCACAGCAAAGGGGCTCAGCCGTACATATACATGTATCCATCCTCCCCCAAACTCCCCTCCCATGCAGGCTGCCGCATAATATTGAGCAGAGTTAGTGTTGTTATCTTTTGATTGTCTTTCCTCACTTAAGTTGAGATTTTCCTGGTATTTGGTGTAATGAATGATTTTTTTTTTAATTGTATCCTAGACATTTTGAGAGCTGGGAGTCTGGATCTTAATAAGTTTTGCTTCTATTGTAGTGCACACATTAACGCCGTTACTGCCAGGTGAGAACGAGGTCCCACTTCCCCTCCTGGCCTCTGCACGCACCTCTGGGGGAAGGCGTGTCTCCTTACTTTGGGACCCTGATGAGATTCAGGCTCCTCTCTAGGCCTCTGGTGACAGCACTTGCCATGTCGTTGCTTAGGACCTATGATCCCTAGCCATCCCACTTTCCTTTCCCCACTCTGGACATTACAAGAGGATAAAAATAAGGTTTCTGATTTCAATTGTATTAAATTTTCCATCAAAAAAGGAACTGTGAACAAATAATGAACTCTATGCTATGCATGTTAACATATTTAGAGAAAAGTTTACTTATGTCTGCAAGTTTGTAGTGTATCAAAAAGTAAGATGAACTGATAGATGGCTAGATGGTGTATGTGATAAAGCAAGTATAGTAAAATGTTGATGGCAGAATCTAGGTGATAAGCTTAGGGTGTACTGTGAGTTTCTTTTAACTTGTCTGATATATTTGACACATTTTATAATCAACCATCATTGTATGTTTCATCCTTAAACAGTGATTGAAAAGCCTTAAGAACTCAGTAAGAAATAATACATCAACAAACTATATACCTATTTTGCCAATAATAAGAGAAATAGAAAACAAATCTAAATCTCACATTTAGACTCTTATCTTTGAACATTATAATCTTCCAATTTGCTTATTCTTTTCCCTTTTACATGTATTTTACACCTCAATCTGACTTTTATTGAAATTAGCAATATTTGTTAAATTAGGAACTGTTTCAAATACGTAGAAACATGCAGAAAAAAAAAATAATAGCTATGCATGGCCTTGTCAGCCAACTCTTTTGAAGCCTCTCAGTTTGCAGTGTGTAAATTTCTAGGCTTCCTACTTAGCTGTAGATTATTCTCATAAACCTAAAATCACTCTGTATTTCTATCTTCCTCCTTAACACACAAAGATACTCACATGCTTTAATTCCCTGCTGTCCCCATCTTGTTATCATTGCACATAAAATGCTCCTGTGGGCCATATTTCTTAAAAGGTCAGTTATACCTAAAATTTCTCCTAATCTGGTTAATCTCTATCAGCTGTTAAGTATTTCACTTAGTACAGTCTATTACTGGTGCAGAGATCTGAGTCTGAATTCATTTATCAGCTCTTTTGTTGTTTTGTAAGTGCTGTGACACTGGGCTTTGTTAATCATTGCTCCCGTACCCCGAACACACTTCCCATCCTCCTCCTCAGCCTTTACTTTATGGTGCTCATCAGCGCCAGGCAGATTTGTCCACTGACTCACGAGTCTGTTTGGTCATTTCTCGTTGCCAATTCCATGAACAGGGGCTGCTTGTCTGTTGTGTTCACTGCTGTATATTTCCAGTGCCTAGAACAGCACTGGTTTACAAAAACATCTCCGTTATATGTTACATGAACAAACAAATGGGTATTTCAAAGGGATAATGAAGTGCCTGAGGATTATAGTGAGGCTTGGAGCAGACAGGGGACTGCTCACGAGGCTGCTTATATGTGTTTATGTATAAGGATATGTTTGAAATAACACTACTAACGTAACGAGGTGTGCAGAGGATCAGTATGATTTACTGTTGGCTTAGTTCATTCAGCTGGTAAAGAATCTGCCTGCAATGCAGGAGACCCCTGTTCGATTCCTGTGTCGGGAAGATTCGCTGGAGAAGGGATAGGCTACCCACTCCAGTGTTCTTGCCTGAAGAATCCCATGGAGAGGAGCCTCCTGGGCTACAGTCCATGGGGTTGCAAAGAGTCAGACCTGACTGAGTGACTAATAGTAGTTTGTTCCTCAAGGAAGCCCTGCCAGGCTCACCGTCTCCCATCCTTCTCCCTTGCTTCCCTCCATTGGCCCCTGCCCCACCCAGTCATCCCGCTCTTCAGCCCAGCGTGTTCCTTCTCCTGAAGATGTGGGATGGTCTCAGCGATGGGACACTTAGGGCACAGACTGGGGACCACACTTCAGCTTGCCGGCTACCCAAGGCCCCGTGGACCGCCCCCCGCCCATACCTTTCCATGAGCATTCACATGTTCCCTTCTGCTAATCATTTTAAAAGTTGTGTATGTGGTTGATGTAAAAAGAAATACAGAATCGCCCAAAGAAGAAAGATACCCCCCTCTCCCTCTGCTCTGCTGTTCACTGTTTGGAGCATGGAAGTGGTGATGTTCCAAAGAGCTTTCACCAGTATGATTCCAAATGGGAAAATCTCATTTCAGGTTCTGAGCAACATTCATACAGTCAGGGCCACGTGGCAACCTAAGAAGCCCAAAACATGGACCTTTTCTCCCCAGGTAAGGAATCTGCTGAGTGAATTGAGTGAAACATGAGTTTCTTTTACCCATTAAGTATCATGCAATTAGTTTCTAAGGTAAGATTATCAAAATGTATTTGGTAATACACTGGTGTATTTGGTGTTGCTGGAGAAGACTCTTGAGAGTCCCTTGGACAGCAAGGAGATCAAAGCAGTCAATCCTAATGGAAATCAACCCTGAATATTCATTGGAAGGACTGATGCTGAAATTGAAGCTCTAGTACTTTGGCCACCTGATGCGAAGAGCTGACTCTTTGGAAAAGACCCTGATGCTGAGGGCAGAAGGAGAGGGAGGTAACCAAGGATAAGACGGTTGCATGGTATCATTGACTCAATGGACATGAGTTTGAGCAAACTCTGGGAGATAGTGAAGAACAGGGAAACCTGGCGTGCTGCCATTTATGGGGTTGCAAAGAGTAGGACACAACTGAGTGACTGAACAAGAACAACAAATTCCTGAAGTAACGTATTTCTCTCTAATACAGAGTATATGGGGCCAGGTTTGAACCTTTAGATTATTTAATGTTCTCTGAGGACTTTGATAAAAATCACTCATGTTTCTGCCTCACCAAAGTTACGGTGCCTATGAATCATCTCATTCAATGAATCACAGGGTTCAATTTTAGAAAATTATGTCTGATGGAAAATGAAAACAAAAAGAGAAACCTTAAAAGAGAATCTTAACACTTCTTAAGAAGTGTTTTTTTTAAAAATGCGGTCTCCAGCTGTGCTCAGGAGAGCTGTGCTTTCTTCAGATAAACTCATGGGTGACGCCTAGGGAGCCGATCATCCCTTGACATCCAGGGACTGTCAAGATTGAGACAAACAAAGACAGGAAGGAGGTTAAGTGGCTTCAGGCCACTGAGTCAGTGTCACATAGATGCCAGGGGAGATGACGATGTCTTTATGTTCTCTTAATAATATTAGTTGTCTATAGTCCTGTTTACTTTTTCCTACCTCCAGTTTCATTGCTTCCTTCCCACGGCTCACTCCCTTGTGTCACTGCCCCCAGGAGCCCTTCATTAAACTTCTCCTGTTGCATCAGGAGATCTCACAGCCGGGCAGAGCCTCACCACTTGGGCACAGCATGAGGAGGAGCCCGCCACCTCGCCTGTGGGCCGCACGTGTCCACACTTGTCCCCAGCACCCCCCCTCCAAGTCCAGTGTGATCTTTTCTTTTAAGATTTTTTTTTTTATGTGAACCATTTTTAAAGTCTTTATTGAATTTGTTACAACATTGCTTCTGTTTTTTGTTTTGGTTTCTCATTGAGAGGCGTGTGGATCTGAGCTCCCCGACCAAGGATTAAACCCGCATCCCCTGCATTGGAAGGTGGTCTTAACCCTCTGGACCACCAGAGAAGTCCTCCAGTTTGGTCTTTTAAGCATCCTTCTGCTTTCATTCTGGCCCAACAGCTTTTCTAATGTTCTCCTGGATATAAAGATGAACTGATGGAAGGGATAACTAGTATGTATAGGTTCCTTTGTGAGTGAAATTAACCATCCATCCTTTAGGTGTGAGGCATGCTTCCTGGATACTGTGGAACTTGTGTGTTGGTAGAGAAGAAACATGGACACATACAGCACCAGGATCCTCTGAATGGAGCTAGACTGCGTGCTGGGCACTGAGGCAGGCCGTTAGGTGCGTCTTCTCACTGAATCCTTAGAGCCTCTCTGTGGAGTGGGTGCTATTGGCAGCTGTGATGCAGGCAGAGTGTGACGGTTGTGGGGCTCCTGGTACCGTGGAACCATAGAGAAGCAGGTTTTATAGAAGATAAACTGATCTTGAAGGATGTGTGGGATTTTATAGGCATGGAAGAGGGATGTTGTGGTCCAGGGAGAGTGAAAGGAAAGGAAAATTTCCAAGGCCTGCCTCAGGGAAGCTGGGCAAGTGTGTATGCAGATTATAATTTTAGTCCTGTCTGCAAAGGACAGTGGTTAATATAAGTATCTCATTAGAGACTTGCCTGGTGGTCCGGTGGTTAGAACTCCAAGCTTCCACTGCAAGGGGGCACAGGTTTGACCCCTGGTCGGGGATCTAAGATCCCATGTGCCATGCAGCATGCCCCCTCCCCTCCAAAAATCTTATCCTATATCAAACTATGTAATACCTCCGAAGACCTTGGTGCAGTGCTTGTTTTACATTAGCTTCCTCTCTAAGCAAAGAGTAAGTGACCGTAAAGGTAGCTTTCTTTAGCACAGAAATTATATTTTAGAATTTCAAACCGTTGGTATAGATGAGTCCAATCCATCTGCTTTTTGTTTCCTTTAAACGACCTTGAAGACTTCGCTGATGATCCAGTGGTTGAGACTTGACTTTGCAGTGCGGGGGCTGTGGCTTCAATCCCTGTTCGGGGAGCTAGGATCCTACAGGTCTGGCAACGAGAAAACCAAAACATAAAGCAGAAGCTATATTGTAACAAATTCAATAAGGACTTTAGAAGTGGTCTACATTTTTTAAAAATCTTAAAAGAAAAAATACCTTTATTATGATGCAGATGATAGAGCTGAACTGTCCTGCCATTTTAAAAAAGTTTATTTTATTGAAGTGTAGTTGATGCTGCACAACAAAGGGGTAGGTTACACGTGTACATTCAGTCTTTCTCACGCTCTTTCCCTTTATGGTTTATCACAGGCTAGTGACCCTGGCTCCCTGTCCGACAATAGGACCTCGTTGTTTTTACTCCCTCCGTTTTCCATGTTTCTTAGTAACTTCTGTTTTCTGCTTTGTTTCAGGTTACTGGCATCTTGCCCTGCTTGCTTGATGGTGACTGTTTCATCAGATCCAATTCTTCCTCTCCAGATCTTGGGATATTATTTGAACTTGGAATTTCTTATATTCGCAATGTACGTCAGTTGAAAGATAACGCTTAGATTTTTCTGTGTAATAGAATATTAACCTCTTGAGGAATGGCAGTGATTCTAATTTTTTTTTATGATGCTGCTTTTTCAGCAGCGTTTAAAGCAACTCTTTCTTTGTATTTATAGCTGGAGTGAACTCCAGTGCTTTATAAGAATGAAGATTTGAAAAACATGGGACTTTACAGGAAGTGATAGAAGATGTTCAGTGGCTTTACAGCACAGAGCTGTACCTCTGTCCCTGAGGGTCAGAGTGCCCTTAACCTTGTAAATGGGGGTTCTAATGAAGGGACCTGGCAGAGTGGTCATTTTTATTAAGGGAACATCAGAAACTTGGATTAACTTACATCATATAAACTCTTGTGAATCAGTGGGTGTGGGTCTGTGGTAATATATATTTCCATATTTTAGTAATAGCTTCACAGGTGTGGTGTGTGCGCTTGGCTTCGTGGTAACCCAGAGAGCTGGTTGTTAAATTCCGCTAATGGTGTTATGCTGTCCTTTCATTTGTTTTCTAGAAACTTACTCATTCATTGTTTATTTCTGGCTGCGCTGGGTCTCTGGTGCTGCGGGCGGGCCTGCTCCTCGTTTGGTGACCTCTTGTTGCGGAGCGGGCTCAGCGGTGGGGGCTCCCGGGCTCAGGTGCCCCATGGCATATGGAATCTTCCCCCGGACCAGGGATCAGACCCATGTGCCCCGTGTAGGCAGACAGGTTCTCACTCACTGCGCCACCAGAGAAGTCCTGCCCTTTCGTTTCAAGGCAGATTCATCCGTGTGCGTGGCTGTGTTGGACAGGATCGAGGAGCAGGACCCCCAGGGGGACGCACTGGACTCTGACAGCTGACGGGGGCAGGGGGTGCCGTTCTGAGCAGGAAGCCCCTTGAGGGACGTAGTTGACTCATTCCATTTCTCACTGAGACCCAAAGCCTCCTGCTCGCACGTAGCGTTGATGTGATCTGGGATCATGTCTCAGCATATTTATATCACTCAGGAAACAAGAGCAACAGTTGTCCTAGCATCAGGCTTAGGGTTTTTCAGGAGCGACTTAAGGTGAGATGTTCCCTTGACGCCCTGCCTGCACTGTCTGCCTGCGAGTCCGGTGAGCCTCCCCTGGCTTTCACTTTGTTTTCTTGCGAAGAACTTTTTAGTTCTAAAGGCAAATACTAGTTTTATTGCTTTTAGAAGAGCTCGGTATGTGCTTATACATTTGACTGATTCAGACGCGAAGGTTCACACCCAGTTTTATTTTCTAGTCCACTGGTGAGAGAGGAGAGTTGAGCTGTGGCTGGGTGTTTCTGAAACTTTTTGACGCCACTGGAATTCCTATTCCAGCAAAGTAAGTTGGGTTTATATATTCCCTCCAAGTGGGTAATTTTGTGGAAATTCCTTTTTTAGAATCTAGACACCTCAGGTTTCCAGAGGTTTCACATTTCAGTAACTTGAGGGGAGAGGGCTTTTTAATGTTGATTTTAATGTTCTTTGGTGGCTTCCCTGGTGGCTCAAATGGTAAAGAATCCTCCTGCCATGCAGGAGACCCAGATTCAGTCCCTGGGTCCGGAAGGTCCCCTGGAGGAGGGCAGGGCTACCCACTCCAGTGTTCTTGCCTGGGAAATCTCCTGGACAGAGGAGCCTGGCGGGCTGCAGTCCATGGTGTTGCCAAAGAGTCAGACAGGACTGAGCAACTAATACTTTGGACTTTCACGTTAATACTCCTTTAAGGTGGTATGTGAGAACAGCGCGCATAATCTCATCCTAGCCGGGGAGGGATGACACAGACAGCGAAGGCGTTTACTAGGTGTCTGCCCCAGCCGTGCGCTGAGTGTTCCTGCAGTGACTCCCTGAGGTGGTGGCGCCCTCCCAGCGCTGGGAGAGAGCCCATGTGCAGGTGCTCAGCGCAGGCGTGTCCGCCTCTGCGCCCCCACGGACTGGCCCACCAGGCTCCTCTGTCCACGGGATTCTCCAGAGCCTCTTCCTGACTGAGGGCTTGAACCCAAGTCCCCTCATTGCAGGTGAATTCTTTACCGCTGAGCCACCAGGGAAGCCCAAAATAGAGCCTGCTGCTGCTAAGTCACTTCAGTCGTGTCCGACTCTGTGTGACCCCATAGACGGCAGCCCACCAGGCCCCCCCGTCCCTGGGATTCTCCAGGCAAGAACACTGGAGTGGGTTGCCATTTCCTTCTCCAATGCATGAAAGTGAAAAGTGAAAGGGAAGTCACTCAGTCATGTCCGACTCTTAGCGACCCCATGGACTGCAGCCTACCGGGCTCCTCCGTCCATGGGATTTTCCCGGCAAGAGTACTGGAGTGGGCTGCCTTTGCCTTCTCCAAAATAGAGCCTAATTCTCACCAAAGAGTGGGAAAGCTAGGTCAAGGGTCCCCAGGTCCTCCGTGACGCCACCTTTCTTCTGTAGGTGGTACGTGGAAATTGTAGCAGCAGCCACTGTAAACAAATTTAAAATTTAAGACCAAAAGCAAATGTGTGTAATGTATTTCCAACATGTACAGTATCTAACAGTCACAAGATTGTTATCTTTAATATAAAAAGAGCTCTCAAAGACTAAGAAGAAGACAATCCAAATTTGAAATTGGGTGCACACACACAAATCTGAGTCTAGGATATAAACAAGAAACTCACAGAAGGGATGCAGATGGGCAGTCAGTAGGATGATGATGGAGACCCTAGATTTGGAATGATAGACTTCAGGGCCATAGCCTGGACTCTGTGTAACTGTCAAGAGGTTCTTTAATGTCTCCAAGCCTCAATTTCCCCATCTTTAAAATGGGATTATAATAGTTCCTATCCCAAAGGTTTGATTCAGATAATGCTGCCCGCTTCGTCCTCTGCTGACACCACAGGGGTGGGTGTGACCTTGCCACAGACCAGAGGTAGAAGTCCTCCTGGCGGCACTCTGGTGGGGGGGGGCGGGGCACTTATCACCCCAGCCCCTCATCCCAGTGCTGCCTGTAGATGTAGAAGCCAGACTTCTTGTGGCTTTTGTTTTTCTGTTTTTATTTTTTGTTTTTAATAATGTTCAGGGTTTTTAGTTGTGCTTACTGAGAGGGAAAAGTGTGTCTATCCAATCTTTTTTAAAGTCTTAAGCTATTTTTTAAAATGAGACGGAGGCCTGTGTATTGATAGAGAAACATCTCCAGTGTGTGTTACTAGATGAAACCAGCAAGCTGCAGAATCACGTGCGTGCTGATGCCCCTTCTTTTCACGGAGGACTGTGCTCATGTGCCTGTGTAAACTGTTCCTGGAGGTTGTCTCTGGGGAGCAGGATTGGGGCGGCAGCGCCACAGGGTTAAAGAGGCAACTTTAAAAGGAAATGTGTGTCAGTTTGAGATTTACTGTGTGTGTGAATTGCTTTCAAAATAATTTCTACAGAAAAAGATAGGACACGGGGCTTACCAAACCAGGGGGGAAGGGGCAGGGAGGGAGTTTTCGGGTTTTTATTGATCATTTCTATGTCATTTGAAGTTTTTACAACAATCTACATGTTACTTTTGCATTTTAAAAGTAGTATAAATTCATAATAGCTTTATTTCCAATGATGATTCAAAACTTTTGGAAAAGACATTTAAATGGCACAAGTCATTAAAGTCTCAAAATGACATCAGTTAATCTTCTCACTTTAACGTGGAAAATGTATTTTCTATAGTTCATAGTTAAGAAGGAGACTCAGTTTACTGAGAGGGTAACCCTGGGGACGGATAACAACTTTCGTTCTCATTTACCAATGAGTGAGACGTAAATAAAATGCCTGTGAATGTGCTTGTGCTGACAGGGTTCCACTGCCGACCCCACTGTTGCACAGCGTCACACGTGCACTGTGTCCTTTTCTTTGGTAGGACTTACAAGCTCTTCTTGAATGGCGGCACCCCGTACGAAAAAGGTGTGGAAGTGGACCCTTCAGTATCCAGAAGAGGTACTGCTTTCTTTCTGTTGCTTTCTTCCCTTTCCTTAAAGATTAAACAAGCAGAAGATGCATCAAAGAAGACAGCTAGTCTGAAAAGCCTAACACTTTTCACATGAATTCACATTTTTAAAAGTATGTCATTTGATATTAAAATCTTAATCATTTTCATCTAAGTGAATATTTCCTTGGGGACACATATGAGACTTTAACATAGGAAATTAGGAAGCGTAAGGACTCTGTATTGGCTCATTTTCATTGAGCACAGGGCCTTAGAACTGACAGACAGGCCAATTCAGTGATTTCCTCTTGCTTGGTCACTGGGATACACTCCAGGCTGCCCTCTAGAAACAGTGAGCATCTTTTGATGTGTCCACTGACCAGGCACTATGCTAGATAACGGGAACATGGAGAGTCAGGCAAATATTTATGGTGCTTGCCTCTCGGACCTCGGAGCCTGACAGATCTGAAGCTCCCCTCTGGTGCCTCAGACAGCCCTCTCCTTGATTCATGATTTAGGACACGCAGCAACGCCAGCCCCACCATGTTGGAACAGAAAGGTCCTGGGGTCTGAGATACAGTTGGTTCCACTTGAAGTCAGAGATGCTTTTTAAACTCCCCTTTCCTCTGTAATCCAGCAGCAGTGATGTTGTCTAAGAATCTGCTGTAGTGGCAGCTCCAGGGGTGGGCCAGTTGGGAACCTTCTGAGGGTCTTTGAAAATGAAAGTGAAAGTCGCTCAGTCATTTCCCACTCTTTGCAACCCCATGGACTATACAGTCCATGGAATTCTCCAGGCCAGGATACTGGAGAGGGTAGCCATTCCCTTCTCCAGGGGATCTGTCCAACCCAGGGATCAAACCCAGGTCTCCTGCATTGCAGGCAGATTCTTTACCAGCTGAGCCACAAGGGAAGCCCAAGAATACTGGAATGGATAGCCTATCTCTTCTCCAGGGGATCTTCCTGACCCAGGAATTGAACTGGGGTCTCCTGCATTGCAGGCGGATTCTTTACCAGCTGAGCCGTCAGGTGAGACCTCTGAAGGTCTTTAGGGCATATCGTACTTCATTGGTTCATTTAGGGTGTACGGGCAGCTGCTGCCTTTCATTCAGTTCAGCACTCCTGGTGCTGGAAAATACTTTGTCTCATTTTTATTATAAAATTTTATGTGAAATACTGTTTTATCACATTCACTGCCTAAGCACTAAGTTTTGATACTTATTTTTTCTTTTTTAAAAGCACATGGTAGTGTTTTCCATCAGTTGATGACAATGAGGAGGCAGCCTCAACTTCTAGTGAAACTGAGATCTTTGAACAGAAGATCAAGGAGCACGCTGAGGTCAGTGCCCGCGGTTACCTGTCTGGTGAGCTTGGGCTCGTTTGGCGTTTATGGACCTTCTCTGCTTCCAGCTGCTCTTCCTGCTCACGCACCCTTTGTTAGCTTTTTGGTTTTTTCCTCATTGATTCTTCAGCCAAGGATCAGTAGGGAAATGGAATAATAACACATTTCAGATTAACTTACTCTTCAGTTTGCCAGTTAGTACAAATTATAGATATGGTCAAAAGTAGTATAGAAGCTTTTGACTAAGCAGGGCTTATCATCCGTGATCCTTCTCTTAGGGAGCTTTGGGGAACTTTTTAAAGAAAATCATCATGAATTTTTTTTTTTTTTGGCCACACCACATGGCTTGTGAGATCTTAGTTCCCAGACCAGGGATTGAACTCATGACCTCAGCAGTGAGAGCTCAGAGTCCTAACCACTGGATTGCCAGGAAATTCCCTGGGGAACTTTTTTAAATGTCAGGTTTATTGAGGTATAATTTACACGCAAGTAAAATTTACCCCTTTTACTTTAAGTTCTTTGAGTTTTGACAAGTGTATACAGTCATGTAGCTACCACACAGTCAAGATAAATAATATTTCTGTCACTCTAAAGAGTGATCTCATGCCCCTTTGTAATCAAATCTCTGGCTGTGGTCTCAGGCAACAGTTGATCAGTTTTCTTTTCCCAGTTTTACCTTTTCCAGAATGGTCTACAAATGGAATCACACAATGCATAGCCTTTGAGTCTGGCTTCTTTCATCTAGCGTAACATAACTGAGATGTGTCCATGCAGTTGTGTGTGTCAGTGTGCGCCTGCATGCGTGCTCAGTTGCCTAAGTCGTGTCCGGCTCTTTTTCGACCCCATGGACTGTAGCCCACCAGGCTCCTCTGTCCATGGGATTTCCCAGGCAAGAATGCTGGAGTGAGTTGCCATTGCCTTCTCCAGGGGATCTTCCCAACCCAGGGATCGAACCCAAGTCTCCTGCGTCTCCTTCACTGACAGGAGGATTCTTTACCACGGAGCCACCTGGGAAGCCCCATGTGTTAGTGGTTTGCTCCTTTTTGTTCTAACTGGTATTCCATTTGGTGGATATACACAATGTGTTTGTTTATTCACCAGTTCAGAGACATTTGGGTTGTTTGTAGGTTTGGGCAATCATGAATAAAGCTACTCTAAATATTTGCATAAGAGTTGTTTGTGTGTGTGGACTTATGTCTTCCTTTCTTATGAGATTACTGGATCATCTGGCCTTTGCTTAACTTTATAAGAAATTGCCAAACTGTTTTCCAATATGACCAGGCTGTTGTATACTCTCTCCAGCAACGTGTGAGAGTTCCTGTTACTCCAATATTCTTGACAGCATTTGATATGATCGATTTTTTCCTGTTTTGCCCATTTTAATAAGTGATTAGTGGTATCTCATGGTGTTTCTAGTTTGCATATTCTTTAGGGAGCTTTTACACTGGTAGCATCCCAGGTCTAGCCATTTCCAACTCAGTAATCTCTTGGACAGGCCATTTACCATCTTTCTCAGGGTCTCAAGGTCTATGTTTTTAAAATGGACATAATAATAATATCAAGCCCCTCAAGCTTTAATGAGGTTTACGGAAATGAAAATATATAAAGCATTTGCCTAGTATTTATGGTACATGCCTCACAGTAATACACAATAAGTATCACAATAATTATTAGTATTATTATCATATGTGTACTCAGTGGATCAGTCATGTCCAGCTCTTTGTGACCCTGTGAACTGTATAGCCCACCAGGCTCCTCTGTCCATGGGATTTCCCAGGCAAGAATGCTGGAGTGGGTTGCCCTCTCCTGCTCCAGGGGGTCTTCCCGACCCAGGAATCGAGCCCGGGCCTCCTGCGTTGCTTTAATGTGTGAGCCGCCAGGAAGCCCCAGTATTGTCATGTGAGTAAATAAATGTAAATATCATATGTGTAGATAAATGTAAACATAATAGCAGATGGCAGTGCTGTCATATAATTTATTCAAATGAGGATGTGCTATGTAGCTGGTAAGATCAGAGAAGTTCAGATCAGGCCTTGGAGTTTTGGAGGAGGCGCCATTGGATGATGTGGGGCTGTGGAGAACATGCAGCATAGGAGGGTGGGCGGAAGGGCGTGGCTCGAGAACAGAGAAGGGGCAGCCGGGCAGCCCCCCGTGACCTGCTGACTGCTGCCGGGCACTCAGGGGTCGGGGAGACTTGGAGCACTCGTGAGCGGCTGCTTTCCTCGCTTGAGATCACACTCCCAGTTTAAGTATCCCTTGTTCTTATCACTAGTACTGAAATGTGTTTCATAATGATAGTGTTAACAGTTCAATCTTTCAACAACCATTAATTGTGTACTCATGGGTAGTATTCACTCTTGGCTCCCCGCTGCCCTGCCCGCCACCCCGGATGTCCACAGAGCCTATAAACTCCCCGTTTTTGGCCAGTCTTTTCTTGGACAATTTTTGTTTTTCAGGATAAAAAAAGAAGCAGCAGCACAGGAGTGGTCTTTGTAAAAGGAAAGCTGTTCCTGTTCGGCCTCATTCTTCCTACTTCTTCAGTCACCTGCTGCTTCTCTGGTTGATAAGCTTTCCAAAGTCTAAAGCACTTCCAAGCATATCTTTCAAGTACAGCTTTTAATAGTGTTTCTTTTGGCTTCACATACTGGCTTGGAGATATGCTTTACAATCTAGACATCAATCTGACTGGGTGAGCAGTGGTCAGATCGACAGGCCCATTCTCCCAAAGCCGTAAATGTTGTTCTGTGTCCTGGATTCTCCCTCAGCCCTCAGCCCCGACCTCAGGAACAGAGGCCCTTGTTGTACATAGTAGGCACCCGAAAAATGTTTGTGAAGTGATTTCAGGGTAGAGCTCTTCCTGCCGCTGTAAAAGCTCTGCCCTGCCGCCTGTGGTCCCTGGCCTCCCTCATCTCATCTCTGTGTGCACGCGACTCTCCTCCCAGAGCCCAGGGAGAGCCCTGAGGGCCATCATGAAATTGGGCTCCACTTTGAGGATCCAAGGGATACCAAGGGATCAGAGATACCAAGGGAACACTTCATGCAAAGATGGGCTCAATAAAGGACAGAAATGATATGGACCTAACAGAAGCAGAAGATATTAAGAAGAGGTGGCAAGAATACATTGAAGAACTGTACAAAAAGGATCTTCATGCCCAGATAATCATGATGGTGAGATCACTCACCTAGAGCCAGACATCCTGGGATGTGAAGTTAAGTGGGCCTTAGGAAGCATCCCTACAAACAGAGTTAGTGGGGTGATGGAATTCCAGTTGAGCTATTTCACATCCTGAAAGATGATGCTGTAAAAGTGCTGCATTCAATATGCCAGCACATTTGGAAAACTCAGCAGTGGCCACAGGACTGGAAAAGGTCAGTTTTCATTCCAGTCCCAAAGAAAGGCAATGCCAAAGGATGTTCAAACTAGCGCACAGTTGCACTCATCTCACACTCCAGTAAAGTAATGCTTAAAATGCTCCAAGCCAGGCTTCAGCAATACGTGAGCCATGAACTTCCAGATGTTCAAGCTGGTTTTAAAGAAAAGGCAGAGGAACCAGAGATCAAATTGCCAACATCCCCTGGATCATCAAAAAAGCAAGAGAATTCCAGAAAAACATCTATTTCTGCTTTATTGACTATGCCAAAGCCTTTGACTGTGTGGATCACAACAAACTGTGGAAAATTCTGATAGAGGTGGGAATATTCACCAGACCACTTGACCTGCCTCTTGAGAAACCTGTATGCAGGTCAGGAAGCAACGGTTAGAACTGGACATGGAGCAACAGACTGGTTCCAAATAGGAAAAGGAGTATGTCAAGGCTGTATATTGTCACCCTGCTTATTTAACTTATGAGAAACACTGGGCTGGATGAAGCTCAAGCTGGAATCAAAAGATTGCTGGGAGAAATATCAATAACCTCAGAAATGCAGATGACACCACCGTTATGGCAGAAAGCAAAGAAGAACTAAAAAGCCTCTTGATGAAAGTGAAAGAGGAGAGTGAAAAAGTTGACTTAAAGCTCAACATTCAGAAAACTAAGATCATGGCATGCGGTCCCTTCACTTCATGGCAAATAGATGGAGAAACAATGGAAACAGTGGCTGACTTTACTTTTTCGGGCTCCAAAATCACTGCAGATGGTGATTGCAGCCATGAAATTAAAAGACACTTACTCCTTGGAAGAAAAGTTATGACCAACCTAGGTAGCATATTAAAAAGCAGAGACATTACTTTGCCAACAAAGGTCCATGTAGTCAAGGCTATGGTTTTTCCAGTGGTCATGTATGGAAATGAGAGTTGGATTATAAAGGAAGCTGAGCACCGAAGAATTGATACTTTTGAACTACGGTGTTGGAGAAGACTCTTGAGAGTCCCTTGGACTGCAAGGAAATCCAACCAGTCTATCCTAAAGGAAATCAGTCCTGAATATTCATTGACAAGACTGATGTTGAAGCTGAAACTCCAATACTTTGGCCACCTGATGCGAAGAGCTGATTCATTTGAAAAGACCCTGATGCTGGGAAAGATTGAGGGCAGGAGGAGAAGGGAACAACAGAGGATGAGTTGATTGGATGTCATCACTGACTCGATGGACATGGGTTTGGGTAGAAGTTGGTGTTGGACAGGGAGGCCTGGCGTGCTGCTGTCCATGGGATCATAAAGCGTCGGACATGACTGAGCGACTGAACTGACCAACTGACTGACTTGCAGAATCCAGAAATGTGCACTCCTGTTAGTGTCCAGTGTGGGCCTTGGGACCTGCCAGTAGGACTGTGGCCTCAGGCAGGCTGTCCCAGAGACAGGCTGTGGGCAGGGAGAAGCCAGAGGCCCGGGCCCTGCTGCAGAGCCGTGGGCTATGGTGCAAGGGCTGTGCTGTGGATTCAAGGTAAGAGGCTGGGTGCAGGTGTGTCCTGGAGGTGGGCCTTGAGGTGGGGTTAACCCTGCTCAATCTCCTCTCCCTGACCTGCTTCTCATAGTGGGTGGAAAAAGAAGGCATTAATGCTACCAATGGGGCTTCCCCAGTGGCTCAGTGGTAAAGAATCTGCCTGCCATGCAGGAGATGCAGGAGATTTGGATTCTATCCCTGGGTCGGGAAGATACCCTGGAGGAGGGCATGGCAACCCGCTCCAGTATTCTTGCCTGGAAAACTCCACGAAAAGAGGAGCCTGACGGAGTCCCTGGGTTTGCAAAGAGTCGAACATGACTGGGCACACACACACACAATTCTACCAATAGCCTTCCTCCTTCTCTGCTCCAAAAGTCTGCCCCACCTCTGTCCCCACTCCCTGGTGCTTAAGAACTTCATCTTTTGAGACTTCCCTGGCAGTCCTGTGGTTAAGACACTGCACTTCCACTGCAGGAGGCACAGGTTTGATCTTTGGTCAGGGAACTAGTCCCACATGCTACAAAAAAAAAAAAAAAAAAAAAACCATCATCTTTGTTTAGCCAAATTTCTCTGCCTGAAAAGAAAGGACAGGGACTCTTTTTTGTTACGCCAAGGGTCATATACCAATGTGGGTAGAGCCAAGGGAAGGAAGCCCAATTATAATCTATCAGTGCCCAGTTTCCCCCGTATCCTTGCTGGCCAGCTTCATCCTGCCCTCTCACAAGCCAGCAGTGTTCCCTGTGTGTCTCCTAGGCTGTCAGGAGCGGGTGAATCAATGTGGACTCGTCTTCTTTTTATGTATTTATTTTTGGCTGCCCTGGCTCTTCGTTGCTGCACACGGGCTTTCTCTTCTCTAGTTGCAGCAAGTGGGGGCTACTCTCTAGCTGCAGTGCGTGGGCTTCTGATTGCTATGGCTTTTCTTGTTGCAGAGCAAGGGCTCTGGGGCGTGGGCTCAACAGCTGTGGTTCCTGGGCTCTATGACACAGGCTCAGAAGTGGTGTACAGGCTTAGTTGCCCCACTACACATGGGATCTTCCCGGAACCCACGTCACTGGCATTGGCAGGCGGATTCTCCCCCACTGAGCCACTGGAGAAGCCCTGGACTCATTTTCTTGACCAGAGAAGCGGCCGCGGAATCCTATGCCTGGATCTCCTTTTACAGAGACAACTGTGATTGTGTGCACCCTCAGCTGAGACAAAACAGGGAGCACATAGATCCTTACCTTTCACCAAGACTTGGTTTTCTGATTTTGGAGCTGTTTTTTGATGGGATGTAACTTGATATGATTTGACCAAATGCATGCTTTTTCTCTCTCTGCTTTACTTTTAATTTTTTAAATTATTTTTTAATTGTTTTTTTTTTTTACAGTAAGTCCTTGTTGGTTATCCATTTTAAACATAGCCATGTGTACATATCAAATCCTAAACCAAAGACATGTTTTTAAACTCCTGATGAGGGAAAGCCCTAGATTTAGACCCAGGCTCCCAGTGCATTGGCTCTGAATCCTGAGAAACCCTGGTCTGTGGGAGTAGGCTATATGTCTGGGTATAAATTTGCTATAAATTTATTTTCCTTTGCCTTTCTGATGTATCTCATCTTTTTTTTCTCTTTTACTTCCATTGTATTGTTGCTAAAAATAAAGGAAGTAGCAGTGTTACTTGTGTGTTAGTTGCTCAGTCGTGTCCAACTATTTGCAACCCCATGGACTGTAGCCCGCCAGCCTCCTCTGTCCATGGAATTCTCCAGGCAAGAATACTGGAGTGGGTTGCCATTCCCTTCTCCAGCAGATCTTCCTGACCCAGGGATTGAACCCAGGTCTCCTGCCTTGCAGGCAGATTCTTTACCATCTGAGCCCCCAGGGAAGCACCAGGAAGTTACTTGCCCGGGGCCTGTTATCATGTTTATTGTACTTCTGCTGGTCTCTCTGTGAGGTCAGAAAGGTATATCTTTACTTCTTCAGCTTAGAACTTTCTGGCCATCTTGGGTTTGGGAAAATCAAAGAATTTCCCTAAAGGAAACTCTGATAAAGAGCCAGCAGCATTGCTTTGTGTTATGGTGAGGTGCCAGAAGGAAAGGAGTGCCCACACAGTGGGCGCTGAAGACCTCTCCCACAGGCTGGCCGCAGTGCCTGCCAGATGGAGCAAGCAGGCTGCTCTGGGAGAGAAGGGGAGGGGAGGATGGAAGGAAGGTTCCACCCCTTCCCCTCGCAGAATTAATGGCTGTTTTTCAGCATGCGACGAGTTTGGGCATGCCCCTGAAACACTGCCCACATGAGCCACAGAGCAGAGGGTGGGAGGCAGGATAAGCCTTGGGAATCACAGCGTGAAAACAAGAAGGCACGTGGTGGCATCAGGGCAGCTTCCGTGTTCCCCGCAGCCAGTCCTTGACGTCTAGGTCAGGTATACACAAGATCAGAATTTTATCAGGGTTGGAAAAAGATGACTTCTGACTCTGTGTACCAAATGTGGTATATGAATTTAAGTGTGGTAAGAGAATCTATCTTGCATTTTTGACATTTCTAGAAGTGCAAGGGTTATGGAGTGGTCAAGGTTTCTTATCTAAATTATGTGAAACTCCCCATGGAGGTCACATTCATTCTGTTCTCTTCCAACTGACTAGAAGCCTGGATGTTACCTGTGTGATTAACTTTCCCTTCTAAAATTCTCATCCTAGAAATTAGAATAAAGGGTTAATTTCTGAAACTAAGATATCCTTTGTAAGGTGAGGTGGTTTTTCTTAGCTCAAAGACATCTTCCCCTTTGATAAGAGTACATTGTTTGCCAGGCTTTTGAGATTTCTTCTGTGGTCACTCTTCATGCTTAGCGACAGAGTTCATGTGCTTCTAAACATGACACTTAGAAAATGTGTGTTTGGGGTGACTCAGGACGTTTTCTCGAGTGTCTGCTCAGGGCAGCCCCAGGGCTCGGTCCCCGCTAGTGCTGTGTGCACCCGGTGTCTGGTCTGTAGACTGTCTCTCTGGCTGTGTCGCGTCTTGGCTGCAGCGTGAAGCATCTTCATGTCATCTGGGGTCTCTGTGGGCCCTCCAGCTGTGGCACGCGGGCATTAGTTGCTCCTCAGCATGTGGGGTCTTAGTTCTCCGACCAGGGATTGAACCCACATTCCCTACATTGCAAGACAGACTCTCCATCACTGGACCACCAGAGAAGCCCCCGGCTTCAGGTTTAATATCCACATAGCTGTGAATTTTCCAGTTTTTCTTCTGCTGTTGGTTTCTAGCTTCATTCCATTGCGATCAGAAAAGATACTTTGGGGGGAAAAAAGAAAGCATACTTTATATAAGTTGTCTTTTAAATTGTTAGGACTTATTTTGTGTCCAGCATATGGCTATCTTGGAGAATGTTCCTTGATCACTTGAGAAAAATGTATATTCTGCTACTGGGCAGTGTTCTGTATACGTCTGTCAGTTACAGTTGGTCTACAGTGTAGTTCAGGTTCTCTTTCCTTCCTGATCTGTCTGGTTTTCCTCCAGGCACAAGAAGCCTGGCAGGCTGCAGTCCATAAGGCCGCACAGAGTCAGACACGACTGAAGCAACATGGCATGCCTGCATGCTGGTCGTTCTGTCCCTTGCTGGAGGGGGAGTACTGAGGTCTCCTCCTGTGATCGCAGACCTGTTTCTCTCTTCGCTTCTGTCAGTGTGCACTTCATATTTCTAGAAGCTCTGATGTTTATTGTATATGTTTATAGTTGTTATGTTTTCTTAATGAATTGGCCCTCTTATCATTGTAGAACATCTTTCATTGTCTCTTGTAACAGCCTTTTGGCCTTAAAGTCTCCTGTCTGATATCAGTATATCTGAGCAGTATATCTTCTCTCTTTGTTAACTATTTGTATGGAATATTAACTATCCTTTTATTTTCAACCTATGAATGTCCTTACATCTAAAGTGGGTCTCTTGTAGATAGAATACAGTTGGATCCTGTTTTTAAAAAAATCTATTGTGCCAATCTGTGTCTTTGGACTGAGGAGTTTAATCCACTTACATTTAAAGTAATTGCTAATGTGGAAGGACTCAATTGTATTTTGTTATCCATTTTCTGTACATCCTAGGTTTTTTTTTTTTTTTTTTTTTTGTCCCTCATTTCCCCCCTTACTGCCATCTTTTGGTTTTAATTGACATTTTCACAGTGATCCATTTTGATTCCCTTTTCATTACCTTTTGTGTATAGATTTTTTTCTTTCTGGTTACCATGAAAATTACATACAACATCCTAAAGTTCTTATGGTCTATTTTAAACTGATATCAACTTACCTTCAATATTGAAATTTTTTTGTTCTCGAACACTTACTATGTACCAGGCATTCCCTTAAGCTTTCCACATTTACCTCATTTTAATCTTTTTAATAACCTGAAATGCAGGTATGACTATCTGTGTTCTACAAATGAAGAAACCAAAACTCAAGGATAAAATTAACTCCAAAGCACATAGCTTCAAAGTCAGAATTCAGTCTGATCTGTCACACCCTCCTGTGTCCCACCCAGCACGGTGAAAAGCTTGAATTCGTGTTTCCTCTGCATTCATCACAGCGGGTGGGGGTGGCAACACGGCTTTGTTAAAACTCGGCAGCTGACTAGTCCCGTTCTTTCTAATTGATGACTTTTATTTTCTATTTGACATTTGACATGGATGTGTATGCAAACGTGGAACAGAAATTGTAACTCAGAGTTGTGACTTGAAAGTATACACATAAAAATAAAAGTTTTTTGAAGTTTAACATGGCCAACATGTTATAGTTAACTTATATAACATTAACTTAGACTTAACATTAAGGAAATTTTTCTTAACATTCTTTTCAATAATTAAGCAAAACTCAGAACTCTTCATTAGACTGATGAGTATACATTTAAAAAGCACCACCAAAAATAATAATAATAAAATAAAATAAAAAGCGCCACCAGCTCGGTTCAGTCACGTTCAGTCGCTCAGTCGTGTCCGACTCTTTGCGACCCCATGGACTGCGGCACACCAGGCTTCCCTGTCTGTCACCAACTCCGAGAGCTTACTCAAACTCACGTCCGTCGAGCTGGTGATGCCAAACAACCAGCTCATCCTCTGTCTTCCCCTTCTCCTCCTGCCTTCAATCTTTCCCAGCATCAGGGTCTTTTCCAGTGAGTCGGTTCTTTGCGTCAGGTGGCCAAAGTATTGGAGCTTCAGCTTCAGCACCATAGGTTGGATCATAGGGGATTGCTTAATGAATATGTTAAACAATGTATTCTTTCTTCTTTAATAGTCTACTACCAGAAACATTAATTGGAAGCATGTGCTGCGTCCATTTGTTGATATTTTATCGCCAGATTCTTGGAGATGTTCTCCTGAAAGACAGGATGAGCCTGAGCAGTGCAGGTGAGACATCTTTGTAGTTTCCTCACTTGTCACAGTGCCCCATGCTTTGAGTAAATGTAACCTCTGCCAGCCTGTATCTTCTGCTTCTGAAGGCGACAGTTGGAATAAAATATTGAGAAGAGCATCAGTGACCATCAGTGACTTCACTTGCAAAGTCTTGTGCTCAGCGTGCATCCTATGAGTTCAGTATGTGTTCTGTTCTTTACCATATTCACTTTTCACATCTTAGATTCTGGAGACTTGAGACCCAAATTTCATATATAATCATATTTTTCCCTTAGTGTCTTTAATAATGTTTTTACTGGGTGTTTGGTATACATATCCTCCTTTTGGGAAGAGAACAAATTACCCCCAGATAACTGGTTTTAATGCAAGAAGTTTAAACATCAGTAAAATTGGTGAGACCAAGTGAGAGGTATTCATGGGTTCTATATTGCAACTTTTTTGTCAGCTTGAAACTTTTCCCCAGTAAAATGTTAAAAAGTAACTTTAAAAAAATCAGTGAGTTGTCACACATGATTGAAGTTGGCTAGAGATTGGCATATGTTGTAAGAATTCCCCCTAAAAAAGTTTCGTTTTATTGGATATTCTTGATTGAGTGGGTACTACACACCAGGGCATGTATCCTTATCCTGGTGGAGCCACAAACTTCAAACACAAAGTTATGTGAATAATCCTTTTTAACCGTAAATGTTCTGAAGGGAAATACACAATAAGAGCATACACTAGGAAGACCTGAATTAATGTGTGGGATGAAGGAAGGCTTTTCCAAGCAAGGAATATGTAAGACAAGACCTGAGACAGGAGTGAGACATACAGGGGAGATGGGTGGGCTTGGATCCCTTCTGGCTAGAAGGACCAGCGTGTCTGAAGACCCAAGGCAAGAAAGTGCTGAGTGCACTGGAGGAATTGCAATTGAAAGCAGGCAGTGTGGCCGGAATGGAGTAAGGAGAGAGAACCCCAGGATGGCTTAGCACTCGTGGACAGGCGGGGTTCGTGGTTAGACACATGTTCTCTCCCTGGAGACGCAATACCTGGGTAGGCAAGTAGAAATGGAACTCAGAGAAGCACCAGCACTCCTCAAGGAATAATTATAACTCTAAAGGAAGCACAGTTTAAGCCTTTCGGTCATCACATGCCTTTGAATTGGTTTCAGTGACTCTAGAAAAACTTCATGAATGACATGACGCCTTAAAGAGGATAAGGCTTATTAGGTTTTTTTTATAGGTAAGAAGGCTACTCAAAATTGTTGACTTTATTTGGATCTGAGCATCCGACTAAACCTCGTAAGACCTAGAGGAAGGATTTTTCTCAACCGAGAACACAAGATTGTGGAAGTCACTGCCCTTGCCACTTGTGGGGTGTCCTTCCTGGTGTGTGTCTTTGCACGCGCCCTTGTTGACTGTGAGATATCAGTGTTCTCCTGCACAGTATGTAGGCACATGGCCGTCTCCTGCGCCTTTCAGTGTCCCCACCACCATCGAGGTCCTCCCGAGCAACGGGGAGCTGGAGTCAGGCCGGACCCGCCCGCCCTCCGCCTCCTTTCCCTGGGTGCCTGCTGGTTCCCACTCAGCCTTCCGAGAGCATGGGTGCCTTGTAATTGGGAGATTCCTCTTACCGCACCACACTTCAGTCATGAGGAGGAAAGGGAGGTAGGGAAAAAAACACAGAAAGAAAATCGGGATTTTCCAGTCTGACTCTGTTCAGAGCCACCTTGCTCCCATCCTGAAAGCTCTACTTGATACCAGACTCATTTCAGAACCCCCGGGTTGTGGATGTGGAGACAGGTGGGGATTGGGGGGGGACAGCTTCCAGCCCTCCAAGAGGTTAAAGTGGGTAGAGTGTGTAATCAGCAAATCATGTGGCACAGTAATTTCAATCTGAATGAATATTTGTATGTCTATTGCCATAAATTACATTGGATGAAGCTTATATAAAATCCTTCCTGTTCTTTTGTATTTCAGATTTAATTAGTAATCCAGTACTGGCCACCTTCCCCAAGCTCTTGGAGGAGTCAGACATAATGGATGCACTCAGGGTGGGTAGTATGTGTCATGATGGAGGCCTGCTGGGCCCCAGAAGGTCTTCAGTTCATGCTTTTGTGGGGCTAATTGAACTCTGGGTGTTTTATTTCTTTAAAGAAGCTTTTCTGAAACTTTGTGCACAGATTAGAAATATTTACTTAAAAGTGAAAGTGTTAGTCACTCAGCTGTGTCCAACTCTTTGCGACCCCATGGACTGTAGCCCTCCAGGCTCCTCTGTCCGTGGAATTCTCCAGGCCTGAATACTGGGGTGGAAAGCCATTCCCTTCTCCAGGGGATCTTCCTGACCCAGGGATGGAACCCCGGTCTCCTGCATTGCAGGCGGGCTCTTTACTGTCTGAGCCACCAGGCAAACCTGTTAAATTAGTTCCTACTTGTAGCTTGTGAAGAATCGCTTGCTGATACATTCCGCCTACTCCATCTGGTTTGGGTCCTTAGGACTTGATGCCTAACTAGAGATCCACTGCTCACGTGAGCCGGTTCTGTATGTCGTTTTTAACCCTGCCTGTAAGTTTACTTACAGAGTGAAGTTGCAGAGATGTGGCAAAGACTTGGGAATACTCATTAATCTAGTGTTTCTGTTTGCTTTTTAGAGTTCCTGGGCTGAGAAAGAGAGTACGTTAAAAAGATCAGAGAAGGTAACGTGACGGTCCACCCCAGACTTCACAGCTCTGTGCTCAGTGTTCGCTACACGTCCTAACCGCACGTCTTCTTTAGCTGAAGTGGCCATTCTCATAATCCCTGTTGACAGTTCAACCTTGTTATTATGGTTCCAAAGACACCTTCAAAGAAGGCTATGGGTGATCAATTCTAAGCATTTAAAAAAACACTTGATCAAGTTAGTCATTTCAGACACACTTTTTTTTTCCTTTCAATTTTTAGTGTCTTTATCTTCTCCCATGTTCCTTGGGGAGATTTTTTTTTCTGTTTCTTTTTTATTTTTTAAATTATGAAAGTATGATAACACATTTACAGGAAAGTTGGAAATATAGACCAAAGTTACATACAATTCCACTGTATATTACAGTTGTTTTTTTAAGTAGATAAACTAAGATTTTTAGTTGGTGTTTCAATATCAAGCTCTCAAAAATGAATAGAATGAATATGCAGGAAAGTAGAAGGATATAATGGACCTGAAAAACACCATGAACCAATTCAACATAATTAAGATGTATACAATTTTCACACAACAGTAGGCTACAAATTCTATTCAGCTTCCCATAGACCATAGGAGATGCTGGAACATATCCAGAGGCATAAAACAAGTACAAAAATTTGATGGTCTAAAGGTATTGAAACCATACAGAGTCTGTTCTTTTATGTTTCTAACTGTGGAATTATGTTAGAAATCAATATCAAAAATCTTTTAAAATAACCCACATATTTTCAAGTGCAATGTGACATTTACCAAGAGAGTCAGACCACTGAGTTTTATTGAATTGAGGGGAAGTTTCTAAGCCAAAGTATTCCAGCTGCCTATCAAATTTCTCTCATTAAAAAAAAAAATTCCCTGGCTCTCAAAGTCCATATCAGGTACAGAGAAGTAAGAGGAAAATTGGCATAAGCTGCACCTTACTTTGAAAGCACGCATGACTGTGCGTCCGTGGCCCAGAGCGTGTCGTTACCAGACTGAGCTCGCAGCAATCAATGTGCAGTGGCTTGACTGCTCTAGTCCAAGACTGACAAAGTTTTTTGGTAAAGGGCCAGAGAGTAAATATTTTTGGCTTTGCAGGCCGCATGCTCTCTGTCTCAAACACCCCACTCTGCCTTTGTAATGCAAGGCAGCTCCAGGCGGTATTGAACACCTGAGTAGGACTGGTTCTGTAAGACTATAAAAAGAGATGGAGGTGGGCTGCATGGGGCCCATGGGCCACGGTTTTTGGACTTTTAATCTGAACTTTTCATTATCCTCAAGGAACATGGGAGAACAAAGAAAGACACTAAAAATTGAAAGGAAAAAAAAAAGGTGTATATACTGTATCCTTATTTGAGCTTCTGTTCGACCCAAATTGGCAGGTTTAATGCTGCTCTTGCTCAGTAGTGGACAGATGCTGGGCCTCGGGTCTGTAGAAGCAGCCTCTCCAGCTCCCCCTGGAGGGGTCGTGTCTCAGTGCAAACCTCCTGCACCCCTGCAATGCCCGCCTGAGCTGTGGAGCTGGGCTGCCTGCCCTTGGGATGTCACCCGGCTCCTGCTCTGGGGGAGGAGGGGTTGACAAGACACCCTTACTCCTTGGGCTCCTTTCTCTGGATTTCAGGCTGCTACGCTTCTCCTGTGACGCCTTGGGCTAATTCAGTGATCCAGCTGGCTTCACACTGTGTCTTCTTAGTTCCATGTACCTGGAACCGCCCTTTGCCCCAGAATTAGACTCCAGTGCCCCTGTCTCCTTGATGGAGTGTGCGAGACCCTCAGTGGAGCTCAGTGGGCACCCTGGGTTCAAGGAGTCCCTCTCAGACCCTCAGAGAGAAACTCTCGTTTGTCCCCGAGGTGACTCCTGCTGTGTCCGTGTCCTGACTGAACAGCTGGTTCAGAGCCCATTACCTGCCGGGGATTCCTATCCCCGGCACCTCCATCCCACCACCTCCCTCGACGGCTTCCAGTTAACAGAGTCCCTAGATGTAACACTTGAGAAGTAATGGCACGGGTCCGCTCACAGTGACTGTTGTGGCCGGTGTGTTTCCAGAGAGACAGGGAGCTGCTGACGGCCGTGTTCCTGCTGGTCTACCACGACTGCGTGCTCCCCCTGCTGCACTCCGCGCTCCTGCCCCCGTTTAGGTGGGCCGAGGAGGAGACTGAGGCTGCCCGGTGGAAGGTCATCGCCAACTTCCTCAAGCAAAACCAGGAAAATGAGGGCATCCTCCAGGTTCTGCTGTCGCCGGAGGGGGTCCATGAGCCTTTCGACATTTCTGAGCAGACCTATGACTTCTTGGGTGAAAGAAGGAAGAACATAGCCTGACAGCCGTGGCCTTTGACCCTCAGCTTCCCGCTGAGCCTGATAGACCCCCCACGATGCCCTGCACCACGTGGCCCAACCAGAACTCACGGTCCCGTCACTTCTCTGTACAGGCCACATTCTATAGGAAATGTTTATCTGATCATTTGAATATGTGTCATACAGTAAAGCAAATTTTTATAAGTAATAATTTAAAGAGAATTTTTTTTTCAAAAAACAACTGCTACATTTCTTTTAAAATTGAGTGTAGTTGAGTATAGTATGTTGAGGATGAGATGGTTAAGACAGCATCACTGACTGAATGGACATGAGTCTGAGCAAACTCTGGGAGACAGTGAAGGACAGGGAAGCCTGGCGTGCTGCCGTCCGTGGGGTCATGAAGTGTCGAACACAACTTAGTGGCGGAATCAATGTGAAAGTTTCAGGTATACAGCAGAGTGATTGACAGTTTTTAAAAAGTACGTTCTATTTAAAGCTGTTATAAAATACTGGCTATGTTCCCTGTGTTGTACAATATGTCCTTGTACTATGTTTATTTTCTACTTCATACTTTTATCCCCTATCTTTCCCATCCCCGTTTTCCTCTCTGCACTGGTAACACTAGTTTGTTCTCTGTGTCTGTTTCTTTTTTTCAGTGGAAGTATAATTGATTTCAATGTTGTGTTAATTTCTTCTGTAGAGCAAAGTGAGCCAGTGACACATACATATATACATTCTTTTTTAATATTCTTTCCCCTTACAGTTTATCATAGGATATTGGATATAGTTCCTTGTGCTATGTTGTAGGACCTGTTGTCCATCCATTCTATATGTAATTTGTTGTTATTTAGTCACTAAGTCATGTCTGACTTTTTGTGACCCCACAGACTGTAACCCACCATGCTCTTCTGTCCGTGGGATTTCCCAGGCAAGAATACTGGAGTGGGTTGCCATTTCCTTCTCCAGGGGATCTTCCTGACCCAGGGATTGAACCAGCATCTCCTGCATTGGCAGGCAGATTCTTTACCACTGAGCCAGCAGGGAAGCCCTTCTATATGTAACACCAACTAACATTTAAGTTGACTATATCTATACATTTGTATAAAAGCAAGATTTTATCAAAACTCAAATATTTATGATTATTCAAGAAAGTGAAAATATAATCCACAGAATAGGAGAAGATATTTACAAATAATATATCTGGTAAGTGTCTAGGAAACAGAATGGGGATTCCCCAGTGGCTCAGTGGTAAAGAATCCACCTGCAATGCAGGAGATATGGGTTTGATCCCTGGATTGGGAAGATCCCCCAGAGGAGAGCATGGCAACTCACTCCAGTATTCTTGCTTGAAAAATCCATGGACAGAGGAGCCTAGAAGGCTGCAGTCCATTGGGTTGCAAAGAGTTGGACACAACAGAAGTGACTAAGCACGCACACACGTGCAAGTTTTGCTAATAAAATTTATGTTGTGAAATGAGGAAATCAGGATAATCTATTTGAGAAAGCTGTGTTATTGATCACTCACTTCAGTCTAATATTTGAACATGCCTTCTCTTTTGCTCAGTTGTTCTGTCATGTCCGACTCTTTAGTGACCCTCTGGTCTGTAACCCACCAGGCACCTCTGTTCAGGAGATTTTTCTCAAGAATACTGGAGTGGGTTGCCATTTCCTCCTCCAGGGGATCTTCCCCACCCAGGGATCCAACCCGAATCTCCTGCATTGGCAGGCAGATTCTTTACCCCTGAGGCACCTGGGAAGCCCAGGTTTATTCTAATTAGATATAAAAACAAATCGAGTTGTGCTTTTTTTTGCTACTGCTAAGTCGCTTCAGTCGTGTCTGACTCTGTGCGACCCCATAGACGGCAGCCCACCAGGATCCCCCGTCCCTGGAATTCTCAAGGCAAGAATATTGGAGTGGGTTGCCATTTCCTTCTCCAATGCATGAAAGTGAAAAGTGAAAGGGAAGTCGCTCAGTCGTGTCTGACTCTTTGCGACCCCATGGACTGCAGCCTACCAGGCTCCTCCGTCCATGGGATTTTCCAGGCAAGAGTACTGGAGTGGGGTGCCATTTGCTTTTTTAAGTCCATGTAATTAGTGCTCATTAAAGAACAAACAAACAAAAAAACACTTGCAGGCTTTGGAGAGTGTGTTGACCTACCTCTGTGTCAGAGAGCAAAGATTCTGTTGCCTTTCGAATAATCCTGTGACTGCTGGTAAATGGTCCCAAGCTTCGCTGTTAGCAACAACAGTGCAGCTGGCGTATGTTGGGCGCCCACTGTGTGCGTTCTTGACGAGGTCACCGCTCACAAGTGCTACAGGAGGCCAGCCCTGGGGTTTTCCAGTGTTATCAGTACTGCTGCGGAAGAGACAGGCCGAGCAGATTTGGTAATCTGCCTAAGGTCAGAGGTAGTAAGTGGCACAGCTAATACACTGCGTAGAGACGTCAAGTATAACTTTCTACAACCGAAGACGTTTCCCTGCTCAGTGGAGACGTTTAAAAATTGTACATGAAAATATAACGTGAGAAATCTGTTGGAAGAAAAATACAATCAAATTAGAGTTTAATCTAAATTATCAGAGTGCTGACTGAGGAACTTGTTTTGAAACGTACTGTCTTAAAGGAGGCATTTACTTTTTAAATTTTATTTTATTTGGCTGCACCACGCAGCATGTGACCTTAGTTCCCCGGCCAGGGATCAAACTGAGGTCCCCTGCATTGGAAGTGCAGAGTCTTAACCACTGAACCACCAGGGAAGTGTCCTAGGAGGGGGTCACTTTTAGAGGTCCATTGTATTACGAAACTCCTGGGCTGCATCTCACTTCAGTTCAGTCGCTCACTCTTGTCCGACTCTTTGTGACCCCGTGGACCGCAGCACGCCAGGCTTAGGCTTCTCTGTCCATCACCAACTCCTAGAGTTTGCTCAAACTCATGTCCATCGAGTCGGTGAGGCCATCCAACCATCTCATCCTCTGTCGTCCCCTTCTTCTGCCTTCAGTGTTTCCCAGCATCAGGGTCTTTTCCAGTGAGTCAATACTTCACATCAGGTGGCCAAAGTACTGGAGCTTCAGCTTCAGCATCAGTCCTTCCAGTGAACATTCAGGGTTGATTTCCTTTACAGTTGACTGGTTGGATCTCCTTGCAGTCCAAGGGACTCTCAAGAGTCTTCTCCAACACCACAGTTCCAAAGCATCGATTCTTTGGCGCTCAACTTTCTTTATGGTCCAACTCTCACATCCATAAAATCCATAGCTTTGACTAGGCGGACCTTTGTCTGGAAAGTAATGTCTCTGCTTTATAATATGCTATCTAGATTGGCCATAGGTTTTCTTCCAGGGAGCAAGGGTCTTTTAATTTCATGGCTGCACTCACCATCTGTAGTGATTTCGGAAGCTAACATCTCAGTTAGCTTCTGCTAAACCCTTAAGGGAAACAATTTTGGTCTTCATCTCAGACATTCACGTGTGAAAGGGGCACAGATGTCATGAGAATGTGGCCTTGGAAAAGAGATTTCAGCGTGTCTCCATCCCCCAACCCCACCCTCGGTGATGTGTGGGAAGCAGCGTGTCCAGGCACCATTCATTTGTCTAACATAGCGAGCTGCCTCTCCAGTTCCCTAGGCTAAGCCTGCCTCCCTCCGAGACTCTGACCCTCCCCAGCTTCTGTGACAAGAAGGGGCTCCTTCCTTTGCAAAGGAGGTGGTGTACAGAGTTTTCCCATTCTGTCAGCGTTATCTCAGCTTAGGCGCCCATTGTATTATAAGCAAGAACATGAAACCACGTCACTCCCCACCGTGAAGGTCATTTTTCCATGGAATCTTTCATTCCTAACGGCCACAGTTTCATTTTTCTAATCATTTAGGTTATTCTTAGCATCCAGTCAAAGGTGGGGCATTTTATGAAAGAAATGATGGCCAGTGAATTCCTTTCAATGAGTGCACAGCGTGGAGAGAGGGAGCTTTCTTTAGAGGGTGTTTTCACAGACTGTCTTCTGTGTTCATCTGAAATGTGTCATGACTGACGAATGTAGCCAACTTTAGTGTTTCTGACACATAAGAAAAACACAGGAGAGCAAACAGTTTCAGCAAGGCTTGGGCCCAGAAGCGAGACTCAGAGGCGGTCAGCCCGCAGGGAGGTGCCGGTTCCGCAGGGGCGAGGCGGGCTGTGCCAGCGAGAGACTGAGGTTCTCGCTTCAGTCAGCGGAGGGTTTTTAAAAAAGAACAAAACAATGAAACCTCTCTGGCTTTTCAGTGCCACTTTTTAGCTTCCAAAACAGGAAGAGGTTGTCAAGGAGCCAAAAGCATCCTGGAAGTGAGTCCTGGGGCGGGGGGTTGTGTCCAGGAGTGTGGCTTGGAAACACAGTGAGTTAACTGTGAACCCAGGTCGGGGAGTGGTGGGGGTACACCCAGTGCGGGGTGCCCCTGTGAGGGGAGTCCCCACATCAGAACCCTTGTGGGGGAGCAGGGTTCTAAACTGTAAACGGTGCCACCCACCACCCCCACTTCCAGCCTCATGCAATAGACGGAGTGTCACATCCAATGGGTCTGCTGGAGGCGGTGGGGAATACCGCAGTTCCCTGGCCTGGGCTGCATGGTGATGGGTGGGGCACCTCAGAGCAGGTGCCACCTCAGTCCCAGGGGGCTTTATGGTCTAAGACTGAGGCAGGACAACTCCCCAGGGGCCGGCTGAAACGCGTGACACCACGTACAGACGGAGCAGGTTTGACTTGCCAATGCGGTCAGCACCCGGGCAACCCCAAGGGAACCGGAGGGCGCTGGAGGTGTCACCTGCCAGCCCAGGGCTTCGTCAGTCCACAGTGCTGCAGGACATCCTTCACCGTGGACTCGCTCACTTCCGCTGGTATACAGCATTCCAAGTTGGGAGATTTATTCGGGGCCTGGAGGTGACTAGAGCCGGCTGTCACCTAGCTGCTTTGTGTTCTGTCTCTTCAAAGCAGAGAATCCGAGGCAGAACCCTACTGACTCAAGACACCTCGTGTCTGAGGTTTACAGTCGCCCATTTGTTCATTTGTTCATTCATTCACCCCATGTTTGCTGAGAAACTACTAGCAGCCTGCAATGCAGGAGACCTGGGTTCGATCTCTGGGTCTGGAAAATCCCCTGGAGAAGTGAATGGCAACCCACTCCAGTATTCTTGCTGGAAGAATCCCATGGACAGAGGAGCCTGGGGGGTCTACAGCGCATGGGTTGCAGAGTCAGACACAGCTGAGATGACTAAGCACACACTACCCTCCAGGCACAGCATTTGGCTCTGAGGACCTGGTGGGAGCAGCCCCCGCTGGGATCCCTGTCCTGACTTAGCGATGCCCAGTGTGGAAGTGATCGTGCGTGAGAACGTGAAGAAGGGCACAGCCAGCCAGAAGGGCCTCCCGCTGCGTCTTTCTGCTGTCGCTGCCGTGTTTAAACCCCAGCAGTCCTCTGGCCGGGGCATTGCGAGCCCTGCCACAGGCGCTAAGTCAGCGTCAGTGGAGGTGATCCCCTAAACTGCAGTCTCGCTCTGCAGCACCACCGCCCCATGTGGGGACCACCCTCCGCTCAGTTTGCATGAAAACTCGCCCTCTGAACTCCCACCATTCGCTGTCTGAAATTCAGGAACACGTGGATGTAATAACTTGTGGCTCCCTCAGGAGCCAGACTTGCTGGCTGAAATTCTGATCGTTGTTGCTCAATCGCTAAGTCGTATCCGACTCTGCGACCCCATAGACATCAGCAGCGCACCAGGCTTCCCTGTCCTTCACTCTCTCCCTGAGTCTGCTCAGACTTATGTCCGTTGAGTTGGTGATGCTATCCAGACATCTCATCCTCTGAAATTCCGATGTGGACGGGGAGGAGTGGCACTGTGCTGTGTCAGATAGGACAACGGAAGCCTCAGATTTGATGCCTCAGCGGCTGACACTGAATGAGCAGGTGGGGATGAGGTGGAAATCAGAAATCACAGGTGGAACACAGTTTGAACTCGGGACTTTGGAAACACGGCTAATGTGCAGTCCATTTCTCATGCTCTGGAGACAGACTGAACCTTAATCTCATTTGTGTCTGACTTTGCCAACGAAGATTAACTTTGCAGAACTTTGTCCTTTTGAAGAGGCCACTTGGGCGATAACAGAAAGGACTCGAGGCTTTCTGAGCCCTCCACCAGGTAGGGCTCTCTGGGTGACCCCAAAATTGTCGCATGAGTCTGTCCTCTTCCTGCCAGCTGCCCTCTGACCTTGAAGAATTCTGTGCCTGACTGAAAGGGCACCGGGGACCAGATGGCCCCAGACACAGCCATTAACCACAGCGTCCTCCCAAGCCTGGTCCTTTGGGCATGTATGTTCTAACTCCCTCATATGAGGGTTGAAGTGACCTTGATTGGTTGAGAGAGTAATTGCAATGCAACTGTGTCTGAGTGAACAGGCCAGAGCCTGTGGGACATGAGTGTCCCTGCAGCAATTTCACTTCCAGAAATCCAGAGCCTAGAGCTGTGTGCATGGGATGTATGCCGAGTGAGGTTAAGAAAAAAGCCAACAGACAGCAACAGACAGGGTTGGCAAACAGAGACGCTCTAGGTCCTTTGTAGCATTGTTTAGCCACTGGATCAAGCCTTCCCTGAAGCCAACATTTCCTCAACTTCTCACCTACACAAGGTAATAAGTCTCCCTGGTTGTTCAAACCAATTGGGATGGGTTATTCTAACATTTGCAGTAGGAGGAATGGGTACAATGTCTGTTCTTTCCCCAAGCATCTCCGGCTTTCTCCTGACCTGCCCCTTATCTGTTGGGCAACCAATAAATCTTTTCTGAAAAATGTATAATGTAACTTACTCAAGAGGAGACAGTTTAAAGAAGAAGAGACCAAAAAAAGAGAGAGAGAAGCAGTTGTCTTCAAAGTCTTTCTGACCAAGAGGGTAGAGTCAGTCATTTGAAAGCCTTTGTTGAGTGCTTAGTCTGTGCCCAGAAATATTCAATGTGAATAACGTCACGGCTTCTCTGAGGCTAACATCGTAGGAAGGGGCAGGGGTGGGAGATAAGCAACAGGCAAATGAATCAATAAACAAAAATATGAGGGAGTGGGGCTTCCCTGGTTGTCCAGGGGCTAAGACGCCGAGCTCCCAATGCAGGCGGCTCGAGTTCTATCCCTGATCAGGGAACTAGATTCTCCATGATGCAACGATGCAGCCAAATAAATAAAGACATAAATTTTTAAACATTTTTGAGTAAGTGCTATGCAGAGAATCAAAACAGGTTGGTGGAGTTTGGACTCTGGTCAAATAGAGATGGGTATTTAAGCGTTTTCTTCCCACTAAATGTGACAGAAGTCCTAGACACAATGCATGGAACAGCTTTCTGAGGACTCTGAAAAATAAGTAGAAGTGGGAAGATTTGGGAAGGAAAACAGAACTCCAAATACTACCAAACTAGTGGTGGGTTTCCCATTTTTTCCCCCTCCAGTATCTCCAGGCCTGGACTCAGAGTAACATGAAGTCCAGAATGTGCATGGGATACAGATGAAACACATCTCCAAAAAAGTGCTCCATTTCTGGGCTTAGGACTGGGAAAGAGAGCCTGTACTGGTCAGACGGGGGCTTCCCTGGCGGCTCATCGGTGAAGAATCTGCTTGCGATGCAAGAGACCCAGGTTTGATCCCTGAGTGAGGAAGATCCCCTGGAGAAGGAAATGGCAACCCCCTCCAGTATTCTTGCCTGGAGAATCCCATGGAGGGAGGAGCCTGGGGTCACAAAGAGTCAGACGTGACTCAGCCACTGAACCACCACCACCACCAGCACTGGTCAGAGTAGAGAAATCCCCTGTTTGTTTGCATTTTTTCCCGTTCTCTCCTGCCCTCGACCCTAGGCAGTCTAGTCACTGTTGAGCAGTGGCAGCCAGACAGGTGCCTACACTTTGAGGAGGAGAGCCCTTCTCCCTGACCAAAGGGACTGCGGTCCTAGCAGCATGGTGGCAAATCCCTCCTTCGCTCACTCTCGATTTCTCTCTGTATAAATATATCTTGTTGCTCTTTGGCCTGCATTGCAGGCACGTTCTTTACCAGCTGAGCAACCAAGGAAGCATAGCTGCCCCTAAACAACACACCAGAGGACTTTATAGCTGAGCAGCACGGTCCCAGACTGATCCCAGGTCCAAGGCTGCACACACACCAAACAGGTCTGAAAAGCGCTGCACCGCTTTAAAAGATGAGCCGATGCTGTTCGGGAGATTTCATGCCAGAGAAGGTAGGCAGGAACTTGCAGCCTGCATCTGATCAAGCTAGTTGGCTGCTAAAACAAACAAAACAATTTATTTAAAATTAATTAATTTTTGGCTGCACTGGGTCTTCATCGATGCGCACGGGCTTTTTCTAGTTGAGGCGGGTGGGGGCTGCTCTCTAGTTGCGTGAGAGAGCTTCTCACTGCCGAATCTTTTCTCGTGGAGCGCAGGCTCAGAAGTTGTGGCACATGAACTTAGCCACCCTGTGGCATGTAGGATCTTCCCATTCCAGGGATCGAACCCATGTCCCCTGCATGGGCAGGTGGATTCTTAAGCACTGGACCACCAGGGAAGTCCCAACATTTCCTACAGGATTTAAAGAAGACCCATAATCCCATAACATAATATTCAAATTTCCCAGGATACGATCCACAGTGACTTGATATTTGAAGACCTAGGAAAATCTCAGTATCTTTCAAAGGGAAGAAACAAAAAGCAAGAGATAACAACGCTGAGATGACACAGTCGAATTGAGACACTGAAGTAGTTTCTTACAACCGTGCTCCAAGAGGTCAGAGCAAAGCCCCTCAAAATGAACAGATGGATAGATGGTCTCATTGGAGAAACATTTGATATGAAAAGAACCAAACTGAAGTTTTAGAAATAAAAAATAAAACCAAAATGAAAAAATTAATTTGGATGGGCTCAACAACAGAATGGAGATGATACTAAAAAAAATTCAGTAAACTTATAGCTCAATAGATCAATATAAATCAGTATAGATAGACCAATACAAATTGTCCAACTGAACAAAAGAAAGGAAATAGATTGAAAAAATAAACAGATCTTTAAGTATTTGTGGGACAATTCCAAATGGTCTAACATTCTTATCACCAGAGTCTCGGTAGAAAGACAGAAAGAGTGTGGTGCAGAAAAAAAATTTTTTGAAGAAATAATGGCTGAAAACTTTTTAAATTTGGTAAAAGACTTAGAGTTATGGACTAAAGAAGGTTAGTGAACAGCAAAACAAGATTAACTCAGAGAAAGCCATGCCCAGCCATGACAGAATCAAAGCATAAAATGAAAGACAAAGGAAAAACAGTCTTGAAAGCAACCAAAGAAAACAATTTGAATTACTGAGAATTTTGCATCAGAAGCCAGAAGTCAGAAGGTAGTAGAACATTTTTTTAAGTGCTGAAAGAAAACATAAAACTGACACCCCAGAATTCTATATTCTACAATAATACTGTTTAGGAGTAAAGATGGAATAAAGGCATTTTCAGATGAAGGAAAACTAAGGGAATTTATTGTTAACAGACTTGCTCTGAAAGAAATGCTATTAATAAATAAAGTTCTTTGGGCAGAATGGGAAAGACACCAGAGGAAAGCTTGGGACTTCTGGAATGAAGGAACAGCAGCAGAAATTGTAAATATCTAGATAAACGCATTAATTTTTTTCTCTTAAAATATATATGATGGTTGAAAGCAAAAATCATAACATTATCTGATGTGCATATGCATCTATAATATATATAATCCCAGTAAGTATGCCATACTTTGTTGCATATAATAAAACATGACTTGGCTAAATAGAAAATGTTTGTGGGTGGTGGTTTAGTCGCTAAATCGTGATCGACTCTTTGCAACCACATGGACTGTAGCCTGCCAGGTTCCTCTGTCCATGGGATTCTCCAGGCAAGAACACTGGAGTGGGCTGCCATTTCCTTCTCCAGGGAATCTTCCCGACCCCAGGATCTAACCTGTGTCTCCCGCATTGGCAGGCAGATTCTTTACCACTGAGCCACCAGGAAAGCCCTATAGAATATTTTAAAATATGCCAATTTTTTTTTACAACTTTGCATTGTCACATCTTCACTTCTTAACATACGAATTGTCTCAGAAGGTAGAAGAGGCTTGGGCTCTGTCAATCTCTCAGGAGCTCTGGCCTCAGGTATTAGCTTCGCTTTGCAGATGAGAAATGAGCCGGAGAAAGATTCTTATCCTTCTTGCCTTCTCTGAGCTGTTCCCATGAATGCTGCGTTGTTGGTGGCCAAGTACAAGGTATCCTACAGCCCAAGACAGTGGCCACGGGTGAGTTACAGCAGTCAGGAGAGGCGGCAAGAGGTGGGAGTCCTAGGCAGCACCTGCATGCTACATCCATCCTGCAGGCGAGCGGGGGCTGGAAGGAGGTGGGATCAGGGCCTCACTCCCTCGCCAGATCCCTGCAGGCCAGGAGGAGGGCACAACCAGACTGGTTCAACGTTTGCTCACGAACACTTTGCCTCTCTTTGCAGTGCCTTTGCTGTAGGCTCATTCGTCCCATCTCCCCTGTTCCCTGGCTCTTTCCCAGCTCTCCCCCAACCAGGGGAGGTGGGGGAGGCAGACCCTGGAAGGCACTGTCCTTGCTCAGGAACTGGCCTTCCATGGCGGACATCTCCTGACCCCAGCTCGCAGGGCGGTCCTCTCACATCCCCTCCACTCCAATGAGAAGGAACCCCCCACCCTCACCTTGAGCATCCCCATCGGACTCTGGGGCGCTAGGCCATTCTCCAGGGTGGCCGAGTGGAAGGCAGACAGGCAAAGGGCCCACATCTCCAGGCCCTGTCTTTAGCAGGAAAGGAGCCTCTTGGCCGCTGGGTCACAGCCCTGGAGGCAGGCAGGCAGGCAGGAGACAGGAAGGAACTGGCCTGGCTGCAAACCCAGCTCCCCGGCACCGGCTCGGTGCAGGGGCCAGGCAGGGAGGGGAGGAGGGCTCTGCTTCCCACTGGGGTAGATTCATCCCAGAGACGGAGGCCTCCATCCGCTGGGTGAGAAAACTAGGGGAGAAGGCCAGTGACAAGAGTGCAGACAGAGAAGGAAGGGCCACATTGCCAGGGCCGGGCAGGAGTCGGACTGGCGTGGGGTCCTCAAGGATGGAGCAGGGGCAAGCGGGGCAAGCTGTGACCTTGACTTGACCGGGCAGAGTCTGGGTCTCCTTGCTCGGAAAAGAAGCAGAACAACCATGAGTCGGGCTGTAGGGAGCCCCAGAGGGGTCTGAAGTCTCCGTGGTTCCTAGGAGGTCCTCAGGGCTTCTCTGGTGGCCCGGACAGTAAAGAATCTGCCTGCTGTGTGGGAGACCTGGTTCAATCCCTGGCTTGGGAAGATCTCCTGGAGAAGGGCATGGCAACCCACTCCAGTATACTTGCCTGGGAAATTCCATGGACAGAGCAGCCTGGTGGGCTAGAGTCCATGGGGTTGCAAAGGGTCAGACGCGACTGAGCGGCTGAACACAGCACAGCACAGTAGGTCCTCAATGAACGGACCTTGTCACAGCGGGCAGCTCGGCCTGTTCTGGGCACCAGGTGCAAGTGGCTGCTGCAGCTGGCCTCCCCTGCAATAGCGTGCCTGGGATTCAGAACTTCCTTGGAGGAAAAAGTCTAGGAAGAGGCTCCTGCTCGCCTTCCTGAGCGGCTCTGCCGCAGCTGGTGGAAGGCCCGTCTGATGCACAAACCGCATTTCACTGAGGATTCTCTTGGCCGCAGCCAGTGGAAGGACCTGCTTGGCTGGAACTTTTTTTTTTCCCTTCCAGGCGACGTCTGATGGGTGTGTCAGGCAGGAGGTGATATTTGAAGGGCTGCGGGCACGGGCTGCCAAGCCAGGGCGCCAGGCAGAGGGTGAGAGCATGGCCTCCCGGGACCCGCCCGCCACCAGCCATGCCCCCTCCGACGTGCCCTCCGGGGTCTCGCTGTTTCTCACCATCCCCTACGCCTTCTTCTTGCCTGAGCTGGTGAGTGCGGCCATGGGGGCCACCTGCAGGAAGTGTGGCCGGGTGAGGAGTGGGAGGGAGCAAGGAGGGGCTGGCCTGGAGCTGGAAGCAGGCCCCTGGGGAAGGAGCACCGGGTCCAGAGCTGCCGTGGCCTCTCGTCTCCCATGGAGCTCAAGGCCTGGGGTCCCCTAATCCCTCCCAGAGCACCTCTGGGCTTCTTCAGAGTGAGTGGGTCTCCTCCTCCCAAAACGAAACCAGCTCGGGTACTGGCCAGGCCACCTGGTGATCGGAGGCCGGAAGGAATCGCTAATGTGTCCTGGATCCTCAAGAAGATGTTGGGAATGGACTTCTATGTTGTGGTTTCTTTCCTCCAACTGCTTGCCTTCTGTACTTTTTTAAAGTTAGAAACAGGGGCACTCTGTCTTTCCTTCTGAGAGTAACCCTTCCTGTATTTTCCTAATTGACACTGAACTTTGACTTGTGTGGACTCCCCAGGGGAGGTTGCTTGAGACAACATGGGCCATAAAACAGTGAGACGCCCTGGGTGCTCTCAACGACTTCTCACTGCCTTGCTTTCCGGGTCTCTATGGCCAAGTTGGCCCCAACCTCTGCCGAGTTCAGAATGCTCATCAGAACCTGAGTCCACTCTGAGCCGGCTGTCACCATGTCCTCTTCACTGATGGGGACACAAGCCTGGTGAACGATTTAGGGCAGAGGAGCTTATTTCAGTCTTTGAATACCTTCTGAAATATCTAGCTTGTGGGAGGTATTTTCTTTCTTTCTTTAAGTTCATTTATTTTTAATTGAAGGACAATTGCTTCACAGTATTGTGTTGGTTTCTTCCAAACATCAGCATGAGTCAGTCACAGGCTTACCCGCGTCCCCTCTCACCTGCACACCCTTCCCACCTGCCTCCGCGTCCCACCCCGTGGGTCGTTACTGGTTTGAGCTCCCACTGGCTGTCTAGTGTACATGTGGTGATGTACATTTCCATGTCGCTCTCTCCATTCCTCTGTGGTGCTGCCCTGAACTGACAGCACTGGCCTTAGGCAGGGTGGTTCCAGCGCCCAGCTGAGCGGGAAGGTCCTCTCGGCCTGTCGTCTGCCTGGAAGGCCAGCCCGATTGAGCACCTTTTGGCATAAACTGGCTAAAGGATGCCCATTGGTGGCAATAAGAAAGGGAAGCCAGGCGGGGTGGGCCCGGCATTTGGGTGGCTCCAGCTGAAACCCCAGCCAAGAATAGGTTTCTGCCAGGCCTGGGTGTACAAGGGAGGGCGTCCTACCAGACTAAGGCATCTTTGTGCTCCCGAGCGTTCTCTGGACCAGGCGTGCCCCTCGCCTTGGAACAACCACAAGAATGGCCGGGGTGGGGGTGGACTTCCCCACGTGTTTGGAGCACGTGCTCCGTGTCAGTCACACCAGCCACTGGTGATAGGACCCCTACCCTGCCAGGTTCCCCGTCTGCTGGAGGAAGGCCCATGAGCCCTTCCACGATACAGTCAGTCGATGCTTGGCAGGTGGCCAGTGTCCTGGGCTGGGTACAAGCAAGAAGAGGCCGTCCAACCTTGTCAAGTCAGAGAGGAGTCCCAGCCTACCACCTGGGAGGCAACTTTGCAGTTAGACCTCAAAGGACAGGCTGAATCTCCAGGTTGCGGGGCAGGAGGGGGAAAGGCCTGGACTCCAGGGGAGGCCAGCTGGCAGAAGGCTGGAGGGATGGGATTTCCAGAGTAAAGACTGCAGGGCCATCTGGTCAGTCACCCCCAGGATACTGGGCTCCTGCAGATGGAATTTCTGGGGAGAGAAAAGTGCATGATTGTGCTGGGCTCTAGGGCTTTAGGTATCTTAGGGGGTGGGGTATTGTCACTGATTGCATTTCATTCATTTAGTTTTCTTTTGAAATAATTTTACGTTTATAGCAATGTTGGCAATAATAGTAAGAGTGCTCCCATGTACTCTCTACTTAGCTTCCCTTCAGGGCCACATTTACATAGTTCAGCTGTCAAAGTCAGGGAATTAGCATCAGTATTAGGCTATCAACTGTTCAGATTGTCCTGACAGTCCCCACAAATGTCTTCTTCCTGATCCAGGATCCAGCTCAGAATTCTGAGTGGCATTTGGTGGCCATAATTCCTTCATCTACTCTTTTTTTTTTATTAAGTATATTTAATTTTAACTTGATTTTCTGGTTACATTTCATTTCTTTTAAAAAAAACTTTTTGTTTTGAATTGGGGTATAGCCATATACAAGCTATAAGGGACTCAGCCACACATACACATGTATCCATTCTCCCCCAAGACCCCTTCCCATCCAGGCTGCCACATAACACTGAGCAGAGTTGCATGTGCTATACGATAGGTCCCTGTGGTTATCCTTTTTAAATATAGCCATGTGTACATGACCATTTCCATTTCCATGACCATTGTTTTTTTTTTTTTTTTTTTTTTGATGTGGACCATTTTTAAAGTCTTTATTGAATTTGTTACAATATTGCTTCTGTTTTATGTTTTGGCTTTTTGGCCACCAGTCATGTGGAATCAATCTCAGCTCCCTGGGATTGAACCTGCATCCCCTGCATTGGAAGGTGAAGTCTTAACCACTGGACCACCAGGGAAGTCCCTCATCTACTTTAATCTGGACCAATTCCCACCATCTTTGTCTTGAGTCTTTTGAAGAATACTGATCAATTGTTGTGTACCATGTCGCTCCATTCAGCCTTGTCTGATGTTTCCTTATCACAAATTTAGTTTTAATTCTCAAGGAATCCTTATTCATTATTGAACACTTAGAAGATTACGGAAAGAAATATAATCCATATATATGCGTGTATGCATGCATGCTCAGTCATGTCTGTCTGACATAGACTGTAGCCCACCAGACTCTTCTGTCCATGGAATTCTCCAGGCAAGAATACTAGAGTGGGTTGTTATGCCCTCCTCCAGGGGATCTTCCCAACCCAGGGATTGAACCCATGTTTCCCACATTACCAGTGGATACTTTACCATCTGAGCTACCAGGGAAGTCCAAGAATACTGGAGTGGGTACCCTTCTGCAGGGAATCTTCCCGAACAAGTGTCTCCTGCATTGCAGGCAGATTCTTTACCAGCTGAGCTACCAGGGAAGCCCATTTATACACATATGTGTGTATTTAATGAATTTATTCTGTACCTGCTCTTTTGCATATGCTTGTTCCTTAAATGAGGGTTCCTAGCATGGAATATGGAGAAGGCAATGGCAGCCCACTCCAGTACTCTTGCCTGGGAAATCCCATGGACGGAGGAGCTTGGTAGGTTACAGTCCACAGGGTCACTAAGGCGGACACGACTAAGCGAGTTCACTTTCACTTTTCACTTTCATGCACTGGAGAAGGAAATGGCAACCCACTCCAGTGTTCTTGTCTGAAGAGTCCCGGGGACAGAGGAGCCTGGTGGGCTGCCGTCTATGGGGTCGCACAGAGTCAGACACGACTGAATCGACTTAGCAGCAGCATGGAATATAAGACCAAGCATGCATCATATCTGGGGTGTGGATGGAGAGGTAAGCAGGAGAGGAAGGGAGAATTCCAGGTGGTGATTGATTCTGTTTTGTTTTGTTTTGGTCACGCCAAGCAGCTCACAGGATCTTAGTTCCCCGACCAGGGATCGAACCTGAGCCCCCCTGTAGTGGAAGCTTGGAATCTTAACCACTGGATGGTCAGGGAAGTCCTGGTGGTTGATTCTGATCGCCATGAGCAGATGTGCTGGGCTAGAGAGGAGAGAGCAGGGCCAGCCTAGCAGAAGTCCCCTTGTCCTGGGCCTCCTGAGTATGCTGACTGCTTCCACACACAGAGCTGACCACAGAGCCCCAGACCTTGGGGTCCCAGATTCTCAGTCTGTGGACCTAAGGCATCACAGACAGCCACGTGCTTTTCTAAGGCAGAGAGCAGATTTTTCCAGGGGGTGGATTCTAAAACTGGGAGCTCAGGACAGCAAAAAGGGGCAGAGAAGGCAAAATCCGTAACCTGGATTCACAGGTGGTCCATAAGGGGGTGCCAGGGTGTACACTTGTGGTGACTGCAGGCGTACTTCCATCCAGCCACTGTGCCCCAAGACAGCGAGGGTCTTCCCATGGAGCGAGGGTCCAAAAACTCTAGGCGTGCAGAATTCAACAAGGGCTCCCTTGAGTCCTCGCACCACCTCTGTAGCCAAGAATCTCTGCCTCTTTCGTATCAATGATGATGACAGACAAGGACAGTGTAGACGCTGGGGGTCTGCATGTTCCCGGCTAGCTCTGCTCCCCGAAGACTGCTCTTACAGAGCTTTGCCTAAATAACTTTATTTTAGAGTCTTTCACACTAAAATGCACATTTTAAAACTTCTGTCATGATTATATATAAATAGGCAGATGCAAAGACATTTCAGAGAGGTCTCCCACACAGTAGTCACAGCTTTCATAATAACTCTCTACTATTTAATACAATATCAACCAGGTAACTGATGTTCATGGGCTATGTCTATATTCCATGCCATTTTCTCACGTGTGTAGATTCATGTAACCACTACCATCAAGACACAGAACCATTCCATCACCATGAAGACCTCCCTCCTGCTTCTGTTTTAAATTTTGTTGGCCACGCTGGATGGCATGCAGGATCTTAGTTCCCTGCTCAGGGATTAAACCCACGCCCCCTGAAGTGGAAGTATGGCATCTTAATCGCTGGACCAGCAGGGAAACCCTTGCTTTCATATGATGGTTCCCCGACCTTATTCTCTCTCACCACCCTTCCCCACCCTTGGAAACCACTAATTCCATCTTTGTAATTTTCTTATTTCAAGAAAGTCACAGAAATGAATAGAATCATACAGTACACAGTCTTTAACGACTAGCTTCTTCCACTCACCATAATGTCTACGCGAATGCTTCAGTTGCCCAGCTGTGTCTGACTCTCTGTGACCCCGTGGACTGTAGCCCACCAAGCTCCTCTGTCCATGGGCTTTTCCAGGCAAGAATACTGGAGAAGGTTGCCATTTCTTCCTCCAGGGTATTTTCCTGACCCAGGGATCAAATCCAAGTCCCCTGCATCTCCTGCATCAGTAGGTGGATTCTTTACCACCATGCCACCTGGGAAGCCCCATAATGCCTTTGGGGCCCATCCAAATCATGTGCATTTCAGTCGTGTGTCCCTTTTCATTGCTGTGTGATATTCCACAGTGTGGATTTACCACAGTTTGTTTAACTACTGACGTAGTGAGAGGCATTTTGGTCTTTTGCAATTTTTAGCTATTCTGATAAAGCTGCTATGAGCGTTCACATATAGGCTTTTGGGTGGATGTAAGTTTCACTTTTCTGGGTAAATGCCAGAGTGAGTATGATTTCTGTAAGTGTCTGCTTCATTTTTTATTAAGAAACGGACAATCTGTTTTCCAGAGTGGCTGGACCATTTTACATTTCCACGGGCAATGGATGAGCCTTTAGAGAGTTTAATGTTTAAGTCTGCATTTTGCTTGGTTTATGGTTGAATTCAGATTTCTCATCTGAAAACAGTATTAATTTCAAAACCTAAGTTCCAAGCTTGAGGAGGCTTTGAATCGGTGCATTTTAAGGTGAGAGCAGACGTTGTTTATTTCCTCTCTCCATCTCTCTGTGAGTGTGGGAGTCTGCTGGTGCCAACGCTGGGTGGGCAGGGGACCAGGTGACTCACAGCCTCACTGCCTGGCTCTTAACAGCAAACACTGCGGGCGTCGGGCCTGGGGCAGGGAGCACGTGACCCCCTGAGTCCCTGCCTGCTCTAAACTGGCTCATCAGCTTTTTTTTTTTTAACAAGATGAAAGGGTGAACATAGGACTAACCCCAGCGACTACAACTAGGGAGAGTTTTATAAATAAGAGTGCAAGGAGTCCAACCTTTTCACTAGTTCACTTATTAATTAGATACTTGACTCATTATAAAGAAACAGCTGGGAAGGTTTCTAGAGAGTCAGCTGATTAAAAGGAAAGATGATTTGAACACCCTGTTCGGTGTTCAATGTTTTCAGCTTTTTAATTTGCCTGCACAATGGTCAGAAGGAAATATTCTGACACCCTCCACCCCCTCTCCCAACCCACACTCCCCCACCCCCTCCCCCAGAAGCTCATTCCAGAACCTTGCAGCTGGGAAGTTCACCTTGATGTCTTATCCACATCCCCATTTTCACATGCAGTTCAGCCGATTTCTTTTTCTACTCTGTCTATACATAAATGGGCTTCCCTGATGGCTCAGTCAGTGGCCGAGAATCCACCTGCGATGCAGGAGATGCGGTTGGATCCCTGGGTTGGGAAGAACCCCTGGAGGAGGAAATGGCAACCCACTCCAGTGTTCTTGCCTGGAGAATCCCATGGGCAGAGAAGCTGGAGGCTACCGTTCGTGTGGTCACAAAGAGCTGGACACGACAGAGCACACACGTAAGGCAAGGCTGGATGTAAAAGCCTGTCTGAGAACTTACTGAACCCTGGAGCCATCTGCCAACTGTGTGGGGTTGAGAGAGGGAAGTAGGGCTCATCTCGGGCCTGGCTTAGGGCAAGCAGGTTCCTTCCTCTTTGTTATAACACTTCTTTAGAAGCTGAGTTTTCCAAAAGGAAAAATCCTTTCTCCTGTTTCCTTCTGCTCCGCTTTCAATTCTCTATACTTCTGGGAAGCAGCAAAAGTAAACTCAGTTTGCTCCAGCTTTTCTTCATCTTTTGGGGCATCTGTCCTTCCCTTCATTCCATACCTGGTCCCCGGCCTCACCCCCTCTGACCTCGCCTGGCCCCTGCAGGACCAGGGGATCAAAGGCCTCCATGGCCAGGGTACCACTGAGACCCAACGAAATGATGCCCATGGAGGCGCTGGGAAGCTGCAATAGGAAGAGGGCACCGGGAAGAAAAAGTGTGAGGCTGGGGGAGAGCAAGGCTGCTGAGAAGAACTGCAGAGGAGAGGAGCAGGAGCAGAGAGGAGCCACGTAAGAAGGACCCAGATTCCAACTCCCCAGAGACCCGGACCCACTTTGGCTTCCTGGCCCCAGGCCCAGCCCTTCCCCTCAGAGGCCCCTGATGTGTCCAGGTTCAGTCACACAGTCAGTTGAGGGGGATAAGCCTGGCTCTGTTGCTTAGTGGCTGTGAGACCCTGGGCAGGTGACTTAACCACTCTGAGCCTCAACGACGGGGCAGCATCAGCAAAGATCTGCTAAGACAACTCTGGGTTTGCAGTAAGGACTTTCCTGGAAGCATCCACACAAGAAATGTGAGCCCACACCACGTTATTGGTGGTGGTCATCCAAACCTCTTACTAAACACCGTGGGTCTTTGGGCTTCCCTGGTGGTCCAGTGGCCAAGACTCCTCACTCCCAGTGTAGGGGGTCCAGGTTCAATCTCCAGTCAGGGAACTAGATCCCACACACCGCAACTAAGAGTTTGTATGCCACAACTAAAGACCTGGCACAGTTAAATAAATAAATACAATTTTTTAGAAAGTGTGAGTCTCTCATGAACAAATTTCAGTTGCAAACCAAGAAATATTTACTGAGGTATTACTATTGTTCTAGATTCATGCTTTGCTCTCAGGGGGTTACAAGAATAAAAAGACACTAATAAACAATAAAAGGGATATGGTAAGTCATGGATCCTGTCTTAAAGGGGCGATGCATGAACATTAAAGAGCACTCTGAGACAGGGAAAAAGTAAGGGTGCATAGCCTCACTTGTTAAAGGCTCCTGGAGTGTAGGGACGCTGTCAGGACAAGCTTGCTCAGGGTGAGAATTTGGTATTCTTTCCAGGGTTTGGATTAAGGGATTAGATATTTGCTTGTTCTTACCAGGGCTTCCCAGGACTCAGAGGAATGTATACACTCAGACTGTAAGGAAATGTATACAAACGTGTACACTCAGACTGCAAGGAAAGAGGAAGACAATCCCACTTAAATCCCATGTATTCACTCAACAAATATTTATTGAGCCCCTACCCCATGGCAACCACAGGACTGTAAAGAGGCAGAAGACAGACACGGCCCCCGCCTTGGGGAGTCTGATGCCTGACGGGGGCAGATGGAGCCTAGGTAGGAAGGACAGTAAGTGGTGCCCGTCATGTTTGGGAGAGAATGGAATGCCCAGGAATTTCTGCCCGCAGATAGGATGCAGCCTAGGGGATTGTTCGCACCATTGCTGCAAGGCTGAAAGGGCAGAGAGAAGAAGCTGAAGCCCCAGACGCTGATGAGTACACGAAGCGACTGCCATGCACCCAGGAGTCACGTGAGGGGGGGCCCCACCCAGTGGGCTGTGGGCCTCGTGGGGAGGGGGTGTGCTGAGGCCAGTGGTCTCCCCAGAGCAGAGGCACAGGGACCCTAAGGTTGGGGAAAACCCCAAGGAGTGATGGCGACAGGACCTAGGAAAGCCTCCTTTCCTAGTCAACCCCCTCAAGTCCTCCCAGGGCCAGAACCTCGCAAGAATCCAGGTTCCAGACTTGCCTGATGGTCGGCGGCTCACTCCGTGCTCCCAGCGCAGGGGGCCCAGGTTCAATCCCTGGGCAGGGAGTTAGATCCCAAATGCTGCAACTAAGGACCTAGTCAAATTGTGTGCGTGCATGCTCAGGCGTGACCGACTCTTCATGGCCCCGTGGACTGTAAGTTGCCAGGCTCCTCTGTCCATGGGATTTCCCTGGGAGCAGTACTGGTGCAGGTTGCCATTTCCTGCTCCAGGGGATCTTCCTGACCCAGGGATTGAACCAGCCTCTCTTTCATCTCCTGCAATGGCTGGCAGATTCTTTACCACTGTGCCACCTGGGAAGCCCCTAACTATGACCTGGTGCAGGCAAATAAATAAATAAATATTAAAAAAAAAAAAAAAAAAACCTGAAAAAGACCAGTGGCAGAGCAGACCACAGCAAGACAGGTTTGAGCTGAGGGACCCTCGGAACTAACAGCCCACATCATCAGTTCTGCACACTCCCCGCCTTCAGGCCCTGTTCTTCCTCCAAGAATTCGGCTGAACCACATGCAACCCTCCCTGAGCTGGTGGCCTCTCTCAGTTCGGACAAGACAGGCCGCCAAGCCTGCTGCTGGAAGGCCAGGCCCCAGGAGAAGTCCTCTCACAGCAGGTGCCCCGAAGGAAACAGCCGGGTGCCCTGGTACACTGTCGCCTGGACCGAGGCGCCCCAGATAGGAAGGCTCACCGATAAGCAGGCCCCGCCTGCAGCCAGCGCCCTACCGGGGGTGCTCTGCCTGGAGGACTTTCCCCGGGGCGAGGAGAGGTTTCTAGAGTGTTGTCCAGGCTGGCAGCGGCAGGAAGTAGGCCAGAGTGGGGCGGGATGGAGGAGCCCCACGTGGGTTCCCAGCCTTGATGCTCTCACCAGCCCTTCCCTGCTTCCTCCCCCGCCTTGCAGCCAGCCTGCCCCTCAGCTGCCGCTACCTAGACAGATGTCCTCTGTCTCGGCCAGCTCTGCTGCAGCAGGCGACAGGCCCACGGCTCCTCGGGGGCACAGCTCCATCACTCCTGCCGCAGGCAGCCCAGGGTGGGGTCTCCATGGACTCCCACCGGGGGGCCAGATAACACAGGTGTGGGGCTCCAGAGTCCTCTGATCTATTTCAAAGACGTCACACACACCCCCTCCGCCAGCCCCTTCCCTTGGAGGGATTCTCTGCCCCTACTTGCCCATCTGACTCTCTCTGCCCACATGATGCTGGGTGGGAGGAGTAGTATGTTTGTTTGAACATCCTCTTCTCTCTCTCTTTTTTTAAAATTTATTTGGCTGCTCTGGGTCTTAGTGGCACATAGAGTCTTCAGTCTCCTGGCTGCAGGTTCTAAGTTGCAGCATGTTGGATCTAGTTACCTGACCAGGGAGCAAACCCAGGTGCCCTGCATTGGAAGCTCAAGAGTCTCAGCCACTGGACCACCCTGAACACTGTCCTCTTTGACAGGACGTTCTTGGCTAGCCCTTCCTATGTGTGAGGGTATGGGTGAGGATAAAACAGATGGGTGTTTGTTCCCATTTGGTCCCAGCTCCTGGCAGAAATGGGCTTCCCAGGTGGATCAGTGGCAAAGAATCTGCCTGACAAGCAGGAGACTCAGGTTCCACCCTTGGGTCAGGAAGATCCCTTGGAGAAGGAAATGGCAACCCACTCCAGTATTCTTGCCTGGGAAAGCCCATTGACAGAGGAGCCTGGTGGGCAACAGTCCATGGGGTCCCAAGAGTCAGACACGACTTAGCGACTAAACAACAACAACTTGGCAGAAATGCCCGTCCGTGTCTGGGCCAGTGGGGGGCCAAGAAGGCGTCAGGGCCGGCCACCTGGGTGGGCAGCAGGCCCACAAAAGCGAGCCTGAGCTGCCAGTGAGTGGAGAGTCCAACAGGCTGCCTCCTGCCTCCTGCCCAAGTCGGTCAACAGCACACGCTGGGCACCTGTGCGTCATGCCAGGCTCCCTGCCCCACACCAACGACTCAAGACCACAGGGTAGGTGGGAGGGGGGATCGGGATGGGGAATAAGTGTAAATCTATGGCTGATTCATATCAATGTATGACAAAACCCACTGAAATGTTGTGAAGTAATTAGCCTCCAACTAATAAAAAAATTAAAAAAAAAATAAAAAAAAAAAAAAAAAAAAAAAAAGACCACAGGGCAGAGTCCTCCATCCAGGAGCTAGGGGGGAGTAAGCAAGAGCAGCTGCCTGGAGGAGGTGACATTGGTCCAGCACCTGTTTTCGAGGATCTGGCCTGAGACTAGCAGGGAAGGAGCAAGCTGGGCAGGAGTCCCCGGGGACTCCTTGGGTCCTCGGAGCCTAAGGGCAGGAACACCGCCACTGGTCACAAGAAGTCAGCAGTTCCTGGGGGAAGGAGGAGGTGGGACCTCCCCTGAGCCCAGGGGCTCACTGGAGGACTTCCTGGGGACAGCGTGAAGGGTCACAAGATTAATAAGCACAGTGGAGCCAAGAAGGGAGGTGGTGGGGCTGGGGAATGGGGAAGTCTGTCCACGAGGCCACTGTGGGGAGCAATATGCATTTATACTGCTTCTTTACATCTTTCCTGTATTTTCTAACTGTACTAAGGTACACAAGCTTTTTATAAAAAGTGGGGGGATGTGTTCCCCAAAAGGCTTAGTTGTTTTTTTTTTTTTAGGAATAAGAATGTTTTTATTATCCTAGTTTATATTACATTGTAAATCTGTACTGTTGAGTCAATGAGAGGTTGGGCCAGTGGGAAGGGGGGGGCCGGGTCTGAATGGTGGGTGCGGTCCTAGGGGAGGAAGCGATGGAGGGAGGGGAGGAAAGCAGAGGGCCTGGCCTCTGAATCACCAGCCCCTCCCTACGGCATCCTGCCCCTCCTGGGCTCACACCCCAGGGCAGGCACTGATTTCCCCGGCGTGGGGCCAGCCCAGGCCTGAGAGCTCTTGAGGGTACCAGGAGCTCCTAATATGGCTTGTTCTGCAGGGGGCGGGTGGACGGAGCTGTGGCCTGCTCCATTGTTTCTGGAGTGGACCGGATAAGACAGGGGTCCTCGTGGGAGTTCAAGGGGCCTGGGCAGGCAATTTCCTGTCACCCTTAAAGCCACAGAGAGAAAATTCTCATTGACTGTTTTGGAAGGGTCCTGGGTTGAATCATGGCGCCTAGAGCTTCCACATAAAGCCGGTGGTTTGGGAGTCCAGGACCGCAGCCCAGGCCGGCCACATGGCCCCTGCTCATGGGTACTTGTGGGAGGTCGCTTGATCTCTCAGAACCGGCTTCCTCCCCCATCAGAGGAGGTGACATGCCAGCCCAAAGAGCTTCACAGGCTGCAGAGATGGTGGCAATCAGAACCCACATGGGCGCTGGGCTTCCTGCGCCGCCCACAGGGAGGGCCGCAGCCAGGTGAGGACTTCAGGGGTGCTTGCCCTCTCCCCCCCCCCGGGAGGGCCTGAAAGAGGCTGGGCCCCTATCCACTAGCTGTGGAGGCCCTGGTGCCTTTATGCCAAGTTCCATCACCGCAGACGGAGGACGTTCCAGGAGCTCCTCCGAGTTTCCCTTCTCCCTTCCTCTCAGAGGCTCACACTTCCCACACAGACCTCAGCATGGTCCCCCGGGGCCAGGCCACCAGAGCTGCGAGCTGATGCCAGGGAGGGTATGGGGGGGGCTCTGGGGGGCAGGGGGCCCACACCAGCCTGGACTGAGGCTCTTGGCAGAAGGAGGCAGACTGGAGCTAGGGGTCCACTCCTGGCCGTGATGCACGGAAAAAAATGTGTTTCCGTGGCAACTTTGTGTGTGTGTGTGTGTGTGTGTGTGTGTCTGTGTGTGACTAATTAAAACAAAAGATTCAGGAAACGGTATTTCCCCTTCCTATGAATAATCCACAGTATTTTCTTCACTAGTCTACTTACCTGTTTTTTTCAAACCCAGCTACTTTTTATTGAAGTAAAGTTGATTTACTATGTTGTGTTAGTCTCAGATGCAGAGCAAAGTGATTCATATATATTCTTCCAGATTCTTCTCCATTGTTTTTGTTTTAGATAGATTTACTCATTTATTTGCGGCTGAGCTGGGCCCTCGGTGTTCTGGTGGGCTTTCTCTGGTCTCAGTGAGTGGCGGCTGCTCTTGTTGCAGGGCACAGGCTCTTAGCGAGGGGGCTTCAGCAGCTGTGAGCACTGGCCTAGCTGCTAAAGTCCTGCGGGACCTTCCTGGACAAGGGGTTGGATCCATGTCCTCTGTACTGCAAGGTGAACTTGTAGCCACTAGACCACCAGGGAAGTCCCCCTCCATCACGGGTTTTCACAAGATACTGCACATAGTTTTTCCTGTGCTATACAGTAGGTCCTTGCTGTTTATCTGTTTCATACATAGCGCTGTGTGTCTGTTAATCCCAAACCCCAGGTGCATCCCTCCCTCCCCTTTCTCCTTTGGCAACCGTGAGTTTGCTTTCTATGTCTGTGAGTCTGTTTCTGTTTTGTAATAAACTCCTTTGCATCTTTATAAGATTCTACGTGTAAGTGATCTCATAAGACATTTGTCTTTGTCTGACTTTCTTCACTTAGTATGACCATCTCTAGATCCATTCATGTTGCTGCTAGTCTATTTAAATTTTTTTTAATGTTTATTTGTTCATTTGGCTGCTCCAGGGCTTGTTGTGGCGTGTGGGGATCTTCTGTCTTCATTGTGACATGCAGGATCTTTACCTTCCTGACCAGGAGTCGAACCCCGGGCCCCCTGCCACTGGACCACCAGGGAAGTCCCTACTTAACCTTTTAATGCCGGTAGTGAGCAGGTGGATTTCATCACCCACTAACAGATCTCAGCCGCCGTTTGGAAGGCTGGACGCTGGGCGCGCTGCACAGGCTCGGGAGACTGCTGGGTGGTGGCTGAGTTTGGCCTGGGGATTCCGGGAAGCCAAGTGGGGGAGTTCTAAGAGGTGGGGAAGTTCATGAGAGCAGACTCTCCTCCCAGGTCCTTAGCAGTGCTGTGACGAGGGCTGCCACTGGCTCAGAATGGCTGGAACAGAAGGGAAGTGGAAGACCTCACATTCCCAGAAGCCCGGAGGAGCTGGCGGGCTCTGACTAGGCTGGTTCTTTGGCAGCACAGTTGTGTCATCCAACCCAGCCTCTTCCTGTCTCTCTCCTCTTCCTCATTATAGCTCCAGGCCTAAACCCAGACAAGCCATGGCCAGAGCAAGGGCAGAACTCTCTCATCCCTGAGGCAGGGAGAAACCCTTCCGAGGACCCAGAAGCCTTGCATCTTTGTCCAGGGTGGTCACAGGCTGTGGACACATACCCTGTGTGGGACAACACGGCCAAGAGCTATGTTGAGCCTGATGGATGCTGGAAAGTCACCTGCTACATCTCCTGCCCCCCACCCCCACCCCACTGCCCACCAGTACACCCAGTTGGGCAATTTATTCCATAGGAAGAATTTATTTATTTATCTTATCGCTCCTCGGGCTTTTCTCTAGTTGTGGCACGCAGGGCTACCCTCTAGTCATGGTGCTCAGGCTTCTCTTTGCAGGGGCTTCTTTGGCTGTGGCGCGTGGGCTCCAGGGCGGGTGGGCTGCGGTGGTTGCAGCACGTGAGCTCAGCAGTTGCGGCCCCCGGGCTCTGGAGCACAGGCCCAGCAGTGGTGCACACGTTTAGTCGCTCCGCAGCATGTGGGATCTTCCCGGATCAGGGATCAAACCCATGTCCTTTGCACTGGCAGGCGGCTTCTTTACTACTGAGCCACCAGGGAAGCCCCATGGAAAGAATTAAAAAAAGACAGCTCTCTCTGCAGTGTTACCTACTGTGGCATCATCTATAACAAGGAAAAGCTAGAAACATCCACCCTCTTTGCCCTGGGGCCTCACTGAGTAAATGAAGTTTTATCAACGTGATGGAATGTAATGGCGGCATCGAAAGTACAGGCGGACCTCATTACTCACAGATTCTGCGTTTCCAAGCTCCCTTGCTCACCAAACTTTATTTGTAACCCCACAATCCATACTTGAGGTGTTGTCACACAGATTCGAAGACGTGTGTCATTCGAGGCAGAGCAGAAAAAAATTCGAGTCACAAATCTGAGACACATACATTTCAACCTGAGGTCAATGCCTGCCTTCCTAAATGCATGCTTAGTTGTTCAGTCATGTCCAACTCTTTTTGACCTTTTGGACTATAGCTTGCTAGGCTCCTCTGTCCATGGGATTTTGCAGGCAAGAATACTAGAGTGGGTTGTCATTTCCTCCTCCAGCAGATCTTCCAAGCCCAGGGATTGAATCCATAGCTCCTATGTCTCCTGCCTCACAGGTGGATTCTTTACCCACTGAGCCAGCGGGGAAGCCCTTGCCTTAGTATTAACTAAGTATTAACTATGAGCCCTTGCTCATACTATTAACAGGGTCCTTTCCCAAGTCTGTTTAGTGTCCCACCTTGCTAATTTTTGTGCTTGGCTTTTTGTTGGTGATTTTAGTTTTCAAAATAGCCCAAGTACACTGCTGAAGTTATGTCTCGTGTTCCTAAGTGTGGCAAGGCAGTGACTTGCCTTACATAGAAAGTAAGTGTTAGGTAAGCATTTAGTTATAGAGCTGTTGGTGACAGCTCGATATTAATGGATTAACATTACATATTAAGTATATTGAATAATGTGTCTTTAAACAGAAAGACACATAAAACAAAGTTATATGTTGATCAGTTGATGACGATATTTTGACCACAAGCTTATAGGAACATAGTCTGTATTTCCCAAGGAGCGATGATTCGCGATTCACACCTAAACATGCCAGTGTTCAGGGCAACTTGACAGAACTACCTAGAACAACAAGTTATTATTAAGCCATGTAGCAAAATAGAAAAATACCAAAAAAATTGAATACAAAATGTATGTTCCCCACAATTTGCAACCAGCACTAGGCCCCGAAAGGAACAAAACATAATAAAGACTTCCTCTGCTGATAACATTAATCTTATTTTTACAATCGATTTAAAATCTTAGGATTGAAAAAATGATTAACAGATCTAGGGACTTCCCTGGTGGTCCAGTGGTTAAGACTCACGCTTCCATTAAAACGGACATGGGTTTGATCCCTGGTCTAGGAATTAAGACTCCACATGCCGCACAGTCGGAAAATAAAACACAGATCTGATTCCTGTTGTACCATTTAAACCATTAAATCACCCTGGGGTTGAGGCATTCTGAGTGCGCAGTACCCAAGTCCCGAGGGATGCCTGTGCTGGCCTCGGTGACACCAACAGGGGGCGCTCTGTTTGAAGGGGCTGTGACTCTCCCGGCGTTTTGCAACAGAATTGCCAGACGGGCTCCAAACAACAGCTCCCGCATGGGCCTCATCTTACTCTTCCCTTTAAAGGATGTGCATCAAACATACAGTGGTGCATTCATGTTCACGGCAGCCCTACCCCCAGTAGCTGAAAGGTGGAAGCAGCCCGTGTGTCCATCAGAGGACGAATAAATAAAATAGACATGAGGGGACTTCCCTGGTGGTCCAAAACAGGGGACGCAGGTTCCATCCCCGGTCGGGGAACTAAGACCCCACATACTGAGGGACAACTAAGCCTGCACTCCAGAGCCTGAATGCCAAAGCTAAGACCTGGCACAGAAAAAAATGAGTAAATAAATAAATACTTTGCAAATAAAATAGATACGTGGTGTATTCATATGATGGAATACTGCCGTCCTCAGTCACTTAGTTGTGTTTGGCTCTTTGCTACGCTGTGGACTGTTAGCATGCCAGACTCTTCTGTCCATGGAGTTTTCCAGGCAAAAATACTGGAGTGGGTTGCCATTCCCTCTGCAGGGGATCTTCCCGACCCAGGGACTGAACCCAGCTCTCCCACATTGTAGGCAGATACTTTACAGTGTGAGCCCCCCGGGAAGCCTCTGAACTGTACATTTAAAAGCAGTTAAAAAAAGGCACACTTTGTTCAGTGTATTTTATCACAATTTTGGGAAGGTAAACAATGGCCAAGGGACTTGGAGTCATACAATGTGGGCCGTGGCTACTTGAATGTGAGGGACAATAGTTTTCTTCATCTTGAAACATCTCAGCATCGGAGGGGGCCCCAAAGTGGTCCTGGTTCCCATCGTGGACAAGCCAGGCCTTGTCCTTCATTCAGCTCATTGTTTCCGGGCCATCAAAGGGAGCAGGAGCCCGCAGTTCACTTGGCCCCCTCACCTCCTGGGCCTCCCTGTCCCGAGTCTGGCCTTTTCTTCTTTGCTTTTTGGGTGTTTATTTCTCTATTTGCCCTCGTTGGGTCTTCTGTTGCAGCACACAGGTTCAGCAGTTGCAGCGTGTGGGCGTCGTTGCTCCGCAGCGTGTGGAATCTTAGTTCCCTGGCCAGGGGTTGAACCCTCGTCCCCTGCATTGCAGGGTGGATTCTTAACAACTGGACCGCCAGGGAAGTCCCACGAGTCTCGCCTTTTTCCTGCAGCTTGTGTTCACCTGAGGACCAGTGAAGGGGAGGAGGGGCCACCAACGCTTTGTGAAGATTAAGCCCCGTGGTAAGGAAAGGAATGCAGTGTCAGTGGTGAGTGGGCCAGCCAGGCTGAAATAACGCCCAGCTATGCAGAAAAACCTGCCACTGGTATCACCCAGAGTATCGTATGGCCAGCACCTCCTCCTATTCTCAACCCCATGACGGGCCCCACCGGGACCACACCTCCCAGCTGCGGCCAGGAGCCCAGGTGCAGCCCTGAGCCTGGTGTCTTTCAGCTCCTCCTCCCCCTCACACGGGGTCATTGCTAGGGCAGCTCTGTCTTCACAGGCAATCCGAGTGAAGCTCATGGCCCCGGGGCAGTGCGCCCAGCCCCTGCACCTAGCCCCTCGGAGGCCCCCTGGCTCTCCTCCTGCTTTGTCCCGTTAAGACAGATCCACTCTCCCCAAAGGAACGGCAGTTCTCCTCTTGTCACTCCCGTTCAAAATCTTTTCAGAAGTCCTTGTTGGAGTGTAGTTGCTTACCAGCGTTGCCCTGGTTTCAGGAGCGCAGCCGAGTGTGCGGGTTACACACGCGCATGTACCCACTCTGTTCAGACTGTTTCCCACATCGGTCCCTACAGAGCGCTGAGTCTCCCTGCGCTACGTGTGCCCAGCCACGCAGCCGTGTCCGACTCTTCGTGACCCTGTGGGCTGTAGCCCTCCAGGCTAGCTGTCCATATGTGGACATATATGGATGCATATGTCAACCCCAATCTCCCAATTTATTTCTCCCTCTCCCCCTTCTCCCTTGGTAACCATAAGTTTCTTTTCTACATCTGAGACGCTGTTTCTATTTTGTAAATAATTTTGTTTGTACCATTTTTTAAGAGTCCACTTATAAATGGTATCATATGATATTCATGTTTCTCTTTCTGACTTACCTCACTCAGTATGCCAGTTGCTAGGTCCATTCATTTTGCTGCAAAATCTTTTGACTTTTGAAGCGAGCCCTCATCATCCAGTCCAGTGTCCTTCTTTCTTTTTCAATGTGTATATTGGTGATTTGGATTCATTTAAAAGATCTTGTCTCTGAGCCAAGAAATTCTCCTCCCAGGAGGCCAGGGCATGACTGGTTCATTGGGTCTCATTCCAGAAATATTCAAACCAATGCACATATACACATACATACGCTTATACATTCTCTTCTTCTTCTATGTAAATCATAGCACTCTGGGCACGCTGCTCTCTGCCTTGTACAATTCTAGGGTTTGTTCTATTCTGATATACAGAGTTTTTCATTCTTTTTGAAGGCTGCTGAGTTTTCCGCTGTATGACATAATTGCTTTCACAACCCGTCCCCCCCCACACTGGATGAAACATTTGGGATGCTTCTTTATCTTTCTGTAACCAGCAAGCTTCAGTAAACAACCTTGTACATTCACCATTTTGCGCATGTGCGTTGTCTATAGGACAAATTCCCAAAGTGAAATTACTGGGTCAAAGAGTATATGCATTTAATATCTTGATCAACAACATCAAAATAGTAGACTGGCTGATGGCACCGTTATCTATCCTGGAAATGGTAACGGATTCCGACCTGGGGGCTGCAGGTGGCCTTGGAGGGACTGTGAGTCCCCACATTTGTAGATGAAGTCACGCGTGTATGCAGGCACATTTTTCTAGGTGACCAAAGCTTTCATCACCTCCTTAGAAGGATCTGTGCCCCCTCAATGCTATCTCATCTCCTCACCGATTGGTGTCCCAGCTCTTCCAGAAGTGAACCTCCTATCCCTCAGGAACACAGGCCTTGGACTTTCCCTCTCCTGGGTCTTTCTTGGGGAAAAGTCCCTCCCATATCCTTATAGCTAATAACACGGCCAACAATGGTTACTTAACACTCACCCTGTGCATGAGAGACTCATCTAATGCTCACAGGAACCAGAAGAGAGGAGTCCTCCCCACCTCCTCTGATTGATGAACCAGGACATGGATGCAGAGATGAGTTAAATAACCTGCCCCTTTAGCAGAGCTAGGATTTGAACCCGGAAGCATCAGTACTGCTTGTGCATGAACTGGAGTGGAAGAGCCTGGAAGCCACAGGATGGGCCCTGGGGCTTCTCAGTCTTCACTGCTTCATCCGGGAAAATTTTTAACAATGCAGCCTCTCTCACCAACTCCATCGGAATCTCTGGGGCAACACCCAGACCTTGGGGCTCCCTCAAAGTCCCCGGATGGTCCCAGGAGTAGCAGGACTCAGGGGGTGGCCTGAGGGTTAAGGTTCAGGATTTTATGCATTTTAGAAGCTCCTTACCCTTATGCCACCCTTTTGGCATAATTCTTTTCCTTTATTAAGCATTTTTCAAAATAATAATTATTGACGGTACAGTGGTGAACATGGCTGCCTTCCAAAATAATAAGCATCCTCCAAAAATGACCCAAGTAGGGCTTTTAAAAGCATCATTTTCAACTCATGGATTTCAGCTTGGTTGATACAGTCCAACCCACTGGTGGTGCAGTGGTAAAGAACCCGCCTGCCAATGCAAGAGACGAGGGTTCGATCCCTGGGTTAGGAAGATCCCCTGGAGAAGGAAACGGCAACCTACTGGAGTATTCTTGCCTGGGGAATCCCATGGACAGAGGAGCCTGGTGCACTACAGTCCACGAGGTCGCAAAGAGTCTGACAAGACTGAGTGACTAGGCGCAATCCATAGTAGTTATTATATTTATCTGAAGGTCAAATTGCCCCATCTTTAGTCAGCAGCAACCTTCTGAATCCTTCTGACCTAACCCCAAGAGCCTTGAAAACATTTTGCTGTCTGCTCTGATGATATGTCAACTTCCCCAGCCCCGACCTGTAATTGGCCGTTGCTCCTGACTGCATCTGGGTGCTGTTACCCCACTTCTCATCCTCTAGCTCTTTAACCAGCTCTCTAAATGTGGGGGGCCTATTCTTCATGTTTCAGAGGAGAATGAGTAATAAATAAACTTACTGTTAAGCTCTACCCTCCCTTAAGTGATCCCTTCCAGTTTCAGTTCAACCTTTAGAAAACGCACAGGTGAGTAATCTGTGTTTGTTCTTAAGAAACAGACTGCCAAAATCGTACTTGAAATACACTTGCTTGAAATATCTGCCTTTAATACAATCTTCTTCCAAGTTGAAGGCCAGCCCCCAACATCTAAAAATATCTCCAGCTCTTGAGATATCCAAAAATGAGGGTTAAAAGGAGAGAATGATTTAGGTTGCCAAGCAAATTTGGAAAGCTAAATATAAGTTTAGAAAAAAAAGTCAAGGCAAATATTCAAAATTATTTTCTCTGTATTGAATCCAACCGAGGCTGCTTGAGACAGAAACAGGATAGCAAACTCCACTGGTTTTAAATTCACCTGGAGTTTGGCCGTGGCCTTGGTTCCCTTCTAATGTTCAGAAGATAGAGGGTGTGGAAATAAAAAGTAAATAACATTCCTTTGCGTAAAGCTGATTGTGCAACCTTTACGCCAAGAAGAAGCGGGGCAATTTGAGTAGATTCTCCCAAATGCTCAGGGGCCCTGCCCTTGGGGCATGATAGTGAGGAGGAGAGACCCACCGGGGCCCTGCTCTGTGGCCCACGTGGCCTCGGACCTCTGTCCCTCCTTCCATTTCCTTCTCCAGATGCTCCCCACGAGGGTGGCGTCTCACACGCTGTGAGAGTGAAGTGCAGACACATGGAAGATGCACGTGTGGAAGTGTCTGCCCAGGGTGGCCTCTGATGGCAGGAGCTGGGGTGGGGAGACGCTTTGCCAGCGCTGAGGGGCCTGGTGGGGCTGAGGCAGGGAAGCTGGCAGCAAGAGGCGGCAGGTATCAAGTGGCAGCTCTCCATAGAGAGCCCACGGGAGTTTGAATTCCTGTACAGACGAAATGAGGCCATCTGAACGAATGCATTTTATTTATATATTTTTTGTGCTGGGTCTTCATTGCTGTGTGTGGGCTTCCTCTAGTTTCAACAAGTGGGGGCTACACTTGTTGTGGAGTGCGGGCTCTAAAGAAGGGGCTCAGTAGTCGTGGCACACACGCGTGGGTGGGATCTTCCTGGACCAGGGTGGAACCCATGTCCCCTGAATATCCAGTTGGATTCTTTTCTTTTTTTCCCAGTTGGATTCTTAACCACTGGACCACCAGTGGGGAATGCACCTCTGTGAATGCACTTTATAACCTTAAAGCCCCTAGTGAACGAGAGCTAGTGGTGGCGGGTTTACCATTGTGGTGGTTTAGTTGCTAAGTTGTGTCTGACTCTTTGCAACCCCATGGACTATAGTCCACTAGGCTTCTGTGTCCATGGAATTCTCCAAGCAAGAATACTGGAGTGGGTTTCCATTTCCTTCTCCAGGGGGGTCTTCCCACCCATGGATTGAACCTGGGTCTCCTGGGTCAAGTGGACTCTTTACCAACAGGGAAGCCCATGGGTTTATCATTGAGTCATTCCAAAGAATGCTCTTTGACACCCTCCCTACCTGCTTTTCTCCAGGTGCTGGGCTGGGCACCAGGAATACATCGGTGAATGTCAGAGGTCTCATGTGAGTGTAAAATTTTATAGGTTGCACGGTCACTAAGCCCTGAATGCCATTGCCGCTAACAACCAGCACTGCTTGGGTACTGGCGGTGGGCCAGCATCTCCAGGCGTTTCTCATGCCTTGGTGGGGCAGGTGCCCCCAAGCCATGCCCGGCACCTCCCTCAGCGTCGGCCACTGGTCACTGTGATCAGCACGCAAGAGCCCGGCTCAGGAGGACAGCAGCTCTTGCTCCTCCACTCTTCCTGCTTGGAACGAGGCGGCCCCGCTCGCTCATGGGCAGTCCCGCATCCAGCCTAGGACTTCCAGTTCACCTGGAGATTGTTGAGGCCTGGGGCAATGTGCTGTCAGAGGCAGCCAGGCTTCCGGGGATGTTCCCAACCTGCAAGAGGTTAAGAAGCTCTGCCTCGTGGTACACTCCCTGGTCTCTTCTGGCTTCTCTTCGGAAGAGCCTGAGAACTCTCCATAAATTCAAAAGTGCTTTTACCTCCAGGACAACAGCAGTGGGAGCCCCATAAGGGATGGGGTGACTTATTTATGTCTGAAAGTGAAAATGTTAGTCCCTCAGTTGAGTCCCACTCTTTTGGAACCCATGGACTGTAGCATGCCAGGCTCCTCTGTCCATGAGATTTCCCAGGCAAGAACACTGGAGTGGCAGCCATTCTGTTCTCCAAGGGATCATCCCGATCCAGGGATCCATCCTCGGCCTCCCAAACTGCAGGCAGATTCTTTACCATCTAAGCCACCAGGGAAGCCCCTGAAGAGTGCTTAACCAAAGCCAGAGGAGGACAGAGATGGGAAATGTGCAAAGCACATCACACTCAACACCAGCCAGTGAAGCCCCTTCTGTGTTTTCTCCTACAGATATTTGGGGTCTGGGTCTGGATCCTGGTGGCAGCCACGCAGGTAGCAAGCCCACTGCTACAAGGATGGGTGATGTACGTCTCGCTCACCTCCTTCCTCATCTCCCTGATGCTCCTGTTGTCTTACGTGTTTGGATTTTACAAAAGATATGAGTCCTGGAAAATTCTGGTAAGAATCAGGGAGAGAGACCCAGGGCCTGAGGCTCCTCCCAGACCATTGTCCTGGGCGCGGTGAGGACAAACACGGGTGGGAGGAGGAAGCCTCCTGGGTGGGAGGAGGAACCAGAGACGCTTCCTGGGCTGGGCCCCTGGGGAATCTCAACATTTTATCTGAATGTGTCTACTATCAGACCATGATGCTGGGAAAGACTGGGGTCAGGAGGAGAGGGGGCAACAGAGGATGAGACAGTAGGATGGCATCATCGACTCAATGTGTTGTAGCCACGCGTTCCGGGAAACAAACTCACTAAGGAGGACAATGCAGATAGTGGAGTGCAGTTTATTACACCAGCAGGCCCAAGGCAGAGTCTCCTCTTAGCCAAGGACCCCAACCAGTTTTTGTGAAAACCTTATATACCCTAAGTGTACATGGTCAAGCTCACCTCACCAAATTTCCTGAAACTAGTCTGGACAAGGTAAAAGAGAGATACTATCAAAGTTGACCCATGATTCACGCGTCATAAGCCTAGGTAGTTAAACAGTGGACATTTATCAGTAGGCCGGTGGTGACGCCCCATAAGCATAATGGGGTTTATGCCCTTGTTCTGTTACAGAGATAATTAGCACACATTTTAGGTGACAGAGAGTCTAGGTACCAGTCCTGAGGCTTCTTCATCTGGGGGGGCCTGCTTCTCCACTGGTATGTCGTTTCCATAGATGCTGGGCATAGAGCTCAAAGTCCACAGTCCGGCCCAGGATGGAGTCCTGCTTTCAAGGTGAAGCCTGGTCTGTCTGTTTCCTCCTTCAAATGGACATGAGTTTGAGCAAACTCCAAGTGACAGTGAGGTACAGAGGAGCCTGGCATGCTGCAGTCCAAGGAGTCAGACATGACTTAGCAGCTGAACAACAACTGTTAGATAGGGCTTCCTAGGCGGCGCAGTAGTAAAAAATCCATCTGCCAATGCAGGACATGCAGGAAACATGGGTTTGATCCCTGGGTTGAGAAGATCCCCTGGAGGAAGAAATTGCAACCCACTCCAGGATGCCTGCCTGGGAAATCCCATGGACAGAGGAGCCTGGTGGAGTACAGTCCACGGGGTCGCAGAGTTAGACACGACTTATCTACTAAACAGCAACAACTATTAGATGGGAATGAAAGCTTTCCTCTGCCGGAATCCATCCTGCTTTGCACTCCCCTCCACTGCCTCCCTTTATAGGGATATACGCACAGCCCAGCTCCTCCCGTAGCAAGCACATCCTGACACATTTTCCCTCTAATTTTAATTTATGGTAAAATCATTTGAGCAGTATTGAAAGAAATATAGTAGGAAAAGAATAACCCCGATCTCAAGGTCTTACCACCATCACCTATCACAATTCATTCTTCCCTATTTCTGACAAATTTTATGCAAAATGTATAAATCTCACTGAACCAATCATTTTAGATGTAGAGCCTTTCATTTATTATTATGCCATCCATTAAATATTTTTCATGTCATCACACCATCCTGATAACCATTGGAAATATTTCCCTATTGAACAATTCAAAACAGAAGTAGGGAGGATTGTATTGATATTATGGATCCTCATGTAACCATAACCCAGATTCCAGCATTTTCAAGACTTTATCACATTTGCTTCACCTAGCTTTTTTTCCTCCTAAAGAATCTTAAAGTAAATCCCAAACACCATGTCATTCCATTCTACACACTTCACTTCAGAATGCCTCCAAAAAATACACACGCTTTCTTACATTAGCAAACTTACATAAAGTTAATGATAATTCCTCATTATCATCAAAGACAGAGATCACAGTCCCAGAAAACTATAACTGTCCCGCATTATAACACAGTCACTTCCCCGGTGGCTCAGAGGGTAAAAGCATCTGCCTACAATGCTGGAGACCCCAGGTCGATCCCTGGGTCGGGAAGATTCCCTGGAGAAGGAAATGGCAACACACTCCAGTACTCTTGAATGGGAAACATCCCATGGATGGAGGAGCCTGGTAGGCTACAGTCCATGGGATTGCAAAGAGTCAGATACGACTGAGCGACTTCACTTTCTTTCCCATTATAGCTGAAATATGTTTTTGAAGCCGACCTGTTTGAATCGGGGTCCTCACCAGGCCCACTTCCACTTGGTAGTGACGCTTCTTGAGTACCTTTAATCTACTTTTCAATAGGTGGTTGCCAAACCACGAAAGACACAGGGATTCCTGGCCTCCAGAGGAGAAGAATTCAACCCAAGGCCAGTGACGAGGCTGATCGCTCAGAACTTTAGTGTAATAAAGCTTTACTAAAGTATAAAAGAGATAGAGCAAGCTTCTGACATAGACATCAGAAGGGGACAGAAAGATTGCCCCCTGCCAGCCTTTAAGTGGTGTGTTATATATCTATCAGCAAGCTGTTAATTAGAGAAAGGAAATGTCTCAAAACTCAGAGACTGGTGCCAGGCCCCTCACCCACAACATGCATTTTGAGATAACATTGGCACAAGGTGAGTTGTCCCAGGCCATAAAATGACTGACATGAATCTTGAAGAAAGGCAGGTTTCCAAGCAAAAACAGTCTCATTACCACAGCTTAAGAGAACATTTGCATGAGTAAAACATACTGGTTTGTCATATAGGTTCTGAGTCTTAGGTGGAACCAACTTGAAGACAGAGTCTAGGGTAAATACATAGTTCATTAACACAGCTTAAGACAAATATTTCCATGAGAAAAACACATTGGTTAGCTCAAGGTTTGAGAAAAGTTAAGTTCGGGTGGAGCCAGGTGTCTTCATGGCAGCAGAGAATTTTAAGAGAAACCTCTTTTTAAATTTGTATAGAGAAGGGGGAGAAAATCTAACACTTGTTTGTTTCCTCCTGCCACTTAAGAGAGAGATAAAACCTGTCTGACACTTGCAGCCTATTTTCTCCGTTTGGAGACCCCTGGCCTTCCTTCCTTCCTTCCTACCTTCTCACTATCATGGTTTTCCTTGCCGGTGACTTGCTGAAAAAACTGGGTGGTCAGCTGTCCCACAGACCAGGGGTTCCCCCGCCTCCAGGATCTAATGTCTGATGATCTGAGGTGGAGCTGATATAATAATAATAGAAATAAAGTGAACAATAAATGTAATGCGCTTGAATTATCCTGAAACCAACCCCCCACCCACGGTCCATGAATAGAAATTGTCTTCCACAAAACCGGTCCCCGGTGCTGGAAAGGCTGGGGCCCGCTGCTGTAGAAGGTCCCGCATTTTGGTTTGTTTGCGTCTTCCTGGTGTGACTTGACTCGCTCCTCTAATCCCTGAATTTTCTATAAGCCAGAAATTAGCAGCTAAAGGCTACACTGAAATGGGTTAAACCTTTCTGGCAAGGATGCTTCATAAGTGTCTTCAAGTCACATCACACATGGTGACTGGTAGTCCTCCTTTCACCGTGACAACCGTACCCCATCACTCTAATGTCCTCTTTCATCTTCTGATGAATATTCTTTAGGGGTTGCAAAATGCCAATTTGCCTATCATGACATTCCTTCCAGAATACTTTGATATTCTTACAATGTTAAAGAAAACCAGATTAGCCCGACTCTGCCATGTGTCAGCCTAGCCTCAGTTTTCTCATCTGTAAAGTGGGCATGTTAATAGTAGCTGCCTTATGAAACTGGCTGTGAAGATGAAACGACACAAGTGTATACAGTCAGGAAAGCACCTAGGAACAGCAGCCTTTGTAGCGCTAACAGCTGGGAGCAAAAGCTGGGTGTTAACGTGGCTTGGTTTCAAATCCTGGCTCAGCCTGTGGTCACTGACTTTAACCTTGGACTTCTATTTCCTCAAAATGGCAGTAACGATAAATAGAACCGACCTCACAGTTCATAAGGTTAAATGAGATACACGAGGAAAAGATTTAGCCTATAGTTTGACCAGGAAGAAGCGCTCAATAAATCTTGGTTCATACTGGTATTGCCATTTATTAGTCCGCCATTGCTCACAACACAGAAATTTCCCTAGAAACACTGAGAAAGAAAAAAGCAGGAGTTTTGGGAGCAGGCTTGTCTCTTTCACCCGCTCTGCCCAGCGGCTGAGTCAGAGGGGTAGGTGGTACCTGCTTGCGTGCCCGTGTGTCGGTGTCCATGGCCTCTGCTCCATCTTTCCAGGACAGCCTGTATCACGGGACCACGGGCATCCTGTACATGAGTGCTGCCGTGTTACAAGTGCACGCCACCATCATGTCAGAGATCCAGGACCTGAAAAACTACTATATAAACACCGCGGCCTCGGTGAGTGCTGGACTGGAGCGCGGCAGGCGCCACCTGGAGGGAAAGCCAGGGGCTCAGCTCCGTCTCTCCGGAACAGACGGCCCTGCGTCCTCAGACCGAAGCAGCCTTGCGGGATGGGAGGGGTGTGCGTGTGCGTGTGTGAGAGCGTGCGCGCACGCAGACGGTCTGGCAGTCAGGTGTACCCAAGCTCACAGGGTGCCAAGCCCACGCTTAGAGTCGTCTGTCCTCCTCGTGGATCAGACGGTGAAGAATCTGCCTTCAATGCAGGGAGACGGGGGTTCAGTCCCTGGGTCGGGAAGATCCCTTGGAGAAGGGCATGTCTACCCACTCCAGTATTCTTCCCTGGAGAATTCCAGGAAAGAGGAGCCTGGCAGTCCATGGGGTGGCAAAGAGTTGGACATGACCGAGTGACTAATGCTTCACTCACACCTACTACACTGCCCTCAGAATATGTTTTTCCAAAACATAAATTTTCCAAAATGCACATTTCTTACTGAAAATCCTTAGGACTTCCCTGGCAATCCAGTGGTTAAGACTTCACCTTCCAAGGCAGGGACTGTGTGTTCAATCCCTGGTCGGGGAGCTAAGACCATGCCTCATGGCCCAAAAACCAGAACATAAACAATAGAAGCAATATTGTAACAAATTAACTAAAGATTTTTCAAAATGGTCCACAAAAAAATTTATTAAAAAAATGAAGAAAGAAAATCCTTCAGTGGCCCCCTTTGCTGCTGGGCTGGAGCTCAGCTCCTCGTCACGGCTCAAGTTCTGCCGTCCTTCTATTTCAGTGACGGACATCCTCGGGGTTACGCATCGGCTGATGGAATCCAAGGCAAGGTGGTCCAGAGAGTCCTGGGCCGAGCTCACTGCCTGCCGGCCGACAGTCTTTCCAGGCCCTGAGTGTGGCCGCGCCCCTCTCTTGGGGGGATGGCGCCCTCAGGTGGCAGGAGACCACATGGCAGGTGGTGGGTTCCTCCAGTGTGTGTGTGCACGCAAGTGCTCCTGACCCTCCTTATTCCTTCTCAGGGAGATCTAACGCCCAGGCTGGGTCCCAGCCCATCAGCTCCAGTCTCTGTGGCCAGAAAAGTCCTGTGTCAGTCGGGCTCCCCAGGGATTGGGCAGCAGTAGGAAGGGCTGTGATATGGGGTGCTGGCCCCCTTGTCAGAAAGATACCAGGCCAACGCGGTGAGCTTGCAGGACGCCTTTCCTGCCTGTCTGCCTCCTTGCCCCCCAGCCCAGCACCGCTCTGCCTCCCACCACTCGGAGCGCTGCTCGTCCTGCTCAGGGGCCCTGTCACACCGGCCTCCTTGCTGTCCCTGGACCCCGCACTTTGGCCTCGGCTCCCGGCTCCCTCACCTCCTGTTCTTTTCTCACTTGTCACCTCCTGGTGAGGCTGCCACTCAGCCCCACTCAAAGCAGTAGCTCCTACTTCTCTCCTGGTTCATCTTGGGTCCTTTCCGCATGTGCCACTAAAATGCAAGTTCCATAAGGACAGGAATTTTAAAATTTTTGTTCACCATTAGATCCATGGTTGTGCTTGAAGCATGCATGCTCATGCTAAGTCACTCCAGTCTTGTTCGACTCTTTGCGACCCCATGGACCCTAGACCGCCAGGCTCTTCTGTCCATGGGATTCTCCTGGCAAGAATACTGGAGTGGGCTCCTATGCCCTCCTCCAGGGGGTCTTCCCAACCCAGGAACTAAACTTGCGTCTTCTGCTTCTCTTGCGTCTCCTGCATTGCAGGCAGCTTCTTTACCACTGAGCCACCGAGGAAGCCCATAGCAGGTGCTTACAAGCCATGTGTTGAACGGATGAATGAAACAGAGTGTGATTGGACAGGGTGGGGCAAAGGGGGGATGGAGTCCTCCCCTGGACCGAGAGATCATCAGACAGTACAGCTGGGTATCTTCAGGAATGGACGTGGCCGTGGGGGAGGGAGGGGGAGGGGGAAGCACAGGTTTTGGGCTTGGGTAGCTGGACGAGGTGAGGATCCTGGGATCAGCTGGGCTTGTGAGGGCATCTCAGGAGTTCAGTTTGCCCACAGGGAGCTTGCGGGGCCTCTGAGCCTCTGAAGATCTAAGAGGTGGGTGCGTAGAGTCGAGTTCTGGACCTGTGAGTGAAACTGTCATTTGAGCAGACTGTGGCTGAAGGTGGAGGAGGGGGAGAGTGCCCAGAACGAGGCAAGGGCACCCAGGGCAGGCATGGGGACGGGCCAACTTTATGGCAGGTAGAGGAGCCCAGGTCTGCAGGTGACACGGTGGGACAAGGGGGTGGAGTGCTTCACGGAGGCTGGAGGGGCTGCCCCGTGGTTGCTGCCCTCAGGCCAGACGGGGCTTAGGCAGGCAGCGGATGAAGCAGGGTCAAAACAAGGGCCATCCGGGCTGCCGTGGGCCTGTGTGGGGCTGGGAGGGGCAGTGACTGCCAGCATCTCTAAGGCAGTAACTCCCCGGCTCTTCTAGTTCTTTGCCTTCATCACCACCCTGCTCTACATCCTGCATGCCTTCAGCATCTATTACCACTGAAGAAGCAGGGGGCCAGGCGATGTGGAAGATGCTTTTTCAAAACCAGGAGTGTCAGCTTCCAAAAGTGGTTTTCAACCTTCGCCATCTGGATGATAAACAGCTCACCAACGATGACATCATGGGATCCACAGACCATCTTTTCAGACTGAGTGATGAAATCACATGCTGGCAGATCTGTTTGGACATTTTAATTCATTGTGATGAATATGAAAAGGCTGGTTGGGGGGGAGGACTTTGTTGTTGTTTCATTTTGTTTTGTTTCGCCCAGGGAAAGTAATTGTCTCTTGGGATTTTCTGACAGTGACCCTCGCTCTTCTAGGAAACTAACATCTTATGCGGAAAATTCCAGGTCTACCATCATTGTGCCTGTTTGGGCATCTGCCTCGGCAACGAGCTTCCCCACAGCTGACTGATGAGAACCTTCATTATTTTCTTAAAATCAAAATGGTGCTGTCAAAGCCTTCAGTTCTGAAGAACCACAGACCTTGCTTCTGCCCCGCGATCCTGCCTCTTTGTTGCAGAGGTGGTACAAACCAGCTGCCCCCTCCCACACTGCCTGACTCCAGTTCATGTCCACTTCCTCTTTCCTCTACAGTTTTAGGAGCCAGGGGAAATCTGAGGGTAGATTTGTGGGGAAAATAAGGGCCCGACTACAAAATTGTTATATACCAAGACCTGGGAGGGGAGGAGGGGTCGGACAGGGAAGGCTGTAATCCATTTTTCCGATTCTCCGTAAGTCAGGCTGCTCAGAGAACTTCAGGGCTGCAGGACGCCTGGGTCAGGCCTCCAGACCCCGCTCCCTGTCCCTCAGAAAAGACCATCAAGGAACCAAGAAGGGCATTATGTGCCAGGATTCTCCTCTGGGCTCCGGTCACACAGAGGATATCAAGGAGGCTGGAAAGGACCCCATCCCAGGGTCCCTGCTCTTTCGCAAGCCTCCTCCCCACAGTGGTCCAGCTGGGGGGGGCCTGGACCGTCCAGCCAGCCTCCTGCAGTGAAGGGCTTCCAGGGGCCTGGGGCACGGGCATTCTCTGAGAAAAGGTACAGAGAAATGTAAAATCACAGTGCTGGATACCCAACTAAATTGTTTTCAAAGGCAGGCTGTGCCGTCTGGTGTTTCCGGCCCCGTGCTGGGGTCCAGGCGTTTGTCTGGCTCAGGCTCTGAGGAGAGCCAGGGCTCAGCCCCCCAACTGCATGGACCTGCTGCCAGTCTGAAATGCAATAAGTTATTATGTGGGAGTGATCTGTCTGAGCCAGTTCGAGGGCTTAGAGTTTTGGATTGACTTTTTTCTGCTTCTGGGGGAGAGAGGGTCAGGAAGGCGGGGAGATCACCAGACAGAAAATTGGCTTCATGCCTTGATGGCTCACCTTCTAATCACCCCGTAGCTTGAAAAGCCACTGTTCATCTGTGACTTTCCAGCTTGTCATCTGTCTGGGATATTCAGTATTTCCTGAGCAGCCACATCCAAATAAAAGTGGTTTCTACAGTGAAACGCCTGGAGCTCATCTCTTTTGTGGCCTCACCGCTGGGGCTGGCCACCATGGCCAGGTCCCAACAGCAGTTGTACCAAGACTCCAGAGCCCCAACCCATGGAGGGGTCCCAGGCCCAGCCCACCCAGCCTTGCTTCACGGGCAGCTGCCCCGAGACGCCACATCTGGCTCCAGCGCTTGGGTTTGTGGCATAATTTCCACTTCAGTAAGAATGGTTTCCCTGGTGGGGGCTCAGGGGTAAAGAACCAGTCTGCCAATGCAGGAGACTCAGGTTCAATCCCTGGGTGGGGAAGATCCCCTGGAGGAGGGCATGGCAACCCACTCCAGTATTCTTGCCTGGGAAATCCCATGGACAGAGGAGCCTGGTGGGCTACAGTCCATGGGGTTGCAAAGAGTTGGACACGAGTGAGCGACTAAGCACAGGTGGGTTAAGGTGTAACTATGCGGAAGTGGGGTGACATATGCAAATTTAGATACGGCAAGAGGTGTTATGTCAAGGTGCTGGGCGGTTAAGAGGAGTTATACCAAGACGTACTTGTGTTCAGCTGTGCTTATGGCAAGTTATTGCAAGGTGTAGGTCAGCAAGGTGTAGACGCAGTGGCAGCAGCAGGCTGGAACCTGCGATCCCTGTAAGTGGGATCATTAAAGACGTGTGTCATCCCACTTGGCGGGAACACACCAGGGCCCCCTTGAGTTAAGGTCCTTTTCTTCAGCAACCGTAGGAAATGACTCCACCACCATTAAGGTTGTGAAATTATTTCTCTTTTCAGCGTTAAGACGCCTCTTGCCGTGGTGGTGGTTTAGTCACTCAGTCGTGTCCCGCTCTTGCAGCCTCAGGGACTGTAGCCCACCAGGCTCCTCTGTCCATGGGATTTCCCAGGCAAGAACGCTGGAGTGGGTTGCCGTTCCCTTTTCCAGGGGATCTTCCCAACCCACAATCGAACCCGGGTCTCCTGCGCTGCAGGCAGATTCTTTACCAACTGAGCCACCAGGGAAGCCCGAGATGGCCTTTGAGAGAAAATAATTAAGGGGCCAGCTCGAGGCGGGAAACTGAGAGGTCGGTGCAGTTACCCAGGCCCTCCACTGGGTGGCGCGCGGGCTCCACTCCCGCGCGAAACAGAGGGCCTTCCCGGTGGTGCGAGGTGGTCAGGGCGGAGGCGCCAGAAATTCCCGATCGACTCCAGTGGCGTCCTTGGGGATTTTGCCAGAGAAGGCTGCCCCTGCCGCAGGAGGAGACAGGATGTTCTCTGCCCTTGGAGCTTTACCCGCTGTCTCACTCGTGGAGAAAGAGGCCCGGGGCCCTGCCTTGGCACGGTTTGCCTGTTGGGTTGAGGCTGAAGGTGAGGGGCGGGTGTCACACGGCGGACCTCTCGGTCCATCCACCATCGCTGTGGCCGAGTGACGGCTGGACCCGAGCCAGGGGAAAGGCCTGCTCCGCCTGAAGGGGAGTGGGGGCGAGGGGAGGGACTTCTGTCCGATATCCTTGCAGCCATCACTACCCACTGTACCCTCTGTGCCTGGCCGTGTTCGCCGGAACACGCAGACCCCCGGGCCCTGGAGTGCTGGGGAGGGGCACACGCTGGGCCGAGCTGACCCAAGGCTGCTCCCAGGGACCACTGGGCGGGAGGGGCGGGGAGTGCAGAGCGTGGGGGGTCCCGGGCTAAGGCACGGTGTTAACACCCAACCTTTCCTTTCATCAGCTTCTGCCTATCAGGTATATGCCCAGGTTTCCAGAAGCTTTCAGGGGCACCCCTGACCCTGCCCACCCAGCTCCCCAGCTCCCTCCAGCACCCCAAACCTTTATGTAGGGGTTTTGGCCCCAGTGAGTTTGATCCTTGGGCCGGGAGGATCCCCTGGAGAAGGAAACGGTAACCCGCTCCAGTATTCTTGCCTGGAAAATTCCATGGACAGAGGATGCCTTCCCCTTGGCCATGGGGGTGTCGGGTCATGAGGAGACCCGACAGGTAATAAGCACCGCCCTCACTGTAGGTGGGTGGGAAGTCCCGTCTTCTGCGCGAGGCTTCCAGGCAAGGGTGAGAATTACGCCAGGGCCACATCACCAAGACCCCCAGACGCACCCCCACACTGGAGTCAGTGATGCCATTCAACCATCTCGTCCTCTGTCATCCCCTTCTCCTCCTGCCCTTCATCTTTCCCAGCATCAGGGCCTTTTCTAATGAGTCAGCTCTTCGCATCAGGCTCTGATTGGAGGTCACTGGAGATGTGAAGGAGCAGAGTGAGAAGAGTTTGAATCTCAAGAAGGTCAAAGCACTGAGTCAGGGCCATCTGTGTTCCCACCAACCCAGGACACTGTCTTGGATGCTCTTAGACAATTTTGGGGCACCTGCTGCATCCAGTCTGAGCACTGGATGCCGAGATGAATAAGAAATGGCCTCTGCTATTGAGGAACTCACAGACTCTGAGAAACCAGGAAAAGACGCTGAGCAAGGAGCTGGGGGCTTGCTCTGAGGAGGGCACCAGGGTGGAAACCCCCTGACCAGCATGCTCTGGACCACAGTGAGCTCTGTGACCATTCCAGCCATTTGACCATCGGCCGAGTTTGTCTTTAGCTGGTATCTCTGCTTGCTGGGGATTTTGGAGTTTCTTAGAAGACCACTAATTTCATGGAAGGTAATTTTGTTTTCTTTTTTTCAGAGGTGATCCACTGGAACTGTAGATGAATATGATTTCATTTTTATGCTTCTGTAAAATTTTTTCATCTAAAAGAATGTGCCAAGAAGGAAAAAGTCCACTTTAGTGTTGGAAATCACAGCCTGCATAGCTCACACGTACCCACACGTACACACACACACCCCTGCACATATACATGTGTGTGCATGCGTGCTCAGTCACTCAGCTGTGTCTGGTTCTTTGCGACCCCATGGACTATAGCCCGCCGGGCTCCTTTATCCATGGAATTTTCTAGGTAGGAATACTGCAGTGAGTTGCCATTTCCTCCTGAAGGGAAACTTCTTGACCCAGGGATCAACCCCACATCTCTTGTGTCTCCTACATTGGCAGGCAGATTCTTTACCACTGTGCCATCTGGGAAGCCTACAAACTTTTACACAAATACACAGCTGCGCACACACCCACACCCACACCCCCCCACACACACACGAGTGCGCGCCCGCGCACACACACACACACACAAGCGTGCGCACACACACACACACAGACACACACACACACGAGCGCGCGCACACACACCCACCCACACACCCACGCACATGAGCGCGCGCGCACACACACACACCCACACACCCACGCACATGAGCGCGCGCGCACACACACACACACACACACCCACGCACGTGAGCGCGCGCGCGCACACACACACACCCACACACCCACGCACATGAGCGCGCGCGCACACACACACACACACAAGCGTGCGCACACACACACACACACACCCACGCACATGAGCGCGCGCACACACACACACACACACACACACACGAGCGCGCGCGCACACACACACCCACACATCCACGCACATGAGCGCGCGCGCGCACACACACACACACACACACGAGCGCGCGCGCGCACACACACACACACCCACGCACATGAGCGCGCGCGCACACACACACACACACACACGAGTGCGCGCGCACACACACACACACCCACGCACATGAGCGCGCGCGCACACACACACACACACACGAGTGCGCGCGCGCACACACACACACACACCCACGCACGTGAGCGCGCGCGCACACACACACACACGAGCGCGCGCGCACACACACACACACACACACACACACACCCACGCACATGAGCGCGCGCGCACACACACACACCCACACACCCACGCACATGAGCGCGCGCGCGCACACACACACACGAGCGCGCGCGCACACACACACACACCCACGCACATGAGCGCGCGCGCACACACACACACAAACGAGCGCGCGCGCAAACACACACACGCACACGAGCGCGCGTGCACACACACACACACGAGCGCGCACACACACACACCCACGCACACGAGCGCGCGCGCACACACACACACACACGAGCGTGCACACCCCCCCCCACACACACGAGTGCGCACACCCCCACACACACACACAGACACACACACACGAGCGCGCACACACACATACACAGACACACACACACACACGAGCGCGCACACACCCACACACACACACAGACACACACACGAGCGCGCACACACCCTCAGCATGGGGTGCTGCCCACAGAGAGATCCCTGAGTCTGAACTTGCACTTGTGGACAGAAACTGCCTTTCTTCCTCTGTTCGGCCCCCGAGCAAAGAACAGCTGTCACCCAGGGCTGTGCTGTGGGGACCGGCTGGAACCTGCAGGGGACGCCTGCAGAGGCTGAGGGAAAGCCCGTCCACCTGCGGTGGCCTCTGTTCAAGAGGGAGGGCCCGGGTGGGCCAGGCGAGGGGCAGCGGGCAACCTGGGAGAACGTCGAAAAGGACGGCGCGGCCCCCGGCTCAGCCCTGCTCCACACGGCCTTGTTCCCCGGACACGGGCAGTGGCCCCGCCGAGTCAGTCGCCCGTCTCGCTGGAATGGAGGTTGGGCCTCGCTCAGGATGCCGAGGGCTCCTGGGTGGTGTGCGTGCATGCTAAGTCACTCAGTCGTGTCCAACTCTTTACAGCCCCACGGCACGGCCCACCAGGCTCCTCTGTCCATGGGGTTCTCCAGGCAAGAATGTTAGAGTGGGCTGCCATGCCCTCCCCCAGGGGCCTTCATGACCCAGGGATCCAGCTCACGCCTCTCACGGCTCCTGCGTCGGCAGGCGAGGTCTCTATCACTAGGGCCCCCTGGGGAGCCCCATGGGTGGTAGGAAAGCCATGTGACTCTGATTGGGACTTGAACCCACTGTCTTTTAACTGAGATCACACGTGGTCTCGGGACTTCATGACGCTCAGTTTCTTGATGTCTCATCGCAGAAAGAATTCAGTGAGAGACAAAGTGATAGGTAAGAAGTGGATTTATTTAGAGAGAAACACACTCCACAGACAAAGTGTGGGCCATCTCCGAAGGTGGGGTGATCAGTTTTTATGGGCTGGGCAATTTCATAGGCTAATGAGTGGGAGGGTTATTCCAACTACTTCAGGAAGGGGTGGGGATTTCCAGGCAGCGGGCCACTGCCCACTTTGTGGCCTCTGATGGCTGGCTTCAGAACTGTGTTGGCACCTGAGGGTGTGTGATTAAGATGGTAATGTGTCACAGTGAGCGCATGCTGAAGCTCAGGGTTCACTGCAGTCACGTCTTCCGCCGTCTTGGACCTTGTTTGTGTCACACCCTGTGGCTCTGTCACTCTTTAAAGGTGTGCCCTGCCCGCTTCCCTCCTGGATGAGTGGGAGGGGGGACACAGCCAGCCCACAGCCCACGACCAGTGGGGCCACGGGGTCAGGCCTGGGTCTGGCCAGCGTAGCCACCCCCCACCAGGGCTCGTACAGTTGAGGGGAAGATCGAGAGGTGCAGGACTGCCCCCGCCCACCGTCCCCACCCCCGCCACCTGATCTCAGACGGCCTATGTGAGAAACAGGCTAGGGGCCCTCCCATACATTCCAGAAAGGCAAGAGAGAGCAGGGTGTTGTAGGTTATGTTGTCTATTTGAGATGTTCCTTGTTTCTTGAGTCCAGCCTGTATCACTATAAACTTCCTTCTGTGAATTGCTTTTGCTGAATTCCATAGGTTTTAGATTTTTTAAAAGTTGTGTGTCCATTTTCAATTGTCTCAGGGTGTTTCCTGATTTCCTCTTTGCTTTCTTCATTAACCCACTGGGTTTTTTAGTAGCATGTTGTTTAGCCCCCACATGTTGAGGTAGAATCTAAAAAATAAAACAAACGCAGGAACTCCCCTGGAGGTCGAGTGGTAGGACTTCACTTTCTGATGCAGGAAGTGCAGGTGAGCTAAGATCCCCACATGCCTCAGGGCCAAAAAACCCAAACATAAAACAAAAGCAATATGGTAACACATGCAATAAAGACTTTAAAAATGGTCCACATTTTTACAAAGAAAAAAGAAAAGGATGTATCTAGCAAAACAGAAACAGACTCACAGAAATAGAAAACAAACTAGTGGTTACCAGCGGGAGAGGGGAGTGAGGAGGGACAAACTAGTATGGGATTCAGTTCAGTTCAGTCGCTCAGTCATGTCCAACCCTTTGTGACCCCATGGACTGCAGAAAGCCAGCCTTCCCTGTCCATTACCAACTCCCTAATATTGCTCAAACTCACATCCATCGAGTCAGTCATGCCATCCAACTGTCTCATCCTCTGTCATCCCTTCCACTACTGTGGGCAAAAATCCTTTAGAAGAAATGGAGTAGCCCTCATAGTCAACAAAAGAGTCCGAAATGCAGTACTTGGATGCAGTCTCAAAAACGACAGAATGATCCCTATTTGTTTCCAAGGCAAACCATTCAATATCACGGTAATCCAAGTCTATGCCCGAGCCACTAATACCGAAGAAGCTGGAGTTGAACGGTTCTATGAAGACCTACAAGACCTTCTAGAACTAACACCCAAAAAAGATGTCCTTTTTATTACAGGGGGCTAGAATGCAAAAGTAGGAAGTCAAGAGATACCTGGAGTAACAGGCAAATTTGGTCTTGGAGTACAAAATGAAGCAGGGCAAAGGTTAACAGAGTTTTGCCAAGAGAACACACTGGTCATAGCAAACACCGTCTTCCAACAACACAAGAGAAAACTCTACACATGGACATCACCAGATGGTCAATACTGAAATCAGATTGATTATATTCTTTGCAGCCGAAGATGGAGAAGCTCTATATAGTCAGCAAAAACAAGACCAGGAGCTGACTGTGGAAGTTCATGGTTCATGTCCTGTTGAAGCCTGGCTTGGAGAATTTTGCACATTACTTTGCAAGCATGTGAGATGAACGCAGTTATGTGGTAGTTTGAGCATTCTTTGGCATTGCCCTTCTTTGGGATTGGAATGAAAAGTGAACTTTTCCAGTCCTGTGGCCACTGCTGAGTTTTCCAAATTTGCTGACATATTGAGTGCAGCACTTTCACAGCATCATCTTTTAGGATTTGAAATAGCTCAACTGGAATTCCATCACCTCCACTCACTTTGTTCGTAATGATGCTTCCTAAGGCCCACTTGCCTTCGAATTCCAGGATGTCTGGCTCTAGGTGAGTGATCACACCATCATGGTTATCCAGGTCATTAAGATCTTTTTTGTACAGTTCTTCTGTGTATATTATGTTATATAATATACATTTCTTACAATAACTTTTAATGAAGTAAAATCTATAAAATGCTGAATCACTGTGCTATACACCTGAAACTAATATAATGTTGTAAATCAACTATACTTCAATTACAGAAAAGAAAGAAAGGGAAAAGAAGCGAGGGAGGGGCAACCTTGTCTGTAAAGTGCCGAACTTCCACACAGAGCTGCTGGTTCCCTTCCGGCCTGAAATGCAGTCATGAGTCCCAAGGCAGACAGAGTCATCTGCCCAAAATCGACAAACTTTCTGTTTTTGGTGCTGAATCAGTTCAGAGTATTCTGCAGCTCTGGGTCTAAGCTAAACACTTGTGTGATTGAAACCAGCCAGCCCCACAGGCGTCTCTTACTGGTGCAGTGTAAACAAGCTTTGCCTTTCCTGTCACACCGAGAAGTGAAATACCACCTTATAAATAAATTCACACTAAAGAAAGCTGAGTGCTAAAGAATTGATGCTTTTGAACTGTGGTGCTAGAGAAGACTTGAGAGTCCCTTGGACTGCAAGAGATCCAACCAGTCCATCCTAAAGGAGATCAGTCCTGGGTGTTAATTGGAAGGACTGATGCTGATGCTGAAGCTCCAATACTTTGGCCACCTGATGCAAAGAACGGACTCATTAGAGAAGACCCTGAAGCTGGGAAAGATTGAAAGCAGGAGGATGAAAGCTGGAGGAGAAGGGGGTGGCAGAGGATAAGAAGGTTGGATGGCATCACTGACTTGATGGACATGAGTTTGAGCAAGCTTCGGGAGTTGATGATGGACAGGGAAGCCTGGCATGCTGCAGTCCAGGGGTCGAAAAGAGTCAGACACGCCTGAGGACTGACCTGACTGGCTGAAAGTGTAAATGACAGACAGGGGTCATTCTTTCCTTAGCAAAGGTTTATTGACAACTGGGTGAGAAGCAAGGTAACATGGAGTTGACAGACAGGCACATAGGAGAACCTCCTTACATTTTACTTCTCAATCTTTTTTTTAAAGACTTTTTGATGTGGACCAATTGTAAAGTCTCTATTGAATTTGTTACAATATTGTTCCTGTCTTATGCTTTGGTTTTTTGGCCCAGGGATATGTCAGACCTTAGCTCCCCCACTAGAGATCAAAACCACATTCCCCGCATTAGAAGGCGAGGTCTTAAATGCTGGACCACCAGGGAAGTCCCACTTCCCAATCTTTTCTACATCATGGAACACAGAAAATAATACAACTTTTTGCACATTGGGATAAACTGAATAACTATATAGGGCTTAGTGGAAAAATTCATTACATTATCTTTATAAACAATTATGATAAAGATAAATTTAGAAGTTTGGAGGAGATATTAAGTGTGGAATTGGTATGAAACATCAAAATATATTTTCCAAAAAAAACTTGCTCTTGCATTTATGTACATGCTTTGCGGGGTAAGGTTGTTTGTTTGAACTGGCTACAATCAGCTCCTGATCTAGGCCGTTAATTGATTCCTCAGTTGAGTGAGTGCATTTGCCCCCAAGGTCTGCAGGTAACTGGGGCAGGAACTGTTCTTCCCAGCAGGCACCCAGATACTCAGGTCAGAAGGACTCGGCATGAATTCAGAAATGGTTCAGTGTTAAGGTCTGGGTGTCAAGAAGGAATCTCATGTCTGGAATTTTTTTTGCAAGTGGGGACTGACACTGTGTAGTTGCTTTAAATTTGCAATTTAGGCTGAAATCTAAGTTTATAAACAGTGCTGGAACATTTAAGAGAATATAAGTTTCGTCATATTCCAGATTCATTCAAAATGACTTTGTTATCAAACCATTGAAATACTTAAGGAAAACATATCTGTTAAACTTATAAATGCAGTTTTCAATGCCAGAAAATATTTCCTTAACTAAGTTTGCAATTGAAAGCAATGCTAATCAAAAGCTCATTAAAAGTGATTGCTGGCTGTACCCTAGCAGTGTACAATCCAAAATAAAATAAGAAAACAATTCCATGTAAAATAGTATCAAAAAGGAAAAAAATACTTAGGGATAAATTTAATTTAAAAATTGCGAGATTTATACACACTGGAAACTGCATAGCATTGTTGAAAGAAATTTTAAGAGACCTGAAAAAAAAAAAAGACCTTCCATGTTTATAGATCAGAAGACTTAATATTGTTAAGATACAGTATTCCTGCAATTAACCAACAGACTCAGTGCAATCTCATTACCAAAAAGCCCAGTGGCAGAAACTGGGATTTGTAGAAACTGACAAACTGACCCCAAAATTCATACAAAAATGTGAAGGACCCAGAATAAGCAAAACAACTTTGAAGAAGAAAAACCAAAGCTGGAAGATATACGTTTCCCAATTTTAAAACTAAAGGCAAAGTATAATAATCAGTACAGTGTGGTACTGGCAAAAGGTTAGACAAGCAGATCAAACTAACAGGATGGAAAATCCAGAATTAAACCCTTACATTTATGGTCAATTGTTTTTTGACACGAGTGCCAAGATAATGCAATGGAGAAAGAATTGTGTTTTCAACAAACAGTGCTGACAACTGGATCAGTCAGTTCAGTTCAGTCGCTCAGTCGTGTCTGACTCTTTGCGACCCCATGAATCGCAGCACGCCAGGCCTCCCTCTCCATCATCAACTCCCAGAGTCCACCCAAACCCATGTCCATTGAGTCGGTGATGCCATCCAGCCATCTCATCCTCTGTCGTCCCCTTATCTTCCTGCCCTCAATCTTTCCCAGCATCAGGGTCTTTTCCAATGAGTCAGCTCTTCGCATCAGGTAGCCAAAGTATTGGAGTTTCAGCTTCAGCATCAGTCCTTCCGATGAACACTCAGGACTGATCTCCTTCAGGATGGACTGGTTGGATCTCCTTGCAGTCCAAGAGACTGTCAAGAGTCTTCTCCAACACCACAGTTCAAAAGCATCAATTCTTCTGCACTCAGCTTTCTTCACAGTCCAACTCTCACATCCATACATGACCACTGGAAAAACCATAGCCTTGACTAGACGGAACTTTGTTGACAAAGTAATGTCTCTGCTTTTTAATATGCTGTCTAGGTTGGTCATAACTTTCCTCCTAAGGAGCAAGCGTCTTTTAATTTCATGGCTGCAGTCACCATCTGCAGTGATTTTGGAGCCCAGAAAAATAAAGTCAACCACTGTTTCCACTGTTTCCCCATCTATTTGCCATGAAGTGATGGGACCGGATGCCATGATCTTAGTTTTCTGAATGTTGAGCTTTATCTACATGCAAAAGAATGAACTTGAATCCCTACTTTGCGCCAGATACAAAAATTAGCACAAAATGAATCAAAGACTTAAATGTAAAAGCTAAAACTGCTAAAGTCTTAGAAGAAAACATAGGAGTAAATTTTCATGACCTTGAATGAGGCAATGGAATTTTAAATATGTTACCAAAGCTACAAGCAAAAAAAAAAAGAAAGAAAGAAACTGGCTTTGCTAAATATTAAACGCATTTAGGCTTCAAAGGGTTCTGTTTTTTTATTTATTTATTTATTTTTGACTGTCCTAAGCCTCTGTTGTTGTCCAGCGGCTACTCTCTAGTTGCAGCTCTTGGGCTTCTCATTGCAGTAACTTCTCTTGTTGCCGAGCACAGGCTCCAGGGGTTAGGGCTTCAGTAGCTGTAGCACCTAGACTCAGTACTTGTAGCACATGGGCTCAGTGCTTGTAGGACATGGGCTCAGTGCTTGCAGGACACGGGCTCAGAGGTTGCAGCGCCTGGGCTGTAGAGCAAGAGCTCTATAGCTGTGCCACACGGGCTTAGCTGCCCTGAGGCATGTGGGATCGTCTCGGACCAGGTATCGAACCTGTGTTCCCTGCCCTGGCAGGCAGATTCTTATCCACTGGACCTCCAGGGAAGTTGCTGAGGACAACTATTGAAAGAGCAAAATGACAACTCACAGAATGGGAGAAGGTATTTGCAAATTATATATCTCATAAGGGATTTGTATCTAAACTATATAAAGAACTTTGACAACTCAATAGTGAAAAGACAGAACTGCATTAAAAAGTGGACAGAAGATCTGAAAGAAAAAAAGAATTATGTACAAGTGGCCAATAAACACATGCAGAGTTGTTTTTCTTCATTCACCAGTAGAAAAATGCTCATTAAAGCTGTACACCTATCAAGATGGCTAAAATTTTATTTTATTTAATTTTTTTAAGATGGCTAAAATTTTAAACAACGACTAACACCAAACGCTGGCAAGGATCCAGAAAAACTGGATCACTTACACATTGTTGATGGGAGTGTATGTAAAATGACATAGCACTCCGTGAAACTAAGCATGCAACCACTTTGTGATTCAGTGATTGTACTCCTGGGCGCTGGTGCCAGAGAAACGAAGACTTACATTCACACAAATCTTTGCCCATGAGGGCACACAGCAGCTTTATTTGTACCAGCCCCAAGCTGGAAACCACCCAGATACCTTCAACGGGTGACTGGTTATACAAACAGTAGGACATCCGTACCATGGAACACTGCTCAGTAATTAGAAAGAAGGAATAATTGATGCACACAACAACCTGGATAAATTTTCAGAGAATTATGCTGAATTTTAAAAAAATCCCCCAATATTACATATGATTCTATAAAAAAATAATCTTAAATTGACAACATTATAGAAATAAAGAACAGATCAGCGGACTGGAGGCTGAGGAGAGGGTGGGGCAGTTGGGTAGTCAGTGTGGTTACAAAGGACTCATAAGTCCGGTAAACCATTCGTTTCATAGTGAATGAGTGTGCTAAATTCAGAAGGTAGTAAGGCAAAGTTTCTATTGATCCACTTAGAAATATTTATTAGAGAATCATATTTTTTGTTTAAAAATCTTTTAAAGTATAGTTGACATAAATGTGTTGGTTTCAGGTATACCGCAGGGTGATTCGGTTTTGTATTTATACACACATATATGTTGTTGTTGTTTAGTCACTAAGGCATGTCTGAGTCTTTCATGACCCTGTGGACTGTAGCCCACCAGGCTCCTCTGACCATGGAACTCTCCAGGCAAGAATACTGGAGTGGGTATCCACTCCCTTCTCCATGGTATCTTCCTGACCCAGGAATTGAACCTGAGTCTCCTACACTGCAGGTGGATTTTTTACTGTCTGAGCCACCAGGGAAGCCCCTATCTATATATTCTTTTCAAATTCTTCCCCACTAAGCTTAAAGCATGCATAGTCAGCTGCTTCAGTCATGTTTGACTCCTTGTGACCCTATGATCATACCTTTGACGGTAGCCCAACAGGGTCCCCTGTCCAAGGGATTTCCAAGACAAGAATACTGGAGAGGGTTGCTGTGCACTCCTCCAGGGGGTTGTCCCAACCCAGGGATTGGACCCACATCTCTTGCATCTCCTGCATTGGCAGGTGGATTCTTTAGCACTAGCACCACCTGGGAAGCCCTTATAGGTTATTTGTTGTTCTTGATGTTGTTCAGTCACCCAGTCGTGTCCGACTCTTTCAAACCCATGAACTACAGCCCTCACCATCTCCCGAAGTTTGCCCAAGTTCATGTCCATTGCATTGGTGATGGCATCCAGCCATCTCATCCTTTGACTCTCTCTTTTTCTCTGCTCTCAATCTTTCCCAGCATCAGGGATTTTTCTAATGTTTGCATCAGATGCCAAAAATACTGGAGTTTCAGCTTCAGCATCAGTCCTTCCAACAAGTATTTAGGGTTGAGTTCCCTTAAGATCGACTGGTTTTACACAAAAATAAACTCAAAATGGATTAAAGATCTAAATGTAAGACCAGAAACTATAAAACTCCTAGAGGAGAACATAGGCAAAACACTCTCCGACATAAATCACAGCAAGATCCTCTATGACCCACCTCCCAGAATATTGGAAATAAAAGCAAAACTAAACAAATGGGACCTAATGAAACTTAAAAGCTTTTGCACTACAAAGGAAACTATAAGTAAGGTGAAAAGACAGCCCTCAGATTGGGAGAAAATAATAGCAAATGAAGAAACAGACAAAGGATTAATCTCAAAAATATACAAGCAACTCCTGCAGCTCAATTCCAGAAAAATAAATGACCCAATCAAAAAATGGGCCAAAGAACTAAACAGACATTTCTCCAAAGAAGACATACAGATGGCTAACAAACACATGAAAAGATGCTCAACATCACTCATTATTAGAGAAATGCAAATCAAAACCACAATGAGGTACCATTACACGCCAGTCAGGATGGCTGCTATCCAAAAGTCTACAAGCAATAAATGCTGGAGAGGGTGTGGAGAAAAGGGAACCCTCTTACACTGTTGGTGGGAATGCAAACTAGTACAGCCGCTATGGAGAACAGTGTGGAGATTTCTTAAAAAACTGGAAATAGAACTGCCATATGACCCAGCAATCCCACTTCTGGGCATACACACTGAGGAAACCAGATCTGAAAGAGACACGTGCACCCCAATGTTCATCGCAGCACTGTTTATAATAGCCAGGACATGGAAGCAACCTAGATGCCCATCAGCAGATGAATGGATAAGGAAGCTGTGGTACATATACACCATGGAATATTACTCAGCCATTAAAAAGAATTCATTTGAACCAGTTCTAATGAGATGGATGAAACTGGAGCCCATTATACAGAGTGAAGTAAGCCAGAAAGATAAAGAACATTACAGCATACTAACACATATATATGGAATTTAGAAAGATGGTAACGACAACCCTATATGCAAAACAGAAAAAGAGACACAGAAGTACAGAACAGACTTTTGAACTCTGTGGGAGAAGGTGAGGGTGGGATGTTTCGAAAGAACAGCATGTATATTATCTATGGTGAAACAGGTCACCAGCCCAGATGGGATGCATGAGACAAGTGCTCGGGCCTGGTGCACTGGGAAGACGCAGAGGAATCGGGTGGAGAGGGAGGTGGGAGGGGGGATCGGGATGGGGAATACGTGTAAATCTATTGCTGAAACATGTCAATGTATGACAAAACCCACTGAAAAAATAAATAAATTAATTAAAAATTAAAAAAAAAAAAGATCGACTGGTTTGATCTCCTTGCTGCCCAAGGGACTCTTTAGGAGTCTTCTTCAGCACCACAGTTCAAAGGCACCAGTTCTTTAGCACTCTGCCTTCTTTACAGTCCAGCTCTCACAACCGTACGTGACCACTGGGAAGACAATTGCCTTGACTATATGGACCTTTGTCGACCGAGTAATGTCTCTCTCGGCTTTTCAACACACTGTCTAGGTTTGTTATATTTTTCCTGCCAAGAAGCAAATGTCTTCTGATTTCTTGGTTGCAGTCACCATCGGCAGTGATTATAAAATATTAAAATACAGTTCTCTGTGCTATGAAAAAAAAGGACTCATGAGGGATCCTTGTGGTGGAGGAAATGTTCTGCATCTTGACTGTGGTGGTGGAGACACTAATATACACATGGTAAAACTGCACAGAACTAAATACACACACATACAAATAAGTAAATACCAGTAGGGGAATCTAAACTTGATCAGGGGTCTGTGTCAATGTCACATCCTGGTTGTGATGCTGTATGATGGCTTTGCAGCCTGTTATTCCTGAGGGAGACTGGGCAGAGGGTACCAGGGTCTCTCTTGTGTTATTTGTAAAACTGTGTAGGAATCTACAACGATCTAACACTAAGTTTTGCTTTTGTTTTTTTAAGTGGTTTGGATCAAGAAGTGGGAGGCCTAGAATCTGGAGTGGCTGTTCCATCAAGTCCCTGTGTAACCCTGGACAGGTCATTTCTCTCCACTTCTGTGTCAATTTCATTTCCTTATCCAGAAGGTAAAGGTTTAGATGTCCCAAAGGTGTCCTTCAGTGCAGACCGTCTGGAGTCACAGCTGGGGTGTCAGCGTGACCCAAGGCCAAATGCGAAAGGCTTCTCAGGTCAATGGGACAGATCTCCAGGGGTGAGCCCTGTCGCTGGGAGTGCAGGCGGCGTCCCAGGGAGGACGTAAGGCACAGACCAGGAAGCCTGGCTTAAGGGCTCACTTGCCGCTGCAGGCCCAGGGCCAGGCTGGCCTGGGGCCAGTGTCCCATGTTGCACCCACACACCTGGCCCCCCTGGGCAGTGGAGAACTCGTCCAGGAGGTACTGAGTGAACCGTGATGCTGCATCCACGTAGCTACAGGGGCTGATGATGGGAAAGCACTCGGCTGACTGTGAAACAGCCAGAGTCCAGTGCGGAGAAATGAAGCCATGCTAGGTGTTTCAAAGAGATGGGATTTAACTCAGGAAAGTTCTTCTGTCGACTTAAAAAAAATGCACAATATGAGAGCTGCAAGTTAATTTTTATTTGGGGCAAAATAAGGACTGCAGCCCGGGAGACAGCACCTCAGAGAGCTCTCAGAAACTGCTCCCAAGAGACAGGGGGGAAATGTCAGTATATATCTGATTTTGATGAAGGGGGAGTATATGCAATCAAGCACATATTTTGCACATATTTTGCAAAAGGTTTCTACTAGTCTCATGAAGCTTCTGCTAGTCAGGAGAAACAGTCATCATCATGAAGGATTTAGCGATTTTCTAGATATGAGGCAGGGAGATGGTGAAGGACAGGGAAGCTTGGCATGCTGCAGTTCATGGGGTCACAAAGAGTCAGACACGATTTAGCGACTGAACAACAACAGATATGGGGAGATACAAGAACTGGGCTCATAAAATCAGCTGCTGAAAATATCTAATTATCTGAAGACCTGTTCTGCCAGTTCTTCCCCCTGAGCACAGAGTGCCTCATTTCTGCTCCCCACCCTGAATTCCTTTCATGGGGTGTTGAAAATCAGCAACTGCAGCAGCATGTGATTTAATCCTTGTACAGGTGGATGGCAAGTGCCAATTTGTAGTTGACATTACAAATGGCTTGAAGGCTGAAGAGCTAAAAGGGGAATGAGAGGTAACTCAGAGACTATAATTGCAGGAGGCAAGTGCCAGGGGAGCAGAGAGGGAAGGTGGCCATGCCAGGAGGCATTGCTGCAGACGCTGCTGCAGGGGGACCCCCGAGGCCCGTGGAGTCCTGGGCTGCAGCAGCAGCCACACGACCACTGGAAGCAGAGGTTAGAGAACAACCAATCTTTCCTGGCACCACCTTCCAATGTTTGGCCAGATTCTGCCACTGGAAAAGGTAACGAAACACGAGCAGCCAGCGAGGAGCCTGGGAGATGACGCAGAACAGAGCCAGGGAAGAGAACAGAGAAGATTTCCTCTCCAAATACGCAGCATCCTGTTTACACATGTGAGCATAGGCCTGAACACAAACACTTGATATGCCCTTCACTCTTGATGTATGCGTTCTTTAAATATTCGTATTCTTATCTTACTTGACTCCCTGGTCACTGGTTTTCTCAAAAAAATATAATAAAAAATTTAAGTTATAATTTAATTATTGTGATTATATAATTTAATTATTATAATTTTAAAAATTATAATAAAAATAATAAATTTTAGACATTTATATAATAAGAAATTCCAAGGTGCAAAAATAAAATTCCCTTGGAATGTTTATACCTGAGGACTGCCAATGTTAATATTTTGGTGCCGGCGCACCCTTCCTGACTATATTTGTAAATGTCACAGGCTGATAAGGGGGTCTTGGCGTCTCCTTAGAGAGACGGGAAGTCCAATCATGTAGGTTTCAGCAAAGGAAGGTTCTGCCACTATTATCCTCCGTAATCCACTTTGAAGGTACAGGGTAAGGGAGGACAGTGATTGCAGACCAAGCAAATGGGCCTCAAGGGAGTCGCCAGAGAACTTGGCTGGGTCCCCTGGGGGTTGGGGAGTGGGCATCAGGGAGCAGCACCAGATTTGCCCCTGGAGCATCTAAGAGCAAGAACAGGGCTGGAGCTGCCCCTGGAGCAACATGGGTGTGCACTGCCCCCGCAAGTGGACCGCTGGGCCAGTCACAGGAACGGGCATCTCCGAAGGGCTCTGGAGGCCTGGAGAGGCAAGGTGACCTCCCCAAGGGGAATCCAGGAGTGGAGGGCAGCCAGCAGCCCAGAGCTGAGTGCAAACATCAGGGAACCACAGATGACTGTTCCCCAGCATAGAAGCACAGGATGGAAGAAGGCAGCCTAGGATGTTACTCCAGCAGGTACAACGTCAGGGAGACACACACCCAGCATTCTGTCCTTGACCTCTAATTGTCCCTGGCCCCTAGTCCTGGGCAGAGGAAGAGGGATGGAGCAAAGGGGCAGAAAGACCACCTATCAGTGGAAGGCCACCTACTCCCCCCATCCCTGACACACACACCTTCTGCCCCTTCTTCTCCTGCTGATTTCCAAGCCCAAATCTGTCCAGTGTGGGGAAGGGACTTTCGAAATGAATAAAAGATCACAGCTTTAGTTCCAGACTGGACCGGATTTTTTAACTACCTGGAAACAAAACCATTCCTCGATATCTGAGACTCAGATGAGGCTATTGCACTCTTGAAATGGGCCAGTCTGAATAGAGGTAATCTGGAATTGTAAAATACATACCGCACTTCATTTTGTTAATTGACATAAAATGATACGAATAGTATATTAGCTTCAGGTGCACGACATAACCATTCAATATTCACGCATACTGCAAAGTGACCACCACAAAAGTTTAGCTCCCATCTGTCGCCAAACAGCTGGCCCTCTTCATCCTTTCGTCCACCCCATAGGCCCTGTCTGTCTGATAACCACCAATCTGTTTTCTGTGGCTATGAGTTTTTTGTTTTGTTTGTTCACTTGTTCTGTTTTCTTTAGCAACAGACACATAGATCAACAGAATGGAATAAAGCCCCGAAATAAATGCATAAATTTATGGTCAATTAATTTATAAGAAAAGAGGCAAGAATGCAAACCAGGGCAAGGACAGTCTCTTTAATAACTGGTGCTGGGAAAACTGGAGAGCCATGTGCAAGAGGATCAAACCAGATCCCTACCTCACACCACACACACAAGGCTAAGTCAAAATGGATGAACGATCTGAATGTAAAATCAGAAACCATAAAACCTCTGGCAGAAATCATAGGCAGTAAGCTCCTTGACCTTGTTCTTGGCAGTAATTTTTTGGATCGGACTCCAAAGGCACTGGTAATGAAAGTAAAAATAAACAAATGGGACTACATTAAACTAAAAAGCTTACGTACAGCCAAGAAAACCATAAAAAAAATAACATTCTTAGAAACACTGCATTTCAAAGGCTTAGTATGGGGGAAAAGTGTAAAATATCTCCTATTTTACATTAACTGCTTAAATGATAATATTTTACATATACTGGGTAGAATAAAATACATTGTTATCATTGTTGTTCAATCACTAAGCTATGTCCGACTCTTTGCGACCCCATGGACTGCAGCATGCCAGGCTTTCTTGTCCTTCACCATCTGCTGGAATTTGCTCAAACTCATGTCCATTGTGTCAGTGATGCCATCCAACCATCTAGTCCTCTGTCATCCCCTTCTCCTCCTGCCCTCAATCTTTCCCAGCATCAGGGTCTTTTCCAATTAGTCAGCCCTTCACAGCAGATGGCTCATACATTATACATTATAATAAAACACATTATTAAAATTAATTAACTCTATTTGTCCGATTTTGCTTTTCCTACTGTGGCAACTAGGATGTTAGAGTTAAGCATGCAGCAACTGTGGCTTGCTCATGTTATCTTTTTTTTGGACAACAAGGCTGTGAGGAGAGAAGCTGAGATTTCAACCAGGGTCAGGAGAACAAGAACTCTGCATGGTGTTTGAAGAGCTGGGTGAGGAAGAAGGAAAGTAGCTTCTATATTTCCTACCAAGCCCAGCCCACAGACTGACGTTCGTGAGCATTTGTGCAAAGCAATTGAAAAGCAGCTGCATTTTAATTGTTTAAAAAATGCCTGTTTATTTCTTTGGCTGCGTCAGATCTTAGTTGTAGCATGTGGGCTCTGGCTTCCTGACCAGAATTGAACCCGGGGCCTCTGTGTTGGGAGCACAGAGCCTCAGCCAGTGGACCAGCAGGGAAGTCCCTGCATTTTAATTTTCCTCTGTCCCTTCAATTCACTCTTCAGGGCTAGTTCTCATCCTGGATGTGAATGGGGATGGATCACTGAGGTGGTAAAGACTGGATCAGTCCCTCCTGGCACAGCCTCCCTGCCTCCATCCCAGCAGCTCCAGCACGGCCACCTGCAGCGTCCCTCCTCTCACGCCGCTTCCTGCCAGCGCAGCTTCCCGAGACTTCCAGGTGAATCAGGAAAAGGAGGGCGTGGCATGGGAAAGATTTTATCAGATTTACCAACCAGGTCCTGTGGTGTGTTCTGGCACTAGCAGAGATGGAAGCCGCTTCTTTCTCAGACAGGTGTTTTCACGATTTCTGGGGAGATTGCCCATGCTCCCCATCACCACTCTCCCCCCCCCCCGATTCAAGGGCTTTGCAGCGCATCTGTGATCCGCAGACCCTATGTGAGGAAGGTTGTGCTTCTGTCTGCCCTGGCTGCTTACTGTGCTTACTCAGGAGCCCTGGGCAGCCAGCCTGCCCTCCAGTCCTTGCAGTCCCTCAGTATGGCCCCTTCCCACTCAAGGCAAGACTGCTCCAGGGCCCTTGCTCACTGACACCCCCGACCCCTTACCCCCTTAGCCGCCATCCTCCAAATCCCCGCCCCCCACACCCCCACACCCTACACTGCCCGCACTTCGGCTCCAGCAGGGGAGCAGGCCACCAGCCAGTCCCTCCCTCTCTGGACTTTTCAGAGAATCTGAGACCAGTCCCTGTGTCCCTCAGACTGTGGAGTCACAGGTTAGATTCTTCAAGCAGGCTCCAAGGCCTGAACTTGAAGCAGATTGTCCCAGCTCCCTTCCCCTGGAGATCAGTCCCAGGTCCCCCCCAAAACTCCCTCTCATTTCCAAATCTCAGCCCTTTACCCTGAGATGTGAGCCGGCAGTTAGGGTCTCGTAACTGGTCTCTACCACTGCACCAAGCTGAAGGACATGCGTGCCTGGGGCTTCCCACGGGAGCCTCTCTGTCTGTCCGGCCGACTTGTCCCTGGTGTGACTAAAGCCACGACCCTGCTGTAAGCTGACCTCTGGGGCCCTTTCCAGGTTTCCCCATCAGGTACATGCGAGGGCACTGGTACCCATGACCTCACAGTGCCACGCCCACTCCCATCCACTCTGGTCTCTGTTCTTGAGCTTTCTAGAACATTCTCCCTCTCGCACAGCTGCTATCTGCACCCTTACATCCTCCAAGCCCTCAGTCAAGTGCAGAACCCGGCCTCTCGACTTCTGCTAGGTTGCACTTGGCCTCTCCTCCTAACAATGCAGGAGATGTAGAGACACGGGTTCAGTCCCTGGGCTGGGAAGATCCCCTGGAGGAAGCATGGCAACCCACTCCAGTATTCTCAACTGGAAAACCCCATGGACAGAAGAACATGGCTGGCTACAGTCCATGGGGTCACAAAAGAGTTGGACACGACTGAAGTGACTTGGCACACACCTGGATGGGCTCCAGGTATAAAAGGCTGGTTTAACCCTTTAACAGCCCACGCGGTGGAACCACGAGTGTGTCTACTTCACAGGTGAGGAGACTGAGGCTTCTGGGGTGGTGGGGAGGCGGAATGACTCGACACAGCCTCCAGGTGCCACAAGTGGACCTGAACTCATGGTACGTGACCCACACCAGCAGCCCTCCCAGCACGTGCTCAGGGCCCCTTCCTGAGACCCCCACCGCTATGACCACATCCACTCCAGGGGCCAGGAGCCAGGACAAACCTCCCCATAACCACTTTGTGCAACACTGCTGGAAATAGCGGAGCCGCAGGGCTGAGGGCCCAGCCCGCCCTGAGTCAGTCCCGCTGTGGGCTCGTGGGCGCCAGTCCTCCACCCCAGATGGAGGACTAAGGACACCCAGTGACCAGTGGCACGGCCCAGCACACGCTGACAATGGCCCGTCCTGTGCCAGCTGTGGAGTGATGGAAACCCAAATCACATTCCAGCGTCTCTCATCCAGCTGTGTACCCCGCAGCCGGTCAGCGGGAGGTGTGTGTGTACACACCTGGTTCATCCCCAGTTCCCACACATCAGAGGCCATGGTGGTGGTGGTGGAGGGGTGCTCTGTAGGGTGGGGTCCTCATGACTGTGATGGGAAGCCTAGGATTTGACTCCAGAAGAAATGAGAAATGACTCAAGCTAGCCCATCCACAGGGAGCCTGAGAAACCTAGTTGACCCTAGCCCACTTGCCACACACAAGTGGCTTCTGCAGCAATGGTTGCCTGGCCCCTGGTCCCTGGGTGTGAGCGCTTGTGTGGCCCTTCTGGCAGCCTGCTCTGGTTTGGAGCTGTTAGTAACAAACAGTCTGCCTTTCATCTATCTGAGGACCTTTGTGCTGGGCACCATCAAAGGGACCTTTAAGTCTCAGAGAACAATCGGTGCTGTGAGCAGGATGGCGTGGCTGTGACCGCTGGCCCTTGGACAGCTCTGTCGGGAGACCGCTCTCGGTTTTTTGTTGGTTCTAGACCACGGTGAGAGGAGAGGGCTTGAGGCAGAGCTGGGGCTCCGGGGTCGGGCCTGCTGCTGCTCTGTGACTGCCACTCTCCCCTCGCCCGGACACCCTAGCGCGAGAATGTCCACGTGAAGGGTGCCCACTGGCCGAGCACCAGGACTGCGCGTGCGTCCGCGCGGCCTCTTTAGAGTCACGGGGAGATGCGGCTGCCCGAGCAGCCCTCTCTGGGTTGGTTGTTCCTCTGTGTCTCCAGAAGAACCTGCATTTATCCAGAACTTCGTCCTATCTCCAGAGTCACTTGTTTTAAATCATCCTCTGGGGCAGGACCCTGATTTCTCTGTGCGTTTTGGGCGATCCCCGAGGAAGGAGGTGTTGGTTGGACCCCCCCTCACCCCTGCCGCCACCGAAATAGAGAAACGATCCTCGTCTCACTGTCCATGTAGCTCAGGGGCTTTGTGGCTGCATAACTCACTGTGTAACTCCCATTAAAGGGCTCAGTTGCAATAGAGCTTTGTTTTGAACACTCTCTTGACCCACTTTTGAGGCCGTGGTTAGAGGCTTGTCATTTCCCTTTCTTGAGCAGCTGATCAGGTCCACACTCCAGCCACTTCCCTTGTCAGGCTCTCCTGCAGACAGCCCTGCCTCTGGCCTGTGACCAAGTGCCACAGCTATAGGACAACCAGGGGAGGCCCTAGGCCCTGGGGTTTATAATGCCAAGTCATTCAGGTTAGCCAGTCCATGGGGAGCCTGTGAAATCTAGTTAGCCCCAGCCCACTTGCCACACCCAGGCTGCTCCCCACAGCTCCAGCTGCCTGTTTTTCTACCCCAAGGTACTGGGTCCCCCAGACTGGCCCTGCCTGGAGGTCTTCTCCCATCTGGAGCGGTAAGTAACAAAAAATTCTGCTTTCCATCTACCCGAGTGAGTGTGTGTGTGTGTGCACACGTGTGCATGCATCTGTGTGTTGTGTCCACTCTCAAAAGAACCTTTAAGGACTCCCTGGTGGTCCAGTGGCCAAGACTGCGCCCTCAGTGCAAGGGGCACAGGTTTGACTCCTAGTCAGGGAACTGGATCCCACATGCCTGCAACTGAGAGTTTGCACGCCACAAGTAAAAGTCCTGCATGCCCCAACAAAGACTGAAGCTCCCATGTGCCGCAGTTAAGACTCAGCACAGCCAAATGAATAAATACTGAAAAAGAATCTTTAAATCTTGCAAAACACCAGTAGACCAAACCCTTTCTGGCTCAGGAAAGTCTGGAAAGCACTAAGCCTGTGAAGGTGTCATGGAGCTTTCAGGGACCTGGGACCTGACCTAAATCTGGGTCTTGAGCAAAGAAGGTGTGTGGGGGTGAATGTGGGTAGGCTGCCTCCAGTGTCAGCCCCAAAGGACAAAGGAAGTTGCTACCCACCTGCATCTATTCCCCTGCTTGTCCTGTCGGCCAGGAAGATAGATCATTCATTCACTCCCTCACTTATCCACACACTTGGTCATTCGCTCATTCACTCACTACTTGTTCATCAAACATGTACACTGTAGGCTTTAAGGATAGAAAGATGGTTAAGATTGTTCCTTCCTTGAAAAGCTCCTAGACCTGTTCCATGGGTAATAAATAATCACTGTGGGAGACATAAGGTGCCAGGAGCGCCCTGGGAAGAAGCCGGCCTTAGCGTGCAGGAAGGAGAGGTGGTGGGCCACACAGCTGTGTTCCTGGAGTTGAGATGCGCCAACTAGAGAAGAAGTGGAAGGCGAATGCAGACACAGACGAGGACGTTCCTCACCACCTGTGAGCATCGCAGCAGACGTCACTTCAAGGGCAAAATGAGAGCCTGTGGATGGGATTCTGGCTGATCTCCAAGGATGAGGAAGTGTACATCAACAGAGAAAATGAGGATGCCGATGGGAGATTTTAGAAAGTAGGGCAGCCTCGTGTAGGCAGCGCACATCATAAACCAGACTTCAGGTGTTTCAGACAGTGGCACTTCCCAGTCCTGTTCAGAGGCCCAAGGTTTCCAACCCAGGACGCAGCTGCAAGCACTTGCTCTAAGGCAGCTCCAGCATTGATTGCGTTAACTGCAGACTGGTTTGTGCACATGTGCGTGTGTGTGCGTGCATGTGTGTGTGTGTGTGCGTGCGTGCGTGTGTTAATCGCTCAGTCATGTCCAGCTCTTTGCAACCCCATGGACTGTAGCCTATCAGGCTCCTCCATCCATGGAATTCTCCAGGCAAGAATACTGGAGTGGGTTGCCATTCCCTTCTTCAGGGGATATTCCCAGCCCAAGGATTGAACCCAGTTTTCCTGCTTTGCAGGCAGATTCTTTACAGCCTGAGTCACTGGGGAAGCCCAGTTCTCGTGTGTAGAAACATGCACGACCAGGATGCTTTGTGAATTAGGCTGGCTCCTCAAAGGATCTCACATGTCACCTGCTGAGATCCCTTTGCTCACTCAGCAGCTATTATTGAGGACACTCCCCGTGCCAGTGGTGTTCCAGGCTTGGAGAACAAGGCAGGCGTCCCAGAGGGCAAATGTTCTTTAGACAAGTAATTAGTAACGCATGCATGCTAAGTTGCTTCAGTCATGTCCAACTCTTTTCGACCCCATGGACTGTAGCCCACTAGGCTCCTCTGTCCATGAGATTATCCCGGCAAGAAGGCTGAAGTAGGGTGCCATTCTCTTCTCCAGGGTATCTTTCCAACCCAGGGATTGAGCCCACGTCTCCTGCAGTTCCTGCTTTGGCAGGTGGAGTATTTACTACTGAGCCACTGGGGAAGCCCTATAAATAGTAATTGTATTCATTAAATCAGTAATTTTATTTTTGAAAGATTTTTTTTGCATGTGTACCATTTTTTAAAAAGTCTTTATTGAATTTATTACAATATTGCTCCTGTTTCATGCTTTTTTTTTTGGCCCCTTGGCATGTGGGATCTTAACTCTGACCGGGGGTGGAACCCACAGCCCCTGCACTGGAAGGTGAAGTCTTAACAACTGGACGGCCAGGGAAGAAGTGGCTGATTTTCAATTGAAGAAAGTGCCATGAGAAATGATGGGGGGAAGAAATAAGTGAAGTGGAAAGGCGGGTTCGTCAGGGAAGGTCTCTGAGAGATCAGGTGCCTGAGCCCCCCAGGAGGAAGTGATCAGGTGGGGGAGCATGCAGGCCCAGATGTGGGAACACACTTCCTCTGCTCAAGGAGTGGAGAGGAAGGGTGATGAGACCCTGAGATGAGGGTGGGGTGGGCAGGGCAGCTGGGCAGCGCTGGGGAAGACAGCCCACCAGAAGGCTGTAGGCACAGGCTTGATGTGCCCTGAGCATGGCTGGAGAAAGCCACCTGCCGACCCGCACGGGGGCTGCCTCGTGGCAATGGCGATGGAGGCCTCGGGCCTAGACCAGGGCGCTGAGGGAGAGGGAGAAAACGGACCGGGGGCGGAACATTTTGGAGTCTCCAGGGGCTGTGGTGTCAGGATGATAAGTGGGAAGTCAAGCAGCCCAAGGGATGTCCACAGACCCGGGGTTCCACCAGGAGAGCAGCGCCTTCTGACTTCAGCCTCACTTCTGCTTTCTAGGGCTCTACACGCCCTCCACCCATTTATGCACTGGTCCTGCCCTGACTCCCTGCCCCACCCAAAGCTGAGGGTTCTACACTTTGTTCAAGGGCCGAGCTCTCTTCTCTGTATTGTCAGCTCTTTCCAGCAGGCCACAGTGGATAAAAAACAAACCCAAATTGTTACTTTTCCCTAATGGATGCACTGGCAGACAGAATCCAGAACCAGGAGCGAAGATTACATCTTCCCTTCTGGCCCTAGCCTGTGGGCTTTTGAACCAAGAGTTGTGAAGTTTTTAGTGGCCAGTCACCAGACTGCCTCCTGCTTTCCAGTGCAGGGAGAACTTGGTGGCCACAGAGACCACAACACAGTGGAAATGATGCGTCGACACAGAACAAAGCAGTCAACGGGAGAAAGTGGGAGATGACTTCACATTCACTCACTTAGGACACTCAGTGTCTGACTCTGTGGCCCATGGACCGTAGCCCACCAGGCTCCTCTGTCCGTGGGATTCTCCAGGCAAGAATACTGGAGAGGGTTGCCATTTCCTCCTCTAGGGGATCTTCCTGACCAGGGATAGAACCTATGTCTCTTATGTCCCCTGCAGTGGCAGGCAGGTTCCTATCACTGCTGCCACCTAAATTACTCTAGTGTGTGTGTGTTAGTCGCTCACTCGTGTCCAATTCTTTGCAACCCCACGGACTGTAGCCAGCCAGGCTCCTCTGTCCATGGGATTTTCCAGGCAACGATACTGGAATGAGTTACCATCTCCTTCTCCAAGGGGATCTTCCTGACCCAGGGATGGAACCTGGGTCTCCCGCATTGCAGGCAGAATCTTTATGTCTGAGCCACCAGGGAAGCCCCAAGTTACTCTAAGGCTGTATTAATTAACACGAGTATAGCGGCACTTGAAACCCGTGAGAAACTCAGGGTGACATGTGCGATATGGTGGCCTTTCTCCCGGGCTTCCCCAGTAGTAAAGATCCCACCTGTCAATGCAGGAGACAAAAGCGACCCGAGTTCGATCCCTGGGTCAGGAAGACCCCCTGGAGAAGGGAATGGCTACCCACTCCAGCATTCTTGCCTGGAGAATCCTATGCACAGAGAAGTCAGTCTCAAAGAGACGGACACAACTGAGCAACTAACACACACATGGTTAGAAAAGTATTTCCTTTGAAGTTGTTTAAACAAACCATTCTTTTTATTTTATTGATTAGTTCAAATGAAACTCAAAAGGTTCAAAAGGGTGAATGGGGAAAAATAAGTTTCTTTTCACATCTCTCCCTCAACCACCCAGCTGACCTCCCAGGAGGCAACCATTACTACCAGGGCATTACTACCTGTGCATGTGTCCCAGATGTCGGCCACCTAAAAGCAGGTGTAAGAACAGTGGGGAAAGGCCAGACAATACACTGGGTGTTGCTGGGACAATGACCCATGATATGGAAAGATGAAATCAGCTCTCTACCTTCACCATGCATAAATGTCACTTCTAGATGGATTAAAATCCTAAATGAAGAAAGGAAAAACCATAATCTTGGGATAGGGATGAATTTCTTGAGACACAGAAAACATGAACCATAAGGGAGAAAGCTGAGAAAGTCTATCTACTTCATTAAAAACAAACAAATTGGGCTTTCTGGGTGGTGCAGTGGATGAGACTCGGCCTGCCAACGCAGGGGACACAGGTTGGATCCCTCCTCCAGGAAGAGCCCGCAGGCCACAGAGCAACTATGGAACCTGAGCTCTAGAGCCCGTGAACCACAACTGCCGAACCACATGTGCCTAGGGTCTGGGTTCCGCCACGAGAGAAGCCACTGCAATGCGATGCCCAAGCACCGCACAATGAAGAGGAGGCCCCATGCGCCGCAGAGAAAGCTGGCGAGCAGCAACGAAGTCCCAGGACAGCCAGAAATAAATAAATGCAAACTTCTGTCAGTCAAAAGACAAGTCGTAGTCTGGGGAAAGACATTAGCAAAGGATAAAACTGAACCAGGACTAATACTTTAAAATACAAAAAAAAAAAAAAAACCCACCTACAAATACCTTCTCAGATCTACTAGTTTGGCAAAATTTAAAGAGTTTGAGAACGCTAGGTCTTGAAGACAAGAAGTTACAGGATTGCTACTCTGGTGGATAGCCACATCAACAGAGCAAAGAGGGAGAAAACCATATGATCATCTCAACTGATGCGGAAAAGCATTTGACAAAATTCAACAACCTCCATGGTAAGAACACTTGAAAAATTAGGAATGGAAAGAAACTACTTCAACATGATAAAAGCACGTATGACAAATCCATGATGAACATCATATCCAATGTGAAATGCTAAAGGTTCATCCTCTAAGATCAGGAACAAGGTGAGATGCCCACTTGCACCGCTTCTCTTCAACATGGTACTGGAAGTTCTAGCAAGTTCATTAGGCAAGAAGTAGAAACAAAAAGCATTCAAACTGCAAAGGAGGAAGTAAAATTGTCTCTGTTTGTAGACAGTCTGATCTTACATGTAGAAAACCCTAAATATCCCACCAAAAAACTTTTAAAACTAATATAGAAAGTAAAATGGTTCAAACCATTTTACAAGAAAAACAGTATAGTGGATTCCTCAAACAGAATGAAAATGACCACATGACCCGGCAATTCCACTTCTAGGTATACATCAGAAGAATTGAAAGCAGGGTCTTGGGGAGATATGTGTACATTCATGTTCATAGCAGCATTCTTCACAGAAGCCAGATGTGGAAGCAACCCAAGTGTTCATTTAAGGATAAATGGATAAACAAAATATGCTACACATTAATACATACAGTGGAATAAATATCATTCAGCCTTTAAAAAGGAAGGACATTCTGACACAAGCTACAACATAGATGAACCTTAATGACAGTATGCTAAGTGAAATAAGCCAGTCATGAAAAGACAAAATGCTATATAATCTGAGTTATATGATTTGAGGCACTTAGAGTAGTCAAATTCATGAAAAGAGTAAGTCTAATGGTGGCCGCCAGGGGTGGGGAGTCATTGCTCAGCAGGTTAAGGAACAGCAGTTTCACGAGAAGAAAAGCGTCATGAGGATGGACTGGGCTACTGGGTGCACAAGGGTGTGGATGGACTCAGTACCACTGAACTAACTGCACACTCAAAAAATGGTTAAGGGGCAAATGTTATGTGAAGTGTTTTTTACCACAATTTTTAAAATTGTTTTCTAAATAGCAGTTTTGTTGGGCAGTTAACGAGAGAACGTATGTAGAATGGTGAGCCCAGGGAATTACCTGAGCAAAGGGGATCCCTCGTGGCCCGCACAACTAAGGACCGTGAGCAGCACCCACACTGTCACCGACTGTGTGAGCTACGGTAGACCTCTGGAGAGGCAGAGAGACTGTGACTGAGCTGGGTCTCGACTGGTTTGCAGGAGGGGCCTGGGGCAGGGAGGGGCTCCTGCAGATGGAGGGGCAGGAAAAGAGTGAGGAGAACGTGGGGGTGCAGAGCCCAGGGGTCAGGAGAGGCGCGGGTGGTCATGCTTGCCCTCACCACCTCCCTGGGCCAGGACACTAGCTGGGTACAAGTGTGTGGAGGGTGAGAGGATCCAGACCCTCTGAGCTGGAGGTGCTGGACCCGAGGCCTGAGCTTTTCTTGGGGAAGAAATGGAAGCTTCTGGGCTGAAGGCAGCTGCTCAGAACCCCAGTGACCACAGCTGACCCCAGACCAAGCCCAAAGGGGCTGCTGCCTCTGTACCTACTTCTGAGCTGGGTGGGCCTCATTCACCCACAGACCCAGGAGGCCACCCGAGGGTGGAAGGTCCACAGCAGGCTGGCTGGGTGACTGAGGTGCGGGGAGGGAAGGGAGGATCTGCCCACTGCAGCCCTGGTTCACACCCTGATGAGACGCCAGCTGATGGCATGGTGGGCACCAGGGCGTGAGCCACGGAGGAAGCACATCCATCAAGGATGGGTTTCTCCTGGGCTGAGAGATTTTGTTTGCTCATGAAAATTCTAGTTTCCTTTTGAACCTGTTTCCTTCCCTGGGATTGCAAGGCCAGGAGGACCCCTTTTAGGAACACAAAGTGAGGCAGTGGTGACGCCCACGGATCATCCTTTGGTTTAGGTCTCAGAGGTCGGTGTGGATGGACTCCCATAGCTTTGTCATCTTCTGAGCTACAGGAATTCACAGTTGGCGTCTCCCAAGTGATGAGTACAGAAACCCCCACTTGCAGAAAGAGAAAGGGACAAAAACAGCCTCAGGCTCAGGAGGTGACCGCCAGGAACAGAGGTGGGGCTGCAGGTATGTGAGTAACAGCCAGAATGTTCTCTAATGGAATCTGGGTCCAGTAAGGGAGAGAACGTCTCCGCTGAGAATGAAGGTGTGTGAAAGGGCACACAGGTGACTGTGACGAATCCCGGGGACTTTGGTGAGCGTTGGTTCATACGAGCTTCCAAGTCCCAAAGCTGACCACGTGGCAGGCACCACAAAGGGCGCACGACACCCATGATCTCAGTGAATTCACAAATACCCCGGTGGGAGGGGAGTACGCTCGTTCTGTAGACCAGCAAAGCGAGACCCAGAAATCAAGTCATTCATCTGAAGTTGCTCAGTGAGTAAACAGAAGAGAGTTTTTTAACGCAGATATACCAAATTCACTCTCAACAGCTGAGGGTTCTCCAAGGTGTCTGTCGTATATTCAATGTTGGGCCAGAGAGAGGGCCATAACTGTGATAAAATTAGGGGTGCAACCCTGACGCACTCTGTGGCTGTTTTTCCTTTTTTTTGACTGCGGTGGGTCTTCTTTGCCTCAAGAGGGCTTTCTCTAGTTGTGGTGAGCGGGGGTACCCTTTACTGCATTGCACGGGTTTCTCATTGAGGTGCCTTTTCTCGTTGCAGAACATGGGCTCTAGGCACGTAGGCCTCAGTAGCTGCAGCATGCAGGCTCATCAGTTGTGACTCAAGGGTTTTAGAGCACGGCCTCAGTAGCTCTGGCACACAGGCTTAGTTGCTCCAAGGCATGTGGGATCTTTTCAGAGCAGGGATCAAGCCAGTGTCCCTTGAATTGCAAGATGGATTCTTAACCACTGGACCACCAGTGGAGCCTGTATGTGGCTATTTTTGTGGAAGATGCTCTGCAGAAGAGAAAGCCAGAGGCCACAGTTCAGAACAACCAGATGCCTGGATGGTAATGTGAATGATCAAGTCCTCTTTGTAGGAAGGAAACCCGGGGCAAGAGGACTGCGACACCAGCCCAGGCAAGCAGAGAGCAGAGCTGTTCATCAGCGGGGTCCCCACGGCTCCATACCCATGGCCTCAGAGGCACAGCCGTCTCTGTCTAGCCACACTTCTAGCCTGCCTGCTAGAGGGCGGGACCATGTGAGGGCGGAGAGAAGGAAGATGGCATTTCCGAAAGTGGGGAGCTCTGAGGTTCATGGTCTCCTGCCCCCAGCTGGCTGGGCTGCAGGCACCAGCTCCTGGTGGAGCAGAATGCAGAGCCTCCCCAGGTCAGCAGGCTAGAGCCAAGATGCTTTCCTGAATCGGATTTCCAATGACAAGCTCTCTGTTCCTTGTCCGTGCATGCATGCTCAGTCATGTCTGACTCTTTGCGACCCCATGGACTGTAGTACACCAGCCTCCTCTGTCCATGGAATTCTCCAGGCAAGAATACTTAACTGGGCTGCCATTTTCTTTCTCCAGGGGATCTTCCCGACCTAGGGATGGAACCCAGGTCTCCTGCACTGCAGGCAGATTCTTTACCACTGTGCCACTTGGGAAGCCCCCTGTTCCACGTCCACTATTCATGAAAAATTGACATCTCTCTCTTCCCCTCGGCCTCCCCACCCCCCTACCCATCAATCTTGTCCCCAGAAGGATCCACTGTGAAAACTGTGGCTTCTCTCCTACCAGGGAATCATTTATCTACATATTTACAAATGGATATTGTCTTAAAAGAAGATTGAGTCCAGGGTACTGGCCGGCAGCTTCCCCATTTCATCTCCAAATGATGGGCTTTCCTGGCCATGCTCCTCAGTCTGCACATGGGTGTCTAGTGTCCTTCTCCAGCACAGATGGCGTGGCATCCCACGGTACGGACACAGCCCTTGTGGGTCTGGGTAATTTGTCTGGTGCTGAGCGGACGTAGTCACAGGTCTTCTTGAGAATGGGTTTCGCACAGAGTTGCTCCTTCCCATCAACTAACCAGAGGTGGGGAGAGGGGCGCGGGGGAGGTGACGTCTTGCCTCAGAGAACCTGGTAATCCCAGGATTCTGGTCCCTCTGATGTTTACGGGATTTATAGGAGATGGTGGATCGGAGGGGTGATGGGGTGAGGGGGTTGATGTTTGGGAAATGGATGAGGTCTAGAAAGTCTTTTGTCTAGGAGGGGGTGAGCCTATGAGGCTATGGGGTCTGAAACACCTTCCGTGGTGCAATGGTAGCTCTGCACAGTCAGGCCTGCTGCCCTCAAAGAGCTGAGCTGGTCGGATGAGAGCCAGCCTCCTCCTAGGGGCTGAGGTGCTATCCACTCTGGGCAGCCAAGCTATGTCCTGCAAACCTCTGGGTGCAGCTCTCGGGAGCCTCTCTCTCAATCACCCAGGTGAAGCTCCCCTCCCTTCCTTGCAAGAGCTCTGCTCTTCTGAGTCATGGACCAAGAAGTGGGGCAGCCAAGAGCCCTTTCTTTTTTTTAAGCCCCAGAGCTGGAAGAACTGGTCTGTTTATAGTGATAGAAATCAGTTTACCCGAAGGACACGCTTCCTGGCAAGTTCAGGAAATCAGTGGGACACAGCGCCATGGAGCCTGAAGGGCCCCGGCTTCTCCAGAAGCCCGCCGGCATGTGTAACATCGTCCTCCTTTCTCACTTCCCTCCCTTTCCCACCCTCCCTCCCTGTCCTTCAACAAGCCCTCACCACTCTTCCCATGTTGCAGACACTGTGTTAAGTACTAGGTATTGAGAGGTGAGGGTCATGGGCTTCCCTAGCAGGGGTAAAGAATCTGCCTGCTAATGCAGGAGATGTGGGTTCGATCCCGGGGTGGGGAAGATGCCCTGGAGGAGGAAATGGCAACCCGCTCCAGTATTCTTGCCTGGGAAATCCCATGGACAGAGGGGCCTGGTGGACTCTGATCCATGGGGTCACAAAGAGTTGGACATGACTTAACAACTAAACAACAAAACCAAGGGCTGAATAAGCAAGTTCCTACTACTCCTCAAAAGGACATGCCATTCTTCTGCACCGAGTTTCATAATCTGCTTGGCTCAAGTTTTACGGTCTTATTATGTTTTCTGATTTTATGCTGTCCCAGATCTCCAGGGTCCCTATGCCAACGCATAGAATTACAGGCTGTTCCCTGGGCCCCTGTTTTTGTCCCAAGCGCTTGGCACTGACCAAGCCTTCCAAGGACTAAAGAGACGTGGGCACCTGCTGGACTCCCCTCTCTCCCCTGGACTAGAAGTCACACTGGCCTTGGCAAAGGCCCTCGTGGCTGCACTTGGGATGCTCACAGGGACAGTGGGCCCCCCTCCACCACTCAGACTCTCACATCCCTCCCTCCTCAGCCTGGTCACCTGTGCTCAGACATTGTGGGCGTGGCGCTTGGAGGGTGTGTTTGAGACTGAATGAATGAACAGGTCACCAGGTGGAAACCGAAGCTCAGAGAGTTTCTGCTTCTGAGTTTCAGGTCTGCCTCTTCATGAGTCCTAAAGGGTGATATGCAGGACTTCCCTGCTGGCCCAGTGGCTAAGACTCCACCTCCCAAATCAGCGGGCCAGGGTTCAACCTCTGGCCAGGGAACTAGATCCCACATGCCACAACTAAAAGAATCTGCGTGCCAAAAAGAAGACTGTGTGTCGCAACTAAGGCCTGGACAGCTAAATCGATCAATCAACATTTTAAAGAATAAAACTAAAAATAATGTACAGAGCTGAAAACAGTTGCCTTGATTTGGAAGAGATGGGTGGGGGCATTAGTACAACTTTCCTTACTAATATACATTAGTAAGTGTATTTTTTCCAAGAGAAAACAAAAGCAGAAAACAGACAGCAAAAGAGGGCCCATTAGCACAGTAGGTGGGAGGTTAAAGGCTTCCAGTCAAGTGGTTTCTCTAGGAGTGGGTGACTGGTTGTCCAGAAGAGGTCAGTTTCCATAGGGAGGCCTTAGGAGGAAGTCCAGGTAGAAGTGTGAGTCAGAGTGTAATGCCTGCGATCAAGGCTGTTCCAGGATGCACCTGCGAAATTCTAATGTTTACTAAACAATTCCTCAGAGTCTGAAATGCATGCTGTGGGGCAAACCACAGTGTGAAACCTGGAAGAGACATGCTTAACAGGGAGCAGCCGCTCTGCCCCAACCTGCTCGGAGGGTGAGTCGGCATCAGGGGGCGCCCCAGCCCAGCCCTCCCTGTGCATCGAGTGCTTCCTGATGTTTTGGGTGACTTAGGCCAGATTCTTAAGTCACAGCTCGATGGGCAGGGGGTGAGCTGTCGTGCAGAGGTGAGGGTCCCACCCCTCTCCAGGGCGGAGAGATTGAGTCGGATTAGTCTCAGGGCTGGGTTTCCCAGGTGATGCTAGCAGTAAATAACCCGCATGCCAATGCAAGAGACATAAGAGACATGGGTTTGATCCCTGGTTTGGGAAATTTCCTGGAGGAGGGCATGGCAATCCACTCCAGTATTCTTGCCTGGAGAATCCCGTGGACAAACGAACCTGGGAGGCTACAGCCCTTGGGGTTGCAGAGACTCGGACACGACTGAAGCGTCGTGAGCATGCAGCAGTCTCAGGGCTGAACAGGAGGGAAATGACTAAGCTTGAGGTGTGCTTTATGCTCTTCAAACTTTGCCTCTTTCCTCCTGAGCGCAGCCTGCCCTTGGCCTTTCCAGCTCTGCCCCAGGAGCTACTCTGCTCCCCAGGGATCAGAGCCTTTCCAGCTTCCAGGACCCATGGATGCCTCGCACGTGGCCTGGCATTCCTGCTCAGGCTCTCCTCACTCTCCCCTGTCTTCTTCTCCCAGAACCCGTCTGTGCCTGTTTCCTTCTGCCCTGGATGCCTCGGCTCTTCCCCCAGCTCCCCCAGCAGAGTGGCTCTGACCCCCTCAGGGATTCCCATATTTATCCGGCAGCCTTGCAGCGTGAGGAGCAGGGCCTGACCGTCTTCCAGGGCTCCGTGCCTGCTGCTCCTCTGCAGGGAAGGCTGCCTCCTCCCTCCAGGTAACCACTGCTCACTCCTCAAGGGTCCCTTCTTCCACAAGCTCCCTGGGCCCCGAGCCCAAGCCAGGCTGGGCTGGTGGGTGCTCTCGGGTCTCCCTGCACTTTCCTTCCAGCACCAAACCCTTTACACATTTATCATGCAATGTTTGATTCACCTCTCTCCCCTGTGCTCTAGGGTGAGCTTCAGAAAGGCAGGGATCCACACCCTTGCCAACATTTGTTATTTGTCTTCTTTTCGATAATAGCCATTCTGGAAGGTATGAGGCGAGACCTCACCATGGTTTTGATTTGCATTTCCCTGATTATGTTGAGCATCTTTTCATGTGCCTGTTGGCCATTTCCTCTTTGGGAAAATGTATATTCAATTCTTCAACCCATTTTTAAATTGTTGTTGTTGTTTTTTTTTTACATTGAGTTATAGGAGCTGTTTAGATATGTTGGATATTAACTCCTTTTATCATTTGCAAACATTTTTCTCATTCAGTGGTTTGCCTTTTCATTTGTCAATGGTTGTTTTTGCTGGGCCAAAGCTTTCAAGTTTAATTAGGTCCCATTTGTTTACTTTTGCTATTATTTCCTTTGCTTTAGGAGACAGATCCAAAAAAGTACTATTACAATTTCTTTCAAAGAATGTTCTGCCTATGTTTTCCTCTAGGAGTTTTATGGTTTCCTGTCTTACGTTTAGGTCTTTAATCCATTTTGAGTTTTGTATATGGTATAGTAGAATGTACTACTTTATTCATTTATTTATATTTATTCATTTATATATGGCTGTCCAGTTTTCCTACCACCACTTATTGAAGAGACTGTCTTTTCTCCATTGTATATTCTTGCTCCCTTCATCCTAGATTAATTGACCATAAGTGCATGGGTTTATTTCTGGGCTCTCTAGTCTGTTCCATTGACCTATGTGCCTGTTTCTATGCCAGCACCACACTATTTTAACAACTAGCTTTGTAGTTTAGTCTGAAGTCAGGACGAGTGATTCCTCCAGTTCTGCTCTTTCTCAGGATCACTCTGGTTACTCAGGGTCTTTTGTGTTTTGGGCTGGAAGAAGCACAAGCTGGAATCAAGATTGCTGGGAGAAATATCAATAACCTCAGATATGCAGATGATACCACCCTTATGGCAGAAAGTGAAGAGGAACTAAAAAGCCTCTTGATGAAAGTGAAAGAGGAGACTGAAAAAGTTGGCTTAAAGCTCAACATTCAGAAAACTAAGATCATGGCATCTGGTCCCGTCACCTCATGGGAAATAGATGGGGAGACAGTGGAAACAGTGTCAGACTTTATTTTTTTGGGCTCCAAAATCACTGCAGATGGTGACTGCAGCCATGAAATTAAAAGACGCTTACTCCTTGGAAGGAAAGTTATGACCAACCTAGATAGCATATTAAAAAGCAGAGACATTACTTTGCCAACAAAGGTCCGTCTGGTCAAGGCTATGGTTTTTCCAGTGGTCATGTATGGATGTGAGAGTTGGACTGTGAAGAGAGCTGAGCGCCAAAAAATTGATGCTTTTGAACTGTGGTGTTGGAGAGGACTCTTGACAGTCTCTTGGACTGCAAGGAGATCCAACCAGTCCATCCTAAAGGAGATCAGTCCTGGGTGTTCATTGGAAGGACTGATGTTGAAGCTAAAACTCCAGTACTTTGGCCACCTGATGCGAAGAGTTGACTCGTTGGAAAAGACCCTGATGCTGGGAGCGATTGGGGGCGGGAGGAGAAGGGGACGACAGAGGATGAGATGGCTGGATGGCATCACCAACTTGATGGGCGTGAGTTTGAGTAAACTCCGGGAGTTTGTGATGGACAGAGAGGTCTGGCGTGCTGCAATTCATGGGGTCACAAAGGTCGGACACGACTAAGCGACGGAACTGAACTGAACTGAACACATTTTAAAATTATTTGCTTTAGTTCCACAAAAAATGTCATTAGTATTTTGATAGGGGTTGTATTGAATCTTTAACAATATTAATACTTCCAATTCATGTTGGCAAGGATGTGGAGAAAAGAGAACCCCCGTACGCTGTTGGTGGGAATGTAAATTGATGATGCAGCCACTTTGGAAAATAGTATGGAGGTTCTCAACATACTAAAATTGGAACTTTCATCTGACCCAGCACACCTGGGTATATGTCGGAGAAAACCAAACCACCTCTTTGAAAAGATACATGCACCCTGATGTTCATAGCAGCATTATTTGCAATCGCCAAAGTATAGAAGCAACCTAAATGTCCATCAACAGATGAATGGATAAAGAAGATGTGAGATACACAGATACACACACACATACACAATGGAACACTACTAAGCCATGAAAAAGAATAAAAACGTTGCCATTTGCAGTAACATGGATGGACTTGGAGGACATTAGACTCAATGAAATGTCAGGCAGGGAAAGGCAAATACTGTGTGATATTCATATATGAAATCTAAAAATATACAACAAACTGGTTAATATAATAAAAAAAGAGGCAGACTCACAGATGCAGTTTTCAAGTGTGTGGGTTTTATGCAAGGGGCACAGAGGCAGTGGGGACAGTCAGCCGTCTCCAGTCAAGAGGCCCGCTTGCCCTCCATGTGGCCTGGGCATGTTCCTTCTCCACTCTGAGCCTGGAGGTGGGTGACACCCGCTGGAAAGGCTCCTTGAGATTAAATGAGGTCACGTGGGCAAAGAGTCTAAGGGGTGCTGGGCACTTAGCAGGCCCTCAGCAGTGCTGGTTCCCTCCACCGTCCGAGGTTCAAGGCAGGTGTGATTGCCCTTAATCCATCGCCCAGCAGTTCCAGCGCCAAGTGGTGCGGACCAGGGTGGTGCAGAGTTCCAGGCTCCAGGGTCTGAGGGCGCAGGGAGAAGGCATGGGTGGCCGTACTGGTCTCAGCACGTCCCTGCAAGGCAGGGACCTAGTCCCACGGTGAACTTGGATGCATATTAACGCACCCGGCAGAAAGATAAAAGAGCCCCAACTTAAGAACAGTTTGCGCCATGCTGATCCAAGAGGTGCCACGGTGCCTGCGGAGTTTGGGGAGCCTAGCTGCTGATGGTGATCATTCTTAAGAAATGCCGATCACCTGCAAAAAGTGTAAAGCGCCTCACCGAATGGCTATTCGGCTTCCGATGGAAGGTGGCGCCCAGACGTGGGGTTCAGGAGTCAAACCCCAGTCTCAACCTCGGAGTGTTTCAGGGCTGCGCCCACGGCGCTGGGCAGGGCCCTTGGGGCGCACCCCGCGGTTTCGGGCGGGGACCGGGCGGCGGCGGCCGGGGCTCCTCCCTCTTCGGCCAGGGCGCCCCTGCTCTTAACCCGCGCGCGGGGGCGCCCGGGCCACTGGGCTCCGCCGAGCAAGAGAGCGGTCAGCGCAGAGTCAGAGCTGCGCTCGTCCCGTCCGGTTCCGAGGCCGTCGCCGAGCCGCCAGCATGGCCCCCTCAGCGGCGTCCGGCGTCAGCAGCCTGCCTAGTGGTTTCGCTGTCTTCACCACCTTCCCGGACCTGCTCTTCATCTTTGAATTTGTGAGTGGCTGGCGCGCCTGGCGCCGGCGCCGGGGAAGGCAAGACGGGATGGGTCGTGGAGTGCGCTCTCCTCTGCCGCAAGCCGCGAGGGTCCGTGCGCCTCGGGTAGCCGGGGAAGGAAAGGCTCTCCCCAACCCCCACCCCGCGATGCTACTTTGGCCCCTTCTAGCCCAAGATAAACCGTCTCGAGATTTGGGTGGAAAAACCAAACTCGCAACACGGATCAAATGTCGGAAGCTGGCCCGGGTCTATTGGGAGCGCTCCGGGTCCAAAGCTGCGCTCCCAACCTGCTTCTCATGGGCTTATTGGCGATCGGCGTCCTTGTAGAGGCACCCAGCTCTCCCCAGGGTTAGGATTTTGTTTTAAAATTTAAAAATCAGCAAAAGACACCTGCGTATTACCAAGCTAAGGGTGGAGATAGGGTTACTGTCATAGGAGGAGCCGAATCTGGGTTGTTTTCTCTTGAACGTTTCTGGTGAGTGAAGGAATTGGCCACCACTTTGATCTGGAAATAACCCCACAGGCTGTGACTGCTCTGCCACAGTCATTGTGCACAGTGTGGAGTGTGGGGGAAGGAGGAGGAACCTGAAAGCCGGGCCCTGACTTGGCTGACCTTGAGCATCCAAGGACTTCTGCACCTGCTATTGGTCCCTCCTTACACTGAAGCCCCAACGGGAGACTGTGGGAAAGCGCTTCCTCCTCAGGGCTCCTGGAAAGTGCTCTCTGTGGGGAGGCTTCAGACCACCCTCAGCCTAAGCTCCCCAGGGTCCCTGGCCCTCACCTGGGAAGGGGCAGGCTGTACTTCTTTCCTGGGTGCGGTTCCGTGAGCCAGGAGACTCTTGTCCCTGCACCCCTACCGCAGTAGTGGCTGCCTGGAGTGTTAGCCTGTAAAGAAGACATCCAACCTGTTTAAAAATGGGACCCCAGCTTCTTACCTCCTGCTTGGTTGGGGAAGGCATGAACAGCAAACCCAGCCGGTTCTGTTACCCATGGAGGGTAGGGGGGAGCGCCCACGGAGGAGAGGGCTGAAGGGGTCAAGGTTGCCTGGTGGTACCGTACAACTGAACTTGAGCCCAAACCTGCATGTACACAGGGTAACTTTAAATCCTGGTGCTAGCCAGAATCCAGGAAGTGACATCTAGAAGAAGCTCTAGACACTTCTAAGCACAGCCACACTATTTGTAGGTGGGGACACCCAGTCCCAAAGTGGAAGCGGTTTGCATTCACTGGAAAATTCCTTCCCCAGATGGCTCATCTCTGTGCTTCTATTCAGCACTTAGCCTAAAAATGAGCATGTATAGTAAGCAATAGGTTGTCCCTTCAGAGGCTACTGTATTTATAGCAAGAGAATTTGGTGATTGTAAGTGATGAAGGCTAAAGGTGAAGTGTGTGATGGGGCAGAAAGATTTTTAAGCCACAGGACTTGCTAGTATCTCTTGAGTTGCCCTAATGAGTTGTTTACTCTGCCTTTGTAGCTATTTGGGGAGCATTATAACAAGAAGCATAAGAAAATGTGTTGAGAATTCCTTGGTGGTCCTGTGGTTAAGAATTTGCCATTCTACTACCAGGGGCCAGGGTTCAATCCCTGATTGGGGAACTAAGATGCCAAAAGCCATACAGCATGGGTAAATAAATAAATTTTTTAAAAATGTGTTCATTTGGCTTAATACAAAAGACTGTGGCACACCTTCCTCCTCTTGGCCCGACTTGAATAGGTGTGTGAATATGTGTACTCATAGAGGCAGTTTTCACAATAGTCAACCAATGGAAACAGCCCAAATGTCCCATCAAGGGGTGAATGGATAAATGAATTGTGATATTCTATGCAGTGGAATATTATTCAACTGTAGAAAAGAACTGAAACAAGTACTGAAACATGTTGATAAACCTGAAAACACTATGCTAAGTAAAAGAAGCCAAATACAAAAGTATTTGATTCCACTTATATGAAATGTCCAGAATGGGTAAATCTCTAGAGACAGAGCACAGATTGGTGGTTTGCCAGGGGCTGAGAGGAGAGAGAAATGTGGAGCAACTTAATGGGCATGGAGTTTCCTTTGGGGATGATGAAAATGTTTTGAAGTTAGATAGAGGTGGTGAGTGCACAATATCCTGAAGGTATTAAATGCTATTGAACAGGTCAATTTTAAATGGTTAGTTTTCTGTTGTGCCATCTTCATTTTCACTTTTTAAAAATTGAAAACTATTTCAAAAATGACAGAAAAGTATACAAACTTTAATAGGCATTCATGTAATTATCACTCAACTTTATTATATCTTAATATTTTTCCTTATTTATCTCAGTAGTAAGGAAATAGAGCTTTCAGATGACAGATATCTAAGCCACCTGGATATTCTGCTATTATCTTACTCTCTTCCCTTCAGCCTCAGGACCACCTCTGGGCTGAACATGTGTTCAATGTTAGACTTTTACTGCACCCCTAACTATCTATGATTACACCTGTGTGGTTTCATGTTTTCCTGCTTTATAGAAAGGACGGTACACATCCTTCTTCAACATGGGTTTCATACAACCTTGTTCTGAGGTTTATACACACTGACACTCTTTATTCGGTCTTTTATTGATGGGCATTAGGGTAATTTCCAAATGTGATATAGCAGACGGCACTGCCAAAGAACATTCTTGAGTTTGCTCCTGTACTTTGGGGAATTTCTTTTGAGAATACAAAGAGATTTGACTCGCTGGGTCATAGGGATTGCATACCCTCATTTCCCCAAATGTTAGCACACTGATGTCCAAAACGGTTACTCCAACTCATAAGTGAGGTTACCAGGAAGCTGATGAAGCTTAATTAAGCTCAGGACCCCTTCTTGCTCAGGCCCCTTCCAAGACTCCGGCTGACTTTGCATTCCTTTAGAAAGAAGGTCTCCATACTGTATAACCCTCCTGACTCCCACCAGCAGCTTATCAAAGTCCCCATTGTGCCTCATCTTGCCTCACTTGGTAGAGTCAGACTTTGTAATTTTCTGCTAGTCCAATGGGTGTGAAAGGCTTCATTATTTTTTAAATCTGTGGTCCAGCAAGTTGTTGATTACTCACAGTCCATATTCTCATGCTTGACCTCCCAGTCGCCTGGGAGGCGCCGCAGTCAAACTTTCAGCCTCCAGGTCTGCAGGGTGGAGCTCTGCTGAGCTCCCCAAGACCAGGAAACTGCCCAGGAGCAGGGAAGGGTGGTAGCTTGGGTGGAGCAAGGCAGCCCTTCCCTAGGCCTGCACCCCTACCCTTGGGCTCCCGACCTCTGAAGGCTGTGGCAAGACCCTGTCTCCATAACCGCCCCAGAGCCACCAAGGCCCTGCTGCTGCAGCAGGCGGTGGGTCACAGGTGTACACCCCCCTTCAGGCGCAGGTGGAATGTCAAATGTCCCCCCGCCCCCAACAGCTCCACCCAGGGCTTTGCTCTGGCCTCTCCCCCCTCACCCACCCAAGGGAATTTTTCCTTTTGGAGCCAAGGCTCTGGTTTCCCTTCCCCCGCCCCTCCACTGCCCTCGCCTAAGCCAGGGGCTTCACGACACTGGGACATGTTCAGAAAACAGGATGTTAACATAGGATGCTTTTGTCTCAAGCTCCAGCCAGGGTCCCCAAAGGAAACTTTTTTCACAAAGTGTTGATAGGGACACCTCCCTTTCAAAACCTTTGGAGGGGTTGCCTGAGAACAGGTTATGTAATAATCTTTCCCCCAACTCCTTCCCCCCCAGCCTGCTAGAGGCAGAGCTAGAGGACATTAAGAGAACATTTGTGTGGAGAGTGTGCTGGGGCCGCCACCCACATCTCCAGGCATGCTGCTGCCTCACCCCCGCCTGCACACCTCAGGAGCCCGAGGACTCAGAGAAGGTCAAGTTGTGAGGGGCAAAGCCTGTGCTGTGCAGTTTTAGGGGTGAAGGTGGGGAACCACCTGGAACCACTGACCGTGCCGACGCTTACAGTGGACTGCACGTTCGCTTAGTCGCTCAGTCGTGTCGACTTTGTGACCGGTGGACTGCAGCCCGCCAGGCTCCTCTGTCCATGGGGTTCTCCAGATAAGAATACTGGAGTGGGTTGCCATGCCCTTCTCCAGGGGATCTTCCCAACCTAGGGATCAAACCCAGGTCTCCTGCATTGCAGGGAAGCCTGAACATAGTAGTTATTAATACTAAAGTGAGACTTTCAGGGCCCCAAAGTGACTGGGGGCTTTTTATTATTTGACAGTGACCAGAAAAGTCCTCGGGACTCCTTGGCAGCTCAGCTGGTAAAGAAGCCATCTGCAGTGCAGGAGACCCCGGTTTGATCCCTGGGTCGGGAAGATCCCCTGGAGAAGGGATAGGCTACCCACTCCAGTATTCCCAGGCTCCTTGATGGCTCAGATGGTAAAGAATCCACCTGCAATGCAGGAGACCTGAGTTCGATCCCTGGGTTGGGAAGATCCCCTGGAGGAGGGCATGGCAACCTACTCCAGTGTTCTTGCCTGGAGAATCCCCATGAACAGAGGAGCCTAAGGGACTACAGTCCATGGGGTCACAAAGAGTCGGACATGACTGAGCGACTAAGCACAGCAGAGAAAAGTCCTGGCACTTACCCTAGAGTTTCACCTGTCTGGGGAAAGGCAGACCCACAGAACGGGAACTAGACAGTGGGGCTGGGGTGGGGGCAGGATAACAAAGCAGTTTTCTAATGGGAGGTTGGCATTCTGGCTCCACGGGAAAGGCAGCCTGGAGACCCCTAGGGAATGAGAGCTGTTGAATCCCAGAAACCTAGAATCTTTAGAGCTGGGGGGCAAACAGGCTCAGAGAGGGGAGGCACTCGCCTGGGAACTCCATCTCCAGGATGGGCCTCCTTGCAGTGACAGCAGGTCCTGAATTCGCGCCAACACCCGTGACAAACTTTTGCCTACAGCAAAAGGGATCCCTCTGCCCACCTGGCAGCCCTGGATGAGGCCTGGTTCCCTCTTCTCCCCCAACTCCCTCAGAGGGTTAAGGGACAGTTCAGAGATACTGGGGAGCCCACACCCGCCTAAGGCCTTGTTGTTAAAAATACCCTGGAGGTTCTGAGCCACTAGTTCCTGGGCAGGTCCAAGAATCTGCATTTGATACCCACTGCATGGCCCCCAGTGACCCAGCTGGGTTTGGAGCGGTCCTTGGGAGGCCAGTCTACACCCTGAATGCTTAAGGGGGGACAGTGAAAAGCTTGGGCGGGGAGCTGGGTGCCCTGAGGTTCCCCTGGGTTCCTGGCAAGTACCTCTCTGCTCCTGGGTTAATTTTCCTGTTACCCCAGCCAGGGACCTCTCTTCCAGTCACCAGGGAGGGGGCCGGCCCTGCTGGCTTCTGCTGGGCAGCCTGGCTTCCCTGACTGTGCCCTCTGACTCCTGGCCCTGGGTCTCTCCTGTGTTGCCGGCCCCTCCCGGGAGCTGTTAAGGGCACAGCTGGATTTTCACCTTTCTTCTTCTCTAAAGGGAGGGAGGTAGAAGCCTCTCAGGGGTTTGTCCTTGGAGCTGAGAAGTGACTTTTCAAGTTTTTCAAGAACGGGGAAGGCTACTTTGATCAGGAAACAGTGACTTTGAGCTGTTTTCTGGAAAATGCTAAGTGTGAAGATGTGGCCTATCTCCCTGATCTGTGCGTGCATGTGTCATCATGACCAAGCCACCTTGAAAAAGATTACTTTTAAGTTTTCCATAAGTCATCCCCAAGTCAACGCTGATGGGGCCCCCTTCTCTGTCTGAGCGCTGACAGAAGAGAGGAGGCAGGTTCCAGATGCCCCCGCAAAGGCACAGCTCACACTCAGGGTCAGGCTGGCTATTTGCACCCGCAGCCTCCACGCCCCCGCCCCCTCCCCCCGGCTGCCAGAGAGCATGGAGGAGGGTCACGCTGCTGGCGACGCAGCTCTGGGCCGCTGCAGGAGTGCCTTGGCTTTTTTTTTTTAATTAAAGAACAGTTGATTTGCAGTGTTGTGCCAACCTCTACTGTACAGCAAAGTGACTCAGGTTTACACATGTGCACATTGTTTTTATTTATTTTAATTTGTTTATTTTTAATTGAAGGATAATTGCCTCATGGTATTGCAGTGGTTTCTACTGAACATCGATATGAATCAACCATAGGTTTACATTCTGCTTTTAATATTCTTTTCCATTATGGTTTATCCCAGGAGACTGGATATAGTTCCCTGTGCTATACAGGAGAACCTTGTTGTTCATCCACGCTAAATGCAGAAGTTTGTATCTACTAACCGCTAACTCCCAGTCCGTCCCTCGCCTTCCTCCTCTCACCTTTGGAAACAAGTCTGATCACTGTGTCTGTGAGTCTGTTTCTGTTTTGTAGCTAGGTTCATTTGTACCATATTTTAGGCTTCATGTATAAATGATATCAGAGCTTCCCAGGTGCCGCTAGTGATAAAGAACCTGCCTGCCAATGCTGGAAATATATGTTTGACCCTTGGGTTGGGAAGATCCCCTGGAAGAGGGCACGGCAACCCACTCCAGTATTCTTGCCTGGAGAATCCCATGGACAGAGGAGCCTGGCAGGCTGCAGTCCATAGGGTGGCAAAGAGTCGGACAGGACTGAAGTGACTTAGCACACATGCACATAAGTGATATCATGTGGGATTTGTCTTTCTCTTTCTGACTTACTTCACTTAGTATGAGATTCTCTAGTTCCATCCATGTTGTTACAAATGGCATTACTTTGTGCTTTTATATAGCTGAGTGATGTTCCATTGTATATGTGTACCACGTCTTCTTAATCCAAGGGCTTTGCTCTGGATTCAAGACACATTGTCTGAAGGAGGGGCTGGGTGTGGGGACTGGGCCACCTGGGGCTGGCCTCGAGGTGGAGTGGGGCCAGCCTGCACCTGGCTGGGGGCTGGCTCTTCCTGGATTCAGTGCTGGGCCCCAGCTCCCGCGCCTCCGACAAGCCTAGCCGGGCTTCCTCCTGGCTCTCACTTGGCACCTGGACTTGGTGCTTTGGACCGGGGCCCCTGGGGTAAGCATTGAGGAGATGCCCCAGAGGGTGTTCCTTCTGGATGCTGAGGGATGTGAGGACACCAAGTGGCTGACACCCCTGGGCCCCGAGGCAGTGCCTTGCGGAGACGTGGGCCAGCTCCTCACAGCTTCCAGACTATCCACGGCGCATAGGGCAGGGCCCTGGTACACTGTGCGTCATGGAACTCTGACTTGCCTCCTGCATTCTGGTGGGAAGCTGAGCTTCCTGGTAGCTTCCGGGTGGGCAGTCTGTAGCGGTGTAACTAGTTCTAGGGTAATGTAGCAGCCTCGACTCTCCGCCTTGATTCCCAGGCTCCCTGTCCCTCCCTTGTTGTTGTTCAGTTGCTGAGCCGTGTCCGACTCTTTGCGACCCTATGAACTGTAGCACATCAACCCTTTCTGTCCCTCACCATCTCCCCGAGTTCGCCCAAGTGCATGTCCATTGCATCAGTGATGCCATCCAACCATCTCATCCTCTGCCGCCCTCTTCTCCTTTTGCCTTCAGTCTTTCCCAGCATCAGGGTCTTTTCCAATGAGTCCAGGTGGCCAAAGTGTTGGAGCTCCGTCTTCAGCATCAGTCCTTCCAATGAGTATTCAGGGTTGATTTCCCTTAGGGTTAACTGGTTTGATCTCCTTGCACTCCAAAGGACTCTGTCCGTCCCACTATGTGATTAATATTGTGCTCACACTGGGGCAAAACAACCCCTGTGTTGAATCATTTTAATACACCAAGGTCCTAGGACCTAAAAACATCTGTAGGAACCAGAAGAAAAGCCTTGTCACCAGCCGTCACCCATTGATGGGTGGTGGGAAGAAGGGCCACACAGCCAGTCTCAGCCGACCTGAAATTCCACACTGGAGCCTTGGTTCCTGTTAGAATGCAGTCAGGCTAGGAGGGGAGAGGCAAGAAGAGAGGAGCAGGAAGGAGGGGGAGAAGCACCCCCTCATGCTTATGACCAGTGCCATGGAGAGAGAAGGGGGTGGGTACTGGGGTGGTGGAGATTTCCCTGCAACCCGTGGGAGGAGGGACTCCGGCCTGGACACACTCGTCCTGTTAACATCAGCTACGGACCTGAACTCACAGCCTATCTCTGAATCCCAAACCTCTATCCATCTCCTCACCAACAGACTCAAGGCCCCCTGAGTCCTGGCCTCATCCTCAGATTAAAGGGACCCGTCTATGGCGTTGCACAGAGTCGGTCACGACTGAAGTGACTTAGCAGCAGCAGCAGTGCATGCATGTATGCTCAGGGGTGTCCAACTCTTTATGACCCCATGGGCTGTAGCCCGTCAGCCTCCTCTGCCATGGGATTCTCCAGGGAAGAATATTGGCGTGGGTTACCATGTCCTTCTCTAGAGGATCTTCCCAATCCAGGGATCGAACCCGAGTCTCCTGCATCTCTTGCATTGGCAGCTGGATTCTTCACCACTTGAGCAAGCTGGGAAGCAAAAGGGACACTATCTAAGTCTATATTGGGAGGGTGATGTCATAATGGGTCCCCCAGAAAGAGCGAGCCTGCTGACAAAGGGGCCAAAGGGCAGAGCACCTGGAAAGTAAACTGAGTCACGAACCCTTAGCACGTCTCCTGGTGCTCCCCATCGCAGTAGCCTCAGAGGAGGAGAGGGTCCTCACACAGAGAGTCTCTGACCTGCCCCAGACACCTCACAGGGTCAGAGGAGGGGGCCTTTTGCACATTTCTGGGCTCTGTCCCTGTCCTGGGCAGCAGTGCTTAGCTGGTCATCCTCACTGGGACGTCGACACTTTCACCAGGACCTGGCTTTGCCCTTGGTGGCCCCAGAGCTGCTCAGGTGGGGCTCGGCTGTAGGACTGGATGAGAGGGGACAGGAAGGAGAGGCGGGTTCCAGGTACGAGTGTGGTTCTGAATGAAGTCTGTCTCCCTGGGCGCACCTGCCCTCCGTGCACTTTGCTCTGTGTCTGCTAAATGCACGAGTGAATGAATGAATGAGTGGGTGACTGAGGAAGTGAGCAAGTGAAAGACAGCTTTCCTTAGACTTGCTGGGAGCCCAGTCCTTCAATACAAGGGTGGAGCGGCTCATATCAGAACTAGTGCTTGCTTCCTGCTCTCTCTGCCTTTCAGAACTGGAAGAGACCCCAGCCTCCCCCTCAGAAGTTTTCTTGGGTCCTGGGGGAGGCTTCAGTGCTCTGACCTCCCTTCCCGGGCCGCCTCCTGCCGTTTGATGCTCCCGCCCTCTTGACTTGGTGACTGTTCCCTTCTCTGCAGCGGCTGTTGCTGTTCAGTCGCTCGGTCGTGTCCAGCTCTCTGCGACCCCATGGACTGCAGCACGCCAGGCTTCCCTGTCCTTCACTATCTCTCTGAGTTCGCTCAAACTCATGTCCTTTGAGTCGGTGATGCCATCCAACCATCTCATCCTCTGTCCCCTTCTCCACCTGCCCTCAATCTTTCCCAGCATCAGGGTCTTTTCCAATGAGTCAGCTCTTCGCACCAGGTGGCCAAACTATACTTCTTTGCAGTAGTTCATCCTTAGCCAGCCTCTACACACACGCACGCATGCGTGCACACACACACACACACACACACACACAGGAAAATGCCCTCAACTCCACCTCATGGAATGATTGCTCTTTTCAGTCAACCAAGACTTAGAGCTGGGACTGCTACTTCTCCAGGAACACGGCTCCTCTACAGGTCAGGCCACCCTTACAGGCCCGCCTGGCATCGAAATGATCCCTGAATGCCAAAAGAGTTCCGAGAGTACAGACACTTCCAGAAACACCAGTTGGAGTTGCTGTTCCTGGGAGAGCACCTGAGGGCCTGGAGGTCCTGGCTGGCTATGTTCTGTGGCCAGCTCCCTGTAACCCCCCAGAATTAGAGGCACAGGCTCCTGTTCACACATGCCTTCTGGACCACCCGCTGCCCTGGGAGCTTGGAAATTCTGACACGGAGCCCCCCGGGACCACACTACTAGGTGTGTGTGTGAACAACCTTGCGTGGGACGTCCTCTTTGGAAAACGTCTTGCTTTGTTATTGGAAGAGTGCCTGCTCGTGGTGGCCTTGACAGAGTAAAATGGAACCCCAGAAAAATATTCAGAGAATTTGAGCAATTCTTCTGCCTTGTCCTCAGTGATCCGAGTCCTGCAGTGAAAACACTGGACGATTGTGGACCCGGAGCTCTCAGCCTTGCACAAGCGATGGAGACGGTCTGCTGGTCTCAAGAATGTACCGAAGGAATCCTTTTCCCTCTCTTGTAACCAAAGCTCATTGTTTGAAGGAAGGCTTTCTCATCTTTTTATGTCCTTCTGTTCCCTTTTGCAGAAGCGGACAAATTTCCCCCAACTTCTGATTTCCGGGAGATGGGAGGGTTTTCACTTTTCGATGCTTTTGGAATTTTATTTTTATTTTAAAATTCTGGGCCCCAGCGAGGTCTAGTGGGGATAAGTACATGTTGCCATCCTGACTGACTGGGGTTTGCACGTGGTTACAGGTGAGGCTTCCCCCCATCATGTGCCAGTCGTGACAGCAAGTATCTAAGCACTTACTGTGGGCTGCCTCCTGTAGGTATAGACCCATTTCACCCCAGCTCCATGGGGTGGGCCCTGCTGCTGTCACTGTTTTTCAGATAGGGACCAGAGAGGAAGGAATCAGCCCAGGGACAACCAGTCACCAGCAAAATGTGGGAGAGCTAATTCAAACTCAGGGATTCCGAAATCTATACCCTTAACCACTTTCACCTGCCTCCTCTTGATTAATTCAGAAATGAAAAGACAGAGGACTTCTCTGGTGGTCCAGCAGTTAGGACTCCGAGCTCCCAACGCAGGGGCCACAGGTTCGATCCTTGGTCGGAGAACTAAGATCCCATATGCTTTGCAGTGTGGAAAAAAAAAAAAAAAGAGAGAGAAAGGACCTACTCTGAATTCACATGAGAGCCCTCCCCAAGACCACCTGCTGAAGAAATTTTATTCACAAAAATCATCTGATGGGAGTGAACAACCAATAAAAACTTTTTGGCAATTTTTTGCCTAGTTTTGTACAACACCCTTGGTTCTTACAGCACTTCACCTCCGCTCAGCAGCTAAACCCAGACAGAGTGAAAGACAGAAGTTTCCAGTCCTAAAACACCAGGGTGGCTCAGATCCCAGCTCTACTCCATTCACGCACACAGGCCGTGTCCTTGCATCCAGAGGACACCCAAGGACGAGTGACTCCCACATTCAGGGCCAAACGGGGATGGAAGCTTAAGAAGAGGAAAGGAAACTTTGTACTGGAACCACTTGGGACCTGGAGTGGCATCTTGGCCAGCATCGCTAGATACCAGAGACAGAAGCCATTTCTTCTGGTTTGACGGGAGTTACCAGAACATCATCCACAGACGGATTGTGTTACGGAAACACATTCCAAAGCCTTTGCAAAGAGTTTGGGACGTCTGCTTCTTGTCCTAGAACTCTGCTCCTCTCCTGGGCATGAGGCCCAGGCACTGGGGTTTTGGAGGTGGCCCAGGCAGTGTAGACTGATGGTTAAGGACCGTGCTTTAGCCCAGGCGCCGCCTCCATTTTCCAGCATGGGGATCTGGGACCCAGAGAGAGAGCTCAACCGTGGTGACACCCAGGCCACTCAGCTTAGAGACATTCGTCTGAGACCACCCCTGCCGGCTTCACCACCTCTGTTATGAAGGATGATGTCCAGGGTGCAGGCCAGGGGCGGAGGGAACCTGGCCTGGTGACAGGGATGACTGGAAACTGGGGCCATGTCCCCACTGGCGTGACTGACATTTCAGAACCATTGCCTCTCAGCGTGCTTCCTGGGTGCTGGGAGCCCCCTCCGGGTTTCCTTTAGGAAGAGAAGTGCTTGAACCCTCACCTACCCCTTCGCTCTTGACAAATATTTGGCCAGTGGGGTCCTGAGGCCAGGGTGGGGTGGACTGCTCCCTGCCCTGGACGCCTTATCTCCTGGGTGTGGGCTTCGGCTTGCTGTTTGCTCTCTGCAAACTTTGTAGGTGGAGTGTGGCCCGGCACTGGCTCAGCCACATGATTTATGCTGAATCTCGGTTTTCCACTGAGTGGGGCCAGGGAAGCCTTTGAGGTGGCCCAGCAACTAGTCCCGTGTGGAGGTCACACTGCCTCCAGCCACAACTCCTCCCACCCCTATGCCCCAGCCTCTTGCCTTCCTAAGCTGTCCTTGCTGCTCCAGCAGCCTCTGGGCCGGTCAGCTGCTCATTCCTCCCCTGGAAAGCCTCGTCCTGACCACTTGGCCAGGCACAGTAAAGAATCTGTCTGCCAGTGCAGGAGAGGTGGAGATGTGGGATTGATCCCTGGGTCGGGAAGATCTCCTGGAGAAGGAAATGGCAACCCATTCCAGTATTTTTGCCTAGAGAATTCCATGGCAGAGAAGCCTGGTGGGGTCACAAAGAGTCGGACATCACTGAGTGATTAAAAACAAATGAAATCAGCTAAGTCCACCTCTCCCTTCAAACCTCCTGGGGCCTTGTCCCAGTTGGTGCTACTCTGCCCACTCAGGGCTGGTAATCATCCTGAGTTGTCACTGACTGACTCGGGGTCTGTATGCCCTGGGCTGCTGGCATCCTGGGTAAGCAATCTTCACCCTGCCTGGGTGATGCCAGGCACAGGGCCAGAAGCTTCACACGCATGCACACAGTTTCAGGCAGTTCATACCACCCAAAGTGCCATTTGCAGTGGAGGAAGCTGGGGCCCAAGAGTTCCATGATATGGGGCCTCATCCAGCGGATTTGGTGGGGAGGCCCTCCCACATTACGTGCTGGCAGGCCCCTGCTCATGTGTTGGGCATGCCACATCCACCCTCTTCTCCATGCCAAGCTCTCGTGCCTTCCAAGTCCAAGTCCGTCTCATCCATCAGCACGCTCACCTCCTTCCGTCCCTGTTCCTGTGAAAAAGGCCTAGTAGTCTGTTTGATCTTCAAGGCAATTATGGATGAATCTACACACACGTCTCACTCTACAGCAGTCTGGGGGGTTTTATTTGGTGGAATTTGCTCCAATGATTATTGGAAAGTGTGTCCCACTAGGCCTCAGTTACCGCGAGAGGAAGTTTCCGGTGAGAGCTGCCTGCATCTGATTCACTGGGCCCACCTTGGCTTTGATCATTGCAGATTCTTCACTGCACTGATTTTTTTACCCAAATGTGATGGTCCCCTGGTGCTTCTCAGCTAAGAGGCTCAGAGAATATCTGTGAGGAAGTGCTGCCTCTTACCCAGCAAGCAGGCAGCAGGTTCAGGGAGACAGGGTCGAGGTGTGGCCATGTGCAGTCACACCACAGGGGCCCGTCTTCAACCCCCAGACCCTCAGGAGGATGATGCCAAGCTCTGCAGCTCCTTGGAGCCTCTGACTGCAAAGCCATGTCCACCTGTGTCCCAGCCCAGGCCTTTTCTGGCTAGGGAGACTTCACTGGAGTGGAGACGGACCAGGAAAAGGGGAGGCAGGTGCAGAGACTCCCAGCGCGGTTGTGCCTTGTCCACAGGGAGAGCTGGACTGGGGCACTGAAGTCATGACCCCTACATCTGTCCTTATGATCCTGCGGGCTCCCCGACCCTGAGGACACTAAGCAGGGTATCTTCTGGACAATGACGGCAGGGAGGAGTGTTTGTCTCATGGCTGTCCTAGGAAACCTTAGATCAGGCTGACCTGGGTCTCCCCACTCCAACCCCCCCTCCAACAGTCAGAGAACTTCTGAGACTTGGGGATTTCAAGATCAAGTTTTTTATTAAATGCTAATGATATAGTGTGGCTAATTTGTTTGGCCAAGACCAACAGAATCTGCTGGTCACTACCATTTTACAAGAGAAAGGATATCTGGGGGAGTTCCATGGCAGTCCAGTGGTTAGGCCCTGGGTTCAGTTCCTGGCTCAGCACAGCATAGCCTTCCCCCAACGACCGAAGGGATATTTTTCTATAAAAAATACTAGGAAAGATATAATCTCAGAACTTGCCCTTTACTGATAAAACTGGATGGTATAAATCCTTTCTAGGGATAACATTTTTAAGTCACGTATGCCTTTGTTTCTCACAAATGGGTCAGAACCACACCTGGGACACTGTGAGGATGAACTGAGTTAATATTTGTGAAGTGCCCCTGGCTCCCCAGCGTGACCTCGGGGTCTGGCCCTTCCTGGGCCTGGGCTCTCCTGGTCTGACCGTCACCCCTTCTCCCTCTCCCTCTGCAGGTCTTTGGGGGGCTGGTGTGGATCCTGATCTCCTCGTCCCACGTGCCTATTCCCCTAATCCAGGGCTGGGTCATGTTCGCATCGGTGTTTTGCTTCGTAGCCACCACCATCCTGGCCTTCTTGTATGTAATTGGTGCCCACGGCAACAGAACCTCATGGATCACCCTGGTGAGTCCAGCCCTGCGTGTCTGGGAGCAGGGGGTAGTGATGGACACTCCCCTGGGAGGCGGGCTTTTCCAGTGCTGGGTGAGGAGCCCTCCAAGGCCGAGCAGCCCACAGCAGCCCAGGGCTCCCGCGCAGGAGGCTGACTGTCTGTCCCCACCTGGTTCTCCGGGGGCTCTGCCTTCTCCTCTGTGATCACCCCTCTCCTGGAAACCAGCAGCCTGACATCCCTCCCTGTCCCTCCCGCACCTGCCAGGGGTCGGTCGGCATCTCCCACCGCCCAGCGGGACCGGCTTTCACCTCCAGGAGGGGCTGGGGAGCTGGAAGGGGGTGGGTCCTGCTGCCTCTAACGCGGGGTCACCAGAGAGGAACCTGGCGGGGAAGAGGGATGGCCTGTGATCGCTCTTCGCACGAATTCTGCCTGAGGCCCGTGAAGGGGGGAACTGACACCTGGGTCACCTGCCCTGACCTCCCCTGGACGGGCGTGGGGCTGTTAGCCAGGCCCCGTACTCTCCAAAGTCCTCCAGCCTAGGCTTAGAAACCCCCTGAAAATCCTAACTACTCAAAAGCCTGCTCTAGTGCTTTATGGCAAAAAAAGAATTTATTTGTTTATTTGGCTGTGCTGGGTCTTGCCTGCTTTGCTCGGGCTTGCCCCAGTCGACGTGAGCGGGGGCTCTCTCCGTCGTGGTGCCCGGCTTCTCACTGCAGCGGCTTCTCTGGCTGTGGCTCCCGGGCTCTGGAGTTCAAGCTCAGGAGCCGCGGCACACAGGCTTAGCTGCCCCGCAGCATGTGAAGTCTTCTCAGAACAAGGATCGAACCGCGTCTCCTGCATGTCAGTTGATTCCTACCCACTGTGACACCAGGGAAGGTCCTTTGTTTTGCTTTTAAACATAACTGGAGCCCCCATCCCTGGTCATCCTTCAAGGAAAAAGCTAACAACAAAACAACAATACAATTGGCCTGAGTCTTTCTTTCTGAATTGACCACCGAGGCCACCTCCAAACTGGGGACTGTGACCACAGCTGACACTTCTCAGGCCCAGAACTGATTTCTACCAGTTGCACGCAGAAAGGGCCGCTCCCCGACCCATGGCTAGATCCCACCTCACGGGAAAGCAGCACCCCCTCCTCCACTGAAGTCCTTACTCTGCCCCCGGCCTGGGGTCTCTAAGCAGGAGGGTGGGGCGGTGGCCCAGGCCAGGCAGGGTCAGGCGGGGTGGACAGGCCCTGCTGGGACCACAGGCCCCCCAGGTCTCCCGGCTGGCCTCCCCGTCTCTCTGATGGCTCTCTCTGACCCCACAGGATGCAGCCTACCACTCTGTCGCCGCCCTGTTTTACTTTGGCGCCTCTGTCCTGGAAGCTCTGGCCACCATCCAGCTGCAAGACGGCTTCTACTATAAATTTTACCATGAAAACATCTCAGCTGTGGTGAGTCCCCCGTCAAGGTGCTCTGTTCACAGCTCCCACTGCCCGCTGTCAAAGGTACTGAGTGGAAGGCTGCCCAGGCCTCCCTGTTGTGTTTTAGTTCACTAGATTTCAATTAAAATAAACCTCCCCCTCATTTCTGAAGGAACAGAGCCCCGGAGGAGGGAACTGGTGTGCCCAGGCTCCCATGACCGCCAGTCAATGCCATACTGCCCAGGCTGGGCAGGCTTTGAGAAGGAGGGCACGTGACCGGGGACTGGGCAGTGTATGAGCCCCTGTGGACGACCTTATTTACTCCCCCCCCGAAGCTTCCCAATGAGCAATGGGTGGAACAGGGGCTGGAACCGCCTTCATTCACCCCATTAGGAGGACAGACGGGATGAGACTGTGTATCTGGGGGGCACCTTGCCTGCAAGTCTCTGAGCTCTGAAAGGAATGTCCTCCACCTGGGAAGCCAGACCCTCTGGCAGGCTGTGCGGTCATAATCTGAATCTTCTTGTTGCTGGGATGGGTCAGGATGACAGGGAATAAGAGAATATATCATTTCATAAAACTCGTTTCCAGAGTTATGCATGTGTGGGCTTGCCCCAGTATGCTGACTCATTACATCAGATACATTTCTAACTGTGGATATTATTTAAAAACTAAGAAAAAGCTGTAGAAACAGCGCCCAGATTTCTCGTCAGCACCCTATGAATTAAGGAAATCCCAAGGTCAGATGTGATGACAGACCACGACATGCCCTCCCCCCGTGCCAAAGCTGTGCTACCCCCACCCCTGTGGGGAAAGGCAGAACAGAGGCTCAAAGAAAGCCCCCAGGGTGGGTGCCGTCGGGCTCTGGGAAGGGGGTTAGTGTGGGTGCCCTTCCTGCTCCCAGAGGGAGGGGTCTCGGCAAGAGAGCCTTGAAGCCTGTCTGCTCGTCCCCAGGGGCCCATCCCCTTCCCCGGGGAAGCCACACACTCCCCTCAGCTCCCAGCCGCTCCCCAGTTCCATAAGCAGGGCTCCCTCATGGTCCCTGGGACCCCCTCAACTGTCCCATAATGTGAGAGCCTCTCCCATATTAGTTCATCTCCCAAGATGGCTGGATTCTAAACAGAATCACAGCAGGCTCTCTTTCCCTTGGGAGACAGTCATTCGCCTCCTCCGTCACCTTCAGATGACTGTTTCATTGCCCCCTCACTAGAAAAACCACAGGTACCACCCCCAACCCAACCCCAGAAGCCTTCTCTCTGAACAGACATCAGCCAGGCATCTGACAACCATTTCTGTAGAATTATTGCAGACAAGGGCAGTGAAACCTAGATGGAATGTGGATAGTGGGCCAGCACTTGACTGACCAATCCAAGTGGGGTGAGTTAATGACCCTGTCCACTGGTCTAATCTCTAGTTGAAAACCGCTGGGCTCTACCATGTTCTGACTTTCCTACTTTCTATCAAAATACAGCATAGATGTCTTGGGTTTTCCTGGTGACTCAGCCATAAAGAATCCACCTGCCAATGCAGGACACATGGGTTTGATCCCTGGGTCAGGAAGATCCCCTGGAGAAGGAAAGGCAACCCACTCCAGTATTCTTGCCTGGGAAATCCCACGGACAGAGGAGCCTGGTGGGCTTCAGTCCACGGGGTCACAAAAGAGTCAGACACGACTTAGCAACTAAATAACAGCACAAATAGGCTTCTAGAGAGGTGAGGACACAGGGGTACAGCTTGATGAATTTCCGTAATCCATTCATTATTCATTGTTCACAACCCTCCGTGTAACAAACATCCAGACTAAGAAACAGAACATAATAAGCAGCCCACAGAAGTCCCTCCGTGCCCTGCCCCGCCATGCCCCTTCACTCAGGATAAACCCTGTCGTGATGTCTGGCTGCTGGGATCCACTTCACCTGCTTCGGGTCTTCATGAGCTGTGTGCCTTCTCCCGTGTCTGGCTTCTCTCCCCACGTCAGGCTTGTGAGGCTGTTCCACATCGCTGGGCGGGGAAGTAGAGGTTTGTTCTCTTTGCTGTTTACTGTTCCACTGATGACTACACCAGCATCATCTATTTCTCCTTTCCATGACTGATCCTGTCCCCATATCTTTGTGAGCTCAGTTGGAAAGCCGTGAGGAGACTGGCAAAGTCACGGGGGCAGAATCAGGAATCTAAATGCTGCCTACGGGCGGATACGCCGAGCTGAGCACACGCCCCTCCCCCACCAACCAGGGGGAATATGAGCCCCTTTTCATGTGAAGTCACATCTTTGTATTCAAAATATCAGTTGTGTCCAAGCCCGGGGGAGAAGGGATCATGAATACAGGCTCAGGATTTAACCCCAGACCCTGCCCAGACCGCACACGCCCTTCCCACAACCTAGGGTGGGGCGGCGGAGGAGGTGGGGCCGTCTGAGGATGTGAGAAGGCATGTCAAGACCTCTCCCCCGCGCACCTGGCCTTCTCGAGCATCTGACCACCCCTCACTCTCTTCTCCACACCTTCCTCAGGAGCTCAGCTTCCCCCTCTCTCCTGGGCTGGCAGCAGAGAGGCTGCACCAGAGGGATCCCGAGGATTGGTGAGAGTTGCCTGAAAGTAGCTGGAAATTTCTGGAGAAATCTGGTGGTTCCGGGGTCTTAACCATGGTGGACAGCAATGGCCATTGCTCATGGAGAGGGGTTTCTGAGGATCTGAGTTCACGTCCACTCCTGGTCCTGGCTCTCACTCTCCCCAGTGTGCCATCTCCTGACCTCCCTTTAAAATAAGTGTCTGTCTTCCTGCTCCTCTTCTGAGGAGCTTCTGCCAAGGGTCTCTCTTGGGCCTTGAGTCCCCCACATGGCACACTGCTCCTGCCTGATCGGCAGAGGTCTCTTCTGAGGGGCTTCTCACTCAGGTGTGACTGCTCCCTTTGGACAGGGTGTCTGATTCCCAGATGGATTCTCTTGCCTGGTTATTAAATAACTCAAGTTACTCGCCACTCCTGGCAATGAGGGTGAGGGCTCGCCCAGGTGTGGCGGCAGGGCGAGAGGGGCACCATGACTGCTGGTTTTATGAGGATTTTCAAGTCACGGGACTGCAGCCAGTAGGATGCTGTGCCTGGGTTGGAAACTCCTGACCCTCACACCCAAGGTCACAAGCCAGGTGCAGGTATTTGCTAAGGGCAGGAAACCTCTGGGGGCCAGCCACCCAGAGCTGGGTGATACTCCCCAAGCGAACACAGTGGGTTGGGGCCTTGAAAGGGCACAGAGTGACCTTTCTGCTGCATTTCCTGGCCTCTGCTCCCAGCAGCTCTCTCAGTGAGCCCCCTCTTTTTGCCAAAAGCTCAAAATCCCTCCTCCCCATCCCAGCCCCTCACTTCCTATGGCCTGGCTCCCTCCGAATAAGATTCCGGTCAGGGTTAGAAGATATCCAGGCGGCAAACCCATGTGTTCAAACTCTCTTGGCCAAGGCCGCTGGGATCACAGCTGGTGGACTCTGGTCCTACTGGTGTGCAGGAAGAAAGTTATCCATGAAGAGCAGGACATATTTGCCTGCAGTTATCCCTGGAGGGGTCTCTGGGGGCCCTCGTTTCTAGTTAGGCAGCGCTGACATGAAGACATGTGCAGGCACGCAAGTCCAGCGTGTCGTGAGGTCACCTGGAGTCTGCTCAGGGCTCCACACAGAGCACGTCTGCATGTGTGATGGGAAGCAGGGGCGTCCACAGGCTCCAGGGCTGCCAACCCCGAGCACCACGAGAGCGGCCAGCCCAGCGTGGACAGCCCGTGGCTTTCCAAGCTCCCCCATGAACAGCCAGTTAATTGTCATTTATCTCGGTTGCAGGTGTTTTCATATGTAGCCACTCTGCTGTACGTGGTCCATGCCATGTTTTCCTTAATCAGATGGAAGTCTTCCTAGAGCAGCAGAACTTAACTGAACACCAAGAGGATGTTCACCGATCGGCCGGCCTTCCAGCATAACACTTTAGAATACAGAATGTTCTTGAGAACGGATAAAGAGAGAGGTTTATTCTCCCGTATACCTTCATGTCAGAGTAAGGGGGCTTGCTACGTTTATCCTCCAACTGTTGAGCTGTCTTTCCAAGATCGTTTCCTATTTGAAAGGGGGCAGTGGGGTGGGGAGTGAGGACTGATCTGAGAGACCGTGACACTGGACTGCTGGCCCCTGGACCGGATCGTGAGGACTGCCTACTAGAGTTTTCCTCAGGCGCTTCTGAGTGTCCATCTTGCAGCAAGTTTCTCCATCTTCATGGAAATTCTGCATCTTCAAGGATAATCTACCTATCTTGGGGAATAAAAGTCGTTCAGCAAATATTCGCAGATGTCCACGGTGGGACAGGATAAACCCTTGAAATACTTTATAAAGTGTCTTTATGTTCAATACTTTTGTGGGAGTGTTTTATTTTTTAATTCTCCAGCACGGGAACACCATCATGTCAGCCTACTTTCTGAGGACTTGTTGGGTTAGATCAAATTTCAAAGGCAGCTGCAAAGGGCAGTTCCTATGACAGCTGTGTGTGCCTGGCCCCTGCATCTCCAAGAGCCCAGAGAGGGTATCCCATTCTCCCCAGCTAATAGGGAGGTCCGATGGCTTCACTCTTTCTAGAAACTCACTAAGTATCAGCCTGGGGGACCCCTTCTTTTTCCTACAAAACAGAGGGGTCTATGCTCGGTTTAGAAAGTCCTTACACCAAAAGAAAACAGGCTGAAGTTTCTTTTCACTCTATATGAAACTGATCAGAAATTTTCCGGGCAGTATGTTCTATGTCAGGCTTCCCTGGTAACTCAGTGGTAAAAAGTCCTCCTGCCAAGGCAGGAGACACAAGTTCGACCCCTAGGTCAGGAAAATCCCTTGGAGAAGGAAATGGCAACCCTTTCCAGTATTCTTGCCTGGAAAATCCAATGGACAGAGGAGCCTGCCAAGCTACAGTTCATAGGGTCCAAAAGATTAGGACACAACTTGGCGAGTAAACAGCAATGTTCTGTGTTCTATGCCCATTAGGAATGTGAATTAGAAACTGTTTTTAGAATTTCCTTGGGCCACTCCATAGAGATAAAGGGGACTGGGCTACCATGCGAAAGGAAGCATGATGACAAGCGGCAGTACCATGCTAGGTATGAGTTGTCTGGGTCAGAAGGAAAGAGGATGATGAGGAAGGAGGGCCCTCAGCTAGAAATGCTGAAAGCTCAGCTCCTGTTATGAAATGCGCCATTATCACTTCAATCAAAGATGTTAATGATGTTCCCGAGCTGGGACACCAGGACAGGTGCCTCAGAGACTGGTCAGGTCCCAGCGTGGAGGTGAAGGGGCAGAGGCTGGACAATCGCTTCTGAGTGCACGCAGAACAAAGAGTCAAACCTCAAGCAGAAGTTTAACTAGTTGACATCTTACTCCCCTTCTGGTATAGGGACCTGTGACTAAACTGGGTCTCAGTGGTGTCTTCGGGAGCTGTTATCCCAGGGTAATGGTACCAGAAAAGGCCATTTTCACTGAGCCCATTTAAGTTAAAATTTTATAGCATTAGGGACAAAAGGACATAGGAGCTATATCCTGAAAAATACAAATACAGATTAAGAAATGATCCGAAATTTGTCACATATTTAACAAAATTTCCAATTAAGTGTTGACTGAGGGAAATCTCATTTTTCTCATGATGAGCCAAGATGCTAAGAGAAGCTCACATTCAACCCCATCAAAAAAGAAAGAAAGAAAGAAAGATACCAGAGGCTTAACTGAATGCTTTTTCAATTACCCAATTTAAAGGAACTTTGACATGCTATTTCCTTTTCAGTTGCCAGTTGTCTAACTCTAAACCCTCACTAGTTACAAGCTTTGCAGAAGATTCTCTGACATGACTTTCTCATTCCTCCTATCCTGAGTCATTTTTATCACTTGCAGTTTCATTGCACTTTCGATTTGCCTCCTCTTTGCAATGGGTGTAATAAGGCTTGGGCCAGGCACCTGTCACATAGAGCGCCTGCTGTTGTCCTCCCAGCGGGCCACGGCTGTCTTTTCACAGGTAGGGGATGGGTGCACTCAGCTGGTGAGAACCGGAGCTGGCGGGGCTGGCTTCCTCTGTCCCTGAAGCTCTGCAGTCACTCCCTGCCCTCAGGAGCCCAGACCTGTCCCCACGAAGGTCTGTCCTCTGGCTTCTCAGGAAGCGCCAGTGAGACAAGGCCTTGTGGTGGACCTGAGGCCGGTGGGCAGAGGACATCAGACAGGGGTGACATCGGGCACAGGGCAGCCCTGGACCACCGTCGGGGTCTGCAGGAGGCCACGCGGCTGAGCCCAGGTCCTGGGCACAGTGCGCTTCTGGAAAGGGCTGCCTGCCCTGAGCTCCACAGTCAGGGCCAGGCCCGTTCAGGCAACTACCGAGCTCCACGCTGCAGCCCCCATGAAGCCAAGGGCCCCAGTCCAGCTGACACTTTGGGTGTCTTTAAGTTCATAGAACAAAGGGCTAAGACCCTCCATGGACCTGAGAAAGGGGTAAGAAGAAGCCAATGTCTGTACATGACCGAAAGCCAAAGCTGGCAATACAGAACGAGCCATGGTGACTATAAACATTGGTGAGGGTTGCATCACGAACCAAAGGAAGGAGAGGCTGCTCTGGATCACATCCCACCCGGACATTCTGGAGGCTTCCACCTGTGACTCCAGTCTTGTAGACCCCGCGTTTCTTGGGGACTCTGGGGGACATCCTGAAGGTGTTTCTTATGGAGAGCAGGTGGCCTGAGAGGGGCTTCAGCCACATATAGTTCCCCTTTGGGAACTATCTTCTAATACCCTTCCCCTCCCCCACCCTCTTCTGCGCAGTCAGTCGCAACAGATCTGCCCTTCTCCTGGAGAGGACACGGTTTCGAGGAGTTGAGATTCACATTACATGCCTGGTTTGTGGTTGCTGTTGTTCAGTCGCTAAGTCATATCCGACTCTTTGCGACCCATGGACTGCAGCACGCCATGCTCCTCTGCCCTCCACTATCTCCCAGAGCTTGCTCAAATTCATGTCCTTGAGCTGGTGATGCTATCCAACCATCTCATCCTCTGTTGCCTCCTTCTCCTGCCTTAAGTCTTTCCCAGCATCAGGGCCTTTTCCAGTGAGTCAGCTCTTCACATCAGGTGGCCACAGTATTGGAGCTTCAGCTTCAGCATCAGTCCCTCCAGTGAATATTCAGGGTTGATTTCCTTTAGGAAAGGTTTGACCTCCTTGCAGTCCAAGGGACTCTTGAGAATCTCAGAATCCCCACAACAGCCCAAATGAGGGATTAAAGGCCTCTTCATGGTGACCTTAGCGGGACAGAGGGTTCCCACTGCCAGCCGTGGGCCGTGGGCTGGTGCAGCCTTCAGGCCCACACAAGGGATTGTTGTTCACAGAATTGCTCGGGGCGGCTCGGGGTCACAATGGGGCCTCTGAGGGCACAAAGCGCCTGTGACCTTGCCAAGTGTTCCTGCACACATGGGAATCTGCCCAAGGCATTTGGAATAGCGTGACTCTAGAAAAAGATGTAAAGTGATTTTCCCCCTCTCTCCGCATGATCCATGGGCTTTGTTCTGTCTCCATCATATGGTCTTGGCAGCTTCTAAGAACTGGGGTGCTGAAGGCAGATGCCAGGGCTTCCAGCTGTGACCTCTCTCTTCTCTCACAGGTGACCTGGGACAATCAGAGTGCCAGGCTCTCTACATGGTACCCAGGGAGGTTTGATACATGCAGGAAGTTCAACTTCCAAGATGTCCTTCAGTTGATTTACAGTCAAGGAGAGCCTGGAAGGAGGAAGACACCCAGGGACACGATGGGACAAGACGTGCCAACAACACTGGGTGCCCTGTGCTGCTCGAAGCTCTTTATTCAGTCACTTAGTCCTCACGACAACCCTGTGTGGTGGACACTATTCAGATGATGACTCTACACACGGAGAGGTTAAAGGATTTACCCAAGGTCACAGATGAAGCAGGTGTGACCCGAGTCCCAAGGACCTAGCTCCACACCCCTGGTGTCACCTGTCATGTGCCACATCTCATAGGATCAGGGGATGCAGAGCTGCCAGGCAAGTGCCTCAAACCCACAGCATTGACCGACCATAGTGAAGGTTCCAAACCACACACAGGGAGTGTCGGGGAACCCAGGGGGAAGCCCAGCCTGCCAAGGAGGTGTGTCTGAGAAGGGAGCACCTTGGAGGCAGGGAGGCTTCCCCAGGCAGAGCCAGGCTGGTGACCCAGCCAGGTGAGGTGGAGGAGGTGAGGTCTCAGGAGGTTAGGAGAGCCAAGGCATGGCCCTGAAGGTGAGTACCCATTGGACAGTGGCAGCTCTCCTGGTGAGAGATGCTGTGGGTCTGGGCAGTGGTGGAGGAGGTGGGGAAAGAGGGATACTTGTTGAGAGATGCTGTGGGTCTGCGCAGTCTCTACTGGGGGTGGTAGGAGAAGGGGGTGGACAGACAGGCTAGGCTGGGAGAGTGGTATAGGCCTGACCAGGCTTTGGTGAACAGTGATCCCATGGAAGACAGTGGCTTACGGCATGGACCCTGAGCCAGCACACGACCATGGCCTCTTACTCAGCCTCACGGCCCTTGCCTGCAGAACAGGAATATTCATCTTGCCACATAGGCTGTTGGAAAGATTCAAGGACTTGGTTCAGGAAGGCTGAGGGAAGTGCCAGCTGGGCTCATCATGATGGGCACAAAGGAGGGAAAGATCTAGAATGATCGTGTTTCTAACCAGGGCAGATGATGGTTATTGGCATTGTGTTTATTAATTAACCATGTTCCCCCGACACTGTCATAAATTTGGGTTGATACTTTTGCTTTTCCCCACAAAAGTGAACATTCAGTCAGTAATGATTCACTTTAAAATAGCTTCACCTAGTTTATGACGGATTGAAATCATAAGGAAGTAATCACAGTTCAAGCGCACCAAATAGGGCCCATGGCCATCAAGGATCTGGTCTCAGAGTCAGCCTTGCACCACTGACGACTTCAGCTTGTTTCTGAACTGTATCAAACCAAGGACACCAGTTGTTTTTAAACAGAATCTGCCAGCTGCAAACCTGTGGTCTCAAGGTTGTTCCCCTTCTAACTACACAATCATTTCCGACTCCAGCTGATCCTTACTTCTTGCCAGCTCCAATTACAACTCTTGATCAACAGCTCACGTAACTAAACTGTGGCCTTGTGGGCTTTCCTTTATAAGTTCTCTCCATTTTGTGGTGCAACACAATTCAACTGCTTCTTGAATCTGGGTCTCCTGGGCTGCAGTCCTAAAAAAAAAAACAACAACAACAACAACAAACAAATGTCTCTTTTTCCCAATTCACCCATGGCTCAGACAGTAAAGAATCTGCCTGCGATGCAGGAGACCAGGGTTCAATCCCTGGGTTGGGAAGATCCCCTGGAGAAGGGAATGGCTACTCACTCCAGTCTTCTTTTCTGGAGAATCCTATGGATAGAGGAGCCTGGTGGGCTAGAGTCAATGGGATCGCAAAGAGTTGGACACAACTGAGCAACTAACATACATTTTTCCAATTAAGTCTTCATTGCCCAAATTTTGGTTAACATAGTAAACCAGATTTTAATCCCTTGGGAAGGAAGTCACTTCTGCCAGAGCCCTCTGACCACTAAGCGAGGGGCACTGGGAAGGCCAGAAAGGGTCACAGTCATCTGACCAGACCCTTCAGTCCCTCAGTCGCCCTGGCATGAGTAGCCAGACCTCAGAAGCCTCAATGGGAGGCTGCAGAAGCCAAGAGACCGGCCCAGTGCACCCAATGAGTTGGCACTGGAGCTGCACTCGGCCACAGGCCTCCCAGTCACCCTCCTCCACTAGCTGTCCACCTCGTTTCCTGCCTCCGCTGCCCGCCTCTTCTCCCTTCCAGTTTTATTAAGATACAGTCGACATATAACACTGGAGAAGTTTAAAGTGTGCAGCATAATGACTGCTCTCTATATATGCTGTGAAATGCTACCACAATTAGTTTAATTAACATCTTAATTAACATCTATCTACTCACACAGTTAACACATTCTTTTCTCCTGGGGATGAGAACTTCTAAGATTTACTCTCTTAATGACTTTTAAATATACAGAAGTGTACTGTCATCTATCATCATTATGCTGTACAATACATGCTTAGGACTTATTTATCTCTTAACTGGAAATTTCTACCTTTGACCATTTTCACCCAGTTCTCCCACCTCTACCCCCGCAACTGCTGGCAACCATAAATCTGATCTCTTTTTCTACTATTTCCTTTTCTTTTCCTGTTAGTTTCCACATATAAGTGAGATGATACAGATGTGTTCTTCTCTGTCTGATTTAACTTCCCTTAGCATAGATAATCACTGTCTCAGAGAAATACCGGCACCCACCTGTTCACGGCAGGAGCCAAGACACAGGAACAACCTAACTGACCGCGGACAGGGCACTGAGGGCATTCCACCTCCCTCTTTTAGGGTGCCTCCACTGCTTTCTGCCATAGGCACTGCGGCAGGACAGACAGGGAGGAGCTAAGTTAGCAACCTGCACTGAAGGCAGGGCCAGAGGTCAAAAAGAGCCATCCCTGTGAGTGCAGGGGACAGCGCCCAGGCTCTGGGGCCACTAGCAGACCCCGGGGCCTTCAGTCTCTGGGGTGAGAACTGAGGACAACCTCGTGGATCACCTAAGGCCACGTCCAGCAGCAGCTGGTAGAGGGCATGGCCGTCCCTGAGAATCAGGTACAGATCACTTATCTTCCTACCATGTACCATGAGTGTCTGTGTGATGACAATGTGTCCCCATATCCAGCCGGCTCCAACTTTTGGGTGTCCTTTGTTCTACGCCCCCAGCCTCTGCTTTCCAGCAAGTACCTCGCCTAAGCAGACACCCTGACTGGTTGCTTCTCTGCAGAACCAGCCCACAACAGGACACGGTGAGGCTAGAAGGACCGAGGGACTCACCAACCCCCAGGAGAGCAAGTGGCAGAGGGAGCAAAGGCCCCGAAGGCCCCTCCTATGACTCATTCCTATCACCCAGGCCAGGAAGGGTTGGCAGGCAGGGGGAGTGCAGGTAGACAGACCGCATATTTTAGCCAAGCCCTGACTCCTGAAAGTGGGGCAGGGGCCTCCAGTCTCGGCCTGCACCCTGCCTTGGGCAAACAGTGATCAGAATGCACCCTGAGACAGCTTGCCTGGGGAGCTGGCCTTGTTGCTTAGATGTTCAGATAGGGCTGCCTGCCCTTCACCCTACTCACCTGAGTCAGGTGGGTTTCCAGCCTTTGATTCTGAGGGAGGGTCCCTGACCCTCTCAGGCAGTCTCCCCACAGGATGTCCTGTATGCACAGCCCCCTAGCTGTACTGGAAGGAACAGGGGTTTCTAGCCTCACCCCCAAGCAGGTGGGGAGGGGTGATGGGTGAGAAAGCTGCCCCATGGTCACCGTAGGGCCCATCCTGCCCCTCACCTGCCCAGCTCTGTCACTCCTGTGTCAAACACGAGGGGCCCCAGTGGCCGGCATGCATTCTCAATGGGACTGAAGCTAAGAGCTTCCCACCCGTTCTCTGCTGTCATCTCACAGCGACCCTACCAGGAAAATGCTATTACCACTTCCACTGTACACTCTGGACCACAGCCCGCTGAGGTCACTACTAAGAGGCTGAGAGCAGTCCTGAACCAGGCAGGTTAAGCCAGCGCCCAGGCAGGGGAACCACCCCTGCAGGAATGTTCCACCCCCACAGTCCCATGTCCCCTCCAGGATGGGTCTCCCCAACTCCCCCAGCTACACACAGGTTCTCAGATGCCCCCGTTCACCTTTGGAGTTTCAAAGGGCCAGTGTCCCCTGAAGATGCTTGCATTTCAGCACATGCATGCATGCGTCTTCGGTCGTGTCTGACTCTTTGCTACCCCATAAACTGTAGCCCACCAGGCTCCTCTGTCCATGGAATTTTCCAGGCAAGAATACTGAAGTAGGTTGCCATTTCCTTCATCAGAGGAGCTTCCTGACCCAGGGATCGAACCCGAGGCTCTCCCATCTCTTGCACAGGCGGGAGGATTATTTTATCATTGTGCTACCAGAGAGTATGTGTGGGCACCATGACCCTGTCCTTCCCACCCGGGATACGCTTCCCTCGAGGAGACTGCTCTTCCAGTCGGCGTGAGAGAACAGACCCCCAGGGAGTGGACACCCCCTCACACCCCCAGTCTTGAGGAGCAGGGAGAAGCACCAGCTGGACAGGGACGGCTAAAAGGTCCTTGTACTTTGATACAGCCACACCAGCAGATGTGTTCTTGGGTCCCGCCCACCTGCCTGGCTCCAGAGACACCAGGGCCTCAGCCAGCCATGGAGGCTCATCCAAGAACTGAAATACATTTGAGACTCAGGTCTCTTCTCACGTCCCTATTGGTTACCCACTCCAGCACAGCGAGTGACCTCACCTCCTACTTATAAAAAAATTTTTTTTAGGACTAAAAATTTAATAAGGGAGGAGAAGGAAAAAGGGAAGAAGTTGTGTAGAGGAATCTCCCGCTTGCTTGTCCTCGCTGGGTTCCTTGCTTTCTCCTGGTCCTTCCCATAATACAAACCTACCTCCATCCTCTTGAGCCCTAGGAAGTGGGGTGGGGTGGCGGGGGGTGGGGTGGGGGGAGGGATGGAGGGGGCCTTCCCTTGCCTAAGCCCCGCCCTCCTCCCAGCATCCCTTGCGGCCCACACCCTTCATCCACCACCTGCTCCCTACTGCTCCTGCTCAGGTCCCACCCCTCCAAACAAGACCAAGGTCAACACCGATGGAGCCACAGAGTAACAGCAAGACCCAAATACAAGAAACCAGCAACAGCCCCAATCAAACCAAAAAGACCCCAAAGCTCTCCGCCCACTCTGCTCTTCCCCTTCACTGTCAGACTTCCGGGAGAGTAGGCTCCAGGCCCGTTCAGAGCTGAGCCACTTAGAGCACGACAGTGGTCACTACCAACCTATGAGCTCCCCAAGACAAATAAGCTGGAATTAGGTGATAGGCACCCCACTCCAGTACTCTTGCCTGGAAAATCCCATGGACGGAGGAGCCCGGTAGGCTGCAGTCCATGGGGTGGCTAAGAGTCGGACACAAATGAGTGACTTCACTTTCATTTTTCACTTTCTTGCATTGGAGAAGGAAATGGCAACCCACTCCAGTGTTCTTGCCTGGAGAATCCCAGGGACGGGGAGCCTGGTGGGCTGCCGTCTGTGGGGTCGCACAGAGTCGGACACGACTGAAGCGACTTAGCAGCAGCAGTAGGTGATAGGATAAGGTCTAACCTCTTCTTTTGTGTGAAACCTAGTTTCAGTGGTTTACAGGGAGCCGTCTGCAGATGCCTGGCACCTAATACATCACCGACACGCTGACCGGCAGCCACCTTGAGGAGAAGCTGCGCCCCACAGTCAACCCAAGGTGGCGGTAGTGGGCCGTGTGCACAGACGCTGCCCCGCCCATCAGGCTGAGGTTCCGGGAGCAGGGCGCCTGCGCCAGACCTCCAGGAACACACCGCCCTCCGTAGCCCCGAACCTATAAAGCAGTCCCACCTTTATTGAAAATTATTATTTATTTCCCTGCCAACATGAAAGAAATTGCAACTCTGAAATCTTGAATGCAATAGGACAATACTTCACACACACACACACACACACACACACACACACACACACACAGAGTCAGATACATATTTGGATCTCATTATTTGCAGTAGCTATTTTAGGAAAGTCACCACAGACACTGGCTTAGTAAATAATGAACTACTTCTCCTAGGGTAAATATAGGATCGGGTTCTGTAAGCCTATGGTCACTACATTTTCACCAGCTGGCAAGTACATCATTTGTTCTATCTGTTTCTATTTAAAGGTATCTTGTTTAATGTAATTTGTTGATTCATTCACATTGAACTCATGGTCAACAGCACTCTAATTTATTCTTGAATGAACCTTATTAACACAGGCGTTTTTTTCTGTAAGGCACATTGCAGCTTTTTGGTACTTAGTCAATAGCAGCCAGCATTATGCTTGGGCACTATTTGAAAAAGCAAAATCACCAACACAAAGAACAAAAATGCAAAACACATGGCACTAAATGGACCATGAAAAGGATGCTTGATATCAGGACAAGGGCTGAAACCTGAAGGCAGAGCATCACCCTGTTCAACCTCAGCTAAAAATTGTATATCAGGCAAGTCAAGTTCCTAAGTAGTCTGCACATGTCCACAAACGACTGTAGAAGTGCCATGAGGGTTGATTTGGGGGTTACAGGTAAATATCAGCAAGTGGGTCAACTCACAATACAGAACCAGAATTAATGAGAGGCAATCGTACATATGGCTTTCTTGGTGGCTCAGTGGTAAAGAATCCGCCTTCCAAACAAGAGACACAGGTTCGATCCCTAAGTCAGAAAGATCCCTTGGAGAAGAAAATGGCAGCCCACTCCAGTACTCTGGCCTGGGAAATCCCATGGACAGAGGAGTCTGGCAGGCTACAGTCCATGGGGTCTCAAAAAGACACAACTGAGCAACAACAACGATAATTGTACATATCCTTGAGGAATACATGACTGAAGTTGGATACAAGACATTTGGCAGATACACGACCTTTGTGAATTTATCCTCCCAGTTTGTGGTTTGGCTTTTTGTGTTCTTAATACTGTCTTATGAAAAGCAGAGATTTTATATTTATGAAGACTGATTTACCAATGTATCTTTTGTGCCGTTTGTGTTTCTAAGACACCTCAATCTTTGCCTACCCGAAAGTTTTGAAGATTCTTTTTCCTACAATATCTTCTAGAAATTCTATTGATCTAACTTTTATGTTTAGATCTATGTTCCATTTTGAGTTAATTTTTGTGTGTAGCTTAAAGTAAGGTTGATATTTTTTTCCTCTACAAATATCCAAGGCTTCCAGCACTACGTGTTGAAAAGACTATCCTTTTCCTCATTGAATTACCTTGGAGCCTAGGTCAAAATCAGTTGGCCATATTTGTCAAAAATGGTTTCGCAATATACATGTAGGTCTATTTCTGGATTCTCTTTTGTGTACCCCTTGATCTGTGTCTTTTAGTCAATATCACACTGTTGTACTTATTATAATAAGCCTTGAAATCAGCTACTGTAAGCCCTCTTTTTTCTTCTTTTTCAAAATTTCTTGACTCTTCTAGATCTTTTACATTTCCATATCAATTTTCTACCTAATGAGTCTATGATTGGGATTGCACTGAATCTACAGATCAATTTTGGGAAAACTGACATCTTAACAACATGTCTTTTAATCTTTAAATGTGGCATATCTCTCCATTTATTTAATCTTCTTTAACTTCTCAGTAACTATTTTTTTGTGATCTTACACACATTGTTAATATCCTTCCTTTTTATGCTACTGTAAATGACATTTTCATTTTTAAATGCTTGGTGCTAGATGTGGAAATGTAATTGATTTTTCTATATTAATCTTGTATGACCTTGCTAAACTCATTTAAGAATTCTAGTAGTTTTTCATAAATTCTGTAGGATTTTATACAGATACAATCATATCATCTGTGAATAAAGACATTTTATTTTTTCCTTTTCAATTTGGATGCCTTTCATTTATTTTCCTTGCCTTATGACACTGTCTAGGACCTCCATTAAAACAGTGAATAGTTGTAGTGAGAGTGAGTATTCTTGCTTTTCCAATCTCAGAGAGAAAGCATTCTGTCTTTTACTACTAAACAAGGTACTTGTTGGAGGTATCTCACAGATGGTTTTTGTGAGCTAAAGTTGTTAAAGTTTCTGTTTTTTATTTTCTGAGAGATTTAATCATGAAAATTTGCTGAATTTAGTCAGATTTGTCAAATGCTTTTTCATCATCTGTTGAGATAATCAAATGGGTTTTCTTTAGTCTGTTAACATGGGGAATTACATCAGTTGAGTTTTAAATGTTAAACTAACTTCACATTGTAGAATAAGCTCCATTTGGTCATGATGCATTTTTAATGGATTTGTAGAAAAATGCTTTTTGTTGAATTCAACCTTCTAATATTTGCCAAAGATTTTGTGTCTTTTGTGTCTTGGCTTATAAGGTTTGTTGTTCTATAATAGTCTTGTAATGTGTTTGTCTAGTTTGAATATTAGGGTAAGGCCTGTCCCATAGAATAAGTTGAGAAGTTTTCTCTCCTTTTCCATTTTCTGAGTTGTGCGGGATTGGTATTATTTTCTTTTGAAAATGTTTGGTTAAATTAATCTGCACCTGAAGTTTTATTTGTGTGATAGCTCACATCTATAAGGAGGTCTAAAAGCTGCTTGGCAGTTCTAAAATGTGGTCTAGAAGTTCAAATGGGGAATCCCCTGGAGGATCACTGAAGGGTAATATGGGTGGGCTGTTTGGTGAAGGAATCACAACATCATTATCTATCCCGAGAAAGCTACTCCTTCACAGGTCAGTAATTAACTCCTCCTTACTGAATATAGTTGACCTGGGGTCAACCCCAGTCTTCCTCGACCTCCCATTGGGCCTTCTTGCTTTGACACTACTTCCTTCCTGGGCTGCAGTGACTTCGCACTGTCCTGTCTCCCATCCATTTCTCTGGCTTGGCGACCTGCAACATTCCATGTGAAGCTACCTTGCTTTCTGCTCTGTGTCCACATTCTTCCTTGAAGAAATCACTCACACCCGTGGCAAGGATGCCGTAGTCCATTTATCACCTCCCTTTATCTCAGCTCCAGATCTATGGACAGAACTGCCTACAGAGTCATCTGACCCCTAAAAGGCATGTCTCCATTTGGTTGAGCTGTTTCTATCTTTCAGCAGAGATTTATTGTTTCCCCCTTAGCAATTTTGCACGTTGTCTGTTATGTGTGTTCTTGTGTTCTTTATAATTTGTGTTGCTATCATGGCTAGAATCCCTTTTATGTTACTGGTCATTCTGGGATGCTGGCCACTTGACAATTTCCTATGGGGTTGCCTGTATCTGGCCATCCTAAGCCTCCCTTGTATTTGCTCTAAGAGTTTGTCCATTGATCTTCTTGGACTATGTAGGAGGATCATGTCCACTACAAATGAAGGCTGGGTCAACCCCAGAGACAGAACTAAAGGTGGAGGAGTGGGCATGCATGTCCTATTTCATACTTAAATGGAAGGAATGTTTCTAAGGCTTCACCCTTAAGTTCCAGGTTTACTCTGATCTGTACAATGAATCACATTAAGGAAATTCTCTTTCCTCCTAGTTTGCCAAGAGATTCTTTTCAAGAGTGTGTGTAACTTTGATCAGTGTTTCGGGCCTCTCTTGGAGCAATCCCAGGGTTTTCCCTTTTAAGCTGTTACTTGTTACAAAGAGTTAGACACTACCGAAGCAACTAAATTAAGCACGCACTACTCAATTAAACTGATAGACTAGTGTTGAACCAATTCAGAAGCCATTGTTCTGGCAGCCTCCTGGACACCCTAACCCCACCATGTGATGATTTCCCCTTCTCAGGGGATCAGACAGAGAGAATAAATCAGGGCTCATGTTCTCAGGGTAGTTTCACCGGGATCTGTGAAGTGCGCGTAGCAGCATTGTGCAGCTCTGCACACTTTTCCGTTTCTGACCAGTCTTTGAAGATCAGCCTTGCTTATTGTTAAGAGAACAGTTTCATTCTTCATGTTCTGAAGGAGGAGGGAGCCAAGGTAGGCTGTGCTCCAGACCTGTGATTTCTGCTTTCAGAAAGCCAGCACTCGGAACACCCCAGCCCCACCCTCAGTCCTGCCCTTGAGACCTGGCTATGGATTGGAGCCAAAGCCCTCCAAGTCCACCTCTGGACCAAGGGTGCCACCAATGCTGGAGTCCAGGACATTCAGGCTCAGGGGAAATTGCACCTTGGGTAGAGAGATGGCTAGGGATGAGCAGTCCTTCGGCCTCCATGTCTTGTTGTCTTGAAACTTTGCTCCCAGACAGCAAAGGAATCAAAGCAAAGCTTTACACAGAAAGAGGAATAATTCCAGCAGGAGCCAACACACTAATGCTGTAATCTTCTTTATGTAAGCCATATTTATTTGGGATTTTTCTTTGGATGCACAGGTGGGGTTGATAGAGTTGTCTTTTTGTGTGCTGCCCAGACTTGGGAAGCTTTAAAGAAATACAGCCCTGGGCCCAAGCCCTGGAGATTCTCATCCATTTGCCCCAGGGTTGATACAAGAATCTGTACTTTTAAGAAGCTGATTAGAGTGTTATTATCATTTCCTAACCACTTTTAAAATTTTATTTTTAGTTGCACTGGGTCTCCAATGCTGTGTGTGGGCTTTCTCTAGCTGCAGAGAGCGGGGCTCCTCTTCACAGTGGTGTGCGGGCTTCTTATTGTGGTGGCTTCTCCTGTTGCAGAGCACGGGCTCCAGGGCAGGCGGGCTTCAGGAGCTGTGGAATGAGGGCTCTAGAGCACAGGTTCAGTAGTTGAGGCACACACACTTGGTTGCTCCATGGCATGAGGTATCTTCCCGGACCAGGAATCAAACCCATGTCCCCTGAATTGGCAGGCGGATTCTTATCCACTGCGGCACCGGTAAGGTCCATTTTTAACCACTTCTAAGTGAAGTATAGTTAATTTACAATGTTGAGTTAGCTTCAGGAGTACAGCAAAGTGATCCCGTTATATATGCATTTGTGTGTGTGTGTGTGTGTACGTATATGTGTGTGTGTCTGTATATATGTGTGTGTATACGTATATATGTGTGTGTGTCTGTATATATGTGTGTGTACACGTATATATGTGTGTGTGTCTGTATATATGTGGAGTTGGGCAAAAAGTTTGTTCGGGTTTTTCCATAAGATGTTACAAAAAACCCGAACAAACTTGAACTATTAGGCTAACCCAATGTACACTTTTTCAGATTCTTTTCCATTATAGGTTATTACAAGACATTGAATATAGTTCCCTGTGCTAGACAACAGTCCTTGTTTTTTGCCTACTTTATACATAGTAGTGTGAATATGTTAAGACCAAACTCGTAATTTATCTACCCCACCTTCCCTCTCCTATCCTCTCTGATAACCATACATTTGTTTTCTATGTCTGTGAGTCTATTTCTGTTTTGTAAATAAGTTCACTTATATCATTTGTTTAGCTCCCACATATAAGTGATACCATATGATATTTGTCTTTCTCTGTCTGATTTACTTCACTTAATATGATAATCTCTAAGGCCATCCATGTTGCTGCAAATGGCATTACTTCATTTCTTTTTATGGCTGAGTAATATTCCATTGTGGGTGTTTGTGTATACATATATCTCACATCCTTTTTGGAAGGCTCTGACCTCAGTATCATTATCACTGAAACCTGGAGTTTCACAGAGGGTCTCAGAGATCACCTGGACATCTTACAGCCTGATCCTCTAGGGCCAGCTCTAGCCGGAGTGAAGCAGGAACATGTGTGTGCGTGTGTTGCGTGAGTGCACGCGAGCATGCACACTGCCAAGTCCAGCTCTCCTAGAGAGCTGGGGGACTCTCTGATTTTATAAACCTATGGTCCACACCCTGAGGATGCTGGGGACTGGATCTGAGCATCATCTGTAATTCAAGCTCCTACATGCCCTTCAGGGTTTTTTTTTCAGATATGTGTAGATGTGTTTGTGATACTAGCAAATGTGAGGCTGTCACGGCTAACGCCATGACAGGCAGCCTAGATTAGGAGCAGGCCTGGTTTCCCGGGGTAACATAATTATCAGGCCTCCTGGAGCTAGCCAATCAACATATGCCTAGCAAGAAAAAAGGGAACCTATCAGGGGAAAGCTGAAAGCCCCACGTTGGGCCAACAAAAATTACCTTGCAACTGTGTAACCAACCCGCTTGAGCCAACTACCCGCTGTGTAACCAATCCGCTTGAGCCAATTACCTGCTGCTTTTTTTTGACCTAATAAATACCCGAGAGAACTGGGCCTCGGGGCCTTTCGTCCTCACACACTTGGTGAGGGCGGGAGGCCCTGGCTCGTGTCAGTAATAAATTCCCCTATTGCGAGTTGCATTGTTTCGAGGAGTCTTCTTTCCCGACCGGGGACTCGGACTACGGGCAGAACAGCAAACATCATTTAAAAACATAACCAAACTCAGAGCAGCTTTCTATTGGTTTTTATTTTCTCTATCAGCAATCATTAGAACTGCATCTACTCTTAGATATACCTTGGGAGGGAGCCAGTATATGGTTTTTATTTTTTATTTTTCCAGATTCTAAATAGAGGTCTGCATCCATGGAAAGGCTGGGGACTTGAGGGGAGAAGGTCTCCCCAGAACCAGAAATGGCCTTTGAGTTAAGGAGCAGCTGTGTGACCAGCAGCCATCCCCCCCAGCTCCACCCCTGGGGTGCCCCACTGGCCAGATGCCATCAGGGATTTGAGCCACACCAGTCTGTGACAGTGAGGGCTTCGTAGGAAGGGAGGGAGCCATTTGACCCCTGCAGGAGGGGGAGGCACCCTGGGGGCCATCCGAGCGGACGCCTCTCCGCCCCACTCACATTCTGAGTGACTCACACTCTTAGGGGTTTCTCAGCACGCCCAGCTTCTGAGCACTAGCAGCCTCAGAGCCATGAGGCCCCAAAGGCGCTGGGAACAAGCCCCGCTGCCGAGCCAAACTCAAGGCCCCTCTCTAGGTGTGACCAAGCGGTGAATTCAGAGAGGCCTAGTGAGTGTAGACTCACAGGCTCACATCAGATGTCCTGGCCACTGGAAGCCCTATGTGGCTTCCTGCTGAGGGGAGGGCAGACTTTGTTCCTATGAATTCCAGGACACAGAAGCCCTGACAAAGCTGCCATTTGAGAGTATGCAGCAGTCTAATGTGTGAGTGTGTGTGTGTGTGTATACGTTTGCACACATATGTGTAAGTAAAAGACTGTATTTTCCTGAACTGTCTTTTTTTCAAAAATATATATTTATTTATTCACTTATTTGGCTATGCCGGATCTAGGTTGTGGCATGCAGGATCTTCCAACTCTGTTGGGGCATATGGGATCATTCAGCAACCCACTCCAGTATTGCTGCCTGGAGAGTTCCATGGACAGAGGAGCCTGGCAGACTGCAGTCCATGGGGTCACAGAGTCGGACACAACTGAGTGAGCACGGGATCATTGGACTTCCCAGGTGGCACTAGTGGTAAAGAACCCGCCTGCCAATGCAGGAGATGCAAGAGACCCGGATTTGATCCCTGGGTCGGGAAGATCCTCCGGAGTAGGAAATGGCAACATGCTCCAGTATTCTTGCCTGGGAAATTCCATGAACAGAGGAGACTGGTGGGCTACAGTCCATAGAGTCCCAGAGTTGGACACAAATAAGTGACTGAACACACACACACACAGGATCATTAGTTGCAGCATGCAAACTCTTAGTTGCAGCATGTGGGATCTAGTTCCCTGACCAGGGATTGAAGCGCAGCTCCCAACATTGGGAGCACACTGGACCATCCAGGAAGTCCCTCCTGAACTGTCTTGAATCTCCACCCTGTTCTCACAGCTTTTGCAAGTCCCCTTCGCTCCAGCTGGGAAATCCTATTTGTCCTGCTGAGCTTCTGAAAAATCATCCCTCCGACCTTCTCAAGGGAACCTCAGGTCTTCTTGTTCTCCCTCCTGCCAACCAGTGCTCTGTTTTGCTAAAGCTGACATGACACGTGCTCAGATGGCTGAGCACTTGTGTCCAGTCTCAGAAGCTTTGCCGTTTGGTCTCCAAGTGTCTCCATTCCCAAATCCTGAAATACCCTTCCTGCTCTAGCACTTTGGAGCAGCTTCTTTGGAAGCTGCCTTCCTGCTGTGCAGCTTAGTAACAGGAATCCCTTCAGGTTCTTTTTATCTCAGTAGAAGGGAAGGGGGGACTGGATGGGACCCGGTGGTGGGAGTTTCTTGCTCTGTTGGAGGCCGCCAGCTTTGGGCAGAAGCTGCCAAGGAGGGCTACCAAGAAGGCCCTGGGTAGGAGGGAGGCTCTCGCCAACCCTGGGAGCAGAAGGTGAGGGCTCTTGGAAGCCTGCTCACAGCTGGTGGGCTTACAGTAAACAGGAATAAAACCCCCAGGGTGGTGGGTGAGGACAGCTGGAGGTTGGAGGGAAGTCTTGCTCCCCACTAGCAGCTTGGGACTCAGAAGGGGAGTGCTACTCACACCCCCGTGGGGCCTCTGGAAAGGGCAGGACAGGTTCAGGAAGACGCAGATGGCCGGAGAGCACGTCACCAGGCGGGACTTCAGGAAGGGGCGCGGCCGTGGGGGTCTCTTCTGAGGACTGCTGTGGTCCCAGCATTGGCAGAGGGCCTGAGGTTACAGTCCCCTTTAAAAGGACACACATGGGTTCCCTGAGGGCCACAGAGAACATGCCTCATGGGCTTCAAGGAATGACCCTGGCTGTATGGATGGCAGTCCCCCTCACCCATGACGCTCCCTGGCAGCTGCCCCAGAAGACGTGTCCCAGGCCCGGCTCAGGAGGCAGACGGGAGCGTGTACTGGCCTCTCTCCCTGGCCTTCAGGATGACATGCTTATGAGAGTGTTTGCTGGTGGCTCAGTGGTGAAGACTCCACCTGCCAGTGCAAGAGACGTGGTTTGATGGTTTGATCCCTGGTCTGGGGAGATCCCACGTGCTGTAGAGCAGCCAGGCCCATGCACCACAACTACTGAGGCTGTGCTCTGGAGCTCTGCAAGGAGAGCAGCCGCTGCATTGAGAAGCCTGTGCACCCCAGTTAGAATAACCCCGCTTGCTGCAGCTCGAGAAGGGCCCTCACAGCAATGACCACCCAGCACAGCCACAAACAAATAAATAAGTTTTTTTTTTTCAAAGAGTCTTTGTTAGCATGAATCTTAGTAACTGAGCTCCTATGAACCAGAGGTCATCACCACTTCCATAGCAACAGCTCCATTTGTAAGATGAAAAATCTTACCCCGATTGTTTGCTTATATCTGCGATGCTCCCGAAGAGAGGGACTCCTGGTTTAAGTTTACCAGACACTGAGCTCATCCCCAGGAATGAGGTGAGACAAAAATACTACCACCCTGCTGTGTGGGCCCCTACGGATCCCCCCAGAGGCAGGACAATTTTCTAAGAAATCACCTTTGTCCAAAGAGAAACTTGAGCTCAGGACTGCCGCTGCTTACTCAGGCAGCGCTTCCAGGGAGGGTCTCAGGGGTGTGTCAGTCTCCTGAGTGAGCGGCCGGGGACCCGGGGCTGTGCCTGCTGAGTGTCAGGGACTCTTCCCCATGAGCCTTGAGCAGCAGTCTCAGCCCAGTTAATGAGCCGCTTGGTCTATCCCCTTCTTTTATTTTTTAATTTTTAACTTATTTTATTCTAAAAATATGTGTTCGTTTATTTTTGGCTGCGTTGACTTTTGGCTGCAGCACGTGGAACCGTCCTTGCGGCATGCAGGCTTCGCACTAGTTGTGGCATGCTAGTCCAGAGCACATGGGATCATCCTTGCCACGTGCAGGCCTCACACTAGTTGTGGCATGCTAGTCCAGAGCATGTGGGACCGTCCTTGCGGCGTGCAGGCTCCTCACTATTTGTGGCATGCTAGTCCAGAGCATGCGGGCTCTGCAGTTGCAGCGCACAGGCTTTGGTGGCCCTTGGAATGCGGGATTAGTGCCCTGACCAGAGATTGAACCCATGGCCCCAGCATTGGAAGGCGAATTCTTAACCACTGGACCACCGGGGAAGCCATATCTCCTTGTTTTAGACAGGAGGAAACAGAGACCCTGAGAAGTAAGAGCAGCCCCAGCCCACACAGCTGGCTTTTTCTGACTTCCTCATTGACCATATGGCAGAGGTTGGACTGAGTCTTCCATTAGTTGAACAAGAAAAGGTTTTTTTTCTTTCTGCCCCTTAGTCCATAGGCTCTCTCTTTGCATCACTAATCAAAGAAAGAGCCTTCTGAAGATTTCCGATGCCACCTAATCACCGTTTGCAAACCCTGCATGAGAGGAAGAGAGGCAAATGGGATTTTTCCAAGACTAGTCTTGGTAGCACAAATCTGGACTATGTTTAACTTGAACTGGGACGCTAGTAGGTGATTATAGCTCCTAGGAATCCCACATCTAGCAGTCCAAGTTGGAATGATTTACCTGTGTAGTAGGCAAGCATTTCCAACTGCACAATATTTCTTTGAGAAGAGAGATGACTTTCTACTAGAATGATCAATTTCTACAGGGTAGCAGGTACTGCCTCATTCAGTAAACAGAACGGGGGCTATTGGGGGAGCTCTGCCTGCCCCCTGGTGGTTGTAAATATAATTTTTTAAATTTATTTTTATTATTTAGTTTTGGCTGAGCTTGGTCTTTGCTGCCGCGCGTGGGCTTTCTCTAGTTGCGGTACCTGGGCTTCTGGTTGCTGTGGCTTCTCTTGTTGCAAAGCGGGGCTCTAGATCTCAGGCTCAGTAGTTGTGGCCCAGAGTTAACCTGCTTTGCAGCATGCGGAAGCTTCCCGAACCAGGGATCAAACCCGTGTCCCCCGCATTGGCAGCCAGATTCTTGACCACTGGACTACCAGGGAAGTCTCGTAACTATAACTTTTAACCATTTTAATGACGTTTCAATAACAAAGGACACCTGTTTAAAGTATACACTTTGGAAAATGTTGACGTTGCATGTACAGTGAAACCATCACCACAGTCAAGATAATAAACATACCTGTTGTTCTCAAAAGTTGCTCAAACCCTTCTGTCGTCCCTCCCTCCCACCTCTCCCCACCCTCTCCTATCCCCAGGCAACCATTGATCTACTTTCTGTTACTATACATTAACTTGCACTTTATAGATTATTACAAAAAAGGAATCATACAATGAGATAAATCTTGTCTGGCTTGTTTTACTCAACACGGTTATTCTGAGATGCATCCATGTTGGGTATGTATCCTGCTTATCTCTGAGCAGTAATCCTCATGTTGACATAGTCCAGGGCATGTATACTTTCACCTGTTGAAATATACCTGTATTGGTCCAGGTTTTGCCTGTTATGAATAAAGCTTCTATCAGCATTTATACTCAAGTCTTGGTAAGGCTTGCTTTCTCTTGAATACATGCCTAGAGGGAGAATGGCCAAGTTGTAAGTGTACCTTTGATATTTAAGCTGTCAAATTACTTCCAAAGTGGGGGTGCCATTCTGCATTCCCATTAGCAACGTCCAACAGTTTCAGTTGTCCCAGATGCTCACCAACATTTGATATTAAATCTAATTTGGGACATCCTAATTGGGGCATAGTGGTATCTTAGTGGTTTTTATTTGCATTTCCCTAATCATTGGTAAGGGCTTCCCTGGTGGCTCAGGGGTAAAGCATCTGCCAGCAGTGCAGGAGACGCGGGTTCAATACCTGGGTGGGGAAGACCCCCTGGGGGACGGCATGGCAACCCACTCCAGTACTCTCACCTGGAGAATCCCATGGACAGAAGGGCCTGGCGGTTATGGTCCATAGGGTTGCACAGTCAGGAACGACTGAAGCAGCTCGGCAGTTATTGATAAGGGCTTCCCTGATGGCTCAGTGGTAAAGAATCTGCCTGCCAATGATGCCAAACCAGGAAACGTGGGTTCCAACCCTCGGTCGGGAAGATCCCCTGGAGAAGGAAATAAGCAACCCACTCCAGTATTCTTGCCTGGAAAATCCCATGGACAGAGGAGTCTGGTGGGCTATATAGTCCATGGGGTTGCAAATAGTTGGACACAACTTAGCAACTAAACAACAATTCTTAATAAACATCTTTTCAAGCCTGTTTACCAGTGCTATATCTTCTTTGGTGAGGTGTCTGTTCATGTGTCTTGTTCATTTTTTATGGGATTGTTTGTTTTCTTACTGCGAGTTTTCATAATTCTATATGTATCTGAGTACAAGTCCTTTATTAGATGAGTGATTTGTGAATATTTTCTCCAGTCTGTGGCTTATCTTTTTCACATCCTCAACAGTCTTTGAGGAGAAGAAATTCTTAAATTTGATGCAGCTTAATTTACCAGTATTTCATGGATCATGTCTTTGATATTGTATCTGAGAAATCTTTGCCTAACCCAGGGTCACAGACTGTTTCTCTGTTTCCATCTACAAATTTTGGATTTGGGTTTTACAAATAAGTCTAGGAAATATTTTCAGTTAGTTTTTGTATATGGTTTGGAATATGAATCAAAGTTCATTTTTTGTATATGGACTTCCAACTATTGTTGGAAGAGGGTGTTGTTATCACCAGTGCCTTCTCTGGGCAAACTCTGTTAGCCTTTGCCCTGCTTCATTTTGTACTCCAAGGCCAAATTTACCTGTTACTCCTGGTATCTCTTGACTTCCTACTATTGCATTCCAGTCCCCTATGATGAAAAGGACATCTTTTTGGGGTGTTAGTTTTAGAAGGTCTTGTAGGTCTTCATAGAACCATTCAACTTCAGCTTCTTCAGCATTACTGGTTGGGACATAGACTTGGATTATTGTGATATTGACTGGTATGCCTTGGAAACGAACAGAGATCATTCTGTCGTTTTTGAGATTACATCCAAGTACAGCATTTCGGACCCGTTTGTTGATTTATCATTTGCAGCCAAAGATGGAGAAGCTCTATATAGTCAGCAAAAACAAGACTGAGAGCTAACTGTGGCTCAGATCAAGAACTTCTTATTGCAAACTTCAGGCTTATATTGAAGAAAGTAGGGAAAACCACTAGACCGTTCAGGTATGACCTAAATCAAATCCCTTACAATTATACAGTGGAAGTGACAAATAGATTCAAGGCATTAGATCTGATAGACAGAGTGCCTGAAGAACTATGGACAGTGGCTCATGACATTGTACAGGAGGCAGTGATCAAAACCATCCCCAAGAAAAAGAAATGCAAAAAGGCAAAATGGTTGTCTCAGGAGGCCTTACAAATAGCTGAGAAAAGAAGAGAAGCTAAAGGCAAAGGAGAAAAGGAAAGATATAGCCATCTGAATGCAGAGTTCCAAAGAGGAGCAAGGAGACATAAGAAAGCTTTCCTCAGTGATCAATGCAAAGAAATGGAGGAAAACAATAGAATGGGGGAAGACTAGAGATCTCTTCAAGAAAATTAGAGATACCAAGGGAACATTTCATGCAAAGATGCATTCAACAAAGGACAGAAATGGAATGGACCTAATAGAAGCAGAAGATATTAAGAAGAGGTGGTAAGAATACACAGAAGAAATATACAAAAAAAGATTTTCAGGACCCAGATGACCACTATTGTGTGATCACTCACCTAGAGCCAGACATCCTGGAATGCAATGTCAAGTGGGCCTTAGGAAGCATCACTACAAACAAAGCTAGTGGAGGTGATGGAATTCCAGTTGAACTATTTCAAATCCTAAAAGATGATGCTGTGAAAGTGCTGCACTCAATATGCCAGCAAATTTGGAAAACTCAGCAGTGGCCACAGGACTGGAAAAGGTCTGTTTTCATTCCAATCCCAAAGAAAGGCAGTGCCAAAGAATGCTCAAACTACTGCACATTTACACTCATCTCACCCGCTAGCAAAGTAATGCTCAAAATTCTCCAAGCCAGGCTTCAACAGACATGAACTGTGAACTTCCAGATGTTCAAGCTGGATTTAGAAAAGGCAGAGGAACCAGAGATCAAATTGCCAACATCCGTTGCATCATTGAAAAAGCAAGAGAGTTCCAGAAAAACATCTACTTCTGCTTCATTGATTATATCAAAGCCTTTGACTGTGTGGATCACAAAAAACTGTGGAAAATTCTTCAAGAGATGGAAATATCAGACCACCTTACCTGTCTCCTGAGAAACCTGTATGCAGGCCAAAAAGCAACAGTTAGAACCGGGCAGGTTCTAACAACAGACTTGTTCCAAATTGGGAAAGGAGTATGTCAAGGCTGTATATTGTCACCCTGCTTATTAAACTTAAATGCAGAGTACATCATGCGAAATGCTGGGCTGGATGAAGCACAAGCTGGAATCAAGATTGCAGGGAGAAATATCTATAACCTCAGATATGCAGATGACACCACCCCTAAGGCAGAAAGGGAAGCGCCTTGATGAAAGTGAAAGAGGAGAGTGAAAAAGCTGGTTTAAAACTCAGCATTCAAAAAAGGAAGATCATGGCATCCGGTCCCATCACTTCATGGCAAATAGATGGGGAAATAATGAAAACAGTGACAGACTTTATTTTGGGGGGGGGCTCCTAAATCACCACAGGTGGTGACTGCAGCCATGAAATTAAAAGACACTTGTTCTTTGGAAGAAGAGCTATGACCAACTAGGTAGCATATTAAAAATCAGAGACATTGCTTTGCTGACAAAGGTCCATCTAGTCAAGGCTATGGTCTTTCCAGTAGTCATGTATGGATGTGAGAGTTGGACTATAAAGAAAGCTGAGTGCCAAAGAATTGATGCTTTTGAACTGTGGTTTTGGAGAAGACTCTTGAGAGTCCCTTGGACTGCAAGGAGATCCAACCAGTCCATCCTAAAGGAAGTCAGTCCTGGGTGTTCATTGGAAGGACTGATGCTGAAGCTAAAGCTCCAATGCTTTGGCCACCTGATGCGGAGAGTCCACTCATTAGAAAAGCCCCTGATGCTGGGAAAGACTGAAGGCAGGAGGAGAAGGGGATGGCAGAGGATGAGATGGCTGGATGGCACCATCGACTCAATGGACAAGAGTTTGAGCAAGCCCTGGGAGTTGGTGATTGACAGGAAAGCCTGACCTGCTGCAGTCCAAGGGGTCACAAAGAGTCGAAGAGGACTAAGCCACTAAACTGAACTGATCCAACTACTCCAAAACTGTTGGTTATATCTTTTTTTCACTGAATTGACTTTATATCTTTGTTGAAACTCAACTGATCACATTTGGTGGATGTATTTTTATACACTGTATTCTCTTCCTTTGATCTATGTGTCTCTATTGATGCCAATACCACACATCTCAATTTCTGTAGCTTTCTAGTCTGTGCTGTGTGCTATGCTGAGTCACTCAGTCATGTCCAACTCTATAGCCTCCCCAGGCTCCTCTGTCCATGGGGATTCTCCAGGCAAGAATACTGGAGTGGGTTGCCATGCCCTCCTCCAGGGGATCTTCCCAACCTGAGGATTGAACCCAGGTCTCCCACATTGTAGGCAGATTCTTTACCATCTGAACCACCAGGGAAGGCCAGCTTTATAGTCTACTTAATCCCAAATATTTTCTAATTTGCCCCATTTAATTTTCTCACATCCTCATGTTATTTACAGTATTTGGAAAATATTTTGATTTTTCAGATATTATTGATTTCTAATTTAAAACATTTGATCAGAAATACACTTTGTGTGACTTGAATCCTTTTATACTGACTGAAACTTGTCTTCTGGACCATAGTGGTAAGTGTCCTATATATTTTTGAATCTAAATGTAAAACATAAACCTCTTAGAAGAAAACAAATGCCAGAAGCATCAAACAAGGATTTGGGAATGATGTCTTAGATAGGAACAAAAGGCACAAGTATTAAAAGGAAAAAAACACAAAAATTGGATTTCATGAAAGTTTCTCATATTTGTCCATCAAGCAACTCTATCCACAGAGTCTAAAGGCAACCTAAAGAACAGTGGGAAATGTCTGCAAATCATATAAATGACAAGGTGTTAGTATCCAGAATATACAGGAGGCCTGTGGAAACTTGACTATGAAAAAGAAAACAAGTTGATTCAAAAATGAATAAAGAGACTTCCCTGATGGTCCAGTGGTTAAGACTCTGCACTTCCACTGCAGGGGGTGTGAATCCGATCCCTGAGTGGGGAACTAAGATCCCACCTACCATGCAGTGAGCCAAAAAAAGAAGAAGAACAAAGGACTTGAATAGACATTATCCAAGGAGATGTATAAATGGCTAATAAGCACATAAAAAGATGCTCAACATAATTTTCATTAAGAAAATGCAAATGAAAATTATGAAGAGAGACCACCTCACATCCAATAGAATGGCTAATATTTTTTTAAAAAGCAGAAAATAAAAAGTGTTGGCAAAGATGTGAAGAAATTGAAACCCTTACACATTGTAGATGGGAATCTAAAATAGTTCAGCTGCTATGGAAAATAATATGGTGGGTTCTTGAAACAATTAAAATTAGAATGACCATACAACCTAGCAAGTTCTCTTCTTGGTATATTCCTAAGAGAATTGAAATCAGGGTCTCACAAAAATATTTGTACACCCACGCTTGTAGCAGAATTATTCATAGCACAACTGAAGTCTCAATCTAAAGATAAGTAGACAAAGAAAATGCGGTCTATGTGTATGATGAAATATTATTCAGTCTTAAAACGGAAGGAAATTCTGATACAAGTAATAGCACAAATGAACCTAAAGGACATTATGCAAAGGGAAGTAAGTCCAATGGACAGGGATAAATATTGCCTGATTCTATTTGTATGATGTACTTAGAATAAGCCAAGTTAGAAACAGTAAATACAACAGTGATTGCCAGGACTGAGGGGAGAGAACGGGGATTTATTGCTTAGTAGGTAAGGAGATGCAGTTTCTCAAGAGGAAGCAAGTACAGGGATGGATCGTGCTGATGGCTGCAAACAGCATGAATGGACCGCGCTGAGCTGTGCACGTAAAAGTGGTGAAGACAGTGAGTATTGAGTGATTTTACCACCATTTAAAAATTGTGCTCCAAGTAGAGTTGTAGAGCGATTGATGAGAGAACGTGTGTAAAATAGTGAGCCCAGGGAATTACCTGAGCAAAAAGGATCCCTCATTGTTTGCACAACTAGGTACGCGCACTCCCACAGTGTCATGGGAAGACAGATGCAAACCTATTGCATGAACTACAAGAGAGATCCAGAGAGGCACAGAGAGATCGGGACTGAGCTGGGCCTCAACTGGTTTGCAGGAGGGGCCTGGGGGCAGGGAGGGGCTCCTGCAGATGGGGGGGCAGGAAAAGAGTGAGGAGAACGTGGGAGTGCGGAGCCCAGGGGTCAGGAGAGGCGCGGGTGGTCATGCTTGCCCTCACCACCTCCCTGGGCCAGGACTCGGACACTAGCTGGATGCAGGTGTGTGGAGTGTGAGAGGACCCAGGCCCTCTGAGTTGGAGGTGCCGGACCCGAGGCCTGAGCTTTTCTTGGGGGAGAAATGGAACCTTCTGGGCTGAAGGCAGCTGCTCAGAACCCCAGTGACCACGGCTGACCCCAGGCCAAGCCCAAAGGGGCTGTTGCCTCTGTACTATGTTTGAGCTGGGTGGGCCTCATTCACCCACAGTCCCAGGAGGCCACCTGAGGGTGGAAGGTCCACAGCAGGCTGGCTGGGTGACTGAGGTGGGGAGGGAAGGGAAGAGTAAGCCCACTGCCCCCTAAGGGCCAGGGTGGGGGGGGGGGGGTGCGGCCTTGGTTCACATCCTGACAAGGTACCAGCGGATGATAGTGTATGCACAATAGGGTGAACCCCGGGGCAATGAATCCACCAAGGGTGGGTTTCTCCTGGGCTGAGAGATTTTATCTGCTGATGAAAATTCTAGTTCCTTTTTGAAACTGTTTCCTTCCCTAGGATTGCAAGGTCATGAGGACCCCTTTAAAGAGTTCAAGGTGAGGCAGTGGTGATGTACACAGATCATCCTTTGGAAGCATGGTGCTCCATGCCTTGGGTGCTAAGTCACTTCAGTCGCTTCAGTCCCACCCTTTGCGACCCCATGGACTGTAGCCCACCAGGCTCCTCTGTCCATGAGATTTCCCAGGCAAGAAATCTGGAGTGGGTTGCCGCTTCTCCAGAGGAACTTTCCAACCCAGGAATCGAATCCTCATCTCCTGTGTCCCCTGCCCTGGCAAGCATGTTCTTTACCACTAGCGCTACCTGGTAAGCTCAGATCCGCCTTTGATTTGGGTCAGATTCCGGGTGCAACTTGCTGGGCAGGTGGCAAATTCTGCTGCAGAGCTATAGGGTCCCGCCCCTCTTTGGGACAGAGAGATTGAGTGAGATTGGTCTCAGGGCTGAATGGGGGGACAAGACTAAGTTGAGATAAGCTTTATACTATTTAGTTTGATGTAGTTACTTTAAAAGACAAAAGAAGGGGAAGTATATTTAATCTTAAATGAGAAGAGGAAAAATTTCTTAAGTTTTTCTTTTTCTACATCCAGAATTCAAACCGTCATGGCCTGTGTTTCTTTAGGTTTATCTTCGAGGCAACTAACACCAATTTTTAAAGTTCTGATTTTATGATGAGGCTCATTAACATCCACAAGAGAGCGACAGAGGATGAGATGGTTGGATGCATCACCTATTCAGTGGACAGGAACTTGGCAATCTCTGGGAGATGGTGAGGGACAGGGAGGCCTGGCGTGCTGTAGTCCCTGGAGTCGCAAACAGTTGGACACAACTTAGCGACTGAACAAGAACAACATATACAAAATTTTGCCTCTTTCCTCCTGAGCCCAGCCTGCCCTTGGCCTTTCCAGCTCTGACCCAAGAGCCACTCTGCTCCCCAGAGATCAGAGCCTTTCCAGCCTGCAGGACTCTCCAGGCGCACCTTGCCCCGCCTCTACTTGCTCAGGCTGTCCTCCCTGTCCTCTCCCAGAACCCGTCTGTGCCTGTTTCCTTCTGCCCTGGATGCCTCGGCTCTTCCCCCGGGCCCCGGCAGAGTGGCTCTGACCCCCTCAGGGATTCCCATATTTATCAGGCAGCCTCCCAGCGTGAGGAGCAGGGCCTGACTGTCCTCCAAGGCTCCGTGCCTGCTGCTCCTCTGTAGGGAAGGCTGCCTCCTCCCTCCAGGTAACCACTGCTCACTCCTCAAGGGTCCCTTCTTCCACAAGCTCCCTGAACCCCGAGCCCAAGCCAGGCTGTGCTGGTGGGTGCTCTCGGGTCTCCCCGCACTCTCATCCCAGCATCAAATGAGGTCATGTGAACAAAGAACCTATGGGGCGCTAGGCACTTAGCAAGCGCTGGGCAGTGCTGGCTTCCTCCCTGCTCCAAGGTTCATGGCCACTGTGACTGCCCTTAATCCATCGCCCAGCAGCTCCAGCGCAGGAGTGCGGGGACCACCCACGAGGGGCAGGGTTCCCAGTGCTGGCTCCTAGGGCTCAGAGAAAGGGGATGGGAAGCCAGAGCGAGGCTCAGCACCGCCCCTGCAGCTGTGGGCAGGCCTGGGAACTGGCCCCTCCTGGAGCCTGGAACCAGAGGTCCCAAGTACTAACTCACCCAGCAGAAAGACGAAAGAAGTCCACCTTAAGAACAGCTGGAGCAATGGTGACCGGAGGAGTGCGAAGACAAGGAGTGCTGGTTTCTGACAGAGACCATTCTTAAGGGATGATGATCATCACTTGCGAAGAATCAAAGTGTGCAAAGCGCCTAGCCGAAGTAGTTTTGTTAGGCTCGGGTTTGGAGGTGGAGCGCAGACCTGGGACGCAGGAGCCAAGTCCCCGCCCTTATTGCCGGGTGGTTCAGGGTGAAGCCCGACGGTCTAGGGCGGTGGCAGGGCCCCGCCGGCAGCAGCCTAGGGCTTCTCTTTCCTTGGCCCCGAAATCCCGGCCTCAACCCGCGCGGCTGCACCCGGGTCACCCGGCTCCCCGAGCACGTGCTCGGTCAGCGCGGAGCCAGAGACGCGCGCCTCTGATTCCGAGGCGGACACCCGCGCGCCTGCATGGCCACCGGAACGGCTTCAGGCGGCAGCCGGCTGCCCAGGGGTTCGGCGGTCTTCACCACCTTCCCCGACCTGCTCTTCGTCTTCGAGTTTGTGAGTCGCTGAGCGCCAGGGAGGGCGGGATGGGACGGGGTGGGCAGTGCCGTGCGCTCTGCCCGCCCGCCCGTCCCGGAACCGCACTGGTCCGGGAGCACAGGGTGGGATAGAAAAGGCCGGTGAGGACTGTCTCTTCCCCGCCGCCACATGCAGCCTTCCGGCCCCTTCTAGCCCACGACGACGGGGAGACCGTCACCGGAGCTTAGGTGGAGAAACCAAATTCACACGGCTCAGTGGTCGGAAGCTGGCCCGGGGCCACCGGCAGCGCGCCGGTACCAAAGCTGCGCTCCCAGCTTGCTTCCCATGGGCTTCTTGGCGATCGACGTCCTTGTAGAGGCGCCCAACTCTCTCCATGGTTAGGATTTTGTTTAAAAAATATAAAAATTGACAAAAGAAAAATTAAGTATTACCAAAAAAGGTGTGGAGATAGGGTTGGTGTTGTAGGAGGAACCGAATCCGGATTATTTTCTCTTGGACGTTTCTGGTGAGTGAACGAAATTGTGGCAATCTGGAAATGATAAAACCGGCCGTCGTTTGCTCGCCACAGTCATTGTGCCCAGTGTGAGGGATGGAGGGAGGGAGAGGGGCCTGTGAGAGCCGGGCCCTGACTTGGCTGACCTTGAGCATCCAAGAACTCCTGCCCATGCGGTTGGTCCCTCCTTACACTGGAGCCGCACAGCCTCAACGCGAGGCTTCGAGGCTGCGGGGAAAGCGCTTCCTGCTCTGGGCTCCTGTGAAGTGCTCCCTGGGGGACTCAGCCTAAACTTCCCAGGGCCTCACCTAAAGGCGGTGCAGGGAGGCGGGGGCGGGTGTGGGGTGGCAGGCAGGCTGTATTTCTTCTGTGGCTTTAACGCCAGAAGCCATGAGAGACATTTCCCTACACCCCCACCGCAGAAATGGCCACCTGGAGAGTCTGTTGGAAAAAAAAACGTCCAAACCTGTTTAGAAACGGGTCCCCAGCTTCTTGTCTCCTGATTGTCAAGGAGATGTGAACAGAAAAGGGAGCAGGTTCTGTCTTCCATGGAGGGTTGGGGGAGATGGCAGAAGGGTAGCCTGGTTGCACCCTTGTGGAGGAACTGGCATCTAGGAGAAACCTTGGACACCTCTGGACCTAGCCACACCATTTGTAGGTGGGGACACTCAGGCCCAGAGTGGAAAGGACTGGTATCCACTAGAATATTCCTTCCCAGACCACTCATCTCTGTGCTTTCACTCAGCACTGAGCCTGTGCTTGCCCGAGGCTGTGTTTCTGGAAATAATCCTGTAGAACCTATGACCAGGGAATAAGCAGTGAATGGGTGGTTCCTTCAGAGCCTACTGTATATACAAAGGATGCTGGCTAAAGGTGAGGTGTGGTGGGGCAGAGAGATTTTTTAAGCAACAAAAGGACTTGCTAGTGTCTCTAGGTTGCCCTGATGAGTGGCTTGCTCTACCTTTGTAACTGTTTGGGGAGCATTATAACAAGTCATGAAAGTGTGCGTTAGTTGGGCTTCATGCAGAAGACTCTGGTGCGCCCTCCTCCTCTTGCCCAGACAAGGTCTGGCTCAGGTGGCGGCAGGTGTGTGTGCTGGGGGTAGGGGGATCCTGGCGTCGCAGAGGGACAGCCTCCCAGCGCCCTCTGCCTCCTTTGTCATCACCGCTTAGTGGGTGGAGTGCCCCGGAGTGAAGGACGAGCCCAGCCTGCTGGGGGGAGTCTTTGGTGATGAGGAGGATCCCCCTAAAGCAACAAGTAGAAGTAGAAAACCAGGTGTAGGAAACCTCAGATCTATGGGCTAACCTGAAATGAGTCATTTTGATGCCTGCAGATAGTAGGGGCTTCTAGGAGAAATGTCTCCTTTGCCCCAAATACTCCTCTCACACCTGTCTTAGAAGTAATTTTTTTCTCCTCCCCTGCTTTCCAGCTCACACCCCTCCCACTTCCAGAGGGCCCTGGATGCCTCAGTGTCATCCCAAATTTTTTACTTCCTCCTTGAACTGGGGATGGGCTCATAGGGTGCCTGGGAGGGCAGAAAAGAAAGCAGATGCCCGTTCTTCATATTTTCGTCTGTACAAGTTGTAGGCATACAAAGCTGTATGTGTTTTGATGTGTGGAAAGAGTAGAGAACTAAAGGGCCTAAGAAGCAGCTGGCCAATCTGGGAGGGTTGTTTATGTTTTTTTAATTATGAACTGTTTCAACAACAAAACATACACAACCCAGTGAAGAAAATGGACAAAAGACTTGAATACACAGTACTCCAAAGAAGACATGCAAATGGTCAATAAGCATGTGAAAAGATACTCATCATCATTAATCATTAGGAAAGTGAAATCAAAGCCCCGCGACCACTGACCCGTTGAGCAACAACTACTGAGCCCGCAGGCCCTGGAGCCCGTGGTCCCCTGCAGTGAGAAGCCTGCGCAGTGCAAGTGGAGAGGAACCCGGCTGTCCGCAACTAGAGAAAGCCTGCACAGCAATGAAAATTAAATAAGTAAAATGTTAAAAACAACAACAACAATGAGCTACTACTTCACATGAAATTAGGACTACTGTTGTCAAAAAACTGGAAAATAAGTACTGGCTAGGATGTGGAGAAATTGGGACCCTCAGACATTGCTGGTGGGAATGTAAATTTGTTCAACTGCTAATTCCTCAGAAATAATTACCAGCCGTCATCACAAAAATCTACGACAATAATGGAGAGGGTGTGGAGAGAAGGAAACAGGTCCTACACTGTTGGTGGAAATGTAAATCGGTACAACCACTATAGAGAAGAGTAGTATGGAGATTCCTTAAAACACTAAGATAAAGCTACCATCTGATACTGCAATCCCACTCCTGGGTGTATAGCTGGAGAAAAACACGGTCTGAAAGGAAATATCCACCTCAGTGTTCTTTGCAGCACAGTTTAAAATAGCCAAGAAATGAAAGCAATCTAAATGTCCATTGACAGATGAATCGATAACGAAGATGTGGCACACACATGCAATGGAATATTACTCAGCCATTTAAAAGAATGAAATAATGCCAATTGCAGCAACATCAGTGGACCTGGAGATTATCATACTAAGCGAAGTAAGTCAGACAGATATCATATGATATTGCTTATATGCAAATCTTTTAAAAATTATACAAATGAACTTATTTATAACAGACACAGACTCACAGAGAATACATTAACGGCTATCCAGGGGACTGGTGGGGGCAGGGATAGATTGGAAGTTTGGGATTGACATGTACACACTGCTATATTTTAAATAGATAACCAACAAGGACCTACTGTATAGCACAGGGAACTCTGCTCAATATTATTTAATAACCTCAGTTGGAAAAGAATTTGAAAAAGAATAGGTACATGTGTATGTATAGATGGATCACTTTGCTGCACACTTGGAACTAACACGACTTTGTTAATCAGCCATCCTCCAATATAAAATTAAAATTTTTAATTAAAATTTTAAAAACAATAATTACCACATGACCCAGCAATTCCAAACCTAGGTTTAAGATCAAAAGAATTGAATACAGAGACCTGAATAGGTTCATAAACATGCATGTTTATAGCAACTCCTTTCACAATAACTAACAGGTAGGAATAGCTCAAGTGTCCCATCAGTGGGTGAATTAATAAAGAAATTGTGATATTCCATGCATTGGAATATTACTCAGCCTTAGAAAGGAATGAAGCACTGATCCATACTACAGGGTTAATAAATCTGAAAACGCTATGCTGAGAAGCCAGACACAAAAGGTCACGTGGTACTGGATCCCATTTATATGAAAGGCACAGAATAGATAAATCTGTAGACATAGAACACAAATGAGTAGTTTCCTAGGGCCTGAGAAGAGAGAGAAATGGGGAGCAGTTTAATGGGCATGGTGTTTCCTTTTGGGGTGATAAAATGTTTTGGAGCTAGAGATGGTGGACTGCACAACATCATGAATGTATTAAATACCGCTGAACTGGTCAAGGTGAAATGGGTCATTTCCTGTTGTGCCAATTCCCCGTCAATTTGCTTCTTTAAATAATTTATCTACTTTGGCTGTGCTGGGCCGTCGTGGCTGTGCAGGCTTCTCTCTAGTTGTGGAGAGTGGGCTTGCTCCCACCGTGGGCCGTGGGCACCTTCTCTCCTCGCAGAGCACAGGCTTGACGGCGCGCGGGCCTCAGCCGCGTGGGCTCCGGAGCATAGGCTCAACAGTGGCCCACGGACTTAAGTGCTCCGGGCCACGGGGGGTCTTCCCAGGCCAGGGATCAAACCGGCCTCTCCTGTATTGGCAGGGGGATTCTTTACCACCGAGCCACCAGGGAGACCCTTCCACTTCAGCCTCTTAAAACTTAAGAACTATTTCAAATATTATTGAAAAGTATATATGATATTTTTGGAGAAGGAAATGGTAACCCACTCCAGTATTCTTGCCTGGAGACTTCCATGGAAAGAGAAGCCTGGCGGGCTACAGTCCATGGGGTTGCAGAGTCGGACACGACTGAGCGACTCACACTACACTATATATAATACTTTAATGAATACCCATGTAATTATCACTCAGCTTTGTCAGATCTTAATGTTCCTCTCAGTATTAAGGAAATAGAACTTTCAGATGACATCCAAGCCCCCTGGATATTCTGCTTATTACTGTCTCTTCTCCTTCCAGCTACAGAACCACCCCTGGGCTGAATGTGTGTTCAGGGTTAAAACTTGACTGCACCCCTAACTACCTATGACTACACGTGGTGTGGTTTTATGTTTTCTCACTTTATGAAAGTTTTGTTGCCCTGTACATATCCTTCTGCAACAGGCTTTTCATGCAGCCTTGTTCTGAGATTAATACATCTTGACACTCTTTATCCATCTTCTGTTGATGGGCGTTTGGGCGATTTCCAATCTGCTTCATTTTGATATTGCAGACAACACTGCCAAAGAACATTCTTGTATTCACTTTACTTGTATGTTGGGAATTTCTTTCACGAACACACAGAGATTTGACTTGCTGGGTCATAAGGGTTGCACATCCTCCTATTCCCAGACGTTAGCACATCACTGTTCAAAAGGGTTATTCTACCTTACATAGCCTGGGAGCGGCATTACCAGGAAGCTAATAAATATTAATTAAGCTCAGGACCCTTGCTTGCTCGGGCCCCTTCTAAGACTCTGGCTTGCTTTGCATTCTTTTAGAAAGAAGGTTCCCATACTGTATAACCCTCCTGACTCCCACCAGCAGCTTATCAAAGTCTCCATTGTTCCCAGACCTTGCCTCACTTGGTAGAGTCAGACTTTGTAATTTTCTTCTAGTCCAACGGGTGTGAAAGTCTTGATCAATTTTTTAAATCTGTGGTCCAGTGAGTTGTTGCTTACTCCCAGTCTGTATTCCCATACCTGACTTCCCAATAGCCTGGGAGTTGCGGATGCCAGACCTTCAGCCTCCAGGTCAGCAGGATGGACACCACTCCCCTCCCAAGACCAGGACACCGCCCAGGAGCAGGGAAGAATGCTATCTCGGGTGCGGCGTGGCCGCGCTCCCCAAGGCCTGCACCCCGACCCTGGGGCCCCTGACCTCTGAAGCCTGCAGGGTCGTCACAGGAAGAGGAAGGCAGGCACAACCCGGTGGTGAAAGCCTGTCTCTGAGCCACACACACCACGCAGCTGTTGCCAGAAGTGGGGTCACAGAACAGGGCATGCTGAGCCAGGGGAGGCTGGGGGAGGGGCACTTCCTCTGCAGTTCACCAGCCCCAGGGCCGAAGGACCGCTGGGAGCAGGAGCAAGGCTCGTGGGGCAGCCTCCTCTCCACCAGTGTGACTCCTCCCGGCCATTTCTCAAGCCGACCCTACATACGAGGGCAGTGTCATGGTGAACTGCTCTTGCGTCACCCTGTGTAACTCTCACACACACACAGAGGTCCTGACCTGGGCTCCACAGCCAGCCTGTCGAAGCTGGCACTCAGCAGCTGTGAGGATGTGAGCAGGCAACTGTGCCTCAGTTTTTGCATCAATAAAATGGGGACATGACAGTATAAACCTGTGGGATGCTGTGAGGAATAAGTGAATGTCATATACACAAAGCTCTTAAAACAAGTGATGCACACAGTTACTGTTCAGTAGCAATCAGGTGCAATTATTAATTTATTAATACCTCAAATGCATGGTCTGAGATCACCTGGCTAGTGTGTGCTGAAAGGAGGCAAGCGGAGAGGGGGCAGGGGCAGTAAGGATGATCCATACCATCTTTTCTTTAGATGCCCTTCTCAGGCAGGACGTTGAGTAGATTTGGGAGTGGGTGAGGCTGTTGAGGGAACATTTAACTTGTCTCTGGGGTCAAGTACCACACAGATAGCCTATCTCAATAGGGGCGTCCCAAAGACTCTTCTCACCAAAGAGGGGAACGGAGGGCAGAAGTGGGTATGTCCTCTGCTAGGAGCTGCTCTGGCCAGCCTGACCAGGGGTGGTGGCCAAGGAGGAGAGGATGCTGTGGCTGCCCTTCCTGTCTTGTGCCTTCAGGGTGGCACCAGCATGGTGCCAGGACCCTGGGGAAAGCTTTGTGAATTCTGAGCACATACTAATAGCAAATTGCTATATCTGCCAGAAGGCCTAGGAGCAGTTACCACTGGGCCTGGTTTAGGTTTTCAAACATGATTTGTCATCGTGTCAGTTTATCACTGTCTGGCAGCACACTGTTTCAGGGCGAGGGCACCTGCTGGCACAAAACCTTGCCCCCAATCTCCCACAGCCTCCATCGTGTCCTCCAGCTGCCTGCTGATAAGCCAGACACTGCTGATCGAGGGACCTGGCCAGAAGGGGACCACCCAACCAGCTCTCACGTCTGAGGACTCCTCCGTAAGACAGACCAGCCCCTCCGTGGTCTCTGTTCATGGTGCCCCTTTGGTGTGGGTGCCGGTGCAGCTAAGTCCTCTGTACCCAGCTGACCTGGAAACCCACTCTGAGAGCACCCTCTCCTGTACTGCAGGCCAGGCAGGGTCTGTCCGCTGCCTGATGCAAGACTCTGCCCATGCCCCTGGCACTCAAGGGGCTCTCTGAGACACTAGTTCTCAGCCTGCGTCCACAGGAAAGGGACTGGCGTTTATCTCCTACCTGGCTAATGTGTTTGAATCAGAAGAGAATCCTCGACCACAAGGGCAGAAAAAGGGTAAAACTGACAACCACACCCATTCCCAAAGAGAGAACCTGAGGCCCTGCAGAGCAGTGCCATTGGCTGAGGGCGCTCTGCTCACTGCGGCACATGCACTGTTGTGAGCTTGCCGCACGGCTGGCCCCCTGGGTGCCTCCCATCAGATCTCCTGTTTTTCTTGCACAGAACCCACTCCTGTCTGATCTAAGCGTCCAAGGATTTTTGTCTCTTATGGCTGACATTCATATTTTTCATGAAACCTCCTTATTCTTCTGTATCCTGCTGGGTAAAGCCAGTGGGCACAGGGAGAGAAGAAGGTCCATCCAAACGAGGGCAAGCCTGTCTACAAGCCCCTGGCTTTGTGGATCTGAGGTCATGACCTCTACATCTGTCCGTATGCTCCTGGAGCTCACTGACCCTGAGGACACCAAGCAGAGTGTCTTCTGGATGACGACAGGGGCAAGAGTTCCCATCCTCAGCCCGCAGGCCCTCAGGAGGATGGTGCCAAGTCCTGCAGCTCCTTGGACCCTCTGACTGCAAAGCCATGTCCACCTGTGTCCCAGCCCAGGCCTTTTCTGGCTAGGGAGACTTCACTGGAATGGAGATGGACCAGGAGAAGGGGAGGCAGGTGCAGAGACTCCCAGCACAGTTGTGCCTTGTCCACAGGGGGAGCTGGACTGGGGCACTGAGGTCATGACCCCTACATCTGTCCTTACGATCCTGGGGGCTCCCCAACCCTGAGGACACTAAGCAGGGTGTCTTCTGGATGATGACGAGGAGAGAGTACTTCTCTCATGCCTGTCCTATGTCATCCAAGACCAGGACCTCTTGGGTCCTGGACTTGGACATTTAGGGGCCAATTTTTTTTAATGCTAATAACATAGTGTAACTAATTCATTTTGCAAAGTAAAGACCAAAAGGATCAACTAGTCACTACCATTTTATAAAAGAAAGGATATTTTTATATCAAAAATACTTGCTGTTATTCAGTTGCTCAGTCATGTCTGATTCTGTGACCCTATGGACTGCAACACGCAAGGGTTCCCTGTCCTTCACCATCTCCCGGAGTTTGCTCAAACTCATGTCCATTGAGTCAATGATGCCATCCAACCATCTCATCCTCCGTCATCCCGTTCTCCTCCTGACTTCAATCTTTCCAGCATCAGGGTCTTTTCCAATGAGTTGGCTCTTTGCATCAGGTAGCTAAAATATTGGAGCTTCAGCATCAGTCGTTCCAATGAGTATTCAAGGTTGATCTCCGTTAGGATGGACTGGTTGGATCTCCTTTCTGTCCAAGAGACTCTCAATAGTCTTCTCTAGCACCACAGTTCAAAAGCATCAATTGTTTGGCACTCAGCTTTCTTTATGGTCCAGCTCTCACATCTATACATGACGACTGGGAAAACCATAGCTTTGACTATATGGGCCTTTGTCAGCAAAGTGATGTCTCTGCTTTTTAATACGCTGTCCAGGTTTGTCATAATTTTTCTTCCAAGGAGCAAGCATCTTTTAATTTTGCGGCTGCAGTCACAGGATTTTGGAGCCCAAGAAAACAAAATCTACAACAGTTTCCATTGTTTCCCCATCTATTTGCCATGAAGTGATGGGACCAGATGCCATGATCTTAGTTTTTTGAATGTGGAGTTTTAAGCCAGCTTTTTCACTCTCCTCTTTTACCTTCATCAAGAGGCTCTTTAGTTCCTCTTTGCTTTCTGCCATCCAAAAGTTAGGAAGGATATAACCTCAGAATTAGCTCTTCTAATGATAAAACTGGATGGCATATTTCCTTTCTCGTGCTAACGAATTTTTACCTTGTATATGACTCAGTTTGCCCATCTCACAAATGGTTCAGTATGAGGATTAAGCGGGTTAACATTTGTAGCCTCTGGGCCTGGGCTCTCCTGGTCCGACCCTCGCCCCTTCTCCCCCCTCTGCAGGTCTCTGGGGGGCTGGTGTGGATCCTCATCCTCTTGGCCCAGGTGCCTGTCCCCCTGGTCCAGGGCTGGGTCCTGTTCGTGTCTGTGTCCTGCTTCATAGTCACCACTCTCCTGCTTTGCCTCTACATTGTTGGTGCCCATAAGAACTGGAGTTTCTGGATCACCCTGGTGAGTCCCGCCCTGCGTGTCCAGGGGCAGGGGGTAGTGATGGACACTCCCCTGGGAGGCGGGCTTTTCCAGTGCTGGGTGAGGAGCCCTCCAAGGCCGAGCAGCCCACAGCAGCCCAGGGCTCCCGCGCAGGAGGCTGACTGTCCCCGCCTGGTTCTCCGGGGGCTGCTCTGCCTTCTCCTCTGTGATCTCCCTTCTCCTGGAAACCAGCAGCCTGACATCCCTCCCTGTCCCTCCCCCACCTGCCAGGCGTCGGTCGGCGTCTCCCACCGCCCAGCGGGACCAGCTTTCACCTCCAGGAGGGGCCGGGGAGCCGGGGGATGGGGGTGAGGGGTGGGGGGGGTGGGTCCTGCTGCCCCGTGTGAGGAGTGCTCACTGCCCCGCTTCCGTCCCGCCTCTAACGCGGGGTCACCAGAGAGGAACCTGGCGGGGAAGAGGGATGGCCTGTGATCGCTCTTCGCGTGAATTCTGCCTGAGGCCCGTGAAGGGGGGAACTGACACCTGGGTCACCTGCCCTGACCTCCCTTGGACGGGCGTGGGGCTGTTAGCCAGGCCCCGTACTCTCCAAAGCCCTCCAGCCTAGACTTAGAAACCCCCTCCATTCACAACCACTCAAAGCCCCGTTCTAGTACGTTTTTCCTTTTAACCATACCTGGAGCCCCACTAGACTACCCCCCAAAATGAACAACAAAACAATGGACACGGCCTAACCTTCTCCCTCTGCACTGGCACCAAGACCGCATCTGAACTCCGGACCGTGACCACGGATAACACAGCTCATGTCCAAATCCAGTTTCCAACAATCCAAGAGGCCCTCTCCCGCCCTTACTAGATCTCATCTCAGGTGAAAGCCCCTCCTCCTTTAAGGTCCTTGCTCTGCCTCCCAAACCAGCTAGCAGCCCTGGTTAGTTAATCAGTTCTTGTGAGAAGGGGGCTGGGGCTGGACCGGAGGTTGGGGCGGGGAAGGGGTAACAGAGGGGCCTGGCCAGGCAGGGACAGGTGGGGTCAATGGGCCCTCTGGGACCACAGCTGCCCACGTCACCACGGGCACCCCGCCTCTCTGACGGCCCTTTCTGACCTGCAGGACACAGCCTACCATTGCCTCGCCGCCCTGTTTTACTTCAGCGCCTCTGCCCTGGAAACTCTGGTCACTATCGGCCTGCAAGACGACATATACAAACACTACAGTGAAAACATCTCCGCTGTGGTGAGTCCTCAGTTCAGCCTCAGTGTTCACAGCTCCCGCCGCCCACTGATGGGGGCTCTGAGCAGAAGGGTTCCCGAGTCCTCCCTGGAGGTTCTTAGTTCACTTAATTCTCAACCAAGTAAACCTTCCCCCCCGATTTCTGGAAAAACAAAGCCCCAGAGAGGGGAACTGATGCACCCAGATCCCCTCGGGCACAGTCAGTGCTGCGGTGCCCAGGCCCGGGCTGGCCAGGGGTCTGAGCCTGGGCGGGCTTTGAGGGGGCAGATGCGGGAGGGGGCGTGACCGCGAGGGCCTGCACTTCGGAGCTCCTGTGAACAATCTCATTTCCCCCTCACAGCAGCCCGAGGATGCAGGTGCTGTTATCACACCCATGTCACAGATGGGGAGCCAGGCCCCAAGAGCGTGCACAACTCCCCCTGGGGTGACCAGGAGCTGGAGGAGCCTGGGGTCCAAGTGTGAGCAGAGTCTGGCCGCGTGGGGTCCAGGCTGCCCCTGAGGGCCTTCCAGGGACGCTCGCGGTCAGGGTGGGGACAGCGTTGAGACCAGGGATGGGAAACTGAGCGGCCAGTGTCTCCCAGGCCCTGGCTCGGGGGCTGCGGGGAGGCACCTCCAGGCACAGCATGTCCAGGCCTCCAGCTGTGGGTGTCCGCTTCTGGGACTAGACCTTTGTCTCTTGTCGACGGCATCTCCTTCCTGACAGCTCTGAGAACCTGTGCAGTAAGACGGTGTGAACTTCACACTCATTCTTTCTGCAGGTCTCTTGTGCCTCTGAACCTCAGTTTGCTCACCTATAAAATGAGACAGCAATTCTTTTTGTTTCCCTGGAGGATGAGAGAGCTATTAAACCACTTCCTCCCAAGACTTCCCAGGTAGCAATGGGTAGAACAGGGGCTGGAACCTCCCTCACCCCATTAGGAGAATAGATGGGGTGAGACTGTGTCCTGGGGGCACCTTGCCTGCAGGTCCCTAAGCTCTAAAAGGAACTGTGGGGACAAGACCCCTTAGTGGGCCATGAGTTCATGACTTTTCTCGTTGCTGAAATGGATCAGAATGACAGGGAATTCAAGAGAGAGGGGACATATGTATAACCTACAGCTGATCATGTTGATGTATGGCAGAAACCAACACAATATTGTAAAGCAATTACCCTCCAATTAAAATGCATAAATTAAAAAAAAAAAAAGAATGGCAAGGAATGAGAATGTATTGTTTCCTAGAAATCTTCTCCAGAGTTGTGCTTGTGTAGGCTTGCATCAGCGTGCTAATTCATATCAGATGTATTTCTAACCATGAACATTGTTTAAAAAACAAGAAAAAGTTGAAGAAACATTACTCCTTACTTAGACCTCTAGGAAACCCTGAGGTCAAATGTGACGACAGGCCACAACATGACCATCCTAGGTGCCAAAGCTGTGCCCCCGCACGCCTTTTGGGAAGGGTAGGTCAGAGGGCAGCAGAGGATGAGATGGTTAGACAGCATCACTGACTCAGTGGACATGAGCAAACAGGAGGTGGTGAAGGACAAGGAAGCCTGGCGTACTGCAGCCGAAGGGGCCACAGAGCCAGACACACCTGAGTGACTGAACAGCAGAGGTTGAAATAAAACCCACGGCGGGGGCGGGGGGTGCCGCTGGGCTCTGGGGAGGGGGTTAGTGTGGGTGCCCTTCCTGCTCCGAGGGAGGGGTCTTGGGCAGAGAGCCTCGAAGCCTGTCTGCTCGTCCCCAGGGGCCCATCCCCTTCCCCGGGGAAGCCACACACTCCCCTCAGCTCCCAGCCGCTCCCCAGTTCCATAAGCAGGGCCCCCTCATGGTCCCTGGGACCCCCTCAACTGTCCCACAGCGTGGGAGCCTCTCCCATGTTAGTTCATCTCCCAAGATGGCTCCCAACGACAGCAAGGCAGCAGCTGGTTGCTCCTCCTTCCCCTGGGAGGGTCATCCGCCTCCTCCCTCACCTTCAAGGGACTGTTTCTTCACCCCCCACAGTAGAGAACCCATCGGTACCTCCCTCATCCCAACCCCAGCAGCTGGAAACTCCTGACCCCACACCCAAGGTCAAGCCAGATGCAAATGTTTGCTTGTGGGCAGGCAGCCCTCAGGGCCAGCCACTCGGAGCTGGGTGATAGGATAGACGGTGCCCCAGTGAAAACATGGCAGGTCAGGGCCTTGACCAGGCAGTGTGACCGTCTGCCACATTTCTCAGCCTCTGCTTCCAGCAGCTTTCTCAGTAAGCCCCCTCTTTTCAGCAAAAGCTCAAAATTCCTTCTCCCCATGCCAGTCCCTCACTTCCTGTGTCCTGGCTTCCTGGCCTATGCTTGTGAAATTCAGGATCTTAGCATAAAATTCTCGTGGGGGTCTGAGGATGTCCAGGCAGCAATGAGACCTTAAGCAGAGCCAGCAAACCCACGTTGTCATATTCTCTGAGCCAAGGCTGCTGGAATCACAGTTGGCAGACTCGGGTGGTCCTGGTGTGCAGGAAGGAAGTTTTCCATGAAGAGCAGGGGATATTCGCCTGCAAGTATCTTTGGAGGGGTCTTGAGGGCCCTCATTTCCAACTGGGTGGCACCAAATGGAGATGTGTGATGGTAGATGGCTGACTTTGCATGCCAAGGTCAGGAGATGCAATAGGTCACCTGGAGTCGCTGCCTAGAGCGTTCTGGGCTACACCTGGGCTCTGCAGGAAAAGATGACTATGTGAGTGATGGGAAGCAACGGCAGCCCACACACTTCAGGGCCAAGTGTCATGCAAGCCGCCAGCCCAGCTTGGAAGGCCCAGGACTTGCCCTCCACCAGGCACCCCCAGTAATGGTTATTTTTCTTGGTTTCAGGTGTTCTCAATCATAGTCTCACTGCTGTACGTGGTCCATGCCGTGTTTTCTTTAATCAGATGCAAGGTTTCCTACAGGAACAGAGAACATTCCTGAAAACACAGACAATGGTCACTAATCAGGCTGCCTTCCAGCATAACATTTGAGGATGCAGAATTGCTCTTGATGGTGGAAAAGGAAAACAAAAAGCGACATTCTCTCTGTGGGTGCTATGTTGACTATTCATGTACCTTCATGTCAGGGTAAAGGGCTCGTTACCTTTAGCCTCCAAGAGTTGAGAGGTCTTTCTAGGGTCATTTCCTATTGAATGGGGTGGTGGAGTGGGAAGTGGGGACTGTGATCTGAGAGACCACAAAACAAGGATCCCCCACTGGTCCCTGGACTGAGTCTTTGTTGCTGTCGATTGCAATTTTCCATGGGCTCTTTTGAGTATCCATCTTGCAGCATGTTTCTAGGTCTTCATGGATACCTTACATCTTCAAGGATATTCTAGTTGTCATAGAGAATAAAACTCTCCCAGCAAATATTTACAGATGTGCAGGATGAAACATGATAAACTCTTCAAAAATTTATAAAGTGCCTTTATGGTCAATCCTCTCACGGGGCTAGTTCTTGTTTTTTTTATTCTCCCATGTGAGCAACACCATCATGTCAGCTTGCTTTCTAAGGAATCCTTGCTTAGACCAAATCTCAGAAGCAGCATCAAAGGGCAGTTCAGATGACAGCTCTTTGTTATTCCAGAGTAACTGTACCAGAAGAGGCCACTTTCACTGAGTCTACTTAAAACTTCAGTTAAAATGTTACAGTAGGGACTTCCCCAGTAGTCCAGTGACTAACACTTCACACTCTCAATGCAGGGGACCCAGGTTCAATCCCTGGTCAGGTAACTAGATCCCACATGCCACAACTAAGACCCAGCACAGCCAAATAAATTTTTTAAAATGTTGCAGTAAATTAGGAGCAAAAGATTTGATCAGGGCTTATACTGAAAATTTTAAATACAAAGAAATGATAGGAAGTTTGTCACATATTTAACAAAATTTGCAACCAAGTGTTGACCGAGAAAATTTCATTTTTTCATAAAGCACCCGTGATGCTAACACAGGCTCATGTTCAACCCCAACAACAACAAAAAAGAAACTGCAGGCTTAGTTGAATTTCTGAGGTTTTCTCAAGGTTTTGAAACTTCAGTCATTCTCTTTATAAAGAAGCTGTGACATGCTTTCTCTCTTTTCCCTTTTCAGTTGCCAGTAACACTAAAGCCTCGTTAGTCCCAAGCTTTGCAGAAGATTCTGACATGACTTTCTCATTCCTCAAATCCTGAGTCAGTTTTATAATGTGCAGTTTCATTGGGCATTTGATTTGCATCTTCTTTGCACTGGATGTAATGAGGATGGGAAGCCTCAAAAAATGCCCTCCCTGTTTTCCCTCACCCAGACCACTCGCCTCCCTACCCCTAGCAAACCTTGGTCCAGTCTTCCTGCTAGTGCATCTCACTGCTCAGCTCTGTCTGCATCCAGCTGTTTAGGAAGTGTCTGCAGGTGCAAGTTCTGGCCAGTGGGCCGTCCTGCCTGCTAAGTGCAGTGCTCCCAGGAAACGCATGTGGCCTGGCGAAGAGGGCAGGTAAGAAGCTGAGCAATAGCAGAAAGGTCCTCAGACCAGAGAGACTGGGTGTTGACGGAGCACCTAGTGTGTGCTGGGACCTCTCGATGTAGGCAGAGGAAATTTTAAAACAATTATAGAAACAGAGGAGGAAAGGGGATTTGAAGAGAGGTAAGGTTTGTATACTTCACTCAAACCAGCACAAAGTCATCACCAGTAAGTGATGTAGGTGTAACGTCATACCTAGTGTGTGCGCGCTAAGTCGCCTCAGTCCTGTCCAGCTCTGTGCCACCCTGTGGATTGTAGCCTACCAAGGCTCCTCTGTCCCTGGGATTCTCCAGGCAAGAATACTGGAGTGGGCCGTCAGGCCCTCCTCCAGGGGATCTTCCCAACCCAGGGATCAAACCGGCAACTGCTACAGCGCCCGCACTCCTGGCAGGTTCTTTACCGCTGAGCTGTTAATAATCCCGAGAGCAACCACCAAAACCCAGACACAAAGAGGTTTACTAAAAAGGGAATTTCTACAGTCAAAAAGAACTAAGTCTGCATATTTTCCTCTGCTTTCCAATTGTGTGTTACAGTCAAGTAACTACAACTTGACTGCACATTATTTTTCATCAGGTCAGACTAGCAGCCCTGCCTCCCCAGTTCATTTGATTTTTACTAGTTTAAATAAATATTTGAAGTAGTTTTTAACTAAGACATGTATGTAAAGTTCCTATCACAGTGACTGGTATGTATGACATGCTCCATCAATTACATCTGCATTATTTATTATTTGTAAATAAACGAATGTAAGGTTGGCCTTTCCTTTTTTTTTTTTAAAAAAGACAATCTAAAGTGTGAGAGGATGAGTCTCTCCCAGGTGCTGGAAGCACCCGGTGCCAGACTGGCCCAGGCAGGAGGGAGGCCTACGTGGCAGCTCTCTTTAAACCTGACCACACAGAGCGCGTCATTCCCTGCTCGGCCTTGACATCGTCCCAGTCCAATTTGATGTCTGGAACCTCATCTTCTGGCTCCGGATCCTTTCTCAAGGCCCCCTGTGGTGAGGCAACCACGATGGGCAGAGGGCCACATTCCTCCCGGAATTCCACAACATGGAGACTCTTCTTGTCAGCCAGCTGTTGGTGGGTTTCCTGGGCACAACCAAACGGAGAGAACACCAGGTTAGGTCTGTGAGGCTGGTCTAATGGGGTCTGCCCCTGACATGGCAGAACCGTCTGGCTGATTAAAATGGAGCAACTCTTAAGAGTTCATTAACTGAAGGTGATTATTACAGCAGGAAACGTGGCCCAGGTAATGTAACATCAAGTTTATTAGCTAACTGAATTTATGTAAGAGTGATTGAAAGTAAGATTTTACTTTAAAAAAAAACAACAAACACAAAACACAAAAAAATCTGAAGTCTTTAACTTAAAGAGCAGGAACTTCCTGTGGCTATACTAACGGTGACCTACTGGGGGCAGAATCATCCCACCCCACCTCCCCACCGCCAAGGGGCATGAAGAAAGGGCCTTGGCCTCTGGTCTCCTGTCTTCATCAACCTCCCAGTCACGTGCCATGCCGTGCCGCAGACTGAACTCGAATCTCATCATGCCCCTGTTCCAGCTGCCGATTTACAGGACATGCAGGGAGACAGGATGTCAAGCATCCTGATATCCAGCACCAGACTGGGACAGACAACCTGGTTTCTTCAACAACAGAAAACTAAGAGAAAAAAGAAAAACGCAACTTCCAGATTCAAAGCGATTTAAAAGACACAGCAAAGATTTTAAACGTATTGCTCTTTTCTGCCATCTAATTCAAATAAACTATATAAAAAATGTTTTTTAATCTGACAAATGGATACATTTCTATGAACACTGACTAGATGTTTGATATTGAGTTACTGGTAATTTTTTAAGCATGATGGTAGTACTGTCTGATACTTTTTAATCCTTATCTTTTAGAGATACATGATGAAATACTTGTGAGTGAGTTAAACTGATGTCTGAGATTTGATTCACAATGACTGGGGTTGGCTGGGGTGCATGAGCAGCTAACTGTTGGTGTGTAACAGAGCCGTGAGGATTCGTAACAGAGGGAAGCCATAAACGTCTGGACACAGTGAGTAAACTCAATAGATGGTTTACAGATAATATATTAAAATATCTAACATGCCGTGAGGATAGTACACCCTGTACTATTCTAATTCTGCATATATTTGAAACTAGAAGAGAGAAGAGCTAATTCATAAATAAATTGGAGTCTTATAATTGGTGGCGTGTCGCTTACACTGGTGTCATTTTTTTTGAATAGCATAATGCAACTTCTTATAGCTGATGCCATTTTAGAAGAGATGATACGTAGTCACTGTAGCCAAAGATTCAAAGTACTGACACAAAACGAAATATCACATAAAAGAACAGGTCTACTTGACCATAAATATAACCTAAAAACAAACACTTTAAGTTACATCAAACAATTACGTCTCTAAAAGTAAGTTTAAATTTAGAAGTGCTTTTGAAAGATGTTTTTAGATAGTACTAAGACACAGCTGATCAAAAAAGTTTTTTTAGGCAAAATTTTTCTTTCAATTAGTTTTCCTATTTTAAACAGTGACTGCTACAATTACTCCATGGATCACTTTATTCAGAAACAGCCAGCACAGTCTGTCAGAGAGCCTGCCAAAGTCCGCAGCAAATGGAGGTCCGTGAATGCCTCTTGAACCCGGCTGTCTTTCTGCTCACTCAGCTCTGCTGAGGGCCACCCGGCCTTTCTTTCAAGGGACAAGCCAGCCTGCAGAGCTGGGGGAGGGGCCCCTGCAACGACAGACCTTCCTCCCTGCCGCTGGTGTGACTGAGCCCAGCCCAGGCTGCGGGGGTGAGCTGGGCAGGGGCCCGGAGGCCCCATCTATGTGGAGAGATAACCTCAACTATTAAGTGCATAGTTCGCGCTGACTCAGATGTCCCCCTGAACGACCTATGCAGGTGCCATCAAACGGACTGGAGACTGCTCTCGAGTGGAGGTGCCCGGAGCCTTCACCCTGGTTCCCACTGAAAGGACAGGATTAGGAGAGGACTTCCCCTTTTTAGTTAACATTTTTATGTTGTTGGAGTTTTTGAACAAGCACATATTCTTTCCATAATAAAAGGTTATAATTACTGGCTTTTAAAAATACTTAATTTTAAAACTTCAAAAACCCATACAGTTTTTTTTTAAAGGATAAGCCTCATGAATTACCTCTTCAGTTGGATTAACTAACCTGATGCACCCACAGACAAAGAATGCCTGGTCCTCAGGTGGCCCAAGAGCAACTCCAGGATGGCCCAGGAGATGCTGGTCTCAGAGCACACCGCTGAAATACAAACTGGCTCCTCAGTTTCCGAGCGCAGGGTTGACCTACCTGGCGAGAGAGCCCCTGAAAGAGGCCCCGGGTGAGGCTGAGCATGTTGACGGAGCCAGAGACCTTGGCGTACATGTCTTTGATGCCGATGAGCCGGCAGATGGTAATGATGGCTCGGTGGCAGCGGAGGCCATAGCCTAGAAAGAGGAAAATCAAGTCAAACGCCTGCCCGCTTGCCCACAATGCAGGTAGCGTCACCTGCTGGCTTCACATGGCTTCCACTCTGGGTTTAGATGTTGGTCCACATTCTGGCTTCATCACTTCCCAGCTGGGTGACCTTTCACAACTTACTGAACTTCAAGGATGACTCTGATTTAAATGAGATGTTATATGGACTAAATAAATAATATATGTGTTTCTGGACGTCCCTGCTGGCTCAGTGGTTAAGAATCTGCCTGCTAGTGCAGGGGAGATGCTTTGATCTCTGGTCCAGGAAGATCCCACATGCCTCGGAGCAGTTAAGCCCGTGCCCCACAGCTCCTGCCTGTGCGCACACCACAGCTAGAGAAAGCCCCCGAGGAGCAACAAAGACCCAGCACAACCAAAAACTAATTGATTAATTTAAAAATACATATACCTATAAGTTTGTTAAACACATGGACAAAAAATAGGGCTCTTAAGATTAACAGAGATGCCTGAAGTTTCTTGGCAACCCATGCCCATGGTAACTAAGGCTCACCAGACATCTGTTCTCACCCTCCTTGAATGGTCAGCTGCATTGAATCATCCACTTCCTCCTTCTGGAGAAACTCTTGGCTTCAGTAACACACCCTCCCCCAGATTGCCTCCTAGTTACTGGCCCAGCCTTCTCACCTCCAGGCTGGCCTCTAAATCTTCGGTGGTTTTCTCTCCAGCCACTCACCCTCCTCTTGTCTACCTGTAATCCCTTCCCATGGTGTTGCTGGTTAGTTGCTCAGTCGTGTCCAACTCTTCATGACCCCATGGACTGTAACCCATCAGGCTCCTCTGTCCATGGGCTTCTCCAGGCAAGAACACTGGACTGGGCTGCCATTTCCTTCTCCCGGGTATCTTTTGGACCTAGCAATTGAACCCGCATTTCCTGTGGCTCCTGCATTGGCAGGCAGATTCTTTACCACTGTACCACTTGGGAAGTTCTCTAGCACTCTGACTAGCCAGGCATAAAACTCAGCACATACCTTAAAGCTGAGCTGAAAAATACAGCTTTAATCAGAAGACAGTGAGGATTAAAAAAAAGAGTAACTTCTGCAATTACAACCAGCAGTCTTTCAAAAATCATTTAGATAAAGATGTATCCAAAGTAACATGTCTAACAAAAACATTACACAAGCCACAAATGCAAGCCATATATATGTTTTCAAATGATCTTGCAGATACAGTTTTAAAATATTTTTTTAAAGGAGGTAAAACTGTTTTTAATAATGTATTTTATGAATCCAGTATGTCCAAAACATCATTTCAACATGTCCTCAATACCATAATTTTTTTAGCTATTCCTTATGCTTTTTTTTTTTCATATGGAGCCTCTGAAATCTGGTGGTATCTGACACAGGGATTCCCAGAAGCCACTTTTCAAGTACTCAAAAGCCAAATGGTCTAAAGCACAGGTCTAAACCTTAATGTCCAAGTGTTCGACTCAATACTTTTTCTAATGATAAATGTTTTTATTATCTGGCATATGAATGATTACTTATGATTTTGAAGCAGAAGCCAAGTTCAGGTGCACTAATATAACTGGTACTGTATTTGACTTTTTTTCTTTCTTATTTCCATGCCATGGCTCTAGCAAAGTTGTATTAGAAACTTTGGCATGAAAAATTTAAATACTGTGTATGTTCTATCTTCTGAACCAGACTTTTTAAGATATTACTTAGAGTTATACAAAACTATTTTTACTATAGAACCACAGGTGAAACACATCAGAATGTTTAAGAATTCTACTGCCTGAGTCCACCGGGCACAACTGGCATAGACCCATGACCCTAACCTCTGGCTGCCTGCTCTTCCCAAGACAGGACGAAGGCCCATCTCCAGATCCCCAGAGCCTGGTGCAGCACGTGGCTCACCAAAGTTGTTCAGTTCACCCTTGCTGAGAGTAATGAATGGAGCTGAATACGCTGTTGGAAAACAACCATCTGCAGCATCCATCATGAATTCTCTAGGAGCAACCAATGCTTTTAAAGAACTGATGCTTTTGAACTGTGGTGTTGGAGAAGACTCTTGAGAGTCCCTTGGACTGCAAGGAGATCCAACCAGTCCATCCTGAAGGAGATCAGTCCTGGGTGTTCATTGGAAGGACTGATGCTGAAGCTGAAACTCCAATACTTTGGCCACCTGATGTGAAGAACTGACTCATTTGAAAAGACCCTGATGCTGGGAAAGATTGAAGGCAGGAGGATAAGGGGACAACAGAGGATGAGATGGTTGGATGGCATCACCGACTCAAAGGACAGAGTAGTGAGTGGTGATGGGCAGGGAGGCCTGGCGTGCACAGGGTTGCAAAGAGTCGGACACGGCTGAGTGACTGAACTGAACCAAGGCTCCCACTACAAACTCAACTACTCACTCAGTTGCTGTTTCCTATTCATTAAGTGCTCTTCCCACCTACAGTTACCCCTGGAATGTGTCTGTAATCATGAGTCTAAGTAGGTTGACTACTTTAAAAAAAAAATCATTGAATTATACATTTAATTCATTTATTTTTCTGTCATGATTTGCAGTGTGTGGGATCTCAGTTCCCCAAATGGGGATCGAACCTGAGCCCCCTGCATTGGAAGCCTGAGGGAAGTCCCAAGGCTGACTGCTTTTTACTTCCCCGAAAACCTCAATCTATTTAAATCTAACTTAGGCCTGTCCATTTTAGTGTTTTCAAAATAAGTTCAGGCAAAGGTGAGCAAAAACAGGGGGCAGGATGAAACTGGTACAGTTTCTCTGCTTTACCTCCAACACGTCGTAAGAATTTTTTTAGTTACCTCTGGGTTGTTTCTTCATCTTGATATGTGTCCTTTTAAATGTTAAGGAAATATCATGGTATACTGGAGGGCAAAAACAGAAACATAAGAAGAGTTAGGGGCATAGCTTTAACGCCCTTTTTTGCCAATAATACCGCAAGGCAAGCAACACAGCCTTGAGCAGCCACCACGTGCCGGCCAAGGACGAGCAACCAGGTCTGATTTCACTCACTGCTAACCTTCTCATGAGTAAGTTTGTTTCTACATTTTTATATATTTTTATATATCAAAGAAGGTAGTAACATGCAAAGAAACACAAAAATACCCACAGAGATACATTACCACACATAAAGAAAGAAGTATAAGCCTGAAAATTTTAAAAGAAAAGACTGACACTCACTGGTATGGTCTTCATATCGTTCTATGTAATGCAAATAGTGAACGGCTCTGTTCTTTGCCTGAAAGAAAGAAGGAAAATAATTTTCTTAAATCTCTTGTTGGAATTTACATTTTCTCAGAGATTCAAAAAATAACTTTTATAAAATATTTTATTATGGAAAACTGCAAATTTACAGCGAAATTTCAGTAGATGCTTCCAAAAGTCAAGGATTTAATTTTGAAAAAAAAAAAAAAAATATATATATATATATATAACATCACTATCACACCAAAAACAAAAACAAAAAAACCCCAAACCCAAACCAAATCAATAATTCCTTAATATTGTTTAACATTCTGTTCAAAGTTTCCCCGATGTCTCATAGTTCTGGTAAGCAATCACAAGGCTGATAGAAATGATGCAAGAATACAGGCCCTTCTGAAATTGCCTTTTATGAGATCAGTAACCTTTGACAGTAAGTATTTTTCTGTGGTTCCCATGAAGTCTAGCACAGACATTATTGATCTTTTACTGTTAACAAAGAAAAAAATGTACATACTTTTCTGAAAGCATCTGCCCGTTCAGTGGCTTTCCCAATGGCAAAACCTTTAAAAGAAAAAGTAAAAATATTTGCGGTAGCAATTTCACTGCAAGAAATTTCCCCTATCAATGTACTTACAAAAGTACAACAAATGACATGTACAAGAAGCTCACTGTTGGGCTTCTCCGGTGGCTCCGTGGTAAATAATCTGCCTGCAGAAGACACAGGTTCGGCCCCTGATCTGGGAAGATCCCACACGTGGTGGAGCAACTGAGCCCGCGAACCACACCTGCTGAGTCAGTTTTCTGCAGCCCGGGAGCCACAACCACGCGCGCTCCCGCTCCTGAAGCCCACGCTCTGCAACAAGGGAAGCCACTGCACTGAGCAGCTCATGCTGCAACTGGACAGCACCCTGCTCAACACAGCTAGAGGAAAGCCCGTCAGCAACAAAGACCCAGGACAGCCAAAATAAGTGAATACAATTATTTTTACAGAAAATAAATGGTGGTACAGGAACAAATAATTCCTGGGAAGAAAACTGACTGTTAAGAGAGTCGTTTCCTTTGGCAACATACTACCTACCGGCGTCATAAACGCCTGTTTTATAGTGTCAGTGTGGGTGTAAGGAGGCAGTTCCCCAGTTTTCTTTCCTTCACACATTCACGTGTACATTTCAAAAACAGGTGTTCCCTGTGGAAACTTTATGAAGAGTCTCAAGAAGAAATCTGAAGAACTGGCAAACATGCTAATTAAACAGTTTAACCTTTTCAGTGTACACTCTGCCAATCGTTACAGGCTTTTCTTTGCATATAAGCCTACTTTTTAAAAATTGGGATTATATTATAGCCTTACATGAAGTGGTTTCTAGTCTGTCTGTCTGACCTAATGATTATTTTATAAGTAATTTCCCGTAACTGTTTAATGGCCATAGAGTATCACAATGCTTGGTTATACTCTTCTGGTAACTATGTCCCTATTGTGGGATATTTACTGTCTCTCTCCCCACTCCCAGTTTTTTTTCACTATTATACATAACACAACAGTGTCTTAAGCCTTTTAAAACATTCACTGTCCTCATGGAAAAAAGCAGGTGTAGGAAGATCTCTCTTTTCCCTCTAAGGAATTACTTGAGTTCACCACAAGGTCTGTGAGCCTAAGCCACCTTGAAAGACAATCAGTGGGGAAAGCCTGAAGCCACCGAGTGCAGAGCTGAGCCCAGGCACGCCGGTCCACCCCCACCGCCAGCTCCTCATGTCCTCCCCCCACTCGCCTGCGGCTCCTCTGCCGTTCCCCACGGCGACCAGGACACGGACGGATCTCTTCCTTCCCTCTTTGGCCGTCATGTTGAAAACATTCCTCACCTCGAGGACAAAATGTTCATGTTACCCCTTAAGGAAATTCTGCAGTAGGGAACCGGAGGAACCTATACACACACACACACACACACGCACACACGCGCACACACACACGCTGAACACACACATCGTCCCTCACTCCCACAAGCACAAACAGCACACTTCCTCCAAAGGAAACCTCCATCTTCAGGAGTAAGATGGAAACAGGACTTTCTCTTCTTATTTTACAAGCTGGTTAGATGATCTGGCTGAGGTAACTTTTAAAGAGATTAGAAACCGTAAAACATAGTCTACCTTATTTTAATGAAGGCACCACAAGAAAGAAAAGTTGCTGATTAAACTTTGACACAGTTGGTAACTGACTTGACTGACACATCCCAATAGCAGAAATGCTAAAACATGAAAAAGTTTGAATCTTATAAATGATAAAACGCAGGGTTCAGAAATAATCAGCACAGAAGTGGATCTTCATGGATTAGACTCAAGAGAAAGACAGAAACTTCTGAAATACCTGACTGTTATGCACTGTAGAAAAATCTACATTTGGGGGCATATTTATAAATTCACCAAGAACTACAAAACTGTTAACTGCTTACGTGGCGGCCCCTTTCCCGTAAAGTGAAGTTAAAGAAAAAGGGAGCTCAAGTCCACTCTTGCAGATCCTCTTACTGGAAATCACTCCCACAGACCAAATTCTTGAAAGAACTAACTTCTACAAGGGGTACCCCAGGACCCAAAGACATAAAGTACTTGTAAATATATTTTAAACTTGAATGCAATTGATACTGAAGAAATAACGTACACAATCAATCACAAACTCAACACATTCCATATGGCATTTAACACCAAGTGTGAGCTCAAAGGGAAGTTGACGATTTTAGGAAATGCCCTGGAAAAAGTGACTGAAATTGACCTGATACAGACTTCAGTTTCAAGAGCCTATAAGCAGCCCAGCAGAACCTCTTCCCAGAAAGAGCTGGACATTCACAGGAACTCCAAGCTTTCTACCCCTCCCCATGTCTCCCCCCAACCTCTGCTTCCTGAACTGAGTGTCAGATACAGCTGATTCCGAGAAAAATTGCTACTGCAACCTTTGCTTTAAGAAGGAGGAAATTTAATGCAATCTCCAAATTCTGGTATCAACAATACCAAGAAGTCACCTTGCCACGAGGCCCTGATGAGCAGCCCCCCAAAAGGGCAGCAGTCAGAAGAGAAATGAAATTGACGTTTCATCATTTCCTTAAACGAAGCAGCCCTGTAGCTCAGAAAGTCACACATCAAAGGCTTTTGTTCACTGTTCCTCTTGCCGCATCCCCTCAATATCTACTACCCCAACTTCTCTGAAGGCTTAACTGGGTATTTAGTTCAGCATGCCTACCTCAAGTATCCTGGTATCGAAATCATCATATGTTTCTGCAGGGAGGAAAAAAAACAGGAATATAAATGTGTCCATGTAAGTAGTGTATGACAGCATTTTTTAACACTGGCACCATCACTGACTTTTCACCAAGAATCTCAGATATTTTGGTGCCGCTCTCAAGGCCACACCGTGGTCCTCATCACTACCAGAAACTGTTCCACCCCTAAATTCATAAACTCGGCCACCATCTTCCCGACTGCATCCTCCTACCCCTCCTGCTCTCATGCAATGACTCAAAGGCAATGGTTCCTGGGGCTTGGCCAGCATCTCCAGACTCCTGACCACTGCGCCCTTTCTCCATCACCCCTCTGGTCTTCCAGCCTCTCCCACACAGTCAAGACACTACCGTCCACCACTTCCGCTAGGTCCTGTGAATGTGCTCGACTCGCTCACCTCTTCCCCACCACCACACCATCCAGGATGCAGTCTGTGCCGCTGTCTGCCCGCAGCAGACCTGCGGGGCGCTACTGCAGAGAAGTCAGCGCGTGGCACACGCTTGGGTCCTCTCTGCTGTCTGCAGGCCTTCTACACCCTTTTACTTAGGTCCCTCTCTTCTCACCACAGCAGCCATTTCAAACACTCCCTGTTCTTTTATTTTGACTTTACTATAGGAAATTTACATTCATAGGCAACAAAATAACCAGCAAAATGTAAGTTTATGTACCATGAGCTGGCTTCAGTGATTATCAACTCACGTCAATCTCCTTTCCTCTAAATTCGGTCCAATTCCCACTCCACTGGGTAATTCTGAGGCCAGTCCCAGATATGTTATGATTTCATCAACACACACTGGTGGCCACACTCGCCCATGATCCCATCTCCTTCTCAAAGACTCAATGAAGCCTCCGGAGAGACGACACTCACTGTCAAAATACAGCTCACCTGACTCTGTCCACTGCCCTTTCTTCTGTCACAAGTACACCCGTTTATCTACAGGCTAAATCTGGACCCCTAAGGAGGACTTAAGTTCATGGCTTTTTTTCCTTCTCCCCCCCATCATCATTCTTCCGATGGAAGCATTCTTCTAAGCCCTCGGCGTGTTAGCCTGAGTCTCTCCATCTCAACCTCTCCTCTCCTCTTTAAGCCAAACTTAAGAAAGGAGCCAAACTCTTGCCTACTTTCTCATCTCCTGTTCATAGACAAGAACAAATTTTTCAGATGATTTTTACTTCTTTACATACTCAGGAAACAGTGGGGGAGACAACTTTGTTTTCTAATTTCATCTGATAAATATTATCAACTTTTATCTCATGTGTTCTTTTAGGATGCTTAATGACAACTATTTGGTTTCTTCTGTTATCAAAACAGCACTCCCAAGGCATGTTGCTCCATACCCCACGACCAACAGCACTTGGGGAGCTGCATGCTATGGGTGACTCGTAGCAGGCGTAATGCACACCGCCACGCTCAAAGGCTCTGGGAAGCCACACAAGGGAGACGCCAGAGCCCAGCGCTTTGCATCCTATCTGTGGAGTACCTCTTGGTTTACAGGCCGCTAGTGGTTCATCAAATACAGCTGGTTAACAATGTGAAGTTATTCCAGTGATACTCAAATCCTTGTTTTAGAAAAGGGCAATCTAAACAGAGGAGTAAATAGAACCGTATTAAAGAATTCCAGAACCTAGGAGTGCCCTCTCCATCACAATGTTAGTGAAACCAGGACTCTGTTACCTCCATTGGGACCAGGGTCAGGGGGGCCAAGACTGATGCCGCCCCATGAGTTTCCGCTCCATCCTCGCTCCCGTTTAACCTTCATCTTCCTCTTCCGGTCCCACTCTTCTCTCTGTTGTACCATATCAGCCTGCACCTTTTCTTGCTCTTCCTTGCTTCTTTGAGTGATAGTCTGTATAGCTCCGCTTTTCATAAGTGGGGCATTCAGACCAGGCCATAGGAAGCCACGACGCCCTGAAGGTTTAAAAACACACAGAAATAATTCTTTTAAAAGCATTCATTTCTTGAGTATTAAAATGCCAGGCAATGGGCACACAGACAGATACTGCTGTGGGAGCTTAAACTAACATACTCACTTTACAGGCCACTTGGCACCGTCTACTAAAATTTTAAACATACCCATTGTAGCAGTCAATAATTCCACTTAACGGTACTGCCTAGAGAAACACTGCCACTCGGTTATGAAGCATATGTGTGCTTGGACAAGGATGTCCACTGAGGTGTTACTTGTAAAGGCCAAAAAGAGAAACAATCTAACTGTCTAGCAATATTGAAACAGCAAAATGAACTATGGCATATCCAACCTATGGAATATGCTGCATTAAACTCAAAGAATAAGGCAGCCCTGTAGGTTCTGATATGGAATAATTTCTAAGGCCTATTATTGAGTGGAAAAAAAAAAGTGAAGTATAAGAGAACATGTACCATGTGATATAATCTAATTATTTTTAAAAGAAAATGTATATTCCTTTTAGGGTTTTTATGTACACAAAAGCATTAGAAATGTCAGAAGGATTGTTAATCAGCTATAACCCAATACAAAATAAAAAGTTTAAATTAAAAAAAAAAAAAAAGAAAATGTCAGAAGGAAACACATCAAAATCAAATCAGTGGTTTCCTTAGTGGAGGCAACTGGAATTGAGGACAATAAAAAAGGCATCAAGGGACTTCCCTGGCAGTCGAGCAATTAAGACTCCTCACTTTCAATTCAGGGGATCCTCAGTCCATGCACTAAGACTCCCTCACACTTGTTTTTGTAAATAAAGTTTTATTGGAACACAGCTGTGCCCATTCAGTTACGTATTACCTGTAGCCGCTCCTCTGCTACAAGAGCAGAGTGGAATGGCTGTAGAGAGACCATGTGGCTCACTAGGCTGAAGACACTCACTTCCTGACCCTCAGCAGAAAAGTTCGCTAACTCTGATTTCCTACCACTGAACTGCAAACTCTTCGAGCCCAGGGCCTTTCAGAGCGGGTGCCACACAAGCGCACTTAAGGCTTGTGGCATGAATAACTCAATGAACGAATCGCTTTCTACAGGATTTTTCTTCCCCTGAATCATGGGGCAGTAAGCCATTTGGCTGGACTCTAAAACCACATTTGCTAATACCCCTCATTAGAAATGTTTTGATGCTTCTAGTTTGTAAAACATCTGTAAAATTTTGCAGAGAAAAAAAAAATCTTAGAAAGCACAATAGCTGTTTTTGTAAGTTTACCTTCACCGATGATCTGACCCCTGTTCAAATCCTTCCTTCTTTTCCTCTTGGTTCTTTTGCCTCTTCCTTTTCTTGCTCCGGCACCAGTTTCTGCTAAAGCACCTTTCCACAGCTCATCTGCTGTCACTGTAAGGACACAGGTGTTACAGAATTTCCTCAAGCAGTGATTCAGGGCCTAGTGATTTATTCCTGTTGAGCAAAAAGGGCTGGAAGAAGGTGGGTCACTTGCATCATTATGGCAATGAAAGCAAAATTAAAACAGCCTTTGCACATTCCACATGATTTCCATTTGAAAAGCCCAAGATTTGATGCTACTCCTTTTACAGAATACAGCCTCCCCAGCACAAAAGACAACCAACATTTATATCCCAGTTACTTTCCTACAGATGTGTCTCCTGAACAGTTTATCACCTATGTGACACGGCTCTTCGCTGCCTTCTTGCCTCCACTGTAACTGTTGACATAATCAATAACTAGCCTTCCCAATACAGTCTCTCAGCCCAAAGAGCCAACTCTGCAATTTGAACCCATAAATCTTAATCATTTATTTGTTTGCTCTATTCTGAAAATGCCCTATATTTCTGTATATCCTTCAAAACAAGATGCCCAAATTCGTCTTCAACTCTAATGAAAACCTAACCAATACTTGGGAAAGAATGAGCATGTATGGGGTCTGACAGTTAATTCTTGCACATGCCTGTATGTATTTCTTAGATGATTATCTTTTACTTTAATGTACAGACGCTGACACCACTGATTTGTTTCCATCTGTGAATTTCTGAGCTCCCCCAATCTTTCCTACCATACATTGCAGAGAGTATTTTCCGCTCTGTACTTGTGGAACATTCAGATTCTTTACTTCTGACTACTTCTTAATTTTATTGGCATAGCCACGTTGTTTATTAGATTTAAATTGTCTTCACAAGGACTCTGCCTTTCACATTATCACCAACTGATTTTATGACGACCAATTATTCCATTACCAATTTAATAAAGAATCAGAGCTATACAAACATTGTACTAGTAAAAAATCTAAGACACATATATCTACATGCCTAAAATACTAAGCACATTCCAGAAGTCAAATGAGTATCTTCATCTTACCTTTCTTATGAGCCCGTAGGCTTTAAAGGTTTTACCTGCTTACTTCCTAAAAGGCCTTACACTTTGATCCTTTAGTTTGATAACATGAAAAGGGGAAAATGTTTTGGACTTACAGTATTTTTTAATGTTCTGCGTCTATACAGTACCCTGTTTTTCAAGATACACATGTTAGAACTAATCTTTGTAACTGAAGCTCAGAAAAATAGGTCAGTTTCCGCATCACATGCTGCTCTGTGTATTACTGATCAAAGCAAAGAGTTAAACTCAAACTTTAGATGGACACTGATTCATTTAAGAGAACCACAGGTTTGAAATAAAATTACCAATCTCAAACTAAACTTTCACTAAACACTGACTTTCTTTCTTTATTCCTTAAAAAGGATGGTATCTATAAATGCCATCAAAAACTTGAAAGCTCACAGTGCAAGCACTTTTAATGGAGATAAATCTGGATTCCAGAAAAACGTCTGCTTCTGCTTCAGTGACTGTGCCAAAGCCTTTGACTAAAAGGATCACAACAAACTGTGAAAAATTCTTCAAGAGATGGAAACACCAGACCACATTACCTGCCTCCTGAGAAACCTGTATGCAGGTTAAGAAGCAACAGTAAGACAGGACATGGAATAATGGACTGGTTACAAATTGGAAAAGCAGTACATCAAGGCTGTATATTGTCACCCTGCTTATTTAACTTATATGCAGAGGACATCATGCCAAATGCCGGGCTGGATGAAGCACAAGCTGGAATCAAGATTGCTGGGAGAAGTATCAATAAACTTGGACATGCAGATGACACCACCCTTATGGCAGGAAGCAAAGAGGAACTAAAGAGCCTCCTGATGAAGGTGAAAGAGGAGACAGAAAAAGTTGGCCTAAAACTCAACATTCAAAAAACGAAGATGATGGCATCCAATCCCATCCCTTCATGGAACATAGATGGGGAAACAATGCAAACAGTGACAGACTTTATTTTGGGGTGCTCCAAAATCACTGCAGATGGTGACTGCAGCCATGAAATTAAAAGACACTTGTTCCTTGGAAGAAAAGCTATGACCAACCTAGACAGCATATTAAAAAGCAGAGACATTACTTTGCCAACAAAGGTCCATCCAGTCAAAGCTGTGGTTTTTACAGTAGTCATGTATGGATGTGAGAGTTGGACCATAAAGAAGGCTGAGCGCCAAAGAACTGATGCTTTTGAACTGCGGTGCTGGAGAAGACTCTTGAGAGTCCTTTGGACTGCAAGGAGATCAAACCAGTCCATCCTAAAGGAGATCAGTCCTGAATATTCATTGGAAGGACTGATGCTGAAGCTGAAGTTCCAATACTTTGGCCACTTAATGCAAAGAACTGACTCACTGGAAAAGACCCTGACGCTAGGAAAGACTGAAGGCAGGAGGAGAAGGGGACGACAGAGGATGAAATTGTTGGATGGCATCACTGACTCAATGGACATGATTGAGCAAGCTCTGGGAGATGGTGAAGGACAGGGAAGCCTGGCGTGCTGCAGTCCATGGCATCGCCGGACATGACTGAGCAACTGAACAGTACAACAAGAACAATCTGGATTTGGCCCCAGACCCCTGCAACAAAGCGACTAGCACAATTAAGTGAGTTACACAAATATTTGGTCTCTAAGTGCATACAAAAGTTATGTTTACACTATACCATAGTCTTTAGCACACAATAGCATTATGTCTAAAACATTATGCCTAAAACAACAGCATATACTTTAATTTAAAAAATATTCTACTGCTAAAAATGTTCATCTTTAACAAGTCAAAGTAGCAACATCAAAGATCACTGATCTCATATCGCCATATCAAATATAATAATAACTAAAAAGTTTGAAATATTGCAAGAATTACCAGAATATGACAGAAACACGAAGTGAGCAGAGCGTGTTGGAAAAAATGGTGCAGACAGATTTGTTCAACACAGAGTTGCCACAAATCTTAAATGTGCAAAAAATGCAATATCCTCAAAACACAATAAAGCAAAGAGCAATAAAACGAGGTATGCCTGTATATACTAACCTCTGAAGTGTAAATTCATTTAAGGAGAAGAAAAAGAAGAAAAATTAAGAAACCAAGGCACCTTTTATTTTCCCGTTTCATGAAATGGGAAGTTTGTGGCCAGACTACGTACGTTTAGTGAAGAAACTATAGGATCTGTGCTGTTGGGCCGCCAAACTGCTGGGAGCAGAAAGGCAGCACTGTGTCTGTAGCATGCGGGCCAAGCTGGTAAAATGGCAGCTGTCTCTGGCTCCTGCAGGTGACAAAGAGCCTGTAGGCAGACAAGAGTAAAACTTCGTTAGATGCTCCACGCCCGTGCAGAAACACTGCCAGCGCTGTCAAATTAACTCTGACTGATAAAAACAAGTCACTAAAATGCTCAACTTTTAAGAATCGTATTTTGAAGACCGTCTTTCTTTAAAAAATAAAAGCAAACTTTTGGACGCTGGCTCAGATGACACAGGGAGATCTCTTCGGACCTGTCAGCTTACTAAGTAAATGGTTCAATTAAAAGTAAATAGAAACTACTGGCTTTTCATTTTAAATAAATTCAGGTCTTCAATAATCACTCTAAATCCCACTACGTTGGACACATTTTAGTTTTTCTTGTAACCCCCCTCAATCTTCAACACAATACCAAGTACACGTTAATTTATTCTTGCTGTTTAATGTTGCAATCCTTGAAATACTCAGCTCAGCTCAGTCACTCACTGGTATCCAACTCTTTATTCTTGCTGTTTAATGTTGCAATCCTTGAAATACTCAGCTCAGCTCAGTCACTCACTCGTATCCAACTCTTGCAACCCCATGGACTGTAGTCCGCCAGGCTCCTCTGTCCATGGGACTGAGATCTCATCAAAACTGTGCTTACAACTATGCTCAGAAAAAGCAGACATGGGGCTCAGTTAAACCTTCAATCAGCATAATGATGTTAACAGGGAAAAGAACAATATACACTATCTATTTGGAAATATAACCAGGTAAAGTTAAAACAAAGTGTCACTGGAAGATGAGAAGGCCTAGCAAAGGGAAATGGTTTAAGGTATAAACTTTGTGGTATTCCTTGGAAGCATAGTATTGTAACATAACAATCTCCAAAGCAGGAACTACTCTCCTGATTTTACACACAAGGAGACTGAGGGCGTCATTTGGTCACAGGCAGAAAAGGTGGAGAAGTGTGTCTTCATTCCACCAGTCATTACCTTCCTCGCCCTAGAGCCTCCTGTGGGGCTGGCCCCCCAGCAAGAGTGCTCCGCTCTGGCCTTCCTCACAGAATCCTTCTCTAGGCCCCACATCAGCTCCAGCTGGGACACTGCCTGGCTCAGAGTCAAGGGCAGAGTAAGTAGTTTATGACTGAATGCATCACCTGAACAACAAAGAAGCAAATGCAGGAAGAGCCAGGCGCCCCAGACTCCTGCACCAACCAGCTGAACAAGCACAAAGGCACCTCAACCGCAGGCTTCACAAGATGAAAGGAAGACGACCAACAGTCGAGTCTAGCACGGAGAAGACACAAGGAGATTTCAGCTCTGCCCTACGCAGAGGCCGTGCGGAAGAGGCAGGATTTACCTGGCCGTAAGCACAACATGATGTTCCCAGGTGGCCTGCTCAGCTGTAAGGAACCCATCTGCCAACGCAGGAGATGGGAGGCCAGTCCCTGGGTCAGGAAGACCCCTGGAGAAGGAACGGCCACCCACTCCGGTATTCTTGCCTGGGAAATCCCATGCACAGAGGAGCCTGGTGGGCCACAGTCCATGTGGTCACAGAGAGCCAGACACAACTGAGTGACTAAACAACAACAACAAGGCAGAGCGTGGGCTCAGCAAGCGCTGCTCTCCGTCCCTTTTGGGAAGTGAGTGAAGACAGGGCCTGGCACTGTCAGGAAAGGACAAAAACCTTCTGCAAACACTGTGTTCCGAGGAGGCGTCACAATGCCCAGAACACCTCAGGACCCAGTCCTGCCATTACTGGCTGTGTGACCTTAAGCAAGTCACTCAGCCTCTAAGAGACTCCCTTTAGCATCTGGGAATAACAATGGGAATAACAACTCCGTCACTAAAGACTGGTGTGAGGATTAACCAAGATAACATACCACTAACCTGGCACACAAATCATTACTCAATAAATCGTGGCTATTATGTTTTAGAGCCTTGAATTATAACAGCCATTATCATTAAAGATTTGAAAAATACTCTTTAGACCTTACTCATTCCTATTATAAAGAATGTACTTCATTCATTTACATTTTAGAAACTACATAAAGTACTCTTAACATCAGATCTTAGAAGAAAAGGGAGTTAGACAAATAATCTCACCATTGCTGGGAACAGCCTTCAATGCCCAAATGGAAGCTGCTGGAAAGGTGTTCAGATGAAGCTGCCTGGACCACAAATGACCTGTAAATTAAAAAAAAAAACACAGGTTAAGATATATTTCTACATGAAAAGGAACATTTTTAACACCTAAGGAACAGCAATATCTACAGTATTAAAGAACCAGAACAAGTAAATTCAGAGTTTCTGGGCACCATGACGCCTTGCCCAAGAAGCTGACATCACACCACACTGGCTGCTTCACACTCTCACCCGACCTGTTACCAAGCCTCACACATTCTCCTCAAAAAAAGGCATTTGTTAACCATCAGGGAGGCACAAATCATAACTACAAATTTATACCACATCACATCTACTAAGATCACTATAGTTAAAAAGACAGAAAATCAATAAGTATTGACAAGGATGTAGAGAAATAAAAATCCTCATGATGGTGGGAATGTAAAAAGGTACAGCTACCTTAGAACACAGTCTAGCAGTTCCTCAAAAAGTGAAACATGCAGTCTCTGTTCGATCAAGCAATTCTACTCCCAGGTACATACACGTGAAAAATAAAAATAAACACACAAAACTGCACACAAATACTTACAGCAAACTAAACATAATAGCCAAAAGGTACAAACAACCCACATGCTCAAGTGATGAATGGATAAACAAAAATGTACATACACAAAATAAAACGTCATTCTGCCATAAAGAAGAAGTACTGATTTATGCTACAACATGGACAAATCTGAAAAACACTATGCTAAATGAAAAAAGACAGTCATAAAAGATCCTGTATTACATGATTTCATTTATATGACATTACAGAACATGCAAACTATAGAGAAAAAAAGTAGATTAGTGGTTTTCGGGGGCTGGGGGAATAGGGAACTGGGGGGGATGATAGCGAAGGTTCTTTTTGAGGTGATTAAAATGTTTTAAAATTGATTATGGGGATGGTTACACAGCTGTGTCAGTCAGTCAGTCAGTTCAGTTGCTCAGTCGTGTCAGACTCTTTGCAACCTCGTGGGCCGCAGCACACCAAGCCTCCCTGTCCACGACCAACTCCCGGAGTCCACCCAAACTCATGTCCATTGAGTTGATGATGCCATCCAACCATCTTATCCTCTGTCGTCCCTTCTCCTCCCGCCTTCAATCCTTCCCAGCATCAGGGTCTTTTCAAATGAGTCAGCTCTTCGCATCAGGTAGCCAAAGTACTGGAGTTTCAGCTTCAACATCAGTCCTTCCAATGAACACTCAGGACTGATTTCCCTCAGGATGGACTGGTTGGAACTCCTTGCAGTCCAAGGGACTCTCAAGAGTCTTCTCCAACACCACAGTTCAAAAGCATCAATTCTTTGGCACTCAGCTTTCTTTACAGTCCAACTCTCACGCCCATACATGACCACTGGAAAAACCATAGCCTTGACTAAACAGACCCTTGTTGGCAAAGCAATGTCTCTGCTTTTTAATATGCTGTCTAGGTTGGTCATAACCTTCCTTCCAAGGAGTAAGCGTCTTTTAATTTCATGGCTGCAGTCACCATCTGCAGTGATCTTGGAGCCCAGAAAAATAAAGTCAGCCACTGTTTCCACTGTTTCCCCATCTATTTGCCATGAAGTGATGGGTCCGGATGCCATGATCTTAGTTTTCTGAATGTTGAGCTTTAAGCCAACTTTTTCACTGTCCTCTTTCACTTTCATCAAGAGGCTCTTTATTTCTTCACTTTCTGCCATAAGGGTGGTATCATCTGCATATCTGAGGTTATTGCTATTTTTCCCAGCAATCTTGATTCCAGCTTGTGCTTCCTCCAGCCCAGAGTTTCTCATGATGTACTCTGCATATAAGTTAAATAAGTTGGGTGACAATATACATGTCAAATATACTATTTGGAACCAGTCTGTTGTTCCATGTCCAGTTCTAACTGTTGCTTCCTGACCTGCATACAGATTTCTCAAGAGGCAGGTCAGGTGGTCTGGTATTCCCATCTCTTGAAGAATTTTCCACAGTTTATTGTGATCCACACAGTCAAAGGCTTTGAAACAGTCAATAAAGCAGAAGTAGGTGTTTTTCTGGAACTCTCTTGCTTTTTCGATGATCCAGCAGATGTTGGCAATTTGATCTCTGGTTCCTCTGCCTTTTCTAAAACCAGCTTGAACATCTGGAAGTTAACAGCTCACATACTGCTGAAGCCTGGCTTGGAGAATTTTGAGCATTACTTCACTAGCGTGTGAGATGAGTCCAACTTGTGCGGTAGTTTGAGCATTCCTTTGCGGTAGACTGGCATTTCCTTTCTTTGGGATTGGAATGAAAAGTGAGCTTTTCCAATCCTGTGGCCATTGCTGAGTCTTCCAAATTTGCTGGCATATTGAGTGCAGCACTCTCATAGCATCACCTTTTAGGATTTGAAATAGCTCAACTGGAATTCCATCACCTCCACTAGCTTTGTTTGTAATAATGCTTCCTAAGGCCCATTTAACTTCACATTCCAGGATGTCTGGCTTTAGGTGAGTGATCACATCTTCGTGATTATCTGGGTCGTGAAGATCTTTTTCACACAGCTCTGTAAATATACTAAAAACCACTGAGATGTATAGTTTGAGAAGGTGAATCATATGGTGTGTAAGTTACATCCCAATAAAACCACTATCAAAAAAAATATTATACACTAGAAAAAGAAAGAAAAAGGCTCTGGAACCAGGCAGCATGGCTGCAAAAACTTGAAGTCTTCCAGTCTAACCTTGAACAAGTTTCTCAACCTGTGTGTCCTAATTCCCTAATCTGTAAAATGGGAATGTAAAGTTATCTATCTCATAAAGACATTGTGAAGATAAAGGAAAAAAGCATAAAGAGTTTAAGATAGACCCTGCTACACATAAGAACTCACGGAAGAAAGCTGCAGATGCTAGGTGCTATTTGAACAGGGCTTTGAAAAAAAGAGGAGGTGGTCACAAACATAAACAAAAGTAAAAATATTTCTCAAGTCAGATTTTCCGACAAAGGATTTCAGGTCAAGTTTCCTAACAAAACAAGTTACAAAAAAGAACTTTTTGATTTTCACAGATCTTTAGATTTCAGAATTACGAATGCTGGACTGCAGGTTTATAATAAAATAGAGCGATCAGAGGTCAGGTCAATCGTATACTGGTTCCTAGAGATACACTTAGCGCTGGAGGCTGCCTCTCCTCGGGTTGCAAACAACGAACATGGGCTGGGGGACAATACCAACATCCTTCTTTTTAATGAAGAGCATTGATCAGCCCGAAATCTAAAATAACTGACACTAATCCTGTTCTACTCAAGCTGGAGGACAGCCTATTTCCCTTCCGAGCTTCTCTTGCCTCGATCTACCGGCAAGTCGCGCCCGCGGGGAAGGTGATGCTGCCTTGCTACTATCCTCCTCACTTAGTCGAGCATGCACGAGCCGTCTGGTGAACTGGAAGGGACCCTGGACCGCGTCCAGTCCATCCTCACTTTACACACCCAGGCCCTGAGACCCAGAAAGGGTGCGAACGCACGCAAGGTCACACAGCAGACCCCAGTGAGCCGGCAACCCGGCGCGAGGGGCCAGGAGCTGCGGCTTCTTGCTTTTTCCCGCCCGGGCGAATGCAGGCCCCGGGAGAGCCGCCCCCACCCGCACCCCCGCTCCCGATCGGCTCAAAGCTTCGGCTCCCAGCGTCCAGGCTCTCACCTGCCGAAGCGCCACACAGAGCATGGAGGAAGCCCGCAGCGCGTACCGCAGCCGCCATGGTGGAGGTCCCCGAGCGCCTCCGGCCGAGCAGCCTTCCTACCGCCTGCCGTGACTGCTCTTCATCCAACGGCCGCAGACCTCGGCCCGAGACTGAGTCCCCAAGGTCCGGGGGCCGCGCTGCAGCACAGGCCCGGGTGAGGCGGTGTCCAGACAGGCAGACAGGGTGGGATGAATCCGGCCTCGCCGCGGACAGCCCCAGCGGGGTCTTCGCGTTAGGACCCAGGGGCGGGGCTTGGGCTGGCCGCCGGGATGGGCGGGGCTGGCCGCCGGGATGGGCGGGGCTGGCCGCCGGGGTGGGCGGGGCTGGCCGCCGGGGTGGGCGGGGCTGGCCGCCGTCGCCCCTCAGGACTCTCCGGATCTCAAGAGCGGCGAGCGCGCGCACCGCTGACATAATCCTCTCTCTGAATGAAGCTGATGCTGTGAACTCTTCCCAAACCGAAATGAGAGGTACGGACGAGCACGGAGCGGGGTCTAAGTGAAGGTCGAAGCGGGGAATGGTGCACACGAAAGAATAAAAAAGCCGTTCATACCCAACTCCAGTAACGCTCTGGATAGTTGCCTGTTTTGGGAGAGGCATTGCGGGCGATGAAGACGAATCCATATCCAGAGCGTCAGAACAAGGGGCTGCTCCTTCCTTAGTAGAACTGGCCCGTTGTAGTCAGTCAGCAGTAAGGTAGCTGACTGATCCTTCGGGGTGTTCTGTCATATGGGGGGCTCAGTGTTGGTCTCTGCTGTTAGAATATTGAATGCCGGGCAGTGGCTATAGCCATATAAGTAAGTGAAAGTCTGTGTCGTTGAGCTCAAACATAACTTCCATCCCTAGTGCATTGCTCTTGAGTCCATTTGACTGGGGGAGGAAGCAGACCGACATTCTCAGGTTGGTTATTCTGTCCACCTCATTAAAATTTGGTAAGCATTCATATGGAACATAATCAAGTTCACATTCTATGCCAAATTAGAGAAGTCTGTCCACATCGTCTTCCCCACAACTCCTTGAATTTTCTAATCGCATTCCTTTCAAGTACCTGATCATCCAACCAAGCCATTAGCCCTGGTCCATGAAAAAGTATGGATCTATACACCTGATCAGGCAAAATGAACAACCAAGTGCACTGCCCAAAGTTCTGTCCACTGAGGATTTTCCTCCTCCTCTGTTCCTCAGCGCTTTTCCAAAGTGGAATGTGGTGCGGCTGTGTCCTTTTAGGCCATGCCTACATACCTTGCAGAACCCAAGAGTTTTGTCCTTCAGGCAATGGGTCGCATGGAAATTACCGTGAAGCTGTAGGTGGGGGTTGAGGGAGAAGATAGTACAGCAAGAAAACAGGCCGTGGTCATGGCACTCAAGAGTAGACGGCACCCAGTTCATGAGGGACAGCTCAGCTTGCTAGGGAATTTGGCCCATCACCAAGCATTCAGGTTCTGGTTTGTTTTTTCTTTTATTTTAAAGTAATGATAGATTTATAGGGAGCTGCAGAAATAGTACAGAAAGGGCTCCTGCACCTTTGACCCAGTTGTTTCCAATGGTAGCATCTTCTACAGTCATCCCTCAGTAGTCACAGACGATGGGCTTTAGGACCTTCCATGGGTACCAAGATCCATGGGTGCTCAGGTCCCATAGTCTGTATTCTGAATTCATGGTTCCGTATCCATGGGTTTAGCCCATTGCCTATCATGTTTTTGTTGTTTAGTCGCTAAGTCATGTCTCATTCTTTTGTGACCCCACGGCCTGTAGCCTGCCAGGCTCCTCTGTCTATGGGATTTCCCAGGCAAGAATACTGAAGCAGGTTGTCATTTCCTTCTCCACGGGATCTTCCCGACACAGGGATCAAACCCACATCTCCTTCATTGGCAGGCAGATTCTTTACCACTGAGCCACCAAGGAAGCATATCATGTAGTATGACAATATCTATTGAAAAATTGTGCGTGTAAGTGGACCCATGCAGTCCAAACCCATGTTGTTCAAGGGTCAACTATAATACAGTATAAAACCCCTTGTACATATTGATAAAATTCACAGAATTCATTGGATTCTATCAGTTTACGTGCATCTGTGGAGGTGGGTGTGTGTGATGTGGGTGTGTGTGGATTTCGGTAACCACCACAGTCATGGTAGGACTGTCATCACAAAGATCCCTCCTGCTTTCTCCTAAGAGTCACTTTCTCCCTCTTCTGTCTTCCTCCACCATCCCTAGCCCTTGGCAACCACTAATATGTTCTCCATGGTTAAAATGTTGTCATTTTGGGAATGTTATGTAAATGGAATTAGTTACATGTCCTTTGGAGACGAGTTTTTTTCACTCAGCATAATACCCTTGATGTCTTTCCAAGTTGTTAAATGTGTCAATAGTTTCTTCCTTTTGGTTTAACCATTCATCATTATAGAATATATATATAGTTTATCTTAAGATTTTGCCTGTTTCAAACAAAGCTGCTATGAACATTCATGTACATTTTTGACATTTAAAAAATTTTGTTACAAAATATGCATAATGTAAAATTTACTGTTGTAACCATTTTTAAGTGAACACATCAGAAGCATTGATTGAGTCCATTCACACTGTTCTGTGGCCATCCCTATGATTCATCTCCAGAACTCTTTTCATCTTGAAAAACAGAACCTTTGTACCTATTAGGCAGTAATTCACCATTCCTTTTTCTCTGCAGTCTCTGGCAAGCACCATTCTATTCTTTGTCTCTATGAATTGGATTAATTGTGTCATATAAGTGGAATCATACAGTGTTTGTCCTCTTGTGACTGGTTTATTTCACTTAGCATTATGTCCTCAAGGTTCATCCATGTGTAGCATGTTAGAATTTCCTTCCTTTAAGGCCAGATAATATTCCACTGTGGGGCTTCTCAGGTGGCTCAGTGGGTAAAGAACCTGCATACAATGCAGGAGACGCTGGAGATACAGGTTCTATTCCTGGGTCGGGAAGATCCCCTGGAGGAGGGCACAGCAACCCACTCCAGTATTCTTGCCTGGTGAACTCCATGGACAGAGGAGCCTGGTGGGCTACAGTCTGTGGGGTCACAGAGAGTCAGACACAACTGAAACGACTAAGCACAGCGCAGCATAATGTTCCACTGTACACTGCATTGTTTATTCATCTGCCGATGAACAATTGAGTTGCTTCTGCCTTTTTGCTCTTGTGAATAATATTGCTGTGAACATGGGGTGTGTGTTCAGTCATGAAAATACTCAAAAATAACTTTTCTAGTCCCTGCTTTCAATGCTTAGAGGTATATACCCATCATGTGGGCTTCCTGGTGGTTCAGCAGTAAAGAATGCCTGCCAATGCAGGAGACATGGGTTTGACCCCTGGTGAGGGATCCCACATGCCACAACTAAGACCCAGCACAGCCAAATAAATAAATAATTTTAAAATGAACTACAAGCTAAGGAACTTGAGTCGCTCCTGTTGCCTAGAGGAGTAGCTCTTATAACGGCCTCAGTTCACGTGAAAAAGATAATATGGAAGTGAAAGGAAATGCTCTACAGATCATGATGTCAAACAAACTGCCTTCACCTAGGTGAGATTCCTAACTGAACCCTCAAAGGGTTAATCTCTGGAGGAATTCAGAGAGACCATTATGAAATATCAGCATTTATCCTCTGATTCTGAAAAAGAAGAATGTTTTTTTTAAAAATGTAACCTTCACTCATGGGCTTCCCAGATGGCACAATGGGAAAGAATCCACCTGCCAATGCAGAGACAAGGGAGATGCGGGTTCGATCCCTGGATCGGGAAGATGCCCTGGAAAAGGAAATGTAAACCCACTCCAGTTTTCTTGCCTGGAGAATTTCATGGACAGAGGAGCCTGGTGGGCTTCACTCCGTGGAATTGAGAAAGAGTCAAACAGGACTGAGCACGCAGGCAACTTTCACTCAGGTCATTACTGGCGCTCCCAAGATGGCCACTTGGTGGCGCCAGATGATTTCAGATGGATATCAGCTAAAGTTTTTTTTTTTTTTCCGCCCCCCATAAAACTATCCTTCATGATACAGACAAATTGGTTATTATCTTAAATTGACGTTGATAAATCAACTTTAAAAAACAAACTTTTAACAAGTTAGTTTTAGGTCATGTGTCACCTGTAAACATAATCTTTGAAGAATTAAATGTGGACCATGGCCAGCAACCAAGGCCTCAAAGATCCCTGAACACCTTCAGGTGGATTTTATCCAGCTTCTACCTTTCATGAAATTCGAATGTGTTTTACTTCTTTTTTTTTTTTTTTGGTTACAGCTCAGTTTTATTTGGCAAGCAAAGGAAAATACATCCCCAAGGCGTGAGGGCGGGCCAACCCAAAAGAAGCACGGCTCAATTTTGGCTCCTCTTTTTCTGTTTTTTCTTCTTCCCCTGAGCCTGCCCTATGTAAACTGGGCTAGCCTGGTGGGCTGTTTGCTTCACCTGAAGTTCTCTCTTGGTCCTTGGACGTTCCTTTGTTCTACTTTCACGGGCTTTTTCCTTTCTTTGTCTTCTAGCCACTGCTATTTTGGACTCCTTTTTCCTATTCTAACTACCTAACATTCCCCGCTCAAGAGAGGGGAGGCCCAATTCTTTGGGAGTAGCGGTGTTGAGGTCTCTCTGACTACTTCCTGCTGAACTGGGACAGCGAGGGGCACTGGGCCTCCCCCCTCTTGCAAATCTCAAGCCTCAGAGTCCTTATAGCGCTATTCATCTAAGGGTGAGTGACATTTTCCATGGTCGACTGTAGTTTTATATATTCTTGTTGAACTGGCACCGCATGTTGTAGCTTGTTGACCTGGGCAGAGACAAAACAAGTTAGATAATTGATAATACATGGAGCAATCATAAGCAGCATCAATATGGTGATAACAAGGATTAGTACGGGCATTAGCCAACACCAAATTCCCCATTGCCAGGAGAAGGATCCCCCAAAGAGAGACTGTAGCCACCCTGAGATCTCTCCAGCTCGTTCTTTGAGATCCTGTAGATCTGCATGTTTTCTTGAGATTGTGAGACTTGCTTTAACTTAGCTGGAGGTATTTACCCAGAAACAACACGTCTCATTCAAGATGGATCAAGTCCCTCCTTGCTCAGGGACCAGCTCTATCTCCTGTCTATTTTGGGGTACAACCCCTGTCAAGCTGTGTTGGCTCTTTAGAGCTATCCTGAGAAATCCTATCCCAAGAAACTTGATTTTGGGGGTGTTCATTAGAATGGCACTCATTTGTAGTCCTGAATAGGTATCTGAGATCTCCCAGGGGCTCACAGGTGTATCGAGTATCCTCTTCAGTTTTCTTCCATGGCTTGACTCATGAGTAGTGAATCCAGGAGTTGTGTCCTGGTATCTTGACTGCTTGGGGGTAGAAAGTATTACAGTGTAGGGGCCCTTGCATGTTGGCTGGAGTTGAGCCTTTGGGGACCCATCTCTCCAGACTTTAATTAGGACTTGAATCCCTGAAGCATACAGTGATGGCTCTTTAGAATCTTTTGGGTCCTGGTTGACACTACAAGCATATATCTTGTTGGAATTGCCCAATTGCCATGGTATAAGACTGGAGGGTCTGAACCTCCGGATCTAGGAAGAGGTCACTGACATAAACAAAAGGTCTCCCATATAGCATCTCATAAGGACTAAGACCAATCTGTTGCTTAGGGGCAATACGGGTATGAAGGAGAGCTATTGGTAAAGCCTCCTTCCATCCCAGGGAGGTCTCCTGGGTTATCGTTTTTATTGCTGATTTTAAGAACTGGTTGGCTCTTTCTACTTTTCCTGAAGACTGAGGCCTCCAGGCACAATGGAGATAAGAAGTAATGCCCAATGCTTTAGAGACCCCTTGGGGGACCTTAGAAGTAAGTGATGTCCTATTGTCACTTTGTAATGACCTGGGAAGACCAAATCTCAGAAAGTTTTTTTACCACTTCCTCAGCCTCTCAGTCCCGGTGGGAAAGCCTTCAATCCATCCTGTGAATGTATCTATCATGACTAATAGGTATTTATACCCTTGAGAAACGGGCATCTGGGTGAAGTCCATGTGCCAGTCCTCTCCTGGGTAGGTCCCACGAGTCTTTTACTTCTTAATGTCTGTTTTAATGATGGACTGAAGCATCTAATTGCCATGAAAAGCTATGTTGCTGCTGCTGCATGTCCAACTCTGTGTGACCCCATAGATGGGAGCCCACCAGGCTTCCCCGTCCCTGGGATTCTCCAGGCAAGAACACTGGAATGGGTTGCCATTTCCTTCTCCAAAATGAAAAAGCTATAGTCCTTCCTAAAAACAGCTTGATTTTGTGTTTCCAACCTAGGACATCCCATTTTTTATACTGAGTGGTCAAGGCACACACTTTACAGAAATCAGTGACATTATTAACTTTATTACCAAAAATCTCAGAACCCTTTAGCTCCCTGGCCAAGGGTACTCTCACAAGCACCTTATGGGCATATGGTTCACTCCCTTAGGAATACATCAGTTGTCTAAGAAATGAACAGTTATTTGGAGATTCCACTTCCAATACTAAATCATGCAGACATGGCAAAATATTACAGGGGACTCATGTATACCCAGTCCTGTCATCAATAGGTTAAGGACAGCTTCCCACAGCCTCTTCCTAAATAGCCTCTTTGTGATCCTCAACCGTGAGATTTTTGTGTAAGACAGCAGAGAAAAACTGCTCTTGAGAGTTACTGTATAGAACCTTATCAGATGTTGTTAACTAATGCAGCAGTGAAACTCCAGGATGTCAATTCTTCCATACATATTTTACAACTAAAGAAGAGTCTCGGAATTGACACAACTGGAAGCCTATTCCAGCAGAGGACTTCAAACTGAGGATTTTCCAAGATGCTGTAAAGCAGCTGGTCTCTAGACCAGCTGACCGAAGACCTTCGGAATAAATTGATAACTTCAGATAAGGGATAGCTTCTGCCCAAGATGTCAGACCGAGACCTGTGGCAAAGCCCTGTTTTGCCTACCATGATACTGTAAATCAACTGTACTTCAAAACAAACAAACAAAAAGAACCCAAAAAAGTCCTGTTTTATTTTTCATCTGCTTGGCCATAGTTATTCTTCTCATTTCTATTGATCCCTAGTTGTCATCCATCCATAATGACCTGTTTTCTCTTTCCTTTCCTCTTTGTTAGGTCATAGCATACTCATTCTAACACCATTTTTCATGCTTATATCATGCCCACACGCTCAGTCATGTCTGACTCTTTGCAACTCCATGGATGGCTCCTCTGTCCATAGGGTTCTCCGGGCAAGAATACTGGAGTGGGGTGCCATTTCCTCCTCCAGGAGATCTTCCCATTCTTAGATTATCCTAAATAGTTGCCACTGCTCTAAATCTTACCAACTTCTGGGTATGCCATCCATTGGCTGATCACCATGATAAATATATATGAACAGTCTAGTCTCACCAAATGACACTATGGAGAATTAAAGCCAGTGGCTCTTCCATTATCATCCACAGGGACAAATGATCTTAAACAAACCGACCTGTGACTTTGCTAATGTCCCTCTCTCCCAGTCTTGAGGGGGACTATATCCTTAACCTGTGGAGTTTAGCCCAACACTGGGTAGTTGGAATGAGAATTTATAAATAAAATTGCAATAAATTTTCATGGACAAATCCAACAAGCCACCCACAGAATGCAAAACAATGCTAACCTATACTTGAATTTGAAAAATAATTACAGGAAACAATATTGTATTTTTTTAAGAAAATATTTAACTGGTAGTTTTCTGGAAGGAAAGATTTTTATCTAGTACAAAAATTTGTAGTCAGAGTACCAAGAAAACGTGGGCAATACAAGTTGTTTTTCAAGTTAAAACATGATTACTAAGCATCTCGAAGAAGGCAATGTTAACCCACTCCAGTACTCTTGCCTGGAAAATCCCATGGATGGAGGAGCCTGGTGGGCTGCAGTCCATGAGGTCGCGAAGAGTCAGACACGACTGAGCGACTTCACTTTCACTTCTCACTTTCATGCATTGGAGAAGGAAATGGCAACCTACTCCAGTGTTCTTGCCTGGAGAATCCCAGGGACAGGGAGCCTGGTGGGCTGCCGTCTACGGGGTCGCACAGAGTCGGACTCGACTGAAGCGACTTAGCAGCAGCAGCAGCAGCAGCAGTAAGCATCTATTGGGTGCTCATTTCTGAGAGGAAGTATGAGAAATGACCTGAAACAGCTGATAATCTGGTTCAGGAGACAAGAAAATGGCAAGATAATAAACAACCAATGATTTAAATAGATTAAGACAGTGATAAGAACTATTCCAAGTCGAGATATCTTTCACTTTCAAATATGGAGGACTTCCCTGGTAACACAGTGGATGGGAATCTGCCTGCCAGTGCAGGGGACACAGGTTTGATCCCTGGCCCAAGAACATTCCAGTTCAGTCGCTCAGCCGTGTCCAACACTATGACCCCATGGACTGCCAGGCCTCCCTGTCCATCACCAACTCCCAGAGTTTACTCACACTCATATCCATTGAGTTGGTGATGCCATCCAACCATCTCATCCTTTGTCATCCCCTTCTCCTCCCGCCTTCAATCTTTCCCAGCATCAGAATCAAATGATGTTCAGGTTCAAATGAGTCAGTTCTTCACTCAGGTAGCCAAAATATTGTAGTTTCAGCTTCAACATCAGTCCTTCCAATGAATATTCAGGACTGACTTCCTTTAGGATGGTCTGGTGGATCTCCTTGCTGTCCAAGGGACTCTCAAGAGTCTTCTCCAAAACCACAGTTCAAAAGCATTAATTCTTCGGCACTCAGCTTTCTTTATAGTCCAACTCTCACATCCATACATGACCACTGGAAAAACCATAGCCTTGACTAAACAGACTTTTGTTGGCAAAGTAATGTCTCTACTTGTTAATATGCTGTCTAGGTTGTTCATAACTTTTCTTCCAAGGAGTAAGCATCTTTTAATTTCATGGCTGCAGTCACCATCTGCAGTGATTTTGGAGCCCAGAAAAATAAAGTCTGTCACTGTTTCCCCATCTATTTGCCATGAAGTGATGGGACCAGATGCCATGATCTTAGTTTTCTGAATGTTGAGCTTTAAGCCAACTTTTTCACTCTCCTCTTTCACTTTCATCAAGAGGCTCTTTAGTTCTTCTTCACTTTCTGCCATAAGGGTGGGATCATCTGCATATCTGAGATTATTGATATTTTTCCCGGCAATCTTGATTCCAGCTTGTGCTTCCTCCAGCCCAGCGTTTCTCATGATGTACTCTGCATGTAAGTTAAATAAGCTGGGTGACAATACACAGTCTTGACATACTCCTTTCCCTATTTGGAACCAGTCTGTTGTTCCATGTCCAGTTCTAACTGTTGCTTCCTGACCTGCATGCAGGTTTCTCAAGAGGCAGGTCAGGTGGCCTGGTATTCCCATCTCTTTCAGAATTTTCCAGTTTGTTGTGATCCACACAGTCAAAGGCTTTGGCATAGACAATAAAGCAGAAATAGATGTTTTTCTGGAACTCTTGCTTTTTTGATGATTGAAACAGGAGATGGATGATAAGAATGAATGTCAGCATTCTAGGAATCAGTGAACTAAAATGGACTGGAATGGGTGAATTTGACTGAGATGACCATTATATCTACTACTGTGGGCAAGAATTTCTTAGAAGAAATGGAGTAGCCATCATAGTCAACAATAGAGTCTGAAATGCAGTACTTGGATGCATTCTCAAAAATGACAGGATGATCTCTGTTCGTTTCCAAGGCAAACTATTCAATATCATGGTAATCCAAGTCTATGCCCCAACCAGTAATGCTGAAGAAGCTGAAGTTGAATGGTTCTATGAAGACCTACAAGACCTTCTAGAACTAACACCCAAAAAAGATGTCCTTTTCATTATACACCCAAAAAGGATGTTCTTTTCATTATAGGGGACTGGAATGAGAAGATTCCACATGTCAACTAAGCCTGTGTGCCACAACTACTAAGCCCATGCTCTACAGTCAACAACTACTGAGCCCAAGCACTGCAACTACTGAAGCATGCATGCTCTAAGGTTTGAGAGCCACAGTTAATGAGCCCCTGTGCTGCAACTACTAAAGCCTACATGCCCTAGCACCCTCATAGCGCAACTACTGAGCCTTCATGCTACAACTACTGAAGCCCATACCCCTAGACCCTGTGCTCCACAAGAAGAAGCCACCACAATGTGAAGCCTGTGCATCGCAACTAGAGAGTAGCCCCCACTCTCTAGAACGAGAGAAAGCCTGTGTGCAGCAATGAAGATCCAGAACAATCAGAAATCAGTAATTAAAAATAATACTTATGGAAAAACAGATGCTTTTACAATTGGAAATGAGTAAGAGAATTCCCATTGGTATTCAAGAGAATTCTTCCCCGATGAAGGGACATCTGAATAGGGTTCTGACTGATCACCAGGCTTTAGACAGTGGAGAGGGCATTCCAGGCTGGTGGAACAGCTTAGGCAGAACAGCCCAGGCTGGGAAGTGTGGACACATGTTTGAGGTGTGGCAAGCAAGCTAGTTTGTCTGAAATGGAGCTTCTTGTCAGAAAGAGCAGGAGGTTAGGGCAGACTGAAGAGGGCACTGAATGTCAAACTGAGAGGTGAGCCTTTAGCCTATAGGCAAAACAGAGGCTTTGGGGGCAGAACGGGGCAGCAGGATAGATGCCCACTGATGAGAATGATTAACATGGCCAGAGATACACAAGAGGAAGGGACTATGTTAGGCAAGAAGCAGCTACAAAGTTGCAGGCATCCAGGCATATAAAGTGACCTGAATGAGGGTTAGAGAAGGACACTGGGGCGGGGGAAGGGTATATATATATATGGGGCTTCCCTTGTGGCTCAGTTGGTAAAGAATCCGTTTGCAATGCAGGAGACCTGGGTTCAACCCCTGGGTTGGGAAGATCCCCTGAAGAAGGGAAAGGCTTACCCACTCCAGTATTCTGGCCTGGAGAATTCCATGGACTGTATAGTCCATGGGGTCACAAAGAGTCAGACACGACTGAGTGACTTTCACTTCACCTTGCCCTTTGAAAGAAAACTTAAGCTGTTACTAATGTAAAATATGTGTGAGTTATCTGGAGTTGTTTTGGGGATTTTTGTTTGCTTTTGAAACAATATATAACTGAAGGCTGTGCTATACACATTACACTGATGAGGCTTCTCCCAAGTATACATTCTCCCATGTACAGAGACTTCCCTGGTGGTCCAGTGGTTAAGACTTCACCTTCCAAAGCAGGGGGTGTGGGTTCGATCCCTGGTCAGGGAGTTAAGATCCCACATGCCTCATGGCCAGAAAACCAAAACATAAAACAGAAACAATATTGTAACAAATTCGATAAAGACTTTAAAAACGGTTCATATTAAAAAAAAAAAATCTTAACATGGTGTAACCAGTGTAAAAAAAAAAAAAAATCTTAAAAATAATAAACTGTCTGATGTTGAATGTGTGACCCACTAACTAAAGCCTTTCCAAATCCATTATATTCACATAGTTTCTTACTGGTTTGAATTCTCTTGTGTTTGATAAGGGAGGCGGTATGATGAAAGCCCACCTCCTCTTAATAGAGCTTCAGTTTGGTGTGTCCTGTCTGCTGTTGAGCAAAATGTGTCCTCTGACCAAAGGTCTTCCCACATTCGTTGCACTCCTAGGATCTCTTTCTAATATGTAATTCAGCATATCCTCTGAGGTTTAGTGGTGTATGTTTTCCAGCTGAAAGCCTTCCTGCATTGGCTGAATTCATAGGTGTTTTTCCCCAGCATGACTTTTCTGATGTTTAATAAGGGAGGCAGTGTGAGCAAAGGCTCTTCCACACTCATTACATTTGTAGGGTTTCTCTCCAGTATGGTGTCTATAATGCTGAGTGAGAGATGAACTCTGGCTGAAGGCTCTCCCACACCTATTACATTTGTAGGGTTTCTCTCCTGTATGAAATCTGTAGTGTACAATGAGAGAGGAACTCTGGCTGAAGGTTCTCCCACATTCTCTGCATTCATAGGGCTTTTCTCCAGTGTGAGTTCTCTGATGTTTAATAAGGGATGAAGTATGACCAAAGGCCCTTCCACATTCATTACATTTGTAGGGTTTCTCTCCTGTATGAAATCTGTAATGTAGAACAAGAGAGGAACTCTGGCTGAAGGCTCTTCCACATTCACTGCATTCATAGGGCTTCTCTCCAGTGTGAGTTCTCTGATGTTTAATAAGGGATGAAATATGACCAAAGGCTCTTCCACATTCACTGCACTCATAGGGCTTTTCTCCAGTGTGACATCTCTGATGGCGCCGAAGTTCTGACTGGAAATGGAACAACTTCCCACATTCATTGCATTTGCAAGATTTCTTCCCTGGTTGAGTTCTCTGAGAGTTACTTCTCCCTGAAGTCTGTCTGAATGCTGTATCACATTTATAGTATCCTTCTCCTGTGGGAACACAGTGCTGGTTAATAGGGACTGACCTTAAACCTGATCCGGTCCCCAATTCACTCCATTCATGACCTCTCTTAAGGGTGGGAGGAGATTTGTGAGTGAGTGACGTTTCTTTCAGATATCTCTCCTGTTTTTTTGGATGCATCTCTACCTGGTCATCCCAACCACAGGTTGCTTTCAGTTTGGAGGACCTGAGTTCATCTCTAATGTGTTTCTCCACTGATGCTCTCTGCAATAATTCTTCTTTGGAAAGTCCTTGACTTAGCATAGCTTCCTTGGCTTGAGGCCTTCTCTCCCAGTCTGGAAAAAACAAAAAAGACAGGCTGGTATTACCTGTTCTATGTGCCAAGAGGAAGTAAAGTCCTATGATAGATGTAAGATAATTAGCCTTTAAAATAATACCTAAAAGAGGTGTACAGTCTCTTCCAAGAATGGTTTATGTCTGAAGAACATTTTGGAAGTGCCAAGAATAAGATAAGCAGGTAACTGGAGATTAGAAAAACCTGAGAGAACAGTGTTGGGACTCCAGCACACAAGGTAAGGGCTTCCCTGGTGGCTCAGTGGTAAAGAATCAGCCTGAAGTGAAGGAGATGCAGGTTCAATCCCTGGGCAGGAAGGTCCTCTGGAGAAGGAAATGGAAACTCACTCCAGTATTCTTGCCTGGGAAATCCCATGGACAGAGAGGAGCCTTGAGGGCTACAGTCCATGGGGTTGCAGTCAGACATGACTTAGCTACTGAACAACAGTAACACAAGGTAAATCCAAAGACTGTAAAGATGAGAGGAGGATAGGAAGATGCCCTCCACAATATCTTCCCTCAACACCTCAGTCCACACCACACATTATTATGTATTATGTACATATTATAATATACATACTGTATACATTTAACATCTATTATTGCATGTAACTGTGACAGCAGAATAATTATCCCCCAAAGATGTCCAAGTCCATCTGAACATATTTATATATTCAAATCCCAGGAACATGTAAACATGTTACTTTACATGGCAGAAGAGACTTTGCAGATATGATTAAGGGCACAGACCCTGAGGCCGGGAGATTATCATGAGTCATTTAGGTGGGCCCAGTCTAATCACATGAGTTCTCAAAATCAGAGACCAGTTCCTGGCTGAGTCAGAACGATGTGGTGTGAGAAAGACTTGACCCATCACTTCTGGCTCTGAAGATGGAGGAAGGGCCCCATGGGCCAAGGAATGTAGCAGTCTTTAGAAGCTGGGAATGCTCCTCAGTTTATAGCCAGCAAGAAAACAAGAAACTCAGTCTGATCATTGTCAGGAATTGGTTCTGCCAACAACACAGATGAACAGGAAACAGACTGTCCCCTAGACACTCCAGAAAGGAACTCAGCCATGCTGATATCTTGGTTTTAACAGTGTGAGACCCATACTTGATTCTGAGTTGTGAACTATGAGATAATAAACTTGTGTTGATTAAAGCCACTAAGTTTGTGACAATTTGTTTCAGCAACAATAGAAAGCTAATGTGATAATAGTGACCCTTCTGAAGAGAGAAATGACTGGCAATGCCTAAGCAGGGCTCCCACAGGCTGGATTTTGAGCCAGTAGGTCTTGTGGGGATCCTGAGGATCTGAATGTTTAACAAGCTCCTGTAGAGATTCTGAAACATACCATATTTGTACAACACTATAAACAGACAGATACTGATGATGAGACTAGATCCAGATGTCAGACCCTTGCCCTCATTCTGGAAGGAAACACGATCAAGAGAGTACCAATACAGAGATCAGCATCTTCCCTGTCTGTCCTCTTCTGGAGTCTTGAGACCCAGCCTGCGCTCTCAGGATTTGAGCCCTGCTTTGGGGAGCTTCAGCTCTGGCCTGAGGCTGATTCTGTTTCAGAGATGGACACGGACACAAGCTGTCATCTCCTGCAGTATGCTTGGGCTGCACATGGCAGGCAGGAGAGCTTTGTGTCCAGAATTTTGCCCCAAGGGGTGGAGCCTACCACCCCAAGGTCTCAAGTCACCTAGGAATTCAAAGAGATGCCATCAAGAGCTGGTAAGAAGTGGTCTTTGTTCTTAGAACCACCTCTGTTGTAGTTCAACTTAACCAAGCCTGAAGTGTCCTCACCTTGGTCTTCCTGATGTCATCTGTCAGGATATCCTTGCCAGTAGCCCTTTAATTTCTGGGCTACTTAACTGTTCTGTTTGATCTGCTGCTAACTCTGTTATCCCTGCTGATACAGGACTTAACAACTATTGGTCCTTAGATTCCATCTAACACTGATCGTGTGACATCTAGTGATGACACATAGTCCCAAGGACCCTGAAGGGTGGGTAGAGATGGGCAGATGTTTATTTCTTATCCACATTATTCGCAAGAAACAAACAAAGGAAAGATAAACACTAGAGAGGAAAATGAACATCTTTTCATACCAGAAAACATTACAGAAGCCTACAAGTATTCAAAATACTGGGAATGGAGGGCTCTTGGCAAGTGACTTCACCTCCTCAAAGAAAAGGCCTCCTGGCAAGTGACCGCACTTTCTCAAAGAAGAGGCCCCTGACCAAGGGTTTAAAGGAACTTTCCAGTCACAGTTGGCCCTTATGACGTGTACTGTTGTTTTGGCCTGACTCTCACCTGAGTGGACACCTGTTGAGATTTCTCTCTCTAAAATACAGGGCTCTTCCCCTTCCTCCAACTGGCAGATCATATATGGTTTGGACACTGGAAACCCTGGTGGTAGAGAAGGAAAAGAATCATGGTATGGGTATAGAAGAGGCCAAGGCTTATGGACAGCCTGCAACTAAGCATGGTGAAGTCATGAAGCTTCTTACTCTGATCTCGCATACAGCAGGACTTTCCTAGGAACAAGGAGAAATACTGAATCCCCTGGCCCCCAAGAGAAACTAAATGTCTAATTCTGGAATTTCAGGGCAAAAGTCAGCCACCAGGCCCAGACACCCCTAGCTTTTAACACCAAGGAACTAAAGATGGCCTGATGGGCAGGCTCTGGGCCTCGGAGGAGCTGAGCTTACCCAGGGAGGCCAGGTTCTTGAAATTCTCCAGCATCACCTCCCGGTACAGGTCCTTCTGAGCAGGGTCCAACTGCCCCCACTCCCACCAGGTGAATTCCACAGCCACATCCTCAAACGTCATCAGGTCCTGAAACACAGAAGACAGTCTTGCACACTCGGGGAGCACACTCATGGCCCTGGGAGAAGAGGAGACAGGTGTCTGAGTAGGACCTTAGGGTGTACAAGAAGGGATTCCAAGAGTTCCCAGCTATCGCAATGCCAGGTTTCATCATCTGAAAGATAGTTTAAGCTGCTCCAGGGACCATGTCATCCTTACTACTTGATATCCCATGCAGTACCCACAGATCTCAACATCAAACTGCTTAGAAATATAATCAGGGCCTCAGGAGAATCAAACGTTTAGAGACACTCCACTTATGTGACAGAAATATATACAATCCATTTCCTCAGTTTTCGGAATGGCTCATAATTTAGTGACATTTAAATAGAATCAATTAAAAACAAACTGATAAACTCTGCATTCTGAGCATATCATAGTGTCAGTAGTCTTCTAATTAAGTATTTTTGATCCTTGTGGCCTAGGATTCGGTGACAATTCTTACTAAGGCCAAATAAAATCATCTGGGGCTTGGAATAACGTATCCCATAACAGCTCTGCCAGCACACAGTTCAGTGAGAGTGTGTCAAGTGGCCTTACACTGAATTAGTAAGTCTTCTCTGAGTCTGATTAATATCAATTATCTCCCCAAAAGCCTAATCATTTTTCAGTTCCTGAATGTGCAAGGTTGAGAGTGAGAACCCCAGATCTCAGGGCTTCACAAGGTACAACCATTCTGTGGGTCCCAGCCAGAACTATCCTGTCAGCCTCTATAACAATACTCTCAATTGACTTACATTGTACAATAAGCCATAAACTATGAACTAAAAAGCAAATAAGTGAAGGTAGTATAAACTCCTTTTACTTTCCCCTCAAAATGTTTAAAAGTCAAATCCCATTTAGATACTGATTCCACAGAATAAGCCAAACTAATAATTTTATATTAAAGGCAGTCTAAAATAATCAAATGTGGAAAACTCACTACCTTAGGGGCCCAAATGATAGATTGTACTATTTGTGCAAAATATTCATTGGCCCTCCCTACAGAATTGATTTTCCTACCCCACTGACTCAGGTGTAGTCAAGTCATTCACTTTCACATTTGGAATGTGAAGCAAGTGACAAGAGCTACTTATGAGCAAAAGCTTTCACAGAGCAGCTTTCACAGTTGCTGCTCTGAGAATGGCAAATGATCCCAGAGTGAAGATGTGGGGCAAAACCATAGCTTGCATGTAACATGGACAAGAAACAAACCGTTGTTGCTGTAAGCCTCTCAGGATTTGCTGTTGTTATCACAGCATAACTAGCCTCAACTGACTCATTAAAAAAGCTGGTACTCCAGGTGGGGTTCTGCCATAATAAAATAGCCTACAATACGTGATAGTGGCTTCAGGGCCAGGCAGTAGAAAACATTGGCAAAACAGCAACCCATGTAATTTGGTGGTGAACTGTGTGGTAACACTTGATGCAATAACTTGAAAGAGGAACAATGCAAGATGAGCTGGTGCTGTGATGAGACGAGGGAAACATCAGTAGTATGAGCTGGTTGTCACTGGCTACAGTTGACAAAAGTATGACACACACACACAAAAATTAGTCTTAAGAGTTTGCTGATTTGCAAAATAAAAATGTAAGGCAAAGAGAAAGTGTCCAGAGGGATTTCCTTGGCTGTCCAGTGGTTAAGACTCTGGGCTTCCAATTCAGGGGAAGTGGGTTCAATCCCTGGTTGAGGAACTAAGATCCCACATGCCACATGGCATAGCCAAAAAAAAAAAAATTTTTTTTTCTTTAAATGTTTTAAAAAGAAGAAGAAGAAAGTGTCCCAGAAATTCCAGGACTTGCAAGGTTGGAGATTTAATGAATTCTCATTTCCAACTGGTCAAAGACAAAATACATACAGCTTTTGCATAACAAAAGATGATTAAAACCCAGCCTAAAGGCAAGGACTAAGTCATGAGTGTGATTGTCAGACCTTTTGTTTAAGCCTCTTAATAATTTCAGATGGCTCCCAGTAAATCCTTTCAGTGGGACCAAATTTGTCAGAGTGACTAAAAGTAAGGTTTTGCTAGAAGCTCCACAATTAAGTCTAAAGAGAGGGGCATACTTCAATAACAACTGTGGGAAAAGCTATTGATATACGGAGCTAATGGAAGCAAACGCACAAAAAGCTGGTCAGGTGTTTGAGAGTCACACTTTAGGTGCAAGACTTGAAACAACCCTTGGGCCTCAAACTACTCAGGATAAAAAGCTGCTTAGCCCTCAAAAAAAGTTTATTCTCCAGTATCATCTTCATATGCAACCAAGGGAGATACTGCAAAATGAAGGAACTTCTGGAGGGCAGAGCCAAGAGCCAAGGAGAACACTGGACTGGGAGCTAAACCCAGACAGCAGAATCAGGACACATGAAAGACCCCCCAGTCCCAAGGCAGGGTCTTCAGTGTGTCCCCACACTAATCCAGGGAGATAACACGGGCACAGGGGCCCAGTCTCCCTGGGCAGAGGGCCCTGGGGCAAGGAGACCAGCAAAAGCCTTGATGGGCTCAGCCTCCTGCAGAGCAGGAACTGGGGCCAGTTCCTTCTGGCAAATGAGCAGGCTCCAGAGAAAAGGAGGCAGAACTCTGCATAGTTCAGGCATTTGAGAAAAACTTAAAGAGAACCCCAACTCACCTGAGGTCTGGCTTTGAGGAATAAGCTGGCTGTTCCCTTGTCTCCTAGGCATCTCTCCGGAGGAAGAGCAGGCTCCTGAGGAGGGAGAACTAGGAAGGTAAAAGGAGCCATGAGGAAGGCTAACCCTCATGAGATTTAGAGCTCCCAGACTCCCCAGGCCAGTGTGTCGCCCCCATGGTTTCCGGGGATAAGGCTGGACCTAAGGCAGCTGGGGAACAGGCCACAGGCTGCCTGTCCTCACTGCTGCGTGAGGCCCCCACTTGTCCACAGGCCACAACAAGCTGCAGGTTGCCAGAGGGTGACCACAGTCTGGCCACTCCTTTGTGGTCAATGGACCTCCAATATGCAGGTCCTATATTAGGCCTTTTGAAAATATAAACATGGAGAAGAACTTCAAGGAACTTTAAATGTCACCTGAGGGAATAAAACAGGTTAACAAGACAAAATAAGGCCTAGGACAAGACCACATAAAGATATGGGACTTTGCAGAAGTCACACCTCTACCCTTCTCCTTGGAAAGTAGTGCAGAGGCCAGGTCTTCCTGAGAGCTATCCTGAGTGTTCTAAAGCGTCATTAGGTCTCTGAAGCGTCTTTTAAGAGCCCCTTTATTATAAGGCCAGGGCTTCCCAGGTGGATCAGTACTAAAGAATCCACCTGAGTTCAACCCCTGGGTCCGGAGAAGGAAATGGCAACCCACTCCAATATCCTTGCCTGGGAAATCCCGAGGACAGGCTCTGCCCGCCACTGGGACTCCCTGCCCCACCCCATGGTTCTCCTTCTCCTCCTAGACCAGCACTAACTCCCCAGGGGAGTTCCGGCCCGCGGCACCGAGAGCCAAACCTGAAGCTCTGGAGTCCATAGCTGGGGCTAGTCCTTTCACTAGGTCCAAATCTCTGTCATTCGGCGGCGGCCCTGCGATCCTCCCGGGACTCAGGGAGCGGGGAGCGAGCCGGATGACACCGGGCATCCCCACTTCGCGCAGCGACTCCCAGCCGACCCGCAGGACCCAGAGCAGGGCTGTTAAACCCGGATTGGAGTCCCAGCTGAGCGCAGGGCGGCTGCGGCTGTGGCTGCGGGAAGCGATGCTCTATCCCCTCTTGCACTCCCAGGCGCCTCAGGAGACCGGCCGCCGCCTCCTTCTGGAGACCGAACTCTAGGACCCAGCTCCCACGGAGACCACCAGGAAATGGCCACAGCCACACCTGAGATCTCGGTGCCCCGCGCTCCTCCAGAATCGCTTCTGGAGAGCTCACAGAGAACCGATCGGCCCTGCAACTCTGCGCCCAGTTCCAGGCCTCCTCAGCCCCTCGCAGGAGGGCAGACGGACAGACACTTCGCACTCTTTCACTGGCTCAGGGCGCAATGCCCATGGCTGGCCTGCGCAGCAGGAGTAGCTGAACCCACAAAGATCCAAGCAACACCCGGTTTCCAGCCCGGCCTCCCGAGACCCGTCCTGAGCCTGCGCGAGAGGAAGGCCGGCACGCTGGGGTCTGCAGAGCAAGCGTCGGAGGCGGGTCTGCGGAGGTGGCGGGTGGGGGGCGTCGAACGAGCGGCGCCTGCGCACTGGCGGCTTGGGGACCTTGGGTGCTCTGCTCTGGCAATTGCAGGCTGGGCAAGTGCGCACCAGCTACCTGGACAGAGGTTTCACTCTGCCCCCCCGCCAGGGGCTGGGAACTGGAAGCAACCCCCGTATTGGAAGTGCGTTTAGTAACTGGGCCCAACAGCCGGGTTTGGAGCAGTTCAACAGAAGCCACTGGAGTTTAAAAAAAAAAAAAAATCCTGGCCTAAACCCCGAGCCTGCCAAATAAGAATTTCTAGGAGGCTCTCCGGACATGTGAATTTCTTATAAAGCATCCAAGAGATCCTGACAGTCTGTTCCCCACCTCTCTGTCTTTCTCCCACTGCTCCCCTCCCGCCTCCCCTCAAGATTAGGTTCAGCGAAGGGTGAACTCAAAGAGAGGACTTTGGACTCCTTCCTCCTCTAGAAGCGAGGATCATTTCAGACCTAAAAGAAATAGAGAAATGATCTGGATATTAAAACGATGGTTCTCCGGAGGCACTCTTCAACCAGAGAGGAGACTTTTGAGGACTGAGAGGTTGGTGAAGGAGTCCTTGGGCCTAGAAAAGAAGATAAAGACCTCAAGGGCCCTTGCTGAACCACCTGACTTCGGTGATGACAAAACTGAACTTTAAGTCCCACCCCGATACTCCGGGCAGATTGCGTCCTCCCGGGACCCCCGACCCCTGTTCATCCGCCTGACTAAATCTTCCCATATCGCTTCTGCAAAACCTCCCCTTAAATATGAAGCCTCCCTGATCCTGCACACGCTCCGCCTGGTCGTTAGACCGACTGTCGCCCCTCCTAGCCTGAATAACGGTAACCTGTCTCTGTTGAGGTCGTCTTCCTTTCTTCACTGCCTCGTCTCTAACTATACCCTACAGTTGGGACAAATAACCTATCGAGGCAAAAGGCCTTTTCTCCTTTCTTGCTCTTTTAATGTTTCACCTTTCTGCCAGCACTTCTGGTGACACAGATGGCCAAGATGGTTCAGCAAGTGCCCAGCAAGTAAGCCCTCCCTCTCCAGAGCCAGAGTGAGGAAAAGGGGACAGGGCTGCCTGGGAACCATGTTTGGCACAGAAGTTTCTGTTCTTTTCTATGCTCTGGAACCAAAAAAGGTGAGGGTATGAACACATGAGAAGAGTGTCCTCTCATTGGTGGCTGACATAACCAGAAATTGAACTGCTTCAGATGCTACTGATTCTTTGTACTTTTATCCTCTAGTCTATACCTTTACTGGTCCTATACTCTCTGGCTAAGTTGCTTTTTTCTTAAAGAAAAGTAAAAAGGTAATTAATTTGGAAAACTCAGCAGTGGCCACAGGACTGGAAAAGGTCAGTTTTCATTCCAATCCCAAAGAAAGGCAATGCCAAAAATGCTCAAACTACCACACAATTGCACTCATCTCACATGCTAGTAAAGTGATGCTTTAAATTCTCCAAGCCAGGCTTCAGCAATACATGAACCATGAACTTCCAGATGTTCAAACTGGTTTTAGAAAAGGCAGAGGAACCAGAGATCAAATTGCCAACATCTGCTGGATCATTGAAAAAGCGAGAGAGTTCCAGAAAAACATCTATTTCTGCTTTATTGATTATGCCAAAGCCTTTGACTGTGTGGATCACAATAAACTATGGAAAATTCTTCAAGAGATGGGAATACCAGACCACCTGACCTGCCTCTTGAGAAACCTGCATGCAGGTCAGGAAGCAACAGTTAAAACTGGAAATGGAACAACAGACTGGTTCCAAATAGGGAAAGGAGTACATCCACATCAAGGCTGTGTATTGTCACCTGCTTATTTAACTTATATGCAGAGTACATCATGAGAAACTGGGCTAGAGGAAGCACAAGCTGCAGATTGCTGGGAGAAATATCAATAACCTCAGATATGCAGATGATACCACCCTTACGGCAGAAAGTGAAGAAGAACTAAAGAACCTCTTGGTGAAAGAGGAAAGTGAAAAAGTTGGCTTAAAGCTCAGCATTCAGAAAACTAAGATCATGGCATCTGGTCCCATCACTTCACGGCAAATAGATGGGGAAACAGCGGAAACAGTGGCTGACTTTATTTTTCTGGGCTCCAAAATCACTGCAGATGGTGATTGCAGCCATGAAATTAAAAGACGCTTACTCCTTGGAAGGAAAGTTATGACCAACCTAGACAGCATATTAAAAAGCAGAGACATTACTTTACCAACAAAGGTCTGTCTAGTCAAGGCTATGGTTTTTCCAGTGGTCATGTATGGATGTGAGAGTTGGACTGTAAAGAAAGTTGAGCGCTGAAGTATTGATGCTTTTGAACTGTGGTTTTGGAGAAGACTCTTGAGAGTCCTTTGGACTGCAAGGAGATCCAACCAGTCAATCCTAAAGGAAATCAGTCCTGAATATTCATTGGAAGGACTGACGCTGAAGTTGAAACTTCAATACTTTGGCCAACTGACTGGAAAAGACCCTGATGCTGGGAAAGATTGAAAGCAGGAGGAGAAGGGGAGGAGAGAGGATGAGATGGTTGGATGGCATCACCGACTGGGTGGACATGAGTCTGAGTAAACTCTGGGAGTTGATGATGGACAGGGAAGCCTGGTGTGCTGTAGTCCATGGGGTCGCAAAGAGTCGGACTTGACTGGGCGACTGAACTGAACTGAGGATCACTTGCAGATCTTTTCAAACTCTGACTCCTCAGAGGGAGGCCCGGGCATCAATATGTTAAAGCTCGTCAGGTGATTCCGGCATGCAGCTACTGTGAATCCCTACGATGTCTCCAACGAGGGTCCTTCCAGTAGTACCATGGAAGGCAGGCTCCTGTATGCTCAAAATGTCGGGAGTCCGCACTGCTGCCCAATCAAATACACGTATATCCTGGGTTCTTCTCTCTTAAGCAGAAAAATGTGCACATGCACAGCCCCATCCTCGGACCCAAACTCTGCGTCTCTCCTGCCCAAACTTTACAACCAACAGTTAACAAACAACCTGAAGCAGAAACAAGGCCCTTCGAAGGGTCAGAAGACTAGAAGTCCTCAGGAGGGGTGAGTCCCAAGGCTGAGAGAGACATATTTCCTTAGGACGGTCCTCCCATCGGAGGACCGGAGGGACGTGACATCACACATAAGCAGTACTTCCAGGGGGAACACAAGCCTCACAAGCATACACGACCGGTTGCTTTTTCACGATCAAGCTGCCGTCCTAGCACGGAGGATTCGGTCCAGCGCCGCCAACTCGTCTCACACGGGTACGCTTGCGCAGATCTTTGAGGTCATATTAAAGCGCTCCCACCGCTGAGACTTCTGGGAAATGGAGTCGGCCAGGGCCAGGCTCTGGTCGGGAGCGTGGGCGTCAGAACTCTGCGCAGGCGCACTGCTCTCCCGACCCGAAGAGGCGCCGTCTTCCTGGGTCCCGAGCAGTCTGTGCAGGAGGTGAGAGCTGCGGGTGTGTACTGTTGAGCCGCGGAGAGCGCGCAGCGGCAGAGAGAGTGGGACACTGAGACCCTGGGGGAGGTGCAGTAGGAGCAGAAGGGGTGAAGCGGGCGGAGCCAGCCTGCAGGATGTGTGTGTGTGTGCTGTGCGTGCGGCGACGTCCCTGCTCGGACAGGTGCGGACTAGGAAAGTTGTACCCGCATCCCAGTGTGTGTGTTCCGTGTGGGCACTGTTAGCGGTGGCCTTTCGGCGTGCCCCCTCTATATGTCAGATCCCAGCTCTGCGGTTGGAAGTTTGGAGGCTTCCTTCGCCCCTCCGGTACCTTCTTATCATAACAATTGCTCAATAAACGTGAGTGGAATTGACACTAAATCTAGGGTTCCGCCCACTCCAGTTCCTCTCTTTTCCAAAAAGCGCCTCAGATTGTCTCGTTTAGCTCCCCTCCCTAGACCTCCGTACGAGTGATCAGGGGGCCTTCGTGGGGGAGGTAGGACTAGATGTGGGGGAAAAAAAATACGAAAGAAGTAGCGAAGTGATAGGCAGATTTGAGAAGGAAATGCTTTTTATAAGAGTGAAGCGTCGAGGAATAGTGGGAGACAAGGATGGGGAAAAGCACACTGTGGTCAGGGCATACAGGATCAGGACAAGACACGGTCAGAAGGATGGATTGTATGGGGCGGATCAGGGGTTGACAGGAATAAAGCTAATTTTGGTGCTTTTATTCTAGAGGTCACATTCAGAACTAGAGAGGGGAAGGGACTAGTGTAGGGAGCCAGTCAGGAATGCTTGGTAGTGGTCATATTCCTGAATCAAGCTGTCATGAGCCTGAATTATGATGGTGTCAGTGGTAGGGAAAGATAGAAATGACATTGCAAAAGAAGAGTCCGAAGGACCTGGTGACTAACTAGATTTGGGAGGTAAGAGAGCCAGGAAAGAGTTTGAATTTGGGGCAGCTGGGAAAATAATAAAACATCTGCTGTAAGTGTAAGGGCTTCCTTGTGGCTCAGCAGTAATGAATCTGCCTGCCAACACAGAAGACATAGGTTCAATCCCTGGGTTGGGAAGATCCCCTGGAGGAAGAATTGGCAACCCACTCCAGTATTCTTGCCTGCAGAATCCCATGGACAGAGGAGCCTGGCAGACTATAGTCCATGGGGTCACCAAGAATCAGACACAGCTTATTGACTAAACAACAAGGAGAACTGTAAGGGCAGGGAAAGGAATTGATGTGGGGAACTGCATAGGAATAGATGGTTTTAAGATGCTGACAGAATGCCTAACTCAAAATACTTAGTCATTTGGAAATGCAGGATGAGTTTGGAAGAGGGAGTGGGACTAGATTCAAGAAGCATTTCTGTAGAGGTGGAAAATGGAGCATCAGGTGTGGATGGACTCTCTGTGAGACAGCAAAAACACTGTACACAGTCTGAGCGCTGGGCAGCATGAGAAACTTGCCGAAACAGTCAAAAAGCTTCAGAGAAATAAGGAGAAGAGGACTGTTGGAATCAGAGCTCATAAACACCTTGGCATTTTTCAAGCATACAGTTTCAGGTGTGTGCGGGGTGTGTCCGACTCTCTTGTGACCCCATGGACTGCAGCACACCAGGCTTTCCTGTACTTCACTGTCTCCCAAAGTTCAAACTCATGTCCACTGAGTCAGTGATGTCATCCAACCATCTCACCTTCTGTCACCCCCCTTCTCCTCCTGCCCTCAATCTTTCTCAGCATCAGGGTCTTTTTTTCCAGTGAGTCAGTTCTTCGAATCAGGTGGCTAAGGTACTGGAGCTTCAGCTTCAGCTTCAGCATCAGTCCTTCCAATGAATATTCAGGACTGATTTCCTTTAGGATTGACTGGTTGGATCTCCTTGCAGTCCAAAGGACTCTCAAGAGTCTTCTCCAGCACCACAATTTGAAAGCATCAATTCTTCAGCGCTCAGACTTCTTTATGGCCCAACTGTCACAGCCATACATGACTACTGGAAAAAACATAGCTTTGACTATACAGACCTTTGTCAGCAAAGTGATATCTTTCCTTTTTAAATATGCTGTCTAGGTTTGTGCTTTTCTTGCAAGGGGCAAGCATCTTTTAATTTCATGGCTGCCATCACCACCCAGAGTGATTTTGGAGCCCAAGAAAAGAAAATCTGTCATTGCTTCTGCTTTTTTCATCTTCTGTTTGCCATGTTTCTTAATCAATGTGTAATACTCAAACACACACACATATAAAATTGCAATTTATCCTATCAATGAACATGCAAGTTGTTTATAGTTTACCCTAGTGATCTTTTCCCCACTTCAGATTTGTGTTGCCACTGCAGTCACATATCAAGGTTTCCTACCTACGTGGATGTGTTTGGGGATTTTCTAGTTTATCAGTCTGTTTTTTACGTGGCTATCTTTTCATGAAAATAAATCATTATAACATAGAGATTAAAAAGTGCTGGCTGTTCCTGGGTTCAAATTCTGCCTCAGCCTCTTACAAAGCCTAAATTTCCTAATCTGTAAAATAGTACCCACCTTACAGATTTATGAACACAGAATTCAACTGTTCTTGTAAAGAGTACTTAGCATAGTGCCTGGTAAGTAGCAAAAGTTCAGTAAATTCTAGTTATTACTAATATATCATAAAATATTTTAATATGATAACATTACCATATTAATATGATCATATCAGTGGTATTCCATTGTGTGTATGAACTGGGCCATACACAAAATGCTATCAAATCCTGTATTTTAGAAACTTAAGATATTTCAAGTTTTTGCTCTTCTGGGACTTCCCTGGTGGTCCACTGGTTAAGACTCCACCTTGCAACGCAGGGGACACCAGTTCAGTCCCTGCTTCAGGAAGATTTCACATGCCACGGGGCAACTAAGCCTGTGCACAACTACTGAGCCCAAGCTCTAGAGCCCATACTCCACAAGAGTAGCCCCCACTTGCCACAGCTAGAGAAAGCTCATGCACTGCAACCAAGACCCAGTGCAGCCAAAAATAAGTAAATTTTTTTTTTTTTTTTGCTCTTCTGTAGATTAAATGAGATGACATATAATGCTTAGGACGTTGCCTCACATGGCACTCAGTAAAGGTTAGCGTTAATGATAGTTAATAAGAAGCTTTGCGTATGTTTTCCCTTAGGAAAAACTTCATAAGAGGAAGTTGCTGGGTCAAAAGTATGTGTTTTAAGGCCCCTGATACAAATTACAAATTCTGCAGGCCAGAATACTGGAGTGGGTAGGCTTTCCCTTCTTCAGGGGATCTTCCCAACCCAGGGATCGAACCCAGATCTCCCACATTGCAGGCGGATTCTTTACCAGCTGAGCCACCAGGGAAGCCCTTCTGGTAGGGTCAGAGCCTTATGGAAATCTAAGAATAAATACAGCTAGTCTACATGCAAACTGCGGTCTGGGCTGATGCTGGGGTGAAGTAGGGTTTCAGGGGCCAGGGATTCTTGGGGCTTTGCTTTCAACACTTCACCACCAACATACCTGCGTTAGTCTATTACAGCCTGTTCTCTACCCCATGCCCCCCACATACTCATGGATTTTGCCTCCTGGTACCTTTGACTCCTCTGACTCTCATGGCTACTTCTGTCTCTCATGATATACTTTCAGCTCATTGCCCACTGGTGGAACTAGGTTCCTTTTATTTTGGGAAAGCCTCTTAGGCTTTGTGTGAATCTTTGTCATTAAACTTTACTTGAGTTAACTGAGTATATCTCAGTTTCTTACATAAAGAGTCTAATTAAGACATAGTCAAATCAAGCATTTGGGGGATTCATGAGTGGGGCGTGGGGATTGTGTGGTCCTGAGAAGGAAGAGGGAAAGGTGTGTCTGAGTACTGTCCTGCAGTCAAGGCAGTGTATTCATTGATCCTTGTTATTCATTCACCCATCTAACCTGTGGTCCTCGCATTTCTTAGTTCATGATCCTGAGGATGGACGTCAACTTTTGAAACCAGACCACATATCAGTCCACGGGTCAGCCTCTGTACCGCCCACCTGTGGCTTAATCAGCATGGCCCCAGGCTTGAGCCTCAGGGTCATGTGGAACAAGCTGTGGCTGCCCCAGGGTTGCTCTGTTAGCACGGGGTGTTGCTGTGAATGGGGTATTTTTCCTTTGAAGAGGCTGTAGGTGTTTCCTTGACAGGAGTTGTCCATATAGCCATTCATAAAACTTCTTATACTTCTTGTCTGGTAATCATGATGAACAATCTGATCTGATCTCAAATCCTCAGTCATGTCTGACTCTTTGCAACCTCATGGACTATAGCCCGCCAGGCTCCTCCGTCCATGGGATTCTCCAGGAAAGAATACTGGAGTGGGGTGCCATTTCCTGCTCCTTCAGGGCATCTTCCCTACCCAGGGGTCAAACCCACATCTCTTACATCTCCTGCACTGACAGGTGGGTTCTTTACCACTAGTGCCACCTGGGAAGCCCCATGATGAACAATATTTAATGTGAATTTATAAAGGCAATATGAGCCTTAATATATTCTCAACTGCCAGGAATAGAACTTTACCTCTAAGATCATGATGAAAACAAGCACCACACTGTATTCTGCACAGCCTTGCACTCCAATTCTGGGATGAGGTGGGCTTGCTCTTGGCCTTGCTTTTCTTTGCTTTCCCTTTGTGTAGGGTATTGAGGATGAGGGTGGGTACGTAACTCAGTGGTGTGTGGAGATTTCTTGCTTCACGGGTCACAAAACTACTAAACAAGACTGGTCTTTCTCACAGCCTGTTTCTCCTCCCACCTCTCTACCTCATTAGGACTCGGCTCTTCTCTGCAAGGAGAGCGCACTGGAGGGAATGGCTGCTGTGTCTCTGACCAGATGCCAGGTGAGGTAGACTCTTGTGTTTCTGAAACTATTAGGCTCCAGAATGTAACCACTTTTCTTTCTGTCTTGGGGCTTCTCTGCTCAAAGCCACCCAGGTGGAAAAAGGACTCCATAAGGAATGACTTGTGTTGGTATCTTTCAGTGACCCCTTCTTGCCTTGAATATGTGCCCGCTAGCCTGTCACCAGGGACACAGCCTCCATTGCCTTCACTTTTTTTTGCCTTAAAACTGACGGTAGGGGTCTCATGGGAGGGTCTAGGGAGCAGCAGGCAGTTTCAAGTTCTGATTTCCCTTTAGTACATCCACAAACGGACTGAAAGTAGGCCCCCATATTCCAGGGAGTGTTGGGTTAGGCAGAGAATGTGACACATACTATAAAGCACCCCAGTGAGGTTGAAAGAGTCCTGGAGAGAGAGTTTTTGTGAGGGTAGAGACACACAGCTTACCCCCTTTCTGCCCCAGGGCAGAGTTTTTTTAATTCTGAGCTCTGGCTTAGAACCTCTGCAGACACTCTGGAGACTCATCTGGGTTTTAGACTTGGGGATAAAGATGGAACTCACAGAATCAAAGAACATTAGAGTGAATTGAGAGAAAGCCTAGAGATGATCTAATCAACCCCACTATTTGAAGGATTTGTCCACGCAAACACAGACATAAGGGCTTCCCAGATGGCTCAGTGGTAAAGAATCCGCCTGCCAATGCTGGAGATTTGGGTTCGATCCTTGGGTCGGGAAGATTCCCTGGAGGAGGAAATGGCCACCCACTCCAGTATCCTTGCCTGGAAAATTCCACGGACAGAGGAACCTGGCAGGCTACATTCCATGGGTCACAAAGAGTTGGATGTGACTGAGCACGCACGTATGCAGACTCACATCAAGACAATTGGTGAAATTGGACTAAGTTTATAGATTAAATAATATCACTCCTCTCCTGATTTTTACAATTATACTGTCATTATACAAGAGAAAATCCTTATTTTTACAAAATATACACTGAAACATTAATAAGTAAAAAGACATCATGTTTACAAGTTAAAGAAGTTTGGAGAAAAGATAGGCAAATGTGTATATTCTGAGACAAAGATAAAACCAGTGTGGAAAATAACATTTGGGGATGCTGGATGAAGGGTCTTTGTTCTATTCTTCCAAGTTTTCTGTAAGTCTGATAAAAGAGCCCCCGATACTCCAAGGCTCAGCTAGAACGGTAGTGTGGGGTTGTGACCAAAAGTCATGCCTCATGGCTTTATGGCACTTAACCCAAATACTTCAAAACTGTTGTCTTTCCACTCCCATTTCCACTTTTCTTTCCACTCTTCCAGCATCCTCCAAGCTGTTGTCATGTATGACAGTTTTGTCTGGTCCATGTAAGAGAAGGATTATGAATAAGGGAGAACATGATTGTGTTTCCAGGACCCAGTGACATTCGAGGATGTGGCCATAGTTTTCACAGATGAAGAGTGGAGGCATCTGGTCCCTACTCAGAGGGACCTCTACAAGGAGGTGATGCTGGAGAACTACAAGAGCATCGTCTCATTGGGTAAGGAGAGCTTCCCACCAGGAGTAGACCCTGTACTGAATTGATGTGGAGTTGAGAGGCTAATATATTGACACCTCTTCTTCTCCCACCTGAGTTGGAACCCCTGAGAGACAAGACGGAAGAGCAGAGGGATGTGACTTAGCAGTCACAGTGACAGTGGTTTTCTGAATCCTGAACCCCAGCCTGGGACAGGCTTACTCCTTGAGCTGTAAGCAGACTGGACAACCACAGGCCCCCTCACTGAGCAGCCCAGCCCTGCACCACAGAGGGCTCACCACAACGAGAGAAAAGCCTGCACAGCAGTGCAGACCCAGCACAGCCACAAATAAATAAAAAAATTTTTAAATGGTGAGGCAGAGCTGTGCTAATTAATAGTTTAAATTTATTACTATGTGAAAAAAATCAAGTTTACAATTCAGCATTATTTCATTATCCAATTTTTTTTAAACCATCTGAGCCACCAGGGAAGCCCTCTAGTTTTAACTTTTGTTTTTTGTTTTTAATTGACAGCCTTCTGCCTAAAATGATCTTTTACATATAAAAGGGTCTGGAGTGTATTACATACAGTGAGTCATGATGGATTTAGAAATTATCAACTTGTAGACATCAAAATAAATCAAATAGAAATGATTTTAGATGGGGTAGCCTTATTTTCCAAATAATGCTCTCCAATAGTTTTTTTTTTTCCCCAAAAAAATTGAGATATAATGGTCATTATCCAGTTTTTAACAAAGTGTATCTATAGGTATCTTTCTGTATTAAAGTGAATGGAAAGAAAGAAATGAATACAAAATACAAAAGGTGATTTTTCTTATTGTCTATGCCTCTAGTTTTCCTACAATGAACACAATCCACTTGTTTAAGTAAAATCATACTTAATATGTGTATGTTAGTTGCTCAGTTGTGTCCAAAAATAATTGTACTAAAGCATAAACAATAAGCAAAAATGGGCACCTACATTACACATTCTTATTCAAGGTAATCTTTTTTCATTCTCATCTTCCCTAAGGTAAGGACTCTTCCTGCCATCCTACCAGTGCTAGAGCTAGGAGCATCCCATTCACTTCATGGGGAAGAATAAACACATTAATTCAAATAGAGTCTATTCACTCTGACTAGACGCTACATGTTCCCTTTTAGAACCTCAGTCTTGACCTCCATTCAGAGGTTCCTGCACTTCTGCATACCTGGTGTGCACTTCCTGCCTTTTGCATTTTCTCTCTGAAATACTTGAGGCTGGAATTTGCTTTGGAATCATTGTGTATTTTCATCACATATGACCACCTGGCTTGTTTCTTTCTCTATGAACAGGGCTTCCAATACCTGGACCTGATGTGATTTTTCAGTTGAAGAGAGGGGATGAGCCTTGGCTAGTGGAGTTTCATGGATTTGAGGGGAAAGAAGGTGCAGAGAATGTCTCTTTAGGTAATTGAGTATGAACTGGCAGGAGAGTTTTGTTTTGCTTTGTGGTTGTTATTTAGGTGCATGTGGGAGGGAGTATTGGGTATCATATTTTTCCTCAAATTCACTCTTCTCCTATATTGTTTATTCTCTGTCACCCCGTTTTCTTTTTTCCCCCTCTACATCTTAAAGTATTGTTCACCTTCATTCACCAAATGTTTCCTTTCTCAGATTTGTCATGTTATCCATTCAAACTTTGATTTTCCTATTCCTTACCATCCCCTTCACTTACCTGACACTCCTAATTAATCCAGCTATGCTCCCAATGGAAATTCTCCTCTTTTTTGAGATTTTTCACTACCAGTTCTATTCCCTGTTTCAGTCCCAGGTCTTGGTTTCTCCCTAGAGTGCAATACTATTTGTGGGAGCAAGCAAAGTGACTGTCATTACTTTTCAGATTTATTACAGCATCCCTCCTTTCTGTGCTAACATTTCCTAACCCAGGAAAGAAACATGCATCTGTATTTTCTATCCATTCCAGATTGGGAGACTAAGCCTGAGTTTCAAGGTGCTTCAGAAGAAGAAAAATTAGAAGGATCATTGAAGGAAAAGCTTGGAAGAAAAGGTTCTCCATCTCCTAAATTTGAAGTTTATGCACTGGATGGCAGGTTGGGAACAGAGAAGGAAAGCCCTACAGTTGAGGCCTGCAAGAAACCCCCTTCTCTGGAGGAAAGCTTGCGGCACAGGGCAACCCCTCCCAAGAAAATTCTCACTAAAGAGAGAGACCAGGAATGCAGCAACTGTGGTAAGACCTTTTTTGACCACTCCTCCCTCATCCGCCATCAGAGGACTCACACTGGTGAGAAGCCCTATGACTGTCCCGAGTGTGGGAAGGCCTTCAGCCACAGGAGCAGTCTCAGTAGACACCTGATGTCGCATACAGGAGAGAGCCCCTACGAGTGCAACGCCTGTGGGAAAGCTTTTTTCGACCGTTCGTCCTTGACTGTACATCAGCGAATTCATACTGGAGAGAAACCCTTCAAATGCAGTGAGTGTGGAAAAGCCTTCTTTGACCGCTCGTCCCTTACCCGCCACCAGAGGATCCATACTGGAGAAAGTCCTTATGAATGTAACCAGTGCGGGAAAGCCTTTAGCCAGAAAAGTATTCTTACGCGACACCAGCTAATCCACACGGGCCGGAAGCCGTATGAATGTAATGAGTGTGGGAAAGCCTTCTATGGGGTCTCGTCACTGAACAGACATCAGAAAGCCCATGCTGGAGAGCCTCGCTACCAGTGCAGTGAGTGTGGGAAGGCTTTCTTTGACCGCTCCTCCCTGACTCAGCACCAGAAGATTCACACTGGAGACAAGCCATATGAATGCAGTGAATGTGGGAAAGCCTTCAGCCAGAGGTGCCGGCTCACACGACACCAGAGAGTTCACACAGGAGAGAAGCCGTTTGAATGCAGTGTGTGTGGGAAAGTCTTCAGTTCTAAATCATCAGTTATTCAGCATCAACGGCGTTACGCCAAACAGGGAATAGACTGAGTGGAGCGAAAACTTTAGTCCAAGGACCTCCACGAAAACTCAAGACCCCTCTTAAATCCATCACCTGGTCATCACACCTATGCTGGCTACCCCCTCCTTTTTCTGCCTCTCTGCACCCACAGTGTTTGAAGGAACACTGTCCACCCACTGTGTTACAGAGTTGATGTGGGATGCCAGAAATTAGCATGTGACTTTAAAGAGTCAGCATCCTGAAGACATTTGTCAGACACTAGGGACAAAGGTTAGGAGGCAATCCTCAGACAAACATCTTGTCCGAAGCCCCAGGCATCAGTGCACTTTATGTAACTGGAGGCCACAGCTGGACAGGAAAGGCACACTTATGTCAGAGCAGCACTGTTGTTTCCAGAAGTTCTTTTTTTATAGCCGTTAGTCCCTCTCTCTCTCGGAGGATTTTGGGCACTGACCTTGTCCTGTTGTGTGCCAGCATCTAGATCTCTTAATACTACTACTAGTAGCTAGCACTTATTGAGCGCTTATTATGGAGTAAGCACTCAGCTGAGAGTTTTGCAAGGAGTAAATCATTTGGTCCTTTCAACAACCCTCTGAAGTAGGTACTGTTACTCCCCACAATTTACAGACGAGCAAACTGAAGTTTAAAGAGATTAAATAACTTGTCCAACGTAACGGCTAGTACAGGGAAAGTCAGGTCTTGAATACAGGGCTCCCTTCAAAATCTCTTTACCATGAGGCTATAAGGTTTGCTTTATAATTTATGTATGTGTATTATCTGCTAAACTAGATTGTACACAGAGGCCTGACTTACATGTCTTTGTATCTCACACAGTGCCTTGCAAATAGGTGCTCAATAAATATTTATCTGAATTAATAACATTTTGACTTACCAAGTTCTATTTAAAACACCTCTTAGCTTCACAGCCTTTCTCTGAATTTCAGTCTCACCTGTACTTTTGTCATCTTGGGCTTCTATTACTGTAGTAGTCACTCCCTGATCTGAATTCTTTCCTCCTCTTTATTGAGGAGGGGGCTATCAAGCTATGGCCCAATAACAGGCAAACCCCAAATAAACAAAGATTCATTTCTCACATAAAATCAGATGAGTCAGTCTTTCTTCCTCACCCTCATCATTTAGAATATGTTGCCTCCAATGTCATCATGGGAGACATTTTGGGATATTTTTAAGGGCCATCACTTATAAGTCAGAACCCAGCACCAAAAGGCTAGAAGGTCAACAGGCACCTCAGTAATTGGTTAATATCAACAGCCCCTGTCACAAGTTACATTTTTCCATATCACTGTTAGGTCAGCCTTTCCAAGTGACCCCCTTCCTGCCCACCATTGCCTTATTCAAGGCCTAAAATAGCTCCCTGTTTAATGAAGGTGTCTCTAAATATTTAAGTCTGCCCTGACATGACCCTGCATTATTCAACTTGAAGCCCTGACTCCCCAGATCCTTCTGTTCCCTGTTGTTTAGTCACTGAGTCATGTCTGACTCTTTTGACCCCATGGACTGTAGCCCACCAGGCTCCTCTGTCCATGGGATTTCCCAGGCAAGAATACTAGACTGGGTTGCCACTTCCTTCTACAGAGGATCTTTCCAACCAAGATCTCGAACCCATGTCTCCTGCACTGCAGGGTGAGTCTTTACCACTGAGCCACCAGGAAGCTATATTTCCTGGGCCCTGCCCTATATTTTTATTTTCTTGAAGGTGAGGCACCAGGCAACTTTGATTCCAGGCATCTGCATTCCCTTTCTGTTTACTCAAGGTGAAGCCCAGAAGACCTGATTCTGAAAGACTGTCTGGAATGTAGCTACCCTGCATGAACCCTAATGGACCAAGATCCATTTCTCCCTGGGAGTTGAAATCTAGTTCAAGAAACTGGATTGCCAAACAGACCCTTCCCTAATCTACTCAACCCTACTGGTCTACCTGTCTTAAAGCAGAGGAACAGCAGAGAAGGTTTTTCACATGTCGACTTTCAAAGCAACCTGAGTTAAAACCAGAGTGCAGAATCTGTTGGAGTGGATAATATGTGCTATTATTTAATAATGTCAAGTAGAAAATAAAAGGAACTACTGCCAAACTTTTCACTGATGACTGACTCTGAGAGTTCTGAATCTTTATTGCCTTATTTTTTGCCTTATCTTTATTACCTTCTGAATGTTATTGCCTTAAAAGTAAGTTGAAGGTCCAGTATTTCCCTAAGATGCTCTGCCATTGTCAGCAAGATTAGACAAGAATGAATTCAGAATTCTAATCGACATTTGGGTAAAGTGATAATTGAAACAGAGTGGGAACATAAATTAAGCAGTTCTCCTTTTGTTACCTTTTAAAACTTGGAGATGTGCAGAGCATTTTTAAAAGGTGAAGTACCTTTCCATCTCCTGCCAACAATTCTGAGGAAAGGGCCATTTAACTCTTAACTGATACCTCCCAGTAGGACATGGAGTAGTGGAGGCTTTCCATTTTGAGGTTTTAGCTTCACCAGATGGCCACTAATAAGATCAAATCTTGGAATCAGAAATTGGCATTCTTAGGATATAAGGCCAAAGACTTGGTAGTGTTTGTAGGGTTTTACCCTAAGATTTTAAAAGTGGTTTTGAAGAAAGGAAATAATTTCTCTGGTGTTTAAGTAAGCCGTAAGTTTTAAGAGAGAACTGAAAACTTAACCATACAGATTACCAGAAGCACTCCAGGAATCAACGCTTCAGAGAAAAAGGATCAACTCTGAGATGAGATGAACTCTGAGATGAATTGAATATGATAGAGCAAACCTGTGCAGCAAAGCCTGGGGCAGATAAGTGGTGGGACTACTAATCCCAGAAATTTATCTGGGATGCCAGGATGGCCAGGTTGGCCAGCTTCTGAGCTCTGCAGCACTCACCCCCTCACTCATCCCCAGGCCTGTGCCACTAAGAGTACATTAACCCCCACAACTCACATGAATAACCAGAGGTGAGGAGGAGCTGGGGAGCAAGGTTACCAGGTGCCAGTCACTAGGTAACATGCTGATAAAGCCAGAATCTTGATTCCTCAAGAAGTCGAAGAGAAAAACGGCTGTGGACGTTAAATTCCTAAGTCGTCTCTGCTACTGAGGCGGGACTTCTTTGGTAAAAAAGCAGAAAGTAGTTGAAGTGGCCCATGTTGAGCTGAGGTGATCCTTTCCAGTTTTTCCCTCTTCCATGGTGATTCACTGGTTCCCTGTTTACCTCTCTTAATATCAACTTTCACGTCAAAGTTACTGGCCTTTGATGGCACTGGAGCTTCTTAAGGAAGACAGGGATGCTTTCCTGGAAGGATGTTGTGCTAAACACAAAGACAGACTAGAAGGCAACAGTGATCCTCATATTTAAATTTCCTAAATTTAAATTTCTTAAATTTAAATTTAGGAAATCTAATAAATTTAGGAGAACTCAAGGTCAATCCACCCTTAAGACAATGGGGACTCACTGGGGACCAATGGGTTTTTATACCAAGGGATTTAAACTCCACTCTGCTGTTTTGTGAGACCAAGATATAATTTTTGAGATTCTACTTTTCCTTATTCCAAGGTGCTATCTGGTTACTTAGGGTAATATCTGTCTCCACCCCACCCCCACCCCGAGCCGCAATGGTGTGGAGGCGCTGTAGACAGGAAGCGACGGAGCGGAGTGAACAGCCCTTGGGATGCGGACGCCTACCCTCCGAGGGAGCACCGTAGCCAGAGAGAAATCCTGGTGGGTGGGTGGCGCCGCCCTCTGCCAGTTACAGTTGCGGAGAGTGAGTGTCCCTCTCGAGGCTGGTTTTGGCTCGGCAGAGCACCTCCGGGGTCGGAGCCCAGAGTAGACACTGAGGAAGCGGCCGCACCTGTGCGTCCAGGAAGGAGCGCGCCGAAGGACTGAGCACCTCTAGGGACCCAGCAGAGCCCCCAGCACAGAAAGTAGCCTGGCCAGCCGCCCGCGGGGTCCTCTGGGAAGCAGCATCCGGTGATGCGCGCCGCGCCCTGCGGAGGATTCTGGGAATCGTAGTTCAGCAGCGAGTCCGGGCCGGCGCGACTCAGCCCCGCAGGCTCCTAGATGCCTTTGTCGCCCGCCAAGCCTACTCAGTGGTGTTCATGAGGTCGAGCCTAGGGTCCAGGAGGATTGAGTGCGTGTTCTCTTGAGTCTGAGTGCCCCGAAGGAGGGCCGGGGAGGGCCCCCGGGTGGAGGGCGCCGAGCTGCCCAGCGAGGGTCGCGAGAGCGTTCCCGGGCCTCTAGGTGGGCCGGCGCGGTGGACCCCCGGCCCCTCGCGCGTTCGCCTCTCCCTTTTCCCGCAGTCGTCACCGGCGGTAGCGCGGAGGGAGTCAGCATGGAGCCGAAGCGCAGAGGTGAGGATTTCAGAGGGATGCCGCCTGCTGGAGAGAAAAAAGGAGAAAGGCTGCCCTCTGGCTGGGGCAGGCTCAGGAAGAACACACATAACGTCTCCTACTAGTTGATCTCACGTTGGGGTTTAAGGGGAGCCCCCGACCTGCATTGCCCTGCTGGTCTTTCGGGTGCCCTGCCGTCTCTGAGTTGATGTATGCCTTCTTTGCCCACGAAATCGACAGATCTGAACATTTGGCTTTTTGATAATGACATTTGTTCTCACAGGAGCCCCATAAGGCTGTTGTAGAGGAAGGAGAATATCCAAATAGACCCATTTGGCAGATGGGGAAGGTGAGGATTTGAGAAGTCACAGGATTTGTTTAGTGCCCTGGATCCGCGCCCCCCCCGCCCCCCCACGGCCCATTGCTTTTCTGAGAAGGCCAGTATTCAAAAAGAATTTAACCACTCTTTCATCCTGTGAACCTGGACCAAAACAGGAATGACTCATTAAGAGGCAGAGATTGACATAAGCGGGACTTCGCGTTTATTTTGACTGTCACTCAGCAGATAAGAGATATAAATAAACATGTCTTTAAGTGTCCAGGATCTTCCAGCAGTGTTCTGCTGGAATTTAAGGGCAGAGTAGCGTAGGAGATCCCTGAGGCAGCCATGGTCATGGCTGTCTTGCTTCAGAGATGTTGTGGAATTGTCCCTTGGTTCCCTGTGTTGACTCTTCCTAGGTAACAAGTCGTTGTGTTTGGCAGTTTCTGGGAGTTTACTGCAAACAAGAGTAGTCACCCTGGTTCCTGTATCTATTTATAGGGTCACTTTCTGAGGACTCAGACCTTCCTCAGGCTGGAAACCCCAAAGAAAATGGCCTGACCACTGTGCTGCTGACCCCTGCATCCCAGGTGGGTTTAAATTTCTTTTTTTTTTTCTGTTCTCGGGACATGAATATGGTTTCCAGCATTGTTATGGATTTGCTCAGCCCTGATTCCTAGCCCACTGTCTTTATCCTGATAAACTGATGAATGATGAACCTGATAGTCATTGCTCCTGTCTTATGCAGAATTTTGCCTCCTGGCATGACTTCTCCATCTGCTTAGTACGAGATATGCACAAGCTCTTCTGTGTTGTAATTGGCCTGCTGGTGAGATGCAAAGGAGTAAAAGCCATTTGCCTCTGCCTGGTGAAGTTTACTGAGGAAACAAGGTATAGATAAGGAAGATCAGTGGTCAGGGATGATCCCACGTGCCTTGGGGCAACTAAGCCCTCGCACTGCAACTAATGAGCCCTCAGGCCACAACTACCGAAGCCTGCACACCCTGGAGCCTGCGCTCTGCAACAGGAGAAGTGACCACAGTGAGACGCCCTCTCGCTGCAACTAGAGAGTACCCCTCACCGAACACGATTAGAGAAAGCCTGCGTGCAGCAACAAAGACCTAGCACAACCAAAAAAATAAAACATAATTAAACAGCAAGAAGAAATATATTTTTCTAAATGCAGAGAAATTTTAAATACTGAAATTACTAGTAGAACAAAACAGTTAAAAATAAATTCATCAATTACAAAAAAAATTCACTTCTGACCACAGACTATACAGTTACCTTGTAAGAGTGGTGACCACCAAAAGAACATTATTTCCTTTCATTAGTTGTGTATAAGGGTTTAATTCTTGACTGTAAGACAGTAAGATTTTTAATTAAAGAAACTTTTCAAAATCAAAAAAGAATAGAAAGAAATTACTAGTACCGACAAGTCATCATAGGTCTTGAAGAGCTTTTCCATCCTCTAGAGTATTTAGGGGGGGAAGTGTTGGCATAAAAGCTGCATTTTGAAAGATTAGAGAGTACATAGATGGAAAATAGAATATAGGAATATTCCAAGAGAGAGAACAGCTTTGGAAAAAAGTCTCCAAGTGATGAGAGAGTCAGAGATTTTCAGAGGAAATGTGTGTCACTGTGGAGTGAGCTAGATGGAGTGTGGTGAGAGAAGCGTATGCCTATTGTAGCCAGACCACAGGAAAGTCTACACAGGATCTTTTTTTAACTTTTTATTTATTTTTTGAAATTTATGCTTGGCTGTGCTGGGTCTTTGTCGCTGTGCTCGGGCCTTCTCTAGTTGCCACAGTGGAGGCCACTCTTTGCTGTGGCGCACGGGCTTCTCATTGTGGTGGCCGCTCTTGTTGCAGAGCACGGGCTCTAGGTGTGTGGGCTTCAGTAGTTATGGCTCAGGGGCTCGGTAGGGGCGGTGCACGGGCTTAGTTGCTCCTTGGTATGTGGAATCTTCCTGAATCAGGTATCAAATCCGTGTCCCCTGCATCGGCAGGCAGATTCTTAACCACTGGAAAGGGTTAACCACCCTTCGTAACCACCAGGGAAGTCCCACACAGGATCTTATTGCAAAGACAGATAAGCCCCCATGAAAGTTTTTAGAGTCCCAGCAAGACAAAACATGCCATGACTGATTAAGGAGAGATGAGTCTAGGTGCCCTGAAGGATCTGGTCCAGGACCCTGGGAGAACAGCAGACCTTGTGGTAAACGCACTGGGACTGCCCGTCATCGTCAGACCTGCCTCACAGCATCCAGGTGCTGACAGTTTATGCAGAACTCTGAGAGGAAACACCAGTACTGCTTCTGACCTGAATGAGGAGGAGAAGTAGGTGACAGAGGATGAGATGGTTGGGTGGCATCACCAACTCAATGGACGTGAGTTTGAGCAAACTCCAGCAGACTGTGAAGCACAGGGCAGCCTGGTGTGCTGCAGTCCATGGGTTGCAAAGAGTCAGACACAACTGAGAGACTGAACAACAACAGCTTTCAGAGGAAAGAGGGGCGCTCTACTGTCCACTGGACGGTGCGTGATTGGTTTACTTGCCCTCCAGGCCCCGCACAGGCGCCCTGAGCAGCAGCCCCCTCCATGAATGAGTCTGATTGCTGAGGTTTTCTCAGAACTGAAGCCCGAAAGGAAGTGCTAGGTAGTCTGTCTCTGCTGCCTTGCTTGTAAAGAAAAGACACTGTACAAATTATATTGCCTGTGCTGAGCACGCCTGAGGCATATGACTTTAAGGGACCCTAACTCAAAAAGGGAAGTGATTTCATTGTTCAAGTATTAGAAAAATAGTTAACTTATTTTGAGCAGAGAATATTCAAGTAGGTAGCTCTTTTAACTTTATTTTATTATGTGAATTACTTAACCAGTTGGTTTTGGAGCATACATATGTGTGTGTGTAGTCCTAATTGGGGCTTAAAATGCTGTTTTATAAATAAATCTATATGTGTAGCAAACATCTTAATTTTTTTTAATATATACCCACTGAACAAACTTTTTAGCCAGTCCAATACATTTATATTCAAGGGGCTATGGCAAAAGTGGTGTTTCAAAGAAAGCCATAACTGGTTCATTTGCTAGCATCCCAGGGACTGGTCTGTTTCAATGTGTCTCCTTTAACTTGAAGTTGTATAGAGAAAAGTTTTAATAGAATTAGAAAAATTATGAGACTTTTGTTTTATCATTCATGAACAGATTCAGCTATAGATTCAAAGGAACATTACCCACCCTGCTCACTCTCCCTACATTTGACTGAACAATCTAAACTTTTTGCCTGTCACCTAGGTCAAGGGAAGGTAAAGTAAACACTTCTGCAGTGTTTTCAACACTTGATAAACTTCCGTTCCCCTCCCACCTCTGTCCCCATGGCACACTTTCATAGAACACCCCATTTAAACTTGTTTCTATTCATTCTTGTTCAAAGGTTCCTCCTTTGAACTCGTTACAAATATCTAGTGTTCCTGCTCTGTGCCAGAGAGAGGGCTGCTTCATTGAGGCAAATTAAACCTGGTCTCCGCTGCCGTGGAGATTAGTGTCTAATGGGGACAGACAGATGTTCATCACAAAGTCTTCTCACCGTGTGCATAACCCAGGAAAAGGGAAAACCCATGGTGCTACAACCTAGAGAGTCAGGGAAGGCTTCCCTGAGCTGAAAGCCAAAGTGTGAGCAGGATCAAAATCGCTGAAAGGGGGACTTCCCTGGTGATCCAGTGGTTAAGACTCCATGCTTCCAATGCAAGGGGCACTGGTTCGATCCCTGGTAGGGAAACTAAGATCCCCCATGCCACATGGCATAGCAAAAAAATTTTAAAAATAAATACAGTTTTTTTAAAAAACAGCTGAAAGGATGGGGCAAAGGGGGAACTTTCAGGAACAGGAAGCAACGTGTATAAAGGGGCAGAAGTAGTTGTGGCCCACATTTCAGGCAGCCACCAGCTGCCTGGGGCACAGAGAATACAGGAGGAGTGGAGTGAGATGGGATAGAGAGTAGATGGTGGGGGTGGGTGGCAGAGTAGTCAGACTGATTGGGGAGAAATGGCAAAAACACTTTGGGAACTCATAATAATTGGGGCTTAAAATGCTGTTTTATAAATAAATCTATATACTGCAACATGTGTAGCAAACATCCTGATTTTTTTGTAAATATATTGGACTGATTATATTGTCAAAGGAAAACTAGAGGGAAAAGTAATTCCTATTTGTTGAATCTCTTGTATTTTTAAACCCTACCATAAACAAAGTGCTTAATTTATATTTCCTCTACTCTCCCATGTCTAAATAGTAAGGATTTCTATAGTTCTATCATTTAACTTGTTGATACATAAACTAGGAACTTGGTATCCTTGGATTTTACCCTGAAGATGTTCCTTCCCAGATGCAGGTTATATTCAATTCTGGTGCATGGCGGTCAGGAGCGAGTCTGTGGTTGTAAATACATCAGTGTTGGAATGGTAGAGGTCATTTTGCCTAACCTTCCTATTCTCCCTGTCTTCCTTCTCCTATGCCATCTTCTTGAGTCCTGCCCAGAGGCTTCTGGTAGGAGGTCCCTTGGTGAGCACTGATGTGGTTGGTTTTCAGGGATCGATGATCAGGGACATGGCCGAGGCTGTCACCCAGTGGGAACAGCTGAACCCTCCGCAGGGAGGCGAGCCTGAGAAGCCTAGGAATCTGGTCTTGCTCGGTAAGCAGCACTCCCACCCCCACCCCCACCCTGCGAAATTACTCAATGTGGTACCCTGACTTCCTCAGTTCCTAGGAGCTCTGAGGTTCTTAGATGCAATGATTCCTAATCCCGGTATAAGGCAGGTATCTTCTGCTCTTTGCTTCTAAACACAGGCTTAACACTTCTAGAATCAGAAATGAACACCTTTTAAAAACTGTATTTGCCAAGGCAGTAGCCATCCTTCTTCCCTATTTCCTGACTGAGGATGCTGAGACAAAGTTCTAGGAGAAACACCTCTTAAGAAATGGGTGTGGAGAAGAAATGACAACCCACTCCAGTATTCTTGCCTGGGAAATCCCATTGACACAGGAGCCTGGTGGGCTGCAGTCTATGGGGTCGCAAAGAGTTGGACACTTGGCAACTAAACAACAGCAAACACTGTCAAAGCAGATTGTGATTTGGGAAGTATTTCTTCATGAAAATGGTACATAAAATGGAGAGTGAAGTGACCTAGAAATATGGAATGTAGAGTTTTATAAGAAATTTGTATAGAATAATAGTTGCAAATATTCAAATAATAAATCTGTGGCTAAAGGGGAAAAAAAAGGAAATGGGTGCTTATTTTTTTAATAGGGAGAGGTGAAAACAAGTGATTCACTGGTTCTGAACTCAAGTAGACCACATATCAATCTTCCTAACTTCTTCAGAGAAATCCTGTCTTATCCTGTTCTCTCTGACAAGCAAGTCACTCACACTGAACATATACACTGAGACTCCTTTTTTTTTCCCTGTAAACAGGGCTTCCAATTTCCAAGCCTGATGTAATTTCTCAGTTGGAGAGTGGGGAGACGCTGGAAAGAAAAGTCTCAAAAGCACCTAATCCAGGTGAGTGACTGTTGGAAACCATGAACAGAAAACCCAGATGGGAACAGCATCTTAGAAATGCTTGATTTTGCTAGACCCAAGGAAAGGTTAAAGTGCCATTCTCCTGGGCCTCATTGTATCTCTGTGGATGATGATCTGTTGTAAAGTCATAGGTTTATTTTTTGGAAAGCAAATACTTTCCATCCTTTCAAATCAGTTCTCTTCTCCAAATAAGGTGAAGTGAAATCAACTCTTAAATATTTATTAATAGTTTGGGTGCAAGGCTCTAAACCATGCTTTTTAATATATGCTATTTTATTAATATCTCTTTAGGATAAGGTGACTTTTTGTCTCAGACCAGTGGCCATAAATTGGTCTCTGAGTCTTCCCATGCCTTACTGTCTATCTAAACGGGGGCAGCATAGCATAGTGGTTAAGAGTGCAGACTTTGGAACCACTTTTCCTGGATTCAAAGCCAATTTGAATTACTTATCAGCTCTAGTGAAGTATCGATTTGTTTGTTTAGTCAATAGGTTGTATCGAGCTCTTTTGCCACCCATGGACTATAGCCTGCCAGTCTTCTCTGTCCATGGGGGATTTCTGGACAAGAATACTGGAGTGGGTTGCCATTTCCTTCTCCAGGGGATCTTTCCAACCCAGGGAGTGAACCCATGTCTCCTGCATTGGCAGGTAGATTCTTTGCCATCTAAGCCATCTGGGAATTATCCATTCTGTGACTCAAATTTCCCAACAGTAAAATGGGGAATATGTAAAATGCAGATAACAATAGCTTTAACTCATGGGGTGGTTGTCAGGATCGAATGAAATAGTCTAAGAGAAATGCTTAGAACAGTACCTGGCTCTATGCTAAGCAAATGATAACTAAGGATTAAGTCCTGCTAACTTTTTGAAAGATTTGAGCCTATCACTTCTGTCAAACTGGATGCTGTAATAGACCACCAGCTAATTATACTTTCTTTAATTTTTAATTATATTTTCTTATCCTTGTCTACTTAGGCAGCATATTACTGCCAGATTCCCCACTGTGAGCTACTTAACTCTTCCAGTTCCGTATTCCTCTTCTGCCCTCAAGACCTTTGCTAACCTACCTGCCTAGTCATTGTACCTTCTCTCTTCAGCTTGAACCCTTAACACCAGACAGGCAAGTCTCTGACTACCCTGCACTAACCATGTGTTCTCTATGAATGTTTGGGCCTTTAGTTCTTCCACTCCCCTTAGCCAAAAGTCCGTTTGCCTTTAACCTGTTTCCACCAACTTGTCATTATAATCCCAGCACTTCCCTGATTATATGTTATTGAGAACATTGTATTGTATTGATTCATGTCATGTAAAGTCTTGGTTGGAATGGATACTAATGACCATTTAAGCCTGGAATAGTTAAACATTGCTAGTGGTGCAGCTTTCCCCATCCCCTCCCCCAAACTCTTACTAAGAAGTCTAGAATTTGAGGCCTAGTCTGGACCAAACTGAGTCTGTGAGGGGTTTGAAATTCTCCTCCCCATACATTGCTCATTTTTTGAAAAAACTTGGTTCTGGCTTACTCTTTCCAGTGTTTTCAGTGTGGAGTGATCAGAGCTGCTAAGTTGCCTTTCAGTTACTAATTTAATTTGTAGATCTGGACTACCTTGAATGCTAGCTTCTAGGATTTTGTGTCACACTCTGAGACAGCGGAACCAACAAAGGTTTTTGTGTTAAGAGGTATGGTTTTAGAAGTTCAGCCTGCTAGCAGTGATTGGGACATACTAGAATAAGAAAAGATTGGTGGTAAGGTCAGCTGACAATGGACATTTTCAGAACATGATGCTCTGATAAGGTTGTGACAGTGGGCAGTCCTTGGCAGACCATCCCTCTCTGATCCCCCCAGTCTCCACCAGACCATGTTTGTTATCTGCTGTTCCCCCCATCACCTCTGTTTAGTCTTGTTCTATTACTCTTTCTCATTTCCTCCCATGCTAGACACGGGACTGTTGAGTACCTGCTCACCTCTCCCTTTATGCCTCTGCACCCCTTCGCCCAGTCATCTTTCTTTTCTCATGCTCACTCAAGGTTGCAAGGCTATTTGTGGGAATTTCCAAGCTCCTCTGTTCCCTGTAAGCATTTTTTGTTTCTTTCATTATTTTCCTTTCACAGCAATTATTTTTCTCCCAGTGTAAGAAATTATAACATTGTAGTTTTGTTTATTTCAGACTGGGGTACAGAACCAGAGAGCAAGGAGGTAGCCCCAGAGCAGGACATTTCTGAAGAAGAATCAACCCCTGGGGTGTTAGTAGAGAGATTTCCAAAGGAAAGTTCCAGTGAATGTGAAGATTCTTTAAAGAATCAGCAGGAAAACCATGAGAAACGTTTAATACAAGAGGTTGGCCCTCAGACGAAACCTTCTGGGGAGAGAAGCTACCAGTGTGATGAATTTGGAAGAAATTTTAGTCGGAGGTCATTACTTGTCCAACAGCAAGGAGAGAGCCGACACAGCCGTGATTCATTTAAAAAGAACTTGAAGCAAAGTTCAGATCTAATGAAACATGAGAAAATCTGTGCAGGAAAGAAACCTTGGAAGTGTAATGAGTGTGAGAAGGCCTTTAGTTATTACTCAGCGTTTGTCTTGCATCAGCGAATTCACACAGGAGAAAAACCCTATGAATGTAATGAATGCGGCAAAGCCTTCAGTCAGAGCATACACCTGACTCTGCACCAGAGGATTCACACGGGAGAGAAACCTTACAGATGTCACGAATGTGGGAAAGCCTTCAGTCACCGCTCAGCCCTTATTAGGCACCATATAATTCATACTGGGGAGAAACCTTATGAATGCAATGAATGTGGGAAGGCCTTCAATCAGAGTTCATACCTCACTCAACATCAGCGAATTCATACTGGAGAGAAACCTTACGAGTGTAATGAATGTGGGAAGGCCTTCAGCCAAAGCACATTCCTTACCCAGCATCAGGTCATCCACACTGGAGAGAAACCCTATAAGTGTAATGAGTGTGGAAAAGCTTTTAGTGATCGCTCAGGCCTCATTCAGCACCAGAGAACTCATACCGGGGAGAGGCCTTATGAGTGTAACGAATGTGGGAAGGCCTTTGGCTACTGCTCAGCCCTGACTCAGCACCAGAGAACTCACACGGGGGAGAAACCCTACAAGTGCAACGACTGTGCCAAAGCCTTCAGTGACCGTTCAGCCCTTATCCGTCATCAGAGAACACACACTGGAGAGAAACCTTACAAGTGTAAGGACTGTGGAAAAGCCTTCAGCCAGAGCTCATCTCTTACAAAGCATCAGAAAACTCACACTGGAGAAAAACCCTATAAGTGTAAGGAATGTGGTAAGGCTTTCAGCCAGAGTTCATCCCTTTCTCAACATCAGAAAACTCATTCTGGAGGGAAAATCAGGGAATATGGAAAAGCCTTTAGTGAGCATTCAGCCTTCAACCAGCAAAAGAGAATTGATACTGGATAAAAGCAATGTAAATGCAATACATTCAGAACATCCTTACTGAACAATTACTATAATGCTGTGAGGGCTACAAAGGAATTAAGACTATGTTACAAAAGAGATTTAATTGAGAAGTCATTGGTGATATGGGACATAGCTTACTCAGAATGTGAGAGAAGAGTTTTGCATTTTTTAAAAATATCCTAACAGAGGACACTGTGGATCTCCCTAGGGAGAGAGGAGAATTATTTCCAACACCCTGATGTGTATGTACGCTGCTAAATCCTTGCACAGGAAACAGGGTGTGCCATGATGGAAAGAGGACATCTTGACTGAGCTAGATGGTCTCATAATGCTAAGGGGATGACATTTTAAAGGGATAAGTGGTCCTTTTAGGCAAATTGAAGGGGTAGAAATCAGAGGTTGGCAATTTGCATTATCTGTCCAGAGTTGAGAGTGGTGGTGGAAGAGACGTTGTCCTTGGTCTTAAATAAAAGAATTTAAGTTGTAAATTAAATTTACTAAGTTGCTAAGTCGTGTCTAACTTTTTGCAACCCCGTGGACAGTAGCCTGCCAGGCTCCTCTGCACATGGGATTTCCCAGGCAAGAATACTGGAGTGGGTTGCCATTTCCTTCTCTGGGGGATCTCCCGGCCCAGGGATCAAACCTGCGTCTCCTGCATTGGGAGGCAGATTCTTTTACTGCTGAGCCACCTGGGAAGCCCTATCTAATATATAGTCAGTTTTATTTCATCCACAGTTATCCCAAAATGTCATTTATAGCTCCACCATCCGTTTTCAATCAATGATAACACATTGCATTTTCTTTGCCCTACATCTGTAGGCTGCTTCAGTCTAGAATGATCTTTCAACCTCTTTTTGTCTTTCATGACATTAACATTTTGAGGAGTCCAGGCCAGTCATTTTGTGGAATGTCCCACAATCTGTATTTTCTGATTATTTTCTCATGATTAGAACCAGATTAAGCATTTTTAGTAAGAAATCTACCTGACTGTTGTGTAATCCTCAAATCATATCAAGAAACTCAAAATGCCAGTTTGTCCTGTTGTTCCTAATGCTAAGTTTGATTACTTTGTTCCAATGTTTGTCCAAATTCCCTTATTATAATTAATCATCTCTCCTTTTCGACTTAGTAAGTCATCTGAACGTATTGCTTCCCAACAAAAGTTCACCTGGTGTTTTTGGACTCCATTGAAGATCCTTGCCTGAATCAGTTATTACATTGTGCCTTCATGCCAAGTCCCTTCAGTCGTGTCAGACTCTTAGTGACCCCATGGACTGTAGCCCGCCAGGCTACTCTGGCCATGGGATTCTCCAGGCAAGAATCCTGGAGTGGGTTGCCGTGCCCTCTTCCAGGGGATCTTCCCAACCCAGGGATCAAACCTGCATCTCTTATGTCTCCTGCATTGGCAGGCAGGTTCTTCACCACTAGTGCCACCTGGGAAGCCCAACTATCTTGTATGCATCAGTAATTTGTTCTTTTCCACTGATGATATAGTATTCCATTGTATGACTATACTACAATCCGTTCTACTGTTGATGGATATTCGAGTTGTTTCTAGTTTGGGGCTGTTATAAATATAACTGCTATGAACATTCCTGTTAGGCCTATGCTTTTCTCTTGAGCATATACCTGGGAGGAAAATTCCTGAGTCACAGAGCAGACATATGTTTAGCTTTAGAAGATAATGTCAGATGGTTTCCAAACAATTTTACCAATTTAAAACACCTCTGTCATTAAAGCATGAGCATTCCAGTTTGTCTACACTCTTAATTTTAGCCTTTAAATTTTTTAACAATCTGGTTGATGTGCAGTGGTCTTTGTGGTGGTTTTAATTTTCATTTTTCTGATAACTAATGATACTGATCACTTTTTCAAATGCTAATTGAACATTTGGATATCTTTTTTTTTAAGTGACTATCTTACCAAGTCCAAGCTACTATGGCTTGCCAAAATGACAGGCAAATAAATCGAGAGACGAGTTGTTGGAACAAGGAGTAATGACTTGTTGAGAAAGCCAGCAGACCAAGAAGATGGTAGACTGATGTCCCAAAGAACCATCTTCCCTGAGTTAGAATTCAGGCTTCTTTTATACTAATAGGTGAGGAGGTAAAGTCCTGATTCTGGCCAGACTCCAGTGCAGATTGTTAATTTCTTCCTGCCTGCAGCCATTCACAGGTGGGTATGGTCAGGATGATTACTGTGAGCTAAACAAAGGTATTTTCACTGAAAACTCATTACCGGGGAGGCAGGGTTCTCAGAGATTGTTGTTGTTTAGTCACTAAGTCGAGTCCAACTCATTTTTGACCCCACGGACTGTAGCCCTGCCAGGCTTCTCTGTCCATGGGGTTTCCCAGGCAAGAATACTGGAGGAGGTTGCCATATCGTTCTCCAAGGGGTCTCCCCGACCCAGAGATCGAACCTGCATCTCCTGCATTGGCATGTGGATTCTTTACCACCAAACCACCTGGGAAGCCCCTCTCAGAGATGGACCAGCATATATAATTTAATTTACAGGCAATATCCCTTTAGTGATTGACTTAATAACAGAACACAAAGTTTGCTCCCTATTACAACAATTTAAGTCATTTGTTCATTAAAAAAGATTCTGATTCATTTGTGGAAGTTCTTTATATGTATTCTTGATATAAGTTCTTTGTTAGTTACCTGTATTAGGAATATTATCTCCCATCATTTTGTTATAATAAAATGTGGAAAGTGAGAACCCTTCTTGCTGGCCACTCCGTCCTTAGTCTGACATGGAAGGGGTTCCAGGCTTACTTTTTTTTCTTTCCTTGTACCAAATCAGAAACCAGCCTTTCCCCAAAGATCCTTGGTTTCTTTTAGTAAGAAGTCTTCTTCTTCTTTTGGTTTTACTGTCTGAAGGTAGCGCTTACATTTTTATAAGCAGACCTATGATGTTTTAATCCAGCATTTCCATTTGTGTAGGGATTTTATTTTTAAAATATTTACATATATTTTTGGCTGTGTTAGGTCTTAGTTGTGGCACAAGGGATCTTTCTTGTGAAGTGAAGGCTTCTTTCCAGTTGTGGCCTGTGGGCTCTGTAGTTCCCGCATGCAGGCTTATTTGCCCCATGGCATGTGGGATCTTAGTTTCCTGGCCAGGAATTGAACCCATGTCCCCTGCATTGGAAGGCAGATCCTTAACCACTGGACCACCAGGAAAGTCTCTGTGCAGGGAGTTTTAGAAAGAACAGCTTTCTCATCAAATCCTGACGTCATAGTTTACATGAATGCTCATTCTCCTTGTTTTGCTGCTCACATAGAACTGCACTTCTCCAAACTTTAGAAATAAAAGGAGACTCATATACTGTTTGGAGGAGGCAATGGCAACCCACTCCAGTACTCTTGCTTGGAAAATCCCATGGACAGAGGGGCCTGGTAGGCTGCAGTCCATGGGGTCGCTAAGAGTCGGACACGACTGAGCGACTTCACTTTCACTTTTCACTTTCATGCATTGGAGAAGGAAATGGCAACCCACTCCAGTGTTCTTGCCTGGAGAATCCCAGGGACAGGGGAGCCTGGTGGGCTGCCGTCTATGGGGTCACACAGAGTCAGACATGACTGAAGCAACTTAGCAGCAGCAGCATATACTGTTGATGGGAAGGTGAAAATGCTACCACCACTTTGGAAAAATGGTTTAGCAAATTCTTAGAAAGTTAAACATGTATCTACCCATTGACCCAGAAATCTGACTCCTGAATATTTACCTAAGAGAAATGAAAACACGTGTTCACAAAAACACTTACACAAGATTGTTCCTAGTAGTGCTATTTTTAGTAGTCAAAACTGGGAACAGACCAAATGTCACCATCAGTACAATACAAAACTAAATTAAGGCTTATTCACACAATGAACTACTGTTCAACCATAAAAAGAATGAGCTACAGACGAAGGGGGCTTCCTAGGTGGCTCAGTGGTAAAGAATCCACCTGTAATTCAGGAGACCAACTGCAGTGAGGAGACCCAGTTCAGTCCCTGGGTCAAGAAGATCCCCCGGAGGAGGAAATGGAAACCCACTCCAGTATTCTTACCTGGAAAATCCCATAGACAGAGGAACCTGGTGGGCTGCAGTCCATGGGGTAGCAAACCGGTCAGACAGCGCTCAGCGACTAAACTTCAACCACGGTCCTTTTAAGAATTTCCCTGTAGTTCCTTTGTCCTCACCGGGGGGCAGTGTTGCACCAATCAGGCTGGAGCGGGGACAGGTCAGCGCGCTGGAGACACCTGTGGTCTCTGGAGCCCCTAGGGAGAACAGGTTTTGTTATCATCATCGTCCACTTTGGGGCAGATGATATTACTCATCCCGATTACCTATTTAACTTACCAGCCTCAGCGGAAAATGCCTTTCATCTTTTTCCAGCCTGCGGAGGAGTCTGGAAAACGATTTACCTTCACAGAGCCATGCCCCCGAGATTGTCAATTTATTAATGAGCCCTAGACTCATTATACTGGTAATTACCAACCTTTGTTGAGCGTTTGCCACGCGTCAGGGACTGTGGAAGTGCTGAATGTACATGAAATCATTTCTGCTTTCAGAGGGAGGGACTAGTCATAGACCAAACTTTCGGGTTACAGAACAGATGAGAAGGCGTCCTTGTGATGTCCAATGTTGGGAAGAGGGGAGCTGGGCGTGGCCCTAGCAGCTGGGATCCAAGCGCATGGTCAAGGCCTGGGCCTCTCCAAAGCAACAAGAGAAAGGTTTTAGTTGGCATTCCTATGACGGGACTTGGCTTCTCATCCCTTCCAAACGCTGGGGTGGCCTCACCACTTCAATGCTTGTCAAGCTTAGTGCTTCCTGTGGGCTTGCCAACAGGATTTTCAGTCTGCTTCAAAGAGGAATAAAGTGGTGTGTCTCTTTAGAAGCCTTTTCTATGGAGAAACAGCAACGAGAAAATTGATTCTCTCTTGTCATCACCGAGCACACCTCTGTGCCCTGAATCCCTTCCCTCCATGCCCTGTATCTTCAGGGAACAGAGTTGCAGAAATATTCCTCCACATACCCATGCTTCCAGCTCTCAGCACAGTGGTAGATACACAATGGGTACCCAGCGAAGGTTGGTGGACCAAAAGGCCTTTTGAATTCTTGGCAAAACACACCTGAAATTATTTTTAGCTCTCTAATTCTAGCTTGCCTCATTATGTGGGATGTCCTGTTCTCTGTTGGACTAACTGGGTTTGAAAGATGCACTTTTCTCTGGGGACGACTTCAAGTCACATTCGGGACTTATGGTTTTAGATTTTAGAAGCACAGCTTTGTCCAGGGTTTCTGTTAAGGACTCTAAATTCTCGGTCTTTGTTTTACCTTTTCACACACACACATACACACACACACACACACACATGCACACACACACACACACACCCCAGAGGTATTAATGGCCCTTTTCCCATTGAAAACACACACACACACACAGACACCCGAGAGGGTTTAATGGCCCTTTTCCCGTTGAATACACACACACCCCCCGCAGAGGTCTTAATGGCCCTTTTCCCGTTGAACACACACACCCATGCCCCCCAGAGGATTTAATGGCCCTTTTCCCGTTGAACACACACACACACACACACACACACCCCAGAGGGTTTAATGGCCTTTCTCCTGTTGAACACACACACACACACCCTAGAGGTTTAATGGCCCTTCTCCCATTGAACACACACACACAGCCGCCACCCCCCCCAGAGGTTTTAGATGGTCCTTCTCCCATTGATCACACACACGCGCGCACACACCCCCCAGAGGTGTAATGGCCCTTCTCCCGTTGAACACACACACGCGCGCACACACCCCCCAGAGGTGTAATGGCCCTTCTCCCGTTGAACACACACACGCGCGCATACACCCCCCAGAGGTGTAACGGCCCTTCTCCCGTTGAACACACACACGCGCGCACACACCCCCCAGAGGTGTAACGGCCCTTCTCCCGTTGAACACACACGCGCGCACACACCCCCCAGAGGTGTAACGGCCCTTCTCCCGTTGAACACACACACGCGCGCACACACCCCCCAGAGGTGTAACGGCCCTTCTCCCGTTGAACACACACACGCGCGCACACACCCCCCAGAGGTGTAACGGCCCTTCTCCCGTTGAACACACACACGCGCGCACACACCCCCCAGAGGTGTAACGGCCCTTCTCCCGTTGAACACACACACGTGCGCACACACCCCCCAGAGGTGTAACGGCCCTTCTCCCGTTGAACACACACACGCGCGCACACACCCCCAGAGGTGTAACGGCCCTTCTCCCGTTGAACACACACACGCGCGCACACACCCCCCAGAGGTGTAACGGCCCTTCTCCCGTTGAACACACACTTTGTTCAGCTGGGGCGGGCTGCTTTCTGCTCCTGTGGCCTCTCCAGGCCAACAGTGGCTCATGGCTCATCACCCAGGCTCCCACGGAGCCAGGTCTGTAAAGCTGTTGCCATAGAAATGACCAGAGGCCTCGGGAGAGGGGAGCAGAATACAACCTGCAGTGGGGAGATGGCTCTGACCCCGGCTTTTCAGTTGGGAAGAATGAGGCCCCTGTGCCTTGAGCTGAGGCTCCTTCTGACTGTGCGTAGAAGTGAGGCCCAAGACCCCTTGCCTGGAAACAGGCCCCTGGGTGGTTCTGCTCCCAGAAAAGCCTTCCCATGGAAACCCAGCCCAGCATCCCCGTGAGCCTGCCCTGAGTTCTCCCAGGGATGTAGACTCGTGTCTCAGGAACGTGAGTCAGGTGGAGGGAGGAACAGAAACAATTACACTCTCAGAGGAGAGGTCTGGCCATGGACACTCAGGCCCTGGCCTCAATGGGTGATGCAATCAGACGCTTTGTTGTTGTTTTTAGTCACTCAGTCGTGTCCAATTCTGTGACCCCACGGACTGTAGCCCGCCAGGCTCCTCTGTCCATGGAATTCTCCAGGCAAGACTATCGGAATGGGTAGCCATTTCCTATTCTAGGGGATCTTCCCGACCCAGGGATCGAACCCAAGTCTCTTGCATCTCCTGCATTGGCAGGCGGATTCTTTACCAACTGCGCCACTGGGGAAGTCCCTCTCTGACCTGAAGCAAAGGCCGTTTCTCCCTGAAAGTGTCCAGGTACTTCTGGTTGCCTGACATCTACCCCAGAGGAGCCCCATTTGGCCCCAGGCTTCTCATGAGGACTTGCTTTGGTGGAACCTGGGTTCTTGAGCTGACCCTGGAGGGCTCTCCACAGGCTCCAGAGTCAGAACCTCCTTCCCCCTGCTGCCCTGGGTCAGCTTTCCTGCCCTGGATGCCTGCTACCTGCCTGCTGAGACTTGCGTTCACCTGCCCGAGCCTTGATACCTGCGCTCACCTGGGCCCCCCTGTGTATCTAATTCTTGCTGTGCTTAGCCTGATGCTACCTGTGTTTTCTCTGTTTTTGTTTTTTTGACTGCACCCTGCTGCCTGCAGGGGATCTTAGTTCCCTGACCAGGGACTGAACCTGTGGCCTCGGCAATGAAAGTGCAGAGTCCCAACCATGGGCCGCCAGAGAATTCCGTCCTGCCATCTCCTGATGCCGAACTTCTGCCCATCGCTGGCTGACCGCCTCACTGTCTCACTGACTCTGACCCCATACCCCTGCCCGGCTCCTAGTTTGGCCAGAGCATCCCGTCTGCTCTCCCTCTCGTTGCGCCCGCACCCCCACTCCCCCCCCGCCTCCTTTGAAGGGCCAGTCTGCTCTGGGGTACAGCGTCCCCGTCACGAGGTGCACTCCCGACCTGGCCCCCCGGCAGCAGGCCCAGCACGCAGTCACTTATCCCACGGGTCACCGGGCTTCAGCATTCAGTCGGCTGCCCCTCCTTCGATGCCCTGATGCTCTCTGTCTCCTGGGCTTTCACCCCTCCTCCCTCTGGGCCAGGAAGACCCAGCCCTGAAAATGAGTGTCCTTGCCTCTAGTCCCAGGCCTGCCTTGTCTTTGGGAATGATGCTGTCTGGGCCAGGACTCACCCTCCTGGCCATCAGCAGAGATGGGCCGTCAGTCACTTTGTAAGGCTGAAGGGCCAACCTCGGCAATCAAGCAAGACCAAACCTCCCTTCTGCATTTGAGATTCTTGGAGGTTAATGAGGCTGAAGTGGGAGGCCAGGACCCAGAGTCAACCTCTCTGATGTGATGTGTCCTTGAAGTGTCACCTGCTGTGAACACAGACAGGGAGCTTGAATTCCAACCCGAACAAAACCTTGATGTTAGTACCCTCAGGTTACAAGCTGGGGTTTTCAATACCAGGGTCTGAGGCAGGAGGAAGACATAAGAGGACACAGGGGAGGAAGGTCCTGAGGACAGACAGAGCCCAGGAGAAACCCCCTGGAGAGAGCCGAGCTTGTTGCTGGGAATATGATGACTGACATTTCAATTTGAAGTTTGTTTTTTTTTCCCTTCCTCTCTGCAGTCACCTTCCTTTGCCCCCTAGCTATTAGTCAGAGATCCTTACATAATTGTTTAAGTGGTGAGTCAGGGATGAAGAAAAAGGACCCGCTTCCCAGACGCCAGGTGGGGACCAGCTGCAAGGTGAACAGGGAACCCGAGATAGGCTTCCTTTGCTCCAAGACCTCCGCCAGAGAAGTGACCTTGACAGGAAGTGGAGGGGGGTGGTGCGGGGTGGGCATTGAGCTATTTGAGTTGGACACAAGCGGAGAGGAGGAGTTGGGGACCCTCCTTCTCAGAGGTTCAGGCCTGGGGGTCCAGCTGGCAAGATGGGCCGCGAGGCAGACCCTGCAGCTCCCCTGTGCCTTGAACGTTTTGCCTGGAGCTGTTGTGCTGGCCACACATGTTGTACCACATCTGAATACCAGTACAGTCAAATATAGACAGAGGAGCCTGGCAGGCCACAGTCCAAAGTGTTGCAAAAAGTCGGACACGACGAGTGACTGAGCATCACACATGAGTGAAAGGGGCAAAGGGAGACATGAATGATGTGGCTTGAGCTCTAGGAACACAGGCTTCTTTCTTGATACAATTTAGGGATGATTGTTTATGTTTTCTTTGTGCATGCCTACTAAGTCACTCAGTCGTGTTCAGTTCTTTGCGACCTTATGGACTGAAGCCTGCCAGTCTCCTCTGTCCATGGGATTTTTCAGGCAGGCATGCTGGAGTGGGTTGCCATTTCTTTTTCCAGGGGATCTTCACGACCCAGGGATCAAACCCGCATCTCCTGTGTCTCCTGCATCGGCAGGCAGATTCTTTATCATTTGAGCCACTTGGGAAGCCCATATATTCTTCAGTGCTGCCTCATTTGGCCTTAAAATACTTTCACTGCTCAGGAACTAGGAGACTAGAACATAAATGTATCGAGCAGCTAGACATAACACATTTTTCTGCAGGTTAAAGGAAAACACACTTTATGCACTGTGCTCTGAAAACAAGGCATCTGTAGTCACGTACTCTCGGAGAACCCAGGGTGGTAGTGAAAGCTGGATCTAACCAGTGTGCACACCCCACATCTTCCTGGAGTCACAGGACCCCGGCCTTATTCCAGGCGCAGAGCACCCAGCCCAAAGAGCACCTCTCAGCCTCCCTATGTGGCCTTCTGATTAAGCTCTGGTCAATGAAATGTACATTCAGGGTCTGGGAGTGACTTGGGGTGGGTGTTTGAGAGTGGTGGGGTAGAGGGTGCTTTAAAGGAAGTTGCCTTAGCCAGGAGGGATATCAGCCCCTTCCAGCCGTCTGCCAGCCTGAGATGTCAATGTGATGACCAGACCTCCAGCTATCATTTTGTTCCATGAGGCAATCATGAGGTTAGAAATTGCCAGAGTCAACGAAAGGGAGGAGGGGCCTGGGCACTGCTACTTCATGCAACTTCTAGGCTAGCTCTGGATGACCAACCTCCCGTCTCACTTTGCATAAGAATCCATTTTTGTTTTGGCTTACCCATTGTCATTTTGGATTTTCTGATGTAGTCAGTTAAATGTAATCATAACAGAAATGGCTTGCATAGAAGACTTCCTTCGGTAAGAGTCACAGTGCATATTAGCCAATTCAAGACAAATGAGAAGCTTTACAATCTATCATACACAGAATCCTAGAGATGCCCCTTGAAGATTCCTGTCCCTTGGTCAATTTTTTTTAAGGATGTAATTTATTTATTTATTTTTGGTTGTGCTGGGTCTTCTTTGCTTTTTGTGGGTTTCTCTAGTTGTAGCTATCAGGGCCTACTCTTTGTTGCGGTGCCCAGGCTTCTCATTGCAGTTGGTTCTCTTCTTGCAAAGCACGGGCTCTAGATGCACCGGCTTCAGTAGTTGCAGCACTTGGGCTTAGTAGTTGTGATTCCAGAGCTCTAGTGAGCACAGAGCCAACTCAGATGAAATCTTCCTGGACCAGGCAGGGATCAAACTTGTGTGCCCTGCATTGGCAGGCAGATTCCTTACCACTGAGCCACCAGGGAAGTCCTGTCCCTTGGTTATTCAATTGAATACTATTCTAAGCACTCTATGATGGGACTTTGCTGATGTAATTAAGGTCAGTAATCATCTGGCTTGAAGATAGAAAGCCAGTCCTGGAACATTCAGGTGTGAGTTCCTAATCACAGACTGGGAAGCAGAAGAGCTGAGCAGCCAGAGGAGGTGGAAGAGGCAGAAATATGATAGATGGGGACGTCAGCGTGGCAAGGATCCCACCACCTCAGCTGGCTGAGGGTCCCACCTGTGGGGAGTAGAGAGCAGCCCACACGATCTGCCCAAGACTGGCGGCCGACTGGGAAACGGGGGACAGACTGAGGCCCGCCGCCCTCTCCTCTCCGTTGGAAGCTGACGCTCCCCTGTCGTCTGTGGTGAAAGGCACGGCCCCACTGCCTTTGCACGGACCGCTCCTCTGTCAGCAGGGCTCCATCACCCTCTGTGTCCGGACTGGTCCTCCTGTCCGCTCTGAGCGTGGGAGGCGCTGAGCCCCGCCCTGTGCATCCCGAGCCTCTGCTCCACCGGCTCTGGTATTAGGACATCACTGCCACTCTCGTGGCTTAAGGGGGTGTGAAGTGAAAATCTCTCATGCCATATCAATAAACAAAAAAATGTCACAGCTCTCAGCAATTTCTGGCCTCCAAATGTGAATGAGGGCTCCCAAAACTGGGATCCAGCGGATGCTGCCGCTCCACCCCCCCGCCACACCCCCAGCCCCCATGCCCTCCTGCATGGTGATTGCTGAGGGACTGGGGGAATACAAGAAGCAAGGTAAACAAGGAAACAGAATTGGCCCCAGATAGCTGAGGTGCATGTGAAAGGAATGAATTCACTGAGCTCAGAGGCTTGTATCTTCCCATACACAGAATGCTAAATTCCTTAACTTGATACTTGATCTTTGATGTTCAGACTACCTGCTACCTTTATTGCAAACTTGTCTATAGACTATCTTCCCCTCCTGCTTCCTGGGAGCAGTTTTCTCAGAGTTACTCTCCCGGACTTGGAGTCCTAAACATTCCCACCAAATAAAATAACTCCCTGCTTTCAGGTTGTGACTATATTTTTTGGCCGACAGTTCCCGCCCCACTGTCCAGTGTGTTTTAAAGACACAGCTGAGATGTCCTTTGTGTTTCGATGGCACTGCCCGCCATTCTCTGAACATGTAGGCACAGCTCCGCGGGCCACTTCCCTGGCTTGTTTTGCTAGCTTCTGCATCTGGAGTCACTGCTTCATAGTCCTTTGGAAGGAACTGCTCCTGTGTTCTCTGCGTCCCCACGGTGCTGGTCTACTCACCTCTGCATTTGGGAAAGACCCCTTCACCCTCCTATGTGTTCAGAGGAGGCACTGGCCCACCGTCTTCTGCTTTTAGAAAACACAGGCTTCCGTTGTCCCCGCCCCTCTGTCGTCTTGATTTAAAAGTCCTTCTGCATTGAAGGACCAGCTGGAGCAGGTAGGGACCCCCCCTGCTTTGATCACTGACTCGTCTTCTTTCTTGCCTGCAGAGCAGTGTGCCCCGAAGAGCTCACTGTGGCCTCATTGGCCCCCAGAAGCCCCCTAAGGAGCCCCAGAGGCTGCTGGGCCTTGACAGGGAAGTCTCCCCATCTCCAAACATTCTGGGGACAGGTGTTACTCCCCCAATCCCAGCCGGCCCACAAGTAACTGCAGGCTTCCCAAAAGGTGGTTCTGTGGGGCCAGTCTCCTTCTTGTCCCCCAGTTTCTTCCTGCCCCCCCCCTACCACACCCTGAGAATGGCTGCTCACGTGTAGTCTCCACACCTACACTGATGTGGTCCTGGAAGCCTGGCTCAGCGGTTACAATGGGTGCAGAAGGTGGGGATGGCCTTGGGCAGGGGTAGAGTCCTGACACCCCCTCCCCGTGTCCCCGCAGGAAATCTCCTGAGTGCGTGAGGATAAGGTTAAGGGCTGCACTCCTGTGAGGGGGGCTGGGACCACCCATGGCAGTGGCTCTCAGGTCACTCTCAGCCCATCAGAACCCCCGGGGAGTGCAGGAACCCACACTGACCTGAGCGCCACCCCTGGAGATTTGCAACCCAGGCCTCTGCAGGTGATTCAGCTTGGGGCATCGGCAGCCTGTTGAGACCCCCTAGCCCACCCCCAGCCTTGTCTCTGCTCTTCTTGCTGGCTGAGCCCAAGGCTCCTGTGCAGATGACAGCTCCCTTTGCAGCCCTGAAAAGCCCAGTTCGCACTGAAGTTTCAGGACTTGCACCTTACGAGGAAGAGAAGGTCTCTCATGGGAATGATTGCTTTTGCCATTATCCCCATTCCTCAAAAGTTGGCATTACAGGGCTTCCATGGTGGCTCAGTGGTAAAAAAAAAAAATCTGCCTGCCAATTCAGGAGACACGGGTTTGATCCCTCGTCTGGAAGGATCCCACAGGCCACGGAGCAGCTAAGCCCATGCACCACAACTACCGAGCCTGTGCTCTAGAGTCTGGGGGCCACAACTACTGAAGCCCGGCGCCCCAAGAGTCCCCAAGAGTCTGCAACAAGAGATGCCACAACAATGAGAAGCCCCTGCACTGCAACGAAGAATAGTCCATGCTCGCCACAATGAGAGAAAAGCCTTCATAGCAGCAAAGACCCAGCACAGCCAAAAATAAATACAATTATTTTTTAAAAAAGAGAAGCTGACGTCACTTCGGTGAGGACACATGACTCAGAAGCCCCGCAGTTTTTCATGGCTTCCTGGGGTTTTAGGAGCACAGTGTGTGCTAAGTCGCTTCAGTCGTGTCCAATTTTTTGGGACCCCATAACTCTAGCCCGCCAGGCTCCTCTGTCTATGGGATTCTCCAGACAAGGATACTGGAGTGGGTTGCTATGCCCCCCTCCAGGGGATCTTCCCGACCCAGGAATCAAACCTGTGTCTCTTATGCCTTCTTCATTGGCAGGAGCATTATTTACCACTAGCACCACCTGGGAACTGCTGTGTAATTCACACTCCCAGGTGAATATGTCCACACTTTGTTTTGTGGTACTTGTGTTAATCAGCATCAATGCATACCTTGGCGAGCCCTCACTTTGGATTTGAACTTCTCTAATGAAATGGCCCTCAATACTTTGGCCACCTGATGCAAAGAGACAACTCATTGGAAAAAGCCCTGATGCTGGGAAAGATTGAGGGCAGGAGGAGAAGGGGGTGACAGAGGATGAGATGGTTGGATGGTATCATTGATTCAATGGACATGAACTTGGGCAAAACTCTGGGAGATAGTGAGGGACAGGGAAGCCTGGCGTGCTGCAGTCCATGCGTCGCAGAGTCGGACACGACTTGGCAACTGAACAACAATGAAATGAGAGCGAGGGCAGTTCTAACTGTAAATCACCCAGAGAAGAAAGACCTTCCTTTCTTCTAAGATGAGCAAAGAGCTCAGAAGAGCAACTTGCCACTTCCTGCAGACAGCATCCTGCCTCCTGAGGGTGGTTGCTGCAGACTCACCTCCGCGGGGCTGGCTGTGGGAGTGCAGGAGTGCCTGTGACCTCTCAGGTGTCAGGGGTTTCCTGTCAGGGGTCTGGGGGGCCCCAACTTGTTCAGCCCCATCATCAGCCTAGGGATGTAGGAGCTGCATGGAAACGGGGAAATGCTGCTGGGAGGGAGCCCTGAGAGGGCATCTTAGCTGTCTAGCCTCATCATTGACTCATGCTCCCTTGTGGTCAGCTGGTCCATCATGGTCTTTTTTGTTCCCACAAACAGTTATGAATCTAGGAATCTGTGAAATGGCTATTTCAGTTCTCCCGCACCATCTCATGCTCAACAGTTGAATGCCCCCCCGCCCCCGCCACCCCAGTCCAGTGGATGGAGATTCTTTTGAATCTTCCGTCTGTCATCAGGACCACACAGCTTTCCTCCCCAGTTTCATGTAGTCAGCATCAAGCAGGAGACAGATTCTGATTCTAAGCAGGCAACATGTCACGTGAAACTTCCCTGTAGACTTTATTGGGGGTTTTTTTAAAAATCTTTCTTAAAAACATTAATTTGGCTGCACTGGGTGTTAGGTGCATGCTGAATCTTTAGTTGTGAGCTCTTAGCTGTAGCACGTGGGCTCTACTTCTCTGACCAGGGATCAAAACTGGGCCCCCTGCATTGGGAGTGTGGCGCCTTAACCACTGGACCACCAGGAAAGACTCCCTGTAAACTTTAGGTATTGTTTGTTCCCCACTCTCCATGACGTCCCTCATCTCCTGGTCATGGTTGGGTGGGCTTATCTTTTGGGCCTAACCCCCTCTTCCAGCCCTCCACTCCTAAGCCTGTGTCCTTGCAGAGCTGTATGGTGGGGACAGAGGGTGGAGCCACTGCTTCCTGGATACAATATAAGATCTAGTTCTTTAAGATTTTTGGCCTTGAACTGCTGGGCACCTGGATGGAACGTGTCCAAGGGGAGACTCAGGGTGCAGACAGAGGTCCTGGGGGTCTGCTCCGTGCTGCTGTCATGAGCACCCAACAGGAAGAAATGGCACCTCTGGGGGTCTTTCTTCGGGCTGGACCACGGTGGCCTGGGGGAGGCTGTTTCAGGTTGGCACCGTCACTGCCTCACTGCTTGAGTTCAGGATGTGGCTTGTGGTTCTTTGGTCTCTGGCACCAGCAGATCTGGGAGAACAGGTAGCCTTGGGCTGGCAGGACAGCCTTCTCTGTCCTGTGGGTCTGATCCCTGGCCAGTGTGCAGTGGGGGAGGTCCCTGACCAGAGACAGAGCAGGAGCACTCAGTGGCTTCCTGTTTCGGCCCCCAGCCCTCCTGAGGCCCAGCTCCACTTCCCATGCGTGGGCTCCTCAAATGCCCTGTGTCCCTATAATAAATGCTCACTTTTAAAATCTCTAAGTGCATCTCTGATTCTTGCCATCAAAAGAGGGTTGACTGAGGCAGTGTTGTGCTCTGACCTTGCTGATCTGCCCCTGGGATGATTTACAACCCATTCGACTCGGCGGTAAAGAACCCGCCTGCCGTGCAGGAGACGCAGGTTCCATCCCTGGGTCGGGACAATCCCCTGGAGGAGGAAATGGCCACCCACTCCAGTGTTTGCACCTGGGAAACCCCACGGACGGAGGAGCCCGGCGGGCAACCACGGGGTTGCAGAGAGGGGGACATGACCGAGCACAGACAGCAGCAACCCAGGGCAGCAGACAGACCCCAGAGGCGGGAAGGAGGGGGAACCCGCTCTGTCTGCTGCTTCCTCGCTGGGCATTTCTCTCCCTCTCCGTCTCCAGGGCAGGCGGCATGAGGCAGCCAGAGGGCCCCCTGGTGTCCTTGGGCCCAGCTGCTTTGTGAATCATGGCAAAGGTCCCCTTTACAGCCCGCTCAGGTCTCCACCTCCACATTCCCCTCCCCAACCTCAAGGCCTGTGAGATTTGGGAACGATCAACTTCTGACGATGTGTGAGGTCAAGTGTAGGGAAGTGGCTCTGGAAATATTCCCAAGGTAATGAGGGTCAGTCGATCCCAGATCAACGAAGGAATCTCCATGGATGGGAGAGGGTCCCAGGGATAGCAGGAGGACGGGGCATGCAGGTGTGCCCAGAAAGGTGTGACTACAAGGGGTGGCAGGACAGAACCTCCTTTGGACCCGCTTCCTGATTCTAGAAGCCCTGCAGCCCCCGCCTGCCAGCTCCACAGCCTTAGAGGCTGCTGCAGGGGTAACCCTGGGGCCCAGAGGCCCAGCCCCCACACAGCCTGCTTGGTCTGCTCCTCCTAGGAATTCAATTATAGCAGCAATTTCCTCTCCTCCTCTGCCCAGCACCCAGGGCTGACCCCCTGAGCCTGACCTGCTCTCCTTGGTGGGCCTGGGGGAGGGGAGGAGACTCGGGCCACCAGCCGGTCTGACGATAGGTTGTTTAGATTGCTTCATCAGGACCTGGCTCAGGAGGGAGACTCGTGGCTTGGCCACTGCCTTGGCCCAGTCCCTCCTGCTTCCGAGCCTCACTTGGTTCACCTGTCAAACAGGCAAATTCAGTATCTTAATCAACCCTCCTCGCCGTACCCTAAAAAGGAGGCTTGGTATGTTTTGCTTTTTCTTGGGGAAACTTTTTTTTTTTTTTAATTTTTATTGATTTATTTGGCTGCAATGGGTCTTAGGTGAGCCCTGCGGGATCTAGTTCCCCAATCAGGGATCAAACCCTGGGCCCCCTGCACTGGGAACACGGAGTCTTAGCCACTAGACCAAGAAGGAAGTCCCAACTGGGAAGACTCTTATCTTCAAAGTGCAGTGTTTTTGTTAGAGACACAGGAAACTTAGTTTAATAATTGTTAGGAGAGGGGTGGGTGGGGAGCCAGGACATGGGGGTCTGGGCTGCTAATTTCCCAAAGCCCCAAGGGTTTCTGCTCCTCCCCAGGTGGTTAGGACCTCAGCTTCCCTGCTGCTGGTGCACCCAAGTCAAAGCACGCAGAAAAGCCTAAATGGCAGTTACCAAAATTGCACAGGTGGGTTATACCAAGCCGGGAAGGGGTTATTTCCATCCTACTGGCGGCAGGACTCAAGTTAGAAAGTGACGGCCAGGGAAGTCACTCCTTCTAGCAGCTCACATTGGAGGAGGAGAGTGAGGGTGAGCAGGCAGGCTCTGGGGGGACCAGCCCTTCCTGATGGCAGCCTTGGTGTCCCCAGCTCAGGTGTGAAGCTCAGGTGAGTCAGATGGGAAGGGTGAGCACAGCCTGCATTTAGTTTCTCGACACAGTTACAGGGCGGAGCAGTCAGAGGTCTCCCTTCGCAGCTGCAATTAGGCTCCAGGGGTCAGTGCTGGCCCTGGACACCCCTCCTTCCAGACCCAAGGAGCTAGGGCACCCCAGTCCATTCCCCGAGTAGCCCTGATCCTCATCTCTGAGTCACCCTTTGATGAGGTTCCATTTCCTGTCTGCACCCTGTTATTAACTAGACTATTCTTTCCACAACTGCACCTCTTAGCCCCCAGCTCTGCAGGGATAGCAATGGGTCTAGTTGGGGTTCTGCTGCAGGCCCAGCCGTGGCTTAAGCTTAAGGCACTTCAGGGGACTTGCCTGGAGGCCCAGTGGCTAAGACTGTGAGCCCAATCAGGGAACTAGATCCCACATGCTGCAGCAAAGAAGGAAGATCCCGAATGCTGCAACTAAGACCTGGCATGGCCAAGTATATAAATATTTTTTAAAAGAAAAAAAATAAAATTTGAGTCACTTCTCCACCACAGACCCCCGTGAGCAGCCCAAACCCCTATTCCCCTCACACACACCACAAACCAAGCCTGAGCTGGGGAGTCCCACGGACAGGTGCATCCTCTCTTTCCAGGGCTCCATGGTGGCTGCCATGGCCACTCACAAACTTCTCATACTTCTTTGAACATGAGTAATGCACGTTTGTTGCACACACATTAGTAAGTGCAGGTGAGCAGAAGAGAATTAGAAATTGCCCGAGGTTCCACCTGGAGATGATCATGGTTTTATGCCTTCACTCCAGGTACCCAGCTATTTGTCATCAGCTACTCACACTTGTTAAGACACTGAGCATCTTTCAAAAGAGCCATTTCCGCATCATTTTCTTTATTGACAGCCCACTGTGTGAGATGCTCATTTTGCCAGTTTCTCCACCACCCAGTGATGGTGCCATCAGGGCTGTTTCCGGGATTGTGAATAATGCTGCCAGGAACATCCATCCATTTAGCAAATATTTCCTCCAACCTGCTCAGCTGTGGGCACCCTCTGCGTACTGGGCTCACAGCCACTGACAAAGCAGAAGCTTGTGCAGACACATCTCTGGGCATATTCTTGACAGTTCTTTCAGGCGATGACTGGATGGGGCATTGCTGGGCTAAAGGGCACACCTTTGCCAGGATTCACCCTCCCAAGGGATTGTACCCATCTGAGTGACTCGTCAGAGAGCCTCCCTGGACAAAGCCTGGTGGCCTCTCTGCTCTGGACTGACCTGGCCTGGGCGCAGGCATGGCTGGAGCCAACAGAACAGGCCCGAGGGGGAGCTGAGAGAGGAACCTGGCTCCTGGGCCCGGGTGGCTGGGCTTGCCGCCCCTTGCAGGCCTTCACCTGATGGCTGTTTTCCCAGGCTCCAAATTTGGCTTCTGAGTCTGGGCACTGAATATAACCGTTGAAATTGGGCCATCCTCCAGAATCCAGAGGTACTGACGTGCGCGCCCCCACTCAGCTCGGAGGCTAAGTCCTCCCAAGAGCGTGTGGCGAGGGCAGAGGGCACCCAGGCTCCCACCCGGGGCGGCTAGGGGCGGGTCCGGAGCAGGCCCTGCCCCCACCCCACCCCACCCCCAGCCCAGGCCTCCACCCCTGGCCCGGCCGCGCTCGGGCGGGTGCCCAGGTAGCCCAAACCTGTCGGGCAGGTTTGGAGAGCGGAGAGCGGCGGGACGGAGAAGGGCGAAGGATGCGCGGCCTGCCCCGCGCGCCGCTGGCACTCTCGGCTCCCTGAACCCCGTCCGCCCACCCGCAGCCTACCGGCCGACCCCATGGTGCGCGCGCCCGACCTCCTGGCGGCCCTCCTGGGCCTGGGCCTGGGGGTGGTCCTGACCCTCCCGGGGGCGGGCGCGGCGGGCTGCAGGGCGCTCGGCCCCGCGGAGCGCCTGGCTTTCGCCCCGGCGGCCAGGGCCCGCTGGCTGGCCCCTCGCGCCCGCGCCCCGGGCCCCCTGGACTCCCTGTACGGCACCGTGCGCAGCTTCCTCTCCGTGGTGCAGCTCAACCCCTTCCCCGCGGGTGAGTGCGCCCCTGCCCCGACGAGCCTGGACGCGTTGGGGTCCCCAGCCTCACCTTAACCGCCTGCCCACCGCGGGGCGCGCCCACCCCCGGCAGCCACTTGGCGGGCAGGGTCCCCAGCTCTCCCCACCCCCACCTTCCTCCCCAGAAGCTCCCAGAGCATCACCTTCCTGAGTGACCTGGGGCGAGCCCCTGTTCCTCTCTGAGCCTCCCTTTCTCAGCCCTGAAGTAGAGGAAGATACATTCAAAGTTCTCAAAGAGCCGACTGAGGTCTTCTCTGAGACTGGTGTCGTGGGGTGGGGAGCTTGCAAGGACCAGGAGGGCCGGCCAGACCCCCGCCTCAACCCACAGCCTGTCCCTGACTCTTAGCGGGGAGGGCTGCTAGACCAGGCCCCTTCTCTGCTCTTAACCAGCTTTCCTCCTGCTCTCCTACCTGGGGGCCCAGAGGGAGGGGTGGGCCAGGCCTGCCCTCAGACATACCCTCCTGCAGCCGTGCGGAGGCCAGGGTAGGTGGGCACTGGCCTGTGGTGACACCGCCTTCCCCGAGGGTGCCGGGTGATGGGAGGACCCCCTCCGGAGAGGGTTAGCCTGGCAGTGGGGGTGGACACAGGCAGGTCGCTGCCCCGACTCAGCCTACTCTTTCCCCAGAGCTCATAAAGACCCTGCTGAATGAGCCGGCCTCTGTGAAGGTGGATGAGGTGAGCGTGGAGGCGGCTTGCGGGAGGGCGTTCAGGTGTGAGCGTCTGGGGCAGGAGGAGACAGCCCTTCTCAGCTGAGCCCACCTGGCTGGTGACCCCCGGGGTGGGCTTCAGGCACCACTTCCTCGCTTCTGCGAGCGGTCCGCGGACCTGATTGCAAACCACAGCTCTGCCCTTAAGTGGCTGTGGGGTTGGCGTGCCTGCGCGCTGAGTTGCTTCAGTTATGTCCAACTCTGAGACCCTGTGGGCTGTAGTCTACCAGGCTCTTCCGTCCACGGCATTCTCCAGTGGGTTGCCACGCCCTCCTCCAGGGGATCTTCCCGACCCAGGGATCGAACCAGCGTCTCTTATGACTCCCGCATTGGGAGGTGAGTTCTTTACCACTAGCGCCACCTGGGACCGGGAGCCCCAACTCCCCGGACTTCCCTTCCCATATTTGTAAGGTAGTAAATAACAATATGGGGCTTCCCCAGGTGGCTCAGTGGTAAAGAACCTGCCTGCCGATGCAGGAGACGCAGGTTTGATTCTTGGCTCGGGAAGATCCCCTGGAGAAGGAAATGGCAAACCACACCAGTATTCTTCCCTGGTAAATCCCATGGACAGAGAAGCCTGGCGGGCTACCGTCCATGGGGTCACAGAGAGTCAGACATGACTTAGCGACTGAACAACAACAAATAACAATAAGGACACGGTGCCCCTCATAAGGAGATAGGAGATGTGGGCAAGGTGCCCCTGCCGCCCCCCCCCCGCCACCTTCTGATGTCAGGCGGCAGAGGGCTGGGAGGGAGGGTCGGCACAGCCCCTCATGCCTTCCGCCGGCCCAGGTGTTGCGGTACCAGGCGGGCTACGTGGTGTGCGCCGTGATCGCCGGCCTCTACCTGCTGGCGATGCCCACCGCCGGGCTCTGCTTCTGCTGTTTGCGCTGCCGCCGGCGCTGCGGGGGTCGAGTGAAGATGGAGCACAAGACGATGGCCTGCGAGCGTGGTGTCCTCATGACCTTCCTGCTGCTGACCACCCTCGTGCTGCTGTGAGGGGCGCCCAGGTCAGGCGGGAGGCGTGGGCCAAGGCCCGAGGCGCCGTGGGCATCCAGCCAGCAGCCCCCCTCCCTCTCCCCCACCCCCGCAGGATCGGTGTGGTCACTGCCTTTGTCACCAACCAGCACATGCACAAGCAGATGGGCCCCAGTGCCGCGGCTGTGCCGGAGGCTCTGCTCAGCCTCCGGGGCCTGGTTTCCGAGGTCCCCCAGGTGAGCACCGAGTAGCCCCTCACCCCCACACGCCCCCCGGGTGGACGGGACCGAGCAGGGTGGGGCCTGCAAATTCCTGCTTAGCCCGCACATTAGAAAGGGTGCCTCTTCCAGCGTGCACCTGACTGCCCCCTGCTGGGGAGTCGCGTTCATAACCACACTCTTGCTATTCTCAGGATGGACGCCCAGGTGCGGGGATGGTGGGCAGGACGGGCCGGGGAAGGCATGGGAGCCGGGTTGTTCCGTGATGGGGGAAGAGCAGCCTCCGGCCCTGTGTTTGCCTAGGAGCTGCAGGCTGTGGCAGAGCAGTTTTCCCTTCCTCAGGAGCAAGTCTTGGAGGAACTGAATGGTGAGGATTTGGGCTGGGTTCTGCCGTGGGGGCCTCTCATCCCCTCATTCACGCCCTTGAGGAGGTGGGGATCGGGCCCAGCCAGGCGGCGTGGCACTCACTCCACTGCGGAGCACCCCGAGAGGCCAAGGGGAGGCGGGGGGAGGGTGGGGGGGCCCGGGGCCGCCCTGCAGACTGCCCTGTGCTCTCCAGGTGTCGGCAGCAGCATCGGGAAGGCGATGCACTCCCAGCTCAAGAGCACCGTGTATGAGGCGCTGGCCTCAGTGCTCAGCCTGGGCCAGGGTGAGTGTCTCTGGGGGCCCGGCCCCACATTTCTCCTGCCACCTCAGTGGGGCCCACCCCTGCCTTTCTGGACTCTCTGTCCACACCTGGCTGTGCCCTGGGGCCGCTTCCGTTACAACTACAGAGACCGAGGACCACCAGGCCCCTTGGGTTGCTCTGACTTCCCCCAAGGCCTCTGAGGATGCTGGTAGCAGCAGAGGCCCCTCAGTCTGGATGTGGGTCTCTCAGCCCTGCAGGTCTCCGTGGACCACCTCCGAGGCCTGAACACCACCTCTGCGGAGCTGCAGGAGGGGCAGGACGCCCTGGCGCCGGCTCTCCACGGGCACCGGCAGCGCCTCCTGGCACTCCTGCAGGAGCCCCACTGCCAGGGCTGCGCAGGGGCCCTGAACAAAAGCCACACCCTGGAGCTGGGAGCAGACTTCAGCCAGGTGCTGGCCCAGGACTGAGTCCTCTTAGGGCGAAGGGGGCTGCTCTGCCCGCGGCTGCAGACATCCCTGGGCAACCTGTGTTCCGGGTGTCCTCTGAAGCGAACACCCGATCCCTTTCCCCAGCTGCCCCTCTTTTCTCCACACACCTGGGGTTAGTGGCCGTCACCCTGTACCAGGCTTGTGCCGTAAGCCTCACATGACTTAACTTCTTCTTTGTTTGCTTATTTTTTTATTCTTGGCTGTGCTGGGTCTTCGTTTCTGCTCTGGCTCTTCTCTAGTTGTGGCGAGAGGGCTGCTCTCCGGCTGTGGTGCACAGGCTTCTCGCTGCAGTGGCTTCTCCTGTTGTGGAGCATGCATGGGCTTAGTGGCCCACAGCATGTGGGATCTTCCCAGATCAGGGGTCGAACCCATGTCCCCTGCATTGGCGGTGGATTCCTAACCACTGGACCATCAGGGAAGTCCTGACTTAGCTTCTTGAGTTTTCACCCAGGGCTGTCGGGGCTGTGGTGGTCCCCATCGTGTACGTGAGGACACAGTATTGAGAGGCCTCTGCCCCCGTCCTTCCCCAGGGACCCCTCCCAGGCTTCTTCATGGACTCTGTCATAACAACCCCCTCTCAAAAACCGTTTCAGGTGCCCTCCGTGGGCCATGTCCTACATCGGCTGAAAGACGTCCCAGAGGCCAACTTCTACAGCATGGTCTGGGAGGTGAGTGCCTGCCCTGGTCTACCTGCCTTCTCTCCCGCCTGCCTGGGAACTCAAAAGTGAGGGACCTCAGTTCTTCTCTTTTGGGGTGGGAGCCCAGTTGAACCTCAGGCTTGGGTCCAATTAGGCCTCACCTCCCACATGGCACTCTGGATTGGAGGCTCATGATGCTGGTCCTTGCATGCACAGTCTGGTGGGGGAGGTAGGCCTGGAGTTCAGAAGGAAGGGCTAGGATCCTCATGAGGTGTGGGCTGGGGATGGCTAGGGAGCGAGCTCACACCCTGAGCCCCAGAAAACAGGCAGGTTCTCCTGGGTGGAGACTGGCTGTGGGGGGAGGGTGCAGGGTGAGTCAGCACCGGTGACCCAGGGCCTGGAAAATGCCAGGGGAACTGGTGAGTCAGTTGTGCTGGGTGACTAGAGCAAACTATTCCAGGAGGAAGGAAGTGGAACTGGAGGCTGGAAGAATAGCCCGGAGCTGGACTTGAGGGAAACAGAGGGTCCTGTGCAGAATGGCTGGGAGAGATGAGACACTGGAGTCTACTGCAACAGACCGGGCATGCGGGTGGAGAGAGAAAGGAGCCATGTTTGGGGGAGTTGAGTCAGCCTGGGCCAAGGGAGGGGAGAAGGACCAAGAGAGCAAAAGGAAGCCCAGTCCCCTGAAAGCACCATGGAGGGATGCTCTCCCTCCGGACCTGGTGAAACAAGGGTCCCCCAAGCTGGGCCCCCCGGGTGGAAAGCAGGAGGCACAGCCTCGTTTGGTTCCGGCAGGAGAACACCACCTTCAACGCCCTCCCAATCCTGGCTGCCTTGCAGACGGCTGACATGGTCAGAGGTGAGGGCCTGCCCAGGGGCCAGGCAGGCTGTCCAGAATGCCCGCCACCCCACCCCTACCAAAGAAGCTTGTTGAGAAAGGAGCAGGACAGTGGGGTGGGGGAGGCTGGAGGCTGCCCTCTGGGTTGGGCAGGCCCGCTGGATCATCCATATGCATCCCGGATGTTCCTCCTGTCTGTCTGTCTCCTTCCTGGGCCCCGGGGGGATCTTCCCCATCCCTTAAGCCCCTGCTGCTTTGGGCAGAGCTGAAGAAGGTGGTAGCTGAGCAGCCCAGAGGGCTAAACACAATGGGAGAAGCGTTCCCAGTCTGGGAGGCAGCTTCTCGCTGGAGCCAGGCCCTGGAAGAGGTCGAAGAGAGCAGCCGCCCCTTCCTGGAGGAAGTGCAGAGATATGAGAGATACAGGTGTCTGGAAACCTGCGAGGCGGAGGGGGTGGATGGTTCAGCCTCTCAGCCACCCTGGGCCCAGCTTCCAGCCCTAGTCAGCCCTCCTTGTACTAAGTCCCTGCCTCCATTTAAGCCAAGACCCCTTACTCATTGGGCCCCCATGCCCCCCCCCCCACCTCGCTGTGCGCCCTGGGGGTCTGAGCCTGAGGACCCTACAGGCAGTCACTTACAAAGCTCCAGCCTCGGGGTTAGGCGCCTCCCCCAGCCAGCAGGCCCTCGGTCAGCCCCAGCCTGTTTCCCTGACGCCCACCTCCTCCTCGGCAGGTGGATTGCTGGTTGCGTGCTATGCTCGGTGATCCTGCTCGTGGTGGTCTGTAACCTGCTGGGCCTCAATCTGGGCATCTGGGGGCTATCTGCCAGAGAGGACCCCAGCCACTCGGAAGCCAAGGGTGAAGCCGGAGCCCGCTTCCTCATGGTGTAAGAAGGGCTGGGGGAGAGGGGAAGTGTCTCTGCCCACCGGGCTGGCACATTCTTCTCATGCTCCTAGTGTGACTACAGGAGCCGGTCCCGGGGATCAAGAGACTGAGCTCTGGTCTGGCTCTGGACAAACTTGCTGCATGGCCCTGGGTGAATTATAACCCAACTGGGCCTCAGTGTCCTTTGTATAAAAGGGTTGGCCTACAGCAGGCATGGCAAAGAAGAAGCACTTCCCCTTCCCCACTGGTGGCAACTACAGTAAATGATGGGTGCCTTTCTCTCTGAGCCCAGGTGAATAATGGTGATGCAGCAGTAAAGAGTCTGCCTGCCAATGCAGGAGATGAGGGTCCTATCCCTGGGTTGGGAGGATCCCCTGGAGAAGGAAATGGCAACTTTACTAACTATAATAATCAATGGGCACTTTTCTCTCTGAGCCTCAGAATCCTTCTTTACCCAGTGTCCAGCCATTAGCAGGTGGCACCAGAGGTAGAATCTGTTTGCCATCCCTGAACTAGATCATCTCTAAGGCCAGGGCTGCCACATTCAGTTTTGCAGGCTGGGCACTGCATAAAGGGGCCTGGCCCAAGGGGTGAGTGAAACCCAGCCCGCGTTTCACTCCCCAAGCTTTAGACCCTGGCGTGGAGCCATTCCTACCTTGTAAAGAAGCTCTGGATGGTGTAGGGGCCCTACTTAGATGCTGTAGGTGGCTGCCTCTGCTGGTGAGCTGTGGGTGAGTCCTGGCTGGCCATGCCAGGTAGCCATGTTGAGGCTGAGCCAGGAACCGGCCACCTGCAAGTGCCCTCGGCCCAGAGACCAGCAGCCCTGGCTCTTTTTCTAAAAAATTAACTAATTTATTTTAATTGGAGGATAATTACAGTACTGTGATGTTTTTTGCCATACATCAACATGAATCAGCCGTAGGTATACATGTGTCCCCCTCATCCTGAAGCCCTGGCTCTTTGAGCAAAACAGCTGCCCTCTCCTCTAGGCTGCCAGCCAGGGCATGGAGTGGGGATGGGGTGGGATGAGGTGGGGCAGTCACCAGTTCTGAGTCCTTCCTGCTGCCCTGGAGGCCGCGTCCTGTGAGGTCCTCTCCCCAGAGGGCTCTGCCCTGGGGCCGGCTCACTGACCAAGGCGGCCCCGGGAGGCAGAATGGGGATGGAGAGCACGGTCCAGGGCATCCTCCCCGCTCCGCCCGTCTCAACCGTGTCCCCCACCTTCCTCAGGGGCGTGGGCTTCAGCTTCCTCTTGGCTGTGCCCCTCATCCTCCTCGTCTTCTCCACCTTCTTGGTGGGCGGCAACGTGCAGACGCTGGTGTGCCAGAGCTGGGAGAGCGGAGAGCTGTACGAGGTGGGCTTACCTAGCCCTCGGGCCCAGAGGGACATGGAGAGAGACGTGGGTAGAGCTGGAGGTTCAGAAGGAAGTTTGGAGCCAGAGGGGGCCAGAGGGCGAAAGGGACAGGAAGAATGATGGAGACGGCTAAGAAGAGAGGTGGAAATTCACCAGTAAATAAGGAGTAAGAGCCGGGGAGTCCCGGGGCGGCTGCCCAGGCCCCAGGCAGGGGCCGCGAGGGATGGCACCCAGGCATGAGCCCCTCTGTTTCCTAACACTAAGTCTGGGAACTGGGGATCCCAGTTCCCCATTGCACTGAGCAAGTGAGCTGAGATGCTGGCCCAGATCCTCTGCCAAAGAGCAGGCTGGCCACCCACCTAGAGATTCCTGAAGGGAGTCCCTGCCAGGATTTAGGGCCCAAGAGTGACTGGAGATAGAGGCAGGTGTGGGCTGAAGTCATAGGGGTGTGGTCTCTGCTGTGCCAGGGCGGCAGGGGACCAGGCCCTGGGAAGCTGGGGCGGCCCTGTCCCCTACTCCCTGCTCCAAGCCCATTCCCTTCTGCCCCATCCCCAGTTTGTAGACACTCCAGGGAACTTGCCACCGTCCATGAACTTGTCTCAACTTCTTGGCCTGAAGAGGAACCTCAGCATCCTCCTGGCCTATGAGTGAGTGGGCAGCCTGGGCTGGGGGTGGGGTGTGAGGAGGCACCAAGGTGGGTGTCCCGTTAGGATGACTCACCTGCCCTCCCTTCTCTCGCCTCCCATGTCCATCCCCAGGCAGTGCAAGCAAGGGGCCGCACTCTGGACTGTCCTGCAGCTCAATGACTCCTATGACCTGGAGAAGCACCTGGATATCAGCCAGGTGAGACAACCTTCTGGAACACAGTGGGACCCCCTCTCCTACAGGTCCCCTCTCTTTTGGTCCTGCCTTTATGGAGGAAACTTCTCCTTCAACCTGAGAAGTCCGCAAGAGCGATGGAGGTGCCTCTGGGGCAGAAGAGCCAGGTGCAAGCTCAGGGCATGGCCCAGGGCTAGAGCCCAGGGAAGGCGTGGGCTCCAGAGTGTGTGGGTGGGTGCATGAGTGCCTGGAGGCTGTGATCAGCTCAGAGAGCTGTGCTCCCAGGAAGACTGAACGCCGACAGGGTGGTGACAGTGAGGCAGAGGACTCCGGTGTGTGTCCCGACCCGGGACAGGCATTGGCTGCGATGCTCCAGTTGGGAGTGGGGAGGGTGGGGGGGGTGTGACAGTGAAAATGGTGGTGATGACCTTGGGTCCCGCTAGAGCAGGGCTCCCCACAAGCCCCCTCCTGAGCTCACAGAGCCCATAGGTGATGTCAGGATTTGACCCCCCACCAGCCTGCTCCCTAACCATTGGACTTTGCCAGAACGTGGTGTGTAGAACTGGAGAAACTTATTCACACTGGAAAGAGACAGTTCTAGAACAAAGAGAAGGAAAATCTACTTCATGAGAGGAGACATGCTTTGTGAATGTGATTCTCCCAAGGGTGCACAGAGGCTGTAAAAATTCCCCTCCTGTCCTCCCTCCACTCCTCCTAAGATGCTAACTCCTGGTTCTGCATCCTCTTCAGAATCCTTCCAACTCCTTTTTAAAAAATATTTATTTAAGTATCTACTTGCATTTTCTGCCCCCCCCCCCGCCTTTTTTTTCATGGCATTTTCGTTGTGGTTGCTTTATTTTTATGCATTTATTTTTAGGCAATACTAGGGGGCATGCGGGATCTTAGTTCCTCAACCAGGGATCACACCTGTGCCCCCTGCATGGGGAGTGCAGAGTCTTGATCACTGGACTGCCAGGGAAGTCCCCTTCCAACTCCTTTTGAATTCACCATCCATTCCTAGCCCACAGCATAGCATAGCCAAGTGGTCCAGATTTTCAGTCCCAACTCCATGTCTTAAACTGTATAACCTGGGGCAGTTTCCCTCCCACTGTCGCCACCTCTTCCCTCAGCATCTCTAATCAGATGGGAGGTCGTCTGAGCAGACTGTGTCCTGGTGGGAGGCCGCAGGCTGAAAGCTGGCCAGGGAGGGCTTCTGTGAGGGGCCTGGGCGCTGAGACGAGGCCCTGCGCGCCTCTGACTGGAAGGAAGGGGCGCTCTCAGCCCTGGTCCAGGGAAGGGGTCCAAGTTATAGAAGAGCTGCAGGTCCAGAGGGCCTGAGCAGTCCTCGGGGGCCATCTGACAACATTCCAAATATGACCTTAGCAGAACTTGTCCTCAAAGGAGGTAATAGTGAGCTGATGATGCAGAGATAAGTAAGACAAGGTGTGCCTTCCCGGGCCCCAGGAGGGCTCTGCCCATCTGGAGACACGTGTCCCTGTCTGTTACTGATGCCTAAAACCTCTAAGGTTCTGGCCTCTGAGAGGATGGGCCTTTGCTCCCCTGAGGAAGGCAGTGTGGGGGATGGGGAGAGATAGGCTGAGCTGCATCCTCTGATGCTCCTCCTGGCTTCAGCTTCTCATCTGTGAAACTTGGGGATGAATTTCATGCCCTTTAAATCTCTCCCAGCAATGGTTGGAAGATGTCGAATCCCTTTTTAAACTGCCCTATCTTAGAAATAATTTGGCCACCTGATGCGAAGAGCCGACTCATTGCAAAAGGCCCTGATGCTGGGAAAGATTGAGGGCAAGAAGAGAAGGGGGTGACAGAGGATGAGATGGTTGGATGGCATCATCGACTCAATGGACATGAGTTTGAGCAACTTCCAGGAGATAGTGAAGGACAGGGAAGCCTGGAGTCCGTGAGCACTGAGTCGCAAAGAGTCAGACACCACTGAGCAACTGAACAACAACAAATCTTAGAAATGTTGTGTCCATTCATTCATTCATTTATTTTTACCCATTCAAGAAATTTGTACTGAACCCGTCACATATGAACCTCTGCTGTGGACACTGCTGGTTTGGTATGGAGTTGAGCAGACAAGATGCCATTCTCATGGGGCTGATGGCAATAAACAAGTACCCACATAAGTATATAGCATACTTTGTGATATAATAAAGCACATAGCATGTGTGTGTTAGTTGCTCAGCCATGCCCAACTCTTTGCAACCCTATAGCCTGCCAGGCTCCTCTGTCCATGGAATTCTCCAGGCAAGAATACTGAAGTGGGTAGCCATTCCCTTCTCCAGGGGATCTTCCCTATTCAGGGATTAAACCTAGGTCTCCTGCATTGCAGGCAGATTCCTTATTATCTGAGTCACCAGGGAAGCCCAAAGCACATAGCATACTATGTGTTAAGTAAGTAAATAGCATGCTATGAAGACCTTAATACAAGGTGATATAATAAAGATGGGCTAAGGAAGCTGTTTCTACTGGGTGACCTTGGAAGGTCTGTGTTGCTGTCCCATAGCCAGACAGGTGCTGGAGGAGCGTTGAGTCTTGGTGGGTGAGTTAGAGTTGGGGATGGGGAGAGTGGGGAGCGGAGACCTGCAAGGAGCCTGTCTGGGGCTGGCAGTGTCCTCGATATACAGAAGGAGGGCCTTGAGGGGCTCCTCACCTAGGACGGCAGCTTTGGGGTCCTGGCTCAGCCACCGAGCACGGCCCCAGCCTGCCCGCTCCCTCCCAGTACACCGTCAAACTGCAGCAAGAGTTGCAGAAGCTCAAAGTGGACGTGCAGAATCTGGACCTGCTGAGCCCCGCCGCCCGCCGGGACCTGGAGGCCCTGCAGAGCAGTGGGCTCGAGGACATCCACTACCCTGGCTTCCTTGTCGAGGTCAGCAGTGGGCACCTCAGGGCAGACCTTGGTAGATCAGAGGAGCCTACAGAGGAGGTGGGGTGGGGTACCGTCTCACCTCATCTGGGCCATCCGCTCTCCCTGACTTCCCTGGGGCCTCTTCTGTTGGGGATGTCCCCAGACCCTGTGCCCCGGAGTGCCACCCCCACCCCCGACCCGCCCAGGGCTGGGGAGGGGAGTGAATGCGCCCCCACCCAACCACAGGTGTCTCTGTCCATGGTCCTGAACCCACTGCTGTTACAAAGGCTCGTGGGACGTTGCCTCTCTGTTGGGTTACACCAGAGGGTGCCTCACTTTTTTTTTTCCCCCTTTTCTAATGGAAAATGTCTCATATATTTCACAATTTCAGGTCAAACCCATTGTGACTGATGTGTTGTTACAGTAGACTTAGCTGGTGTGGGTACTTTCGAAAATAATGGGAATTCTAGGGTTGGGGAGCCGGGGTTCATCCCTTCTCAGCCTCTCCTGTCTTATCTCTAGATCCAGAAGCCAGTGGTGAATAGCGACCTGGAGAAGCTGGCCCAGGAGCTGGAGGGACTGTCGCAGACCCAAGTGAGAAGGGAGCCGCGACCCTGCTGGGCCGGCTGGAGACAGAAGCCAGGGAGAGGGCTGGGCAGAGTGCCTGACCTGGGGAGGTGTGTGTGTGTGTGAAGTCGCTCAGTCGTGTCCGATTCTTGGTGACCCCATGGACTGTAGCCTGCCAGGCTCCTCCTCTGTGGAATTTTCCAGGCAAGAGTACTGGAGTGGGTTACCATGCCATCCTCTAGGGGATCTTCCCGACCCAGGGATTGAACCCGTGTCTCTTATGTATTGGGGATGGGATGAGGGCAAAGGCAGGGGATTGAGGGCCACACCACCAAGGGCTGAGACCCTGGGCCCCTCACTGGGATGAAGGGTCAGTTTTGTAGGGCCCACCACCGAGGGCTGAGACCCTGGGCCCCTCACTGGGATGAAGGGTCAGTTTTGTAGGGCCCACCACCGAGGGCTGAGACCCTGGGCCCCTCACTGGGGTGAAGGGTGTTTTGTAGAATCAGTTCTGACTCAAACTCTACCACCAATTGGCTGTGGGGCCTTGGGCAAATCTTTCTACATCTCTGGGCCTTCATCTCTAAAGTAGATTATCCCCCACCTCCAATCAGATGCTGTCCGATGTCTGACATCACACAGCTGGGCAGGCATTACTAGGTGCACACGGCTTGTAACAGCAGGATCAGATGTTCTGAGGACAGTGGGATCAGAGGTCATTACAGTTGCCTCTAGAAGCTTAAAATCTACTGGAAAAAAGAATACTTTGTCTTTATAAATATTGAGAGTTTAAAAAGTTCTCTTTGAGACATCTCACAGACAGCCCTCCCCAGCTCCCCCAAGGTGGGCAGAGCAAGGGAGGGCTGAACTTGGAACTTGGGCTCAGGTAGGCCCCCAAACCCAGATGTGGCCCACGAGCTTCCTGCCTCTGAGCCCAGCCTCTGATTCCAGCACTTTCCACGCCCTGCAGTGTGTCTTGTTGAGCAGTTTGGTGAAGGGTATGTTGGCAGAGGCTGTCTTGGCCTGGGCAGAGTGCCATTCTGATCTGCCTCCCCTCAGGGCAATGCTACGCTGGGGCAGAAGCTGCAGGAGGAGGCCCGAGGGCTCCAACACCTCCATCAGGAGAAGGTCCTCCCGCAGCAGAACCTTGTGGTATGTCCTGGATGCTCAGGTTGCTGGGGACCTGGAGAGGAGATGCAGGGAGGGGGCGTGGAAGAGGAGGGGGCATGCTGTGAACCCTCCCTCCTATCCCTCCTTCCCCTAACCAGCCCTGATCTCTCTTTCACAGGCTAAACTCAACCTCAGTGTCCAGGCACTGGCATCCTCTGCCCCACATCTCCAGGTGGCCGCCAGGGAGGGCTGGGGAGGTTGAGGAGGGGCGGGTGGGCAGTAGCGGGAGGAAGGACATGGGGGTTCAGCTGACTCGAAACCTTGCCTGCTCTGATCTGTCCGAGTGGAGGTGGAGGGTAGGGTGGGAGAACACGAGGCTGGGCGGGCAGACCCCTGGGGACCACCATGTATGGCCTCTGGGTCCTTGGGGCCTAACACCCCCATCCCAAGTTGAGTGTGTTGTGTGTCGTTTGTTGAGTTAATGGATGGACAAGTGAATGAGTGGCCATTCCCTGACGGATCCTCTCTCCTCTCCCACAGTCAGAGATCATAGGTGTCCTGGACAGAGTCACTTACCTGAAAGGCGAGCTGCCAACCCGGGCCACCCATATCCTGAGGAATGTGAGTGAGGGGTGTGGGGCAGGGACAGGGGGCAGCCTCAGAGTTGGAGGTGAGCTGAGTGCTTAAGGCACAGGGGCCTTACACCCTAGGATTCTCCAGCCCTGCTCCCTCACCAGGGGGCTCCCAGGAAAGACAGCTCAGCCTGTCCTGATGGTGCCAGGCATGGGGGACAGGGCTGCTGGCCTTGGGACTCTTACCAGCCCAGGACTCCTCTCTTCCTTGCAGGAAAGTGAGTGTTTCCTGATGCGGGAAATGAGCTACTTCTCCCAGTACACGGCCTGGGTGAGAGAGGAGGTGAGTGGGTGTGCAGACCCTCCTGGCCTCAGGCAAGCTCCCATCTATTTCCCTTCCTCTGCCCCCTAGAGCCCCTGGGGGTGCCCTGGGCCCAAACTCCCAAACCTGGCATCCGGATGCTGAGTTCTGCCCTCCCCCAACCTCTGCCACAGCCCTTCTCTGAGGCCCGGGCATGGCCGGGCTGGGACTGGCCAGCGTCGCTCTCTAGGACACGCTGTCCTCGGCCCCCTGCCCTCCCTCGTGCTGGTCCCCTCACCAGCCTGTCTGAGGCTGGTGCAGCCCTCAGGGTCCACCTCCTTCCGTGGGCCCTTGCTGACCACAGCTTCTGCAAGAAGTCTGCCGCTCACACTGGGCTGAGGGTCTTGCTTAGCCCTGAGTGTGTCTGTATGCGTGTGTGGGTATGAACGTGTGCAGCGCACTGTGTGTGTGCACATGTGTTGTCTTCCAGTGTGAGTGACTTGGGGAACATCTCTGGGCACCCAGCAGGGGCTTGACACAGGCTGGTGAATGGGGTGGGAAGTGCAGGAGGTGAGCGACAGGCCGACGTCAGCGGGTCCTCATTGTCCGTCCCGCGTCCCTGTCGGCCTCTCTCTGGACACCCGTGGGTCTGGGTGTGCCGGCATGTAGCTGCCTCATGTTGACACCGCAGGTGACTCAGCGCATTGCCACCTGCCAGCCCCTCTCCGGAGCCCTGGACAATGGCCGTGTGATCCTGTGTGACATGGTGGCTGACCCCTGGGTGAGCGCCCTGCCCCAGCTCTCAGGGCTCGTGGACGGGGAGGCCGCCAGGGAGGGGCACCGTGCGCCTACACCCCGGTCCTTCCCCTCGGGCCTGAGGTCACGTCCCCGCGCCCCTCTTTGAGTCAGTGGGGTGCTGGGGGTGTCGAGCCGTGCCGGAGAGCACCGCTGCCCAGCACAGCGTGCTGACCCCACATCCTCTGTCCCAGAACGCCTTCTGGTTCTGCCTGGGGTGGTGCACCTTCTTCCTGATCCCCAGCATCGTCTTTGCTGTCAAGACCTCCAAGTACTTCCGTCCCATTCGGAAACGCCTCAGGTGAGGAGGCTGCTAGGACTAGGGGTGGGGCCAGGGGCTGAGGAAGGAGCCCTTCCCCACCCCCTGCTGCCCCCACCCCGACTTCTTGAGACACACACCCCTCCAGGCCAGGGAAGCCTGTGCCTAACCCTGAGGAGTCGTATGCTCTGAGGGCCTCCGGGGCCAGAAAGTTGTTCCCTGTGTCTGCCCTGAAGGCTTCTTGCTGCAGCACACCCACTGTTCATAGCTTTGGGGCCCTCTGCTCTTCTGGGCTCTGGGCTTGTTCCTGTGTCGGGGCTGAGGGCCTGGGCCTGGGGGCTCACGCACTCATCTCCTGTGACAATGCTGCAGCTCCACCAGCTCCGAGGAGACACAGCTCTTCCACATCCCCCGGGTCACCTCCCTGAAGCTCTAGGACCTCAGTGAGTGAGTTTTCCCAAGCCCGTAACTCCTTGGTGCCTCGGGTGGGGGCAGGAAGGGAAGGGAAGGGTTGGGGTCTGGGGTGCCCAGGGCCCAGGAGGAAGGTTCTGGGATGTGGCCGGGATGGACAGGCCTGAGGTCGGCTCTTCCCCTCCCACCTCCTCGCCCTCCCCCCTTTGGTTCTTATCTGTCCACAGCACAGATATGGCTGCAGGGTGATGCACAGGGCTGCCTGCCTCCGCACTGACCTGGCTGGGACCAGAGGACTTCTGTCACTTTTGTTGCCAGAGCCCAGGCTGGCATCCAGGCCTGGGTTGTCCCCTGTCTCCAGTTACCAGACACCCTCTTGCTAATCCCTTTGCACCCCACTTTCTGCTCATGACCCCTTCATTCATTCATTCTCAAAAACACACTTAGCTTCTTTTGAACTTCAGAGCCAACAGAATCCCCCAGGTGTCTCCCTTCTCCTCCTCCCTGCAGTATACCAGCACCAGGAAGAGCCTGTTCTCCACCTAGAGGAACTGCCCCCCCGCCTCAGTCCCTGGTGGGGACAGAGACCCTGCCCAACCCCGTGCTGTCCCATGTCCCTTCCAAGCTCCTTGCTCACTTCCCTCCTCTCCTCTGGCCCCCCACTTGCCCTCTTTGCTCTGTTCCCTCCCTGGCCCTCACTTCCTTCCCTTGGGAAGCTCTTTCCTCCTGTGTCCCCTCTTTACCATATCCCACTACCTGCTGACCCCGAGACCCCTCCTGCCCAACCACACTGATCAGGTAAAGCCACTGAGCAAGCTTGGGCCAGCTGCAGGCTCTGCCTCATGGCCCCTGAGCCCTCCATTCTTAGGGCCCTGGGACCATCCCTCCACTGACCCCAGCCTGGATTTCTGGCCCCTGGGGGTGTAGGAGGCCCATGTGAAGGCTGAGCCCCAGCCTGCACCTTGGGCTGGGAATTATGCTGCTGCCCCTCTGCCCTTCTCTGAGCACTAGCTTCCTAGGAAGGGACCTAGGGTGTGGGCTGCAGGGGGGGCTCACCCTTGGCACCCCAGAAAGTAGCCTCTTTGACAGCTACCCAGCTTTTCCTGGAGAGATCTGGTGGCCACAAGAGGATTTTGCACGATGGCCCTTACTCCTTCAGTCCCATGCATGTGGCCGGGGACTCATCCCATCTCCATCTTTGTGTCGGATCCTGAGTTCCAGAAGTGGGGAAGAGGAAGAGAGAGAACAGGAAATGGACAGGACCTCGAATCCATTAAAGTGTTTTCACTTGGCTAAGCCTTGGCCTTGGGTCTTTCAGCTCTCCCAGGCTGGGGCCCTGGATGTGGTTGGTGTTCAGTGAGGGTGGAGAAGAAACTTCAAGGCCTCCTCTGACCACAGGCATCCAGGGGTCACCCAAACAATGAGCAGGTGGGGGTGGGGCCCACTCTGGGAGCAGTCAGACCTGGCTTCACTCTGGGCTCTAGTGTGTGGTGACCAGGGTACCTTGAACATGATCCATGGGTCCTCCAGACCTCAGTTTTTCCACCTGTAAAATGGGAAAAGAGCCATAGCCACCTCACAGGGTTGTAAATAATGTAACAATGTGTGCAAACCCCTTGGCAGGGGACTGGCACAGAGCAAATACTCAAATGCTGCTATTTCTCTCTCTTTTTTTGCCATGACTACTGTGGGCCAGGGCAGAGCTGGGTCTGGGCAGATACAAGTGAAGAGGGAGACAGGTTCCTGCTCAAAGGAGCAAAGGCCTGTAAGATAAGAATCTGCTGGGTTTCGGGGGGTGTCTATTTTTAATTGCATCTTGCAAACCAGCAACAAATTGCTACTAGAAATTGGGATGGTGTTCCCATTTTCACTACTGCCAACACACTCTCAGACCAGCATCCTTAAATGTGGCACAGTCGCCTCTTTGGTTTTTCCCAGAACAATTCTTGGCTTGCTTTTCATCTGTTGTCCTGCGTAGGGAACTGTAGCACCTTGCATTTTAAGAATGAAATTGATGGGATAAAAATAGGAAATGATTAAAAAATGATTTCTAGTTCTCTATCAATATTGCCTGTCTTTTATATATTTGACCAAACTAGGTATAGTTTAAGTTCAGTAACTCCCTAATAAGGAGCCTCTGTGAGCCTATTTCTATTGTCTATTGTTTCTCTTGGTTTTTGTTAGTATTGTCTCCTTGCCTACTTGGAAAAAAGTAAGCGCCACATATTTTATCTGTAAATCTATAGAACTAATTTGAGGCAGAATGAGGTTAACTTGCTCCATGAGGATTATGTGTACATTGGACAGATGGCTTGTGATCCAACAACTTGCAGACCAAGTTGTTTTAATTGGCTTTCAGGGACTGAGATGATCTGCAGTGCCTTGGAGCACTTGTCTGTTTCCAGTTCATTCATACTTTGGGGATGAAACCACCCGGGGTCCCAACCTAAAGCATAAAGGATTTTTCAGGCAACCCCTCCGCTCTTGGTGGCCCTAGTTTTGACCTCCTTAGATCCAGAGGCTGTCAACAGCTCTGCTCAGCATCTTTGCTGCATCACCAGATCCTTTAGGGAGAAAGTAGCCCCAGATGTCTCTGGGTTTCTTTCTTTTTCCAGATCTTGGTCCTGTGGCTTCTTACTGCCTTGTTTGCTCCCTGGTACCCCTGAATCAAGGGCTTTCCAGGTAGTGCCAGTGATAACCCATCTGCCAATGCAGCAGACAAGAGACTCGGTTTCGATCCCTGGGTCAGGAAGATCCCCTGGGGAGGGCATGGCAACCCACTCCAGCATTCTTGCCTGGAGACTCGCATGGACAGAGGAGCCCAGCAGGCTACAGTCCATGGGGTCACAAAGAGTTGAATATACCTGAAGCAACTGAGCACGCACCCCTGAATCAAACTTTCAAAAAATATTTTTTGAGCAGCTTTTAGCTGTCCTCAGTTGGGAATTTAGTCCAAGTTACCTAGTCCAACGTGATCAGAACTAATAGTCCTAAGAAACTAGCTGATTTTTCCCCTGTGAATTGGGAAGGGCTGCCATTCATTGAACTTGGTATCTAGAAACCTTGGCCTAGTGCACTGAACATGGACTTTCAAAGGAGCTCAGTTCAGGGGGCATCACCTGTAGGCTCTGATAAGCTGCGGGTGAGGGTGGCGCTCAGCAGGTGACAGAAATAGCCACGGGGAGAAATAAACTACATATTTTCCCAGTTTTTAGAATGCTGGGATCCTAAACTGCTCATCCTTTATGTGTGAAACAAAGCCCTTTCGAGGTTTGCAGTCTCATCTGTTCTCACGACATTCCCCAAAGCGGGCAGAATGTCATCCTTGTTTCACGGTTGAGCAGGTGAAGCTCTGAGAAACTCTGTGGCTGAGTCAAGGTCCCATGAGCTGAAGTCCCGCCAGGACTTGGATTCACATGCCCTGACCCTGGTGGCCCCGGAGGTTTCCTCCTGGGCACGCTGCCAGCCCATGTTCCCTGTGGGTGGATGGGAGGGAGACCCGTCTCCAAGGAGATGTGATCCACGTGTCCTTGCTGTCGCTGTGGCAGAAGAGATGACAGATGGGAGGCCCTGGGAGTTCTGCCAGCCTGGCCACCCCAGAGCAAAGGCCATGAGCCACAGGTGGCGGATTCTGCCAGAGAAATGCCACATGGGCCAGGCCCCAGGTGGCTGGCCAGGGTAGTTCTGCTTGGCTCCAGGTGTGCAAAGAAGAGTCAGATGGCCAGGGGCCCGCTGAGGCTACCTGAGGGGACAGTTTCATTTATTGGGTTCTGAGTATAAATGAGGAAGTGTGCTAAGCATTTCTCAGGGACTGACTCAGAGATTGTTGTTAAGTCACCAAGTTGTGTCCAACTCTGTGTGACCCCATGGACCACAGCACACCAGGCTCCTCTGTCCTCCGCTGTCCCCGGGAGGTTGCTCAAGTTCATGTCCATTGAGTCGGTGATGCTGTCTCACCATCTCATCTCGGACACAAATGAGCTTGCTTACAAGAACAGAAACACAGAGAACCGGGGGCAAAGAACAGGGTAAAGATAGTTAGGGATGGCCATGTACACACTGCTATATTTAAAATGGATAACCAACAAGGACCTACTATACAGCAGAAGGAACTCTGCTCAACTTATGTGGCAGCCTGGATGGGAGGGGAGTTTGGGAGAGAATGGAGACTTGTGTAGGTGTGGCTAAGTCCCTTCGCTCTCCACCTGAAACTATCACAACATTGTTAATAGGCTAACGCTCTTGGGTCCATGGGATTTCCCAGGCAAGAATACTGGAGTCGGTTGCCATTTCTTTCTTCAGGGGATCTTCCTGACCCAGGGATCGAACCCAAGTCTCCTGCATTGGCAGGCAGATTCTTTGCTGCTGAGCCGCCAGGGAAGCCCTTTAAGATCTGTAGACACTTATCATCACCTGTATATGGTTGAGAAAACTAAGGCAAGGACTGGATGTGGGCTGAGGAGAAAGGACACAACTTACCCCAAAGAAACAGTTGACAATGGTGGTTCTTTATAACTCAGGCGATACCATGCTACTGGCATGAAGCCCCTTCTCTGTGGCCCCTAATCCTTCCTGCACTTCCGGGATGCGCCCCTCCTGGAGCAGGCAACAGTCCCCCCTCTTACAAACACAGCACCGCAGTACCCAGCGAGGGGAAGGTGCGGTGTACGCAGAGATAACCCCACCCGGCCCCAACCTTTGCCCAGCGGTGATGCAGAATTTCAGTAGCCTGAACCCTCCCCACACTAGGGGTACCCAGGAGTCAGGCTTTGAGGTTGAGGGGGAGTTTTAGGGGGTGGCGAGCTGAACACAACGGGGGGAACCCTCCCTTCACATCAAGCCAGAAGAAAGGGGCTTTAAAGGAAACCTTCAGGGCTTCCTTGGTGGCTCAGTGGATAAGAATCCTCCTGCCAGTGCAGGAGCCTGGCTCGATCCCGGGTCTTGGAAAATTTCACAAGCGGAGGAGTAACTAAGCCTGTGCATCATGGCTACCAAGCCTTTGAGCTGCAGCTACTGAAGCCTGAATGCCTGGCGCCCACGCTCTGCAACAAGAGAAGCCACTGCAATGAGAAGCCTGTCACTGCAACCAGAGCGGCCCCTGCTCGCCACAATTAGAGATCCCCTGTGCAGCAATGAAGACCCAGCACAGCCAAAGATAATTTTTTTTTAAAAGACCGTCTTCAGGGCTTCCCAGGATGCCCTGCAGTTTGCGGAACCCAGCCAACTGATGCCCCAGCCCCACCTCAAGGTCTAGAGAGCAAGAGACAAGCTGGCCGCTCTCTCACAGAGCCAAGGAGAGGCCAGTGAGCCAGACGAGGGCCCCGTGTGAAGGAGGCTCAGCGTGGAGGCTGCCTGGAGTATGCACAGGCCCCAGCGGAGGGGAGATGGTCTGCCTGGGGGTGTGGAGTCTCCTTGGCCTCCCTCCCACCGAGATCCACATGACGTACGGGGGAAGGTGTGAGGACCACGTGGCACCAGGGGGAAGGTGCAGAGGTGCCCAGCGATGGCCAGGAAGCAGGCATATAGCTTCCGACCTTCGACCTTGGGCAAACCCAGAGCACCGCCCAGGACGGATCCACCGGGGAGCCGCGCCCTGCCCCCGGAGCTGGGCAGAGACTCCGGCTGTGCGCCAGGACGGCTGGCCTTGGCCGAGGCCTGGACCGGAGCTGGGACAGTCTGGTGAGATGAAGTGAACCACTATATCTCCCTACCGAGCATCATCTCAGGTCTGCCAGGGCTTCCATCCAGCCCCGGAAAGGCGGGCAGCAGGAGAGGTTTCCAGGCAGTGAAAGACAAATAAAGACAAGTAAGACAATGCCACATCTATGCCGACTCACAGGACACCTGGGTGCTGTGGCCTTCAGGGAAGCACTGTTTGAGGGCAACAGACTTTTCTTGAACTCCTGTGGGGAGGGTACTCCACCTGCCTGGGGAAACCCACCACTACCCAAAGAGGCTTTCCTCACAGGTAGGGGCTCTTGGTGGAGCAAGGACCTAAACCCTGAAACTGTACTGTCTGTCTCCTGTGCCCCTCAGCCAGAGATAAGCAGAACCAGGGCTCAAAGGAATCTGGAAAAAAGATACAGAGTGAGGACTCCATGAAGTCAGGTTTGGGGTACCAAGGAGGAAGGGTTTGAAGTTGGATCTGGAAAGAAAGTATTGTCACTCGGTCATGTCCAGTTCTTTGCAGCCCCATGGACTGTAGCCCACCAGGCTCCTCAGTCCATGGAATTCTTCAGGCAAGAATACTGCATTGGATTGCCATTTCCTTCTCCAGGGATCTTCTGGACCCAGGGATTGAAACGAGGTCTCCGGCATTGCAGGAAGAATCTGCCTTGGGTCTGGAAGTGAAGGGGATTGTTTGCAACAATAGAGGAAGGTCCAGAAGACTCCCAAGGCTTGTGGGCTGGTCAGTGTGAGCCCTCACCAAGATGGGATTAGAATGAGGCCCCCAGCTGGTTCAGATGGCTTGCCACTGCCTCCTCTCAAATGCAAGCTACTCAACTGTCTTCCAGGCTTGAAATGGTCCATTCCTTCCCGCTTCCAAACTCCTGGGGCTCATCACCCCCCAGCACAAGGGAAAGTACAGCTGAGACCCATGAGGCTGAGGATCGCGGCTGACAAAGTGAGGCCCTTCTGCAGTCTTCCTTAACCTTTTTGGGGTTTCATGCACTGCCAGAGAATCTCCAGAAACTCCCAGACTTTCATAAGGAGAGTTAGCCGCTGCCTACATGTCCATACCACTGCTAGGCTTGCTGAGGCCCATGTGGGGAGCTCTGCTCCAGGCTGTCCTGGACCTCCACACTCTCCTAACCTTTCTCATTCCTGCATCTCTCACAGGCCTGGGCGGGACCAGCTCAGAGTGCTCTAGAAAAACCCCTGTGGGCGCTGGGGAAAAAAGAGAGATGGGGGGCACAGATCATGCAGGCCAACATCATGTGTGTTTTATGAAGAGTACACCCTTGGTGGCAGCTACGGTTGGAGGTTCTCCAGGCCCAAGGTGGTAGAGGCTGGTGGGGTGGTGGTGGCGGGGGGGCATGTGGGCAGCTGCCCTGTTTTGTTGTATTGGGTTGGCTAAAAAAGCTCATTTGGGTTTTTTCGTAAGATGAGCTCCTTGAAGCTCATTAATTTATGAATTCAGAAGAAAGCATATCTGGTAATGGAAGTTCAGCCCTCACCCCAAACCAGGAGCAGGGATGGGGACCTTCTCTGGTCCTGCCTCATGCTGACTAGGCCATAATTATGGCCAGGTCTGTCTTGGACAGTGCGACTGGCACATTCCCAAGCTGATGTGTGCAGCATGGGAGGTTCGGCAGGGTCTTAGCCGTGTACATCACTTAGAGATGAAAGTAACGGGCTTTGTGTACCAGCTTTGTCACTTTCTAGGTCCCAGTGGCACCAATGGTAAAGAACCCGACTGCCAGTGCAGAAGACATAAGAGACACGGGTTTGATCCCTGGGTCAGGAAGATCCCCTGGAGGAGGATATGGCAGCCCACTCCAGTATTCATGCCTGAAGAATCCCATGGACAGAGGAGCCTGCTGGGCTACAGTCCATGGGGTTGCAAAGAGTCAGACACGACTGAGTGACTTGGGACAAATCCTTTACCTTTTCTGGTTCTCACCTTCATCATCCACAGAGATAATGACACTTCCCTGCTGAGGCCACTGTGAGGACTCAACATGCTCGGCAGGGGGCCAACTGCTCAGAGCTGAGATCACCAGGTCTCCAGGCTCTCAAGGAGCTCAGCCTCTGCCCCACCCAACAGCTGCAGGGGGCTTGCACTCACCTCTGCCCAGGGCGCCGCCGTGGTCAGCTCCAGAGTCCACTGAGTCCCTGCCCAGTGTGAGGCCCAGGCAGTCCAAACTCCTCCTCCCTCGGTGGGTCAACTGCTCCAGACTTTTCTTCCTCCCAGAACCTGAAAGTTGGAGCTGCTTGGCTGGTGCAAACACACACACACACACACACACACACACACGGAGACGGGTGTGCAAGTGCACGCAGAGGAGGGGGTGGCTCAGGGCTCTGTTTCCATGGGAACCAGTGGCACAGGCTGGCTCCTTCCTGGGGTGCAGAAAAGGGAAACTTGGCTGAGGTTTTGGGCATCTGGCTCCTGGGCGCTTTCCCTGGGGGCTGAGCAAATGCCCCGGAGTCTGCCCTCCTGAGGGGCGGGAAGGAGACTCTCTCCCCAGGATGTCCAGGGACCCTCACCCCTTTCCTCCACATCTGCCCCCTGAAGGTCCAGCCAGGTCCCTCAGCTGCCCTGATGTGGTCCCAACCTCAGACACAGACAGCAGGGAGAGACGCTGGGCTCCCTGGAGAGGATAAGGAGTTCAGGTTTGGGGAGAGCTCCCCCCATGGCAAGTCCCCATGTAGGGTGAAAGGAGACAGGTGAGGGGGGCACAGGTGAAACAGGTTGAAGGCCCCCTGGCCTGTGACCCACGTGATGTGGCCTTGGTAGCCGTCACCATCTCTGGGTGGTGAGTCCCCATCGCTGGGGCCATTGAGGGCCCAGCACCCAGAGCTATGTCCCCACTAGGAGCGTGCTCTGGATGCCGAGGGTGCCCAGAGTTCACCTTCAGGGCTGCTGGAGGGAGACCAGAGACAGCCCTCTCCAAAGCCCACCTTGACTGTAAAGGCCCAAGGTCACAGGCAGGGGGTGGGGTCACTCCACCCGTTGTCCATAAGGGACTGGTAGCCTGAGGGAGGGGGCAGCCAGGACGGAAGGAGCTGGCCTGTTCTGGAGGTTCTCGGTGCTGCGCTGCTGTCCTTCCCTCCGTCGGGCAGCAGCTCGTGTGAGCTCCTCTATTCCCTGCCGGGGCCTTCTCCACACCCCCAACCTTCCCTCTTCCAAGGTTAGGGAGCGGAGCGTGTGTCAGAGAAAGACATAGATGGGATGGAGGGTGGGCATAGACAGAGACCCCGGGTGACGCGGGCAGAGGGGCGACCCGGAGGGAGAGCCGGACTGGGAACGGTTTACACAGAGAGAGTGGGGCAGGGAGACCGGGAGAGGGACGGGAAAGACGAGAGAGAGCGAAGGAGCGAGGCGCGCGCGGAGGGAGGCTGAGCGCGGATTGACACACAGCAGAAGGGGCGGAGCTTAGGGAAGCGGCGCTCGGGCGGGGAGGGTGGGCCCGGGGCGGGCGAGGAGCCGCCGGGAGCAATTACGTCTGGGTCCCGGCAAACATGAGGCAGCTGTCCGCGCGGCCGGCAGTCCCGTTCTCCTCGGCTGCGCGGAGGGGAAGCCGGAGGGGAAGCCGGCAACAGTTTTCTCGGTTGTCCAGGATGCAGCGGGCCAAGGTAGGCTCTGGCGGGGCTGGGCGCTCGCCCAGGGCTGGGGAGTGGGGGCTTCGGGGGTTTACCCTGGACCAGGGAGCCTTGCTGTGCCTCTTTGTTTGACTCAGTTCCCTGCTGTCCCCTGTAGGGTAGCTGTGGGAAAAGTAAGTATTGGGGTGTCCTGCCTGGGAGGCTAGACTCCTGGGGCGCCCTTCAGACGGCAAGGGCTTTAGGTGTTTGTGGAACAGAAGCTTGGGGTCAGCCATGTGGTTCAGTTAAGTCCCTGAGATGATTGCCAGAGTGCTGACCCCAAGCCTCCGACTCATTAGCTCTGTGGAAAGGCTGAATGCTGGGAGGGGGTGTCTTACCTTTGAAGGCTGGTCAATGAGTGCATCATTTAATTATCTAAGTAATTAATGAATATCCACTTCCTGAAGGGCTAGAAGACAGCTGACAAGGACACATGTGGTTAGTTCCCACTCTGGGGCTGTTGGGAGGCTGGAGAGAGAGAGAGAAAGCAAGGGAAATGCCTGGAGTAGAGTTCAAGAGAGATGGTGTCAAGGAGTTAGGAAGGATGAAGAATAATTAATGCAGAATAATGAGGAAAAGGAAAATAAGCTCCCCCCTCCCAGAAGACAGTGAACACTCAGAAAATCTGTGATGCTGTGCCACCTCCCCACATGTTTGGGACAGTCTTGCTTTGGAGGGAAGGAGAAATACCAAGATTAGATTTGGCTGCTTGTAACAGAACAACCCAAATAACAGTGGTTTGAACACATTTGCTTGCGTTTCTCCCACAGAGGTCCAGAGGGAGGTAATAGAGGGCTGGCACGGAGGCCCTGTGACCCACAGGGACTGTGCCATCTGTCTCAACAGGGACTCGGGCTCCATCTGTCTCACTGGCTTCCATTCTAGAGGTTACCCTAAGGCCCAGAATGGCTGCTGGAGTTCCAGCCAACACACACAAGCTGCAGGAAGTAGAGAGAAGGAAGGGCAAAAACAAAAACAAAAACAAAAACCCAAAACCCTCTAATAAAATCAGGGTTTTGTGAGCAAGGAAGAATGGATACTGGGTCGGTATCTGCCAGTCTCCCCCCCAACTCCATGCCCTTCCCCCCTGAGATGGATTCCTACCACTCCATCACATGAGGACAAGCAGTCCAGGGTGGGCTTGTGGCTGCTGACCCCGGGCCACCCGCCCCTGCGCTGTCTGCTCCATCACTCACTGGTGTCAGGAGGATCGGCAGAGGTGCGGACATGAGACCCTTCGAGCATGCGGGCAGGGCGTGTTGAAAAGGTGTTTTTCTCCCCCTGTCGCCCTGAGTCTCCCCCGCCACCTCCAGGCAGACAGGGCAGGGGCAGAGAGACTCAGAGCCTTGTCACAGGCGCACACGCCGTGGGCTCACAGTGCACACGCGCCACAGCCATCGCAGGTCACGTGCATCCTCGGGCATCAGTCAGCCTGCGATGCTCAGCCACACCCGTGGCTGTGCCCACAGTTGGCCGGGTTGCCAAACCTGCAGAGGTGGGGCTTTCGACTGAGTCAAGCTGCGTGCAGGTGTGCATTCAGCCTGCTGTGTCCGCCAGCCACCTGACAATCCCCTTTCTCTCGCCTTTCCCCCACTGGCCCCTGCCTGCCAGGAGGTCACGCCCTGTCCCTGCCAGATGAGTGTGGTGAGTGGTTCCCATCCTCCAAGTGCATCTGGCCCTTCCCTTGGTTACCGTGACCCCACACTGGCCCCTGCCCTCTCTCACAGCCAGGCCCCAGTGGGTCCACGGTGCCTGCCAGTGCCCTTCCTACAACTGGCCTGGCTGGAGACTGGAGCAGGCCCCATACCTTCAGTTGTGGGCCAGGCAGGGACAGTGATCACCACTGTCACCAAGGTCAGCAGGGAGATTATGAAAAATCAGCTTCCTCTCAGTGGTAGAGAATCTGCTTGTGATGCAGGAGACACGTGTTTGATCCTTGGGTCAGGAAGGTTCCCTGGAGAAGGAAAATGACAACCTGCTCCAGTATTCTTGCCTGGAGAATCCCATGGATGAGGAGTCTGAGGGGCTGCATACTGTTTGTGGGGTCACAAGAACCAAACATGACTTAGCGACCAAACCGCCACCACCGCTAGTGGCAATAGGGGCTACAGTTCGGAGCTCAGGCTGGGAGGTGGCCTGACTCACCCATCCTCATCGCCTGTCACAGTCATTTGTGGATCCTCACAAAGTCCTGGGAGGGTGGGCCCTGCCACTTCCCCTTCTACAGACACGATGCTCAGGGTTGGGGTTGACCGGGGTGGGCATGCAGCTCACGCATAGGACCAGGACTTGAACTCCCTGAGATCTTAGGGAAAAGGAGCAAGCAGAACCCTTGCTCTGCTCCTGGATCTTCAGGGAGAGATGTCTTCATGGCCTGGCATGTCCACTGGGACCCTCCACCTGCTCAGGTTCCTGCCTTCTTGCAGGGAGTTTGTGGGAGGTGGTCCCTAATTTTTTCCCTTATTTCCAAGTATAGGAATCACAACCCTGAATTGAAATGGGGAGTGAAGTGGTTCTGACTGTTCGCTGGGACAAGGCCAGGGCTGAAGGGCAGAAGCCCTGAAGTGGCCATTCCTCCCTCCAGGGTCTTTCCAACAGGCTCTGTACCTGGATTATCTCTCTGGACCCCCACGTGGCCCCCCAGGTAGTGCTTGGTATTATACCCACTTTACAGATGAGGAAACTAAGGCCCACCCTAGATTGCAAGCTACAAAGTGTTACAGCGGGAATTTGAACCCTGCTCTGTCTTACTCCAAAGCTCAGTTCCCTATGGCTTGGGGGGATGGATGGGGATGTCATGGGAGAAGGCTACAGGGAGAGAGGATGTGCCTGTAACCAGGCAACTGAGGAGATGCCCCACCCCAGTTGGGGGCTCGCCCCATGGAGTTGTGGCCTTTTGCGCCCTCTGAATACTTCAGTGAGTACACACGGGTCAGACCCCACCCCAACCAGGTCTCCTGGATTATTTGTGTGACCTTGAGCCAGCCACACCCCCTTTTCTGGGGGCTCCAAAGGATAGGACCCCAATGTTTTGACACCAGGAGCCCTTTTCTTATCCAAATCTGCTGCAAGCATGGGAGCTGCTTCACCAGCAGGGGCTGGGGGGCCATCTGCTCTCCCACCCCATCCCCCGCCCAGGAGCATCTGCACAGCCCTGAATGTGGCCTCTGTGAGGAAGAGGGGAAACCCTGGTTTCCAAGGCGAAGAGAAAAGAAGGGAAAGAACTTGGCGCGCCTTCCTTTGCTGGCCCTGCAGCCCCGGCCGGAAGGAGACAGAGTGCAAAGGAGGGTGCAGTGTGGAGTGAGTCACTGTGCGGCCCCGCCCCCATCTCCAGCTGACTGATGTTTCCCTGGAACAGGCAGGTGCATCTGTCAGCTGTGATCAGCCCACATCCCGGAGCATCGCAGAGCATCCACGTGATGGGAGAAAGCCAAGGAGACTTGCAGGCCCGGAGCGAGGGTTGGGTGTGGGGTTAGCTGAGCTGACCTGAGACGGATGGCTGAAAGGGCCTGTACCAGCGCCCCAGCTGGCCCAACTCTGAGCCTGAGGTCTCTGCCCAGAGCTCCCCTCCGCCAGGCAGCCCACACCCACGCCGTGCTCAGCCAGGCAGAGCACCTGCTGGTCTTTGCCGGCCTCACCTCTACCTCTTCGGCTGCCCTGCCTTCCCTGGCCCCCCAGCACACGCCTTTCGAGGCAGGCAAGGGATCAACCTGAGGCCTGCCACTGCTGCTCTGCCACGTGCTCAGTCCAGCCTGGCCCTGTGTGAAGATCCTCTCTCGGAACTTCACTGGTGGTCCAGTGGTTAAGACTCTGAACTTCCACTGCAGGGGGCTCAGGTTCGATCCCTGATCAGGAGATGCAAGAGACGTGGGTTAGATCCCTGGGTCTGGAAGAGCCCCTGGAGGAGGGCATGACAACCCACTCCAGTATTGTTGCCTGGAGAATCCCATGGACAGAGGAGCTTGGTGGGCTACAGACCACAGCACCACAAAGAGTCAGACATGGCTGAAGCCACTTAGTACACATGGGTTCTATCATTGGTAAGGGAACTAAGATTCCACATGCCACGGGGTGCGGCTATAAAAAAAAGATCTTGTCTCAAGATGGGCCCTCTGGGCAGTGACTCCAGAGTGCCCAGTACTAGCCCCAGCCTGTGAGCGTGGGCGGTGTCCATCCCCTCCCTGGGTGGCAGACATGCTCATCGCCTCTGCCGGGCCCTCACCTGAGGTTGGGCCGTGTGCTGAGCCGTGGGGGCTGGGGGGCCGTAGTGCAGATCACCCTGTCCCTACACACCTGTATGCCCCCTGGCCTGTCACAGAGCCCACCCCCCAGCATTTGGAATCGACGGGCCAGCCAAGAGCGAACATCGCTGCGGAAGTAACACGGCTGTGCCTCTGGGCTCAGTTCCAGGCCCCTCACGCTGTAGCTGTGTGTCCTCAGGCAAGTTATTTAGCCTCTCTGTCCCACGGTCTCCTCGTTTTCCTCCTTGGTAAATAAGATCCTCCACCAACCCGCTTGGCACAGCCCCCCACCCCCACCCCCACCCTGTGCATAGCGAGAGCTCTGTAAATGGTGCGAGCATCAGTGTTGTCATTTTTGGGTTACTGAGTCGAGCCTGTGAAGGGCACCCCAATGGGACAGTGCGATCCGTGAGCAACTCAAGTCCACCCCTGGGTTGGTGAGAAGCCCTCATTGCCTGGGCAGCAAAGGGCAGGTGAGGAGATGATGTGCTAGTGGAGGTGGCAGCATTAGAGGCAGGGCAGTGACCACCCAGTGGTCCCCTCCTCGGCTCCACTGTTCTGGGTGGAGCAGCACCCAGGCATGTGTGTGTGTGAGTGTGTATGCACTCATGTGTGAGCCTGTGTGCACGTGTGAGTTCTGCAGGGGCTCACGACAGTCTCACCTCCCCTCCCATCCAGGAGGCAGGCTGCCTGGCTGGCATCTATTGATGCCCAGGGGTGGGAGGAGAGCTGAGCTCTCCCCCCTCCCCCTGCGAAGCCTTCCCATCGCAAATCCTCAGGGCCTGCATGACTCGACGCCCACTGCCACTTCCTGCCATCTGTCCCGAGTGATGGAAATAGAGCGAGTGAAGACGAGTGGGCGCTCACGAGCCTGCCTGCAGCAGTCCCCATGGACGAGGTCAGGGCGCCAGGCAGCCCCACACCTGGAGCCTGCGCGTCCCTGCCGGCCCAGGCTCTGGGCTCAAGACAGCCCCCTCCCCAGCCCCGCTGGGAGCAAGGGAGAGTGTGAATGCGAAACCCCTTCCTCCCACAGATAAGGCCCAGAATTTCCTATATGGTGGGATAAGCACTCTAAACCTTGGCTGCACTTTCAGATTGACTGTCGAGCTTTATAAAAATAGAGTGGTGCAGGTCCCACTGAATCAGTAATGCAGCCCTCGGGGAAGGCAGAGGTGGGGAGACTTCCCAAGTGATTCTGACGTGCAGCCAGCTGAGCAGACCGAGTTGGGTGCCCCTGCTGACGTCACTGGGCCGTGGGCTCGGCCCTCCCCCTTGCATGCCAGACCCTCACTCAGCACTAGGAGAGTGAGGAATAGTGCAGATCAGTCCTGCTGGGGGCGGGGTGTATCACCTCATTTAACCTCGCCCATAGTCCTGTGAATTATCCCTATTTTATAGATAAGCAAACTGAGGCTTGGGTCTTGCCCCTGTGGCTCAGTGGAAATAATCTGCCTGCAATGCAGGAGACACAGACAACATGGGTTTGATCGCTGGATTGGGAAGATCTCCTGGAGGAGGGAATGGCAACCCACACAAGTATCATTGCATGGGAAAATCCCATGGACATAGGAGCCTGGTGGGCTACAGTCCATAGAGTCACAAAGAGTCGGACCTGAGTGAAGTGACTAAACACACACACAAAATGAGTCTCAGAGTGGTCAAGAACTTCATCCAAGGTCTCCCAGCCAGGAGGAAAGGGCCCAGGTTTCAAGTTCCTGTCTGGTTGACCACAGATCTCTTCCCACCATACTTGACTGAAATACCATTCTGCTTGAAATCTTCCCTCCCCGGAACCCCAAAAGTCTTCCCTCCCCAGCTAGGTGTGGCTTCTGAATCAGACGCCAGTGGGTCCTTAAGAAGCCGTTCATGCTGTTTCTCATGCACAAAGGCATGTAAACATTTGGGAGAAGCTAGCCGTGCGTTTTGCACATGCATGAACTCAATCACTTTACCTCTGGGGAAAGGAGCCTGGATGTTTTCACCCCAAAGGCTGTGCACGGGGGCAGCTGCCCCGTGGGCTGCTAGCCTCTCTGGGGGCCTGTGGTGGGGGTGTGGGGAGCCGCAAGGTAGAATGTCCCAGTTGAGGTCCCAGTGTGTTGTTTTAAATGATCGGCCTCTTTGTGTGGTGTGGTGAAAACTCTCAGATGATGACTGAGAATGGAGTGTTCTCATGGAGGGTCTGGACCGCGTTTGGGGGAAGCTGGAAGGCATGGGGGGTATTCTTCCTGTGCCATCTCCATGGTGTTGATGGCAAAGTTACTGAGGAGTCAGCTTGACCCTTCCATTGCTGCCCACATGTACGGCAGAACCTGAATACCCAGCACACTATTACGCCCCCACCTGTCCCACCACCTGCACCTGGCTCCGCGCTCCACCATATTCCCCTCAACCTGGGCAGACCCCAAGCTGGTCTTCAGCCTCCTTGTGCCCCAGTTCCCCTCCACACTCCACCAGACCACCTTTCTGAAACAACTCTGATGGACCCTAGCCTGGACTCGGGCAGGAGAGAGGAGCTGGGGGTAGGGTGTGCCCTGGTGTGCAAGCTGCCCACAGCCCCACAGCAGGAAGGTCTAGAACGGTGCCGGCCAGTAGAAATGAATTTCATGATCCTTCCCTCGTGGTCCAGTGGTTAAGGATGCACCTTCCAGTGCAGGGGATTCAGGTCCAACTCCTGGTCGGGGAGCTCAGACCCTAAAAGCCAGGGGCAGCCAAGCCTGTGCACCTCAACTAGACGGAAGCCACAGGCTGCAGTGGCGACCTCACATGACGCAGCTAAGACCCAACATGGCCAAAAATAAATAATTTTTTTTAAAGAAGTGTATTGCAAGGCACAAGCGTCACTTTAAATGGTCAGGCAGACACATTAAAAAAAGTAAATTCAAAAAGAAATTTTTAAAATAATATATTTTATTTAATCCAATGTAAATATTATTTCAATGTGTGCTCAATATAAAAATTGTTAATAAGCTATTATCCTACTAAGAAAAATTTGAAATCCAGTGTGTATTTGCACTAACGGCATGTCTCCATTTGGACTAGTGTCGTTTCAAGCATTCAGGTCAGCGCGTGGCTGATGTGTGGGACACCCAGTCCCAGAGGACTCACTTCTCTGAGCTGAGCTGAGCAACGGAGCCCTCAGACTGCAAGTTTTCTAGCTGTTTGTATTCCTTCACCGATTTTGTCTTATCTGCTGCAACTTGTGCTGTAGTTTCTTATTTTTCTTTAACTCATATTTTAAATTTCCATAAATTCAGTTAAAAGGGAATCAATAGATTGTTCTTGTAAAAGGAGAGCTGGTAGCAGGTGCTGGGGTAACCATAACAACGCCACAAAAACAAAACAAGAGCATTAAATTCTAGCGCCCCCCCCCCCAACCCTCCTCCCTCCCACTCTGTTGCCTGCTGAGGCTCTGAGCTGAAGCTAGAGGGATGCTTCGGGCACCCAGAGTCTAAGTGAGGGTCCCCAACTTCTGGGCTGTAATACCTGATGATCTGAGGTGGAACTGACATAATAATAATAGAAAGAAAGTGCACAGTAAATGTAATGCTCTTGTGTCATCCCCAAACCATTCCCCCTCCATTCCATGGAAGAATTGTCTTCCATGAAACCTGTCCCTGGTGCCAAAAACATTGAGGACCATTGGTCTAGGTCATCCCCTCTCCCAGACAGGAGATTCTCCCAGGCGTTCCTTTCCTGGAGCCAATGCGTGTGTGCATGCTAAGTCCCTCAGTCATGTCTGACTCTTTGCGACGTTATGGGTTCTTAGCCCGCCAGCCTCCTCTGTCCAGGGGATTCTCTAGGCGAGAATACTAGAGTGGGTTACCATGCCCTCCTCCAGGGCATCTTCCCCACCCAGGGATTGAACCCATGTCTCCTGCATTGCAGGCAGATTCTTTGCCACTGAGCCACCTGGGAAACGCCCTGGAGCCAATGACCTCCAGCCAAAGCCCAGCAGTGCACACCTGATTGTGAACTAGTGGGGCTGACTCCTCGTTGGCCTTGGGCAAAAGAGAACACACCAGATGGGAACATGGTGATCTTGGTGAGAGGGTATGAGAAAGACCTATTCCAGGATTTGTGCTTCAGCTGGGTGATTTGCAGGAGGGCCTAAGGAACCCTGAAAGATGGATGTGAGCGTTAAACACGACACCTCTCCAAGCACCCAACACTGCCTGCTGGAAAGTAGATGCCTCACCAGCATGGTGTCCTTTCTGTACACCCCCTGCCCCCCCAGCTCCTCATAGACCTGGGACTTGGAAGAAGGGAAGCTGATACCTGCCCCTGGACTCCCCTGGAGGGCAGGAGCTGCAAGTGTGGGCTGAGAGGCCGGAAATGTCTCAGCGTACCTGCAGCGCTTGCCTTGAAGGCACCTTGTCAGCCTTGGAGGAGGCTGCAAGTCTCAGGCCAGCCTAGGGCCATTTCTGGGACCTGGCTCAGAATGCTCACTGCTGGGGACGCTGTGTGACCTCACGACCCAGATCTTCTGGCTTCACTGGTCTCTGCCACCCAGCTCTGGCTGTCCCCTCCCCTGGAGGGGGAAAGGATGGCTCCATCCTTGTTAAAATGCATCAGATAAGAGCAGAAGGGGAGAAAGCCTCAGTGAATTATGGCGAGAGCATCAGGGGGCTTTCACTCAGGCATTGTAGGATATTTATTGAGGGTTTTGTGTGTGTTTGTATTTTTTGAATATTCTTTTTTTTATGTATGAAAGTATTTTTTAAATGGAAACTTCATTGACGCCATTGCAGACTCACTTGCAGTTGTAAGAAATAAAACAGAGGGACTTTCCTGGTGGTCCAGTGGCTAAGACTCTGAGCTCCCAATGTAGGGGGCCTGGGATTGATCTCTGCTCAGGGAACTAGAGCCCCCATGCTGCGACAAATAAAAAAGATCCTGTGTCCTGAAACCAAGACCCGCCATAGCCAAACAAATAAATAAATATTCAAAAAAGAAATGAGACAGATCCCAAGTACCCTTTACCCAGTTTTACATGCACTCGTGAGTGTTTAGTCCTGCGCTCTTAAACACACAAGCACACAGGATTGTATGTGTCAGCTCACGTTCCCATCACTGCAGTCAAGACTTGTAACAGTTCCATCACCTTAAGGACTCATGTTGACCTTTTATAGCCACACCCACCTCCCCTCTTCCACCTTTTCCCCCATCCTTAACCCCTGTCCCACTAACCAGTTCCATTTTGAAATGTTACATAAATAGAATTATATCGTATGTGACCTTTTGAGATGTTGGCCGTTCTGATAGCATGAGTGATGTCTCCGTATGGTTTTGTTTGCTTCTGCCCGGCGGCTCATGATGTGGAGCATCTTTTCATGGGCTTCTTTGTCACCTGTCTGTCTTCCTTGCTGACGTGTCTGTGCTGGTCTGCTGCCCATCTGCTGGCTAGAGGCTTTGTTCTTTTCCTGCTGGGCTCTGGAAGTGAGGGTCTTTTGAGTGTCAGGCACACAGCAGGCCAGGGCCGGCTCTAGGAGCCAACACTCCAGGAGAAAGAGCCAGAAACGCACCCAGGCAAACAAATAAACAGGGTCAGTTCAACAGCCAGGTATGCTGGGGATCACAGCAGGTGCAGATGTGGGTGATGACCCAGCACCTGATCTGAGTGAGGCCTGACAGGGAGAAGCAGTCTGTCTTGAATGTCCAGGAGGAGCGTGCAGGTGAGGGGGGAGGAATTGCAGGTAGAGGGGCAGAGAACTGTCCAGGGGGAGGGGGAGTGTGCAGGGGGAGGGGGAACATGCAGGGGGAGGGGGAGTGTGCAGGGGGAGGAGGAGTGTGCAGGTGAGGGAGGGGGGAGTGTGCAGGGGGAGGGAGAGGAGTGTGCAGGGGGAGGGGGAATGTACAGGGGGAGGGAGAGGAGTGTGCAGGGGGAGGGGGAACATGCAAGGGGAGGAGGAATGTGCAGGTGGGGGAGGGGGGAGTGTGCAGGGGGAGGGAGAGGAGTGTGCGGGGGAGGGGGAGGGGGAACGTGCAGGGGAGGGGGAGTGTGCAGGGGGAGGGGGGAGTTTGTAGGTGGGGGAGGGGGGAGTGTGCAGGGGGAGGGAGAGGAGTGTGCAAGGGGGAGGGGGAATGTACAGGGGGAGGGAGAGGAGTGTGCAGGGGGAGGGGGAACATGCAAGGGGAGGAGGAATGTGCAGGTGGGGGAGGGGGGAGTGTGCAGGGGAGGGAGAGGAGTGTGCAGGGGGGAGGGAGAGTGTGCAGGAGGAGGGGGGAGTGTTTAGGTGGGGGAGGGGGAGTGTGCAGGGAGAGGGAGAGGAGTGTGCAGGGGGAGGGGGAACGTGCAGGGGGAGGGGGAGTGTGCAGGGGGAGGGGGGAGTTTGTAGGTGGGGGAGGGGGGAATGTGCAGGGGGAGGGAGAGAGGTGTGCAGGGGGGAGGGGGAATGTGCAGGGGGAGGGAGAGGAGTGTGCAGGGGCAGAGGGAACGTGCAAGGGGAGGGGGGAGTGTGCAGGGGAGGGAGGAGTGTGCAGGGGGGAGGGAGAGTGTGCAGGGGGAGGGGGGAGTGTGCAGGTGGGGAAGGGGGGAGTGTGCAGGGGGAGGGAGAGGAGTGTGCAGGGGGGAGGGAGAGTGTTCAGGGGGAGGAGGGCTTAGGAGTCCCTCCCCCACTTCCAAGGCCTCAGAAAGCCGCGCAGCACCGCCCTTAGCTGAGACCCCCTGAACGTTGGAACCAGGAGGCCGTGAGTACGCTGTGGCCCTGGTGTGCCCCCAGGCATCTGAGACTTAGTTTGTGATTCTGTGCTCAGTCACTCAGTCCTGTCTTACAACCCTGTGGTCTGTAACCCACCAGGCTCCTCTGTCCATGGGATTCTCTGGGTAAGAGTACTGAAGTGGGTGTCATTCCCTCCTCTAGGGGCTGTTCCCGACCCAGAGAGCCAACCTGTGCCTCCTGCGTTGCAGACAGGCCCTGCCCGCTGAGCCACCTGGGCAGCCAGCTGGGGACTTGGTTTGCTCATCTTTAGAGCGGGCAGGTGCTGCCAACCTCCTGTAGTTACCATGGCAATGAGGCGCCCTTAAGGCCCAGAAGTGCAGGAGCGGGGTTCTCAGCCCGTCCTGTGGGCCCACCCAGCCCTGACCCCCTCCCGGTAGGAAGGAACCCCGGGTCACCTGCTGGGTCTCCCCTCATCAGCCCAGGCCTGACTGCAAGACAGAGTCCCCAGGACTAGCACCGGGCTCCAGGCTCCGTGAAGGCCACTCCTGCCAGCCACCCAGAGCTGTCCTGAGGCAGGGGCCCCGACAGACAGCTCCTGCCTGGGCTCTGAGCCCCTCCCGGGTCTCCCCTCTGACCTTCTCCACTCAACCACACACAGAGCGTTCAGCAAAGAGTTCATGAAATCATGAAGGGCCAGCTGCCGTCGTCCCCCACCCACCTCCTGGGCTGAAATAAAGACCTGGTTCATTGAGGCCTTTTCTCTCCCGAATAAGATCATTAATAATGGAGAAGGTCTCTGTCTGTGCACGTGTGTGTGGGGGGGGGGGGAGCGCGGGGGGCACCTCCCTCAGCATCCCTGGCATCTGGGGCCCCCGGCCACCCCACCAACCCCCTTTCTGCCCTGCTGGGATAGTGAGCCCAGTCTGGCTATAGCTCTGCGCACCACTGACCACCCCTGGCCCCAGGCCAGGCTAAGCTTGGGAGAAGCTGAAGAGCGTGGAGGGGCCGCTGAGCATGTGTGCTGGGGGTAGGGCCTGAGGGGGCGACAACCACGGGGGGGGGGGGGGGGGGGATGGGATAGCTGGGATCAGGCTAGAAAGATCCTGAAAGTCAGGATAAGCGGTTGGGTGTTGCCCAGTGTAGACAGCTGCTTCATCGAAAGCTGACCAGGAGGCCCACCACCCAGCCCCAAATGCGGACTGCCCCATGGGGCCATGAGCCAGCTCAGGTCCTGGAGGGCTCCCCCACCCAACGAGAGCCTGCGGGAGGCGGCACACGGGTCTCTCCTCAGCTGAGCATTTGCTCAGACTGCACAGTCTGTAGGATTTTTCTTATTCCTCACATTTCGGAAAGCCACCACAGAGGACAGGCAAGAACCTAAAAGGCCAGAAGCTTGCTTTTGCAGCTTTCCTTGTAGCCAGAGACGAGACGTATGACGCAGGCTGGGACAGTCTGACTCCTCTGCTCTTGACCTTGAACCTGGAGCCAGTGACTCAACCAAGACTCCCACAGAGTGGCAACACCAGTGTGGGCCCCGGGCCCAGTGCCCCTGGGACGGCAGTGCCGGCGACACCAGTGTGGGCCCCGGGCCCAGTGCCCCTGGGATAGCAGCGCCAGCAGCAGCAGAGCCGGTTGTCCTGGCCCGTGGGTGACCGTGACTGAGGTCTGGCTGTCCATCAGCCTGCTCTTTGCCCTCATCTGTCTTCCAAGCCTGGCTTGGTCTGTCCCGGGGAGGCTGCAAACGGCCCGGGTCCCCCACCACTGACTCCTCTCCACTTACCGTCCACCAGAGTGGTTTCTTCTGGTCCTTTACCCGCGAACCCGACTGTCGCAGGGGCTGTGCTAGAGTCTCTGCATCTGCAGAACTTGCTCGAATGTACATCTGTTTGTGATGTATTTCAGACACTCATATACTTTTCAGGACCGTATAAATGTCTGCCTGCGATGCCAGGAGTCACAGGAGACATGGGTTGGATCACTGGGTCTGGAAGATCCCCTGGGGAAGGAAATGGCAACCCACTCCAGTATTCTTGCCTGGAGAGTCCCATGAACAGAGGAGACTGGCGGGCTACAGTCCTTTGTGTCGCAAAGAGTCGGATATAAGGGAGCAACTGAGCATGAACGCAAAAAATATTGAGGCTCTGGGGTGAAGCAAGGAGGCCCGACTGCTGTGTGGCCTGCGTGGATCTACCCCTCTCTCTGGGCTTAGTCAGTGAGGGATTTGGGCTGGGATCTCTGACTGACATCCAGACTTGTGTTGGGGTCGGGGCGAGGTTGATGAGCCTGTCTGGACCCTCACCTCCCTCCTTCCAGGGTCTCCATCATGTGCCAGAGCAGGTGCCCAGTGGAGAAACCCACAGACCCTGCCCTCAGCTGGGAGTTCCTCCAGCAAGTCACCACTACACAGTTCATGCCATGGATGCAAGGGTAGTCCCAGCGCCCACAGCTTTAGAGGCCAGGGTGCTTCATGCAGGAGATGGCTTTCTAGTTGGATCTTATTTTTAAAGTTTTACTTATTTTTAGCTTGGGCTTTCCTAGTGGGTCAGGCTGTAAAGAATCTGTCTGTGATGCAGGAGACCGGGGTTCCATCTCCGTGTGGGGAAGATCCCCTGGATCAGGGAATGGCTCCCCACTCCAGTATGCTTGCCTGGAGAATCTCATGGAGAGAGGAGCCTGGCGGACTGCAGTCCATGGGGTCGAAAAGAGTACAGGAATGAGTGACTAACATGTTCACATTTTTACCAATTTATTTATTATCATTTGGGGCTGCACAAGCTCTTCACTGCTGGGTGCGGGCTTTCTCTAGTTGTGGCACGTGGACAATACTCGCTGACTGTGGTGCGTGGGCGTCTCACTGTGGTGGCCTCTTGTTGCAGAGCACAGGCTCCAGGGCATGGACCGGCTTCCGTAGTAGCTGCTTGAGGGCTTAGTTGCCCCGAAGCGCGGGGGATCTTAGTTCCCCCACCAGGGACTGAACCCATGTCCCCTGCGTTGTAAGGCAGATTCTTGACCACTGGACCATTAGGGGAGTCCCTGTTAGCTGGATCTTAAAGCATGAGCAGGGCTTGTGTGTGGAGGGAGTGTGTGTTCACAGAGCAGCCTAGCAAGGCTGGCAGGAAGCGTGCGTGGGAGCAGAGGCTGCCAGCCCCACGGTGGCCTTGAACATCCTTCTCAGCCCCTCCTCCAGCCTGGATCACCAGCCAACACTGCGCGTGCAAGGTGGCCTTGCCAGGAAGGGACAGAGGGTTCGTGGAGAGAGGGGGGAGGGTTGAGAGATGGGGCAGGAGGTGACCAGCGCCGGGGGCAGTGGCGCCCTGGGAATCGTCCAGTGGGGCAGGGGCTCCTCTCCTGCGCCCCTGGAGGGTAAGGCCCTGTGTGGAGTGAAAGATGGCCTCGAGGCATCCTGGGGCCGATCTGGGGGTGCCCTTGGTGAACCAGGGCTCACGGTCACTCTGCTGTTCCTGCTGCAGGAGGTGATGAAGGTGTCCGACGGCAGCCTCCTGGGGGAGCCGAGGCGCACTCCACTGAGCAAGAAGGAGGGCGTGAAGTGGCAGCGGCCGAGGCTCACCCGGCAGGCCCTGATGCGCTGCTGCCTGGTCAAGTGGGTCCTGTCCAGCGCGGCCCCGCAGGGCTCAGGTAGGGGCTGGGCTCCCTGGGGGGTGGGGTGGGTGTCTGTCCTCAGCTCAGAGACCTCCCTGCGGACCCCAGCCTGGACCTCTGCAGGGAGGGGCTTCCACTCATTCACACCTGTCCCGGTGCATCAGAGTCCTTGCCCCACGGGGCACAGAGCTCGAGGCGGGGCCCAGGGAGGTGGGGAGTGTGGGGGCCTCGCTGGGGTTCTCCCAGCCAGGAGGATGGGGAGGGGTTTCAGCAAGGGGTTCCTTGCTGGCTGGGTGACCTTTAGCATCGCACTCTTCCTGAGTCCTCTGTGAAAAGAGGGGCTGATACCCCGCGACAGGGCGCTAACGTGTGCAGGGGCCTGGTGAGGAGGTGGCCGGGCCTTCAGCCTCCTCGGTCCTGCCCAGCGCAGCCCGAGGGCTGGCCGTGTACTGCAGGCTGCGTTCTGGGCATTAGCGGCAGAAACGGCTGCCTGGCTCTTGCTGGTGACACCTGACGTCTGTGATGCAGTAAGTGGTGCAGAAGGGACTTTGAGCAGCCCCGTACTCTCACACACATGTGCACATACCACAGACTCACACCTATATGCGCCCACTGGGAACTTGTGGGCACACACAGGCACGCATGTCGCGCACACTTCCAGTGACCACACACACAAGGCGTGCTTGAGAGTCTGCCTCGGACTTTCAGGAAAAGGTGCGGACTTGGACCCCGAGTACTGTGTCCCATTCATTGTCTCAGACGCTCTCTGTGATTTCCAGACTCAGTCTCCTTGACTGGAAAATGGGGACATTCATGACCCCAGCATCCCAGGCTTGATGCTGTGGGGGGTCAGCCATGGGTGCAGGCCAGGCCCCTGTCCTTGATCTGCACCCCTACTCCCCAGCCCACTCCCAGCACGACTCCAGCCCCTTCATCTGCTTCCCGGAGCCCCTGCTTTGCCACCCTCCTCTGACCATTTTCTTCTCCACAACAGCCTCCGTGGAGGCTCTGAAGCCTGTGAACACACATGTGAGGTCCATGGGGGTTCTCCACTTCTCGCGATGGAGCAGAAACATGAAGTCACTAAAAGTTCATGCAAACAGCTTAACTGGGAAGCTCACATCTTCACGGACTGTATTTTTCTGCAGCAGAGTAAAAGCAATTGTTTTCCATCAGGGTAGGAACAGGGAGCAGACGTGAGCAGTGGCGCCCTCGTGTGGCCAGTCCTTTGCACCTAGCGGACTTGAATCTGCTCTGACAGACCCCACTTGACCTCACTGGAGGCACACATTTTTTAATTTGATTGAAATGTAGTTGATTTATAATGTCGTGTTAACTTCCGCTGCACAGCAAAGTGACTGAGTTATACACACACATATATATTCTTTTCCACATTCTTTCCCATTATGGCTTATCACAGGATATTGAACATAGTTCCCTGTGCTGTCCTGTAGGACCCCGCTGTTTATCCATCCTATAAGTAACAGTTTGCATCTGTTAATCCCAAACTCTCACCCCATCCCTCCCCTGACCCATGGCAACCACAAGTCTGTTCTGTATGTCTGTGAGTCTGTTCTGTTTTGCAGATAAGTTCATATGCTTTGTATTTTAGAGTCCACATATAAGTGATATCATATGGCATTTGTCTTTCTATTTCTGACTTACTTCATTTAATGTGACAGTCTCTAGGTTCATCCAGGTTGCCACAAATGGTAGGATGTCATTCTTTTTAATGGCTGAGTAATATTCCATTGTGTTGTTGTTGTTAAGTCATGCCCGACTCTCTTTGACCCCGGGGACTGCAGCACGGCAGGCTTAGGGAAGGACAGGGGTCCTTCACTGTCTCCTGGAGTTTGCTCAGACTCATGTTCATTGAGTCAGTGATACCATCCAACCTTCTCATCCGCTGTTGCTGCCTTCTCCTCCTGCCCTCAATCTATCCCAGCATCAGGGTCTTTTAAAGTCAGCTCTTCGCATCAAGTGGCCAAAATATTGGAGCTTTAGCTTCAACGTCAGTCCTTCCAGTGAACACATATATTTTCCACATCTTCTTTATCCATTTATCCAAGACACAAATTCTCCAGGTCTTCTTGGCAGCAGCACAGGCTCCTTTTCCTCCTGTGATCTCTCAGCCCCTCGGTGACCCGTGTCTGTCTCACTGCCTCCCTGCTCCTCTCCACCCAGCAGCCCTCCCCCTACCCCCAGGACCCTCTCCTGCTGAGCCCCGGCTTCCACCTTCCCGGAGGAACATCTGGCATGCTGTGGTCTTCAGGACAGTGCTGGGGCGTCCTGCACTGAGGCCTCTTGCACACCTCTTTGTGGGTGGACACGCGGAAGAGCAAGCCGGGGGACAGGCTGGGTGTGTCCAGGGTCACCAGAGGGGACCACACCCACAGGGCCCACCTTTAGCTGAGGTGGGTTCCTAGACGGCAGGGTCTGTTCCCTGCAGCTCCTTCTAGAGCTGTGTGGAAGTGTTTGCTGAATGACTGGTCTCGGCCAGGAGGCAGTGGGGGCGGGGAAGGGGTGCACAGCCTAGGACACCACCAAGGGCTTTGCCCAGCCCTGCCCTTCCCCTGGCGACCTGACACCCTACCAGACCTTGAGGGGGCATGAGGGGCATGGAAAGCATGCCCTTGGCTGTGTGAGGCAGACGTGGAGGGCCGCGCTGTTTTACTAAACCGAGAGAGCAAATGTTAGGAAGGTCACACGAGTCAGTGGGTCACGCGGGTCAGGGGCTGAGTGAGGGCTCTGACCTGGAGCGTCTTCCGTCTCTGCGGACAGGGTGCCCTCTCTCAGGAGCTGTGGGGAATGGGGCTTGAGGCTCAGGGTCTATGGAGACAGCAGCCACTCTTGGCAGCAGAGGAGCAGAGACCCCCAGTGTACACCCCTGTCCACTGGGCATTGCCCCCAGGCCTTGGCGCCGCGGTCTGAGCAGCTCCCTTGCGTGTCCCTCCGGGACGCTCTGTTGGCGTGGTCCCTCTGAGGGCTCATGGAACACTCGGCTGTGCCCAGGCCAGGTGCCTCTCTGCTCCTCTGGGAGCCTCCTGGGCTCTGGGTGCAGAGGCCAGCTGCGCCATTCAGCGCCGCTCGGTCCCCGTGCCCAGCCTGGCCTGGCTGGGCGTCCTGGGCCAGGGCCTCCTGAAGGCGGGCGGGCGGGGGGGCACTGCGCCCTGTTGGGGTGGGCATGGTTTCCAGCAGCAGCCGTGGTGCCCGAGACACAGATTTCCGAGACACGCTGGAGCAGGACTCTGGCTCAGTGGGACACACCGGTGTCCTGAGCCTCTGCGACGCGGCAGGAGTGTGTGGGACTCAGAGGCTGGGGTGCACGAAGACAGGGGCCAGGCCCGCGGCTGCTGTGCCCCGGGGGCCCAGCCCTGGCTGTGAAGAGCCTCGGCATGGGGTTGGCAGCAGGTCAGCCGCGGGATCTCTAAGATGGGTGAACCCGGGTCCTGGCAGCACAGAGCAGGGCCATGGCCCCACCCCACTAAGGAGCAGCCCCCGTCCTTGGCCCGGAAATGTGTGCCCCCCAACACTGGGGCCATCCTCAGTGACCCAGAGGCTGGGGCTCTGCACTGCTCTGCTCATCTCCCAGCATCTTACAGTCCTTCCTATTAGGATGTGAGGCAGCCTCTCCAGGGACACAGCTGAGCCACCAGTCTGACCGACCTGTTTCTCAAGTCTGGCTTCCATGAGGCCTGTAAGACTGGTGTTTTTAACACCAGGCTTATGCCTGGAATAGTAACACCATCCGCAGAGTAACCTGGGGTCCAGCCAGGCTGGTGTAAGCAGAGAGACATTTGCTCTAGGCTGTTGGGAACTTTGCAGAAACCCTAGAGGGCCAGACGAAGAGGCCTGGATGGGACAAGGCCGGGATCCTGCCTGCCGCTATGGGGGACGCCCCCTGTCCCCACCCATTCTGGTAGGGATGCTGGAGCTGCAGCCGCATGCTCCTGCGTGACAGTGTGACCATCCCCGCACAACAGGACACAGTCCTGCGCCCTCCCCCAAATGGAGACCCAGATTCTCGGCCACTGCTTCCGTCTCTGGGAGGTACTCATTTCTCCTGGGGTTTTGTCAGCCCCGTGTGAGATCACACAGTCACTGCAGCACCAGCACCCCTGGTTTAAACAGTGGTAGTAGAAAGGTGTGTGTGGGGGGCACTTCCCTGGCAGCCCAGGGGTTAAGAATTCGCCTTCCAAGGCAGGGGGTGCAGGTTCGACCCCTGGTTGAGGGATTAAGATCCCACATGCCTCCCTGGCCAAGAAAACCAGGGAGGTTTTCTTGTTTTTACAGAAGGTAAAAACAGAAGCAAGATCGTAACAAATTCAACAAAGACTTTAAAAATGGTCCACATCAAAAAACAAACAAAAAAAATAACGCCTTACAAAAAAGGAAAGGTATAGGGACAAAGAGGTAAATTAGCTTGTCCGTAATACATAAGCATATATAAATACAGGCTAACAGAATTTTAATGCATTTGAAAGGCCAAGATATACCCGAGGTCATGTTTCAGAGTGAGATGCCAGGACTTCCCTCGTGGCCCAGTAGTGAAGAGTCTGCCTGTCTGAGCCCCGTGTGTGGAACGTGCACCTCCCTGAGACTTCGGGACCCCCAACCCTGAGCTCCTACTCAGCACCTCTGTGATGGTGGAGCGCTGTACCCGCATGTGTCTTCAGAGCTGGGGGAGAGATGGACATTCGGTTCTCTCTATTTTTTTTTAAGGCTTTATTTACTTATTTGTATGCTTGCTTATTTTTGGCGTGCTCAGCCTTCGTTGCTGTGCTCTGGATTCCTCTAGTTGCGGTGCAGGGGCTACTCTTCTTTGCAGTCTGCAGGCTTCTCATTGAGGAGGCTTTTCTGGTTGCGGAGCATGGGCTCTAGGGCACACAGGCTCCAATAGTTGCAGCGTGTGGGATCTTCCCAGACCAGGGATCGAACCTGTGTCCCCTGCATTGGCAGGTGGATTCTTTTTTTTTTTTTTTCCATTTTCTTTTGTATCTAGGTCTTTAAGAAACAAGGAAGATAGCTTTCAAGTCTAAACACTGGAGCAACCTAAATCACATTAATATAACAATCATCCTCTCCTAAAGGAAACTAAATGAATATATGAATGGAAAGTAGTATTTAATATGTAGCTTTCAGAATATAGAAACACCTCAGAGAAACTGTGGCACCAGTGTATGTATATATGAGGTAATATCTGTATAATTAGCAACTCTTACAGCAATGGGAAACACTGCTTTTTGGATACATTATACATAAACTTTCTATCTCAAGAATTCCACATTGTTGTAAAATAATTTCAGTTCAGTGCTATGGCAGTGATGCAAATTGATGTAAACCCCATTCCCAGATGAACATTAAAAAAGCGGAATGCCTACTAATTATGTGTTATTAACACAAATGTCAGCAAAAATAGTTTAACAGGTGCAGAAACACAATACTGAAAATATAATTATCAATACAGCTGTCTTGAAAGAGTTAACTAGTACCATCAGGCTTAAAAAAAAGCACTTAAGGTCACTGTTTTCATGTTTCACTCTTTCAGCCACCATACACCAGTGTTACTATCAGTATCTAAATAAGGTGTTTAACATGCTTATATTTTATTTAAGAGCTGGAATACAGGCTTTACAGTGTATCTGAAACATCATCAATACTGGGATAATGCCATTATGATAAGTCTGTGTGTGTGGCATTAAAAAAAATAATGGCTGGTCATAGTATGTTTTTCTGAACTGAATTTTAAATTTTCTAGAGGCTAACATGATAATACATTTTTCTTCTTGACATGGTGTTTTCACAAAATCTTCTTCCATAAAGTTCACCGACATTTCTTGTCTTGCCCTGCACGATCCTGAAGTCCTGAGTGTTCTCTCAGGAGCCGGTCATACTCTTTTGAAAGTCTCTCTGATTGCATCTTCATTATCATCACGTCATTTTGTGCCTTAGAAAGGGCATCTGAAGCCTTCTTTAACTCAGTTTTCAGTTTTTCATTGTCTTCTAGTTTTTTATTTTCTGCTTCCAAAACGTGTTCTTCTTCCTTGCCATAGTTTTTCAAGAGCCGTTTCAGTCTTTCATTTTCTTCCATGAAGTTTTTGGCAGCCTGGTTAATATTTTCTACTTGACATTTAAGCACTCCTTTGTTTGACAGCTCTTTTGCCAGCTGAGTAATAAGGGTAACCAGACGTCTCAACACTAACCAGAAAAATAATGAAAATCCAGAAATGTAAAGATTTCTTTGAGACCTGAAGAGTTTCATTTGTATATGTTCATAGGCAGCAGGTCTGTTGGCTGAGCTCTTTTCAATAGTATGAGTCGAGGAATATTTTCTTACTTCTCTCAACAGCATCTAGAAACAGAACAATCAATAAGATTATAATAGTAAGAAAAGCCTTGTTCTAGAAACTTGCAATTTTACCCCAAACGCTAAAGGAAAATATCTTCTGCCATCTCTGAGGAGGAATAAAAGGTAGACAGAAGATTAAAATGAGTCCTATTTCAGCGTAAAGAAAATTTGCAACTGCCGCCCATTGGAGTGTCATTGTTTTTCTTTATACTTTGCCTGCGGCCGCCAGGCTCCCCGCGCTACCTTCCGGCAGGTGGATTTCTTAAACCACTAGACCACCAGGGGAGTCCCAAACGCTCAGCTCCTAACAGACAGCTGAGGCCTCAGGGCTACCTGGTGTCAGTCAGAGATTCCATCTCCCTGAGGGCCTGGGAGTGAGCCAAAAGTAGTGTCAAAAGAAGAAGAGATTTTTGCCAAAAAAAAAAAAAAAAAAAAGCGCCTGGTTTTGCTCAGAACCGTAGCTCCTCCTGGGCCTGCCCTGGCCCCGGCAGAGCATCCCGACTGTCTCAGTCACACTGTGTGCCGTCGGATGTGCTGGGCCATCCGCCCAGGGGGAGGCCTGCTTGTCCGGAGCCTGGACGTACTGCGCAGCCTTTGCTGGAGTCGCTCACTTGCCTGTGGTCCACGGGAGGCCCCGTCAAACACTGCCCTTTCTTTCCCTGGCTGAGAGTGCAGGGTGTGACAGTCTGTCTTTCACTTGGAATATTTTGACTTGCCTGCCCTTGCATGTAGCAGCAACCCCAAACAACAGTGGCTTCATTTAGACAGAAGTGTGTATTAATATCCCCTATCTGAGAAACCTGGGCTAGGCAGTGGCTGGCACTGGTTTAGCAGCTTGAGGATATCAGAGTCAGGGTCTTGCAGCTGTGTGTGTGTGTGTGTGTGTGTGTGTGTGTGCGCGCGCGCGTGCGCCCTGTGTGTGTGCGTGTGTGTGTGGGCACCCTGTGTGTGCGCGCACCCTGTGTGCGTGCACGCCTTGTGTGTGTGTATGTGCGCGCCCTGTGTGTGTGCGTGTGTGTGCACGTGCCCTGTGTGTGTGCGCACACCCTGTGTGCGTGTGTGTGCGCGCACCCTGTGTGTGTGCGCGCACGCCGTGTATGTGTGTGCGCTCCCTGTGTGTGCGCGCACCCTGTGTGTGTGTGTGTGTGCGCCGTGTGTGTGCGTGCGTGCCCTGTGTGTGTGCGTGTGTGTGCACGTGCCCTGTGTGTGTGCGCACGCCCTGTGTGCGTGTGTGTGTGTGCGCGCACCCTGTGTGTGTGTGTGCACGCCCTGTGTGTGTGCGCGCACGCCGTGTATGTGTGTGCGCGCACGCCGTGTATGTGTGTGCGCGCACCCTGTGTGTGCGCGTGCCCTGTGTGTGTGCGTGCGCACCCTGTGTGTGTGCGTGCGCGCGCCCTGTGTGTGTGTGTGTGTGTGCGTGCATGTGTGCGCGCGCCGTGTGTGTGTGTGTGTGTGTGTGTGTGTGTGCGCCGTGTGTGTGCGTGCGTGCCCTGTGTGTGTGCGTGTGTGTGCACGTGCCCTGTGTGTGTGCGCACGCCCTGTGTGCGTGTGTGTGTGTGCGCGCACCCTGTGTGTGTGTGTGCACGCCCTGTGTGTGTGCGCGCACGCCGTGTATGTGTGTGTGCACGCCCTGTGTGTGTGCGCGCACGCCGTGTATGTGTGTGCGCGCACGCCGTGTATGTGTGTGCGCGCACCCTGTGTGTGCGCGTGCCCTGTGTGTGTGCGTGCGCACCCTGTGTGTGTGCGCACCCTGTGTGTGTGCGTGCGCGCGCCCTGTGTGTGTGTGTGTGTGTGTGCGTGCATGTGTGCGCGCGCCGTGTGTGTGTGTGTGTGTGTGTGTGTGTGTGTGTGCGCGCGCGCGCACGCGGGCGCGCGCGCTTTCCCTCCCAGTTGCTCTGGCTGCAGCCATCATGGCTTTGTCCCTGACAAGAGAAAGGAGAAATCGGGGGAAGGGAGGAAGTGGCCGTGTCTACATCAGGAAAGCAGCACGTTCACAGAACTCTCTGGAAGATTTATGCTTATATTTTGCTGGGCAGAACTGAGCCACCCTGACTGTGGGGAAGGGGTGAGGATTGCCTTTAAAAGAAAACAAACCTGAGCACGTCTGCACCCTCAGCGCAATCTGAATTCTGTAGGTGAAAGAGGAGAACGCTGAGGTGAGGTTCTCTACCAAACGTCTGGCATGGGGTTGTTTGGACGCCCAGACAGGCCTTAGCAAGCTGCCTGTGCTCACTGGGCGCTCCAGGAGTGCAGGCCCGGGGTCGTCAGCAACACAGGGATCCCTTCCCACCTCCCCTTTCTCTACTCCGCAGAGGTGCCAGCAGGGCTTGGGGCTGGGGTCAGTGAGCACAGGTCAGAGGGGAAGAGCTAGCCAAAGGTCAGGTTGCCACCCTTCCCCAGCTCTGCCCAGGGTCCCTGGCCGCTGAGCCTCCCAGGCGGGGACTCGGGCGGGGGCAGGGAAGTTCCCTTCCTGGCTGTAGAGAAGCCCCGTGACCTGGATAGGGCCCCTTTGCAGTGTGATCACACCCTGGGTTGAAAATCACGCAGGGGCACCTCCCCCAGGGGTGGCGGAACTCAGGAACAGGGCCCACCCCGCCCTCACACCCTCCCAGCCCAGGAAGCTGCAGGAGCCCTTCTGTCTCCAGGGAGAGGGAGCACCCAGGTCCTGAGAAGCCAGGGTCAGGCGCAAGGTGAAGGGCTGGGCTGGGGGGCAGGCGGTCCTGCGAAAGGCCGAGAGCGGGGGAGGTGAGGACAGAGCAGAGAGGAGGGCAGGACAGGGCGGAGAGGCCGAGACAGACGGACGACCGAGACCCACAGGGCTGGCACTGAGATTGGGAGACAGAAGAGGTGGGAGTGAGGGCTCTAGAACAGAGGCTCTGAGTGCCTTCCGGTTGGGGAGAGGCAGGCAGAGAGGGGACAGAGAGGCTGGGGGGCTGGCGCTGTGGCCAGTTGGCCAGAACGAGGGGTCCCTGGGCCTGGTCCAGGGATGACGGGGCGCAGGGAGACGCCTGGCCCAGCTCGGCACCCTGCCCTGAGGCTGCAGGAGTGCCAGCATGGCTGCAAAACGCACCTGGGTGACATCATCAGCATCTTCTTCCGCTTCATCTCGGGGAACCTGGCTCGAGGTGAGGACTGCGTGGGGTGGACTGGGGACCAGGGTGCAGGAAGGGGCAGGCTTGGGGCTTAAAACCGTGCCCTCCGGGAATGGGGCAGGGCTGATGGGGGGTGGAGGTGGTCCTGAAAGCGGGGCAGGAGGGCACCCCAGGCTTAGAGTCTGTCCTGTGACAGGTGGGCAGTGAGTACCTAAGCTGGGGCTCCCCACCCATTGACCTGGGGAGGAGAGCAGGTGGGGAGGGGCTTCCATCTCCAGGGCTCCTGGATTCAGGTACATCCCAGGCAGGAGGGAGCCGACGCCCTCCGGCTGGCCCACCTGCCTTGTGCACACCGACCTCATTGCTGGGGTCTTCTCCTCTTGTCCCTCCCTTTCCGGAGGCCCCTCAGCTCCTGCATCAAAGACTGACCTGACATCTGCAGCATAGATGGGAGAAAACAACCCAGCCTGTGTAAAGGCCTAAGTGCTCAAGGGGCACAGAGCCTGGCGCAACAAATACTTGTCACTCATGAACGATATTTTAAGAAGGATAAAAATTGAAAATTGAATATGTAATCCAGAATCTCAAAAATCAGTCAAATAATAATGGTTTAAAACCTTCAAAAGCAGTAATAAAACTCTTGGAAGAGAAGAAACAATTCTGGGACTACCCTGGTGGTCCATTGGCTAAGACTCTCCCCTCCCAGTGCAGGGGGCCTGGGTTCGATCCCTGGTCAGGGAACTAGAGCCCACAAGCTGCAACTAAAGATTCTGCATGCCACAACAAAGATGGAAGACCAGCGCAGCCAAATAAATACATAAAGGCAGGATTTTGATACAGTGAAGGTTTGCAGAGGGAGCTCAGATGGGAGTGTGAGTCTAAGGAGGGGTCCGGTTGCAACCTTAGGGGCTTCCAGGGAGCATTCGGGCCAATGCTGTTGTCAGGAATGGGAGCCCAGGGTCACCCCCAGCTTTTCAAAAGAAGGGGAATTTCCCCACCACCACCCCCACTTCCCGCCCCATCTCTGTTCCCGATGCTGGTAAGCCCCGCCTCTCAGTTGCTAGACTTCCCCTCTTTGTTCAGTTCAGTTCAGTCACTCAGTCGTGTCTGACTCTTTGCGACCCCATGAATCGCAGCACGCCAGGCCTCCCTGTCCATCACCAACTCCCGGAGTTTACTCAAACTCATGCCCATCGAGTCGGTGATTCCATCCAACCATCTCATCCTCTGTCGCCCCCTTCTCCTCCTGCCCCCAATCCCTCCCAGCATCAGGGTCTTTTCCAATGAGTCAACTCTTCGCATGAGGTGGCCAAAGTATTGGAGTTGCAGCTTCAGCATCAGTCCTTCCAATGAACACCCAGGACTGATCTCCTTGAGGATGGACTGGTTGGATCTCCTTGCAGGCTGTTGTTATTTTCGGGGAGGACAAAACTATGAAGATGTTGGTCCTTGAAGAGAGATGTCTGGGGGGTGGACCCAGGGGCAGAGGGAGGTGCCTGGAGTCACAAAGCCTTTGGTGGTGGAGACCCAGGTTCAGTCCCTGGGTGGGGAAGATCCCCTGGAGAAGGAAATGGCAACCCACTCCAGTATTCTTGCCTGGAGAATCCCATGGGCAGAGGAGCCTGGCAGCCTACACCCCATGGGGTCGCAAGAGTCAGACACGACTGAGCGACTACACCACTCGCCGCTGCTGGTTGGTGACCTGGAGCATCTCTCCTGCCCACCCTGCGCCCCCTCCTCACTAACCAGAGTGGACAGAACAGCACCTGCTCCATAGGGCAGCTGGGAGGGTCAGGGAGCACCCTTAATGGAGCTTCAATCCATGGGTCTTTATTGCTGGTAGCTTTAGGCATCTTTTCTAGATCTTCTTACCTGCCTGATACCTGGGCAGGTTCAGGGTTGCTTTCTCTCACTCCCTCTGTCTGTCTTTCTGGGAAGGGAAGGAGGATGCTTTAGGCCTGTCACCAAAATTGCAGTCTGACAACAATCAGAGGCTGGGTTTGCCGGCCTCGGTCTGAGCCCCTTCCAACTCTGGAGGATGCTGCTTCTGGGATTCGCAGCACAGCTGGGGTGGGAGGGGCTGCCTGGGGGCAGGGAGCAGGGAGTTAAGCCAGGGGCAACTGGTAAAGCCCAAGTACTTGACGTCAACTTGCAAAACAATCTGAAGGAAGCTTGATTCTTTGTCACCTCTGACTCCTTCAGTTGCTCTGTGCAGTTGCTCTTCAGTCCTTTGCATAAAAGTTTGTGCTCATCCAGTGGTCATCTTTCAGGTGTTGGTGGGTGCTCAGGGAAGCTTTGGAGCTCCAGACTGTCAGTCACCCCGGAATCCCTTCTTCTGACTCGTCTCAGGCTTCAGGTTGGAGCAGGAGGGCAGGGCATGGGCACCTCTGAGCATCTTTGTTCTTCCTCCGCAATGCTTCCGCTCAGAACGGTGGCCAGGTCAGTGCTACCACCCAGCAGCTGCTTAGCCTCAACTCCCAACTTTTGAGACTTCCCCTCTCCAGGCAGTGTTGGAGGAGGACAGACCCCTAGTTCTCTTCCACAGGGTCTGAGGGAGCCCTGCAGAAACGTACCCTCTGCCTCCATGACTGTCTCTGCATAGGTGTCCAGGTCCCTCCCATCTTCCTGCCTGCCTCTGGCCAGTGTGGCCGGACCATCACCCTGACCTCCTCCAGGTGTGAGTCACACCCGCCTGGCCCTGCATCCCCCAGACTCCGGGGACACATGCCCAGAAGCCCTTCAGTTGGACAGAGACCAAAGCCCCCGTGGATGGGGAGAAGAGTAGAGGGAAGACACCCCAGCACATCAGCCAGCCTTTCAAAGGACAGTGCCTCCCTTTGCCTCCCAGCCTTTTTCTTCTCTGCCCTCTGGTGGGGCAAAGAGGGTGAGTCACAGAGTCAGTTTCTCAGTCCCCTCATGTGACCTGCAGAACTGGTCTTAGCCTTGATGACCTCTGCCCAAACCCAACAGGAAAAGTCACATTTAATACCTGGATGTGAAATGTGGAATCCACACCAAGATGGGGAGGGCCTCGGCTTCTGGGCCTTTTATCACACCTTGCAGCAGGTGCCCAGGCCCGGGGCTCCCAGGGACCAGGCAGGGATGGGGCAGAGGCAGGAGGGGCCATGAGACAGGGCTTGGGCTGCAGAATGAGGCAGCAGAGGCCCCAGGTTACAGACAAAGGTGGGCACTGCTGGCTCCAATTGTCAAAGCATCCTTCTCAACGTGTTAAAAATATCATTCTACAAATAGACAGTGAGCATGTGTCAGGTTCTACTGAAGTCCTTAATAAGGCAACCAGCAGAGTGACAAAGCAAAAAAGAAACAGATTTTTAGAGGGGCTGGAAATAAATGGGGACATGTTGCCGCCTAGGTATGAAACTAAGAAAGATAGGGCAGTGAAGCCACCACCTGTGCGGTTATCTTCTCCACCAGAGAAGAGGTCGTCATCGCATCTTGTCAGCTTTACAGGCTTGTAAAACATCTGGGCCCCCCTGCACTGCTCAGCTCCACTCCCCTGGCCAGTCTGATGCCCCGGCAGGCATTGGACAGTGCCCCAGCAGGGCCCAGAAGATCATTGATGCTCCTGGGTTTTATTTCCATATTTTGAAAACAACTTTTAAACAACAAAGAATCTTAGCTCTGCCACTTGTGGCTGTTACAAGGTAAAAGGCATAGGGACATTCAACATTCCACAAGTCTATTTGAGTGGGGCAGCATCAAACCGAAGGTGGTGCTGTGCTGTGCTTGGGCGTTCGGTCTTGTCCAGCTCTTTGTGACCCCATGGACTGTAGCCCACCAGGCTCCTCTGTCCATGGAATTTTCCAAGCAAGAATACTGGAGTGGGCTGTCATGTCCTTCTCCAGGGGATCTTCCTGACCAAGGGATCGAAACTGTGTCTCATTGCAGGCAGACTCTTTACCACTGAGCCCCCGGGGAAGCCAGGTGGTTGGAAGCATACCCCTGAAGGGAGCCGGTGGGGAGGTTTTTTATAGAGAAGATGAGGAAGCAAAGCAAAGAAACTGATTGGCTGCAGCTGAAGCAATTGTCTTAGTTGTCTGTCTGTGATTGGCTGCTTAAAAGCTGCCTTTTCTTGGATTCAGGTGCGTTCACGCTGGCTTTTTAGGTTTTGGTTTGCTTGCATGAGCTACCAAGGCATTAGAGCCACCTCAATCCAATGGTCTCTTGTTTGTTTGTTTTTTAAATTAACTTATTTATGTATTTGGTTGCACCGAGTTTTGTTGCAACACATGGAATCTTTCACCATGGTGCACAAACTTTCTAGTTTTGGCACACGGGCTTAGTTGCTCCAAAGCATGTGGGATCTTAAATACCCAGCTAGAGATCGAACCAGCATCCCCTGCATTGCAAGGCAGATTCTTAACCACTGGACCACCAGGGAAGTCCTTGGCCTCTTGTTCGGTTGCTTTAACAATTCCTCCCTTTTGGTCATCCTCTCATGCATAAGAGATTGACCAACCATTTGGTGTTACTGGGAAATTCCTTGATGGTCCAGTGGTCAAGACTGGGTGCTTCACTGCTGAAGATTTGATCCCTGGTCGGGGAACCAAAATCCCACAAGCCATGTAGTGGCCAAAAATAAAAGTAAATAAAAATTTTTTCAGTTTGTAATTACTGTCCTTCTCAGTCACCCTCGGGCGATGTGTCTCATGGTGCACCTCGCAGGTTTCGCTATTGGCCATGGAAGGGTTGTTTTTGCTCTTCATCTCATTGTCCGTCAAGCTTCTGTTACTCCAAGCTCCGTGAGGCCATCTGATGTACTGCTGAAGAACTCAAACTCGTATTTAAGACCCCTGAGAGCACACAGCCCACCAGGGAGACTCCAGTGGTGGCTGTTAAGAGGATAATACCAAATCAGTTGGTATCAAGTAAATCAAATAATACACCTGAAGAGGCATCAGCCTTTTTTTTAGCCAAGTGGCTTGTTTTTTTTTAATTTCTTGTATTTGAGTTTCTTTTATACCAGAGTTGTTGACCCAAGTACACCAGGAGGTCATTGCTATGGCACAGATTCCTCCTTGTTCAGCCAGCAGGTAATTTAAAACAGTTCTATTATCTGAAACCACTTTATTGGCTCAAAATAACCCCTAAGTCAAAAAGGCATATTTGGAGGTGGCATAGTTTCCTACCCTTCATTCCTCACCTTTTAAATTTATCCAAGAAGGCTCACAGTCTAGACTTTGAGTTGGTAGTCGGCTGCATCTCACTGAACCAGGCTCTTAGTCCTGAGAAGAAGTCAGTTCAGTGAAACAGTTGCCCCTCTGGCAACCATAAATCTGTTCGCTATGTCTGTGAGTCTGTTTCTTTTTCATAGATAAGCTCATTTGTGTCATATTTTAGATTCCACATTTAGGTGATATCAAACGGTATTTGTCTTTCTCTTTCTGACTTACTTCACTTAGTATGATAATCTCTAGGGCCATCTATGTTGGTGCAAATGGCATTATTTCATTCTTTCAGCTATAAATCTGAGTATTATTCCATTGTGTGTGTGTGTGTGTATCTTCTTTATCCATTCACCTGTTGATGGACATGTAAGTTTTCCCCATGTCTTGGCTATTGTAAATATTGCTGCTATGAACATTGAAGTGCATGTATCTTTTCAAATTAGAGTTTTCTTTGGATATATGCCTATGAGTGGGATTGCTGGATAATATGGCAACTCTGGAACATATGACAGAGATCAAATTGCCAACATCTGCTGGATCATTGAAAAGGCAAGAGAGTTCCAGAAAAACATCTATTTCTGCTTTATTGACTATGCTAAAGCCTTTGACTTTGTGGATCACAATAAACTGTGGAAAATTCTTCAAGAAATGGGAATACCAGATCACCTGACCTGCCTGTTGAGAAATCTGTATGCAGGTCAGGAAGCAACAATTAGAACTGGACATGGAACAACAGACTGGTTCCAAATAGAAAAAGGAGTACGTCAAGGCTGTATATTGTCACCCTGCTTATTTAACATAAGTTAAATATAAATGCAGAGTACATCATGAGAAACACTGGGCTGGATGAAGCACAATCTGGAATCAAGATTGCCAGGAGAAATATCAACCTCAGATATGCAGATGACACCACCCTTATGGCAGAAAGTGAAGAGGAACTAAAGATCCTCTTGATGAAAGTGAAAGAGGAGAGTGAAAAAGTTGGCTTAAAACTCAACATTCAGAAAACTAAGATCATGGCATCTGGTCCCATCACTTCATGGCAAATAGATGGGGAAACAGTGGAAACAGTGGCTGACTATTTTTTTGGGCTCCAAAATCACTACAGATGGTGACTGCTGCCATGAAATTAAAAGACGCTTACTCCTTGGAAGAAAAGTTATGACCAACTTAGACAGCATATTAAAAAGCAGACACATTAATTTGCCAACAAAGGTCCATCTAGTCAAAGCTATGGTTTTTCCAGTGGTCATGAATGGATGTGACAGTTGGACCATAAAGAAAGCTGAGTGCCGAAGAATTGATGCTTTCGAATTGTGGTGTTGGAGAAGACTCTTGAGAGTCCCTTGGACTGCAAGGAGATCCAGCCAGTCCATCCTAAGGAAGATCAGTCCTGGGTGTTCATTGGAAGGACTGATGTTGAAGCTGAAACTCCAATACTTTGGCCACTTGATGCGAAGAGCTGACTCATTCAAAAAAACCCTGATGCTGGGAAAGATCGAAGGCAGAAGGAAAAGGGGACGACAGAGGATGAGATGGTTGGATAGCATCACCGACTCAATGGACGTGAGTTTGAGTAAACTCCGGGAGTTGGTGATGGACAGGGAGGCCTCGCGTGCTGCAATCCATGGGGTCACAAAGAGTCAGACATGACTGAGCGACTGAACTGAACTGAATGGCAACTCTATTTTTAGTTTTTTGAGGAATCTCCATATTGTTTTCCAAAGTGTCTGTACCAATTTACATTCCCCCAATACCATGCAATTAATTCCTGATTAATGCTGTACCTTCGGTCAGTAGTTTTGTGAATTCATCAGTTTTCTTCATCAGAGTTCTGAACATTCTGACTTACTACAGTGCTGTTATGATCTTCAAGTTATCAGAAATCTGTACTTGTAAGGATTCTTTCCATAAATCTCTTTGAAGAGGAAGCACTTTTGCAAAAGCATCAGAGTAAAACCATTACTGTCTGTAAATGGCAAAAGACTTAAAAGTGACCATGGCTAAATAGCTGATGAGATTTCATTATAATGAATTTGACAAGGAATTTTTCTTATGTCTGTGACATACAACATTTTAAGATCATAACTAGAGTTATGATTATATTATGCCAGGTCATATCAGATCTCTAGAAATTTTATACAATTTCTCATTCTAAAACAACCAGTTATCCTACTTTAAAGCAAAATAACTTTTTTTCCCTTAAAAATGCATTTCCCCCTTTTATACCTTCTTACCAAAAACACATCCTACTTTTATTGTATACAAAGTCATTTCTCTTATTTCTTATAGTTTTGTTTACATATATTGATTAGATTTCTTAACCCTTAGAAACCTTAATTTCTAGTGAAACTAAGAAATTAGCAGTTATGGACTACTATACCAGCATTCTGTAGATTGGCAAACTTATTAATACTTTTCATAATTTCTAGAAGCATATTGTCCTCACAGTGAAGTTTCCAATGTGGCACAAAACTTGTTTATTAACAGATCCAAATATCTTTAGTCCTTCTGTAATAAGAAGCCAAAAATAGGTAAACCCGTGTTCAATAATTAATGTTTCAGTATTTTATCTTAATTGGTGGGAGGGCAGCCTCCTATGCAGTCTTTTGATGCCCTCACTCAGCCACGTGAGAATGGGCCTTGGGCCTGGAACACTTCTTTACCGAGGGATGTAAAGCCCACACAGGGACTTCCCTAGTGGTCCAGTGCCTAAAACTCCGAGCTTCCAACGCAGGGGGCCCAAGTCTGATCCCTGGTCAGGGAACTAGATCCCACATGCCGCAACTAAGATCCTGCATGCCACAACTGAGACCCAGTGCAGTCAAATAAATAAAAAAAATTTTTTTTAAAAAAGGTCTCACAGTTTGTGCTGGGCTTTTCACCTTATATGGGAACAACCCTCCTTGTCTAATTTTTTGAGTGTTCCTTTGTCTCTGCTTAAAGAATCTGCCTGCAGTTCAAGAGACCTGGTTTCGATCCCTGGGTCAGGAAGATCCCCTGGAGACAGAAATGGCAACCCACTCCAGTCTTCTTGCCTGGAGAATTCCATGTATAGAGGAGCTGGTGGGCTACAGTTCATGGGGTTGTAGAGTCAGACACAACTGAGCGACTTTTTTTAAGGCATATGCATGCTATGGCAGCTGGCCACTCCCTGTTTTATCGGCCTCTGCGGGGAGCGGGCAGAGTTCTTCCACTGTGGCCTGAGAGGGGTGCTCAAAGGTCAGCTGCCCTCTGCCACATGCCAGGAGAGGCCTGCTGGCCACGGGGGACCAGTCTCCATCATCAGAATGCAACTTGCCTGATCGCTTCTCCATGGAAGTACAGCGTCGCACCCGGGGGTGACGGTGCTGTTCCCCTTGGAGACGCCCGCAGGAGGAGATGCAGCAGGCGGAAGTGTTTTCCGTGCCTCCAGGAACTGGCTACTGGTGGTCGGTGTTCTCCCCGCGGATTGGTAAAAAGACTCGGTGGGCTTTGAATTGCTTCTGAAGCTGCTTTTCTGTCCTTGTAAAGACTCGATGTGAAAGGCGAGAGCCGTTGTTTTCAGCTCCTCAAAGAATTGGGTTGCTGCCTGAATAATAGTGTCAAGGGCTAAACCCACCCATCCAGTTTGCTTCTTTATATCAGGGAGAAGATTTCCCACTAAGATGGAAATTAAAAAATTTCTGTATTTTAGATTTAGAGCTGCTTGTATCTTTGAAACATTTCAATGCATTGTTCCAACAAAGGCTTCAGCATGCTGTCTTTCCCTCTGTATATATATTTCTATTTTAGCTTGGGTAGGAAGGCCTCAAAAAGTTCCCATCAGCCCTGAATATCAGTCTCTAATCCAGCCAACTTCTGACCATACAGCTCCTCTTTTCTCTTTTTTAAGCAACAGTTTTTTAAAATTAATTAATTAATCTGTATTTCTGGCTGCCCTGGGTCTTCACTGCTGAGAGCGGACTTTTTCTAGCTGCTGCGAGCAGGGGCTCCCCTTCATCGCAGGGCACGGGCTTCTCGTTGCGGTGACTTCTCCTGCTGATGCAGCACAGGCTCCGGGCCAGGAGACTCAATAGCTGCAGCACGCGCGCTCAGGAGCTGCGGCACGCTGACTTAGTTGCTCCGAGGCGTGTGAGATCTTCCCAGACCAGAGACCAACCCGTATCCTGTGCATTGGCAAGGGGATCCTTATCCTCCAGGGAAGTCTAGAGCTCCTCTTAAAGAAAGTCATTTCCAATATCTTATCTTCAGGTTTTATCTGGGACACACAGGAAATATTCCTGGCAGTACTGAACTCTTTAAAAGAGACGATTTTGATTCATTTTGTCTTAGAAATTTCTGCACATCAATTTAAAAAAAAAATGCATCTCATGATTTTGGGGAAGTTTAGGACCGGTTTTTCCCTAGGGCATTTGGTAAGTGGACAAGTTCATCTAGGTTAAAAGTTCTCCACTGTGGCCACTGTAATTCAAGATTATCTTTGGTTATGTTAATGAGCTTGTCCAGACAAATGCGGATCCTGGGCCTGTCGTTGTTATACCTAGTTATAACAGTTAGCCCAGATGCAGGAGGCCCAGATTCTTTAGACTCAGATGAACACATTTTCTCCTTCCTCTCCTTCCCTTCAAACAAAATTTTACTCACCTTAGGCCTCGTGGGTAGCCATTCCCTTCCCCAGAGGATCCTCCCGATCCAGGGATCCGACCTTGGTCTCCGGCATTGCAGGCGGATCCTTCACCATCTGAGCCCCCAGGGAGGCCCACCGCAGGTCCAGCTTAAGTCTGACCCATTCCAGTTTAAGTCCGAGGAGTTCATAATGTTTTAATTGGCCCCAGTGCACCTCGGGACCCAGTCTGGTAAAGGAAATGCTCAGAGAAAGTCAGAGAGCTCATAACGCAAAACTGTGGAGCTCAGTTATCCAAGGACTTACCCGTGACCTTCAAGTGTAGTGAGGAAACAGTGAGGGCAAAGGGGTCAGCTCGTGGTGGCTATGCCTGGTTGCTCCCAGGGCTGTAGGTGGGGGCTGGGGTGTCTCATTCGAATTCCGCTTCTGACACCGGAGGTGTGAAAAGGTAAACACAGGCACAGGTAAGCAGGCAGTGCCAAGCCAGAAATAGGAGCGCTCCACCAGCATGAGCTATGTTAAATATTTAAACAAGGAGGCCATTGCACTGAGGTGCCTCTGATGCCTTGGTAGCCTACAGAAGCAAGCCAAAACCTTAGCCAGAGTCAATGTACTTGAACTCGAGAAAATAGAACTTGAGAACAACCAACCACAAACAACTGATTAGCCTTTCGCAAATAAGATGACGACTTTAGCCAATCAGATAACTTCCTTCTGCTTCTGCCTCTTCTTTGTAAAACCCGGCTCCTGTTGGTGGCGTGCTCCTAACTCAAATTAATAGAAGTTCATACCACACATACCATAATTAGACTGTGAAAAGTAAAAAGATAAAAGGAGAAGGCTGTTGTCATATGCATGCGGAGATCTCTGTACCTGTGGTTTGACGGTTTACCTTCTCTGCTGACACCAGAGTGGTCTCCTGCACTGGCTTACCTTACGTTGATGCCTGGCTTTGGGGAAGTTGCTTGGTCTCTCTGAGCCTCAATCTCCTCGCCCATTGAGTGGATACAACAGAGGGTGGTTTTGAGGATTCTACCCGGGTCTGTAAAGGGTCAGTGAGGGTAATGCTGTCCCCTGTGATTTTCGGGGCACGGCTGGTGACGTTGGGGATGTACTGCATGACTCTGAGCTGGAGTTTCCTTCTTTCTGGGCCTCGGTTTCCTTTCTGTGAACCTAGAGCTGGAGAAGGTAATTTTTGAGGCCAAGGACCAGCTGTAAAGTCTGCGCTTTCTCCCTGTCCCCTTGACCCAGGTAAAGAAGACTGGGAGGGCATGGGATAGATCTGTGACTCCTGCGTTTAAAGCCACTGCCCGTTCCTTGCTGGTTTCTCCTTCGATGCTCTTTCTGGGCCCTGAAAGATGCCCTTCCACCATCCAGAGCATCTGCCAAGCCTCTCCCCAGGGTCTTGCTAATGAGTTAAAGTTCATTAAAAGTCAGCCTTGAGCACCTCGCTCGATCTTAGCATTTGCCAAGAGGTTGGGATTCTCCAGACAGATACAATAGGCTGCTGCTGGACCCCACCTCTGCTCCAGCCTCTACCCGCCTGGCCTCCCCCACTGCCTGCCTCCAAATGGCCACTTCAGAATAGGAAGGAGAGGCTGGGTGGGGACGCAGAGGAAGGGCTCCCTGGGCACTGACTGGAAAAGTGCTCTGGGGGACCCCCAGGAAGGCGTTGGGGAGCCACCTGCCCAGACTCAGGGGCCCAGGGGTCCTGTGCCAGACACCTACCCCAGCATGGTGTGTGCGTGTGTGGCAGGGGCGTCTCTGCTGCAGTAGGACCCAATTCCCTGCCCTCCGGGGCGGAGGAAGATTGGGGGTGATTTGGAAGGGGGGGCAGGGAGGGAACACAAGAATAGTTTCCAGATGCGCCAGGATGGGAGGAAATGTTTGTGCTGCGCTTGGGGTGGTTCAGGAAAAAGGCAGAAGCCTGGCGACTGGGCACCTGGGGCTCCCGGACAGACACTCACAGGCGAGCCACCCTAGTGCCTGTGGGCCTGACCGCACCCCCGCTGACTGCCTCCCTCGCTCCTTGCCTGCATCTCTCTTGACAGGCATTCCCCCAGCTTCCCACCAGAGGGCAGCAGTGACCAAGCTGTCGACCAAGCTGGATCTTTTATTTTTGTTAATTGAAGGATAGTTGCTTTAAAATGTTGTGTTGGTTTCTGCCATACATCAGTATGAATCAGTCATAGGTGTATATGTGTCCCCTCCCTCTTGACCCTCCCTCCCCCCTCCCACCCCATCCCAACCCTCTAGGTTGTCACAGAGCCCCAGTCTGAGCTCCTGAGTCAGACAGCAAACTGCCCCTGGCTGTCTGTCTGACATATGGCCATGTGTGTGCTTCCATGCTGCTCTCTCCATTCGTCCACCCTCTGCTTCCTCCATCCCGTGTCCACAAGTCTGTTCTCTATGCCTGCGTCTCCACTGCTGCCCTGCACATAAGACTCACCAGCACCATCTTTCTAGCTTCAAGCAGGACTGTTTTAATCTGAAATCACCAGCTCTGCATTTTCTGGGGCCTCAGTTGGTAAAGAATCTGCCTGCAATGCAGGAGACCCAGGTTCGATTCCTGAGTCAGGAAGGTCCCCTGGAGGAGGAAATGGCAACCCACTCTAGTATTCTTGCCTGGGAAATCTCATGGACAGAGGAGCCTGGCGGGCTACAGTTCACGGGGTTGCAGAGAGACTGAGCATCTGAGCATAGTCTGCATTTTCTGACATAACCCTCCCTGCCCACCCAGCATTTTGCAGCTTTGGGGGTTAGAGACCCGGGATCTGGGGTTCCCTGGGCTGACACCTCTCTTCTAGGACACCTGCTGCCTGCTGACGCACTGAGCTAAGCCCAGGACAGGCTGGGATCCTCTCACCAACGGGCCTCCCTCCTCCGCTTCTGCCTGTGAAGCGCTGCCCTGGTCCCGAGGGTTCTGTGTGCCTGGTGGAGACGCTGCCTTCTCAGGCCACCTCCAGAGGCCCCGGGAAGGCAGGGTGAACGGCAGGGTGTGAGCGCAGACCTTCTTTAGCTGTCCTCCCCCTGTGGATAAGGGACGAGGCTCAGACAGGAGCCATGCTTTTGTGCTGGGTGGAGGGCGCCTTGCCTTGTGTATGTGCTCAGCTGACTCTGTGCAACCGCATGGACTGTAGCCCTCTAGGCTCCTCTGTCCATGGGATTCTCCCAGACCAGAATACCGGAGTGGGCTGCTGTTTTCTCCTCCAGGGGATCTTCCCTGTCGTGGCCACATCCCAAACGACGGTGATCAAACCTGCGTCTTTCGTGTCTCCTGCATTGGCAGGCAGTTCCTTTACCACTGTGCCATCTGGGAAGGCCAGATATGGGGTGGGGGAAACCTATGAGTGAAACCATTAGGTGTCATTTCGAGGGCTCCAAAGAGCTCTGGTACCATAGTCCTTTATGTCTCAGCCCAGAAAAAAATTCAGCAAGAGGTAAAGTAAAAGATAAGAAGCAATTTATTAGGATAGGATGCTTGTGAGACAAGTGGGCAGGCGAGGGAATGCCATGCCCTGAGAACTTACCTGACTAGTTTTATAATTAAAGGAAAATTCAGGAAGAGGGAGAAGAACTTCTTTGTCTTTCTTGAGTTATTTAGTCCCTGAGTTGTGTCCAACTCTTTGTGACCCTATGGACTGTAGCCCACCAGGCTCCTCTGTCCGTGCGATTCTCCAGGCAAGAACACTAGAGTGGATTGCCATTTCCTTCTCGTGGAGACCTTCCTGGCCCAGGGATTGAACCCGTGTCTCCAGCAAGTCTGCTTTGCAGGCAGGCTCTTTACCACTGAACCACTGGAGCAGGAGAGTTTTCTTGTCCCTGCGTGGCCAAGCTAGGTCCACAAATTATTGTTTTTAGTGTGTGCAGAGAGCATGTCCTGGGGTCACTGACTTACTGGGCTCACTGGGCAGACGTGGGTCTCATGACCATTGTTTTATTGTTTGGGGGCGTGTCTCATGCTTCTGTTGCATGGTTTCATGCTAAGCAAGCCTGCTTTCTTGAGCAATCATTAACTTACAGGGATGTCCTATTTTTCTACTTACTTTCTTGAGTAATCATTAGCTTACAAGGTGTCCAATGTTTTTTTCTACTTACCGTCCCCTGGTGGGATTAACCAGTCGCCCACGTTGTCTCTTTACTCTGTCTGTATCACATCTGCGAAGCACCTCCTGCACCCGGCACAGAATTGAGCAGGGTTTGAGGCCACGGGAGGGAAGAGGGGCTGGAGAAGACTTTCCTTCTGCCTTCCCCCCACCGCACAGGGCCCCCCTGACCTCTCCCACAAACACACCTGGAAACCTGCCGTGGTTGGGCCTTCAGGACCAGGCCTGAGTCCTGGAGATGTGAGCGCCTGCTGCCGCCTGTGCTAGACAAGCCTGGAGCTCCGGGTTCCCTGCACCGTCTGGGTGGATGTGGGGTCAGAGGCAAGGGTCAGGGTGCAGTTTATCCTCGCCCTCCACGAGGATCTCAGAATCCTCCCTCCCCCATCTTCCCTGGGCCTGGGAAGGGAATCCAAGAGCAGGCTCCACCCCTCCCCCAGACCTGCGGCACAAATGGAAACAGTCTGGAAAGAGAAGGTGAGCTGCCCAAGGTCTGGGTCTGGGAACTCCCAGGTCTGTGCTCTGACCTCTACTCCACGAGGCTGTCTCAGCCTCAGTGTCTCTCTCAGGAAATACAGGGACTCGGGGATGCTAGGGTTCTGTCTCCAAGGAGGGCATTGGTGTGCGGTGTGGGCTGGGCTCTTTCTAAGCACAGGACTCAGAGGGAGGTGGTGGAGACGAGTCTGCAGGGAGGCTGGGAACCACCGCATGCTATCTCAGCTGCACATGTGTGCAAGTGTTTGTGTGTAAGAGTGTGTGTGTGAGCCTGTGTGTGTGTACTTGCTCACCATCTACATGTCCTCCATCGTCCTTGTGGGCTTCAAGACCACCTGTGTTTCCGGAGAAGAGACCAGGTACTGTCTTGCAGCAACAGCCTCAGTCTGTGATGAGAGGGTCCTTATTTTATTTTAATTTTTTTGCCACACTGTGTAGCATGAGGGATCTTAGTTTCACAACCAGGGATGGAACCCAGGCCTCCTGCTGTGGAAGCGGGGAGTCTTAGCCACTGGGCCTCCAGAGAAGCCCCTAGGGGGTCCTTAGAGATCAGCTGAGTGCCCCGTGGGACAGCCTGGCCCATGCATCCCCCTTCTAGCATGGATCTCGGAGTGCAGGGGCTGCTGGGAAGAATGTGCCTGGCAGAGGAGCAAACAGAATCCGGGCTCCCTGTCAGCTGTGGCCTCTAGATATGCCCTCAGGCATGCGGGCAGCTGGCTGGGGCCGGGGCACCTCTTAGGGTCCAGTGGAAGGACGGTAGAGGAGAAGAGCGCAGAGAAAGGGTAGGTCTCAGCACAGCCCAGGGGTTCCTAGAAAGGGTGAGAGGGACCTAGACTCTAGTTCTGCCTCTGCCACTTACCAGCTTTGTGACCTTAGGCAAGTCATTCCACCTCTCTAGTCTCGGTTTCCTCACCTGTAAAATGGGGAGTGAAAATAGATAAATTCTCCTTTCTGGGTTGCTGTGAAGATTAAATAAGAAGCAGCACTCAGCCCAGGGTGCCCAGTACACAGTGAGTGCATCATTAACATGCTGGCTCCCAGATCAAGGCTGCAGGGCGGCCCCACAGCAGCCCCATCTCACATTTATGGGACCCCTGTTGAGAGCATCCCACTTCTGAGGCTGAAGCTGATCCTGTATTTTAACTAAGCAAGCATCCTGTTAGACCAGAGCCCTAAGCATCCTGTACAGGCCCCACCTCCAGACCACTGGGCCCCGAGGCCAACGGGACTTGCCCTTATTGAAAGCCAGACCCCGCTGCCCGCCAACCCGAGACGCTGCCCTGGGAGGGCTGTGTGCCCTGAGGTGGACTCCGTCAACCCATTTCACAGATGAGTCTGAGGTCCAGAGGCCGAGCAGCCCATGAGATGTGACCAGGCTAAGAGGGCACTTCAGAGCCCATGCCCTGGGGAGCCTATGGCATGGGGACCCCTCACACAGGGCTGGCCCGGCTCCAAGCGCTGGGGCTGAGGCTGCTTTCCTCTGGGCAGCCTGATGGGGGCCTGTCGCGCAGGGACTCCTGCGTCAAGCACAGGGCTGGCACACACATCCACAATTAAGCCGAGTAAATATTTACAGCCATTATGACGATTGATCGCCTTCGATCCTGTGCTCGGCTGTGACAGAGTCCTGCTTACTCATGCTTTCTTAAAACCAGCCTCTCCTCTCACACATCTTTAATAATTCAGCTCCTAATTGTCTCCGAACGCAAACCCGAAAATGCCAACTCAGGGCCTTCCTCCCCGCTACGGTCCTCCTATGGCCCTCCCTCCTATGCCCGGGGGCCCCTCACTCAGTTTCTGCTGCAGCCCCGGCCCCTGCTTGGCCTGTGATCACTTCAGGAGGGACCCGGGCCCGCTGGGTTCCGATGCTCCCTCGCTCTGACTGCGGTCCCACAGGGAGGGGCCCCTGGAGCAGCGAGATGCCCGGCTGAGAGGAGGCCGGAAACGGAAGGTGTGGCCAACGCCCCGCAGTCTCCGAGGAACGGGAGGGAGGGGGGAGGACACGCGGCATCTTGGGGTGACGGCGGAGGCCACCCTGCCTGGGTCCCTGGATGGGCCTCTGGCTTGGACTGGGGGCCGGGGGTGGAGCCTGATCACTGCTTCCGCGTCTCCTGGGTGCCCGGGATCTCGGGGCGTCTCGGCTGGTGGCGCTCTTTGGCGCCCTCTGGGGGCCATCTCCATAAGGGGAGACGGGCGGGGGCGCTGCAAAGCGTTATCAGGTGGCCTGTGCGGACTGCGTCCCAGCACTGCCTATCTGCGTGAGCAGGGGATACTAAAAGCCCCATGCTGGGCTTTCCTGGGGGTCCAGTGGTTAAGACTCTAAGCTTCCAATGCAGGGGACACAGGATCGATCCCTGGTCGGGAAACTAAGATCCCACATGCTGTGCAACGCAGCCAGAAAACTCCCCCACCACTCTGAGCCCCACTTCCCGTCTAACTCGAGCTCCAGCCAGGTTGACACAGAAGTGCTGGGAAGAGTTGCCCACCCCCTCAAGCAGAACGTCTTACGGGGCCAGGCCTGACTGGGGCGGACATCACGGCGGGGGGAGCAAGAAGGGACCCAGGGATGATGGTCTGTCCTAGGTCAGCACCCCGCTGCTGCCAGGTAACCAGAGGCCAGGGTCCCCCATCCCGGTGAGGTCTCTGGGTTGGTCCTGTGCAGACTTCCAGGACACCCTGCCCTCCAGTCCCAGGCCAGGCCGAGAGCACCCTGCAAGTCCTTTAGTTTGCCCACCAGGTGCTATCCTGAGCTCTGGAGACACAACACACAACAGGGAACTGGACAAGTCAAAATTCCTCTAGAGATTTTTTTGTCTTTTGTTTTTTAATTAATTTTGCTGTGCAAGGTCTTAGTTGCGGCATTCGAGATCTTTAGTTGTGTCGTGCGAACTCTTAGCTGCAATATGTGGGATCTTAGTTCCCTGACCAGGGATTGAACCCATGTCCCCTGCATTGGGAGTGTGGAGTCTTTGCCACTGGACCACCAAGGAAGTCCCCCCACTAGAGTTTGTGTATATGTCTTAGTTGTGTCTGACTCCTTGTGACCCCATGGACTGTAGTCCACCAGGCTCCTATGTCCATGTCCTATTATCCCCAGGCAAGAATACTGGAGTGCATTGCCATTTCCATCTTCAGGGGATCTTCCCAACCCAGGGATCAAACCCGCATCTCCTGCATTGTGGGCAGATTCTTTACCAAGTCACCAGAAAGTCCCACAAAGATGGGATTTTAAAGTCAAGAGGCTGGACGGAAGTTGTCCAGGGTGAGCCAAGAATGAACACCAAGATTTAAGGGTCTCTGACTCCTGTGCCCACCCCCTGAGCTTGGCTCCTGGCATTTGCAGAAGGGATCAACTGTTTATTCTGTCCTGAAAAGCACTTATCTATGTTCCAGACCTTCATTTTGTTCTACCGCTGATCAAGACAAGGTGCCCAGCTGTTTACAGGCTTCTGGGTCTAGAGGTGGACCCATGACCTGGCCAGCCAGTCATGGGGGGAAAACGCCCCAGGGCAGGGCCAGCACCAGGCCCAGACTGAGGCAATGAGAGCCCTTCCCAGATCTTCTGACACTGAGTGGCCCCAGGTCTGGAACAGAGAAACTGACTTACAGGCCTGATGGCTTCTAGCAACCCCCTCGCCGCTCCCATCTGTGTGCAGAGGTGGCCACAGCAGACCAGAGCTAAGTGTAGGCATGGCGTCCTGAGAGCAGTGCCCAGGGTGACGAGCAATACCCAAGAAGCACAGAGATCCTGGTCCCAGAAAACAGGCCATGGGTAAACCCCATGCCCTGTCCACCCCCCCATCCCTCACCTGCAGGGCTGGGTCCACATGCACTTGACAAGCAGATTTGGACACAGGCTCAGCATGTGAGAAAAACCAACGACATTAAAGAGAGGCATTAAGCTCAATGAAATGCATGCATGCTCAGTCATTCAGTCATGTCCGACTCTTTGTGACCCCATGGACTGTAGCCCGCCAGGCTCCTCTTTCCTTGGGATTCTTCAGGCAAGAATACTGGAATGTTGCCGTGCCCTCCTCCAGGGGATCTTCCCAACCCAGGGACTGAACCCGCATCACTTATGTCTCCTGCACTGCAGGTGGATTCTTTACCACTGAGCCACCTGGGGGGTTCTCAAGCTCAATGAAATAAAGACCCAAATCAGCAGAGTTACTAAGGCAAAAGAAAAGTAAACAACGGAATGAGTATCATTAATATCCTCAGAGACCCAAGAAGATGTTATCTGCATACAGAAGAATCAACAATCTTGGAAGTGAAACTATAATTGCTGAAACCTAGAAAATTTCATAGATGGGTTGAATAGCACAATGAACACCCTGAAAAGCAAGGCACTGTAGCCTTTTCGAGTGATATATACTAAAAAGTGAAGAGATTAAGATATGAAATATAAGATCATGAAAATATGAAACTAAATAAGATCATGGAAGAGAGTTCAATTCTCCAATTGAGAGTTCAATTTCCAGGAGTTCCAACTTTCACCTAAAAGGAGCTCCAGAAAGCAGGTATTGGCAGAACAGAGAGGAGGAGATATTAATAGAAAAATTCTGAGTGTCATTTCATTTAATCTTTTCAACAATGCAGTGAGGGCCCCAGAGGAGATGGGAAAGGGACTTTTCCATGGCCCCATAGCTAGGACTAGAATCTGCTCTGGGTCTGCCTGACTCTAGATCTGGGCTCATGCTTAGACACGCTGGTTACTCGCTAGAAGCTTATATTGGGAGAACAGTTCCTCCAAGTGTGGACCACGGGATATTAATATGTGTTCCATGAAAAAGGGTTCTGTCGCAAATGCATTCAAGAAGCGCTAGGTGGAGGCGGTTTAACAAAGTGATGCGCTCTTTCTGTTTTGAAGGCGATATGGTGGCTAAGCACCCTGGCTGGCCTTGGAATCAGTCAGATGGGTTCTCAATACCTCTGTCTCTTCTGTGTGTGTGTGTGATGGTTGGGAAGACATTTTGTGCCACTACACTACCCCACTAACCCACCAGGCCTCACTTTTCCCATCTGTTAAATGGGAATCATAATTACATCCTTGAGATCCCTGGCTGTCTTTCAGGATTTAGGGGCCACAGGCAATGGTAGCTGTGGAACTGCTCCTAATGTGTAAGGTTGTACAAATATGACACGTCCTGTCTCCCATGAGTCCTGTCACTAAATCCTCCCTCTACTTGCCACATCAGGCCTTGATGGGCAGCTGTGCAGACTCCGTCTCCTACACAGTTTAGCAGTTTGGACTCCAGTGTCTGATCTCTTGGTAAACACGTGAGAGACGAGAAGAGGCCAGGATGCTGGCTTCAGGGAAACCTTGGGCAGCCCTGTGACCTGTTCCTGAGCCCTGGACATTGGGGTACAGCGGGAGACGCCCAGAGATCATCCCTCCTGCTGCTGGGGGGCAGTGGGTTCTGTGTGCTCCCCGCACACCATCAAGCTTCTGCCAAATAGCATTATTTAATTGAAGCTAGTTGATTTACTGTATTATATAAGTTTAGTTCAGTTCAGTCACTCAGTCGTGTCCGACTCTTTGCGACCCCATGAATCGCAGCATGCCAGGCCTCCCTGTCCATCACCAACTCCTGGAGTTTACTCAAACTCATGTCCATTGAGTCGGTGATGCCATCCAACCATCTCATCCTCTGTCGTCCCCTTCTCCTCCTGCCCCAATCCCTCCCAACATCAGGGTCTTTTCCAGTGAGTCAGCTCTTGCATCAGGTAGCCAAAGTACTGGAGTTTCAGCTTCAACATCAGTCCTTCCAGTGAACACCCAGGACTGATCTCCTTTAGGATGGACTGGTTGGTTCTCCTTGCAGTCCAAGGGACTCTCAAGAGTCTTCTCCAACACCACAGTTCAAAAGCATCAATTCTTCAGCTCTCAGCTTTCTTTATAGTCCAAATTTCACATTCATACATGACTACTGGAAAAACCATAGCCTTGACTAGACGGACCTTTGTTGGCAAAATAATGTCTCTGCTTTTTAATATGCTGTCTAGGTTGGTCATAACTTTCCTTCTAAGGAGTAAGCGTCTTTTAATTTCATGGCTGCAATCACCATCTGCAGTGATTTTGGAGCCCCCAAAAATAAAGTCTGACACTGTTTCCCCATCTACTTGCCATGAAGCGATGAGACCGGATGCCATGATCTTAGTTTTCTGAATGTTGAGCTTTCAGCCAACTTTTTCACTCTCCTCTTTCACTTTCATCAAGAGGATCTTTAGTTCCTCTTCACTTTCTGCCATAAGGGTGGTATCATCTGCATATCTGAGGTTATTGATATTTCTCCTGGCAATGGTGATTCCAGCTTGTGCTTCTTCCAGCCCAGCATTTCTCATGATGTAATCTGCATAGAAGTTAAATAAGCAGCGTGACAATATATAGCCTTGATGTACTCCTTTTCCTATTTGGAACCAGTCTGTTGGTCCATGTCCAGTTCTAACTGTTGCTTCCTGACCTGCATACAGGTTTCTCAAGAGGCAGGTCAGGTGGGTCTGGTATTCCCATCTCTTGAAGAATTTTCCACAGTTTATTGTGATCCACACAGTCAAAGGCTTTGGCATAGTCAATAAAGCAGAAGTAGATGTTTTTCTGGAACTCTCTTGCTTTTTCAATGATCCAACAGATGTTGGCAATTTGATCTCTGGTTCCTGTGCTTTTTCTAAAAGCAGCTTGAACATCTGGAAGTTTACGGTTCACATATTGCTGAAGCCTGGCTTGGAGGATTTTGAGCATTACTTTACTAGCGTGTGAGATGAGTGCAATTGTGCCGTAGTTTGAACATTCTTTGGCACTGTCTTTCTTTGGGATTGGAATGAAAACTGACCTTTTCCTGTCCTGTAGCCACTGCTGAGTTTTCCAAACTTGCTGATATATTGAGTGCAGCACTTTCACAGCATCATCTTTCAGGATTTGAAATAGCTCAACTGGAATTCCATCACCTCCACTAGCTTTGTTCATAGTGAAGCTTCCTAAGGCCCACTTGACTTCACATTCCAGGATGTCTGGCTCTAGGTGAGTGATCACACCATCGTGATTATCTGGGCCGTGAAGATCTTATTTGTACAGTTTTTCTGTGTATTCTTGCCACTTCTTCTTAATATCTTCTGCTTCTGTTAGGTCCATACCATTTCTGTCCTTTATTGTGCCTCTCTTTGCATGAACTGTTCCCTTTGTATCTCTAATTTTCTTGAAGAGATCTCTAGTCTTTCCCATTCTATTGTTTTCCTCTATTTCTTTGCATTGATCGCTGAGGAAGGCTTTCTTATCTCTCCTGGCTACTCTTTGGAACTCTGCATTCAGATGGGAATATCTTTCCTTTTCCCCTTTGCTTTTCACTTCTCTTCTTTTCACAGCTATTTGTAAGGGCTCCTCAGACACCCATTTTGTTTTTTTGCATTCCTTTTTCTTGAGGATTGTCTTGATCCCTGTCTCCTGTACAATGTCATGAACCTCCGTCCATAGTTCGTCAGGCATTCTGTCTATCAGATCTAGTCCCTTAAATCTATTTCTCACTTCCACTGTATGATCATAAGGGATTTGATTTAGGTCATATCTGAATGGTCTAGTGACCATTTTCTAAATGGTCCCTAAAGTTCCCCACTTTCTTCAATTTAAGTCTGAATTTGGCAACAAGGAGTTCATGATCCAAGCCACAGTCAGCTCCAGGTCTTGTTTTTGCTGACTGTATAGAGCTTCTCCATCTTTGGCTGCAAAGAATATAATCAATCTGATTTTGGTGTTGGCCATCTGGTGATGTCCATGTGTAGAGTCTTCTCTTGTGTTGTTGGAAGAGGGTGTTTGCTATGACCAATGCGTTGTCTTGGCAAAACTGTATCAATCTTTGCCCTGCTTCATTCTGTACTACAAGGCCAAATTTGCCTGCTACTTCAGGTGTCTCTTGACTTCCTACTTTTGCATTCCAGTCCCCTATAATGAAAAGGACATCTTTTTTGGGTGTTAGTTCTAAAAGGTCTTGTAGGTCTTCCTAGAACCGTTCAACTTCAGCTTCTTCAGCATTACTAGTTGGGGCATAGACTTGGATTACTGTGATATTGAATGCTTTGCCTTGGAAACGAACAGAGATCATTCTGTTGTTTTTAAGATTGCATCCAAGTACTGCATTTCGGACTCTTTTGTTGACTATGATGGCTACTCCATTTCTTCTAAGGGATTCCTGCCCACAGTAGTAGATATAATGGTCATCTGAGCTAAATTCACCCATTCCAGTCCATCTTAGTTCGCTGATTCCTAGAATGTTGACATTCACTCTTGCCATCTCCTGTTTGACCACTTCCAATTTGCCTTGATCCATGAACCTAACATTCCATGTTCCTATGCAATATTGCTCTTTACAGCATTGGACCTTGCTTCCATCACTGGTCACATCCACAGCTGGGTGTTGTTTTTGCTTTGGCTCCATCCCTTCATTCTTTCTGGAGTTAGTTCTCCACTGATCTCCAGGAGCATATTGGGCACCTACCGAGCTGGGGAGTTTATCTTTCAGTGTCCTATCTTTTTGCCTTTTCATACTGTTCATGGGGTTCTCAAGGCAAGAATACTGAAGTGGTTTGCATTCCCTTCTCCAGTGGACCACATTCTGTCAGACCTCTCCACCATGACCCAACCGTCCTGGGTGGCCCCACACAGCATGGCTTAGTTTCATTGAGTTAGACAAGGCTGTGGTCCTGTGATCAGATTGGCTAGTTTTCTGTGATTGTGGTTGCCGTCTGTCTGCCCTCTGATACCCTCTCTCAGCACCTACTGTCTTACTTGGGATTCTCTTACCTTGGACGTGGGGTATCTCTTCACGGCTGCTCCAGCAAAGCACAGCCGCTGCTCCTTACCTTGGACATGGGGTAGCTCCTCTCAGCCAGTGCTCCTGACCATGGACATGGGGTAGCTCCTCTGGCCACCACTCCTGACCTCAAATGTGGGATAGCTCTTCTCGGCCCCCCCACCCCAACCTTGGACGTGGGGGAGCTCCTCTCAGCCACTCCCACGCCACACAGTTTATTATATAAGTTACAGGTGTATAATATAGAGATTCACAATTTTTAAAGGTTATACTTCATTTGGGCTTTCCAGGTGGTGCTAGTGGTAAAGAACCTGCCTGCCAGCACAGGAGATGTAAGAGATGTGGGTTGAATCCCTGGGTCAGGAAGATTCCCCTGGAGGAGGAAATGGCAATCCACTCCAGTGTTCTCGCCTGGAAAACCCCAGAGACAGAGGAGCTACAGTCCATGGGGTCGCAAAGAGTCGGACACGACTGAGTGACTGACGCTTTCATTTTAAGAGTGATAGCACATGCTGCAGTGGTTACTATAACGGAAATAAACCAAAACACACCAGACGCTGCATTGCCCTAGAAATGAAGCCCTGTCCCAGTTCAGGCTTGACCTTGGGCCCCAGCGGCCCTGCCTCCCTGGGCCGTGCTCCCTCTGATCATGATACCAGCTCACCTTCAGTCCCACACACCGCCCACCCTTCTGCCCCAAGCTTCATAGCCTGGCCCATCTCCCCGAAGCCTCCACACACCCTTCCTGGCCTTTAGACGTTTCCCATCCAAGCTCCCTATGGGAAACCTGGTCTGGACCTTGCGTCCAAGCTGGGAGCTCCTCTGACGTATTTCTCCCATCACAGTCCTTACTTCTCTATCATAACTGTTTCACTGTCTGTCTGCCCTCGAGAATGTCAGCTCCTTGAGGCCAGTGGCAGTGTCTGCCAGACACAAAGTAGAAAATAAAATACGTGTTGAATGTGTAATGCGTGAGTGAACCTAGGCCTCTTCTATTCTGAACTCTTGTGACTCTCCAGATTGAAGGAAGAATCTAGACCATTTTTCCTCCTCTGGTCCTTGACCTGTCCTCTGTGAGGGCCTCACAAGTGTCCATTCTCATGGACTTGCCTGGTGGGCCAGTGGTTAAGACTCTGCGCTTCCAGGGCAGGGGGCACATGTTCAGTCCCTGGTCAGGGAACTCAGATCTCGAATACGGTGCAGTGTGGTCCAAAAAAATTAATTAATAAATAAAATAGAAACAAGTGCCCGCCCTCAGCCAGTCCAGCACTCTGAGAAGAGTTGGGTATTTCCAGGGACATTCTCAGAGCACCTGTTCAGGTTAGAATTTTGATGCTTTTGACAGTGGGTAGGGGAAGTGTGCAGCCTGTGTTGTTTGCAGTTGTGACTGGGGATGCTAATAGGGATGTTGAGGATGGCATGCTATTACGTACGTCAGTTCCTGGGGCTTCCCAGTAGCACTAGTGGTAAAGAACCTGATGTAGGAGCCACAAGCGTCATCAGTTCGATCCCTGGGTTGGGAAGACCCCCTGGAGGAGGGCACGGTAACCCACGCCAGTATTCTTGCCTGGAGAATCCCAGAGAGAGAGGAGCCTGGCGGGCTATAGTCCATGGGTCCACAGAGAGTTGAACACAACTGAAATGGCTTAGCATGCACGTGTCAGTGCCTAGAATACGGGCACTCAATAGATGAAGATGCTGCTATTACAACGATTACCCAGTTCCCTCCCTCCACTGGGCTCGGGGAGGGGGATGGACAGGCTGGAGACAAAGGTGGGACTCAGATCCTGGACTTCCAGCCCCGGCACCCTCTCTGGAACTCTGGCATCTCCCCTGCTATTTTCCATCCCAAGGTTTGGATTCCCAAGTCATTCATCTGTATCCAGCTGACCAGGGCATGTGTAATAACATACCTCCCCGAGCTGCCAGAGGCCACCACAGAAGCCGAGTAAGCAGCGTGCCGGGTGGAAATTCCCCAGGACACCCTTGGGCCCTTGGCTCGAGTTCAGACAAAGAAATACTTTCGTCCAGACATCTTTACAGATCAGCAACAAAGCTGTGATTTGAGAGCACTTAGCCGCGTTGTCATAAAACACGAGGATTGATGGCCCCCTGTGACTGGGGCGAATGCCAGGGGGAACAGGCAGACTCCGAGCTGGCCAACGATGCTTCCTGGGCACCTCTTGCGTGCAGAGACTCAGCCCTGATTCAGCGCTGCACTAAAATACTGCGGCACTGGCCAGCATGTCCATAGAGCCCCTCACTGCTCAGCACGCTCTCGCATGCATGGATGCACCTGAGTCTCATGACCGCATACAAGGGGGTGTCCCTCGGATTAAAGAATGTTTTCCCCACTTTGGAGGTGAGGACCTGAGGCCCAGGGAGGTGGAGAGCAGCAAGACGTAGGCTGCACAGCCCCGGAACTCCTGACTCACCATCACGCTGTCCTCTTGCCAACACAGAGGCGGGAGAGCCGAGGTCCGCTGAGAACTAGAAATGGACCCAGCGAAACTCACAAATCAACATGGTGGGCGCTACATAAACTCCAAGGGTTTCAAGGCTTCCCTGGGGATCCAGTGGCTGAGACTCCACGCTCCCAATGCAGGGCCCTGGGTTCAGTCCCTGGTCAGGGAACTAGCTCCCACATACTGCAAGTGAGACCAGGGGCAGCCAAGTAAATTCATTCTTTTTTTTTTTTTAAGACGTTAAATTTTTAACAGCCAAAACAAACAAACAAGCAAAAGCAAAAAGCAAAACAAAACCAAACCTCTAAGGGTCTGAAGTGAAGTTGCTGAGAACTACACCTGCCCTTATCTGGTCCTGTCATTTTGGAACTGGTTGGTTCCCCTGGGATGGAGCTGGGTAAGGTTAAGAAAAGACACAAGAAGAGGTGAGAAGTCCTCCACCTGAGGGAGAGAACAGGAATTCTCCATCACAGTGGACAGTGGACATGCTCTTAGGGGCCCTAAGAGCATGATGCCCTTAAGCATTCCATCACTCATTCAGTGTTACTAGATTCTGAAACCCCTGGGGCAACAGACGGGGATTTGGATAAGTCTTGCACAGGGATGGAAGCATGAAGAGAGATCCTCTCCTTCTGACCAAGGGGGGATCAAGCAGGTCAATGAGCAATCAAAAGACTGTTTTCCCTTCAAGTAGGCAGTGAGGGTTCCCCCAGCATGGTGACACTGGAGATGTGCGCACTTGGTCGGGTTGCTCAGTTCTTGCATGCTTTCCAAGTCTTTCCAGACCATGAGAGCCATGGAACTTGAACTGCTTAACTAAGCTACATGAAGTTCTTTCCTTCCAGAGACCACTGGCCTTGATTCTGGCCAAGATGCTGAGAGATCCCAGAGACTCCTCTGATGGGCAAAGACACTTCTAGAAGCTGGTTCCACGATGGGGAACTTCATCTCTTTAGTACTCCTTGTGTAACGTGTCTAAATGAAAAACTCTCTTGGGTTTAAGCTCTGAATGTCTTAATCTGCCTTAATGTCTTAATCCTTCATTTTGAGGGACATTATTTTTTGGGGGGTATATAATTATAGATTGGCCTATTATTCCTCCTAGAGTACTTTGGAAAAAAAGTACTTTGGAATTCCACTGTATTCTGGCTTCTGTGGTTTTTGTTGCAAAATCTGCCGTCGTTTGTACTCATTCTTCCCCACCCACTGGATGTCTTTTTTCATCTGGATGCCTTTAAAGTTTTCTCTCTACTGTTGGTTTTCAGCAGTTTGACCATGACATGCCTAACTGTGGTTTTCTTTGTATTTATTCTGCCTGGGTTTTGTTGACCTTGTTGAAAGGGTGGTGTGATAGCTTTCATCAGTTTGGGGAAATTTTCTGCCATTATTTCTTCAGATTTTAATTCTGTCCCTTTTTCTCTCTCCTCTTATTTTGGGACTCTGCTTATACATTTGTTAGTCTTTTTCAACTTTGTCCTTTGCCCACATCTTCCTTATATTCTTTCCAGTTTTTTTCCCATTCATTTTTAGTTCAGTCACGTTTACTCTAATCATTGTTACAGTTGTATTTAATCCATCATTTTACTACTTGTTTCTAAGTGACACTTTTTTATTCTCTTACTCCTTTACTGCCACCTGGCGTGGAAAACAAATTTCTTTTAGTGTACCATTTAAATTCCTCTGTTGATTTTCGAAACTATTTGAGTTACTTGCTTAGTGGATCTTCTAGGGATTACAGTATACATTTTAATTTATCACAGTTTACCTCAGAGTAATATTAAATTAGTTTCAATAAAATGTAAAAACTTTCCTCCAATGTTTTCTTTTTCTCTCTTCTTTTTTTATCATCACATATGTTATATCCATATATTGTTATAAGCCAGAACATACAGTGTTGTAATTATTGGTTTATGCAAACTTATATCTTTTAAAGAACTTAAGAGTAGAAATTTTTAAAAATATATTTATACAATATTTTAAATTTATCCACATAATTACTATTTCTGGCACACTTTGTTTCCTTCTGTGGATTTGAATTATTTTCTTTCAATGTGAAGGACTTTCTTATGTATTTCTCATTAGGCAGTTCTCATAGTAATGAATCCTCTTCGTTTATCTGCGAAAGTCTTTATCTCCATTTTTGAAAGTTGAAAAGTGAAAGTCGCTCAGTCGTGTCTGACTCTTTGCAACCCCATGGACTGTAGTTCGCCAGGCTCCTTTGTCCATGGAATTCTCCAGGCAAGAATGCTGGAATGGGTAGCCAGCCGTTCCCTTCTCTATGGGATCTTCCCCACCCAGGGATCAAATCCTGGTCTCCTGCATTGCAGGCAGATTCCTTACCATCTGACCCACCAGGAAAGCCCTTTTGAAGGGTAGTTTTTGCTAAATGAAGAATTCTTGGATGGTAATTTATGTTTTCTTTCAGCACCTTAACTATGTCATTCCACTGCTTTCCGAGCCCCCATTTTTAAAAAGCTTATTTTGTGTCAGGGTAGTAGACACAACTTAGCAACTGAACAACAACAATAGCCAATTAACAATGTGGTGATAGTTTCAGGTGAACAATGAAGGGATTCAGCCATACATACACATGTATCCATTCTCCCCCGAACTCCTACCACCTACCACCCAAGTAGGTAACACTGAGCAGAGTTCCCTGTGCTATATGGTAGGTCATTGCTGGTTATTCATTTGAAGTGTAGCAGTGTGTACATGTTCATCCCAAACTCCCTAACTATCCCTTCCTCCCAGCCTCCATAATTTTGATGGGAAATCAGCTTAAACTCATATTGTCATCTGTATATGATGTGTCCATTTTCTCTTGCTGCTTCTGAGATTTTTTCTTTGTACTCCATTTGACAATGATGTGTATAGGTGCGAATATCTTCATGAGTATATTTTGGATTATTTGCGCTTCTTGGATCCATAGATTTATGTTTTCCGTTAAACTGGGGAACTTCAGGCTATTATTTCTCCAACTATTTTTTCTGCTCCTTTCTCCAATTCTTCTGGGACTCTCATCACACATATGTTGGTATGTTTAATATTTGTCCACAAGTATCTGAGACTCTTCATTTTTCTTTATGTTCTTTTGTTTTAGTAATTCCTATTCATATGTCTTCAATGTTACTGATTGTTCTGCCAGGTCAAATCTGCTAGTGAACCCCTCTAATGAATTTTAAATTTCAGTTACTTGACTTTTAATTCTCCAGAATTTCCATCTGGTTCTTTTATATTTTCTTTCACTTTATTGAGATTCTCCATCCAGTAAGTCATCAGTCATATTTTCCTTCAATTTTTAAAATAGGGTTTCCTTACATTCTTTGAATATATTTTAATAACTACTTTGAAGTCTTTGTCTGCTAAATCTGGCATCCTATGATGCTCAGAGACAGTTTCTTCCTCTTTTTTATCATGTTATTTATTTATCTTTGACCGTGCTGGGTCTCCATTACTACAGGGGCGTTTCTCTAATTGAGGCGAGCAGGGGCTGCTCTCTAGTTGCGGTGCTCGGGCTTCTCGTTGCAGAACATGGGCTCTAGGGCACTTGGACTTCAGTAGTTGTGACACTTGCGTTCAGTAGTTGCGGATTCCAGGCTCAAGAGCTGTGGCGCATGGGCTTAGCTGCTCCGTGGCATGTGGGATCCTCCTAGATCAAGGATCAAACCCATGTCTCCTGGATTGGCAGATGGATTCTTTACCACTGAGCCACCAGGGAAGCCCAGAGACGGTTACTTTTGCCTGTTTTGGTTTTTTCCCCCTGAATGTGAGCTGTATTTTCTTGTTTCCTGGTACGACTTTTCACTTTCTGTTGAATACTGAGCCATGTGCAGCTGTTTAGCAGATGGGATCGGCTTCTATGGGTCCCCTGTGTTGTCAGGGTTGGAGGCAGTGAGAGGCAGATGTGGATTCCAATTTCTTCTCACCTTCACTTCATGTCCAGTTTTGTTTTTTTTTTTCCCTGTCTTCTGGAACTGCTGACATACAGCAACTTCAAGCATAGTCAGAGGGACCGCCTTCCATAGACTTCTTCCTCAGCTGCCACTGTTGTGTAAGGACTCATTCTTATAATTAACCCCTTATTCCATATCACTGATGGTGGCTCTGCTTCCCTTACCAAACCCTAACTGACACGAGATCCCAATTCTCTGTTAAAATTTAAACTTCATCTTTTCATTCATCTCATCCATTTCTTTTTCCATTTATAAAAATATTAATTACAGTTATTTTGAAGTTCTTATCTGCTAACCCTGGGCCTCTCAGGTGGCATGAGTGGTTAAAAAAAAAAAAAAAAAAACCCACCTGCCAACGAAGGAGATGTAAGAAGCGTGGGTTTGATCACTGGGTTGGGAGGATCCCCTGGAGAGGGCATAGCAACCCACTCCAGTGTTCTTGCCTGGAGAATCCCATGGACAGAGGAGCCTGGTGGGCTGCAGCCCCTGGGGTCGCAGGGTCAGACGTGACTGAAGCAGCTGAGCGCTCACGCACATCTGCTAACCCCAGCATCTGGGTCACCTCTGCGTTCTGTTTCTGTTAACTCCATGATCGGCCACCTTTTCCTTCTTATGTTTAGCAATCTTTCATTGCAGGGCGAACACTGTAAATGAGATGCTGTGGATCCTCTGGATTAGTTTCTCTTCCCGTAAAGCGTGTTAAGCTTTGTGTTGGCAGGCAGTTAAATTCCTAGCAAATCACACTAACTCTGTCAAAGCTTACTTTTTGGCTTTGTTGAGGCAGGTCTGTTTCAGCTTTTCTCCTTATTTATAGAGTGTAGCTGTTTTCTTAAGGTACGGTCTTAATTCTGAAGTGTGGCTTTCGTGATCTCAAAGGAAAGCACAGGGTTTCACCAGTGTCCTCCCTTTTGGCTGGGTGTGAACCTCAGTATTTCCTTGGAGCTGTGTGACCTCTGAAATCTCTGATCAGCAATCAGGCTTCCCAGCAGCTATTTTCGGCAAGTCCTCTTGAAGTTCCCTGTTCGTGCACAACCTGAACTAAGGACCAGGGGACAGTTTCATATAGATTTTGGGGGCTGATCCTTCACTGTGGCTTCTTCCTTTCCAGATCCCTGCCCTCCTTAAATCACGGCCACTTAAGCATTTCTGAACTCTGATTTCTTTTTCCTCTACCCAGTGTGACCACCAGTGCTGGGAGGTTTTACTGCACTTTTTCAGCATTTTGGAAAAACATGATCAGATGAAATGAATGTGGGAATCATTTAAAGTGATTCTGTCTCTCAAGGACCATTATCCTGTGTTAATTGCTGTCCAATGCCCGCATAGAGTTGTTTTACATTTTTTTCCCAGTTGTTTTCCGTGGTAAGAGAGAGCTGATGCCAGCTATTCCATTATGATTGGGACTTCCTTTTCTGCTCTCAAGGGAGTTGAGTGATATAGTGGCATTTGTATGGTTAAAAACACAGACGTATTCAAGCTCACCCATATTCCTCCTTGGCCTCTGAGCATCATTAGGATGTGCAACAAATCCTTTTTTTGTAATAACAATAGAAGCTACAGCCCTCAAATGGGCAAAGGACACTGTTCTAAGTGTTTTACATGTACTTATTTTACCCTCAACACTCACTTGATATAGATATCACCATTCCCACTTATGGTTGCAGGAACTGAATCAATTGAGGCTAAGTTACTTGCCTAAGATCACATGGCTAATAAGTGGAGAAGCCACGATTTGAACCGATGCAGCCTGACTTTGAACTATGGTGCTGAAGATGACTCTTGAGAGTCTCTTGGACAGTAAGGAGATCAAACCAGTCCATCCTAAAGGAAATCAACCCTGAACATTCATTGGAAGGACTGATGCTGAAGCTGAAGCTCCAATACTTTGGCCACCTGATGTTGCAACTAAGACCCAGTCAAATAAATAAGTAAATAAAAAAATAAAATATTTAAAAAAAGAAGAAGAAGAAGCCGATTCCTTTGCAAAAGGAATCGGCACCATCCACAGGGTGAGGGCTCAATAAATACTTACATCATTGACTTATCTAAGCCCCACCCATGGAGAGGCCTATCAGTAGGGGTCGATGAGACACAATCTGAAGCCTTTTTAAAACTCTGCATTGGAGGAAATTGATTCTCTTTATTTAATATCTCTTTACTCAGCAGGCAGATGGGTAAGACCTTGGACCTTGGGCCTAGGTACCGTAAACAGGTTTTTGTGCAGACAATGTTGTTTGTTTGCCTCAATGTACTCCTTACCTTCTCCCTGTTTAGAAAGGGCTACTCACTGTCTTAAGGCTTCTGCAGCAGTCTTTGCTACACTGGTGTTCTCACTCCTCTTGCTAGCAACTGGTTTAGGGATGGCATGTGAAACAAATCCAGCCAATGAAACATGAGGGATTGTCCCTGCTATAAATAAGAGACATAGGAAGAGATGGTCCCTTCTTATTTTCCAGGATATGCCAGGGTGTGATGTCTGGAACTGTGCATCCATCTTGTGATCATGAGGTCAGTCTACTGTGAATAAGACAGACACTCTGTGGCTTGCAGTGTAGGTAGATACAAGAAACCAGATCTTTAAAGGTACTGTTGAATCTGAACTGACTGTCCCTGGAGCCAGCCTCCTACTGGACTTCCCGTACGTGACATGATAGAGTTCCTTGTGGTTTAAGCTAATGAATGGAGGTTTTCTGTTACCTGTGGCCATAAATCTCTCACATTTCATCTGAAGTTGGGCTGGGACAGAGATTATGTGAATAGGTTCTGTGTGGTCCCATGGGTCTGTTCGATTGGAGGGCTTGGGCAATGAAATAAGGCAATACTGGACCCCTTTCTGTCACTCCCTAGGTGGTCCTGGCTCTGAGAAAGCAGCTCCTTCAAGAACAAGGTCCCTCATGTGTGGCTCAGAATGCTTTCACATCCATCAGCTTGTCAGATGCTCACAGCTCACAGTGTGACAGGCGGGTAAATGTCACTAAGTGACCCCATCTTGCAAGAAGGAAAGGAAGGCTCGGAGAGGTGTAATGCCTTGGCCAAGTCTGCCGACAGGTCAGGGTTGCAAATAGGGACTTGGCCCTGGTTCACATGACCAGCCTCAGCCGAATGTAGAGACTAACAAGGGGGAGGAGGCCAGGAAAGTCACCTCTGTAGATAGGACATTAGGCTGAGACCCAAAGAATGACTAGGGTGGGTGAAGAGGAGGAGGAGGGCGGGCACTATGGCTGAGGGAAGCCCGCACAGTGACCTGGGGAGGGAGAGGCCTGGCAGCTGAGGGCATGGGTGGGGTCCTGTGAGCAGAGGAGAGGTGGAGGAGCCTGACCGTGCGGGTCTAGAGGGATAAGGTGCTGCTGGGTTACAATCGCTGGCTCTGAGAACTTCCCTGGTGGTTCGATGGTTGAGAATCTGCCTTCACATGCAGGAACGCGGGTCTGATCCCTGGCTGGGGAACTAAGATTCCCAGAAGGCTGTACACTGTGGCTAGGACCCAATGCAGCCAAATAAACAAATTTTTTTTTTTTTTTAAATCACAGGCTGTGGAGCTGACTGCTTGGATTCAAATCCTAACACTGTGGTTTATCAGCTGTGTGCCCTTCAACAAAGCATTAACCACTCTGTGCTTTAATGTCTTGTCAAGAGATCGGAATCTGTGAGGAATAAGGGAGACTAATCTGTGAGCTATACTGAAGCACCTCGTAATAGTGAGTGCTCAGAAGATGCCAGCAGCTCTCATGGGGCTTGTTAGGGATTTTGATCTTTGGTCTGTGAGTCATGGAGAATTCAATCATCAGGACCATCTTGGTCGCAAGGGACAGCAACCCAGCTCACATCGGTTTAAGCAACAATAGGGGGATTTATCGGCTCCTCTCACTGGAATAAATAGGTTTGGATGTGCCATCAGGGACAGCTGGATCCAGGCACACAACACCGTCAATGGGACTCAATCTCCTTCTCTCCACCCTTGGCTCTATTTTCTCATGAAGGGGCTACATTCTCAGGGTTGCTGTCCTCACGTGGTGGCAGGCTGGCCAACTATCTGTCATAGTAAGAGACAGAGCTTCTCTCTTGTCCCAGGGCCAGTCCCATGGAGGTCTCTCATCACCCTGGCCCCTGTGGTGCCCATCCCTGGGCCAGTCGCACGGCACTTAAGCAGAATTATGGAGTTGGAAAGAAGAGTCATTGCCGATGGACCAGTCATGTCCCCAAACCTCTGAATTTCTGGCCTGAGGCCAGGAGCTTCCTACACTGGCCAGAAATCAGGGTGCTGCTACCAAATCAGACGGAGAAATATGGAGCAGGTTGAGTCAGAGAGTCACTGAGGTTTCAAGCAAGAGAAGGACCTGATGTTCACCTTGAGATGATCGCTCTGGCTGCTGGACGGAGACAGGAGGACGGGGGGAGGTGGGGGGGCTTGCAGGGCGGTGTCGGGGGTCCAGGAGGAGCAGAGATGGAGGAGAAGGAGGCCGCTGCCTGCGCTGAGTGACAAACAGGAGTGGGGCAGGGGTGGGGACAGGCAGAACCCAGTCTAAGAGCCAGGGTTTGGGCCTGAGCAGCCGTGACAGCCTCAAGCCGTGAGCTTGAGGAGGGACTGGTTTGGGGTGAGACTGCGTGATCAGCTTTGCCTGCACTGCATTTCAGGAGCCCTGGGACATCACAGGGAGGAATCTTAGAGGCATTTCTTTGGCTGTGGAATTCCACTCCTGGGCATTCTCGTTCGGCTGTTATGAAATATGAGAAGGATGACTAAATTGCATGGTGCCCGTTCTGCCCAATAGAATGTACTAGAACCAAGGAAGGCCTGCCGTCCAGGGAGTTGGGACAGGAACAACTTGCTGGGCTGTTTGCAGGAAATGGGTCTCTTAAACAGCATGTGTCCGTCCCAATTTCTCCCTTAAGAGCTGAAAGACCTCTCGAAATCCTTGGGCAGCTAGGTGGTCAGGAACAGTAAGCAGGCAGCACCCAGTGAACGCTGGCCAAGCTGACAGGGTCTGCACTCACAGGAGTGGGCAGGGCAGCTGGTGAGAAAAGAGGACCAGGATCATGGGAAGTGTGGGGGCTGACAGCCAGCACGCAGCACGGAAGGGGTGGCCCAGGCAGCAGAGGCCTTGGGGCTCAAAGGAGACGGCGCTCATGCCGGGGGTTAGTGCAGGGCTCCAGGGTGGCTTCCTGGTGGTAGAACTGGTGTGGCATCAAAAATATTCCAGGCACCTACTGTACAGCACAGGGAACCCTGCTTAATGTCACGTGGCAGCCTGGATAGGAGGGGAGTTTGAGGGAGAATGGATGCATGTATATGTATGGCTGAGTCCCTTTGCTGTCCAGCGGAAACTTTCGCAACATTGTTAATTGGCTATACTCCAAATTAGAAGTTAAAAAAATATTCCAGGCCAAAGGAAGACTATGACCTCAGGTGCGAGGTGCAAGCCTAGGTTTAGAGGGTACCCCACCCAGCCCCAAGGCAGCTGGGTCTCTGAAACATTCTAAATTAGATCAGTCCTTCTGGGGCCTCCCATACCACCTGCAAGGTCTCTAGTGAGGGTTCAGCCATCCCCACCTCGCCCGCCTTCCCCCGTCTCCTGAGGAAGAGCCAGCAGCCCCTGGAGTCCGACCTCTGCGGCCACCCTCAGCCCCCTGCCCTGCAGAGATTTCTGTGTCTGCACTCCTCCCCTGAGCCTGGCCCTCCCCTAAAGCAGAGAGCGGGCATCAGGCAGCACAGCCAACACCCAACTTGCTTCCTGCCCCCTGAGGCCTTTAGGGGGTGAGGAGGGGTGAATGAGTGCCAGGGCAAATGCCCCCCTGGGAGGGGAGCCAGAGGCAGCTGGAAAAGGCCAGGCCTGGCCTGGCCCTTCATGGGTGTGGCGAGGATGTACAGGACTTGGAGGGTTGTCTGCCAGCTCCCCCTCCGGGTCCTGGGCAAGTGGGCTGTGAGAGTGCGGCCAGTGCAGCCTCAGTGGGCCCGGGTCGGTCCCCAAGCTGGCAGGCCCCAGGCTCGTGAGCGAGCAGGGCAGCCAGCTTCCCATCCATTAGGCCCCTGGCCTGGGCTGCTAATGCCAAGCAAGCGGACATTCTCCTCTCAGCCCTGGTACCCACTTAGGCGTCGTTAATATTTTACGCTGCATAGCCAGGGATCGATGTCTGGTTTCTAGCTCGGTGTTTATGGGTAGTCACTGAAGCTGTCATGGGGGAGGTGTTTGGGAGCACCAGGGGAAACTGAGGCAAGAAGCAGAGTTGGGGCAGCTCAGGAGGAACCCCACTCACCCCAAGATGGTTGCTCTCTTCTCTGCCCCCTGCCCTCCATCTATCTTAGGTCTGGCACCCTGCTCGGAGAACATGGGCCATCAGAGCCTGTGACAGATGCCAGTCCTTGTATTATTCAATTCTTTACAAGCCCCTGTAGGGTCTGGATCATCACCACCACCACCCCTTTTATGAATGCATGTGAGAGTCCTTAGTCACTCAGTCAACTCTTTGCCACCCCATGGACTGTAGCCTGCCAGGCTCCTCTGACCATGGAATGCTCCAGGCAAGAATATTGGAGTGGGTTGCCATTTCCTTCTCCAGGAGACCTCTCCCACCTAGGGACTGAACCCACATCTCCTACATTGCAGGCGTTTTCTTCACTGTCTGAGCCACCACGGAAACCCCTTTTATGGATGAGGAATAGGCTTGAGGAGGTTTCATGCCGCTGGGCTCTTAACCAGGCTATTGAGTGAGGACTGGCAAACTAGCTGGGAAACAGGCTAGACTTTGCTCAGCACTGAAGTGTGTAAATTAGATGGCAGAAGGCTTTTTAACCTTTCTAGATTATTACACACAAGCAACTCGTGGGTTCCAACAGAACCACTTAGACCTCTTGCTTTTGGTCAGTGGAGACTCACCACATGCCCACTTAAGTGGAGTTAAACGCTGCGGATTTACAGTTCTTTAAAAATATCTCCAATAACTCAGTCTTTTACCCACGTGTGTTAAACAGTGAGGTTGAACTGCACAGAGAGAAAAGAGAGACGCCAGGCCTTTCTCTGCGTCAGCTTCCACCGGAAGCAGTGCCCTGTCCCAGGACAACATCTGCTCTGGAACTCAGCAGGCCTGGGGTGCACCTGTATCCCCTTCCATAATCCACCCTCTAGGTCTCAGTGTTTCCACCTGTAAAGTGGGAGAAGAGGAATGCCCATTGGGGGAGCCCGTAAGGATTACAAGTGAACCTAAAGGCTCGGCTCGCCTGCAGCTCCAGCAGGGCCCTCGGCTGTGCCCGCGGCGGTTTTCCGCCACGCCACATCCCTCTGCACTTGGGGCGCAGTACACGCTCAGTATTTGTTGAATGGAAGAGCAGGTAGCAGGGCTCCCTAAGTGGAAGCCGCTATTGTTCATGCGTTAGGGCCAAACAGGGTTTACTTTCCCGGGCGTGGTCCGGGGCTGGATTTCCCACTGCACTAAGAAACCCGAGAACAGGAGAACTTACTGTTCACAGCAGCCCACCGCGGCCGCGCTCCGAGTCCTGGGTCGGTGAGCGCACCGCGCCCTCAGCGCCCGCCGGAGGGCAGCAGAGAGTCACGGCTTCGGCCCCCAAGTCCCGGAGTTTGGGGCTAGGAGGATTCCGGGCTCCGCCCTGCCACGCCCCCACCTCTCCCCTTTCTTTCTCCTTCCTTGCGCGGCTTTCCTTTCCCACTCTGTGTCCCCGGGCAGGAAGAAAGCGATACACAAACGATTTAGCACTCCCTCTAACTGCCCGCACGTAGCACTTGACATCCGCTCGGCTCTTTCCCACAGCCGGAAAGGCAGGCACCAGCCCCTCTTTGTGGACGAGGAGGAGGAGGCTGCAAGTCCCTGACTCGACCAAGGTCACGCAGCAAAGTCAGGACTTGAACTCAGCTTCGTAGACTCTAATGCCAAAGCCCAACTCCCTCCTAAAGCCTCGAGCGCATGAACTCGAGAACTTTGGGTACCAACTTTTCCATTTTTTTGCACGGAAGCCAGACCAGGGCCAAGTTCAATCTCCGGCCGTGGACTGATGGTTGTGGGAAATACCCTGGGGCGAGAGGGCTTCCCGGCTTCTCCGAAGGCCAGCTGTGTCCTGGCCCGCCGGGCGAAGAGCGGCGGTGGCCAGGCTCCGCGCCCCTCCATCGGGGCCCCGACTCCCCCGGGGGTGGCGCTGCGGCTCCCTTCCGGCCCCGGCCTCCTCCCCTGCCACACGGCCCCACCCCGCACGAGCGAGTCTGTAAAACCGCGGACCGCTCGGCCACGCGGGGCCTGGCTGGGTAGCGCTGGCTCTGCGCCAGGCACCGTCTGCGGGCTGGCCCGTGCGGGGCGGGGCCACCTCCCTCCGCCCCTTCCCGGTCTGGCGCGCGCGGTGTGTGTGGCGGGGTGGGAGGGGGGGCCTGCCGGGGACTCCTCCCCTGGTGGTCGCCGCGCCTAGGCCAATGAGCGCGCGGGGATCCGCGATGGAGGCTGGGGCGACCGGGAGCGCCGGGGACCCCCGCCGCCGCCGCCGCGCCCCCGTGCCCCGGAGCCCTTGGGTCTGGAGAGGGGCCGAAGGAGGCGCGGCGCCCGCTCTGGGCATGGAGGCGCCTCTGGCCAGAGCGGGCCACGCGAGCTGCGCTCCGCGCCGCCGCCGCGCCTCGAAGTTTGCCGGCTGACTCGGAAAGTTGCGCTCCGGCTCTGTCGCCGCTCCGCATCCGACCTCCGGGCCGGCCCCAGCTCGCCGCCGCCGCCGCCGCCGCCGCCCTCCGCGGGGCCCCGGCCCCGCCGCCGCCCGCAGCCCCGCCTGCCGGGGGCATGTGAGCCGCGGTCTCCCCTAGAGGCCGGGCGGGCTGCACCGGCCCCGGTGCCTCCGGAGGCAGCGTGAGGGCGAGGGGCACGCCCCGGCCCCAGGCAGCAGGGGCCGCCATGGGCATCCAGGGCATGGAGCTGTGCGCCATGGCCGTGGTGGTACTGCTGTTCATCGCCGTCCTCAAGCAGTTCGGCATCCTGGAGCCCATGTCCATGGAAGGTAACGCGTGGCCTCCCGCCCCTTGGCGGCCCTGCGCCGGGGGCCGGCGGTCAGAGGGGAGAGAGCAGCACTTGCGCTCCGGGGTGCGGGTGCCCAGGTCCACCCGGCGAGGGGCGGCCCTCGGGGACGCTGTGCTCTGCGGCCCTGCCCGCCTCGGCCACCGCCCCCTCCTGGCTCCGGAGGGCTGGTCTGGATCTAAGGGCGCATAGAGGGCTCAGACTCTGAAAAGCCCCAGAGGGGGTGCAGCCGCGGTCTTCGAGATGAGATGGGTGTAAGCGAGATCCCGGGAGAAGCCTTGAGCTGGCATCCCCGGCTGTCCTAGGCCCGCCGGTCCGAGCCGCCCCCGGTGAGCTTGGCGCCCGGCGGTGGGAGGTGGCAGAGGGTGAAGATAGCAGGGACGACCCTCAGCCCAGGGCGTGTAACTGCAGCAGCGAGTAACACAAAACCTCTGTCTCGTGATGAGGCCGGCCCTTCACCGGTAGCCCACATCCAGTCCCCTTTCCCCAGGCAAGACTCAGGAATGGGTAACCAACCCTCAGGCGCCTCTGTTTTTGTCCCAATAAATATTAACCGAGGAGACAGACAAGCTCTTAAATCAGACCCTGATGGTGTCCCTGGGGCCCTTGACGGGTAGGTACCCTTAAGAGTTGCCTCCGGTCCCAGTACCTCCCACCCTCTGGGCAGGTCAGGAGAGGAAGCCGCTCCAGGGCACATCCATTGTGAAGGGGGACCTTGACCCACCAGGGCTGTAACTCATCCTCTGTGTCCTGTTCCTCTGGACTGTGGGGAAGGGGCTGGCCAGTCTTCTTTCCGTCACCTGTGCGCCCCTGCGGTCCTCAGGGGAGGATGGGCATCTTGCCTGCCTCAGCACTCCACTGACCTTGCCAGGCTCCAGCTCCTGGGACTAAAACCCAGAGGCTCAGGGAGGGGAGGAGCGAGAAACTGCCCTTGCCTCTGGACGTCCAGCACACCCTCTGGCCTAGGGATGTGCCCCCCAACCCCCTGCAAAGGGCTGCTGAGGGCAGGAAGGGGCCCAGGGGCCAGGAAGCAAGGCCCGGCTTGATTCAGAGCCCAGGTCTGACTTGTTAGCTGAAGTCCGTGGCCATGCGCCCTTCAGAAGGCATTGAGCTGCTTCACACCTTTTCAAGGTGAGTTCAGGAGACCCTGAGAGAAGGGACTTGCTGAAGGTGGTTCTCAGAGGTGCCATCTTGAACTTTACATCGTAGCTGGGGGAGACAGGCTTCCCTGGTGGCTCAGATGGTAAAGAATCTGCCTGCAATGCAGGAGACCGGGGTTTGATCACTGGGCCAGGAAGATCCCCTGGAGAAGGGCATGGCAACCCACTCCAGTATTCTTGCCTGGAGCATCCCATGGACAGAGGAACCTGGCGGGCTACAATCCGTGGAGTCAGAAAGAGTTGGAGCTACTGAGCGACTTTCACTGGGAAGATAATTGCCCAAACTGGGCCTGCACTTGGCTGGATGGATACTGGCCCTGGCAGGAAGAGTCTGTGACAGGCACCTCCATGGGAAATGCAGGTAGGGGTAGGGGGCATCTCACCCAGTGGTGCCCTCAGAGCCCATGCCCCCTGCATGCACTAGCACACCCACATCCCCTACCTCGCCCCACCTGGAGTCCATAGTAGGCAGGGGGGTATTTGGTACTCAGGAATCTGAGGCCCTACATTACTCTTCCTCCATTTCTTGGGCCCTCCTGGGACCACCAAGGCCTGGGAGCACCAGCCAGCCTCACTCTACTTTTTATTGACACTATAGAGTCTTCTTAAGGGAGCCTTGCATGCTTGTGGTTCTGGGAGCTTGAAGTTTACCTTTGCGATTTTAAGAAGGGATTTGTTCACAGGGTGGGTCAGACGTGTCAGAGCACAGGTGGTTTATTCGGCTTACTGTGGAGCCCACTTCTGGCTCTTATCAGTTTGTCTCTTTTGGTACATCTGTCCACTCATGCCCTTTGACTTCTGGGGTCTCGATGCGGTGGGAGGTGCATGGAGCCTCAGAGTCAGCCAGAGATCCCTGAGCTCGGACCTCCTATCACCCACACATACCGGCTGTAAAGCCCCTTAACCTGTTTGAGCTTTGGCCTGACTGTCTATAAAGGGAGGCCAATAATAATGCCTGCCCGAAGGGCTGCAGCAGACTTTGAACTAGTTGAGTGAAGGTGCTAATGCCCTCAGGATCATTCTTGGTGTGTAGTAAATGCCCAAACTTTGTGAACCATGGCTATCACCAATAATTAGAGGATGATTACTGTTAATAGCAGAATTGAGTCACGGTTGAAAACATCCTCTCACTCAGATCAGCCACCTCTTCCTATGTCAGAAGGGAGTTCTGAGTACCAGATGGTCCATGTTGATGGCAATGATGCCGGCTAAGTGCCTGGAAGGGCCCATTGGCCAGGCAGTGCCTAAGGGACTGTCATGGGCTGTGAGGAGCCCAGGCCCTTGGGCCCCAGCCTGGATGTGAGCTGGCACTGCGAGAAGAGGGCGCCCCCCAAGAATACGTGCACTTAATTGGATGTTGTCTCTTGTCCTCTTTGAGCCTCTGTAGCTCTCATCTGTAAGAGACCAGAGTTATGGTGCCCTTGGGGATTGTTAGGAACTAATGGATTTGAGTTCTGGGGACACAGGCTTCTAGAAGTAGATGCAGAAGTTGAAAGACCTTCCTGTCTGTCCAACCAGTCTCTGTCTCTAGGCGACTCCATTGACGGGGAGTTCCAGCCTGGCTTGGCCACTAGCTCACTGGGCGACTTTGGTGCGTCAAGCCTTCTTGAGGCTCGGTCTCCCGGATTCCCAGGTTGCTCGGTGGTAAAGAAACTGCCTGCAGTGCAGGAGGTGCGGGTTCGATCCTTGGGTCGGGAAGATCCCCCAGAGAAGGAAATGGTGATGCACTCCAGTGTTCTTGCCTGGGAAATCCCATGGACAGAGGAACCTGGCAGGCTACAGTCCATGGGGTCGCAGAGTCTGACATGGCTTAGCAACTTAACAGCAACAAGAAAATGAGGATACTAATAGAATGTTTCCCCCTGTACACCTCGCTGCCGTCTATGGGGTCGCACAGAGTCGGACACGACTGAAGCGACTTAGCAGCAGCAGTGCACCCCCAGGGGTGTGGTGAGCTGAAGCACCTTGAAAAAGTTACCGACGGGACACAAATCTAAGCGGATCTCATGAGTGTGGACACCCTGGTGAAAAGTGAGCCTGGACCGGTAAGCTTGGTGCTCACTGGTAAGGCTGGCTTGGCCCAGACACCGGACTTTGTCGTCCACATCTGTGGCCCAAGGCTTGACTTGGGCTGCTGCCTGTCTTATCTCAGTCCACATTTTCCAAGTTCTAACTAGTAGCTCTCAACTGAGAGCAGTTTTGCTCCTCAGTGGACATTTGGTGGTGTCTGGAGGTGTTCTGGATTGCCACAACTGATGGGGAGGGTACCAGGGGCATCAAGTGGGTAGAGACCAGGGATGCCGCTAAACATCACGCAAGGCCCAGGCAGCCCCTCACCACAAAGGATGCTCAGGCCAAGGGACTGGCGGTCCAGTGGCTAAGACGCCGTGCTCCCAGTGCAGAGGGTGTGGGTTCAATCCCTGGTCAGGGAGCTGAGATCCCACATAGCACGAAGTGTGGCCGCAAAGTAAAAAAAAAAAAAATTGTAAAAGAATGCTCAGACCCAAATGTCAGTGGTAAAGTTGAGAAACCTTGTTTTAGAAGGAGCACTGGCCAGGGGCTCGGAGAGCTGCCTTTCAGCTCTGACGTGGCCCCTGACATGCTGATATAACTTGGGAAAATCACTATTCCTGTCTGAGCTCCGCTTCCTTGTCTGTAAGTGGGAGCCTCATCTATCAGTGGGGAATGGGATTAGAAGCACCCTCTCCCCCTGGGAACTCCCCCTGACCCTTCTGGATCCCTGCCCCAGGGTTGTATTAGATGACACTGTCCTGGAATTTTCTGTATCCCTGTCCCCACTTACGGTGACCCCTCCAAAGGCTGCAAGCACTTGTGTCCATACACTTGTGGCCCCAGGGTGTGCCCAGCACTGCAAGCAGCAGGTATGGAGTCTAGATAAATCATATGCCATGTTCAGCCATACTTACGGGGCACCCATTGTATACCAGGCTGGAACACCAGAAATGCCGGGTCTTGGCCCTCCCCGTAGGGTGGCCCTGGGAGACACCCTCAGAGGGGAGGTCCCTGTGGATGGGGTGGAGGCAGAGCTGGCAGCTTGTGGGGGCCTGCGTAGATGGGTGAGGAGAAGAGTGGGAGGGGAAGGATGGGGAGTGCCCACGTGGAGACAGCCTCCTCCGGGGTTTGGTCTGCCTGTGGGCAGAGCCAGTGCCCCCTCGGCCAGTTCCGACATGTTCCAAGTGTTGGGCTGGTCATGCCCATTCACTGCAGGAAGGCGCTGCAGCGCCAAGGGCAGGCTGACCAACCTCTGGGTTCAAGAGGGATTGGAACCAGCAAGTGTGGACAGAGCAGCTTGGAGCTTTGCTGCAAAGGGGAGTGAAGCCGGATACTGGCTGGCAGGGAAGCGTTGTAGTGCAGAGCCTCACAGGGGTGCCAGGGCAGCCAGGTGGGGGGTGGTCATACACGGGGCTGCCCGTCGCCCAGTACCTTGTGTCCTTAGCTCAAAGGACTGAAGACTCGGAGCCACCCGTCCCTAGCCCCTGCAGGCAGGGCTGTGTTGAGTGGGGTCACGGGACAGGGACTAAGGCTTTTACTCAACGGGAAGAAAGCCTGGTTCGTAACCTGTCAGACCATGGTACGACTTTGCGTGTGTAATGTGTCACTTCAGTCGTGTCTGACTCTTTGCAACCCTATGGACTGTAGCCCGCCAGGCTCCTCTGTCCATGGGATTCTTCAGGCAAGAAACTAGAGTGGGTTGCCATGCCCTCCTCCAGGAGATCTTCCTGACCCAGGGATCGAACCCACATCTCTTACATCTCCTGCATTGTCAGCGAGGTTCTTTGCCACTAGCGCAAACAACCATGGAATATTCAACCATAAAACAATTTTCTTTTAAAGCCTTATGCTTTCATGCCTTTGACAAAATGCTTGTTTGATAAAGAGGTGAAATCTGTATTGCTGATCCCCTGGTTATCACGAATACTTGATGGAGAGGGGATGCTCCCAGACTAGCCCTTGGAGAGGGAGGGGGAGGGCTGAGCACAAGGGGGCCTGTAGAGGCAAGCTAGCTTCATGGTTTTGCCGAACAGGGCTACTCAGCGTGGTGAGGAAAGCCGTGCGGGTGGTTGTTTAGGCCCAGGACAGCCTTGCCCTGGTCCACTTGGTAGCCAGGGTCAGTGGCTTCCTTCTTGACACCTCTCGCCAGTCTCTCCTCTCTATGTCACTCTGTTTGACACCCGAGGCCAGAGAGGCCATTCTGGAATGGAGATCAGACAAGCCCTTCCCTCTCCTTGGCTCTTAGGTGGTTCTCTTGCTCACATACCCCTTGGCATACCCTGAACCCCCTCCCCGGGGTGCCCTTTGACCCTGTTGTCATTGTACCTGATTCTTGGAATATCGCTTCTCTCTGATTCCTCACCCATCCCCTGCCCAACAGGTGTAAGCAACAGGGAATGTTGCTTCAAGAGATAGGCCCAGCCTGGAGACATTAAAACTGACACCCAAGGGACTTCCCTTGTGGTCCAGTGGCTGACACTTCTTGCTTCCCAATGCAGGGGGCCCAGGTTTGACCCCTGGTCGGGGAGCTAGATCCATGTGTCACAACTAGAGCATCCCACATGCTGCAGCTAAGACCTGGTGCAGCCAAATTAAAAAATAAAGTTGACACCCCAGTCAGTAGTTCATGGACCCACCCAAGAAAACAGAGCTGTGAGGGATCCAACCCAGCGTATGTTACAGGGCACCTCCCTCACTGCGTGGGGCCCTGTTCCAGACTGGGTGAGCTGTGAGCAGACAGGAGGGCCAATTGGCTTGTTCTCCTTGAGCTGCCATAACATAGACTGTAGCCCGCCAGGCTCCTCTGTCCAGGGGATTCTCCAGGCAAGAGTACTAGAGTGGGTTGCCATGTCCTCCTCCAGGGGATCTTCCTGCCCCAGGAATCAATTCTGGGTCTCTTGCATTGCAGGTGGATTCTTTACCATCTGAGTCACCAGGGAAGCCTAATAGAATATCAGACCAGGGACCTTAACAACAGAAATGTATTTTCCCACAATTCTGGAGGCTAGAAGTCCCCAGTCAAGGTGCCAGCAGAGTTGGTTTCTGGTGAGGCCTCTCTTCTCCGCACGTAGACAGTCACCTTCTTGCTGTGTCCTCACGTGTCTTTTCCTTCCCCTCCTTTTGGAAAGGAAATCACTCTTCATCCTCTTATAAGGTCACCAAATCCTTTTGGATTAAGACCCCACCTTAATTAGGATTTCATTTAACCTTCAGTTCAGTACAGTCGCTCAGCCGTGTCTGACGCTTTGCAACCCCATGAACCGCAGCATGCCAGGCCTCCCTGTCCATCACCAACTCCCGGAGTTTACTCAAACTTATGTCCATTGAGTTGGTGATGCCATCCAACCATCTCATCCTCTGTCATCCCCTTCTCCTCCTGCTCTCAATCTTTCCCAGCATCAGGGTCTTTTCCAATGAGTCAGCTCTTCGCATGAGGTGGCCAAAGTATTGGAGTTTCAGCTTCAGCATCAGTCCTTCCAGTGAACACCCAGGGCTGATCTCCTTCAGGATGGACTGGCTGGATCTCCTTGCAGTCCAAGGGACTCTCAAGAGTCTTCTGCAACACCACAGTTCAAAAGCATTAATTCTTCGGCACTCACCTTTCCTCACAGTCCAACTCTCACATCTATACATGACCACTGGAAAAACCATAGCCTTGACCAGACGGACCTTTGTTGACAAAATAATGTCTCTGCTTTTTAATATGCTGTCTAGGTTGGTCATAGCGTTCCTTCCAAGGAGTAAGCATCTTTTAATTTCATGGCTGCAATCACCATCTGCAGTGATTTTGGAGCCCAAAGAAATAAAGTCAGCCACTGTTTTCACTGTTTTCCCATCTATTTGCCATGAAGTGATGGGACCGGATGCCATGATCTTAGTTTTCTGAATGTTGACCTTTAAGTCAACTTTTTCACTCTCCTGTTTCACTTTCATCAACAGGCTTTTTAGTTCTTCTTCACTTTCTGCCATAAGGGTGGTGTCATCTGCATATCTGAGGTTATCAATATTTCTCCCGGCAATCTTGATTCCAGCTTGTGCATCCTCCAGCCCAGCGTTTTCTCATGATGTACTCTGCATATAAGTTAAATAAGCAGGGTGACAATATACAGCCTTGACGTACTCCTTTTCCTATTTGGAACCAGTCTGTTGGTCCATGTCCAGTTCTAACTGTTGCTTCCTGACCTGTATACAGGCTTCTCAAGAGGCAGGTCAGGTGGTCTGGTAGTCCCATCTCTTGAAGAATTTTCCACAGTTTATTGTGATCTACACAGTCAAAGGCTTTGGCATAGTCATAAAGCAGAAATTGATGTTTTCTTGGAACTCTCTTGCTTTTTCAATGATCCAGGGGATGTTGGCAATTTAATCTCTGGTTCCTGTGCCTTTTCTAAAAGCAGCTTGAACATCTGGAAGTTTACGGTTCACATATTGCTGAAGCCTGGCTTGGAGGATTTTGAGCATTACTTTACTAGCGTGTGAGATGAGTGCAATTGTGCCGTAGCTTGAGCATTCTTTGGCACTGTCTTTCTTTGGGATTGGAATGAAAACTGACCTTTTCCTGTCCTGTAGCCACTGCTGAGTTTTCCAAACTTGCTGATATATTGAGTGCAGCACTTTCACAGCATCATCTTTCAGGATTTGAAATAGATCAACTGGAATTCCATCACCTCCACTAGCTTTGTTCATAGTGAAGCTTCCTAAGGCCCACTTGACTTCACATTCCAGGATGTCTGGCTCTAGGTGAGTGATCACACCATTGTGATTATCTGGGCCGTGAAGATCTTATTTGTACAGTTTTTCTGTGTATTCTTGCCACCTCTTCTTAATATCTTCTGCTTCTGTTAGGTCCATACCATTTCTGTCCTTTATTGTGCCTCTCTTTGCATGAAATGTTCCCTTGGTATCTCTAATTTTCTTGAAGAGATCTCTAGTCTTTCCCATTCTATTGTTTTCCTCTATTGCTTTGCATTGATCACTGAAGAAGGCTTTCTTATCTCTCCTTGCTACTCTTTGGAACTCTGCATTCAGTTGGGTATATCTTTCCTTTTCTCCTTTGCTTTTTACTTCTCTTCTTTTCACAGCCATTTGTAAGGCCTCCTCAGACAGTCATTTTGCTTTTGTGTGTTTTTTTTTTCTTTTAACATTTAACCTTAAGTACCTCCTAAAGACCTTGTCACACTGGGGATTAGGGCTTCATCATAGGAGTTGTGGGTGGAGGGGGAAGTGCTTCCCTGGCGGCTCATGGATAAAGAACCCACCTGCCCGTGCAGGAGATGCCGGTTCAATCCCTGGTCAGGGGAAGGTCCCACCTCCCTAGGAGCAACTGAGTCCATGCCCCACAACTACTGAGCCTGTGCTTCAAAGCCCAGGAACTGCAACTAGTGAACCTGTGTGCCTTGACTGCTGTAGCCCACACACCCCAACTAGAGAGTAGCCCCACCTTGCCCCAACTTCATTGCTGCTGAGGGGAACAGTATTGAAGACCCAGCACAGCCAAAAATTAATGTTATTTTTTTTTAAATTGGGCTTCCACAATGGCTTAGCAGTAAAGAATCTGCCTGCCAGTGCAGGGAACATGGGAGACTGGGATTTGATCCCTGGGTTGGGAAGATCCCCTGAAGCAGAAATGGCAACCCACAGTGTTATTGCCTGTAAAATCTAATGGACAAGGGAGCCTGGAGGGCTGCAGTCCCTGGGGTTGCAAAGAGCCAGACAGGCATGCATGCAATAATAGTGCAATTAAAACAAAACCAAAACATATGAATTGTGGAAAGAGACAAAATTCTGTCCATCACACCAGTAAACAAAGAAATATGTATATACCAGGAAGTCATGGCCAAATGAAGAAAGTAAAACAGATGAGGGAAGACAGGAATGGTGGCGCGCATGACACCCTGGAGGAGGTAACAGTCAAGCCGAGGAAAGCAGGAAGTGTGGATTCCAAGGGAGAGCATTCAAGCCAGAGAGGACAGCAACGGATGGGCCTGGTGGGTTTGAGCAGGGGCAGCATGGCTGAATCCAGAGAGCGGTGTAGGGAGGGACCCAGGAGATGAGGTCAGAGCTGGGGGGCAGGGAGCACAGTTATTGGCCATTTACGGACTTCTGTGTTTATACTCTGAGCCTGGGGGAGGCTGTTGCACAGAGGGGGCCTGAGGATATGTTTTCAGCAGCTTCCTCCAGCCCTATTTGGAAAATAGACCAGCAGGATGCAGGGCAGAAGCAGGAAGACAAGGCAGGAGAGATGGTTGCCGGGGAGGGCCAGGGGAGGTGGGAGGGGGGCTCAGAGGCAGGTGCAGGTTGAGGGGAGTGCTGGCAGGATTTGCAGGGGCTGAGGGCTGGGAGGAAGGTCTGTGCCCAGGCTTTTGGTGAGAGCATCCACAGGGTGGGGTTGCCATCAACTGAGCCGGGGAAGGCTGTGGGTGGAGTGGGTTTGCAGGGGGAGATTAGGAGCTCAGTTTGGGTTTGGTCCGTCTAAGGACCTCCTGGGTGTCCACTTGCAGGTGGTAAGCAGGCAGGTGAGTCCGGAGCTCGGGAAGAAGTTAGCCCACATCTCCTGACTGAGGCTTGGCTCTGTAAGGAACTTGCTGATTTTGCAGGTTCATTGGGTGTAACTTTTTTTTCTCATCTTTCTCAGATGCATTTTTCTTACTCATGATTTTAAACACCGATGTGCATGTTTATTAGCTTTTCCTGTTTCCTTATCTGTCAATTTCCTGTGTGTATCCTGTAACTGTTTCTCCTGGGGTAGCTGTGCTTATTTTCCAAGTCACCATTGGTTCATCCAGACCAAAGGTGTTTTCTCTCTCGCCCCTCTCTTGCTCTGGGGGCTCTAATTACTTTTAAATATTTTAATTAACCTGTACTAAATGCATTATGGGCTTCCCCGATGACTTGGTGGGTAAAGAATCCATCTGCGATGCAGGTGACCCAGGAGACTTGGGTTCCATCCCTCGGTCAGGAATACCCGCCAGAGGAGGGCATGGAAACCCCCTCCAGTATTCTTGCCTGTAAAATCCCATGGACAGAGGAACCTGGCGGGCTACAGTCCATGGGGTCACAGAGAGTCAAGCACAACTGAGTGACCAAGAATGTTAACATAACACATTAAATGCATATGTGAGGATGGATATATATATTCGATATGTGAGTCACCAAGAATAATATAATGATCCCTAGTGAACCCATTCTCCCCCTAGAACTAGAGCATCACCAGCCTGCCTCTCTGAGTCCCTCTCTTCTCCCACCTTTAGAAGTTGCTACCAGCATTTGTCGTTCCTAATTTTTTTGTTCTTATTCATAATGTTATCTCTTGTGTCTCCCTGTGAATATATTGTTTGAATTATATATTATTCTTGAATTTTTTCTTTTTCTTTTTCTTTGGCTGCACTGCATGGCATGTGGGATCTTAGTTCCCCAATCAGGGGTCACACCCATGCCCTTTGCAGTGGAAACATGGAGTCCTAACTACTGGACCACAAGGGAATTCCCCTTGGTTTTGAATCTTATACCAAAAAAAAAAAAAAAAAATTGCAATCATGGTCTCCTAAGACTGTTTTTTCAGCTACACTGCTTCTAAGACTTACCCACATTGCTCTGTGTTATAGGTCATTCATTTTTCACTGCAGTGTAACTTTTCCTCCCGTGGGGGCACAATCTATTTATCTGCTCTGTTTCCATGGACATTTGGTTGATTCAGGCTATCATTACTGTGGAGTCCTCTAGGGACCCCTGGGCAATGATTTTCTCTGACATGTATACCCCAGGGAGGATTACCGTGCCCTAAGATTTGTTGTGTGTGCTCAGCCATGTCCGACTCTTTGCGACCCCATGAACTGTAGCCTGCCAGGTTCATCTGTCCAGGGGATTCTCCAGGCAAGAATACTGGAGTGGGTTGCCTTTTCTAAGGTATGCAGATGTGAACATGCAAGTGGTTTTCCACAGTGGTTGTACCAATTTACACAGTCACCAGCATGTTTAAAAAATGACCATTGATCTATTCCTCTCCTGTGACTCTTCTTATTTCATTATTATTGTTTCTTGTCAATCAGAAGGTGTGGTCTTCTCATCGTAATTTTCACTTCCTGTTCGTTGAGGAGGTTGTGCTGTCTTTCACGTCCTTATTCATTTCTCTGGTTTCCTTTTCCAATGTTTATCAGTTCTAGACATTCTTCTTTCATCGGCTGTAAATATTGCCTGCTGTCTCCTCCCATTGTGTCAGGCATTCCTCACTGGTCATGGTGCCCTTTGTTGAACAGAAGTCCTTTGATGTGATGGAGTTCATCAATTTTTGTCCTTTCTGGTTTGAAGTTTTAAGAAATCTTCCCCAACCTTTAGGTTGGCAAGATACTATTTTACATTTTATTTTTATTTATTTATTTATTTATTTATTTATTTATTTATTTTTGGCTGCACTGGGTCTTTCTTGCTGGAAGTGGGCTTCTCTAGTTGCAGCAAGCAAGGGCTACTCTCTTGTTGGAACTTGCAGGCTCTAGAGCTTTGGCTCAGTAGCTATGGCATGCAGGCCGAGTTGCTCCATGGCATGTGGTATGTGGGATCTTCCCAGACCAGGGATCAAACACATGTCCCCTGCATTGGCAGGCAGATTTTTAACCACTAAACCACCAGGAAAGCCCTACATTTTATTTTAACTCTAGAGCTCACTTTTCACGTTTTATCTTTAGTTAATCTGGAGCTCGCTTTTGCACGTGGTATTTATTTTCTTTATATGATGATTTATTTTCTTTATATGATGAGTCAGTTTTCCTAACGCCGTCTATTATACTGAACAACTGGCCTTTCCCCGAAGCTTCTGGGAAGGTCCCGCTATACCTCAGCCTCTTTTTGAGCTCTCTGGTCTGTTTGCTAGTGTGTCTGTCTGTTCTTGTACCAAGCACACAATTTTTATTACAGTAATTATAAATGTTTTAGTGTATAATAGGGAAAACTCTCTCTTTACTCTTCCTTCCTAGATTCTTATGGATTTTTAAATTCTTTATTATACATTTCAGAGTAAATTTATCAAAGTCCTCAAAAATTCAACTGGATTTTTGATTGAGATGGTGTTGAATTTATAATTTATTACAGGAGAAATAGCATCTTTATAATGTTATTATAATCATATCTAAGATGGAACGTCTTATTTATTCAGATTAGCTTTCTTTATAGAGGTTCTTTGAGTTTTGGTTAATACTTCAATACTTTTTAGTTTTTATTTCTATTATGAGTGTTATTTTTATTGTATTTTCTAGGTGGTTATTACTGGTGTAGAAAATTGCTATTGATTTTCATAAATTAATCTCACATCTGACAACCTACACTGAACTCTCGTGTATATTGATTCTTTTGGTCCCTGTAGGGACCATGTCGTCTATAAATAGTGTTAATTTTATCTTATACTTCCCAACTCTTACACTGTTTGGGGTTTTTCTGTTTGTTTTTTTCCTTTTTCAAAATTTCCTTAGAGTATTGGCCAGACATCAGTTAGTGGTAACTGTGGCCAACCTTGGCTTGTCCCAAATCTTAAAGAAAATGTGTGTGAGCCTTTGCCATTAAACCTAGTATTTTCTGTAAAGAAATACTTGTTTTACAAATATAAGCCACATCAAGTTTATAAAGTTCCCTTATAAAGTTCCTAGTTTGCTAAGAGTTTTTGCTTGTTTATTTTAATTATAAATAGATGTGGATGTTTATCAAATGCTTTTTCTGTATTAGGATTTTCATATGATTTTCTCTCCTTACACTCTTACAGATAAAACCGTGTTAATCCTGGTGTACTTTTTTTTTTTTTTAATTTCAGTTGGATTAATTTACCTAATGTGGTTTAAGATTTTGCATCTATGTTCAAAAGTGAAATGGGCACATAATTTTCTTTTTGTTCATTTGTTTTTCCAGCTGTATTACGCCATAATTAACACCTAACATTATGTAAGCTTATGTAAAGATCACCCACAATAAAGTTAGCTGATGCATCCATCACCTCGAATAATTACCATTTTTTTGTGTGGTGGTGGTGGTGAGAACATTGGAGAATTACTCCCCAGTGGTTAAGAATACAGCTTGCAATGCAGGGGACACAGGTTCGATCCCTGGTCGGGGAACTAAGATCCCACATGCCTTTCGGAACAGCTAAGTCTATGCATTGCAACTACTGAAGCCTACGAGCTCTGAAGCCCACACTGAAACTAAGACGCAATGCAGCCAATAGTTACTTAATTACTTAATTTAAAAAATAATTTTAAAAGATCTATCCCTTAGCAACTTTCAAGGGTACAGTACAGTATTGCTAACTATAGTCACCGTACTGTAGCTTAGATTCCCCAGAACTTATCCGTCTCACACTCGGAAGCTGGTACCTTTGACCAACATGTCTCCACCCCTGCCCTCTGCTTCCTGGCAACCGCCAGCCTACGCTCAGTTTCCTTGAGTGTGGCTTTTTTAGGTTCCACATATAACTGAGATCATGCAGCATTCGTGTTTTAGACTTCTTCACTTAGCGTGATATCCTCAAAGTTCACCCGTGTGGTCACTGTGCTTTTCGTTCTCACGCTGTCCTTGTATGACTGAGGAGTCTAGATGACTCTACTGGTCACTGGACTAGCAATACGGAGATCACTGGCGATCTAAGAAAAGCAGTTTGCTTGCAATGGCCGGGCACAGGCCCTGCAGAAGTAAGATCAAGGGAGACTAAGAGGAGAGGAGGTGAAGATGGTGAGTTAAAGGAGAGAAAAAAGCAACGGCTTGAGAGGAAAGTAGGGTCAATGGAGCTTTGGTTTCCGTATTTTCAGTGAAAGAACCCGCCTGCCAATGCAGGAGACATGAGTCACGGATTCAATCCCTGGGTTGGGAAGATCCCCTGGAGGAGGGCAAGGCAACCCACTCCAGTATTCTTGTCTGGAGAATCCCATGGACAGAGGAGCCTGGCGGGCTATAGTCACACGACTGAAGCGACTTAGCACGTGATTCTTACTGGTGTGCAGTGGTGTTTCATCGTGGCTTTAATTTGTATTTCTTTAATTGGATATGGTGTTAAACATCTTTCTCATGCTTATTTGCCATCTGTGTATCCTCTATGGTGAAGTGTTTGATCAGGTTTTTTTTTTAACCCATTTATTGATGTTAATTTGAGTTGTACTTTTTCTTACAGATAAATTTTGAGAGTTCTTTATATATTCTGAACATCCTTTGTTAGAAGTTTGATTTGCAGATCTGTAGTTTCCCTTTCGATTTATCAATGTCTCTTACAGAGCAAAACTTTTCTTATTAAGAAGTACAGTTTTTCAATGTTTTCTTTTATAAGTGCCTATTGGTGCCATGTCTAAGAACTCTTTGCTAAATCCAGGCCATAAAGACTTTCTCCTATTTTTTTCCTAAAAGTTTTATAGTTTTACATCTGGCTTTTAAAAATGTATGCTCCATTTTGAGTTAATTTTTGTATAAGAAATAAGATTTAGGTCAAAGTTCATTTTTGAAAAGTTCATGGATGTCCAATTTTTCTAGCACCATTTGTTGAAAAAAATTAAACTTTTTCCATTGATTGCTTTTGCACATTTGTGAAAAGTCATCTCAGTCATATTTATGTGGATGTGTTTCTGGGTTCCCCATTTTGCTTCACTGATCTGTGTGTCTGTCTTTTCTCCAACGCCACATTTTCTTCATTATTATAGCTTTATAATGTCTTGAAATCAGGTAGACTGATTTCTACCACTTTTTTTCTTTTATCTAATCTATTTATCTGCCTTTCACATAAGTTTTAGAATCACTGTGTCTATATCAACAACAAAAAATTGTCCTGGGATTTTTACTGGAATTATGTTCAATCTGTAAATCATTTTGAAGATAACTGACATCTTTATAACGCTGAGAACACAGTGTGTCTCATTACTTATTTAAATCTTCTGTGATTTCTTTTATCAGCATTTCGTAGTTTTCAATATACAGATTATGTGCATGTTTTGTTAGATTGTTTTAGCTATTTATTTTTACATTTTATATTATCATTTTATTGTTTATTATTATCATTTAATATTATTTATATTTTATGTTTTTATATAATTATATAAAATATATATTTTTATATAAAATATATTTTATATATAAATTTTATACATATATAAATAAATATATATAAATTTTATATAAAATATACATAATATATATAATATAATTATTTATATTTTAAATATTTTTATCTATTTTCCCTACTTCACTTATGGGCTGGGTGATTGTAATTAGTATAACAAGTTTTTAGAATTTTGGTTTCCAATGGTACATTGTTGATCAATAGACATGTAACATTTTTTTTCATATGGACCATTTTTTGAAATTATATATTTATTTATTTTTGGCTACACTGGGTCTTTGTTGCTGCATACAGGTTTTCTATAGAACTGTGATTGATTTTTGTATTGACTTGGTATCCTGTAACCTTGCTAATCTCATTTATTAGAGGATTTTTTGGTATGTTCTTTGAAACTGTCTGCATGGATAATTATGTCATCTGTAAATAGGGATAGTTTGGGTTTCTTCTTTCTCATCCATGTCCATGTGACCCTGCTGTCCATTTTGATGTGTTGTGATTAAATAAAAGATCTGGTCCCTACCCTACAGACAGAGAACTTGAAATGTGACTTTCTACTCAAATGTGAGTTAAGCCCGGACACGAAATGCAGCCAAGCGGCAGTGTGATGAGCAAGAGGGGGGCCTTCGCGTTCCTGGGGGAAATCAGGGAGGGCTGCATGGAGGAGGTGGTCCAGGAGTTGGGTCTTAAAGGTCGAGGTGCCCTGTAACTTGTCTCTGTCTTTTTCCTTTCCACCTCCCCTTGTTTAGTGCCTTTCCAGTACAAGACTCACTCCCACCTCCCACCCCATCCCACCACATGGCTGAGAGGGTGGGCATGCTCCAGGTGAGCCCAGCAGGGAGGGCCCATTTTGTGTGAGGAGCAGGGCAGCAGAGAGACCAGGGGGCACAACTGAGTGTGCTGTTACGCTGCAGCCCGGTCCATTTGTGCAGTGCACAGCCTGGGCAGCCGTACATGGTGGTCACACAAGGAGAGTCTCCCCACCCCTACTTCCACCCGGAGCCTGGCACCCACACTGGAGAGAGATGGGGGCAGGGCCACGTGTTCCACTCTCCTGGGTCTGTGTCCCCCTCCAGATAGCAGCGACAGTGAGCTGGAGCTGTCCGCAGTGCGCCACCAGCCAGAGGGGCTTGACCAGTTGCAGGCACAGACCAAGTTCACCAAGAAGGAGCTGCAGAGCCTCTACAGGGGCTTCAAGAACGTGAGTGCCCCACATCTCCCACCTCCAGGGCTGGCCCTGATCCCCCGGCTCTCCTGTTCTGGGCTCCAGGGTGCTGGCAGACCTTCTGGAAATTCCCCATGGCACAGTACATACCTCAGCGTCTTTATGGGGCTCATGTTTTGTGGGACAACTGTCTGGAGGGAGGGCCAGGGCCCAGAATCACTGTTCTGAAGGCACTACCTTTATGAGTGTCTCAGTACTGGTGCAGTGGAGGAACATGGGGACAGACCAACTTAGCGTGAGGGGTCCTGCCACCCCCTCCCGCCTACCCCTCCCATGATGCCCACTCCATTGGGCTTTCCCCTGCCTGGGGCTGGGGAGCCCAGCAGTGCCTTGCACAGCAGGCATCAGCCAAAGGGAAGAGAGAGGCCAGGCCCCCTGGAGTTGGGGTGCAGGGCAGGGTGGCTGGGGTCACTGAGAGGAGTCCCTTCCTACTGCAGGAGTGCCCCACAGGCCTGGTGGACGAAGACACGTTCAAACTCATTTACTCACAGTTCTTCCCTCAGGGAGGTGAGTCCAAGGCCCACGGTTCCTCCCGAAGTCCCTGCTTCCCTGTGGCTGCCCCACAAAGTGTGGGCTTCCGTTTTGTAGGGAGGGGACCCTCAGCCCCCCCACATCCTCCCCACCATTCCTTGCCTGGTGCTGCCTCCATCCAGTAGGAAGGGGGCACTCCAGCCCAGGACACAGTGGGAATGCCCAGTGGAGCAGCCTGGGGTTGGGACATGGGCGGCCGGGTGTCCTGGACACTCCCAGCCTCGCACTTGGTCTCCCTAGATGCCACCACCTACGCACACTTCCTCTTCAACGCCTTCGACGCCGATGGGAACGGGGCCATCCGCTTTGAGGTAGGTCCCTGTCAACCCCTCCCACATCCCCGGCTCCTGCATCTCCCAGACGTGGTACCACCCCCTCGGGGCCGTCCAGAGGCTCAGACGTGACCCTGGTGTCAGCGGCCCAATGGGTCACCCAGGAAACACATGGACTCCGTGTGGCTGGCCCTGGGCCTGATTGAAGTCAGGGTAATTCGAGTTTGCTGTCTGGCCATCCTATTCTCAGCCTTTCCTTCCAGCCCTGCCAAGCCACGGTGCACTGAGGTGGTAGTGACCCAATGGAAATTTGCATTTGAAAAGGGAGCGAGCTTTAACTAGAGGTCTGCACCCAGAATTTACCCCTTTGCCCCCAAACAGGCAGAGCATCCCTGCCTGAACAGGCTTGGGGATCATGCCAGCCACAGTGTGAGGCAGGCTTGTGCTCCCCACCACTGGGAAAGCAGCCCCCTGCCCCCAGGAGGGCCCTGCCTGGGCTCTGAGCAGGCAGCATGTGGGCCCCACCGACACCCGGCCACACAGCATCAGTTGAGAGAGGCCCCAACCGCGGAGCCCAGGCCCCTAAAAATAGCTGCAGGCAAAAAGCTGAAACCTCTTTGGAGAGGAAAACCTTGCTGAGAGCCGGGCTTAATCAATAACCACCCAGCTCGGCTTCCAAGGCCAAGGGCAGCTGACCGGAAAGTGAGAGAGAAAGCCCCTGCACCGGCCGGGGTAATAGCCCGAGATTCCGCTCAGCTTCCCTTTATGCTCGCATCCATCCAGCCTGGCTCGCTGACATCGGGCCGGGCGGGGCGGCCCAAGGGCATCGCCAGCTCTGTGACCACAGGGGCCCCACCCTCCCTGGACCACACTTGTAATGTGCCTGTGAACTCACAATGTTTTCAGCTTTTCTGTTTTCAGTTCTGCCTGCACATGGTAAAATTACAGTCGGTCCAAAGGAGTCAACAGGGAAAACTCACTGTCCTCCCTGGCCCCAGCCCAGCCTCCACCGTGACCAGGTCCTCGCGTGTCCTGGGAGAGGCAACCTGAGGCTCCTGGGAGGGAAGTGCCAGAAGCAGTTGGGTGGCCCGCCCAGCCAGGGCTTTGATGAGGGCTTCTCTTGTTCAGGGGTCGGATGACCAGACCGCGTAGCACGGCCCCGGCACGGTACCGGGTGTCAGGACGGTCTCTGGCAAGCTCCTGTGGCCGCTGCTCTCACCCTGGTCCCTTTGAAGCGGTCGATGGTGGGTCTTGCTGGGGGCACTGCAGTCGCTGAGTTGGGGGTGCTGGTGCTGATCCCCTTCTGCTCGGCACCTTAGAAGGTTGTGCATCTCTGGCATGAAATTAATTCCTCAGGTTCCTTCCAGGGAAGTTTATTTACCGTGACGACCTTCTTCCTTGTTCACCTTCAGGATCTTGATATCAGAGCTCTGCTCTAGGAAGCTTTTTTGGGGTGTACCTCTCAGGGACCTTCCACTGGGCAGGGCCTATTCCTGGGTGCACCACAGTGGGGACCCCTGTGGTCAGGAAGGATCTGGAGGGGATGGGGCGAGGGGACACTCAGCCCACCTCGCCGCTTCAGACCAAACGTCTCAACACGCCTGTGAAACCGAAAGTCAGGGGCCTTCCTTGGTGGTCCAGTGGTTAAGCATCCACCTTCCAATGCAAGAGACGTGGGTTCGATCCCTGGTCAGGAAACTCAGATCTCACATGCTGTGGGGCAACTAGGACCCAATGCAGCCAAAAATGAAAATAAATACATGAATATTTTATTTTTTTTATTTTTTGAATATTTTAAAACAAAACAAAGAACCCAGAAAGTCAGATCTGCTTATCAATATTTACAACGATTCAAATCCTTTTTGTATATTCTTGAGATAAGACACATGTTAAGTAGAGTTTACTGATATGGTAGCTATGACAAACCTAGACAGCATCTTAAAAAGCAGAGACAAAAAAAAGCAGAGACATCACTTTATGGATAAAGGTCTGTATAGTCAAAGCTATGGTTTTTCCCAGTAGTCATGTGCAGAAGTGAGAGCTGGACCATAAAAAAGGCTGAGCAGGGAAGAATTGATGCTTTGGAACTGTGGTGCTGGAGAAGACTCTTGGGAGTCCCTTGGACAGCAAGGAGATTAAACCAGTCCATCCTAAAGGAAATCAACCCCGAATGTTCATTGGAAGGACTCATTGGAAGGACTGATGCTGAAGCTGAAGCTCCAGTCCTTTGGCCACTTGATGCAAAGAGCTGACTCACTGATGCTGAGAAAAATTGAGGGCAAGAAGAGAAGGGTGAGACAGAGGATGAGATGGTTGGATGGCATCACCGTCTCAATGGACATGAGTTTGAGCAATATCCAGGAGGTAGTGAAGGACAGGGAAGCCTGGCGTGCTGCAGTTCGTGAGGTCGAAAAGTCGAACCTGACGTAGAGATAACAGCGACTGCAAAGTTGACGTGAACAGCCTTCTCTTGCACTGGGAAAATGAACTGATGTTTGAAATGGTGTTAAAATATTTTTTAATTAAAAGAACACTCTGGAAAGTACTAAATACCTGTAACTTACAAACACCCACTTTTGACGTAGTAAGTATACCTTAATCTCATGTGCGCTTCATGGGATTATATAGACTTTGTGGCCGTGCTGGGTCTTCACTGCTGCACAGACTTTTCTCTAGTTGTGGCGAGCAGGGGATACTCTGTACCTGCAGCCCACAGGCTTCTCATTGCAGAGGCTTCACTTGTTTCAGAGCGCGGGCCCTAGGCTCCTGGGCTTCAGTAGTGGTTGCAGATGGGCTCGCTAGTTGTGGTTCCTGGGCTCTAGAGCATAGGCGCAGCAGTTGTGTGCATGGGCTTAGCTGCTCCTTGGCCTGTGGGGTCTTCCTGGCAGGGACTGAACCCACGTATGTCACACTGGCAGGTGGATTCTTTACCACTGAGCTACCAAGGAAGCCCAGATTTCTTATCCTTTGTTAAAATATGTACACTCAGTGGACAAGTAATATCAAAGTATGTATATGCTATTTAAATATATATATCTAAATCTCAAAAAAATGAAACAAAAATAACACCATTTCTCCTTTCCTATATCTTCATTTTCTTCACTTATACACACACAAGACCTTCAGGCTCCAGTAGACTTATAGGGCGTGCTTTGGAAAAACAGCAATTACCACCTGCAGACACACCTCCTCTGTTTTAGCTGCCTGTCACTATCTGTCTCCTTGTTGCCTAATAGTATCCTTTTATTGCTGCTTCTCAGCTGCCCAGTTTAGATGCTGTCCCTTGGCTCTGCAGGAGTGAGGAGGTGGGTCTCCCACACACACACCCCTTGCCCATCCCCTGGCTTTCCAGAACTATGCAATTCAGATTGGATAAGCACTCTTGGTTTTCCCCGAATGTGAATTTGTTTCCCAGCTGAGCCTGTCAGTGAACTGTGATTACGTTTCCCTTGCCCACACAGATTTTTCTTTTGCCTACAGTTAACAGTCATTTGGCTGGTGTCTGGCATCACCAACTCGATGAATGTGAGTTTGAGCAAGCTCTGGGAATTGGTGATGGACAGGGAAGCCTGGTGTCCTTGGGGTCGCAAAGATTCAGACACGATTGAGTGACTGAACTGAACTGTGACCTTACCAGTAATTCACCCTTGACTCTTTTGCAGTCGTCTCAATGAACGTCTGCCTAGCCTCTGACCAGCTCCGTCATCCTGGTGCTGATGGTCCTCTGTGGACCTCTTCCCCTCTCTCCTGGGTTGGGTCTCCTGGTTCTGGACTCCTTCGTCTTCTTCCTTGCTTTTCTTTCTCTGCAAAAGCTCGGGAGGTGCTGCGCTCATTTGCTCCGGTCGTGTCTGAAGCACAGCTGTGACCCTGTGGACTGTAGCCCATCAGGCTCCTCTGTCCGTGGGATTTCCCAGGCCAGAATACTGAAGTGAGTTCCCATGCCCTCCTCCAGGGGATTTTCCTGATCAAACCCTCCTCTCCTGGATTGCAGGCAGATTCTTTACCGCTGAGCCACCAGAGAAGCTCCTTTCAAAAGCATATCTTTCAGGAATTTCCTACAAAAGACTACACCGGAGGTCATTTCTGAGCCTTTAGACACCTGCAAGTACCTTTGTTCTGTCCTTCCTCTTTTTGTTTGTTAAATTTATTTATTTGGCCCATTGGGTCTCAGTTGTGGGCACGTGGGATTTTTCCACTGTGGCACGTGGGCTTAGTTGCTCTGCAGCATATAGGATCCTAGTTCCCTGACCCTGGATTGAACCTGTGTCCCCAGCATTGCAGGGCGGAGACTTAACCTCTGGACCACCAGGGGGGTCATTCTGTTCCCACTCTTGTTTGACCTGTTGTATGGAACCAGAGCTCTGGTAGACGCTGTTTCCTACTGATGCCTGACCCTGTGGACAGGACCTGATTTTGTGATTGCTGTAGTTTCGGTTTGGCTTTGTTTTTCTCTCTGGAAGCTCACAGGATCCTGTCATTGCACCCATTTTCTGAGATGGCTTGTGATAGTCCAGCCACACCTTGGGCTGTTTGCCTTCATTGTTAGGTCCTTGGCAGGACCTGGACAATCACAGCCTTCCCCTTTATCCCCTCTTGGACACACCCCCTCCATTTCCTCAGCCTCTTCCAGGAACTTCTGCTGGTCGAGTTTCAGTCCCTCTGGAGTGGACCGTTCATTATCCACTTTTCTCTTCTCTTTTCCAGTTTGGCCTTTTCAGGCTGCTTTATGGAAGATTCCACGTGCTTTTCAAACCCTTCTTCCGAGTCTGTCATTTTGTTTTCTCATTTTTAATTCCCAAGAGCTCTTTCTTGTTCCCAGTGCTGACTTAAAAAAAATGTACAACCTGAGTTGTTGTTAAGTCTCCAAGTCATATCCGACTCTTGGCAACCCCATGGACTGTAGCCCGCCAGGCTCCTCTGTCCATGGAATTCGCTAGGCAAGAATACTAGAGTGGGTTGCCCTTTCCTTCACCTGGGTATCTTCCCAACCCAGGGCTCGAACACACATCTCCTGTATTGGCAGGCACTGAGTCATGGGCTTCTCATAAAAAAAAAATAAACTACAACCTGAGAGTTGTGAGTTAAGTTTCATTTGGGAACAAAAATGAGGACTATAGCCAGGGAAGCAGCATTTCAGATAACCCTGAAATACTGCTCCAAGGAGGTAGGAGATGTTGTTGTTCAGTCACCCAGTGTCCGACTCTTTGTGACCCCATGGACTGCAGCATGCCAGGCCTCCCTGTCCCTCACCATCTCCCGGAATTTGCCCAAGTTTGTGTTCATTGCATCAGTGAGGCTCTCCAGCCATCTCATCCTCTGACGCCCTCTTCTCATCCTGCCCTTGATCTTTTCCAGCATCAGGGACTTTTCCAAAGAGTTGTCTGTTCACGTCAGATGACTAAAACACTGGAGTTTCAGCTTCAGCATCAGTCCTTCCACTGAACATTCAGGGTTAATCTCTGTTAAGATTGATGGTTTGATGTTCTTTGCTGTTCAAGGGACTTTCAGGAGTCTTCTCCAGCACCACAGTTCAAAAGCATTGATTCTTTGGCGTTCTGCTTTCTTTATGGTCCAGCTCTCACAACTGTACATGACCACTGGGAAGACCATGGCCTTGACTATACTGACCTTTATCGGCAGAGTCATGTCTCTGCTTTTCAACACACTATGTTTGTCATCATTTTCCTGCCAAGAAGCAATCGTCTTCTGATTTCATGGCTGCAGTCACCGTCCATGGTGATTTTGGAGCCCAACAAGAGGAAATCTGTCACTACTTCCACCTGTTCCCCCTCTATTTGCCGTGCAGTAATGGGGCCGGATGCCATGATCTTTATTTTTAAAAATTATTCAGTCTTAAGCTGGCTGTTTTACTCTCCCGCTTCACCCTCATCAAGAGGCTCTTTAGTTTCTCTTCGCTTTCTGCCATTAGAGTGGTATAATCTGCATATCTGAATTGTTGAGGTTTCTGATGTAGGTCAGTATATATGTGATTTTGGTGAAGGGGTTACATATTTTTTTTGCAGAAGGCTTCTGATAGTCATGGGCTTCCCTGCTGGCTCAGATGGTAAAGAATCTGCCTGCAATGCAGGATACCCAGGTTCTATCCCCGGCTTGGAAATATCCCTGGAGAAGGGAATGGCTACCCACTCCAGTATTCTTGCCTGGGAAATCCCGTGGACAGAGGAGCCTGGCAGGCTACAGTCCTTGGGGCTGCAAAGAATCGGACACAACTGAGTAACTAACACTTTGACTTTCTGCTAGTCACAAGGAGCAGTCACCATGAAAGGATTTTAGTGCTTTTCTAGACATAAGGAGATACAAGAGTCAGACTTATAAAACTGGCTCCCGAAAATACACCTAACTGTCTGAAGACCTGTCCTGCCAGTTTTTCCCAGAGCACAGAGTGCCCTATTTCTGCTCTCCACCCTGAACTCCTTTCAGGGGGTGTTGGAAGTCAGCAGCTGCAGTAGCACATGACTTAATCTTTGTAAAGATGGGTGGCAAGTGCCCGTTTGTAGTTGACATCAAGTGTTCCTTTTTAATAGCATCCTATTCTTATTGTTGTTATTCGGTCACCGAGTCATGTCCTACTCTTTTGAGACCCCATGGATTGTAGCCCACCAGGCCTCTCTACTGGAGGGGGTTGCCATTTCCTCCTACAGGGGGTCTTCCTGACACAGGGATCAAACCCGCATCTCCTGGGTTGCAGGCAGCTTCTTTACCACTGAGCCACCAGGGAAGCCAGGTTATTGTAAGGATGCCAGATTTCTAATCTCTGAATCTAATAGTTTCTGTGAAAAAAAAATTTTTTTTTTTTGGTCCTGGAATAATTTTTATTTCTTCAAAACTGCTTTTCTCAGTTTTCCTTAGTCTTTGTTTCTCATGATACAGGCTTCCTGTGATCCAGAAAATCTAAAAGTTGAATGAGGGACTTCCCTGTTGGTCCAGCGGTTAGGGCTTGACACTTCCACTGCTAGGGCCCAGGTTTGACCTCTGGTTGGGGAAACTAAGATCCCACAAGGATGTGGTGCAGCCAAAAATAAACATTAAAATCTGAGTGGGGCCCTTGGAGCAGGGCCCTGTCCCTTCAGTCTGCTGTCCCCGACTTCCCACCTTCAAGACAGCCCCTCTCAGCTCCCCTTCTTTAGGAGCAGCCTGGGAGACCCTGTGGGGCAGGAAGGGCTTTATCTTCGAACCTTCTGGAAGTGACAGGAAAGAACTGCTTTCCGTCAAGTGTTCTAACAAAACAGTTGAAGTTTTCACACAAAGCCATCTGAATGTTCGTATCTTGTCACATTAGTGATAATCTGTCCCATCTCAGACGTGGCCATGCACGGGTACAGGAGGACCCCAGAGCTGTTGGTTTAGTCTTTCAGGTGTGGTTCTTCAAGCACTCTGGCATGCAGACACTCGATAAAGTGAACAGAGAGCCCTCTTCATGAAAGGAGCACCCTCAGGCCTCCTCTGTCAGTGGCAATGCACTAAACGGGTCTCACACACCAAACGCTTAGGAATTCCCTGGCGCCCAGTGGTTAGACCTCCACGCTTTAAGTGCCGAGGGCCTCAGTTTGATACCTGGTCAGGGAACTAAGATCTCAAAGCTTCGCAAAAAAACAAAAGTCATACATTTGAACGTCTTTTATTTGAGACGAACAGTACCAGCCACCATGCCATCCCCAGCACACACACACACACACACACACACACTCACACACACACTCACTCACACACACACACACTCACATACACACACACACACACTCTCTCACACACACTCACTCACACACACACTCACTCACATGCACTCACACACACTCTCACACACACACACACATACACACACAGTCACACACACTCACACACTCTCACACTCACCCACACACTCACACACACACACACACACACTCACACTGTACTCACCTGATGGGCACCAGCCCCCTGGTCTGTGACGGAGGCGCCTCACCTACATAGACGTGCACTTCAGTGGGAGCCACACAGCAAACTGGAAATAGAACCCGCCACCCTTTCTCCACAGGACTTCGTGGTTGGTCTCTCCATCCTGCTGCGAGGAACAGTCCATGAGAAGCTCAAGTGGGCCTTTAACCTCTACGACATTAACAAGGATGGCTACATCACCAAAGAGGTACAGGAGTGTCTGGGGAGCTGAGGGTAGCCTGTCTGCCCGCTCCACACCCCTAACCTCTTTCCTCGTCTCTCTCACTGCCCTCATTTCCTGTTTCCTCTCCCTGTCCAAGGACAGAGCACCCAGCCCGCTGTTGGAGGGGACAGCGGCCTGGAGCTCTCCTCCTCTCCCAGGCTCTCGGGCCTGGATACCTGGGTGTGCGGAGTGTGGAGCTTGTGTGCCCCTCACCACACATCCCCATCCCCTTCAACAAGGTCCCCGGTCACTGTTTCTTACGGCGAGGGCGTGTGGGAGACCCGCGTGGAGAAGCTGGAGGCAGGGGTCAGGGAGCTGGCCTTGGTTCCCAGCTATCAAGGGAGGGCAGTGTGGTCCCTTAAGGAAGGGTGTCAGCGGGCCCACAGTCCAGTTTCGTTTGGCCCAAACACTCTTTTATTTGTGTTAACAATAGTTGCTATTCATATACAAAAAAAAAGTTTTTCATATACAAAAAAGAGTGTTTGGCTGGAACACTCTTTTCGTATATGGAATAGTTACTTTTCATATAGTGTCAAACTCTAGAGCTTGCACATAAAAACCTATCTCCAGATGCCCTGGAGAGTCAGAAGCTTGCGCTGGGCGGACCGGATGGGGGTGAGCCTATCTCTCTTGGCTCCTACAGCCTCACCCTCTCACCCACCTGGCAGCCAGGCTCATGCCAGCCCCTCCGCCCTCCCCTCACTCCCCCGCAGGAGATGCTGGCCATCATGAAGTCCATCTATGACATGATGGGCCGCCACACCTACCCTATTCTGCGAGAGGACGCGCCACTGGAGCACGTGGAGAGGTTCTTCCAGGTGAGCGCGCAGGGAAGGGGCCGCCAGGAGAGGAAGGAAGGGGCTTTCACCCTCGGGGCCCGCTGCTCCCCTCTGTGAGCCTTCCTGCTCCCACGGGAGGTGCAACTTCCCTCCCCCGTCTGGCTGACTGAATGAATTACAAGCATCCCTTTGCCCCCCATCTGCTGAACCTCATCTCAGAGCGGTCAGGCTCATGGATTCCCAGTCAGCCAATACCCCCGGCAAGAGCTTCTCCCACCCCCTGCTGCCCCATCTCCACCAGGGACTTCTCTTCGAGGGGAGGGGGTCGGGGTCACTAGGGGGACTGAGGCTCCATCTCCCACTTCCTGAGGGCCCTCAGCCGCTCCACCTCCCCAGCTGCCTGTCAGGGAGGTGAGGGGGTCCATGAGCATGAGGGTGCATTCTGGGAGGTGTGAGCCCGGGAACGCTGCTGGGAGGTGGCTGAGGTTGGGGGCGGTCTGGGGAGACACCAGAGTGGCTGGCGTGCGGTGTAGGTGGAGGAAAGGGCGCTTTATGTGGCCTGGATCCCCAGGAGGGGCCCAAGGGGACGGGCTGGGGTGGAGGGCGCATGCCTACCCACCCACCCACTGCCATGTCCTCAGGCCTGGGGCAGGGAGCGGCCCCAGCGGGACACAGCCTCACTGAGGGCATGGCTTGAGTTGCAGAAAATGGACCGGAATCAGGATGGGGTGGTGACCATCGACGAGTTCCTGGAGACCTGTCAGAAGGTAGGCAGCATCAAGGCTCGGGAACCCCTGGGTCCCGCCCCTGCCGGTGCCCTCCTCAGCTCAGACTTCCGACATCCTCTTGCACTGTTTCACCGGAGCCCATCAGAGGGGACAGACGTGGGGCCCTGAGGACCGGGTCACGCTGTGGGAAGGAGCCTGGAGTCCCCCCTACCCCGGCCTTGCGGCTGACCGTCCTCTGCAGAGCGCTTTCAGGGGGCAGGACGCTGGGCCTCCACCTGCCTCCCTCCCCCCGGTTACCCTGGCCTGCACCTGGGTGGGTGGCGGTTGTCCGTCAGTGGTTAACAGCTCCCAGACGGACTGGCTGTCAGACGCTGGAGCTGGAGACAGGCTCTGCGTCACCGGCTTGTTCTTCGTCCAATAAGACGGGCAGGGTTCCTGGAAGGTCTCAGGTGCCTAATGAGACTTTGAGCACGGTGAGGCTGGATATGGGCCCCACCCGCCCAGGGCTGACCAGGCCTCTCGTCCTCTCTCCCCACGCAGGACGAGAACATCATGAGTTCCATGCAGCTGTTTGAGAACGTCATCTAGGACTTGTGCGTGGGGAAGGTGGAGGGGTTGCTGAGTGGCTGTCGCCACCTCTGCCCCCAAAGAAACCTCAGTCCTGCCAGGAGCAACCTCCATGAGAAACTTTTTTCTAATATATTTGCACAAAGTGAATAGTTTGCTCCACACACACACACAAACACCCCCCCACACACACACCCTTCATCTGGGCTGGCAGGTGGGGGGATAGAGGTGAAAAAAGGACTGGCTGGGAGCTGAGTCCGGGGCATGAGAGCCACACAGCTCCCAGCACCCGCCCCCCAGGCCTCTGGGTGGACAGCTGAAAGAGAGGCGTCTTCAGGCCGCCAGCCACTGGGTCATCTACAGGTGAGGGTCCAGCCTCCACAGCTGAGGCCCCAGCCCTGTGAGCCCACTTGCCCGCCCCTCCCTTCTGCCGCCTTTCTTTCCCCCTACACTCACAGGCCCCGGGGGCTGCTCTGACCCGCTTGTCCCCCAGCCTCTCCCTGCCCACCAACGACCCTTCCAGAATGGCCCTCAGCTCAGGACCCCAGAGGGCAGCGCAGGGTCAAGGGAATTCAGACCAGGAAAGAGGTGGCACTTAGAGCCTGCTGCTTCCTGGAACCGCTCTCCTGGGTGTCAGGACACCCGCCGTCCACTGAGCTGGTGTGAGCCCCAGTGGGGACGCACCAGCGGGCACTGCTCTCCCCCACCCAGTAAGGGGGCTTCCAGCCTGGGCACTGGGTTTCTTGGTGGGAATCTGACGGGACCTCTCTGCCAACGCTGCCTCCCTCGCCCCAGCTGGCTCAGCCTGCAGCCCTCAGGTACCCAGGTCATCATTCAGGGGTCCTGAGAAGAGGTCCCAGGGCTCAGGGCCTGGCAGCCAGGGAGCCCAGGGGAGCCAAGCAGGCCTGGGAAGGGGCTTTTCTCTCCTGTGGGCGCCCAGCTCCCTTGCCCCCCCCCCAGCTTGGATGAGCCCCCCTCTTCGTGGTCAGGGTCCTGGAGCCATGTGGCCGCCCCTCCGCACACAGGCTCACCCCAGCCCCATGCACAAAGCACAGAAGCTCAGGCTGCAGCCCCCGAGGGGAGCCCAGACAGTCTGCTTTTCAGGGCCAGGCCTCCCGGTGGGCTGAGGCTCGAGCCCCACCGGCCGGCATCAAGAGGCCGCCGGGGTTCTGGGGGAGTCGTTCTGTGCCTCCGAGCGGTGTGTGACTCCCCCGAGCCCAGCCCAGCTCACTAACATTCAAAAGCACAAACCCCTGGGATTCTGCTTGGCCAGGTCCTGCCCTGAGGACCGAGGCGCCCCCGCTAGGGGGCGCGGGGCAGAGGGGCAGGTCAGCAGAAGCCCGCGGGAGCGGGGCTGCGCCCCCAAGCCCAGGCCGCCCGGGAGGGGCGCAGCCTCACACCAGAAGCCCGCGGGAGCGGGGCTGCTCGCCGCACCGCCCTCACCCCCAGGCCGCCCGGGAGGGGCGCAGCCTCGGGCTCACGGCCAGTCCCAGGAACGTCCGATCATACATTCCATCGGCTACAGCCCCCGTCTGTGCCCGGGCCTGGCCTCAAGATGAGCGGGGACCTGGGAGGAAGGACGGAGCGGCGGAGGCCGTGGAGATGGGCTGGCTGGGAGATGGGACCCCTGGGCACCACACATGGGCGGCCCCCCTTGGAGTTGCACTGACACCCCACCTCCAGTCTGAATGGGGCTCCCTCCCCCTCCCCGGGGAGGGGGGCATCAGCGTTCCCTGGCTCAGGGATCTCCCCGCCCCCACCCCCGGCCCTCAGCCCAGCCCTCCCCGCCGGCGTGGCTTTGCTTCTGAGGGCCCGAGGCCAAAGCAGAGGGTCACGGCCACCACGCTCTGCCCTCCCCACCTTGGCCTTGGGCCAGACGGGCTGCACATGCCCCTGGAGGGGTCTGCCTCCCATGCTGGGACGCGGGCTGGCCGCATGTCTGCATGGCAGAAGTGTCTCCCTTGGGCACGGTCGAGGAGGGTGGTGCCTGTTCTCAGCGCCCACCAGTATTCAGTCCTGTATATTTTAATAAAATAAACTTGACAAAGGAGAGCGATTCTTGCTGGCTTTATCCTGACTCTTGTCCAGCCTCTCCCATCCCTGCTGCTGTTAGCCAAGGCTGCTGCCCAGAGATGAGCTGGTAAATGTTTAACATTCCCTGAATTGTCCAAGATCCCAGTGTACGGCCCCTGAAAGCAGAGTCAGGAAGAAGGGCCCACGGCTGGGAAGCCTCTGTGAGAAGCTCCAGCCCTCCAGCCTGTATACAGAGCTGTGAGGCAGGGTAACTCCTTGAGGTGCCATTGTGTTTCGTTCCCAGGTTTTTTTTTTTCCAGTTCTAAGAAGTCATTTCCGCATATCCCCTTGGCTAGAGGGTGCAGGTCACAGGCCAGAAGCAGAATTTGCCTGAAGACATCTTCCTTTCTTGGTTGTAGTTTCAAAAATCTAAATTCAGTGCAGATTATGCCAGGGGAAGGGCAATGAGAAGCTTCCGGGGAGGAGAAGTGAAAGAAGTCAAAAATGCAAGTGTGAGTTGCTCAGTTGTGTCTGACTCTGCAACCCCACAGACCATAGCCCACCAGGCTGCTCTGTCCATGGGATTCTCCAGGCAAGAATACTGGAGTGGGTTGCCATTCGCTTCTCCAGGGATCAAAGCCAGGTCTCCTGCGTTGGAGGCAGATTCTTGACTGTCTGAGCCACCAGGGAAGCCCCGACTCAGGGATGGCGGTTCTGAACATCTGGCAGCGCTTCAAGGGCCAGACCCCAAGCCATGTGACGTCACCTCCACTGTGAACACAGACCTAATCCTCCATGAGTCACCAGATGTGGCTGATGGGAATCTCATCAATAACCAGGAGGACTGACAGCAGGAGCCCCGTTCTACCACCAGACACACTGCAGGCTGCAGGCTCCCGGACTGCCAGGGTCCCGACGCAATCCAGGCAGGGAGCCCTGACCTTGCTGCCTGGGATGGGTTGTCTTGCAGTTCCATGGGCTGGTCCCTGCACTGAGGGCACCTGCCCTGGCCACAGCCTTATGGGCACGGATGGGGAAGCTGGCTTAAAGGTGTTACGACAACCCTCAGCCATCGAAGAGCGGAGCCCGCGCTTGGACTCAGGCAGGAGGCTCCAGGCTGGGTGTAAGCACTGAAGTGCCCACTCCATGATCGGCCACAGAGCTCAGTGAGGTGGGCCATGTCTCTAAGGCCCGTGTCTCTAAAGCACGGGGCCCACGCTTTGCTTCTGGGGCTTTTTATTTTATCTTAAGCCTGTCAGTTTACCTGGGTGAGCCGCAGTTGCCTTATCTGTAAAATGAGCAGAAAAACAATCCTCTGGAACTTCCCTGGTGGCCCAGTGGTTAAGACTTTGTCTTCCAGTGCAGGAGACACAGGAGACTCGGGTTCAATCCCTGGGTCGGGAAGATCCCCTGGAGAAGGAAATGGCAACCTGCTCCAGTCTTCATGACTGGAGAGTCCCATGGATGGAGGAGCCTGGGGTCGCAGACAGTTGTACACAGCTGAGCCCACACACGCAGTCATAAACGTGAGCGTCCTTCTTGTCCTACCGAGTTTTCATGCACTTTTTCCCCTTTCTATTGGAGGGTGACTCACACCAATAAACCACCAGAGGAAGGACAGACATTTCAGAAGTTTCCAGGGGCTGCAAATGAATCTGTGACGGTCCCCAGTTTCCCTGGGAACCCCAAGGCCCATTTAGGAGTCAGCCAGCTAAGGACGGGCAGGCAGGCAGAGCCGTCAGTGTGCCCCACCCTCCTGCCACCACTCACCGCGTGGCCATGCTGCCCCGCCCAGGCTCCCGAGCCAGCACTTAGCATCCCATGTCCCTGCTTGACTCACAAGCCTTTATAGAACGGGATGGGAAAAGGGCCACAGGCATTGAGTAAGGCACCCATACTCTTCCTCCACCCAGCTCTGCAGCACAACCTTCCAGGGCAATGCCAGTCTGTGATTTAGAAGATCTGTGGTTCCTCTTCCTCTTCCATCTGTGGTTCCTGTTCCTCTTCCATCTGTGGTTTTGTGTGTGAATGCGTTTACTTGCTCAGTTGTGCCCGACACTTTGCGACCCCATGGATTGCAGCCCCCCCAGGCTCCTTTGTCCATGGGATTCTCCAGGCAAGAATACTGGAGGGAGTTGCCATTTCCTTCTCCCAGTGATCTTCCCAACCCAGGGACTGAAACCAAGTCTCCTGCATTGGCAAGCAGATCCTTTACCACTGAGCCAAGTCCTTCTCTGTCCATTTCTTCAGTCACTGTCGAGTCTGACTCTTTGCGACCCCATGGAGTGCAGCACACCAGGCTTCACCAACTCCTGGAACTTGCTCAAACTCATGTCCATTGAGTTGGTGATGCCATCCAACCATATCCTCTGTCGCCCCGTTCCCCTGCTTCTGTCCATCACCTCTGGTTCCAAGTGCTATGCTTTCAATCTACCACCAGGGGGCGGCAGCACCACACCTGCCTCTTCACTCATTTCCTGCCCTCAGGGCCCCCTGGGAAGCTTCTTGGAAGGGAAGCTACTTGTCATTTCTTTTAAGATCCTGAAGACATTTCATATCCCAGCCTTTCTCCACTGGGTGCTGGGAGTAAGACATACTATCGACTCTATTTTGTTAACTAGGACACACAACTCTCATGAGACTGCATAACTGTTACCACACAGAGCTGACTTCATTCCAACCCAAAGCACATACCGTATAGGTTTGGATTACTCAGGCTAACTTAACCTACTAGGCTTCCCCCTCCCCTTTTCTCTCCTTCTCTCTCTCCCTTTTTCTTTTCTTTCTTTCTTTTCTTTTTTTTTTTGGCTGCCCTGCATGAAGGATCTTAGTTCCCCAACTAGGGATCAAACCCATGCCCCCTGCAATGGAAATGCAGAGTCTTAACCACTGGGCCAGCCAAGGAAGTCCCAAGGCTTCTGAAATCCTGAAAAGTAGCTTGAAGAGCCCACTCAGGCCCTTCCCAGGGGAGGTCTAGAAGGCTGAACAGGAGACCGCACTGCAGGAGAAACGCCTGGGCTGCCTGAGACCCCAAGGGGGGAGGCCTGTGCCTTGCGTCTGTTTGGGTGGGATTCCTGCCCACCAGGCAAGGGCGTCCCTGTGACCTGCCCTGCTCCTTCCAAGTTCCAAGTTCCCAGGTCTGCACAAAAGGAGGCATCATTCTCCCTCTAGTAACACCATCCACACACCGGGTGTGGGCCGTGTTGTCAGGAGACCACAGTGGACAAGCCACAGGCTTTGCCTTGGGAAACTCGAGTCTGTGGGGTCACCAAAGGCAGTGATTCGGGCCATGAGGGCAGCTATAGGCTGGGGACCAAGCTTGCTGCAGAGGACTGCAGGGGGCTGGGGCCTCCCACAGAGCTGTGGATAAAACAAGAGGAAACAGGTTCCAGGTGAGCAGTTGAGGAGCCCGCCACAGAGTAGCGGGGCATCCCCGACCGCGCAGCAGTAAAAAATCCACCCGCAGTGCAGGAGCCGCAGGAGACACGGGCTCAACCCCTGGGTCGGGAAGATCCCCTGAGGAGGGAATGGCAACCCACGCCAGTATTCTTGAAGGAGAATCCCATGGACAGAGGAGCCTGGTGGGGTTGCAAAGAGTTGGACTTGACTGAGCAACTGAGCATGCACTCATCAGAGTGGTATTCGGGCCGTCTGCTTACAGTGCTTGGAAGCCTCTATCCCCTTGTCTGTCCATCTTCCATCATGAACACAGCTCAGACTGGAGCCGTGCCACTGAGTCAGGAGGACTCTGAGACTTCATACCGGCCCTCCCTGAGCAGGTTTTGTCATCCTAACGTGGTCCCTGTTCTTTTCACTGCTCCCATCAGATTTCTCCACCTCAGGCAAGCCCCCAAGGCCATGGACACAGCTTCCAGCCCTCCAGCTGACCCACAGGGGCCCTGGCCCTTCAGGTGAGGGAGCAGCAGGGCCCGGCCAGCTCTGATGTCACGTGATCGGCTCAGATCACACGGACTTTGTCTGAAGCCGCTGGGTGCACAAAGTACAGACTCGAGCTGCCTGCAGGATGAGCTTTTCAGGGTTCAGAAATTGGAGAGGAGAGTGGGGTATAGGTGGGCCCCAGTGCATCGGGAGTGGTGCTTGTGGGCCGGAGCGGAAGCCATCGTGGCCAAGATGAGGGGGCCTGGGAGAAACCGCTTAGCTCGTGGCCAGAGCTTAGCCTGTGCTTCCCTAGAGGCTCAGTGGGTAAAGAATCTGCCTGCAATGCAGGAGACAGGGGTATGATCCCTGGGTCTGGAAGATACCCTGGAGAAGGGAACGGCTACTCACTCCAGTATTCTTGCCTGGGAAATCCCATGGACAGAGGAGCCTTGCGGGCTTCAGTCCACATCGGGTCACAAGAGCTGGACATGACTTAGTGATAAACCAGAGCTGAGAGGTCCCAGAGGAGGGACAGTGTAAGGGGAGTGGGCCGGGCAGGAAGGCCCAGTGTGGCCCTAGAAGATATTCAGGGCCTCTCAAGCACGGCCCTCTCTCGGGTGCTGATGACACCAGTCAGGGCTCCATCCAACCTAAAACCGTCCCCTTGACAGCTGCCCTGACTAGGGAGGGCTGCCAGTCTTAGAACTGGGCTCCCTGCCAACTGCTATGTGCCTTTTTTTTTTTTTTTTTTTTGGCCTAGCCGTGTGGCATGTGGGATCTTAATTCCCTGACCAGGGATCGAACCCATGTCCCCAACATGGGAAGCATGGAGTCTTAGCCACTGGACCACCCGGGAAGTCTCACTGTACGCCTCTGTATTCTGTCTGTTCCTCCAGCAGGAAAGCCCAGCTTCCCTCTAACTCACCTGCCTTTGCTGTTACAGCTCTTCCTGGGCACAGGGTTCACCTCTCTTGAACCCCTGTGGATGCAGGACTTATGTCTGCTCATCCATCCCTCTCCGTTCCCCTGGCAAGAAAAGGCCTCTGGGAACTTCTCTCCTGCTGACGCGGGTGTCTGGGGTCAGTGAAGAAGACCAGCTGGTTGGACATCAGTCTTCAGCCTCTGCAGACCCTCCCTCTTCTCCTGGGATGCCCCTCAGTCTTGCCTGGGGACCTCTCCTCCCTTCTCTGTCTGTGCAGTCCTGGGGTTCACCCGACCTCCAAGGCCAGCCCAAGACAGGGGGTGCATTACCTACCCCCACAACTCTGGGGCAGGAGTGGGGAGCACTCCTTCCCAGGGAAAGCTGACGCGGCCCCGGGGAACCTCTGCTGCTGGGAATGCTTGGGAAAGACACTGTTCCCTCACTAAGGCCAGGAGATGAACCCTAGCACCCTGGCTCCCACTGTTAGGAGCTGTGGGAACGAAGGCACGCAGAAGGGAGGGGTGAAGAGACAGAAGACAGGATTGCAGGGTTAGGGGGACGGGTCAGCCCTTGAGCTCAAAATCAAACTGCACCTTAAGCAAGTGCCCCTCTCAGGCTCTAGACCCTTCACTCATAAGAGCCACAGACAAGCTCCACCCTCCCCACAGAGCCAGTTTAAAAAAAAAAAAGTGGGTTGACAGGCACTTTCAGCTGAAAATTCTCCATCGCTACAGCCCCTAATGTCAGGCTCAGCTGTGGGCGGTGAAGGTGCTTTCCAAACTCCAGTGGGCCGGGAGGGAGGAGGGGGCCCGGGGCCAACATGCCCAGCACTGTCTCCCCTGCCAGCCTGTGGGCGACCTTGCAAGCGTTTAGCCCTGGAGCCCCGCCCAGCACTGGCACTGCGGGAGGCACAGAGGGTGGGGATCAGTCAGTAAAACCGCTGCAAAAAAAAAAAAGTAAAACCGCTGCATCTAGCAGCACAGGGGAAGGAGGCCATGGCCGAGAGCCCGGGGCTGGGGGGGCGGGCGGGGCGGCAGGTCTCAGGCCCCAAGCCTGCAGGGTCAGGGGCCAGCTCTCCCAGCACCAGGGTCAAAGTCTCTTTGAAACACTTCTGCTGGCCAGTAGCCTAGGGCATCTTGGCCGGCTTGAGCAACACTCTCCTAACCCCAAGACAACTTCTCAAAAGATAACATTCCTTCTTGATCTTGTTGTTTAGTCGCTAAGTCATGTCCCCACTCTTTGTGACCCCATGGACTGCAGCATACCAGGCTTCCATGTTCTTCACCATCTCCCAGATCTTGCTCAAACTCATGTCAATTGAGTCAGTGATGCCATCCAACCATCGCATCCTCCCTTGCCCCCTTCTCTTCCTGCCCTCAATCTTTCCCAGCATCAGGGGCCCTTCCAATGAGTCGGTTCTTCAGATCAGGTGGCCAAAGCATCAGTTTTTCCAATGAATATTCAGGACTGATTTCCTTTAGGATGGACTGGTTAGATTTCCTTGCTGTCCAAGGGACTCTCAAAAGTCTTCTCCAGCACCACAGTTCGAAAGCATCAATTTTTGATCTTGTAAGGGGCCACAATGACACTTAGGCTGGACTGTGTAAACTGTCAATAATATATCATTTAATGTTCAGCCCTCCAGCTCAAAAAACTTGCATAACTGCCTTGCCTTTTAATGAGTGGAATGGTTCTCAGAACTTTCTGAGGAGCTGTTCCCAGGTTATAATCCTCCATTTGGCATGAATAAAGCTTTGCATTTTCTTTCTTAGCTGGGCTGATGAATGTTTTCTTTAACACGCATGACTACGTAACCAGCAGGATATCCGCCCTCCAGAGGGCCCCCTAGAGCCTACCCAGAATGGGAACCAGCATAGCCCATTGATCCCCGCCAGCTTCTCAGTACTCTTCAGGTGTTTCCGTGAGTTCTCCTGATACATGGATTTCATTGTTTGAGTGAGGATCCTGAACGTTTTGAGCTGCTTCACTCAAGATTTGGAGTCTTAAGGGATACCAGTACATTTCTTCGGCAGGACCTAGGGTGTTTGGGTAAGATGCCCAGGGAAACATGGGTGGCTGGATTTTTGTTAAAACTGACTTAAATTGCACACAAAAAATGAGTTGATGTGAAGTCTGAACAAAACTTTTGCTAGTGAAAGAAGAAGCTGAATTATTCAACTCTGAAGAATAAGGGAGACCCAGTATAGTCATTAAGTAAACGCTGCTCACCCAGGGACGAGACAGAGGCTGGTGACCCAGCGTTCTGAGCAGCCACGATAGTTTCGGGCTGTCACGGTGTCACTGAAGTAAGCCACAGGGGCTCTGCCCGCATTCTAGCCCAGCCAAGGCTCTGAGCCTCTGCGAGGGGCTGTGGGGGAGGGTTCTTTTCCCCTTAGGGTTTAAGTAGATGAATAATGAAATCTAAGCTGAGATCTGGGCTTCCCAAGTGGCTCAGTGGTAAAGAATCCACCAGGAGACACAGTTTTGCTCCCTGGGTTGGGAAGATCCCCTGGAATAGGAACTGGCAACCCACTCCAGTATTCTAGCCTGGAAAATTCCATGGAGCCTGGCAGCTACAGTCCGTGGGGTCGAAAAGAGTCGGACACAATGGAGCACATACACAGGAGCGGAGGTTTACGCAGCTCAAGCTGCGCACGATGGCCAGTGACGGGAACTCAGCGCGCTGATGACTTCTCGCCCACCTGGTAAGCGGGATTTGATTTTAAAACGTGAAGCCAGAGGGAGGGGGAATGAGGCTAGCGATGGGGAGGTGCATGCACTGGTCTACACCGGAAAGAGGCGGCTTTTCCGAGGGAGTGGGGAAACACCCTGTGTTTACCCGGTTTTGGTCCTTACTGTCTGGTCTCGGCCACCAGCAGGTGGTCACTTAGTATGTAGCAACATCAACACATGGGCTTACTTGGTAGCTCAGCTTAAAGAATCTGCTTGCAATGCAGGAGACCCTGGTTCAATTCCTGGGTCAGGAAGATCCCCTGGAGAAGGGAATGGCAATCCACTCCAGTATTCTTGGGCTTTCCTGGTGGCTCAGACAGTGAAGAATCTGCCTGCAATGTGGGAGACCTGGGTTCAATCCCTGGGTTGGAAAGATCCCCTGGAGGAGGGCATGGCAACCCACTCCAGTATTCTTGCCTGGAGAATCCATCCCATGGACAGAGGGGCCTGGTGGGCTACAGTCCATGCAGTCCCAAAGATTCGGACACGACTGAGTGATTAAGCACAACACGGCACAAAATCAAAATATAATGAGACTTGAGCGCTGCTGGAGGTCAGATTCATCACCATCTTGGTTGCTGCTGGTTTCATCTGGATTTTTGTTTCTTTGTATCTATCTTCCTTTCTTATCTCTGGACTCTAAAGATTTACTTTAGGGACTTCTCTGGTAGTCTAGTGGCCAAGGCTCTGAGCCTCCGATGCAGGGGGCCTGGGTTCAATATCTGGCCAGGAAATGCGATCCTACATGCCGCAACTAAGATCCGGCACAGCCAAATAAATAAATATTTTTCAAAATATTTACCTGAACTCCTGCTAAAGGCAGGGGTTGGCAGGTGTGAGCAAATACCTGGAGCAGCTCTGGCAACAATAGGCCATGGCATGCCATGGGAAACAGTTGAGCTGAAGGGTACCTCCTTGGGGAGCTAGGCTCAGAAGCAACACCTGCACTGCCCTCAGAAAGCTGTTCAGATCATAACTCTTATCCGAATTAGGCCACAGAATTAATACTGGGAAACTGCCTCAAAGGGCAGACAGCTCCTGTGTAAACCACCACCTCTGGGAATGACCACTGGGTTTATATATGCAAATACTTGCAAGTGCTTAGTTGGGAACTACAGGAAACTGGGCCCTAAAATTGCCAATTGTTTTGGGCACCCCAAAACAATTTTGAGCTCACAGTTAAAGCCAGCAGTCTTCTGGATCTGTGCCTGCAGGGTCTACTGGAAACAGCAGTGGTACGTGTTTTTCATTTTTCTAAAATTAGGTTTTCTGTGTGTGAGTGTGTGTGTCTGACTCTGCGACCCCGTGGACAGTGGCCCACCAAGCTTCTCTGTCCATGGGATTTCCTAGGCAAGAATACTGGAGTGGGTTTCGAGGACAAATATTTTAGGGCTAGCTCCTTGGATCCTTTGAAGTGGAGAAATATCTAAATTGGTACAATTTTTTAGAGAGCTCTCCTCTTAAACTATTGTACCTTTTCTTTTGGCACCTTTTAAAATTGGTATTCAGAAGCCCGAAAAGCCTTCAAAATTCCCAAATAGCCTCATTGAAAGGTTTCTGTAGGAGGCTAATGAAAAAGCAATGATCTAAAAGGTACTTAAAACTTTATCTGGGGCTTCCCTGATGGCTCAGTGGTAAAGAATCTGCCTGCAACGCAGGAGATGCGGGTTTGATTCCTGGGTCAGGAAGATCCCCTGGAGAAGGAAATGGCATTCACTCCAGTATTCTTGCCTGGGAAATCACATGGACAGAGGAGCCTGGTGGGCTACAGTCCACAGGGTCGCAAAAAGTCAGGCACGACTTAGCAACTAAACAACAACAACAAATCTATCTACTGCTCCCCTCTGTCTTCCTTTATTAGAGCACTCATTCTGGTCATCTTCAATCTGAATTGCCTTTCCACTCAAAAGACACTATTAAATGACGACCTTTAGAAATGGAACCACCTGAGGCTGTAGGCAAGGCTCTTCAGATCAAAGGCCAAACTGAGGACCATAGTTAAAGAAATTCTTAAACTCAGGGAGGATCCTGAAAAGTGTTTGTAAGTGGATTACCAAAACAAGAGGTCACTGATCTGAATAAACTAACTATATGTGATATTTGGAGCCTGATAGGAATTTTGCGGGGAGTAGGGGAGGCTTTTCCCTTGAGCTAAATGCGGGAAAGTAAAATATCCCAACATAGGTGAATTTGCTGTCATTGAGGCGGCCATAAACTCCAGGAGTTGGTGATGGACAGGGAGGCCTGGCATGCTGCAGTCCATGGGGTCACAAAGAGTCAGAAATGACTGAACTGAACTGAGGCAGCCATACATGCTTCCACTGCAGGGGGCACGGGTTTGATCCCTTGCTAGGGAACTAAGATCCCACATGCTGCATGGCATGGCCAAAAAGAAATAAAATTTCATAATTAAAAAAAGAAATAAAAACAACTGTCCTTGTTTTACAAGTCTAGTCTTTATAGAACAAGAGGTGCGGCTCTAGAAATAATCCAAAGCCCACCACTCACTGCATCACAGTGAGGAAAGAAATTCTATGAGAACGTGTATGTTTCCAGAGGTTATAAAATATATTCACAAGCGCCAACCAGGAAATCCTCATATGATATATAGTTCACCATTACTTCTTGGTATCTTACTAGAGATTAAGGTTAAGAATTATAATGTATGTAACTAAAATTACTAAAATAATCCGGGAAACATCTCTATATGCAAGGAAAATGGGAAGTGCATTTTCAGTGGAAGGAGGGTGTAAGGAATGGAAAGGCATTTTCTTCTGAGATGCTGATCCCAGGTTACAGTCCTCAGTTTGGCTCAAATAAAAATTTCCATCTCTTTCTTAGATCAACTGATTATCTTTTCTTTGATAGATGAGTAGGAGTGAGTCAGGTAAAGGGCTGTGGGGTGGGAAGCACTCCTGCCCAGAATTAGGGGCTAGGTGGATGGGGCCAGAGCCTAGAAGCATGGGCCATGTCACATTAATTTTTCGTTTTCCAGTGCATGTAAAAGTTGCTACATTGTAGTCTAGTAAGTGTACAATAGCATTATGTCTAAAAAAGCAATGTGCATGCTCAGTTTCTCAGTCCTGCCTGACTCTTTTGTGACTTCATGGACTGTAGCCCGCCCAGCTCCTCTGTTCATGGGATTCTCCAGGCAAGAATCCTGGAGTGGGTTGCCATTTCCTTCTCCAGAGGATCTTCCCAATCCCGGGATCAAACTCAGATCTCCTGTGTCTCCTGCACTGGCAGGCAGATTCTTTTTACCACTGAGCCACCTGGGAAGCCCTATAAAAACAATGCACATATATTAGTTAATAAATACTTCCTTTTTATTGACACATGGGATTCCATGGTATGGATGGACCGCATTGTGTCTAACCCACTGTAAAACATTTTGTTTGTTTCCATGTTTTTAGCTACTACAAATAACACTTCTGTGAATAATCATGTATGGGCATAAGTGCCCACCGCACAGCTGCTGGGCCACACTGTAAGTGCCTCTTTAGTTTTTTTAAGAAATAGTCAATTTTCTAGATTGGCTCTAATATTTTACATTCCTGCCAACAATGTATAAGAGATCCAGTTATCTACATCCTCTCCAGCTTGTGAGATCGTCACTATTTTTTATTTTAGCGGTTCTAATAATTTTGCAGTGCCATCTCGTGCTGGCCTCAGTGTAAACCCCTTTATCTCCAGTGATGCCGAATATCTTTCATGTGGTCATGGGCCATCGAATAGCTTCTTCAGTGAAACATCTCTTTACGTCATTTACCCATTTTCTAATTATATCGGCCTCATCTCTGTTGATTTTTTTTAGATTTTTTAAAATACATTTAGTTTATTTTTTAGCTGGGCTGGGTCTTCATTGCCGCAAATGCACTTCCTCTAGTCGCAGCGAGCAGGGGCTACCCTTCCTTGCGGTGTGCAGTCTTCTCACTGCAGGGACTTCTCCTGCTGCTGACCACAGGCTCTAGGCCTGTGTCTTCAGTAGCTGCAGCACATGGGCTCAATGGTTGAGGCTCACCTCTAGAGCTCTCAGTAGCTGTGGCACACGCCGAGGCATGTGGGTTCTTCCTGAACCAGGGATCAAACCTGTGTCCTTTATGTTGCCAAGTAGATTCTTAATGACTGGACCACTAGGGAAGCCTCTCTCTGTTGACTTTTGAGCATTCTTTGTATATCCTAGGTCTGAGTCCTTTGTCAGATATGTAGTTTGCAAATCTTTTTTCCCAATTTGTTCCTTGTTCTTTCATACTTGTAGCATCCTTTTGCAGAGCAGAAGCTTTTGAGCCCACTTCATCAATCTTTTTCTTTTCTTTTATTATGTGTTTGGTGGAATGTCTATGAAACTTTCACCAAGGTTATTGAATTACCCTTGCATTCTTGGATAAGGCCCATTTCAGTTCAGTTCAGTTCAGTCGCTCAGTCATGTCCAATTCTTTGTGACCCCATGAATTGCAGCACACCAGGCCTCCCTGTCCATCACCAACTCCCGGAGTCTACCCAAACCCATCTCCATCGAGTCGGTGATGCCATCCAGCCATCTCATCCTCTGTCATCCCCTTCTCCTCCTGCCCCCAATCCCTCCCAGCATCAGGGTCTTTTCCAATGAGTCAACTCTTTGCATGAGGTGGCCAAAGTATTGGAGTTTCAGCTTCAACATCAGTCCTTCCAATGAACACCCAGGACTGATCTCCTTTAGGAGAGACTGGTTGGATCTTTTTGCAGTCCAAGGGACTCTCAAGAGTCTTAGTCATGGCAAATGGGCTTCCCTTGTGGCTCAGCTGGTAAAGAATCTGCCTGCAATGTGGGAGACCTAGGTTCGATCCTGGGTTTGGAAGATCCCCTGGAGAAGGACATGGCAACCCACCCCAGTATTCTTGCCTGGAGAATTCCAAGGACAGAGAAGTCTGGTGGGCTATAGTCCATGGGGTCACAAAGAGTCAGACATGGTTAAAGAGGCTTAACACACACCCCCAGGAGGAGCTAAGCTTACTGATTTGAGAATTTTCTTTACTAAAATAAGAATTTAGAGCTATACATTTCCTTCCGAGTACTGTCTTAGCAGAGTCCCACAAATTTTGATATGTTATTTTTCATTTTCATTAAGTCAGCCTCCATGACACTCAAGGATCTTTGTTACTGAGCATAGTTGGAACTCCAGCTCCTCACATGGCCTCCACTGTGGAGGGTGACCCTGTTACTACCCAACAGGGAGCACAGTTCAGGCTCCCCACCTGCCCTTCTCTGACCCACCCTGCTCACCGCTCTGACATGGGGGAAGGGTTGAGGCACTTCACTACAGGCTGGCAAGGGTGAAAATCTAGGCTTCCTACTCCGCCTTTGCTAGTGGGCATGGGGGCCACAACAGTTATTGTCTAAATTTTCTGTTTTGCAAGACTGTCCCTTTCTGGGTCCTTTGACTAAAGACAGCAGGATTTTCTTGGGGCATTTTGTGTCTGCACCTGTTGGCATTTCCAGTTGCCAGCTTTTTCAGCAACGCCTGTCCAGATATATGAGAAAAAAGAGCCCAGAGAATTCACTGCCGTGTCTCCTCATGGCTATGCAGACCCCATGCCAGCCTGCCTGCTCATCTTTTTTCAGTCTTATGATTGCTTTGTGTAGGTTTTTAGTTGTATTTAACAGGAGGAATAAAGACAAATGCTTCTCCATTTTTCTGGACACAGAAGTCCTCTGGCTGCTTTTAAATTTTTCTGTTTATCTCTAATATGGACTAACTTGCTTATGCTATGCCATGATGTCATTTTCCTCATGTGTCTTGTGTTTGAGGTTGTTGAGATTCTTGTATAGTGGGTTTATAGTTTTCATCACATTTAGAAAAGTCTTGGTCATTATATCTTCAAATATTTTTTTTCTGTTCCCCCTTCCCTCTCCTCTACTTTAGGGTCCAATTACACATATATTAAGCTGTTTGAATTTCTCCCAGAGAAATGGTCTTTTCTAATGGTCTTTTAAAAAAAAACAAAACACCTCACTAGACATAAGATCTGCTGGCATATTTTAAAAAATAATTTTAATATTTTTTGGTTGCATCAGGCAGCATGCAGGATTTTCATTACCCAACCAAGAATCACACGCTCTGCAGTAGAAGAGTGGAGTTTTAAACAGTGAACTGCCAGGGAAGTCCCCCTGACTGTGCCTCTATTTTTTTCCTTCACATGTTTTTCAGGAAGGTATCCCAACTCTTAGAGTGCTTACATCCTCAGTATGTACATTAATTTTCTTGGGGAGAATCTTGCCTTTGTTTCCAACAATGCTGGCAGCATGCGGGGATACACTGCAGACTCAGTTCTGCTATGGGCACAGTTGGGGGGCTTCCCTTTTTGAACAGTGCCCTTTCCTTTTTTGTAGATTCACATGCACACGGCCAAAGGAACAACTCCACGTTTTCTAAAAGGCCTAGAGAACATTAGTCTCTTCTCTTCCCCTTTGTGTCGGTCATTTTGGCAAATTACCAGAAGATGGAGGCACCAGCCCAAAAGCTAGTGCTGTTTTCAAATTCACCATTCTTCTTTTCTGCAACATTGACTCTGCCTTGTAGGGTATTTTTCATCTCAGACGTTGCAGTTTACATTAGTAGAAGTTTGGTTTGAGTTTTTTTTTAAATCTTCCCTTTCTCTACTTAACTTTTGAAGTTATGAGTTCTCTTGTCTCACTGTTTCCCTTCCATCTCTCTGGCTCATCCTTACATGCTGGGTCTCCTGACTGGGGGTTATGCTAGGCTCTCTTTAGCACATCCCCTACCCATGACACTCACCCGCCATGTTCCATTTATATGGGCTGCTGTCCATGGGGTCACACAGAGTCGGACACAACTGAAGCGACTTAGCATGCATGCATGCTGACCTGCATCTTCAAGCCAGACAACAGCTGAAGCTCCAGACCCATGCAGAGCCCCTTTTAATAACCTACAGACACATTAAATACAACCCACCCAAAACTGAGCTCACCATCCTCTCCCCAGACACATTGCTTCCCTGGAACCCGTGTCTTGGTGAATGGCACTGCCATCTACCAGGCCAAAGACCTAGGAGTCAGCCTACACCTCTTTCCCCCTTAATCCCACCTCCTGTCATCATTGAGGGCTGTCAGTTCTGCCTTCTAAACATCTCAGGACTTTCACCATCTCTGTCGCACACCAAACCACTGCTCTCAGCTGCATCACTCTTACCCAGACACCTTTCCTTGCAGGAGTGGCCTGAACAAAACTTCTCAAATGCAACCCACTCCCTCTGAGGACATTCCAGTGGCCTCCTGTGAGATTAGCTAAGGCTTAAACTCCTTCCTTAGGGCAAATAAAATCCTTGATGGTCTGCTCCTTGATTAAGCGTTGGGACTCTAGCCCAGACTGCCTCCTATGTCTTCATATGCCAGAGGCCTGGAAAGTACGATTGTTTGTTTAATTAAACCACCTCTCCACTAGAATGCCTGTTTTCTAATAATGGAGGTTATGCCTCCCACTACCCTGTGTGCAGCCCATATGAAGGCAGGACTGTAAAAAGGCTGCACTTGGGGTCAATATGACATCTTGAGTAAAACACTTCCGGCCTCAGGTTGCCCAGATGTAAAATGGGTACAAACATCCCTCCTCTCTTCACTGATCTGGCACAATCGAAATGCTTGTCTTTGTCAACCAGCGCGCCATAATTTGGTCTCCACCGCGTTTTGCTCAAGATCAGAGCAGGGCCTGGTCCAGATACAGGGCCTCAGGCGGGCCCAGGGCGTAAAATTTCAGGAAGCACACACTTTCAAGTTCGGGACTCAAGGCGTCCCGAGAGCGAGTGCCTCGGGAAATGTGCCCGGCGTACAGAGACTGAGCCAGCAGGCCTGCAAGATGAAGTAAGAAACCAACTACCCTTCAGCGCTGGGCCCGCCCCCTCCGCAACGTGACTTCCGGCACCGAACTAGACGCCCTACTATTGGCCGTTGTCCCTGTGACGTCACGAGCGCGCGCCCGCCTCCGCTGACGTCTTATTTAGGTGAGCCCCTCGGCTCACCCCCTTGTTAGAACTCTAGGCTGGTAGCTGTCTCCGGAGCTCAGTACCTGCGCTCAGGCGCCGGGTGGTCGTGGTCTCGGGCCCCGACAGCGCAGAGCGCCAGGTAGGTTAGATCTGGGCCAGATGGCGGGGCGCGCCGGGCCTCCGCCTCACTCCTGGCCTCCCGGGATGGGCAGGACTGAACGCTGCTGCCCCGCCTCTCCGACCACTCTGATGGGGTGGGCGGGCCCTTCTGAGCGCCCACCGAGTGCAGGGGAGCTAGGCATACAGGGAAACTGGGGGACCCACACGGGGGCGCAGACGAGTGGATAGTGGCACGCGATCCCGGACGCAAACCTTCGTCTCGCAGGCTTATGACGCCTGCGCCGCCCCAGGTCCCAGCTTTTTTGCTTAAGGACCCTTTTCTGGAGCTGGATTGAGCTCAGGCACTGTAGCTCGCTGATTCCGGCAGAAGCAGCGGGGCCACTTTCAGGTGCCGTGGCGGGTGACTTCACCTTAAGCCTCAACGCCCCTTCTGTGAAATGAGGCGCTCTGCCTGGAGGGATTGCTATAGGGCGAAATGAGAACCTGCTAGGGTCTGTCACGTGGGAAGGTCAGCCTGTGGTTATCTGGGAGAGCAGGTGACCAGCCCTCTCCCGGAGGCAGTAGCCAGCAGATCAAATTTCCCGGAGCAGGGCTGACGGCTTGCAGGGAGTCCCTGAGCCTCCAAATCTCCTGTTGGAGGTTCCTATTTCTCATCAATACCCCTGGGCTAAAGTGTCCCACGCTTAACACCCTGAGGACACAAGGACATGTTAACCCAAATCAAGAACTCCAGTGTCGCCTGGACCTGGATTCAAGTCCCAGCACTTTACTGTAGACTTTTTATCTGTGAAATGGGACCAACAGACCCTACCTTCCACAGTTGTCAGGAGAATTAAATCAGACATTGCAGGTAAAGCGCTTAAGGTAAGACCTGGCGTTCAGTGGGATCTGTTTAGTCTTAGTGTGTGAAGTATCTGAGTGCTAACACTGCAGCTTGAACAGCCCTTGCCCGTGGCATGGTTGGTGCTTGTGTGAGGTAGGAGGTAGGAGGTTTTAAACTCCTGGTTTTCTGGTTAAACCCATCAGCCAGCACAGTGAGCAATCAGAACAGTGATCTGGATCTAATCAGTCTTTAGCTTATCAAGGCAGATGGAACCATCGGAGAACCAGGAGTCTGGGATTACCTCCAAGTGCCTGAGCATAATGCATGCTAAGTCGCTTCAGTTGTTTGTGACCCCATGGGCTGTAGCCCACCAGGCTCCTCTGTCCATAGGATTCTCCAGGCAAGAATGCTGGAGTGGGTTGCCATGCCTTCCTCCAGGAGATCTTGCTGACCCAGGGATTGAACCCATGTCTCTTTCGTCCCCTGCATTTGCAGGTGGGTTCTTGACTCGGGCACCACCTGGGAAGCCCAAGCATAAAGGAACTTTTAAAAGCAAGGAACCGTGAAGAGGAGGGACTTTTGGAACTGAGGCCAGACTTAGAAACAAAAAAAGAAGAGAATGGGTTTTGTCTTTGAGTGGAGCCTAGAACTCAAGATGGGACCTGAGCCTTGTTGATACTTTGTCAGTGATTTGAGGAGGGATGGCACCTCCTCTTGAGATGGATGATCACCGAGCTTTCCCAAGTAGTGAAAAGTCAAGCCCCTGCTCCGACATTCCTTCTTTCAGCTGAGACTAGCTGAGAACCTGCTGTGTGGCAGGCGCAGTACTAGGCGCCATGCACCCAGTAGTTAGAGAGACAGTCATGGCCCAGGAACCCAGAGAGGAGAGCGCCCCCATCAGGCTTAGCCCCGAACCCTCTGCGGCCTCTCCCCAGGCAGCCTGTGCTCTCGCCCATGCGTGCGTACTTAGTTGCTCAGTCATATCCAGCTCTTTGCAACCCCAGGGGCTGTAGCCTGCCAGGCTCCTCTGGCCATGGGATTTTCCAGGCAAGAATACTGAAGCGGGTTGCTATTTCCTCTTCTAGGGGATTTTCCTGACTCAGGAATCAAACCTGTGTCTCTTGCGTCTCCTGCATTGGCAGGCGGGTTCTTTAACATAGCACCATCTGGGAAGCCCACATAGGAGGGTAACAGGATCAAATTGGCATTTAAAAAATGACTTCTGTCAGCTTGTCTTTGAGTGGAGCCTGTTTCACCTGCAGTCTCTTGCTCATGATAGCAAGAGACTTTAATGAATTCCTAGTCCTATTCATTTTAGCCTAGCCCACACTTCCTCAAGAAACTCAACAAAGGCAGGGCCCTCAATCTTCCCAGCTGCTGTTGCTGCTGCTGCTAAGTCGTGTCCGACTCTGTGACCCCATAGATGGCAGCCCACCAGGCTCCGCCATTCCTGGGATTCTCCAGGCAAGAACACTGGAGTGGGTTGCCATTTCCTTCTCCAATGCATGAAAGTGAGAAGTGAAAGTGAAGTCGCTCAGTCGTGTCCGACTGTTCATGACCCCATGGACGACAGCCTACCAGGCTCCTCCGTCCATGGGATTTTCCAGGCAAGAGTACTGGAGTGGGGTGCCACTGCCTTCTCCGAATCTTCCCAGCAGTGGTCTCAGTGACTGAACCCTACTCAACCATATCAGTTGTTAACATCAGTCTTCCCTGCAGGCAGGACGGCAGGGCTGAGCGTGTCTGGCCTGCATCGTTTGCCCAGTGCCTCAGTGGTGCAGGTACAGCCCAAGCTGTCAGGAAGCACCAGTTGAAGGAAGATGGGACCTAGCTCAGTGGCTGGCATGAAGTAGTTGCTTCTCTAGAAGTGTTTCATTGTCGTTGTTCAGTTGCTAAGTCGTGTCTGACTCTGAGACCCCATGAGCTGCAGCATGCCAGGCTTCCTGGTCCTTCACTGTCTCAGTGTTTCATTACAGGCACAGAATTGAGCAAAACTTGACCTTATATACGTGGTGAAATAACTTAAAATCTGGACTGCTTCCCATGCCGTGTGCCAGGAAAGGCTGATGGGGCGAAAAGCCTTGGGCTGCAGCTCGAGGAGCTTTGGGAACCCCAGCGATGGTTTCAGGCCCTCTGTCCTCGGGGCCCACTTTCTCCCCGTAGGAGCTGATGCTGGGGTCTGGTGGAAGGAGGTTGCTCACGACTGTGCTGCAGGTGCAGAGGTGGCCCTTTCAGCCCTCCAGAGATATGAGATTGGTGCAGTTCCAGGCACCCCACCTAACGGGACCCCACCTGGGCCTGGAGTCAGGGAATGGCGGGGGTGTCATCAACCTCAACGCCTTTGAGCCCACACTGCCCAGGACGATGGTGGAATTCCTGGAGCAGGGAGAAGCCACTCTGTCGGTGGTGAGAAGGTAAGTCAGCAGGCAGCACAGCCCTGCCCTAGCTGCCCCGTTCTCCCCTCCCCCCTCACCACCCAACCCCTGCCCTGGGAAACAGAACCAGGGTAGTTCTTTTGCAAGGGATCAGGGTAATGCAGGCTTCCTTTCTCTGAGCAAAGAGCCTTAGGAGTCTTGTGTGACAGTAGGCCCAGTTTACAGGGGGCCCCAGGGAGGATGACTGACCTTCCCCGGGCCACACACTTGGTGAGGGGGCCAGGATTCTCCTCTGTCCCACTGCCTTCCCTAGGGGGTTAAGGCCTGCTTGCCTGAGGGGCTGGAACCTGGCGTCCTAAGAGGGCAGAGGACTTCAAAGATGTTCTTAAAGACGGTTCTTGGGTTTGAGTTGGATTAGGTAGGTGCCTCCCTGAACCCAGGAGCTCTATGGTATCTGGTCTAAAGATGTTGACACACAGTAAATGAAAAACCACTCTGAGACGTCATTTTCACCTGTTAAGCTGATATAAATACAGATGTTTGACAACACACAGTGTTGGTAACAGTATTTTCCCCCTACTTTCATATTCTTGCAAGATTAGAAACTCCTTCCATGTCCCTTATTAGAGAATTGGGTGCATCTACTGTGCAGTAATACACAACCATACAAAAAAGAGAAAGCTAATAGACTTTATATGTTAAGATCTCTAAAATACATATTTTTTTAAAAGGCGTATATATAACGTGCTGTCATTGGCATAAAAAAGATGGGAGAAGAGTTTACACAGAGTGACTGTGAAAATCTATACAGGACACAGCATTTGTCTGTGGGGAGGGAGTGGGGTGCCTAGGAGAAGGGGAGGAAGATAGAGCTTTCTTTTATCCCCATTTGCACCCTTTGAATTCACTTACATGGAAATTATTATGTATTTCTGTATTATGTAATTCCATATTATGTTGTTTAGTCGCTAAGTAGTATCAGACTCTTTGTGACCCCACAAACTGTAGGTCGCCAGGCCCCTCTGACCATGGGATTCTCTAGGCAAGAATACTGGGGTGGGTTACCATTTCCTTCTCCAGGGGACCTTCCCAACCCAGGGACTGAACCCTCATCTCCTGCATTGGCAGGTGGATTCTTTACCACCGGGCCACCTGAGAAAGCCCATATTACCTAATTGGGGAGAGGAAGTCAACACTGGATGAACATAAACAGTACTCTCATATCAAGGGGCAATAGCTGGGCTTGATTTTCAATGCTGACTCTGATGGTTGCTCTAGAAAGTATGTTTTAAAAAGCAAAGCTTGGTAGCAGCTGCAGGGTCTCCCCAGCAGGCCCCTCTCCTGTTCTGGTCTTTGCAGAGCACTGGCCACCCACTTGCCAGTCCTCCCACGGGCAGAGGTGACGCTCCTGGCCCCGGTCACTCGGCCAGACAAGGTGGTATGTGTGGGCATGAACTATGCGGACCACTGCAGAGAACAGAACGTGCCTGTGCCCAAGGAGCCCATCATCTTCAGCAAGTTCGCTAGCGCCATCGTGGGGCCCTACGATGACATCATCCTTCCGCCCGAGAGCCAGGTGGGTGCCTACCCCCCATTCCCCCACCCCGGGCACTGGGGCCCATCACACAGGTGCTCAGCGTCCCGCTAAGGGAACCACCTGTTGCTCAGTAGTGCATTAAACAGAAACTCCAGGGTATTATACAGTGATAAGACAGCTCCTGGGGGAAAAAAAAACATTAATTGTTTTTCTGTTTGATTATAAAAGTAATATACTTGCTTCATAGAAAATAAATAAAATATGTAAAGAAATTACATAAATTTCATAATTTTCAAATTTCAAAAGTACATAAATACATAAAGAAATGAAAAGCTACATATGTCCCCACTGTGCAGGGCTTGCAACATTCATGTTCTACTGTATATCTTCCCAGAATTTTTTTTTTTCCTTTTGAACTTGTTTTGGGGTAATAGCCAATGAACCATGTTGTGATAGTTTCAGATGAACAGCAGAGGGACTCAGCCATACATATACATGTATCCATTCTCCTCCAAACACCCCTCCCATCCAGGCTGCCACATGACATTGAGCAGAGTTCCATGTGCTATACAAAAGGTCCAACCTTGTTGGTTATCCATTTTAAATACAGCAGTGTGTACATGTTCATCCCAAACTCCCTAACTATCCCTTCCCCCCTGCCCCAGCAACCATAAATTCATTCTAGCCAGTGAGTCTGTTTTGTAAGTAAGTTCATTTGTATTGCTTCTTTTTAGATTCCACATATAATTCCCAGGGTTTTTCTATTCCTGTTTCTGTTTATACTGTGCATGTGCCTACCATTTACTTAAGTTCTCTATCAAGAACATTTTTCATGCCATTAAATATTCTCCCCTGACGTTTTTTAGGTTACTGCTTAGTTTTCTATTGTATCAGTGGCCATAATTTATTCAGTAGTCCTCATATTGCTAAATAGGTTGTTTGCAGTTTTTAGCTTTTATAATGTTGCAGTGAACATCCTTACAGAAGAGACTTTGCACATCCATGAATGTGTGATTATTTCCTTTAAATTAACTCTTAGAATGTGAATGTCTTTATCAGGGTATAGGCAGGGTTTCAAAAATTAGCCAGAGTGACCTTCGACTGCAAAAACAGTTTACATATCCACCAGCAGTGTATGTACCCTTACTAGTACTTTAAAATTTTTAGTTTAGAAATACTTTGAAAATTATAGTAAAGTTGGGGGGAAAAAATGCAGTGACTACCCAGCGTCTTTACCTGGATTCACAATGTACATTTTGCTGTATTTGCTCTTCTCTCCCACCCTCCCTCCCCCGCCCTGTTTTCCCACGTCTCTCCTTCCTTCCCTTCCCTCATGTCCCACAGGCGCACACACACTTTTTTAAGGGGGGTTAGTAGAAAGAACTTTACAAAGTAAATTATAGACATTAAGACAGTTCACTCATAATTGCAAGTCATGTAGGAGAGCAGTCCTCCTCCTGGGTTTCCTTACCCTCCTGCTCCCACCCAGGCGCCCCTTCCCAGTAAAGTCTGTTGCTTTGTCAGCAAAAAAAAAAAAAGTTCACTCATAAAAACTTCAGCATACATCTCCTGAGAATAAGGACAATGTCCTACATGACCGTAATACCATTACCACAACTAAGAAAGTTAACATTAACCATATCTAAGTTAATATTAACCAGTCCAATTGGGAATATTAGCAGTTGCCTCCAAAGGTGACTTTTAATTTGGGTCCTATTTTGTGTTTTGGTGTTGGTGCAGGATCAATCAGGGTCACACGTTGTATTTGGTTGTATCTCTTAGTGCCTTTTGTCCAGAACAGGGATTCACAGACTTTTTCTCAAAGGGCCAGTTAACAGTAGGTGTTAGGCTTTGAGCAGCAAGTAGTGTCTGTAGGAACAGTTCAGCCTTGCCACTGTTGTGTGAGAGCAGCCTGGCTGGTCCATGAAGGAACCTGACTGTGTCCCAGGAAAACGTTATTTACAGGAACAGAGACAGCAAACAAGCAAGGATTTGGCCTGTGGGCCACAGCCTGCTGACCCCTGACCCCAAGCAGTCTCTCTCCCCCGTTTTTATCTTTCATAACAGGCTTTTTGAAGAAGTCAGGCACATTGTCTCATGGCGTGTCTCACACTCTGGATTTGTCTGGTTGGTCCGTCATGATTAGATTCAGGTTAAACATTTTTGTCAAGTTCTACACAGGTTAATCTGCTCAGGCTGCTGTCACAAAATACTGCAGAATGGATGACTTACAAAACAAGACATTGAGTTCCTGAAATTCTAGAGGCTGGGAAGTCCGAGATCAAGGTACCAATAGATTAGGACCCACTTTCTGGCCCACAGATGACTGCCTCTTCACTGTGTCCTTGGAGTGAGCTCTCTAACATCTCTCTTTATAAGGGCACTAGCCTCTTCATGGGGGCTCTGCCCTCATGACCTGATCACCTCTCATACCGTCACACCTCATGCCATCACCCCGGGTTTAGGTTGCGGTAGATGAGCTGGGGGATGGGGAGGGACCCTGACATTGTCTGTAGCAGCAGGTGCGCACTTATATCACATCCAGGGTCAGCTGGTCCTTCGTGTCCGTGATGCTCACGTGACCTCTCCATGGTAAAGGTACATTTCACTGTGGAAACGAGCAAACAGTCTGCAGAGGAGTCACTGAAACCACGTGACTATCTTATTTGCCCCACAAGTTCTCTTCCAGGAATCATCTGGTCATCCTTCCCTGAACCCATTACTGCAGTAAGGATTAGAAAAATCTGACTTTTCTTCTCTGTCATGCCTTCTACTTTTATTAGCTGGTATTCTGTGGAGAAACACTGCTTGGTTTTTTGTTTTACCCCTGTCCCTTTATCACTGTAAATTCCTGATTTTTACTTTTATCCAATATGTCATAGACCATAGTCCATCATTTACATTGTTTCTGACACTCAGAGGATCTCAGTTTGGTTAGGGGGAGGCTTTCGGATGGCCCCCACCCACATCACTTTCTGAGCACTTCCTTCCTATGGCCAAGCAGTTCCAGGCTTGTCTCGTACTCTCGTCACTGACAGGGACTTGGCCCTTTCCCCAAGAAATCCAGTTCTTTTTTGTGTTCATGGTTGTTACTGTTAGAAAAGTCAGTTTGCACGGCTAACTTGTATCTAGTTTATATTTGCACTTTGCTAATTATGGAACAAGCTGAGCATTTTTCCTTTTTGTGGCCGTGTGTATATATTTTTGTAAACTGCTTATTCAAGCCTTTGGCCCACGTTTATTTTGGCATGTTGATCTTGTTATTATTTAAGTGAGTTAGTGCATTAAAGCACTTAGAATAGTGCCTGGCAAACAAGTAGGGTTAGCTATTGTTATTCGGTATTTATCCTTTTTTGGAAGTATCAAGAGTGATTTTGGTAAAACTCCCTCCCCAGAAAAACGTTGCTCTTCCGCAGTCCCTGGAGTCACTCTGCCTGCCTGCAGCGGTGCTGCCTTCACTGCCCGAAGTCTGTGGTCCACACGTGACACCTCCCCTGCGGGGCCTCCCCTAGGGCTGCCGTCTCCCACGTACGGGCCGGCAGCCACCCCACCGTTAAGAGGCCTGGCCCCGCGGCAGGAGCCCCTCAGCGGAATAGCGGAGCCCAGGGCCCAGCAGCTCACTGCCCCTTCCCGCCCTGCAGGAGGTGGACTGGGAGGTGGAGCTGGCCGTGGTCATTGGGAAGAGAGGCAAGCACATCAAGGTGAGGGGGAGGGCCAGCTACCCTGGCACTGGGGAGTGGTTGTCAGCTACCCGCCCCTGACGTGGCCATGCCCCTCGCCCACCACCACCTCAGCTGTCTGCAGCCCTAACATGGGATCGAGGCTTTGAGACCCTTTGTGACCGGGCTTGGTGTCACCATGAGCTAACCTCCCATCTGGCCAAACCCCCTGCCCCCACAGGCTGCAGATGCCATGGCCCATGTGGCTGGCTTCACTGTGGCACACGACGTGAGTGCCCGTGACTGGCAGGTGAGACGCAATGGAAAGCAGTGGCTGCTGGGGAAAACCTTTGACACCTTCTGCCCTCTGGGCCCTGCCTTGGTGACCAAGGACAGTGTGGCAGGTAGGTGCCTGCTGCCCACTTGGTGACTCCTCTCCTTGCTCTTGCGTGGATGTGTCAGCAAAGCCTCTTTCCAGAAGGGGAGTGAGGGGCGTGGCCCGCCGAGGGCCCCATCCCCGGCTGCCCTCTCGTTGACTGTTGGATTAGAGCAGATCTCTCCACCCGGGCTGAGTGCTCCACTGGCCTCCCTCCCGGCCCCTCACCTTAGAGGCCTACAGCAGCAGAGGCGGGGACTCCGTACTCGTGACATGCAGTACAGGGGCCAGGGCTCCCTCCTGACGCCTGGATCAGGCTTCCTCTGGCTGCACCATCTAGGAGAGGCCTTACGTCGGAAGGAAGCAGGGCTGGCCTTGGAGCATCGCAGAGAACAGCTGTTCCCGAGCCCCTGGCCCTTTCTTTAATAGAGATGGGAGCTAACCCCCGGGGCCTCACCCAGCCGGCGTGTAGCCAGGTGGCAGCAGCTACAAGCAGCAAGGGCACAGTGAGAGCCTGGAGAAAAGACAGGGGTGAGGAGGACAGCACAGCCACCGGGCGGGGCCTGTCCGTGTAATTCAGCCTCACAGCGCCCCTTGCAGTCAGTCATCACTGAAGTTAAACTGGGTTCCTGGGGGTGTGCCTGTGGATGTGTGAACCACCAGAAAGTCAGGATGAAAGTGCTGGTGATGCAGGACACTATTAGAGGTGAGCCGGCAGGTGCAGGGGTCTTCACTACTGCTCATGCTGTTACCCTGCTGCTTTGTAACACGCAGTCAGCCTCTGCTGCAGATAGAATCTGGTTTTTAAGGCAAAACCCAGCCACTGTTCTCTGCCCCTTGAGTCTGGAACATTCCCTCATTAACCCATCCACTGACCACCGGCGGGCACTGTGCTGGGTGGTGGGCAGAGGGAGGCCTGGGCAGGCCAGAGTCCACACAGACTCCAGGGTGGGAGCGCCAGGAGCAGGCACAGGGAGCCCAGCAGACAAGCCTCTCACCTGGCAAGGCCACCCTGTGCTTTCGTTTCCTGATTGTCAGGAGGGCTTTGGGGGTCAGAAGGGAGAATCCCAAATGTGTTGTTTTTGCATTTCAGATCCACACAACCTAAAGATCTGCTGCCGAGTGAATGGGGAAGTGATGCAGAGTAGCAACACCAACCAGATGGTGTTTAAGACAGAAGAGCTGATAGCCTGGGTCTCTCAGTAAGTGGGATAGAGCCTGGCCTCAAACAGCCACCTGGGGGCTTTACTGAGCCCCCCATGCCAGGCTGTGGCACCTCAGCCCCTGACCTCACCTGGCCCTTCTGCCCGTAGGTTCGTTACTCTTTACCCAGGGGACATCATCCTGACCGGGACGCCCCCAGGTGTGGGGATGTTCAGGAAGCCTCCTGTCTTCCTCAAGGTAGGTTGGCTGAGCGAGAAAAGGCAGAGGCCTGGCAGGGTTGGCTCAGACCCGAGAAACCCAGGTCTGTGTATGTGCGCCACGCCTCAGGCCCGACAGCCTCACGACCCACTCTGTTGCAGAAGGGCGATGAAGTCCAGTGTGAGATTGAAGACCTGGGTGTCATCGTCAACAAGGTGGTGTGATGACTGCTGCTGCAGGCAGGAGGGGCATTTGTTCCCACGGAGCCCAGCATGGCAAGAGGCCAGGTGCCAGCCCCTGAGGCTTCTCTTCGGGTAGAGGGGGAGACGATGGTGCTCACCTCCTCAATAAACTTCATCTTCCCTTAGGATGTGTTTCAAGGAGTGAGAGGGCATTCTCACCCAGTGGGGAAGGAGGGCAGATACACACACATGATCACACCAAACACACGGTGCTGAGGCTGGGCAGCGAGGACTCATCCAGTCTCTAGTTTATTGCAGCAGAGGATGCAGAAAGCAAGGCACAGTCAAACCGCAAAGATCTGACAGTCCAGCTAATCAGTCTTCTGCTCCAGGGCAGGGCTGTGTTCCAGAGCTGAAGAGTCTCGGCAAGGGCTCCTCCCCACAGTTCTAGCTACAGATGAACTGCCGGATGAACTGTCCCAGCTTTTCCTGGCTCTCCCGGCTGGCAAAGGCCTGGGACAGGTGGAGCATGGGGCCTGTGGGGCCAGGCATCTGCTGCAGCACCTGGGCCACAGAGAAGGGCGCTGAGTGCTCACGTGGGCGCTGGGCCCCTCCCCTGGAAAACTGACCCCTTGAGCCTTACTGCTTGAGGTCAAATGCTGCCTCTCAAACATCCTGATGCCCCAACTGGGAGCAGGATGAGCCAGTGGTCAGGGAGACAGAGAGGGGCAGGAAAACTATCCTACCTTCCCCAACTACTGTCCACATGCCTATTCCTGGGAAACCCTGGGTAAATCCCCGAGTGGGTACAGCCAGCTGCCCTCAGCAGCTCTATCAGGGTATGGGGGTGGGAGGCAGGGGGACAGGAGGATGAGGAGACTGGCCTCTCTCACCCCCAAGTCTCTGAAGGTCCAGATGGCGCTGATGGCAAGATTTGGGTCCGCACACTCTAGATGAAAGAGAAGTGGAGGCTGTAGGTGGGGACAGTCCCCCGGCACAGCTTCTCCTCTCTTTAAAGAAGGAACACCCCAAGGAGAGGACTCAAGCTGGACCCAAAGGCCTCCACCCTGCAGCCGGCACTCCGGAACTTGGGCTCTCACTGCCCACTAGGGGGCAGCAGCCACAAGCCACCCTCCCCCTGCCGCCCAGGGCCCGGGGTTGGCTGCTGGGACTCACCGAAGAGCCCTTCCTCCTGGGCTGTGGCCTGTAAGAACTGGAACAGCTGCTCCGCGTAGCCGGACTCTGTGAGGGAGAGAGACTGAGACCTGGGCCCCCGCGGGCAGAGCTCACCCCACACCGTGTTCGGCCTCTCCTTGGGATGGCCACGCTGTGCAGGGCTCACCAGTATCTGGGAGCTGTCCCCGGTGGAGGAAGGCGGCAGCCTGTGCAAAAGCCTTGAGCACTGGGCTGAGCAGGCGGCAGAGGAAGAGAAAGAAGTCGGGGCAGCGCGACTGCTGGCTGAGCTGGAAGGGGACAGGCCAGGCTGAGGGCGGCTCCCACTGCCTCCCCACGGCCCCCTCCCCAGTGGCTTCTCCCAACGCACCCTGAAGTACCGGCCCTCAGCCTCCTCGAAGTCGTCACTGTCACTGTCGGTGAAGTCCCCACTCAGCTTCCACAGCAGTTTTGCACTCAGACGCTGCCTCCCTGTGTCACAGGCTGGCTGGGAGCCAGGGGTCTGAGGGCCGGGAGAGCCACGGGACCCTGTCAGGCTGGCCAAGGTCCGGTCCTGGCCCCCCCAACGGGGTACATGGCCATCCAGACGCAGACCTGGGGGGCCTAGGAGGATGCTCCAGGCCACGAGAGACGGTGGCAGCTGCTGAGAGGACATGAGCACCTACCCTCAGGGCCACAGCCCCTGTGGACAAGAGGTGTGGAGGGCAGGGGGTATGCAGAAGCCCGTCAATACACGTACGCACAGGTCCAGTGCAGGTGCGGTGACAGACCCCAAGGTGGAGTGTGGTGGCGGCAGGACCCAGGCATCTATTCATCTGGGGCCGGAGCTGCCCTCCCCCACCCCAGGGGGGCGGGGGGAGGAGGAGCCGGGCCCAGGCAGGGGCTTCTGTCCACAGCCCCCTTCCTACCTCCTCAGCCACGAGGAGCCCACACTGGATGAGACGGTCCAGCACCTCCTGACAGTAGCAGTAGGAAGACTGGCAGGGCTGAGGGGCGACAGAGGCCCTGTGTGACCTCAGGCCAGCTGGGCAGGGCGGCCCAGAGACGCAGCCCGGCTAGACCTGCCGCCACAGGGCTCGGGCAGGCAGGGCCCTCCGTCCGGGGGGGGAGGCGCAGGACCCAGTGGGCTGCGGGGGGGGCCTCACCTGCAGCAGCAGCAGGTCCTGTGGCAACAAGTGCAGCAGCAGCAGGATCTGGCAGTACAGCTCCTTCTGGCTCAGCAGCTCGATGCCCTGCAGCTCCCAGGGGCCCTCGGGCGGCACCCTGCCGGCCAGCAGCCCTCGCACAGCACAGGCTGGGGGAGGAGGAGGCAGACATGAGGAGGCGCGCTATGCCCCTCACCCCTGCGCGTTCCAGCCACCGCAAGCCCTGGGGACTCACCACCCACAGCCTCGCTCAGGAAGGTGGGCAGCAGCTCGGCGCTCAGGCGTGCCAGGGACGTGAGGCCTGGGCCGGGGCGCGGAACCACCAGCAAGTCCCCCTGCTGGATGCGCAGCAGGGCCACGTGTGGCCGCAGCAGGCTCAGCGTGTGCCGCAGCAGGCACCGCAGCTGCCCCGAGAAGCCCACGTCAAAGCCACGCAGCAGCGTCTCCTCTGTCAGCCAGGAGAACTCCCCCAGGAGCTGCGACAGGAACACGCCCTGGGTGGGCAGAGGCGGACTTAGCCAAGGGCCGGGGCTCCTCCCCACAGCCCTCAGCACCCCGGGCCCTACCTTCTGGTGCTTGAACAGCAGCAGCGTCGCCATGATGGCCGTGCTCATCACCGCGGAGCTCGCCACGCTGGCTGGAGCCAGGGGTCAGGGATGCTGGTCAGGGGCCGAGGCCCAGCAGCTCTGTCCCCCCGTCACTGGGCAAGTCTTCCCAGCCAAGAACACCTCCCTGCCAGCAGCCACACACACACTCCCACACCACTCCACCCTGGGAAGGGCACGGCAGGCCTGGGCCTCGCGTACCACCCTCCCTGGTGGAGAATTGACATTTATCAAATATATGCCGCAACCCAAGCTGGAGGCTCAGAGACCCTCCCTGCCTCCTGTAGGCCTGTGCTGTGCTTAGTCGCTCAGTCATGTCTGACTCTTTGCGGCCCCATGGACAGTAACCCGCCAGGCTCCTCTGCCCATGGGGATTCTCCAGGCAAGAATACTGGAGTGGGTTGCCATTTCCTTTTCTAGGGAATCTTCTCAACCCAGGGATCTAACCCAGGTCTCCTGTATTGCAGGAAGATTCTTTACCATCTAAGCCACCAGGAAAGCCCTTACTACCCACCAGCCCACAGTCTCTGCCACAGCATAGACACTTGAGAAGATGGTGACAATGCTATTAAGGGCCCCCTCTGTTCCAGGTACCTGTTAAGTCCCTGACATATGTCATTCGGTTCAGCCAGTGTCACCTCAAAGTGTGCCCTCACTTAGTGGCTCCACCACGTCCCTCTGGCTGCCCCCTCCTCGGGGGCAAGGGCAGGGTCAGGTGCCAGTCTTCATGTGCCCCAACGGGCCCACGGGAGGGGGCAGGTGCAGAAACCCACCCGGAACAGAGGGCCCTGACCCACTGGCCAGCTGGGAGGACATGGTGCTCAGGAGCCTCCCCCGAGGCCAGACCGAGGCCCCTCACCATTCAGGACGTGCCAGCTCAGCCTCCTGACCAGCAGCTGGTCCTCCTGCCTGAGGGCCAGAAGGGGCCCTGTCACAGGCGTCCATTCCTGCTCCTTCTCAGTGTCGGGGACAACGGTGCTAGGAGAGAGACACAGATCACAGGTGAGGGGACCAAGTGTCAAGACAACCGCGGGGGCGCCCAGAGCCTTCTGAATATAAAGGTGAGGGCGTTTCCATCCCTGCAAGGGGGGCTCGTGTACCCTCAGTCCTTTCCAGGCCCGTGTGCCATAACCCACACCCAGCTTACAGGCGGGGCAGGGGCACCTGGATGGTCTGAGAGGACAAAGATTAGCTGGTGAGGGAAGGCTGGGGCTGGTGACATGTCTGTGGTCAGGACAGGAGGGGGTGCCAGCTCACGAGCCGGGGTCTTAGAGCTGCCTCCCTTGCCCAAGACCCTCATATTCCTCTGCCCTTACCAATGGCCCAGCACTATGGGCTGCAGCAGCTGCTCCAGGGTCTGCCTACTGCCCCAGCAGCTTCTGGCGTTGATGGTGTATTCCTGCCCAGGACAAGGCTCTTAGGTGGTCTGCCCTGGCCCACCTGGAAGCCTACATACAGCCCATCTGAAGTGAGCCAGGCCGTCCTTGCAGTAGCCTGAAGGCCAGGCTGCTAGAAGCCCTAGGACAGACCACAGGTACTCCCAGCCTTGCCCAACAGGGCCCACACCTGCAGGGAGAAGGGCTGGGCCAGATGCACACGGACACAGACTCGGCGGCTGCAGCCCCAGCGTCTTAGGCTCCGTAGAACAGCCAGAAGGCCTGTCCACAGCCCCAGGGGGGCCAAGGCCTGCAGGAAGGAGGGAGGCACTGAGGGAGCCGGCGGGCCTGGTGCAGGCCTTCCGTTCCACTTCATCTCAGGTTCCAACTGGTACATGACCGTGACCTCTCCAGGCTCATTTTCTTGTCTATGAAACAGGAAAAATCCTTCCCCAGCAAGGTCTTTTGAGAATGAAATGAGAGGATGACTGTTACAGCCTCGGCGGGTGCCACAGGATAATAACCACAGGGGTGAGGTTCCTTTGCACTCCCCCGTTAAGCCCAGCCCCGAGGGGCCTCAGTCACAGGACACAACACTGTGCCTCCTCTCTGGAGATGGTATCCACTTGGGGACCCAGGGCAGGAAGGTCTTACGTGGCATGCATCATGGGGTGCCTCTGGAACCAAGTCGTAGGTGACAGCCACTGGCACAAGCAGAGCGTCTGGGACGATGCCTGCCTGGACCGCCTGCACCACCAGGCCCAGCCAGGACAGGCCCAGGGCTGATAGCCGAGGCCCCCGAACCCCAGGGGGCTCCTCCAGGAAGATAAGCAGGGGCTGCCTGCTGGCCAGCAGCTGCTCCACAGTCTGGAAGTGGGTGGAGGGAGTCAGGTGTCAAAACCAGAACAGCCAAGGCCCCTGTTCCCTGGCCTGGCCCCATAAACCACCACTGGGGGCGCAGCACTCACCGCGTGGACCACAGCCCTTGCAAGAACCCCCTCAGGGCTGTCCAGGGAGAGGTTGGCCTCTGGGGGCAGAAAAAGCCCACCGAGTTTCTTCAGCAGAGCTCTGTGGGGCACAGGGCAGAGGAGGGAAGGTGCTCAGGAGATGGGACCAAGCATGAGGCAAGTGAGAGCCGTGGCCGACTCAGGGCCAGCCTGGGTCCTGCCTCAACACCCTGAGGCCAGGCATGGCCCTAGAGCCCACAGCTGACCCACCCTCTGAGCCCCACAGGCTGGGCTGCACAATGCTGAGAGCAGAGGGGCCAGGAAGAGACCCTCTGGGGAGCTGTTAGCAACACCACCTTCCCTGCCCCCACACCTCTATCCCAGTCTGGGGACCTTGCCACTGTACATCTAAGGGCACAAGCCTTTTACCTGAGGATGGGGGAACAGGTGCGGGGGTCCCAAGCCACACGGAGCACGCCCACGCCCTGGGAGAGCAGCACAAAGGGAAGCAGGATGCCATCCAGGACTGACTTGTGGGTAGAGAGGAAGACGAGCGGCGAGCCCTGCTCCAGGAGAGCCAGATGGAAGTGCCAAGCCATACCCCCACCCTGAAGATGCAGGCAGCTGAAACCCAGCGCCTCCAGACCCAGGGAAGTCCCAGAGGGAGGGAGGGTTCAGCTGAGCAGGCTTTCTCTGAGCACATTTCCCAAAAGCGGAGGAGCTCTGTCAACAACTTTTAAGGTAATCCATTGACGTAATGGTTGTTAAGACATGATGAAAAGCCGTTAGAGGAAGCCTCTAGGGAGCAGGACCGTGAGACACGAAGACAAGGTCGTCAAAGAGCAGTGCATTTTTCCCACCCAGCAGACGGGGCTGGTCCCGGCTCAGGGCTTGGCCTAGCCTCTGTTCCTGTCCCCGTGAGGGCGGGCCTTACCGCCTGGGCGGCCTTGTGGACCATCTTCATCTGGCCCCTGTAAAGCTGCACGTTCAGGAAGAGGCAGTTCAGGAACCGCAGCAGTGCCCAGCTGAACAGCCTGGAGAGCAGTGCCCAGTCTGAGGAATGGGCCCCCCAGAGGGCCGCCCAGAACTCCTCTAAAGCAGGCACTACTACTGTCCTCATTTTACAGAAGAGGAAAGTGAGGTTCAGAGTGGTTGTAGACGCTGCTGGGCAGGAGAGAAAGCTAAGAGGTGGGGGTGCTGGGACTGGAAGGCGGGCCTGACGGCAGGGCCCACACCTGCAAGGTGCTGATCCTTCCCTTGGAAGACGTCATGGGCCAGCTGCCTCAGAGCACGCCTGCGCCCCCGTGTGTCCCAAGAGATCAGAGAACCAAGACTCCCTCTAGGCATAACCAGCCTTGTCTTTGCAAACTGCTGGGGAAAGTGAACTAAAAGGGAGGGGTTAGTGATATAAGAAGGAAAGGGGACAATGAAGGGGCAAAATCTCTGGGGAGGGGATGTCCAGAAGCCTGATAAGAGGACTGGCTTTAGACGCAGACAGAAGCATAGACGCAGGCAGCATGGAGATATGGAGGACACGTGGCACGTCCTCATCAGACGGCTTCTGTTTCTCCGTGAAGCGTGAGCAGCACACAATGAGTCAGTCAGAGAAGCAGCAGTCTAGAGCAGAGCCTTGGAGAGCACTGTGTGCGCCTCTGAGAATCACACTTACAAAGGAAATAGGTCTACCCACTATGTGTCTCTCCAGCAACATTCGGCTGCTTAGATGCAGAGAAGGCAGGTAGCTGGGTTCAAACACAACTGGGTTGTGCCCAATGACTCCCTCCTAAGGACACTTTTGTCACCAGGAGCCCTGGAATCTAAGCTAGGCCTGGAGGGCAGGAAAGGTGGGCTGATGGCTGGTTTAAGGTGCTCGGGTCAAGGGACTGGAAGTCTTGACAAAGCCAAAAATGGTACATGGAAGACTGGTCATAGGTCACCAACAATCTCTACTTCCTGTTCCTGTTCACTTGACCTTTCAGCACTGTCAAGACAGCTGAGCCTCACATGTGCTGTACTCTTTCCCTCAGTGACTCACTCCTCCCTGGAGGAGTATCATCTATGTCCTAAAGATCTGCAAATACACATTCCTGGTCTCAACCTGTTTTTTTGAGCTCCAGACTCATATATTAATATATAAGCAGCTGCCTCAGTGTCTCCACAGTGTGTCAGGTATCAGAAAACTTTTATGTCCAAAACACCTTTTGTGGGTCAAACTCACTCCTCCCCAGGCCTGTCTCCTCCCTTCCAACCACATTACCAGGTGCTCATCCAGACACCCAGCTCACCTGCAACTGCCCCCTTTCCCTCCGCTGGTCCCATTCCTACCCTCCTATACATCAGCGAGTCCTGTTAATTTCACTTTGGTTTCTCAATCCATTTTCCCAAGTTCTACTGCCATCCCCATCCCCCATCATCTCACCTGGACTAACCAACCAGCCTCCCCAGAGGACCTGTTCTCTATCCTTGACCTCAATTAATCTTGTTGTCATTCTCTGTCTAAAACCTTTCCATTGGTTTTCATTGCACTTAGAAATCAAATCCAAACTTCTTGTATACCGTTCTGCATATCTGCCCCCTTCTACTTCTCGATTTTGTTTCTAGCAACTCACTCCCTCACTTGCCAGCTTCCAACCACATCAGCTTCTTGAGCAAACCTGGCCTTTCCTGCAGCCACAGTTCACGCTGTTCCCTCTGGCATAACTGTTCCCTGACATCCTCACTTCCCCAAGGCTGGCTCGATTCCCTCTTCTGTCCCGGGCTTACAGGTCTCTTCCCCGCCTTCAGGTATTCTCAATCCTAGCCCTTGTTCTGTCCTTCTTGCAAACATGTGCACATCTCCACTTCCCCAGAAGCTTGCTCTGCATCTAAGAGGAGCTCCAACCTGTGCAGGACACATGTGGGAGGAAGCAGGTGTGACAGTGGCAGGTATGTGTGAGTGAGTGGGCAGGCCTACAAGATGGGAGACCACCCATCTCCTCTCTCCACAGGAGCCTGACCTGGGGGAAGGTGGAAGGATAGAGGAGGCACTGAAGTCCAGGTCACAACCAGGGGTTCCTCAGATGATCCCCCTAAGCCCCCACCCTCTCAGGACAGATACAACAGCAGGCCAGCAGTGGTGAGAACCTGGACTGGAATCTGGGAGCTGGCTCAGATCAAAGCCCCTCCCCCTTACCCAACTGGTCCCCTGAAGGAGCCAGCTGTTTTCAAAAGTCTTAGTGTCCAGATCAGGGTTCCCTCAGGCTGTCTGGTAAATATACCACCCAGCTCCCCCAGGAGGGGAGTCTAGTCTTTCCCCAAGTCCAGTCAATGCTCTCTCCCCAAGGGCAGAGGCCCCAGCCCAGGGCGCCCTTCAGCAGAGTTACCTGAGCAGGAAGGGGCTGGGCGGGGCCTGGATGTGGCCCAAGATGCGCTGTACCTCTTTCTTCACGTGGCTGGGCACCGGGCCTTCCCCAGCCCCTCCTGGAACCCTCCCTGAGATGACGTTCTGCACCCTGTGGTGGGGGGTAGGGGTGGTGGTTGCGGTGTGAGGCTGAAGCAGGCCTAAGGTCACTCCTCTCAGCCCCATAGTCCCCAGGGCACAGCCTCCAGTCTTCACCCTCCATCTTTAAAAAAGGGTCCCTGACCACGCTAACACTCTAGAAACCAGTCCTTTCAACCAGTCCCGCCTAGAGCCTTTGTCATCCCTTTAAGGATCCCAGAAGTACCAAGCAGATCCCAGTCCCTGCCTCCTCACCCAGTGCTTTCCATGATCTTCTGTGAGGCATCCTGGCAGGGTGGTATGTGCTGCTCCAGTGACCACAAGAAATAGCAGAGCCTCCGAACCAGCCAGCCCCGAAACCTGGGCACAGACCCCAGAGCATGGGGTAGATGTCTCAGAGAGCCCCCGAACTAGGGCCCACTGAGGGTATTCCATCAGGAAGGGATCACATCCTAGTCCCGTGGACTGGAAACACCTGAGCTTGGCTTATCATGGAGCAGGAATAGGAAGCACCTGCCCACCTGTGGCCCATTTCCTATCCCCTCTCCCCAGGAAAGAGGGTACAGGTTCAGGGCTTGAAAGCTCCCAAAAGGAGATGCAGGAAAACTCCAAGCCTGCCTGTCCCCACCCGTGGGTTTGGAGCAGAGGGTACGGTCCATTCTTGTCCCATCGAAAGAAGAAAATGATACCACAAAGCAGGGCCCCAGCAGCCCTGTACCCAAGGGCCCTGCCCACCACCCCACCCCACCCCCAGCTCTGACTACCTGGTGTTGTCCTCCTTCACCAGGATCACATTGCAGAAGCCGAGGTCCATTATGCTTCTGTGGAAGAGGGACTCCTGCCGGAAAGGGGCAGAGAGCAAGTCCTTGGGGGGCCTTTAAAGTGAAGTCGCTCAGTTGTGTCCAACTCTTTGCGACCCCGTGGACTGTAGCCACCAGGCTCCTCCGTCCATGGGCTTCTCCAGGCAAGAATACTGGAGTGGGTTGCCATTTCCTTCTTTGGGGCACCTTTGCAAACCGGTAAAGGAAAGCTCCTGCTCTGTCTTCTGCAGTCTTTCCCTGATGGACTATACAGTCTACTGAGAGATGGATTATAGCACTGCAGTTCCCAAAAGATGTCTGACCTCAGATCCTGAAGTTCAGTTAGGAGACAGGGCTCCATGGTCAAAAGGAAAGGGCTGCATCCTCTACAGAATCACCCTCTTGGAGAGTAGCATATCATTTCTGAGAAGTTCTCTCACCAACAGCAGGGAACATGTAGCCTGGATCTCCACAAGAACACTGAGTCCCATCAGCACCAGCACACAGCATGGACGTACAGAGACCCCCCACAAGCATGTGCAAAGTACTCGCTGACTCTGAGTGGACAGTGTCTCTAGGCCCTCCGCTCTGAGTACAGGCATGCTCAGACCCCAGCCCTCTGGCATCTCAGATCCCGCTGTACCTCCCCACCCAACTCTCCCAGGCCTGGGAGCCAGAAGCCAGGAGCCAGGCCCAAACCAACAACCAACAAACACTAGTGCACCCATTCCCCTGAAAGACAACGGGCGCGGGGAAGGGCTGGGCTTGGAAGAATAAAGGAAGCTGCTTCGCAGGGCTGAGGCAGCTGTGGCTCCCAGAACCAAGCTTCCCAAGATAGGGCCCGGCCTGACCGTCACTTACCCAGCTCTTAGGGGTACAGGTCTGGCAGCAGCGACCCACAAAGGGGCGGTACTTCCCCAAGAATGGGGTGACAGCCTCCAGCTTCATCCCAAAGCCTGAGGACCACAGGCTGGTCTGGAAAAGGGTCACAGGGAGAGATGAGAGGGCTCAAAGTCCTTGACAGAGGGAGGTGGGCTCCAGGAGTGAGGGGCACAGGACGGGAGGCAGGAGGGCAGAGAGTGTTCTGGGAATGGGAGCACTACCTCCCGACCATCCTGGCTGCTTCTCTGCTGAGTCTGGAGTCTGGCTTCTGCCATGGTGTTCATGGGGGTCTACAGCATCTGGGAACCAGCCACCTCTGCACCCCTCCTCTCTCTCCAGAAGAACCTGACCTGGAAAGAGGAAACAGGATGGAGGAGGTACTGGAATCTGGGCCATAACCAGAGGCTACTGGAGTGACCCCCACGCCCCCACCCCAGAACAGACAAACAACACGCAAGCCAACAGTCGTTTGATCCAGGGCTGGAATCTGGGGGCTGGCTCAGATCAAAGCCTTTCCCCTCAATACCCAACTGATCCCACCAAGCAGCCAGCTACCCTCAAAAGATCTCACAGTGTCCAGATCAGGGCTCCCTCAGGCTAGCACTAAGAAGATGGGTTGTCTCATCATCGATATCCCCTCTGCCATCTCACAGCACAGATGGGGCTGTACTAGAGACTCTGACACTTTCTGTGCACCAGGAAGGAGGCATGAGACTGCCAAATAGGAACAGAACCACTGTCCCAAGGCCACCAGGGCCTGCTCAGCTGCTCTTCCCCTCAGCACCAGAAGACAGCCCCTTTCCTTTCAATCATTACAAGAATGAGGGCTGACGGTACTGGATGGGTGACTGTTCTCTGGGTCAAAACTCAAAAGAAATGCCACACAGACCTGTCACCAAGGAATGGTCCTCTGGTTGGGGATACGACACTTTTCCACAACTGGTGTCCTCTTACATAGCACTCTCTACAGAAGACCCCACTTCGTATTGCCTCAGCCTCCTCCACAATATTCTACCGCAATATAACATCTATCTTCCATAAGACAGCACCAAACCCCTCCTAGTCCAGAAACTGGGCCCTAAAAACCCTTCTCCCCTGATCTCTCTCCATGTCCCTGATGGACAGGCTGATCCAATTATTGCTATCATCTCTACCCTCACTACACAGTTCCTACTCCTACCTGGGAATGCCTTCTTCCTTCCCATCACCTCCCCAAATTCTAAGTCCATGGCTCTAAGTCTGTGATGCTTCTGCATCACCTTCTAGGTTTTTCCTCCCTTCCTTGGTTCCCCCAGCCCAAGCCTGCCAGGCAAGAAGCCTCCTCCAGAGTTAGCCCACATCATCTAAGTATCCTGAGGGCAAGAGCTACAAAGCACTCAACCTTGTATGCCCAGCCTTCTACCCTGCCCAGAGGAGGGACCCAGGAGATGCTAGTTAACTGACTGTAACTTCCTCTCCCAGAATTCCTCTGCACCTCTCCTCTTCTCCTCAGTTAGCAGTTTAGAACCTGAGATCAAGCGGTACCAGAATCACAATTCCCCAGTGAACAGCTCTGGTAGACTCATCCAAAACGTACCTCCTCCTTTGAAAATGTTCTCCCAGCCCAATTCACTGACACTTGGCACAGGAAGTCCCCAAGACCAGGCTCCAGTCTGGAGTCCTGCCTGCTTGGCAAGGAGGGTGTCTGCTCCCCAGATTCAGAACACCCCCACTCTCCAACCTAACCCCACTAGATCTGGGCTAATGCTACAGGGACAGAGTAAGGGTGAGAGGAAGGGAAAGATATGTTAAGACAAGGCAAGGGGTAACTCCCAGTCACCAACCAAGTCAGCTACTCAGCTCACACAATCCAGGGCTCGACTTCTCTGTCAGTCTGCAACTCCTGCCTGGACGCCCCTCCCCACAGGACACCGACAGCAGAGGTGGCAAATTGGCCACCAGAGGGCCAAATGCAGTTCACAGATGTACTTTCTTTGGCCCTGCAATCTTCTACAACTTGATGGATTAACCTCAACATTTAAAACTAGAGAGCTTGTCAATCACAAATCAATTAAAAATAAATATTTTCAAAAAGCTAAAGAGCTTGTTACTTTAAAACAACAGCAAAACAGAAAGAAAGAAAAAAAAACATGTCTCCAGCGGCTGTTGTTAAAAAAAACACAAACCAGCGACCTGCCGTCTCTGGTACGCACGCCACAGGACCTCGGCTGACCAGAGCCCAACGCCACTGTCCCCATGCCCCTTCGCCTGGCCGCACACACCGTCCCGTCCACCGCCACCTCAGTCACACCTGATGCCCGGCCCCTGTGCGCATCTGAGTTCGCGTCCCTGATCAAGAGATCGCATCCAAACCCGTTCCCCTGTCTGGTATGCCTGTTCCCTACAAAGAACCACAGGCTGAACATGACCTCTTCACCCTGCAGCCCGCACCTGGAGCTGGAGGACAGGGGACTTAACTCAGCCCCTCACAGACCCACAGCGAGCGTCCCCGAGCTGCCCTAAGCCGGAAAGAAGGCCTCCTGCCACACTGGCTCTGCGTCCAGGGTGACGAGAAGCCGAGGACCACACTTACCTAGGCTCCCTGAGGGACTGCCCTTCAGGCCAAGGACCCCATAGTGGGCCTAACAAGGCCGGGCCTCCGTCCAACCCTCACCAATCCCCAGAAAGGCCCTCCGGGTTGGCGCCCAAGGCAGTAAGGCCCCTGAGCGGCCCTGAGCCTGGCCCGACCCAGCCCAGCCCGGGAGCAGCCCCCTCAGATCCTACCTCACACCCGGCGCCAACTCCCGCCAAAGCAGCAGCCGGAAGTGCACGCAGACAGCCTCTGCGCACAGCCTGAAAGGCATCTCTGAGAGCCTATTGGAAAACGTGCAGGGCCCGAAGCCCCGCCCCTGGCGCCCTGCCCTAACGCACGCTGCGTGGCCTCGCGGCCCTGAGTGTGAGTGGGCGGGGCTGCCTGTGTGGGTCGGGGTGTGTGGTCGTCTGGCTGTGGAGTGTTAGTCTGGTCATGTGCTGCTCACTTTCCCAGGCGGAACCCGCAGGTGCATGAGATGTCCATGAGACCTAGGGTACTTGAAGAATGGGGATGCGTGAGCTGCCAGGTTCTAATGAAAGAGGTTCCCAGGGTTCGTGAGTGCGTGGTGAGTCGTGTGCGACTCTTTGAAAGCCCATGGACTGAGGGTCCTCTGTCCGTGGGATTATCCCAGCAAGAATACTGGAGCGGATTGTCTTTTCCTACTCTAAGGGATCTTCCCAACCCAGGGATCGTACCCGCGTTTCCTGCCGCTCCAGCATTGACAGGCAGGTTATTACTGAGCCGCCTGGGAAGCCTTTCCCAGAGTTCACATGCTGCCAGATTGACGTGAAGGCTCTAGAAAAATCCCAAATTAGAGACACTTAGAAAAGAAATCCCCAGAAGCCAGTTTTGGATCATGAAAAACAAGTCAGGCCTACTCGGTGTCCTTTCCTTTGTTGGTTAGAATGCTAGACCACAATTAGGAATATACCGCAGTCACCAGGTGCCTGAGTTTCAGCTAGCCCTGTGACTGGTGTGGTTATTGGTGTGGTTGTTTGGTAAATATCCGACTCCTGTCTCCACTCTAACATCCCTTTGTTCTGGGAACACCATCTGTCTATGCAGTTGAGTTTTGCAGCTGTCAGTAGGCCCCCACCATTCCTTCTTAGCGAGATTTAATGCTCAGAAGTAGCCCAAAACAGATACTTCACATCCAAAAGTTGCTTGGATTATGATGGTAGAGACCAGGTCTGTCTTCTTGCAGAGTTTCTCGGCTCAGTCAAGTTGATTCTTTGGAAGAAGTGTTTTTTGTTCATGTTGTTTGCTGCAATTTGGACATTTTAAAAGAAGCATACTTCTCAGGCCTGGATTTTAGCTGGGATACCGGGAATTCTGTGTCCTCATCAAGCAGTGCACAGAAAACGTGGAACTCCCGTGCCGTGAGACCTGTGGGCCAGCTGCTGTGCAGACTGACTGGCTGACTGGGACCTTGGGAGACATAGAGAGGCTCCTTGGGTCTTGGCCCCACCCAACCTGAACTGGACTTCGGGAGCCCCACCCAGGCTCAGGCCAGACAGCATCACCCAGAACATCCTGTTGCATGTAACTGAGTCTCTGGACCCAGAGGGATGAAGACCCTCCCTGTGGTTGGGGGCCAGTGTACCCTGAATTAGATGGGCTTTCCTGTTGCACGTCATCCGGAAAAGAGGACTTAGGCTGGCATTCGCCTGGGCAGAAGGGCTCTCGCCCCTCTCTGTAGGGATCACCAGGTGTGTCATCTCAGACTTGGCTAGCAATGGAGGGAGTGGTGCTAAGAAACATTCCAGGCCCACTCTTCATCTCCCCTTGGAGATTTCCTCCCTAGCATTTGTTTATGAAAGTACTGAGTGCCTGCTCATTGCTGGGTGAGAACAAAGTCAAGGTGAAGACACCCCCTCAAGTAGTCAGCTCATGCTCTTGGGAGGGGTGGTTCAGTATATGACTGTGTCCATTCTCCCTAAGTTAATTTCTAACTCCACTATAATCGCAATGAAAATTCCGGCTGTGTAAACTTGCTTTGAAATCTGTGAGGAGAGATTAAAGGTCTCTAGATGTCTAAGTAAAACAGGGGTGGGCAGGAAACTGCCTTACACAGATATTCAGACATGTGACAGTGACATCATTTTAAAAACAAACGAAAAACCAATATGGTGTCAGTGAAAGAATGGACAACTCACTGGAACACCATGGAGAACTCAGAGTTGGATCCCTGGTTATAGGGGAGCTTTGTATGTGATAAGAGGTGCACCACAAGCCAGTGGAGAAAGAGTTGTTCTTATTGGGAAAATTCTGAGTCACTTTATAGAGAAAAATGATGTTATCCCGTACAAGATGGTGGATTAAAGAATCAATGTGAACAGACAAATTATAGCATTGATAGAAAATACAAGAAAGGGACATCTTTGAGACCCAGAGGGAAGAAAGGATTTCTTAGACAAAATTTCAAAGCACAATCAATAAAGAAAAATAAAGGGAGGAATTTATTATGTCACAATTAAAAATATCTGTTCCAAATGATATGTTACAAAATCAGAAAATATACGTGCAAAGTCTAAAACAACAACAAATCCTTTGTCCACTTATTTTTCCTGTTAATTTGCAGGAGGCTCAATATTCAAGGAACTCCTGCAAATTAACAAGAAAAATAAATGGACAAAGGATTTGTTGTTGTTTTAGTCTCTAAGTGGAGTTGTACTCTTTTTGACCCCCTGGACTGTATAGCCCACGGGGCTCCTCTGTCCATGGGATTTTCCAGGCAAGAATACCGGAGTGGGTTGCCATACCCTTCTCCAGAGGATCTTCCTGACCTACGGATCAATCCTGGGCCTCCTGCATTGCAGGCAGATTCTTTATCATCTGAGCCATGAGAGAAGGTTCTTCCTTGATGGCCCAGTGGTTAAGGATTTGCCTACTAATGCAGGGGACATGGGTTTGATCCCTGATCCAGGAACTAAGATCCCATATGCCAAGGAGCAGCTAAGCCCATGCGCCACAGCTCACAAGCCCAAGTACCACAACTACTGAATCCCACACACCCCAGAGTCTGTGCTCCGCACCAAGAGAAGCCACCGCAATGAGAAGCCTGTGCACCGCAACAAAAAGCAGCCCCCGCTCACCACAGCTTGAGAAAGCCTGCACGCAGCAACAAAGACCCAGGGCAACCATAAATTAATTAATTAAATTTAAAAAATAGTACCTCTGTATAAAAAAAGATCCTGCAGGCCTCAACTAAGAGCTGACACAGCCAAATAAATAAGCATTTTAAGAAACATATATCTCGCACCATACCTATGTGGTAGGCAGAATTCTAAGATGAGCCCCAGTGCCCAAGCCCTTTTATGAGCCTCTTCCCTTGAGCGTGGTCAGGGCCCATAACTTGCTTCTAACTAATAGAATATAACAAAGAAGGTGAGGGACTGTCAACCCCTGATTGGGTTACTCTGGAAGAAAAAGGTGAAGGGAATTTGCTGATCTAATTAAAGTCCCTAATCAGTTGATTTTCAGTTCATCAACAGGGAGATTATCCTAGGTGGATAGAACCTTTGGTGAACTATCCTAGGTGGATAGAACCTGGTGAGCTATCCTAGGTGGATAGAAAACCTGGTGAGCTCTTTTAAGAGGGAAATAAAGGTCAAAGACTCTCTCTCCTGCTGACCTTGAAGAAGCAAGTTTCCTTGATTTCTGTGACCACAAGCTGATGATTTCTGCTCACTACCTGAGGCAGCCTGGAAGCAGGTCTTTCTCTAGTTAAGCCTCTGATGAGAATGCAGCTTGGCTCTTATCTTGATTGCAGCTCAAGCAGAAGACCCAGAAAAGTCATGCCCAGGCTTCTGGCCCACAGAAAATGCAAGATTAAAAATGTATGTTATTTTAAGCCACTAAGTTTGTGGTAACATGTTACATGGTAGCAGAGAACTGATGCGATCTATTACACCAGGTCAAACACAGCTGGATAAAGTCGACTGGTGGTGTTGGGTGGGCATGTGGGGATGTTCATCAGAGTAGAAGAAAGAAGCTACTGTGGAAGTGTTTTAGTTAATAGCACATCTCCCCTGTGCTGTGCTTAGTTGCTCTGTCTTGTCCAACTCTTTGCAGCCCCATGGACTGTAGTCCACCTGGCTCCTCTGTCCACGGGGATTCTCCAGCAAGAGTACTGGCGTGGATTGTCATGCCCTCTTCCAGGAGATCTTCCCAACCCAGGAATCGAACTGAGGTCACCTGCATTGCAGGCAGATTATTCACCATCTGAGCCACCAGGGAAGCCCAAGAACACTGGAGTAAGTAGCCTATCCCTTCTCCAGGGGATCTTTCCAACCCAGGAATCAAACCAGGGTCTCCTGCATTGCAAGTGGATTCTTTACAAGCTGAGCTACCAGGAAGCCCAGTACATCTCCCCTACAACCTGCAATTTCATTTCCAGGTATAGATGCAAAAGAAATTGACACAGGTCCAGAAGACATGCATGTCATGATGTTCACTGCAGAGTTATTTGGCAGGGATCGGGAGCGGGCAGGCAAGGGTTGTAGGAGCCAAACTAGGTGTCCACCTCGGGGAGAATGGAAAGAAAACTGAGAGTGATTCACAGCATGGAGAACTATGCGGCAGCTAGAAGAGAGTAAATGCACACAGAGCAATATGGATGGGCCTTAAAACAATGCTGAGTTTGTAAAGTAAGAAACAACATGAGAACCAAAGCATTGCCATTGGCATAAAATTAAATATACATAAAGACAGTAGCCATTTTGCAAGAACATATATACAGTGGGGGGAGAAAAGGTCCATTAGCATGCTCCCTGTGCAGAGGAAGGGAATGAGAGGCGATAGATACAAGAGAATGAATAAAACAAGAGAGGGGCTTTATGGGGCCAAAGATGAAGTTGTGCCAAGGAATTCAACTCAACTTGAGGGCTTGAGCTGCCCCTGAGGTCCAGTGGCAGCTGAGGCAGCAGCAATGTCCACTCCTTCAAAGGGGATGGTTCTGTTGGACAGGCAGAGAAAGAAACAGCCAATGCTACCCAAGTGGGTAAGTGCTGTGCAAGCCGCACATGGAGAGTGATAAAGGAGAAGTTAATCTTGCCTGATAGGGAGTCCTGGCTTTCTGTTTGTAGTGAATGACTTTCAATGTGAATGCCTGAAAGCTCAGCTCAAGTTGTTTTATTTTTAGGGTTTGCTTGTTTGTTTGTTTTTCTTTGAACAAAGGGAATTTCTTGACTCAAATGACTGAGAAGTTCAGAGGTAACTTTCAGGTATAGATGGATTCAGGTGCCGTAACCATGTATCGGGATGTCCCCTAATGCCTTGCCAATCTGCTTCCCTCTGGGTTGGTTTCATTCTTGGGCTCAGCCCCTTGGGCTGTCCCTTTCCTAGAGGCTCCCACAAATCCCCAGGGCTGATGCTCTTGGGTCCAGAAGGAATCACATGCCCAAGTCTGAGCTAATTTATATGATTCTGATGGTCACACTGGAGAGACACAACTGTCTAGGATCAGTAAGGGGATTCTGGCATGGGGAATGGCATAAGCAAAAAGCCCAGCATCATGAAGCCGGACCAGCAGAACATGAAGTTCCCTGCTGCTGCTAAGTCACATCAGTTGTGTCCGACTCTGTGCAGCCCCATAGACGACAGCCCACCCGGCTTCTCTGTCCCTGGGATTCTCCAGGCAAGAATACTGGAGTGGGTTGCCATTTCCTTCTTCAATGCATGAAAGTGAAAAGTGAAAGTGAAGTCGCTCAGTCGTGTCCGACTCTTCGTGACCCCATGGACTCCTACCAGGCTCCTCCATCCACGTCCATGGGATTTTCCAGGCAAGAGTACTGGAGTGGGTTGCCATTGCCTTCTCCGATGAAGTTCCCTACTCCCCAGCAGTTCCAGGCCAGTGGGCACCATCAGAGTTTCTGGGCATGGGAAGGTCTGGCCATATCTGCAATTTGCAGGTTTCACTTGGCAGCTGGGGGTGGGTGGCCTAGAGGAGCAGAGACATTCAGGCCTGCTAGCATTTCCCCCAAGAAAGAGCCTCAAGAAATACCTTCCCAAAAAATAAATAAATAAAAGAAATATCTTCCTCTAGGGACTTCCATGGTGGTCTAGTGGTTAAGAATCCACCTTGCAGGCTTCCCTGGTGGGTCGGTGGTAAAGAATCCGCCTGCCAGTGCAGGAGACACGGGTTCTATTGCTGATCTGAAGAGATCCACATGCTGAGGAACAGCTAAGCTCTTTCACCACAACTATCTGGCCTGTGCCCTAGAACTCAGGAGCCATAACTACTGAAGCCCACGGGCTGTACGGCCTGTGCTCTGCAACAAGAGAAGCCACAGCAGTGAGAAGCCAGGGCACCACAACTAGAGAACCGCCACCCCCCCGCCCCCGGCCCCGCCAAACTGCAGAAAAGCCCACACAGCAAGACCCAGGGCAGCCAAAAATAAAGAATTTGCCTTGCGGTGCAGGGGATGCAGGTTCAGCCCTCGGCTGGGGAAATAAGATCCCATATGCTACGGAGCAACTAAGATGGTGAGCCACAACTAGAGAGTCCGTGCATTCTGCAGTGAAAGGTCCTGCATGACACAATAGAGGTCCTGCGTGTGCAGTTATGACCCAACACAGTGAGAGAAAGAAGCAAAGAGACCTTCCTCTAGGCCCTTCTTTCTACCAAAGAGGCTAGCCTGCTCAGTGCTTCAACACAAATGGCCCTCATGGGGTCTTGGGTCGTTGCAAGAGAGAGTCTACATGGAAGCAAATCTTTATAATCAGTCACCCAAAAAATACTTAAATAGCCTGTATTCATTCTGCACCAGGCAAGCTTTAAGGACAGAATGGTCACACTCTAGCAACAAAAACCCATTCTGGGCCAGCCCCAAACTCTGGGAGTTCTCCAGCACTTAACCACCAGCCCTTCCACCCCACCTAGCCTACGAGCAGCTGGGAGGGTGGGTGATGGCGTTGTCTCCAGGGTCACTGGGGGCCACACTGGGTTGGGCAGGGCCATGGTGGGGGGCAGCTTGGGGGTTCTGAGAGTCAGGAATGGCCGACTCTATGCAGCCCCCACAACGCCCCTTTCAAAACCACTCCTCCCCACTGCCTGGGGTTTTGAATGCAGTTCTCAGCCTCTTTCTGGCTGTGGTGAGCAGCTAACTGCAAGAGGCTGAGCTCCAGCCATGTGGGCCAAGAATGGGTAGCATTGCTTTTTCCCAGAGTGGGGCTGGTTGGTGCTAGTCTGCACCTTCCTCCAGAGCAGGACACAGAGCAGAAGGAAACTTGTGGGTTATTTAGAAGGATTTCACCTCCAAGGAACAGAAGGCCCACCTCAAAGAGGCTTAAACAATAAGGGAGACGGGCCTTCTGTGCAAAGGAGCCCCAGGGTAGGACAGCCTGGGGCTGTTTAACTCAGTGCTGCCGTGGCATCAACAGGGACCCAAGCCTCTTGCACCTTTTGTGCTGCCTGCTTCTGTCCTCAGACCAGCTTCCCTCATGATCCCAAGATGGCTGCCACGGTTCCAGCCATCACATCTAGCAGGGGATGGCATCCAGGAGAGATCACCTCTTTACGGATATGTCTTTTTAAGAGTGAGGGAACTTTCCCCAGAATCCCCTAAGCAGCTTTTCTGTTATAGCTTAACTGACCAGAATTACATTACATACCCATTCTTGGTCGGTCTCCAGCAGAGGGCACAGGAAAACCACAACTGGCTTACATGGACTCCCCCCAGTAGCACAGAATTCTAATGCCCCAGCAGCATCTGCTGCACCAGGACACAGAGGTTCTTCCCACTCAGAGAGCAGTGGAAAGGAGACTGGAATTCCAGTCTTGTTTTCTGCACCAGTTACTATGACCCTGGATACATCAGGTCCCCCATTGGTCCTCCATCCACAGGCATTCTCTCCTCACACCTTGTCGACACTACTCTGATATGGCTTGGTGGCAAAGTGCCCAGCCAGGGGATGGCTCATGACTGTGGAAACAGTTGTGGAGCACCTCTGCCTTTTGTGGGGCTTCCCTGGTGGCTCAGATGGTAAAGAATCTGCCTGCAATGCAGGAGACCTGGGTGTGACCCCTGGGTCAGGAAGATCTCCTGGAGAAGTAAATGGCAACTCACTCCAGTATTCTTGCCTAGAGAATTCTGTAAACAGAGGAGCCTGGGTAGGCTACAGTCCATGGGGTCACAAAGAGTCAAACATGACTGAGCAACTAACACTCATTTTCACAGTTTCTGCACTTTGTTAACTACTTGCCTGGACAGCCTCCACTGAAACTAGGGGTAACCACACGACCAACTCCCAGGCAAAGAGAAAGGAGGACTCTGCTAGAGTCCTTCTAGGAGATTTTTTTCTATAAGAAAAGACTCTTTCCTTTTTCTCTCCTCTATCCTCCCTTCTTTCCAGTTTTGTTTGCCATTAAAAGAGAATGTGATGATTGGAGCTTTGGCAGCCATCTTGCAGCCATGAGGGAAATACTAAGAAAATCTCAGACTTGCCATCCTCATGCTTTGGCTTTGGGGGGCTGTGGGACAGTCCTGCAACCACATCGATTTGTTATGTGAGTAAAATAGACTCCTGTTTAGTTAAGCCCACATTACTTGAGCTTTCTTCACCTGCAGCCTGGCTGACATGGAGCTCATCCAAACTGACACAGAGCCCAGTTTCTTCAACAGTAAAGTGAAGAGGATGGTTCTGAGGGTGGCCATCCTCCTTTGGGCTCTCGTGCTCTGTGATGAGGGAATCATCCTAGAGCTCACCCACCAGGGCACTGAGTAAAACCAAGTTCCTTTTAACTTTCCAGTGTCCTTGTGAACTTGAGAGGACAAAACGATGTGATTGGAGAGTCCCTGAGCCCTCTCCTTCCTACCAGGAAACTCCACCCATCCCCCAGATTCCCAGAGGACAAGGGGGAGGATCAGTTCAAGTTGCATATAACAAAAACACAGAGACCTGACCGCAGTGTCTTAAGCAAACAGGGTTTGGGGGTTTTCTCCTGAAGGAATAAGAAAGCCAGAGGTCAGGAGGCCACAGGTGGTCAACTCCAAGGGCTGAAGTGAAATAAGTTAGTGGGGCTCTTTCAGCTATGCATTTGCAGCAGGCCTTGTCCTCATGGTCACAAGATGGCTATGCCCCAGATAGGAATGAGTATTGGGGCTTCCCTGGTGGTCCAGTGTTTTAAGAATCTGCTTTCCAATGCAGGGAATGCCAGTTAAAAGATCCCACGTTCCTCAGGGCAACTCAACCCAGATGTCCCAACTATTGAGCTCGGTTGCCTCACCTAGAGAGAAGCCCCCACTCCCTAAGGAATGATCCTGCCTGCCACAACTAAGACCAAATAAATAAATAAGTTGAAAGCAAGAGGAAAAGGGGGTGGCAGAGGACGAGATGGTTGAGTGACATCACTGACTCAATGGACATGAATTTGAGCAAACTCCAGGAGATGGTGATGGACAGCAAAGCCTGGTGTGGTGCAGTCCATGGGGTTGCAAAGAGTTGGACACAATTCGGCAACTGAAAAACAGCAAATATATATATATATACGCACACACATATATATATGTGTATATATATATAACGTTAAGTGGTGGGTGAAGAACAAAGTTGAAGCACTGGGTCTGCCAGGAAAGCAGTAGCCATCCTGGAAACCCCACTGAGAGGAGACACCTGTCATCAGGCTTCCTGAGTTGTGTAGCCGTCCTCTGCTCTGAGGGAGAGGAAGGGGAGAGTGGCTGGTAGGCCGACGGCTAGCCGTGGGAGCCGCCAGGTGTGGGGGTCAGAAGGCCTGGGACTCAGGCCCACACCGCTTCTTGTCACCCTCCGGCCCTGCTGCTCAGTTAATGGTTTAGCCTCAGCAGTCTCACCTGCCTGACACAGAGGAAGGGGGCCACATTTCAAGTGCCCAAAGCCACATGTGGTCAGCGGCTACCGTGGTGGACCACGCAGGCCTGGCGGCTGTTCCTCTGGTGGTTAGGGTGACAGTGGCGGGCATTAACCAGAACAGGGATTCATTTTATTTTTAATTTATTTATTTATTTTAATTGGAGGCGAATTACTTTACAGTATTGTAGTGGGTTTTGCCATACATTGACATGGATCATACATGCCATGGGTGTACACGTGTTCCCCATCCTGAACCCCCCCCCCACCTCGCTCCCCATCCCATCCCTCAGGGTCGTCCCAGTGCACCAGCCCTGAGCACCCTGGCTCATGCATCGAACCTGGACTGGTGATCTATTTCACATATGATAATATACATGTTTCAATGCTATCTCTCATATCACAGGGAATCATTTGTGAGAGAGACAAGAGGGAAAACCGCCAGCCCCTGCTGGTCTATGGCTGTGAGAAAGACAGCTGAGAGGCGAGTTCTGTCCTGCTGGAGGATTTTTCATGAAAACAAAGTTCCTCTGATTATGTTTATGCGTCTCAGAGTGCAGAGCTGTGGGCTCAGTCATGTGAGCAGGAAGGCCCTAGAGAAGAGGGACTGTGACTGCTTGTTGGGGCCGATGGCAGTTCCTTGGGTTAAGGGCAGGGGGAGGAGTCCCAGTGGGACACCCACAGGTTAGGAAGGAAATTTTAAAAGGGCCTGTGCCTGGAAAGCTGCCTTTAAAAAAATCAGGTGAACTCAGAGCATGGAGCCAACTACAGAGAGAGGACAAGAAGCCTTCATATTTGGAGGAAATGGTTGCTCAGGTTTTGGACGCAAAGCATCAGAAACTCCAGGAGGAATGAGATCAATTGAAAAAAAAAGGGGGGGTTTGATCTTGTCAGTGGAGAACAGGCCAATAAACGGAGTGAAAAACAGTCAGCCACTTCCATGACTGCAACCCTGCTCCTCCTCTATGGAGGAAAGTGGGACCGGCTCAGAAACAGGCTTAAGGGTTTGTTGGAGAAGTGGTAGAGTAAGGGGGTGGCTGTGAGAGGAAGTGAAGCTGTGGATGTCGTGGGAGAGGGGTCAGAGGAAAAGTCTGTGCTACTGACAGGTCACTAGTGTCACTTGAGGACTTGAGGCTTGAGGACTTCAAGAACCAAGGGAAGCCTGTCTGGGTCCTAGACTCAGGGAGGAGCACTTACTGGGCCAGCCAGCCCTCCCAAGGCATGGACGAGGGCAGTAGCCCTCAGCATCTCTCCCCACATTGTCGAAAAAGGAGAGCTGGAGAAGGCTGAGAGGGAGGGAGCTGGCTTGGATCCCCTCCGGGAGGGTCAGCCCAGACCTCCTATATCTCCTGCACAGACCTTGCCCATCCCCCTGGGGGCTCAACCTTTAAACTCTTTGCTCAGCACTAGAAAAGTTCCAGCCATTAGCAAGGACCAAGCAAATGCCCCTGGCCTTTGACCTTGGTGCATGGCCAGGTTCCTCTTTTTCAGAGGAGGTGTGGGGCCTTCCCTAGTGGCTTGGTGGTAAAAATCCACATCTGCCATGTGGGAGATATAGGTTCGATCCCTGGGTCGGGACGATCCCCTGGAGAAGGAAATGGCAACCCGCTCCAGTATTCTTGCCTGAGGAACCCCATGGACAGAGGAGCCTGGCGGGCTGCAGTCCATGGGGTTGCAAATGAGTCAGACACAACTTAGCGACTCAGTGGCAGCAGGGACCCAGGAATGGAGAAGATCCTTCAGCCAGCTTGTACATCATCTCACTTAACTTCCCAACAATCATGCATGGTGAGCATCATTCTTACTTTATGGATTAGGAAACAGCGGCTCATGGAGGTACAGGTCCCCCTGTGTAATAGCCAGGATAGGCTTGGTTATGCTGCTGTAACAAACAGCTGTAAAATCTCATACTGTAACACAACACTTCGCATTCCCACTAGATGTATCCTGGAGGCTGGCAGGGGATCTGCTCCATGCAGGCCACTTAGGGATTCAGGCTGATAAAGGCTCTATTCTCCAGAGCAGCCCGTGAATGTGTGCTTAGTCGCTAAGTTGTGTCCAGCTCTTTTGGGACCCCATGGACTGTAGCTCTCCAGGCTCCTCTGTCCAGGGGATTACCCAGGCAAGAATACCGGAATGGGTTGCCATTCCCTTCTGCAGGGGATCTTCCCAACCCAGGGATTAAGCTTGTGTCTCCTGCTTGGCAGGCAGATTCTTTACCACTGAGCCCCTGGGGAAGCCTCCCCTGCAGAAGTGTCCTTCTCGAACTCTCTGGCAAGGGAAGACACAGCCAGAGGGACCACACGCCGGCTCGTTGATGCTTTGGTGCGAAACTGTCTAACTAGAAAGGAGCTGAGGAGTCCAGGAGAGCAGCTGGGATGTTGGATGAGCCACCCCAGTGAGGAAGTGGGAGCAAGATGAGCCCAGGAGAGTCTAATGTCAGCCAGTGCTCTCACCCCCACATCCTGAAGCCCTGGATGACTGTGCAAGCTTGTTGTGAGCTGCATGGCCACGTGCAAATTCAAGGGGGTGTCAACACTGTGACCCGCAGACATTCTCATCCACCCCCTCCTTAGCCTATCTCCAGGCAGACATTTCTGCAAACCTAGGGCCCTTGCAGGCCAGGGGACAGTTGGATGGCACCTCCCCTTGCCCTTCCGGTTCTGCCCTCCCACCCTCCAGCTGCCCTCGGGCTCCTGAAGCTTAAGTCACCTTTTCACTCTGGTGAAATCTGGAGCCCCACCTCCAGCCCCACTCCCCCCGCCAGGCCCAGGCACCTGCCCACTCCTCCTCATTGGCAGCAGCCTCGCTAACAGCCTTGCTAATCTGTTAATTATCTACTGCTAGTGGAGGTGCCTGTTAATTGAAAACTCAGCCCCCTCCTTTAATTGCTTGCCTGCCTCCTGGTTGTCTCCGTTTTGTCTGGGTTTCTTCTGGGTCCTTTCCATGCCCCCCCCCCCCCCGGGGCCCTTGGTTCTCAGTCTTCGGGCTCCTGATTTCTTCCTGGTCAACAATGGCCTCCTGCAGAGCTCAGTCAGTAAGGCTTCTCAGGTCCCAGATGCAGGAGGTACACCCTCAGCTGGCAGAAGACATCACACCCCTGCCTGGTCTCTTGTGGGAGGCCAGAGCAGTTAAAGCAATTTGCCTGGAGAGGTAATGGGAGGACTCAAAGGGGGAGCAGATTTCAACTTAAACAAAAGGCCAGACTCCTCTGGTACAGAGCTGCCTGGAGGAGCTCCTGCCTGGAGAGCTGTTAGGAGTCCTGAAAGGGGCTGAATCAGGAACCTGGAAGGCTCTGAAGTGACTGGGGGGCGTGGGGAGAGGAGTCTCCCCACGTCAGTTCAGCCCCCCCAAGCAGTTCAGTGGCTCAGTCATGTCTGACTCTTTGCGACCCCACGGACTGCAGCACGCCAGGCTTCCCTTCCATCACCAACTCCCGGAACTTACTCAAACTCATGTCCATCAAGTTGGTGATGCGATCCAACCATCTCATGTTCTGTCATCTGTTTCTCCTCCTGCCCTCAATCTATCCCAGCATCAGGGTCTTTTCCAATGAGTCAGTTCTTTGCATCAGATGTCCAAAGTATTGGAGTTTCAGTTTCAGCATCAGTCCTTCCTGAATGAATATTCAGGACTGGTTTCCTTTAAGATTGACTGGTTGGATCTCTTTGCAGTCCAAGGTACTCTCAAGTCTTCTCCAACACCACAGTTCAAATGCATCAATTCTTCAGCTCCCAGCTTTCTTTTTGGCCTAACTCTCACATACATACATGACTACTGGAAAAACCATAGCAAGTAATGTCTTTGGCTTTTTTTTTTTTTCCTTTGTGTACACATTTAGTTTTATTGTAACAAAGCAACTTGTACACTTTTAACGTTTAAAACTGAGCATCATCTTTCCTTTCCAGTGAAACAAAAAGAAAAATTTAAAAATAAACAGGAACAAAATTACAATAGAGAATGTCAATTGCAAATAAGATCCTACAGGTTCTGCTGATTCTCCCATCGAGTGGCAGGGCTCAAGTCATCATTAGGAGAGAATTTTATTTTAAAAGTGTCATCTTAAACTGCAAGGATGTCCGTTAAACATCACAATTAAACATGCCAAAGGAGAAGCCATGTTGTCAAAATGCCCACTTAACCCACCCAACATCTCAAACCCACCCTTTGCTGACCTTCTATAACCCCATTTTTTTAAGTTTTTTTTTTCTTTTTTTAAACAAGAGAAAGTAGACAGATACATGTTGGTAAATGCTAACTGTCCATATTCACATAGAGACACAGTGTAATCTCTGAGCCCAATATACAGAGAAAGGAGGAAAAAAGCTAGAATTCTATGCACTACTACACAGGGGCCTAGCACCCTCCAGCTTCCAGCAGAGCTAAGGGAGCAGAAGGTTTTTCTTTTTTTCCCACAGAGCATGGTGGTGTTGATTCCATAGTTTTTGTTGAGACAGGAAGGGATAAAAATGAATTTGAAACAGAAAGGGGTAGAGATTCTTTTCCCACTGAATTCTGCTCAAGATATTTCCCCCCTCCCCAAATAAGTTGTGAACCATGGTATAAAGGAGAAAAGAGACCTCAAAAACAGGGCGACTGAGCACAAGAGGAGGAAAAAAAAAAAAAAGACTGCAACTTGCTCCCAGGGACTGGAGAAAATTAAAAAAGGTTGGAATCCATCAGTGTTCCATTAGTCATCTTCTCCTTCATCTTCCTCTCCTTCCTCCCCCTCATCATCATCTTCATCTTCTTCACCTTCATCCTCATCCCCTTCTTCATCAATATCTTCCAATCCTTCCTCCTCTTCATCATCGTCGTCATCCTCTTCTCCTTCCCCTTCCTCATCATCCATGTCAGGAACCAAGTAGTACTGTAACGGATTTGGCCAAATATCATCTTTGATGACCTCTCCTAATTCATCTGCACCTGCATCAGAATGATCAGTAAACCAGGTGAAGAAGCTTTCTGGTTCCTCATGCTGTCTCTTCCTGCTGGCTTTATTCTGTGTTTGACTTGATCGTTTCGTCAAATCCTTTCCAGATTTCCATTTGATTTCAGTGGACTTTGAAGATGGGTCACCACTCTCATTCAGATGAAATTCTTTGGAGAGAATTTTATTTTCGAAGTAAGGGTTTTCATCAAAATAAAAATCTATTCTGTAACCTGATTTAATGTCTTCAAATTCTGTCACTTCAACTCTTGTCAAATAATGCAGCGCCTCTTCATCCTCCTCCCCAAGCAGTGCAGACACTTGTGGATGGTTAACAAATGTTGTTACCCAAAAATTGGGGATTTTGGCGATCAATTCTGACCTCTTCTGAAAAAATGGTTGGCGGAGTTTGTTATATTTCTGTTCTACTTTCAAAATCTCCTCACTGGCTTGTTCATTAAGTCTGTCTATTTCATTTTGTACTTCATCAATATGTTCAATTGCTTCTTGCTGTTCTTTTTCTTCCTTCGGCAAATTTGAAGAAGCAGATGCCTCATCTGGCCTGGAGGCAGGAGTCGGTCTGGCTTTCTTCAGTTTCTTTGCTTGGGGTGGAAGAGAAGACTGGTGTTTGGGGGCCATGCTGGGGAAAAAAAGCCAAGAACCCTCCCAGGAGAAGAAAGAGGAACTGCGAGCTCAGAGAACTCTGTCTTTGGCTTTTTAATATGCTGTCTAGGTTGGTCATAGCTTTTCTTCCAAGGAGCAAGTGTCTTTTAATTTCATGGCTACAGTCACCATCTGCAGTGATTTTGGAGCCCCCAAAATTAAGATCTCTCACTGTTTCCATTTTTTCCCCATCTATTTGCCATGAAGTCATGGGACCAGATGCCATGATCTTCGTATTGTTCCAATGTTAGTATATGTGCTGCTGAAGTGAGTACCCACACCCCGTACCCCCAGGATTTTCTGACGTGATTTCTTTGAGGCCCCTGACCTCATTCACCACCTCTCTTCCTGCATAACACCAGATGGGACAGGTATAGATATTAGGTTGGTACAAAAGTAATTGCGGTTTCGCCTTGTTGAACTTTGCCATTTGATATTGGAATACATTCTTAAACAAATGTGGTTATATTATACATCATTCTAATGCACATTTCCTACTGTATTTTTTTTTTTTTTTTGCTAATGACATTACTTGCTGTCTATTTTATGTTGATTTTAGACTAAGGAAATGGTGTTAGACAAAAAGCAGATTTGAGTGATTTTCTTATTTGAGTTCAAAATGGGTCGTAAAGCAGCAGAGACAACTTGCAACATCAACAATGTACTTGGCCCATGAACTGCTAACAAACATAGAGTACAGTGGTGGTTCAAGAAGTCTTGCAAAGGAGAGACTTACAGATGAAGAGGGCAGTGGCCAGCCACGGGAAGTTGATCACGACCAACTGTGAGCAATCATCAAAGGTGATCCTCTTACAACAACACAAGAAGTTGCTGAAGAACTCAGCGTCAACCATTCTACGGTCGTTCAGCATTTGAAATAAATTGGAATGGTGAGAAAGCTCAATAAGTGGGTATCTCATGAGATGACCATATATCGAAAAAAATCATCATTTTAGTGTTGTCTTCTCTTATTCTACTCAACAATAGCAAACAATTTCTTGATTGGATTGTGATGTGTGATGAAAAGTGGATTTTATACGACAACCAGCGACAACCATCTCAGTGGTTGGACCGAGAAGAAGCTCCAGAGCACTTCCCAAAACCAAACTTGCACCAAAAAAGGTCATGGTCACTGTTTGGTGGTCTGTTGCCGGTCTGACCCACTACAGCTTTCTGCATCCTGGCAAAACCATTGCATCTGAGAAGTATGCTCAGCAAATCAATGAGATGCACTGAAAAACTGCAGTGCCTGCATCCGACACCGGTCAACAGAATGGGCCCAATCCTCCTGCACAACAACACCCGACCGCTGACAGTAGGACAGCCTTCTTCCCAATCCAACCTTTCCCCTCCTCCAGGAGGAGAGACACACTCCTGAAGGTGGAGGAAAGTGGGGGGTGCAGGGAGTGGGCACAGTCTCTGGTAAGTCTTGCCTGAGGATTCAAAACATAAGGGTAGCTGCTGTTCACTTCGACGGTCCCTCCCTGCTTCATCTTCAGAAACATCGTCTTCATGTGGTCATTTAAGGAGGAGGCGCCAAGCAAGCAGGAACTTGACCCAGAAGTCTGGGCACGAGCCCTGGCTCTCCCACTAACTGGCTCTGTGATCTGGGCAAGTCGGCCAACCCCTTCGAGCCTAGTTTCCTCACCTGTAAACTGGGTTCATTACAATGTCTGCCCACCTGATGGTCCTTCTGGATTTGTTTTCTCTTTTGGCTGTATCGGGTCTTCCTTGCTGTGTGCAGGCTTTCTCTAGTTACTGCGAGTGGGGGCTACTCTTTATTGCGGTACATAGGCTCTCAGCCCAAGGGCGTAAGAGTTAATAGTTGTGAGACGTGGGCTCAGTGGTTGTGGTTCATGGGCTCAGTGGTTGTGGTTCATGGGCCCAGTGGCTGTGGGACGCGGGCCCAGTGGCTGTGGGACGCGGGCTCAGTGGCTGTGGGGTGCGGGCCCAGTGGCTGTGGGACGCGGGCTCAGTGGCTGTGGGACGCGGGCTCAGTGGCTGTGGGGCGCGGGCTCAGTGGCTGTGGGGCGCGGGCTCAGTAGTCGTGGCGCATGGGCTTAGTTGCTCTGTGGCATGTGAACTCTTCCCCAGCCCGGGAAACCCATATCCTCTGCATTGGCAGGCCGCTTCCCAAGCACTGGATCACCAGGGCAGTCTGGGCTCTCTGGAATCTTGTGAGGACCGGCTGTTCTGGCTGTCTTGGCTCCTCATAAGGGGTGACACCCAGGTAAACATAGAAGTTATCTTGGTTGCTGAGGGCTTCCTGGGTTCCTGCCCCCCAAACCCACCCTATCTCATGCCTCCCCACCCAGACGAGAAGCAGTCATTCTGCAGCTCCAGAGAAGAGCTCATCTCTGAGATTTTAGACAGAATAATTTCTTCTCCCTCTCACACCTGCCTGTCCGGGAAAATCACACAACCCACTCAGCAACCCCTGTGGGTACCCACACGCTCCCACAGCCATTGTTCCCCTCCTCTGCCAGCAAAAAACCTCCCCACCTCTGCGAAGCAGGGTGGGGCATGGGAAAAGGAGGGGGAAGCTGAAGAAAGAAAGGGGGGCTCACAGTCCTAGCCCCCGAGGGGCCCCCCGTGCCAGGCTGCCATCAGGAGGCAGGGACCAGCTTCCTCTCGGATTCCCGCCCCATCTGCAGGTTCCATCTGCGAGGCTCACCCGGCTGAGACCTTGGGCCAAGCCACCGCAGGAGCCACACGAGGCAGGAGTGAGTGAGCGTCAGCACCCTGATGTCACATCTGCAGCCGAGAGGGCCTGGGCCCCACGGCCGGCTAGTGGCAGAGGCGGCATGAGAGCTGCCGAGTCCTGTGCTGTTTCTGCACTGTTTCCCAGAACCTGCCCTGGGGGCCTAGAAGCCAGAAGGGCCAGGGAAGGAGGTACAGAGAGAGCCTGCACCCCGCTCTGGAGAGGAGAGTCCGGGGACACAGCACCCCAACTCCTCATTCCCAGCCCTGGCCACACAAGGTCTCTGCTGCCCATCACTGCCTGGGCTGGGGCTCCGCCAGCTCTCGGAAACAGCAGGCCCCTCCCTCACCACACTACTGTTTCCAACGCACCATGCCATCAGTGCAGTAAAACCTCAGAAGTGAAGGTCACTCAGTCATGTCCGACTCTCTGCAACCCCACGGACTGTAGCCCACCAGGCTCCTCTGTCCATGGGATTCTCCAGGCAAGAGTACTGGAGTGGATAGCCATTCCCTTCTCCAGGGGATCTTCCCCACCCAGGGATCAATCCCAGGTCTCCTGCATTACGGGCAGAATCTTTACCATCTGAGCCACGTTATCCCTGAGGTCCCCGTTAAGTCTCCCCAGGACAGGGAAGGCGTGCCTGGGAAGGGGTGCCCCCTGGCCACCCTGCCCTCCTGTAGGAGGTGAGTTCTGGGGCCAGGGCTCAGAGAGACCGATGTGGACTCCCCCCTCCACCATCCCCGCCCCTGGGGCTGGGTGCTAATGATGAATTAAGTGGGCTTAGGGAGCTGCAGAAGTGGAGGTGGAGTCTGGGGACCGGGTGGAAGGCAAACAGCATGCTGGGGGAGACTGGATCTCAGACCCATTTTTTATGAAAACAGTGGTACAAACTTTGGCTCAAAATCAGTTTCCACATCTCCAGTTTCCCTCAGGCACAGCCTTCTACTGAGGGTCTGGCAGAGTGAAGTCAGGAATAGCTGTGGCGCCAGAGTCCCCCTCCCTTCTTCCAGTGGCGCCCCTGGTGGAGACTGCTCCCCGCTCTGAGACGGAGGGGGTGGGGTGGGGGGTGGGGGGCTGCAAGACAGGAGAGAGCTGACCAGCACAAAGAAGAGGGTCTGGGGGAGGCAGGGCCTTCCTGTGCCCCCAGCAGGGCTCCTGGCCCCAGAAATGGGGGACAGGCTTCATCCCCACCATCCCCACAGTTACAGCCTCCTGACCCCTCTGTCCACCCCCATGAGCTCCCGCACCACTGCACCTGGCCCCCCACCCATCAGGAGATGGAGAATGCGTCCCTCTGCACGCCAGGGTCACATCTGGCACCAAAGCGAAGGGACTTTCATGGGAGTCACTCAGAGACAAACCTTGGGGACAGCATAGCTGGCCTGGGGGCTGAGAATTAGCTACTCCCACCATATCCAGAGCCATAAATACCCCATGATCTTTGACCCACAGTAATCCCACTGTTTGGAATCCTCCCAAAGACATAATTGCAAAGGGAGAAATAGCTATATGTGCACAGCTGTTTATAGCAACATTATTTATAATAGTACGAAAGTGGACTCAGCCAAAATGCTCTGCAAGTTGTGGGAGGGAGGGGGATAACATGTCAATAAGGCAGAATATTTATTATGCAGCCAAGAAAAATGGCAAACTTGGAAAATTTCATTGTGAAATAAAGTTAAGGGGGAAAAGAACACAAAGTTTTGCATATTTATTCTGTCGACAAATGATGACTACCCTGTCTAGGCAACTAGTCGGGGCACTAGAGAGACCACTGTGAATGGATAGAGCCGCTCGCCTCCAGGAGGGGACATTCCAGCACTGAGCCGTGTGGTCAACAAGGAATCAAGGCATCATGAGGTACCCCCCCGAGACGGGAGATGGACAGACAGACAAGCGTCTTGGGCCTTCCCTGGTGGTCCACTGGTACGACTTTGCACTCCCAATGCAGGGGGCCTGGGGTGGATCCCTGGTTGGGAGACTAGATCCCACATGCTGCAACTAAGAGTTCTCATGCCGCCACTAAAGATCCCTTGTGCCACAGCTAAGACCTGGAGCTCCCCTGGCAGTGCGGTGAATAAGAATCCGCCTGCCAGTGCAGGGTACACGGGTTCAGTCACTGGTTCGGGGAGATTCCACATACCACAGAACACCTAGCCCATGTGCCACCGCTACGGAGCCCATACGCTATGGCCTGCGATCTGTAACTACTGAACCCCGTGCTGCAACTGCTGAAGCCCGTGCACCTGGAGCCTGTGCTCTGCAACAAGAGAACCCACCGCAATGAGAAACCCATGCACCACAGCGGAGAGTAGCCCCCGCTCACCACAACTAGAGACCACCCTCATGCATCAACAAAGACCCAGCACCACCCAAAGTTTTCTAATTAATTACCTTAATAAAAAATAAAATTTTAAAAAGTGTCTTCACCCCAGCCCTCTGCTGCCCACTGAGGGGTCTGGTCTGTCTGGCTGGAGGGTCACCAGGGAGTGGCCCAGCAGAGGCCATGGGCCCCTAAGGGAAAGCCATTCATCAGGCAGAAGCTGAGCCCAGAAGCAAAGAAGCCAGGCCCGCCGTGAAGGTACCAGGCCACCTCAGTGGGCACAGCCAGACAGAGGGTCTTCTCCCGGGGGAGGGGGTCTGTCAGGCTCCTGTGGGGAAGCCTATGAACCCTTAAGAGTCTCTAGAGCGTGGGCTGGGTCTTCTACTGACCTGGCAAGTGGGGCCTGAGGACTGCGGGTCGGTTTTGCTCCCAGGGTGAAATGTGGCTTCTGGAGGCCTGGGGGAGGTAATGGGGTTGGAGGAAGAGGTGGAAGTGTCATCTGAAGGGGGGCTGGCCCCTGTCCTGCCTGTCCAAGAAGTCCAGTCTGTGCAGAAGGACACAGAACCTTCTCACACTTGCCCTGTGTGTAGATAAGAGGGTTCATGGAGTGCTGAGCTGAGAGGGCTGGGAAACCCAGGTCTTCAGGAGCAGGAAGCCCTTTCACTCTCCCAGAGCCTGGAGGGAGCTCCCTGGGGGGCGGTGGGGAGCCGAGGCACAGAACTGCAAGGGGTCCTCTGAGGCCCCGGGCGGACCAGGGCTGGGGAATGGGCAGGCCCCCTCCACCACAGCTACCCCACCCCAGGCAGGAGCTGAGACTCCCAACTCCGGGCCCGTGGGAAGCACCAGGCAAACAGAAGCCTCGGTGAGCTAAGCATGCTATTAACAGCAATGGAGACGTGCCGATTATCCCCCTCACACCCGCCCTCGGGGAAGGGCCGCTGTTCCTCTGCCTCCCAGGGGCCCTGAAGGCGAAACTAGCCCCTGAGCCTGTCCCCCTGTAGCTGGGCCTTTGCTTCTCAAACTCTAAGTGTGGGGTAAGGGGCAGGGATGAATGAGCCACCACCTACAGGGTCGTCGGGAGCACCCTGGTGACATATTTTAAATGAAAGCATCTTGCAGATGATAAAGGGCTAATGGGCTCACCGGTGTTACCATTTTTCCATCAAAAATCTCATCTTCAGCAGCCCTCACTATGTTTGCTTCACCCGGAAGGTAATGGAGGCTAGGGAAGGTCAAGTGATTTGACCAAAGTCACAGCTGCAAACAGAAGTGGGTCTTGGTTTCTGATGTAGAACCAGGAGGAAGCTTTGCTGTGCATCTGAAGCTAACACAGCGTTGTAAATCAACCACACTCCAATAAAAATTATTTTTTAAAAAAAGGGGACCCAAGATTCAGAAAGGTGGCCCCAGAGCAAGATGATCAGCTCTGTGCTCCCGCCAGGCTCACTCCCCACGGGGCCTTGTCCTGAGTGGGGAGCAGGTGGAGTAAAGGCAAAGTCAAGATTTAAAGCGACCCAGCCCGGGTCCCTTCATCTCGAGGGGACTCTCTTGGGGCCCCAGTGCAGAGCCTGGAGTAACACTCCTCCAGTGGTGCGAGCGTGGGCTGTACCAGCGGAAGGGAGGGGGGGCCTGCAGCAGAGCGCTGAGAAGCCTGCCCAGACACCTTGGGGGTCATGCCGTCTGGAACCTGTCGCTCCGACTGAGGCCCTTAGGCACCCAGCCTGTTGCCCAGACCCTGCCCCTGCCCTCACCTCTCCAACTCTGTCAGCCTCCACACCTGCCGAGAGACAGCCCTGGGGCCCGGGGGGAGGCCCAGGAGATGGACGGGTAAGTGAGGGGCTGAGCGAGAGCCCTGCCCACCTGCCCACCCCTGCCTCCAGTCAGCCTTGGCCTTCTGAAAGCGCTCATGCAGGGAGCACGGGCCAGGGAGGCGGGATGATGCTCCATCACACGGAGTGGGAGGGATGCTGAGGGTGGAGAGGTGACTCACGGGACAGTGGGGGACGGGAAGCCTCTCAGGGAGGCACGTGGAAGAGGGGCAGGAAAGTGGCGCATTGCTCACTCTCCAGGGAAAAGGATGCCCAAGGTCACCAGGCTGGGTGGGGCAGAGTGAGAACACCAAGCGAGGCTTCCTAGCTCCTGTCCAGGACCCTTTCCAGAACCAGGTGGGGGGAAATGGGCACGTTTCAAACCTGACGTGACAGCTGTCCAGGCTGACATGACAGTGCGGGAGGCAGGAGCTGAGGGAGCCGGGGGAGCTGAGCACGGCCGCTTGCCCACCCCTGAGGAGCAGCGGGGGTAAGGAGGGGCATGGGCACTGGTCCTGGGAAGGGGCCCTGGACCTCCTCCTGTAAACGCACCATCCTCCCCGCACCCTGCCTGTGCTGGGTTAAACCTCACTCTGGGAAGAGCTGTGGACCCTCGGACTGGTGGGCTCAGGGACCACCAGGGCCCCCTTGGAGAATGAACGAGGGAGGCTTGGAGGGCTTGGGGGGCTTGGAGGGCTTGGGAGATTGGAATGGTGCTTCGTCTATATAGCCGGGCAGAGATCAGTGTCAGGAGCACCATCCGAGACTTCCCTGGTGGTCCAGTGGTTAAGACTCCACACTCCCAACACAGGGGGCCCAGGTTCAATCCCTGGTCAGGGAACTAGATCCCACATGCCACAACTAAGACCTGATGCCAAATAAATTTGTTCAAAATTTGTTTACAAAGAGAGAGAGAGCATCCTCCATTTCTGGGGAGCTCCACTGGGCTCCCGAGTCCAGCCCTGCTCCTCTGAAGTTGACTGCAGGATTGGGTAGGTGCTGTGACCTCTGAGTCCCACCCGAGCCCCTTGAGAGCTGGCATGCTGAGCGCTGAGCTGCCCTGGCCAGAGCACACAGTTTCTCTGGGCCTGGCCCCTGCTAGAGCCCAGCCAGTAAGACCTCTGCAGGCCTTCTTCCAGCTGCAAAGATCTACGTTCCTGGGACCTGAGCCTCCCAAGCAGAGTGGAAGTGGAGGAGGTGGAGGAAGCACAGGGAAGGGGGAGAGCAGAAGCCACAGCCAATAATTTATTTTTTATTTACCAAGTTTTTAAGAATTTTTTTAAATTGCTCAAGAATATCTCTTTGCAAAAAAAAAAAAAAAAAAAAAATTAAAAGTTCTAAACAATGCTAATGTGTCTCTCAACTACCTCCCTTTCCTCAAAACGTGTTTCTGACTCCAGAGGTAATGACTAAAGCTAGTTTTTTTTTTTCTTTTTTAACAAAAGTCATACACCATAGAAAATATATGCGCATTCATGGTAACAATTGAAGCAAATACCAAATGTCTGAAATGAAATGTCTCTCTTGCCTGAATAAGCATTATTATTAACAATTTGGGGGGTATGCCTCTGACTCTTTTAAAAGTCACATGCAGGGCAGAAGTTTGCTGTTTCCTCATAAAACATACATTCATTTTTTTCCTGCACAAATGAGGTTACATTTGGCATACAGCCCTGCTGCTGGGTGTTCTCACTAACGCTCTCGCTCTCGGAGGTTTATCCTCACACATCCTGTGTTGACACTGCTCTTCACTTACCCCTCTCCCTGGTCTGGGCCGCTGGGGAGTCTCTAGCTTCCCTGGCAGCCTGGGAGGAGCTCAGGGACCGTGGTTCCAGGTGGCTGTGCCAGGCACCACCCACCCGTGGGGCTCCATGATGAGCATCGGAGGGACCCAGGAAGCCAGCCAGGAGAGAGAGCTGCCTTTGTGGGGACCCAGGGCGGCCCTGAGTGGGAGTGAGGCTGGGACGCGTCCTGCCACCTCCTGGCTGCTGGTGACCTCCAACCAGCCACCAGTCTCAAGCTCCCCCGCGGGAGCTGGGGATGAGTGTAGTGAGTGGAGCCGACCTGTCCCTTCGGCCTCCCTAAGGGTGGGCAGGGGGTCATAGCGGCTGTATCTTTCCTAGCAGATGGCGCCTCCTGCCAGAACCTCGGCTAGGGCTCCACTGCCCTGGGCCCCCTTCTCTTTACTCCTCTGCTGGTCCTAATAGCTGAACCCCGCAGCAGTGTCACGCACAGACTGGCCGTGTGTGTGCCCTGGGTGGCCTCTGAGGGCCAGGGCGGCAGGCTTGAGGGCCACCCTCAGGCCACCCCCAGCCACCGCAGATGCCTCGAGCCAGCTTCTAATTTCTCCCGTTTCTCTCTCTACCGCTGCTGCTACTGGTTCAACAAATAAAGTAAACACCGTCTCCACCGAGAAAATAAAAAATAAAAAGGAACAATAAAAAATTTAATACTCCTGGGATGTAGGTCTTCTCAAACAGGAGGCAGCTGTAGCTAGACCCGACTCAGGCAGAGGCTGGGAAGGGCTGTTTTATTCTTATTAGCATTTTTCAATTTTTCCCCAGGAGGTGCATCTAGTTAAGACACATTCCTAGAATGTGAGCTCCATGTGCTTGGCTGGTAATTACAGTTGCGTTTGTTAGTGTTTCCTCTGCCTATTTACCTAGTTTGTCTGTAATGATGGCTGAAGGCTTCTGAGTGACAGGATGGTACAGTGGAGGTCGGAAAGCAATATGTCTGCAAGGTCAGGGGGATGCTGCCCTCATACTAGGGGCCCACGGGGTCAACCAGTCAGGGAGGTCAAATCCAGCCTGGAACCAGCCGTCTGCCACAAGAACCTGGATGAACACACTGGCCAGACTATCCGTTAAATGGGATGGAATGAAGACATTCTCAGGCATACCTGCCTCTTCTGTGCCTTTTCTTGGGAAAGTTTTGGAACCAGTCTTTCATCAAACAAGAAACTATTATTGAGAAAGAGCCGCTATGCTGGCAGTGCCCAGACGTGTCATTTCCAGTTGCCTGAAAGTGGCGACTCTTCCTCTGTCTTTGCTCCACAAGCAATGCCAAGGCCAAGGTGGGGAGCGCCTTGGGAGAAGTTGGGTTAGTGAACAGCATACAAACCCAGAGAGCCCAGCCCGAGTGGTTCACAGGGAGAGGAAGAACATAGGAGTGAATTCAGGATTCATGTTCCCAAGACCCTTTGGCTGTGCTCCATGATGGCACCTGGCAAGCATCCCATTATACGGTTGGTCACTGCACATCCAAATACAGCAGCCTGCAGAGGCCAGCCTCACACCCACAGAGTCCACCCCCCGTGTGGCCCGGCTTCACGCCCCACCACGGGGCTGCTGTGAGATAAGAGTGTAGCCTGATATTGCCCCTCCCCCTTGACCCCAGGAGCTCAGTGACACTGCTTGGAGCCCCTCCCTGCCCCCCCTCCTTGAGCTGGAGTGGGGAGTCCAGGGTCCTTCTCTAAGGACAGTTTGGGACTGCCCCCAGCCGGTCAACCCTGCGCCCCCGGCTCAGGGGCCAGCTGAGCCTCAGTCATGTGGCTGAGGACCAGGGAACCTCAGGGAAGGCTTCCAATCTGTTGGGTGCAGACTCTCCCTCCCTTTCCTCTCTCTGACCCTCCGCTCCTCCCTGCCTCCTTGGGGGTTCAGAGTGGCCTCCCTACCCCGGGCCTCAACACATACATCTCTCCCCACTACGTGTGACCTGTGTTATACCCCTGGGGGTGTTTGAACTCCTAACCCTGTTCAACTCTATGCAGAGGAGTCCACTTCCAGTCATGGGGCCAAGATGGGAGAAACCCTGTCCTTTCAATGCCCCAGATCAATGAGGAAAGACATGATGGGGAAAGAAAGAACTGGCGGATGGCACACTGGCTTTCCAGAGCTGAAGACCAGAGCTCCAGTTCACCCCAGTGTGGACTTCCATGGGCTTTTGGCAACATGAGGACTCAGTACATCTCCTGGCCTGAGCCAGAAGGGACGGGGCTCAGGACAAAGATGTTAAGCAGCTGTCCGGGTCCCTCAGCCGGGCCTAGGTCCCGGCTTCCTCCCCGTGCGCAGTGAGCTGCAGATGGATCCAGCCACGCCGTGCGGTGCTAGCCCTGGGGTATTGCTGTGGCTCTTCACACCTTCACTGGCGCTGCAGTCTGGAGTGGCGTTTTAAGAGGAATTCTGAGGCTGCCCTTGGGATCAGCAGGGACAGATGTGTAATGGGTACAGGAATGGTTATGTGTGGCCAAGGATTTTTGAAACCTAGTCCAAACAGCCTCTAAGATCCTGGCCCAAATCCACTGCTTTATCTCATCAGCAAGGACCAGATACGTGGCCACAAGCCACCTGAGACAACCCTAAGAGGCCAAGACAAGGAAGTGGCGGCCCCGGGTTCTGCTCCTGACCCTTTTTTTCCCCCTGGAACCCCATCTCCTAGAAGAGAATCTGCAGCCCAGGGGAAGGGGCCAGGCAAGCGTGCCTCCCAGGCTCTGCCCCATAGCCCCCTCCCCTCCTCCTGGTCCCTTGGGGAGTGGCACCATAATTCTGTAACAGTTGGCACTGGTTCCTGAACACACCTCTTAAGGAGAACCCATTAAGCCTTCTTTTATTATTGCATACTATTGCCATTAGAGGGGCTTTGTGCTCCTTATTTTGGAAACAAAACAGTTTTAAATCCCCAAAGCAAGAGAGGAGCACACGCCAACTTGGGGGTTCTTTGTGGGGAAGGTGTGGGGGCAGGCAGAGGCTCCTGGGGTGGGGCCACGGGCCCCATCAGGCATCAGGTCCTCCCCGCTTCTCCCGCCACCACCATCATCACACAGACAGCCTCTAACCCACCCCAGGGCCGGAGAGGCAGGCATCGTGGGGGTCAATGTTCCCTTTACAGCAAGAAAACAGGATGGTAAGGGTCTTGCAGGAGGTAATAGGGATACTGACAGTAAGAATAAGACTTATCATTCACTGAGCGTTTTCCTTCACAGACGCCATTTTGCTCAGCCATCACCTCGGCCTATGAAGGAGGCACTAGTCTCTCAATTTATGGTGAGGCTCAGAGGCATGAGGCAAAGTGTCCCGGCTCGCCAGCTCCTACGTGATGAGCTGGGATTTGAACCCAGAGTTTTCTGCCTTTGGAGCTTCTCAGCCTGTTCTTTCCTCAGTCTCCCAAGAATGTGACTGGCCAGGGCCGGACTCCCAGGGCACTCAGGGATGCGGTGCTCTGCCAGCCTCTGAGGGGGCAGGACGCAGGTCATGAACCCCGACTGTGGGCGGGCGCTGTGCCCTGGGTGGACAGGAGGAAGTCACAGTCCTCTGCCAGGGAGGCCCAGCGAGCGAGGAAAACCCTCGGGTGAGCTCGAGATGGCTGTTCTTGCAATCACTGCACCGCGCCCCTCAGGGGGAGCTGCTGCAGTGAGAGCGTGGCGAGAAACGGAGGGAGAGGGCGACCAGGGCAAGGCACCAGGAGCAGCGGAAGGGCCCTGGGCGGCTTCCCCGGTGGCTCAGTGCTGGAGACGCGGGTTCGATCCCTGGGTGGGGAAGATCCCCTGGAGGAGGAAATGGCAACCCACTCCAGTATTCTTGCCTGGGAAATCCCATGGACAGAGGAGCCTGGCGGATTACAGTCCACGGGGGTCGCAGAGAGTAGGAAACGGTTGAGCACGCATGCACGAGGGCATTAGAGGGGCATAGATGCCTGATGCTGGGAAGGAACTGAGAGGGAGGAGCCCCCCTGGCAGGGGTCCCCTACTTCCCTCTGGGGCTTCACGTGGAGCTCCCCACCCCCCACCCCTGTCCAGGTAGGGCTTTGCTGTCTGGAGCTGGCCAGAGAGGCAGACAGGATTCAGGTGTGAACAGAAGTCTCCAGCTCCTTTCATGAGGCAGCCTGGACATGGTGGGGACAGAGGAACTCAGAGTCCACCCCACGGCGTGGCCTTCCGTCTCTGCCCCCACAGATTCCCTCTACAATCTTCTATGGTGGCCCTGAGAGCCAAAGCTGATAACAAGACCACCTCTATAAAATGGACACACTGGAAGGACGTATTGAGTTGGCCAAAAAGTTTGTTCGAGTTTTTCATAAAATCTTAGGGGAAAACCTAACTGAACTTCTTGGCTGGTCCAGTAAGAGAGAAGGGCTGGGATGTCAGGGAGGAAGAGCTTCTGAGCTATCCTAGCGTCCAGTTCTCACTTTGTGGAGGAAGAATCAGACCCAGGGAAGTCCGATCATTTGTTCAGGGCAGTTAAAGTGGAGACAGAACCCTGCCTTTCCTATTATCCCGTACTGCTCCAAATGGTGACTCTTCCCACTTTCTTTGCCTGCTCCTGCCCCAAATTATTTCTCCCTGGCCTCCCATGCTGGATGGGATCACATTATTAAGACAGTTTCTCGGAGGTGGTTAATATGTGTGCCCTTCAGGCAGGTTTTAAATCCATATCAGTTGCTCATATCTTAGTATGAATTAGTTTCATCAGCTGCTTTCCCCAGAACTAATAAAGCAAGGGTATTGGTGGGGTGAAGATTTATTCTTTTATTTGGCTGCACCAGGTCCTAGTTGCAGCATACAGGATCTTCGATCTTCTTTGGGGCATGTGAGATCTCTAGTTGCAGTGTGTGGGGTCTAGTTCCCTATCTAGGGATCAAACCCAGGCCTCCTGCATTGGGAATGCAGAGTCCTAGCCACTGGACCACCAGCAAATTCCCAGGATGAAGATTTTTTAAAGAAAAGGGCAGAGAAAGAGATAGGTGTGGATCCTCTAGCTTTGTTCAGGAGGTCAAGCTTACATGGGCCCGAGGCAGCTTTTCTATCAATCATACAAAGAGAAGGCCTGATTTCGAATCCAGTTTCTGGAGTTTATTCATTCTGAGCTCCAAGTCCTACCTCCGTAAAATGGCAGCAGGGAACTGACTGAATCAGAAGTCTTTTCCAGGCTGACAGTGCCCACCACAAGAGAGGGTCCCAGGAAGGGAGTAGGCTATGTTCCAGCTGCCCCATCCTCACCCCTGCCTGAGTCCCAGAAAGGCCAGACCTCAGGGCCCTCCGTGTCATTGGCCAAGTCCTATCGTATCTCTTCCAGAAGACAGGAAGACCGGCTCCAGCAGGAGTCAGCCACAGGACATTCCGACTTTGTCAGCGCAACAGGAAGCTGACTCAACCGCAGCTCAGCTCCATCTTTGGCTTGTAACGTCTTCTTTCAGGGAAAAGGACTTAACTCCCTCATGACGAACATAAACTCACTCTATTTGTGAGTTCAGCTTACAGAGCGCTGTCATGTCTATTATTTCTCTCTTTTTATGTTAACAGGAGCACGGTAAAATTAGCATATAATGAAGCACATCAATCTTAACTGTACAGCTCTGTGAATCTCTACAAATGTATATGCATCCCTGAAATCATCATTCACATCAAGATAAGAAAGGAGCCCTGCAAAAGTATAATTTACTTGCTTTCTCTATCTTTCGTGCTACGGTCCCATATATTTTACCTTTTTATTATTTTTGCTTCAAACAGCCAAAAGTCTTCCTTAGGCTTTTCAGGCCTCTGTCACAACCACTCAGCAATGCCATAGTAGTCCTAAGCCAGCCATTCAGCTCAGTTGTTCAGTCGTGTCTGACTCTTTGTGACCCCATGGATTGCAGCACCCCAGGCTTCCCTGTCCATCACCAACTCCTGGAGCCTACTCAAACTCATGTCCATTGAGTCGGTGATGCCATCCAACCATCTCATCCTCTGTCGTCCCCTTCTCCTCCTGCCTTCAGTCTTTCCCAGCAACATGGTCTTTTCAAATGAGTCAGTTTTTTGCATCAGGTGGCCAAAGTACTGGAGCTTCAGCTTCTGCATCAGTCCTTCTGATGAATATTCAGGACTGATTTCCTTTAGGATGGATTGGTTTGATCTTGCAGTCCAAAGGACTCTCAAGAGTCTTCTCCAACACCACAGTTCAAAAGCATCAATTCTTCAGTGCTCAGTTTTCTTTATAGTCCAACTCTCACATCCATACATAACAATTCCATACAAGCCAGCCATACATCCATACAATCCATACAAGCCAGCCACAGACAATACTTAAGTAGAAATGCCTGTGTTTCAATAAAACTTCATTTACAATTATAAACAGCAGGCCAGATTTGGCCCATGTGTCCATAGACTGCTGAATCTTCCTCTGTTCTGCTCTTGGTGATGGTTTCTTTCTACATTTCAGTTTGGATGCTTTATTTTGCCCTGCATTGAAGTTTCACTGATCCTTGCTTCTGCTGTATTCAATACGTTATTAAGCCTGTTAAGTGAATATGTCATTTCAGATATTGCATTGTAATTCCAGAGTTTCAATTTGCTAATTTTTTGATTAATTAATTTGTTTATTTTCATTATTTATTTCTGGCTGCACTGGATTTTCGTGGCTGCACGGGCTTTCTCTAGTTGCGGTGAGTGGGGACTACCATTCGTTATGGTGTGTGAGCTCCTCGTGTGTGGTGGCTTCCCTTGTTACGGGGCACGGACTGTAGGCACACAGGCTTCAGTAGTTGCACTGCACAGACTTAGTTGCTCTGTGGCACATGGGATCTTCCTGGGCCAGGGATCAAACCCGTGTCCCCTGCATCAGCAGGCAAATTCTTAACCACTGGACCACCAAAGATGTCCATGTTTATTTATTTTATTTCTTACAGCAGTTTTATATTCACAGTAAAATTGAGCAGAAAGTACAGAGAATTCCCATATACTGTCAACATCCCTCACCAGAATGGTACATTTTTTTATCATCAATAAACCCATGTTAACACATCATTGTCACCCAAAGTCTACAGTTTCCTTTAGAGATTACTCTTGGTGGTGTTCTATGGGTTTGAGCAAATATATGAGAGGTACCCACCACTGTAGTGTCACTGCAGTGATACAGGATCACTGAGCAGTTTCAGTACCTTAAAAATTCTATGTTCTCTATTTGTTCATCACCACCTCCCTCGACCCCTGATAACCACTGATCTTTTTACTGTCTTCAAAGTTTTGCCTTTTCCAGAACAGAATATAGTTGGAAGGCAGCCACGTTCACCAGTATACCACCAGCGCTGCACCACAATATTCAGTGTTCAGAATGGCTTCTTTCACTGGATAAAATGTGCTTAAGATTCTTCCGTGTCTTTTAATGGCTTGAAGTCTCATTTATTTTTAGCACTGAATAATATTCCATGAGCATCCCAGGTGGTGCTCATGGTAAAAAACCTGGAGATGTAAGAGACAGGGGTTCAATCCCTGGGCTGGGAAGATCCCCTGGAGCAGGGCATGACAACCCACTCCAGAATTCTTGCCTGGGAAATCCCATGGACAGAGGAGCCTGGCAGGCTACAGTCCCTGGGGTCACAAAGAGTCATACACAACTGAGCAACTAAACAACAAAGCTTTGGCAAATTGGATCTTTCTAAGAATTGGTTCATTTTATCCAGGTTATCAAATTCATGGGCATAGAGTTGTTCATAATCTTCCTTAAAGCTATGGTTTTTCTAGTAGTCATGCATGGATGTAAGAGTTGGACTATAAAGAAAGCTGAGCATTGAAGAATTGATGCTTTTGAACTGTGGTATTGGAGAAGACTTGAGAGTCCATTGGATAGCAAGGAGATCAAACCAGTCAATCCTAAAGGAAATCAGTCCTAAATATTCATTGGAAGGACTGATGCTGAAGCTGAAACTCCAATACTTTGGCCACCTGATATGAAGAACTGACTCCTTGGAAAAGATTCTGATGCTGGGAAAGATTGAAGGCGGGAGGAGAAGGGGACAACAGAGGATGAGATGGTTGGATGGCATCACCAACTCAATGGACATGAGTTTGAGTAAGCTCCGGGAGCTGGTGATGGATAGGGAGGCCTGGGGTGCTGCAGTCCTCCTCTCTGGGGTCGCAAAGAGTCAGAAACGACTGAGCAATTGAACTGACTGACTGATTTTCCTTTTAATAAAGGATCTATAGTAATGTCCCATTTTTCATTTCTGGTGTTAGTAGTTTGTGTGTTCTCTCTTTTTTTCTTAGCCTGGCTACAGGCTTACCGATTTTATTTACCTTTTCAAAGAATGAGCTTTTGATTTTGTTGATTTTCTCTATTTTTTTTCAATTTTACTGATTTCTACCCTAATTTTTTCCCCTCTACTTACTAATTTACTCTTTCTAATTTCCTAAGGTAGACGTTTATATGATTGATTTTAGGTCTTTCTTCTTTTCTAATATATACATTCAACGCTGTAAGCTTCCTCCAAGCACCACTTTCACTGCATCACATACATTTTGATAAGTTTATTTTCATTTTTATTTAGTTCAAAATATTTTAAAATTTATGCTGAGAAATTCACTGACCCATGTATTATTTAGAAATGTGTTCCTTGATCTCCAATTATTTGGGGATGTTTTTCCAGCTAGCTTTCTGTTACTGATTTCAAGTTTAGTTCAGTTTGGTTTGAGAGCAGATATTGTATGATTTCTATTGTTTTAAATTTTTTCAGGTATTTTTATGGCCTGAATGTGATCTACGTTTGTGAATATTTCATGTAAGCTTGATGAGAAGGTGTATTCTGCTGTTGTTGATGTCTACATGTTTTTCTGCCAGATGAATCTGGCCATTTCTGATAGAGGTGTGTTGAAGGCTAGATGGCTTCATCTATTTGTGCAGTTCTATCAGTTTTTGCCTCACATATTTTTATGCTCTGTTGTCAGATACATATGCATTAAGAATTTTTATTTCTTAAAGAATTGAAATCTTTTGAAAAAGTATCTAAGATTTATTCTTTTTTTTAACATGTACACACTCCTATCTTTATTTATTATATATTAATATATATTATATATAATTATTAAATATATAATTATAATTAAATGTATAATTTAATTTAATATATATAATTAAAACATATATAATTATAAAATTATATTATATAATATATATTATGTCATGTTATGTTATATAATATACAATATATGTGATAATATATAATACATATAATATAATATATTATTATTATATATATTATTATATATTACATTATATAATATACTATATTATAATATTATATATAATAAATACAGTACTGTGTGCATGTCAAAAAATGAATCTTAAATACTTTTTAATAAATATTTATTTAATAAATATATATTGTATATAATATATATTATATAATTAAAATATAGTATAAGGTATATAATAATATATATTATATTATATTATTATGTATTATATATTATATATAATGGACTTCTCTGGTGGCTCAGACGGTAAAGGTGATTCCAATATTAGGTTCCAATATTAGGTATCCTATATATATATATAATATATAATTATATACAAATACATTATAATATATATAATGTATATATACATATGTATATGTGTGTATATATATACACATAATGCATAATGTGTCTATATATATAATTATATACAAATACATAAATAATACATAATAAATAATAAAATAAATTATAAATAATAATAAATAATACAATATAATTTATAATATATTATAATATAAACATTATATAATTATAACATATGATATATAATATAATATATATTATTATATATTATAATAATATAAATATATAAAATATATTTATATAATATATAAAATAAATATATTATTATAAATAAATAATATAAATATATTATATATAATATAATAATATTATAATATATATTACATATATTGGCGGCAGTGGGTCTTCGTTGCTGTATCGGGGCTTTCTCTAGTTGTGGAGAGTGGGGGCTATCCTCTCGTTGCAATGCACAGGCTTCTTGTTGCAGCGGCTTCTCTTGTTGCAGAGCACAAGAGCTCTAGGTACACAGGTTTCAGCAGCTGAAGCATGCAGGCTCAGTAGTTGCGGCTTGCTGGCTCTAGAGCGTGGGCTCAGTAGTTGTGGCACATGAGCTTAGCTGCTCCATGGCATGTGGAATCTTTCCAGACCAGGAATCAAACCTGTGTCCCCTGCATTGGCAGGTGGATTCCTATCCACCGCGTCAATCCCTGGGCTGCTTTATCATTACGTAATGCCCATCTTTATCATTATTAACTTTCCTTGCTCTGAAATCTGCTCTGTCTTAAAATTGATATAGCTAAAACCACTTTCTCTAGGTTAGCATTAGCATGGTATATCTTTCTTCATCCATTTACCTTTAATCTATCTGTATCTTTACACTTAAAGTGGATTTGTTGTAGACAACATATAGTGAAGTCTTATTTTTTGATCCACTCTGACAATCTTTGTCTTTAACTTGATGTAATTAGACCATGCACATTTAAAGTAATCGTCGATATAGCTGGATCAATATTTACCATTTTTGTTACTGCTTTCTATTTGTTACCTGTTCTAGGTTCCAGTTTTTATCTTCCACTCTTCTTTTTTTTTGCCTTTGTGGTTTTAATTTGGGTATTTTTTTAAAAATATTTCCATTTTTCTCCTTTCTTAGCATATCAGTTAAATTTCTTTTTTTTTACACCCTTTTTAGTGGTTGATCTAGAGTTTGCAACATTTATTTACAACTAACCCAAGTCCACTTTCAAATACCATTATGGGCGGTGTGAGTACCTAATAATAACTCTTCCTCCCAGCCATGTATCACAGCTGTCATACATTTCACTTATACATATGTATACATACACCCACATACAGAAGTGTGTGTGTGTGTATATATATATATATATACACACACACACACACACACACACACGCATAATTGAATACATTGTTGCCATTATTACTTTGAACTGTTTTTTGTAGATCAATTAAGAATAAAAGAAGTTTTATTTTACTTTCATTTAGTCCTCTGGTGCTCCTGCTTTCTTTATATAGATCCAAGTTTCTGACCTGCGTCATTTTCCTTCTCTCTAAAGAACTTAGTTTAACATTTCTTGTATGACAAGTATCCTGGCAACAAATTCCCTCAAATTTTGTTTGTCTGAGAAAGTCTTTATCTCTCCTTCACTTCTGAAGGATAATTTCACAGAATGCAGAATTCTACGATAATGAATTTTTTTCTCTTAACACTTTAAATATTTCACTTCATTTTCTTCTTGATTAGGATTTCTGAAGAGAATTCAGACATAACTTTTCTCTTTGCTCCTCTATTGCTATCTTTCCCCCTCCTCTGGCTTCTTTCAGATTTTTTTATCTTTGATTTTCCACAGTTTGTGTATGACATGCCTAGGTGTAGTAGGTTGTTCTGGTTTTGCTTCTTTTTTTTCCACAGTGTTATACTTGGGGTTCTCTGAGTAAGTGCCAAGGGAACTTAACACTTACATGCTAAGTGCTATGGTCTGAGAGTATGTATCCCCCCAAATTCGTATGTTGAAACCTAGAGTCCAATGTGGTGTGTTAGGCGGTAGGGTCTCTGAGAGGTGATTACCATGAGGGGAGAGATCTCATGGATAGAATTAGACCTAATAAAAGAAGCTCAAGAATGCTCCCTTACTTCTTCCACCACGTGAGGTTACAGAGAGAAAATGGCTGCTTACGAACCAGGAAGCAGGCTCTCCCCAGGCACAGCATGACCACGCCCATACCCTGGCCTCAGACTTCCGGCTGGAAACTGAAAAACAAATCTGTCTATAAGCCACTCAGTCTGTGGTGTTTTGATATAGCAGCCTGGACTAAGGGCCTGAACTTCCTGGATCTGTGGTTTGGTGTCTGACATAACGTGAGAAGGTTCAGTCAGTCATTATTGCCGTAAGCACTTCCTCGTTTGTGTCTTCTTCCAGTTTCCCCGTCATGCATGTATTACATCTGTGGCACTTGTCCTGCAGCTCTTAGATATCCCGTACCTGGTGTTTTTTTGTTTTTTGTTTTTTGTCTTTTTGCTCTTTACTTTTCCATTTTGGAAATTTCTATTGACATATCCTCAAGCTCAGAGATTCTTTTCTCAGCCATGCCCAGTCTACTAATGAGTCCATCAAAGGCATTCTTCATTTCTGTTACAGCATTATCTCTAGCATTTCTTTTCAATTCTGAGAATTTACATCTGCCTGCTTATATTGTCCAGATGTTGTGTGCTGTCTACTTTATCCATTAGCGCCCTTAACGTGCTAATCATTGTTGTTTTAAATTTCTGATCTAATTATTCAACCATCCCTTCCCTATCTGAGGGCTGCTTCTGATATTTGCTCTGTTTCTTCAAAACTCTCGCTTTTTCTCCTGGCCGTATATCCAGAAAAAAAACAAAAACAAAAAAAACTCTGATCCAAAAAGATCCTTGCACCTGAATATTCACAGCAGCACTGTTTACAATAGCCACAACAGGGAGGCAACCTAAATGTCCATCAACAGATGAAGGATAAAGAAGACGTGGTTCACAGGTACAACAGAATGGTACTCAGTCATAAAAAGAACAAAATAATGCCAATTGCAGCAACATGGATGCAACTGGAGGTTATCATACTAAATGAGGTTAGCCAGAAAGAGAAAGACAAACACCATATGATATCACTTATATGTGGAATCTAAAATATGACACAAACGAACTTATCTCTGAAACAGAATCACAGACAAAGAGGACAGACAGGTCGCTGACAAGGGTAAGGTGTGTGGGGAGGGATGGAGTGGAAGGTTGGGGCTAGCCAAGTTAAGCTTTTATATATAGAATGGATAAACAATAAGGTTCTACTGTACCGCACAGGAAACCGTATTCAGTATGATAAACCGTAATGGAAAAGAATTTTTTTTTAAAGGAATATATATATTCAAATATATATGTACATATAACTGGATTACTTTGATGTACAGCTTTAACACAACATTGTAAATCAACTATTCTTCAAAAAACAATAACAAAAACAATATTTCAAAGGTGAGTTCAGCACCGTCCCCCCGTCCAGCAGGACTTTGGATCTACATCCTCTCTCTCGCTTTCTATTCTCCAGCTCTGCCCCTAGCTGATGCTTCTTCAGTCAGACCCCTGTGGAGCTGGCAGGCCAGCTCGTCGGGAGCAGCTCCATGCTGCAGGCTCCCCCAGACTCCCAGGTGGTGATGGTTTGGGCCTTTTCTCCTTTCCCAGCAAAGTCCCTCCACCTGTGTCAGGCCTGCCCCTCCACTCCCCAGTTTCAGCAGCAGCCCCCACAAGGCGATACAAAAGCAGCTGCCAGTCTCTTCTCTCCTGGAAAGGCTCATCCTCTCTGTAACTTGGTTCATTTTGACTCTGTGTGTGTGCGCTCAGAGCTTTCCTTTGGCTTTAAAGAAAGCATTTAAAATTTTTGTCTGCTGTGCTCTTCAGTTTGGATAATTTATTTCAACTTGCCTTTGAGCTCACTGATCCTTGTTGCTATGGAAGGAACAATGGTCTTTCACAACCATCTACATCCTACCAGAGTGCTATTATCTCTTTTCAGTCTCCCATTAGCTCTGTGGATTGGTCAGGTCAGGGATTGGCATCCTTGTCCCCATTTCACAGTTGAGGTCACAAAAGACCAGAAGGGTCTGAGAAAGCTCAGAAGACACAATGAAACCTGGCCTAGAGTCCAGTCTTCCATCCCAGCTCCCTTCCCCGCAGCACTCTGCCTTAGGGCCGTGCCCCTGAGGTCAGCCTCCTGTCCTCTCAGCTTAAGGTGGGCCCTTAACCAGCACACGGAGCTGGGCCTTAGGGTTCCTGTCCCCCTACCTGGAGTTTCTTGATCTCTGTGCCCACTCCTGTCTCTCGGATTAGAAGGAGGACTCAAGCATCCTTAGTGAGGCTTTTGTTGTCGTTCAGTTGTTCAGTCATGCAGACTCTTTGTGACTCTACGGGCTGCAGCATGCCAGCCTTCCCTGTCCTTCACTGTCTCCTGGAGTTTGCGCAAACTCATGTCCATTGAGTCGGTGGTGCCATCCAACCATCTTATCCTCGGTCATCCCCTTCTCCTGCTGCCCTCAATCTTTCCCAGCATCAAGGTCTTTTCCAATGAGTTGGCTCTTTGCATCAGGTGGCCAAAGTACTGGAGCTTCAGCATCAGTCCCTCCAATGAATATTCAGGGTTTATTTCCTTTAGGATTGACTGGTTTAATATCCTTGCAGTCCAAAGGACTCTCAAGAGTCTTCTTCAGCACCACAGTTCGAAAGCATCAATTCTTTGGTACTCAGCCTTCTTCATGGCCCAATTCTCACATCCACACATGACTACTGGAAAAACCATAGGCTTGCGTGCCCCCAAATTGAAGGTGCCTCAGGACATTCCCAGGAGCCAGTGGGGCACAAAAGCCTGCTCATCCTTAGACACATGCACGAGTGTTCTCCATTTTCATCCAGGCTCCAAATATCCCTGCTTTTTCCTCCCTAACCTCTGCAGTTAAACTCTCTAAACCCAGGTTTTCAAGCCAATAGCTCAGCTAACAGCTAATTCCACAAAGGTGCCACGTATGAACCAGGGGACCATCTCTGGTACCCAGGTCCTCATCTGCTGAACTTTTCCTTCCAAGATATGTAGTAAATGAATGTAATAAATAAATACCCCAGTCTTGTACAATGTTGTCTTATTAAGTGCCCACTGTATGCCAGGTTTTGGGCACTAATGCCACAGTTCTTCACCTTAATATGCAATCTGACATTTCAACCCTTTCCTCCCAAATTTCACTGCCCCTCACATGTCTGGAAATGAAGGATACCTCAAGATCATCCCTGATTTGCAATGTCATGGTGACCGACAACCTTAAACAATCTTATTAACTCTAAGACCGGGTTATCACCTCCTCCTCTTCCCTGGAGCATCCTCACTAAGCCGATCATGCTCACAGTGGGGCTGATTGCAAGGCCCCAATATCAGACACTGATCTTGCCATATAATTTGTGTTACCTGCTCATGTCCAACTCTTTGCACCCCAAGGACTGCAGCCCACCAGGCTCCTCTGTCCGTGGAATTCTCCAGGCAAGAATACTGGAGTGGGCAGCCATGCCCTTCTCTAGAGGATCTTCCAAACCCAGGGATCAAGCCCACGTCTCTTAGGTCTCCTGCTTTGGCAGGCGGGTTCTTTACCACTAGCGCCATCTGAGGATCATGCAGTCTTTCAAATTCTGGTCTGCCACTAATCACCACTGTGACCTTGGAAAATTACTTGACTTCATGGAGCTCGATTTCCTTATCTGAAAAGGAGGATGATAACAGCATCTGAGATGAGATGGTCCATGCAGAATGCACACACAGTGCACAAATGTGTTCAGTGGTATCCACTGTCTGCCTTCTTCCTTTCTCCCCCCTCCCCCAGACCCAGGGAACTACAGAAACCTGCAGACGTGGTCAAGCAGACCTCTGAAAAATCAGGGTGACTTGAAAGGTGTCCACAGATACATGACGGAGAAATTTGTGCCCATTTTCAAAGAGGAGATTCAGGAATCTGCACACAGATATGCTTGAATTTTATCGCTAGCAAGGTTCTTAAATTATTCAACAGCTTTATTTACAAGAGCTGAACACAGCATCTGCAGGCTCTTCTAGAGGGAGGCAATGGTCCCTTTCTCCACTTTGATATTTGACTGGCATTAGGAGGAGGAGGTTAAAAGCAGAGCATTTCTCAATTTGGCAAACTAGCTTACGACTCCCTGGAGGTGATATACACAGGTTAGCGCAATAGTGTATTTTCATATGTGTCTGAGCAGCAAATTATTCACAGAGTGGGCCTCTGATACTCAGCCACAGGGGTCCATCCTGCCCAACAATCTAGGCAGTGAGTTAGATGGGCCATAGTTGCATATTAATCAACCTTGAGGATCACACTGACTGGAATGGATGGTAAGCTCATTTAACGATGGGATCCAGATTCAAAATTAACCCAAGAGGGACTTCCCTGGTGGTCCAGTGATTAAGAATCTACCTTCCAATGCAGGAGATGTGGGTTCCATGCCTGGTCAGGGAACTAAGGTCCCACGTGCCGTGTGGTCACTAAGCCTGCTTGCCCAGATGCCACAGCTAGAAAACCTGGGACTGAATAGCTGAGTTATTCAGTTAAAAGACTCACAGTGTCAATCTTTTAAAATCAGCATGTATTTTTGAGATTCACCCACACTGTAGCCTGTCCCTGTAGTTTGTTTCCTTTTGTTATTGAAAAGCTTTCAATTGTATGATTATATCATAAAATGTTTATCTGTTCTGTTAACGCTATTTCTAGTTGTTGGCTATTATGAATATTATGAATGAAGCTGCTAAGAACTGTTGTGTACAAGCCTTTGCATGGAAATATGTCTTCATTTCTCTTGAGTAAATATTTAATACTAGAATTGCTGGCTCATAGGTAGATATATATTTAATTTTAAAAGAAACGAACAGATCTTTTCCCAATGTGGCAGTGTCTGAGAATGGAGCCACTGCTCCACATTCTTGGGTCAAATTTTTAAAAAATATTTATTTATTTATGGCTGCATTTGATCTGGGGAAGAGGGACAACATGATGGTTTCCTTCAGATTCTTTTAAGGACACAGGACAAGACTTGCTCTGTGCAGCTCCAAAGGGAAGCCTGAGGACACTTCCAACAGCTGGGAGTCACTGGCTTTGGGTCACAACAGGAAGCGCTTTCTAGAAAGCACCCATGACCCAGAGACCTGCATGGCCCAGCACAGTGCCCAGCACTGAAGAGCTGACTGCATCCCATCCTCCCTGTTCACCTGGAAACACCAGGCCCATGCATGCCTGTGTGCATACCAAGTCACTTCAGGCGTGTCTGACTCTTTGCAACCCTATGGATTGTAGCCTGCCAGGCTCTCCTGTCGATGGAATTCTCCAGGCAAGAATACTGGAGTGGGTTGCCATGCCCTCCTTAAGGGGATCTTCTCGACCCAGGGATCAAACCCTCACCTCTCGTGTCTCCTGCATTGGCACAGTTGCCCATAAAGCAGCAAGTCCCCTCTCCCTGGAAAGATGCAAGCAGACCCTGGATGGCCACGTGACATCCTGTGGATGGAACCCCTGCATTGGGAGGGTGAGGTCAGACCCAAGTGAGTCTCACCTGAGAATGCCCTTGGGAGGGACGCTATGCTCTCGGCTAGGCTGCTGCGAAACCGAGGTTCCAAACACGCATGCTTTCTGGGAGGGCCTGCAAGGTGGAAACCCCCAGTGCTGGGCTGCTGCCCAGGGCTCTGAGACCTTGAGCGCTGGCCAGGCCTGTTACTAAAGGTCCCTGCGACCTTGAGCAAGGGACCTCGCTGCAGGGGAGGTGGCACCGAACTAGCACACTCAAGAGTAACGAAAGCAGCCACACCTGTGCTGTCCCAGGGACTCCTAAGTGCATCTGCCACGGCCGAGTGGTGAGAGGCTGGCAGGCTGCCCAGTGTGGCTCCCACGACCTGCTCAGAACCTCACCCTGAGCAGGCAACTCTAGGCCACCCACGCTCCCACCCTGGGCCGACTGTGTGCAGAAAGACCAGCCACATCATTGATTTGTTTCCCAAGGGTGTCAGACCGGTCTCGCCATCCTAATAAACTTCCTCATGAGAACAGCCCCTTCTAGTTTGCAAAATGCAAACTGATGGAGCCTCTGCAGCCTCTAAACCTCTGTCCAGGTCAGGATGGAGGTCTGTCTTGGACTCACACTTACCCCAGCCTGGGTACTGGGCCCAGCTGTCCATTCTGGAACGGGAGGCAGGAATTTCCCTGGTGGTCCAGTGATTAAGACTCTGTGCTCCCAATGCAAGGGGTGCAGGTTCGATCCCTGGTTGGGGAACTAAGATGCATGACCAAAAAAGTTTTTTTAAAAAAGGGAGGGGGATATGAAAGAGAAGGGCCTTCCTGTCGCCTAGACGCCTGCCCTCCCCCTGGGACCACTCTGCTTGCCTGGCAAGGTCATCGGATCCTTGACCAGAAGACCAGCTCGCCACACCACCCCCTACTTCAGGCAGCGTGTAATTTATAAAGGAAGTCTACCTACCTCACACCTTCCTTAGAGAGGAGAGAAGAGCTTGTCCAAGGCCACAGTACTGGTAAAGGACAGGCGAGGTGGGGGGACCCACAACTCCTGTCTGTCCAAGCCCAGGGCACTAAAGCCACCCCTCCCCGCTCCCCCCTCATGGCGGGCTGGCTCTCTGGCTTCCATGGGTAAGTGGGAAGCCCTCCTTCCTCTTCCCCGGCCTCCACGACTCGCACATACCATGCAGGACTGCTTTCATCAAGAGGCAGATGGGATTAAGCTGTGAAGCTTTCACAGCACCTTCCCCTCCCTCCTGCCCTGGAGGTCGCTCAGGCTCCAATCCAGCTCCCCCCACTCCTTCCCATAGAGGCACTGGCCTCCAGGGCGACGGGGAGGAAGGTCAGCCCTGACTCCAGGCTGGCCCACCAGAGGCGGGGCAGTAGAACCACTCACGTCTGCACATTTCTGAGCATCCACATCGGGCCTGCTTCCAGGGGCCAAGGCTCCCACCCCTCTGCTGGCAAGGCCACCTTCTGCGCGCCACCAGTGGTGGCCTGTGAGCTCTGGCCCGACCTCAGCAGAAAGGCACGTGGGAGGCCAGGTCTCCAGGCCCCACCGCCCGGCCCACCTCCTGCACTGTAACCAAAGACCTGCATCGTCCAGGGCTGACCCTCCAGGCTGCTGCCAGGCACAGGCTCTTCCCACCCTGCACCCTCAGGGCCACACGCAGCTATTTCACACCCCCTGCCTCAGCTCACCTTCCCTCTGCACCACCACCTTCAACCGTGCCCCTCCCCAATCTGCCTCTTTCTTGCTAAAGGCCTGAGTCAGTCACAGGCCTCCAAGCAAGACCCAGCCTCACCTGCAGGCCCTGGGAGGGGCACTCAAAGGGTTTATTCCAGCTTTCCTTTCATCCTGGCTGTCTCCTGACTCCCATGGATGTCCTTAGATGCACATATATACTTAGAACTTTCTAGTATGATTCAGTTGTAGGCTCGAGTATTCAGTTCCCAGGAGAATGTCATGGTACAGCCTCATCCATCACACGCTTTCTCACTCAGCATCAGATTCACAGGCTCTCCTGGTAACTGTCTCTTGTTCCTGACGGTTCCGTGGCCCACACCTGTGCTGTGCTTAGCTGCTCAGCTGTGTCCGACTCTGTGAGACCCCAAGTCACAAAGAGCCGCCCACCAGGCTCCTCTGTCCAGGGGATTCTCCAAGCAAGACTACCAGAGTGGGTTGTCATGCCCTTCTCCAGGGGATCTTCCCAACTGGAATTGAACTGGGGTTTCCTGCATTATCAGGTAGATTCTTTACCAGCTGAGCCACCAGTGAAGCCCGTGGCCCGCACCTACCTGTACTCTGATGTTGGACCACTAAGTTTTTTTTGAAGTATAGCTGCTTTACAATGTTGTGCTAGTTTCTGGTGTATAGCAATGTGATTCAATTATATACATATTCTTTTTTTCAGATTCTTTTCAATAAAGTTCATTACAAGATGTTGAATATAGTTTCCTGTGCTATACAGGGACTTACTGAATATAGGTCCCTGTAGGAACTTGCCGTTTATCTTTTTGGATCTCTAATTTATATATGGTTGCACCAGGTCTTAGCTGCGGCTCACAAGATCTTTGATCTTCATTGTAGCATGCAGGATTTTTAGTTGCAGCACATGGGAAATAGGTCCCTGACCAGGGATTGAACCTGGGCCCCTTGCAATGCAAGTGCAGTGTCTTAACCCCGGACCACCAGGTAAGTCCCTGGACCACTAATTTAATCCTAGTCGTCAGGGCCATAAATAACACCATGAGAAACCTCCATGCAGCTTCCTACAAATCCAGGTGGGAGATTCCTGGGAAACCCCCAGCATGGGATGGTGGCTCCAGACTTACACACACGTGTGGCTCAGGAGCTGCCAGGTGCTTCCCAGAGTGGCCGCACAGACTACATCCCCAGCCAGCCTGATGAGAGGAGAAAGCATGTTCCTGTTTGAAAAAGTCTTTGCAAGCTGTGGCGGCAGAAAGTGATGTTTCAAAAAGGCAGGCTGAGGCAGCAGGAGATCAGAGGGGCTGTGATGGTCTCTCCACACCACAGAGCAGGTGGGAAATGATGGAGAAGGAAGGGAGGAGACCAGGGTGGGGATGGGGATATGAGCCGAAGTGTTACAGGAGAGTTAGCAAGTGAAGACCACCACCCACACTCCAGGGAGACGGAGCCGCGAGGGGCGGGTTCCTGGCACTTCCCTGCAGGCTGTGAGGGGGAGACTCACTGGAAGCAGAGCTGGGTGAAGGGAGAGGAAGCCCCGCCTGAGCCTGGCCTGAGCCCTCCCCCAGCCCACCCCAAGAACCAGGCATGCTCCAAAAAGTTGAAACAACCCAAATGTCCATTAGCTGTTGGGTAGATAAACAAATGGTGGTATATTTATTCAATGAAGTATCATTTGGCCATAAACAGGAATGAACTGCTGACACAGGCCACGACGTGGGTGAATCTTGAAAACACGATGCTAGTGAGAGAAGCCAGTCACAAAAGGTCACATGCTGTGTGATTCCATTTATATGAAATGTCCAGAGTAGGCAAATGCATGGAGACAGAAGGTGGATTTCAGTGCCAGGGCCTGGGGGGAGGAAGTGGTGTGAGATGTTGGAGATGACAGATACGAGGATTTCTTTCAGGTGATGAAAATGTTCTAATATTGATTGTGGTGATGAATGTACACCTCTGTGAACATACTAAAAGCCCTTAAAGTGTGCACTTTGGGTAGATTATATAGTATATTATGAATGATATCTCAATAAAGAGATGCAATGGATATGTGAATTATATCACATATATGTATATTCTTTGTATATCCTTTGAATATGCAAAGGATATGTGCATTATATATCAATAAAGATTTTCTTTTTTAAATCTCCTTGGAGGATTATTTGCAGCAGTTTGGTCCTCTTTTTCTAGACCACAAAGCTTCAAGGAGAGGAAAGAGCAGCCCCACAAACCTGCCGGGTCACCTTCATTGGGCCACCTCCCCCCTCTGCAGCTCATCTAGTCGTCTTAAGGATGGAGGGACCAGGTTTGAGGGTCGTTCCACCCCAATATGTATTGACTGAAAACCTCGAAGCCTTTTGAGCCAGCAGCACCAGTTCTGGAAATCTCACCTGGAGAGCCAAGCTCATGCAGGAGAAAGCACTTGTGTTCCAAAGTGTTCCATGCAGCATTTTCTGTTGTGCTGAAAAAAAAACAGAAACCACCTAAGTTCCCCAAAGCAAGAGAACAGTTACATAAATGGCAGCTGAGCCATTTAAAAACGTGGCCTGGAAACATGGACAAACAGGGAAATGATGCGGCTGGGAGGTTCGGTGGAGAGGCCGGACCCGGAGAGAGAAGGGAAGGAGAAGGGAAGACTGAAGCTGCGGTGTTGGCGGGGATGGAGAGCTAAGGCTGAGCCCAGCCCCCTCCTCTGCTTAGAAGTCCATCAGTGTCAGTGTCGATCATGGTGTTGGAAATCAGTTATTTGGTGTTTCTCCTGCCCGTTCAGGCTGCCTGCAGGCACCTCCTCGGGCAGGTGGACTTGGGGGCAAGGAGACCCGGTGGCCACTCCCCAGGCTGCCTCCCAACAGGAGGGCAATGGGCAGAGTTCCTGCAGGGACAGTGGCCGTGGGCCATCGTGGGTTCTGGTGCAGAAGTCCTGTCTGCATGCCCTGCAGAGCATCCTCACCCCACTGGGTTAGCCCCCCAGGAGAAACTGGGGCTCCATCTGGGGCAAATCGCTGCCCTCACAGCAAATTGGAACCATCTTGGGGACGGTGACCTTGGTAGCTCATTCTGTGTCCTTGCCCCTCCACTCAGGAGCCACCTAGGATCTGAAGCATCAGTGATAGAGCGAGGAGGAGATGCTGGAAGAAAATGTTACCTCGGGGTCCAGCCCGTGCCCCATGGCCTCAGGCGGAGGCGCCCTCCCCCTGGGGAGGCTCCCCCCCAGACTTACCTGGCAGCTGGGGCAGTGGCGGTGGGGAGACTGGCCCAGCACCCACCCGGCAGAGTCCCCTCTCGTCCTTTCACATGCCAGGTCACAGCTGAACAAGAAGGTACACACTTTCCTCCTTCCGCCCCCGACCCCAGGCCTCCTGTGGGCGACTCCCACCCCTACCCCTCACGTCACAGGGGCAGAGAGGCGGCCACACCCCGTCACCTGACGGAGGAGATGAAGGATGTGAAGAGTGCCCAACGGTCAGTAGGAGCCCCCAGCGGGCTCGCGTCTTGGGTCCGGGGTTACAGGCCTCACCTGAGTTCTGCTTGGGGCCAGTGGCCTTGGCAACTGCTGTCTTTAGGCCTGAGAGACAGAGAGGACCAAGGCAGGCCGAGAACTCATGTGGATAAGCTCGGGAGTGGGGCTGTGATGAGAGTGGGTGACGGGGCTGCTCTGGCTCAAGGAACTAACCCCCAGAGTCTTAGGGAGACTTTTCCACTTTCCAGAGCAGTTTCCCATGAGGGCCTCAGTCCCATCAAGCTTGGTCCCAGCCTGAGGGACAGGACAGACAAACCATGTTTTATAAACCAAAGAGCCACCTGTAGGGCCTGCTCTGCCAGGCTCCACACAGGCTATTGGAAGGGTCCAGTCCAGGGACAGACAGACAGACAGACAACTGAGAAGGCTGCAGCGAGGAAACTGCCGGCAGAGTGTGTCCACAGGCTGCAGAGACCAGGCAGGGGAGACCTGAAGCTGGGGCTCTTTCTGAGCAGCAAGGCCCGGAGTGGATAAGCAGGAGGAGAAACAGCCAGGTAAAGGAAACAGCACCTGTGAAGACCGCGGGCTGCCGTCAAATAGCTTCAATTACTGAGAGCTACTAAGCTCTGGGTGCCCAAAGTCACCCCATCCCATAATTCTATGAGGGAAGTATTATCATCCCATTCCCTGGATGAGAAAACTGAGTCTCATGGTACACGATTTGCGGTTCCTCCTAAGATTTTTGGAAGTTGGGGTAGGCCCACTTAGGAGGACACCGAAATCTCTGTGGCTTAGCAGAAATAGCTCACATCACAGTTCCATGTGAGTCAGGCAGCTCACGTCCCAGCCATGACTCAGGGACCCAAACTCCATTCATGCCCTGGTGCCACTAACTTTAGCCTGTGGCCTTTGAGTTGCTACAGGGGGAAACTGAGTGGAGGATTGCAGGAGGTAGATTTCTATGGACCAAAAAAGTGGTATGGGTCTGCGCTGACCCCTTTCCCCTGGCCCGAGTCATTCCTAGGTCAAGGGAGCTGGGAAACACAGTCTAATGGGCGTGCAGGAAGAAGAGGAACCCAAGGATCTCAGAGACATGGATGGCTCAGCCCTGAGCAATCCATCTGGAGCCCAGGTCCCTAACTGTAGGCTCTGCCTCCCATTCACCTGGAGGAACTGGGAAACTTGGGGGCACGGCAGGTAACTGGGGGATGCAAGGGTGGGGAGGAATGGCCCTGGAGGGGCACCGGACGTCTGGACCTTGTCCTTGGGCAGTGAGGAGCCACTGACAGCAGCCAAGAAGTGCCATGGGCAAGTCTGGGCTCCAAAGAGATAAGGCTGCCAAGGAGAGAGAGGTGGGGGAAGCGAAGGGTAAGGAAACCAGGCCAGGAGGTCAAGTGAGTGGCCCAGGGTCTCTGGTGATCCAGAAGCCAAGTCTCTGGATCCCTAGCTTCAGGGTTCATCCTCCTTTGTCCCAGGCCATCACGAAAGCCTCATCCAGGTGGTCCCTGCAGGGGTCCTAGGCAGGACAGCCAGCCCCATCCCCAGGGCAGCTGAAGGGCACCCTGGCTCCAGGAGGGTGGATATGAGGTTGTAATTCTATTGCAAGCATCTGGGAGCTGCAGGGGCGGAGGGACCAATAACCATGTTTTCTTCATTGCAGGCGCCAAGGACATCGCTCAGGGCCAGTGAGGAGCCATTAACCCAGACTGAGTGGGCCCTGCAGGGACACTGTCTCCCAGCAGCCTCATTAGGCCAGGGCCTCACAGTGGGAGATGGCATGGGTGTGGGTGGACCACCAAAGAGACTGGGGGGCCTCCCCCAGGGAAGCGTGGGTGGGGCAGCAGGTCATCTAGCCCTGGATCTGGGCTCGTGAGTGACTGGGGATAAAGATAGGTGTTTCCTGATGTATATGGGCCACCTGGTGGCCAGGTACCAGCTCCTGTAACACCCCCTTCGTCCCCCTCCACTGCCTGGTAACATCCTCTCCCTCCTCCCGCCCCTCAAGGGGAGGTGGGGGGAACTCCTGTGGGGTTTCCCCCAGCCTCTGACCCTGATCACAGCTGCTGGCTCTTCCCCTCACCCAGCCTCACTCCATCCACTGAACACCCGCTGTTGCATCACACAGTCACGTCTGACTCTTTGCGACCCCACCGACTGCAGCTCACCAGGCCTCCCTGTCCTTCACCATCTCCCAGAGTCTGCTCAGACTCATGTTCACTGAGTCAGTGATGCCATCCAACCATCTCGTCCTCTCTCGTCCCCTTCTCCTCCTGCCCGCGATCTTTCCACCTCCCTCCCGGCTAACTGAAGTCACCACCGTAACCCCGCCGCCCCTGCCAAGCCCCAGGGCTTGACTTGTATCACCTCGCCTCATCCTCAAGAAGGACCTTGTGAGCACTGTGCTTCTGTAACCCCAGGAGGACGGGCTGCAGCCCAGAGAGGGGAGGGGGCTGGCCTGAGGTCACAAAGCAACAGGGGCAAGAGGCAGCGCTGCTACCCCTCCCGCCTGCCCGCCTCTGCTCCCGGCCCGCTCTCCCACTGCACCCCCGCGCCAGCCCCCCGCCATCCCTTCCCTGGGGAGGAGAGCTCTGGCTCCTCTCTGGGTGCAGCCGTGTCCGTGAACAGAGCCTGTTGCTCAGGTCTGGGGTGGTGGTGGGGAACCAGCCTGATGGGCGGACTCAGGGCTCCATCCCACCAAACCAGAGGAAAGGGACGGCAGGAATAACCACCAAAAAACCAGCCTCTAAGGGAGCCTCACATGGTGGACTGGTCCCTCTAGCACCAGGAGGTTATAACCACACGCACAACACACAGACGCACACCCGGGGGACCCAGACAGCTGCCTCCTCCTCAGGCAGAGGCGGCCAGAGAGGACATCCAAAGGGCAGCAGGGAAGGCTGGCAGCTGAGCGGTTCGCCTGCAAGTGGGCTCTGGGCCCCTCTCCTCCCCGCCCCCGGGGAAGAGTGGAAGAAGGCTGGCGGGGAGGGGCTGAGGAAGAGCACAGAGAAGAGTGCGATTGGCCAAAGAGAGGCCCTGGGCTGTCTCACCATAGGATCTCTTCTCACTCCAGCCACGCAGGCTGATGAGGTCACACCTTCAAGCCCGTGCCCACATGAACATGACCGATGTTCTAATCCCTTCACAAACAGCTTCTGCAGGTGCCCGAAGTGTGACTTCACCACCTCCCCCATACGTGAGCCTCAGGAGCCTCGTCCTACCCCGTCTCTGCCTTCAGCGGCTGCATCTGCAGGACAGAGGTCCAGGGCAGTTCCCGGGCAGAAGGGACTCCGGCGGCACTAGTTCTCCAGAATAGGCAGCCTTTGCAGTCCAAAACCTGGGTGTACCTTCCGTCTTTCCAATTTGGGAGCTGTGTGCCCCCGGGCAGGTTGCTTCACCTCTCTGAGCTTCCTCATGTGTATCTAACGTAGTCTAATTTACGGGGTTTTGAGTATCCCGTATTCACCTCACAGGCCACATGTAGGCTCGTAGTCCTTAGAAACTGGCTCTGCCACCTCCTAATCTGATTGCCCAGGATCCTGACTGCCTCTGAGCACTTCTGTCCATCCACTTGGCCTCTAAGTCAGCTAGTGGAAGACTGAACTCATTGTTGAGCTCCACACCAGGTCCCCTGAAAATAATGGTCATACCAGATGCTGAGGCTAAGCACTGGGAAATCATCTTTGACTTTGTCTCTCAGCTTAAATGTTACCCATTGGTAAGTCCCTCACCCAAATCTGCCTTCACCCCAGCCCCCCGTACTCAGAGCAGGGTCAGGACCAGAGCCTGTCGGTGGCAAGGGCTCACTCTGTCCCAGCTATGGGGTGCAAATAGGGGATGTAGAGGCAGGCCCGGCCCCAGTGGGCTTTCAGTCAGATACAGGCAGCCCACCTATGCAACTTTCCCCCACAACACAGAGAGACTGGGAAGGCTCCAGGGAGGAGATGGCTTTGGGATGGGAACTTAAAAGACAGGGAGCATTTGAATCAGTGCTGGAAGGGCGTTCCAGGCCAGGGAACAGTGACTTGCCCATTTAGTGATATTTTAAGGGCCTGTTAAGTGCAGGCACCTTCTGCCCAATAACTAGGACAGAGGACTCTGCTCTTATGGAGTTTACAGATTCAAGCATGATAAGTTCTATGAAGAAAATAAAACAGAATGTGGTGGAGAGTGACAAGCAGAGGCTTATATAATAAGACATTTGCAGAAGGTCTTAATGATAAAAAGGAGTCATGTGAAACTGAAAGGAGGGGCTTCCCTGGTGGTCCAATGGTTAGGAATCCGCCTGCCAATGCAGGGGACACAGGTTCGATCCCTGGTCGGGGAACTAAGATCCCACATGCCTCAGGGTGACTAAACCTGCACACAGCAACTACTGAAGCCTGGGCACCCTAGAGCCCATGCTCTGCAATAAGAGAAGCCACAGCAGTGAGAAGCCTGCACACAGCAACTAGAGAACAGCCCCCACTCTCCAAAACTAGAGAAAGCCCAAGGAGCAGTGAAGACCCAGCACAGCCAAAAAGAAATGCGAAAGATAAATAAATAAACGTTTTTTTAAAAACTGAACAGAAGTGTATTCCAGGCAAAGGGAACAGCAAGTGTGAAGAGACAAGCCTGACTTCTTCAGGGAACAAAATACATTTATAATCCAGATAGGCTAGACATACAGACTGATAGGATAGAACCAGGAGTCCATCAATAAACCCATGTATCTACATCCTTTCAACAAGGATGCCAAGAGCATTCAATGAGGAAAGAATAGTTTTTGATGTTGTTGTTTTTGTTTTTTTTGGCCACCCCATGCAGCTTGCAGGCTCCTAGTACCCTGATCAGAGATTGAACCTAGGCCACAGCAGTGAAAGCCCAGAATCTGACCACGAGGCCACCAGGGAGCTCCCCAAGAATAATGTTTTTGATAAATGGTGTTGGGACAACTGGATATCCTCATGCCAGAGAATGAAGGTGGTCCCTTACCTCACAGCATATGCAAAGATTAACCCCTAATGGATCAAATATCCAAACATAAGCACTAAAACCCTTGGAACAAAACATAGGAGTAAATCTTCATGACCTTGGATTTGGCAATGGATTCTAAGATATGACATCAAAAGCGCAAACGAAAAGAGAAAAAAGTAGGCGCTTCCCTGGTGGCTCAGTGGTAAAGAATTCATCTGCCAATGCAGGGGACACGGGTTTGACCCCTGATCCGGGAAGATCCCACATGCCATGGCGCAATCAAGCCTGTGTGCCTCAACTACTGAGTCTGTGCTCTAGAGCCCAGGAGCCAGAAGCTGCAAGAGAAGCCACACAGCGCGAACCACGCAGCAACGAGAAGCCTGCACACCACATCTGGAGAGCAGCCCCTACTCTCCACAGCTAGAGGGAAGCCCGCGTAGGAAGGAAGACCCAGCATAGCCAAAAACAAAGAAATAATTAAATTTTTTAAAAAGACATACATTTTTTTAATGTCTAAAAAAAAGAAGGAAATAGATAAATGATAAATTGGGCTTCATCAGAATTTTTAAAGTTTTTAACATCAAAGGACACAATCAAGAAAGTGAAAATAACAAAGCCTACAGATTGGGGAAAAGTATTTGCAAATCAGATACTTATAGATCTGAAAAGATCTCGTTTGTAGAATATATAAAGTACTTTTACCATTCAATAATAAAAAGATAAATAATCCCACTTAAAAATAGGCAAAGGACTTGAATAGCTGTTTCTTCAAAGGAGACACATAAATGGGCAGAAAGCACATTAAAAGGTGCTCAGTGTCACTAGTCATTAGAGAGACGAAAAACAAAGCCACCGTGAGATACCACTTCATATCCACTGAAGAGGCCAGTGAACAGACTGGGTTTTTTGGCTGTGCTCCATGTCATGTGGGATCTTAGCTCCCCAACCAAGGATTGAACCCATGTCCCCTGAAGTGGAAACACAGAATCCAACCACTGGACTGCCAGGGAAGTCATCAGAATTTTTTTTTTAATTTTTTAATTAAACAATAAAATGTGTTGTTCAGGCTGCAGAGAAATTGGAACACTTACCCATTGCTGGCAAGACTGCTTTAGAAAACAGTTTGGCTTAAAAAACAGCTGCTTTAGAAAACAGTTTGGCAGCTTCTCAAAAATCTATACATAGGACTTCCCCGGTGGTCCAGTGCCTAAGACTCCCAGCTCCCAGAGCCGTAGGCCTGGGTTCGATCCTGGCCAGGGAACTAGATCCCACATGCCACAAATAAGACCCAGCCTAGCCTAATTAATTAATTAATTAAAACAAACTTTTAAAAAACAGAAGGAGTGCTTGGATGATGAGCCCCAGGCCCAGAGAGGGGGAGGGGTGCGTCCCACTCACTTGGCAGGAGAGCAGGACAGAAGTGAGGTCCTGGTCTCCCAGCCCCAGGCTCACACCCAGCTGTAGACTGCTCCCACAAGGTATCTGTGTCCTTTGAAAGTCACACGGGAAGGTGGGGGAGGGCCAAGACCTGAAGGATCTGGCATCCACATGGGGGTTGGCAAAGCCTCTCCATCCTCCTCAAGAGGCAGGAAGGCAGGCCAGGTGCTCAGCATGGACCTGGCTCCTTGTGGGACCTATAAACCGCGTTAGGGTCGCTGGGAGTGAGCCCTGGGGCGCCCAAGGAAATTGGGGACAGGGCCTGCGCTTCATCACGCTGTGTATTCTAGCTGGAGCTGAGAAGAGCCTTTGGATTCTGAAGAATGAGCATCTTTCCTCAGAGGCACAGAAAAGGCTGGCAGGAAGGCTTCCTCAGTGGTCCAGTGGTTGAGAATCCCCCTCAACTCACCTGCCAATGCAGGGGACGTGAGCTCCATCCCTGGTCCAGGAAGATCCCACATGCTGAGGAGCAACTGAGCCCGTGAGCCACAGCTCCTGAGCCCACACTCTAGAGCCCATGCTCCGCAACAAGAGAAATTATCGCAATGAGAAGCCTGTTCAGCCCAAAAAGAGTAGGCCCACTTGCCACAACTAGAGAAAGCCCGCTCGCAGCAACCAAAATGCAGCACAGCCAAAGAATCAATCGATCAATCAGTCTTTGGCGGGGGTGGGGGGTGTGGCAGGAAAGACAAGCAGGGCCAGAGGCAGGGGAGGGGCGCTGAGGAGGGAAAGGCCCTTCTGGGGCTCCCACCCCGCCAGGCCCCCCTTGGGGGTGACAGCCAGGTGGCAGCCACTCTACCCAACGATCCCACCAAGCCCCGGGCCTGCTGAAAACTCTCGGGTTCTCAGGCCTAGGAGCCAGGAGGACGGAGCAGGAGGGTGGGGACGGGAAGGGGGGACCTGGAGTTCTGGCCCCCGCCCTCCCTCGAAGCCTCTTCCCCTGGCCTGGAAGAGGCCCTGTCCGCCCATGAGTCTCCGCTGTTAAAAATAACCCGCCTCTCCATCATCCCGACAGCCACACTGCTCGGGGACAGCGTGTTCCAAGCCCAGCTTGCTCTCTAGGGACCAGAGCAGCAGGGCAAGAAGGGCGTGGATGTTCCTGGCCGGCCTGGGCCAGGAGAGCGTGTTCTGAGGCTGGGGCCCCACAGGCTCTGACAGCTCAGTCTCCTCAGTCGTGTCGGCCCTCCTGCCCCGGAAGACCCTACGAGTTGGGGCCCCAGGAGGCTCGGGGAGCTCATGTGGGCTCTTGGAGGCCCACAAGGAGCTACGGGATCAGGGGCCTCTCCTGGTGACCTGGAACTTTCTCCCCACTTGCATGGAGCTCCACAAAGAAGAAGACACTGTGGTCACCTGTCACCATACGGCTTCCTTTCTGATTCCCAAAAAACACCCCTGGGTGGGCCTGGGGCCAGGGAGGAGACCGAGGGAGCTGGTGCATGGGCAGCTGTGTCCTTGCCCCTCAGATGCTGTCCTCTCTCTGCTGTGGCCCCCTCCCCACAGGAGAGGAAGAGGGAAACAAGCGCTCTCAGAGTTAAGAGCCCAGGGTCTGGAGGCGGAAAGGCCCGTGTTCAAATCCTGCTCCCCAACCCTGACAACTGTGACCTTAAGAAAGATGCTTGACCTCTCTGTGTCCCAACTTTCTCATTGGTAAAATAGATGCTCGTTTTCCCAACTTGTAGGGTTGCTGCAAGAGCTAAAGGAGTTCCAAATGTTGCTCAAGGCATAGTGCCCAACACTTAGTGAGCGCCTAGTGACAAGGACCACTCTCAGAGCACCGTGGTTAAGAGCATCAGCTCTGGAATGGAACGTCAACTCCTGTCTCCTCTACTGACCAGCTGTGTGGCTTCCAGCAAGTTGCTTAACCTCTCTGACCTTTCATTTCCTGGCCTGTAAAAGGGAAGAAAACCACTTACCTCCTGGAACTCTTGCAAGGCTTCCTGGATGGATGCCCTAAGGATGGTGCTGAGCGTGTAGTGAACATTCAGTAAGTGTGCAAGGCCCCTGGGAGAGAAGACAGGGAGGGACAGCCTGAAGCCCCAGAGAGGGACAGGCCGAAGGCAGGGGGTGGGGGTGAAGGACGAAAGACAGCCCCTTGGGCCCACGCTTCTGCAGGGGCAGTTGGAGGCCTTCCTGACCACACACCAAACGGATTGGAGGCTCTGGGGGTCTGCATACCCTGGGCTCACCTCACTGCAGACCAGGGAGCCCCCACAGGCTTCCTGAAGCCCCTGCACAGACCCATTCTAGCCACCTTCATGCTATCCTGCTGCACCCAAGGGTGGGAGAGAAGGAGGGAGACAGAGACAGAAGGGAATTAAGAGACTCGGGATCCAGGGAAAAGCAAAGAGAAGGGGAGAAAGGAGGAGAGATGAGGAATGAGACCCAATAGGAGACAGATAAGATGGAAGGCACAGAGGAATTCTGCAAATGTAGAAACCAGGAGTGGCCTCTTCACAAGGCCCAAATAGAAGGAGGGAGCAGAGAGGGAGGGAGCCAGCGGGGGGACCCTGAGGTGGGGCTGGAGACAACCTGACTCCCCTGCAAACAGGGCTTTTACCTAAAGATGGATATGTTGTCATGACAACAGATGTAGCATTTAAGGCAATTAGTGGTGAATAACAGACAGAAGAGGGAACAGCCTGGGCTGGTGCTGCAGCCCAGGGAAGAGGGGTCTTGGAGGCAGCCCCAGGACCCCATCAGCCCCTATCCCATGCCAGACCCTCATCCCAGCCTCAGCTGAGCCAGGATCTTTAAAGTCTAAGAGTCTTCCCAGGGCAAAATTCTGAACCACACCCCCATCCCCAGACCCTGCCTCCTCTCCATCCCACCTAGCCTGACAGCAAACTCAGGCACAGTTTTTGTGACAGCATCAACACAACTTAACTCTACACGACCCTCTGAGCAAGGCACCGCACAGCTTCATTTTAGAGACGGCAGTACAAGAGTCAGAGAAGTTGAGTAACTTTTCTGGGGTCACACAGCAAATAAGCTGGTATCTGAAGGCCGCTCTGGGATGATTCCCAGGACCTGGGCAGGCCTAGAGATGGACCATCCCTGAACATGTCACCCTCCAGCACCTGCTGGAAAAGGCCCGAGACAGCATTTGTGGGTGAGAAGAAAGCGAGGGACAAGATATTGAATGCACTGGTTCTCTACAGACACCATCCCGTTTCGTCTAAAAATAATTCTATTTTAGAGAAAACAGGCTGAGAGAAGTGACTCCCCCAAGGAAATCAGGAGCAGATGCCAGCCCCAGCACCTGATAATGCCGCACTCCAGGGCTGCTCCAGGCCTGGTTGAGCCGGAAAGTGAAAGCCGCTCAGCCGTGTCCAACTCTTTGCGACCCCATGGACTATACAGTCCACTGGACTCTCCAGGCAAGAATACTGGAGTGGGTAACCATACCTCCAGGAATCTTCCCAACCCAGGGATCAAACCCAGGTCTCCCACACTGCAGGCAGATTCTTCACCTTCTGAGCCACAAGGGAAGCCCTGGTTGCATAGCCTTGTCATTATACTAAAAGTCACTGAACTGCACATGTTAATGGGGTTAATTTTGTGATATGGAAAGTGAAAGTGAAACTTGTTCAGTTGTGTCTGACTCTTTGCAACCCCATGGACTATTCAGTCCATGGAATTCTCCAGGCCAGAATACTGGAGTGGGTAGCCTTTCCCTTCTCCAGGGGATCTTCCCAACCCAGGGATCGAACCCAGGTCTCCTGCACTGCAGGCGGATTCTTTACCTACTGAGCTATCAGGGAGCAGGTGGCAAAGCAGCTCTTTGGACTCCGTAGGATTCCAGGAATTTAACGGGCTTCTGCAGGGTGATGGCAGGACCTGGGCTCTGTTTTCTGGGGGTCCCGAGTCTAGGGGTTTGGGGAATTCAGAGGACAAGGCTCCCATCCGGTTCCCCGCCGTTGCGGGCAGCCCTCATTACGAGGCCTGAGTGTCTGCAGCTACTCTCTGCTTCCATCCGCCGGGCTGTTGGCCTCACACCCACAGAGCCTGCAGACTGACCTCCTCTTCAAGGTCACCAGGCCAAGGGGTGCTGGGCCATGCGGCGTGCCTGAGCGAGCGGGCAGCCAGGAAGTGCATGCTTGGCCTCTGCGGGAGGGCACGTTTGTTAGTAATCCCTTTCTCTGGGAGGATGAGGTTCTGGCCTTTCACAGGCCTTCAGAGCTCGGCCTGCCTGGCGTCAGGGTGAGAGCAGGGTCCTCTTAACACTGTCCTGGCCCACTCTGAGGGCTGTTCCAGGACTCCAGCGTCTCCCTGAAACTGCCCCAGAACCTGGAAAGGCTCGCCAGGGCCGAGGCCTGATCCAGCTGGGAGCGGAGAAAGCTAAAGGGCTGGGGGCTCCCAAAGCACTTACCACTGGGGTGTGGAGCTAGCGGAGGGGTGGGAGGATCATGTGTGGGTGTGCGTGCAAGTGTGCATGTGTGGGTGTGCATGCATGTGAGTGTGTGTGTGCACATGTGTGCATGTGTGTGTGTGTGTGTGTGTGTAAGAGATCACTAATGGAATGGACTACAGTTGGTGGGACGGGGCTGAATTTTAAGACTTTCTGGAGAATTAAAAAAAAAAAAAAAAGACTTTCTGGAGAATTTATCAACAGACTTGACAAAACAAAGGGAAAGAAGAGGAACAGGAGATGAAATCAAGGGGCGGATGTCCCTGCGCGGGATCCCTCCCGGAAGCTGCCTGTCAGCCCAGGCCTCCCCTCAGTGTCTCCTGTCCATCCAGGCGGCACGGGGCCTGAACCAGCCCTCCCGAGGGGCTCACGGCTCCCTCACACAGTGACGAGGTGGGGTGGGGGGATAGGTGAACAGCCAAAGGCCCCCAGAAGAGCAAGAGTGGCCCAGCATGGAGCTGCCAGGGCACGTGACCTCTGCATCGTCAGGTTTCACCCCAGTGTAGGCGCTCCTGAGTGGGGATGAGAGAGAAGGGTGGGAGGTGGTGCATTGGTCACAGGGAAGACTAGGGGGGCGGGGGCGCTGAGGGAGAGGTCAGGAGCTCTGGGAAGAGCCGGAGGTGGGGGTTGTGTCTTCTGAGCCCCCTGCCCCAGGCCAGAGGTCAAGACATGAGGGGCTGCATCCATGTGACCCAGATGAGCTCTGCATCCAAGGTGAACGGTGGGCTCCACACTGGCATCACCCCTGAGCCGAGGGGCGGAAGGTGCCGGGCTCACCAGGTAACCACTCGGCATCTGAAAAGCTGCCCCCAACCTCTGGAGTCCCTGACAAGCCAAGTCCTTGAGGTTATGGAAGCCTGACAGGTGGGCAGAGTGGGTGCCACGTGAACCCTGACGATGTGTGGCGTGGCTGGCACCAGCCTCCTCTCATGAGTCCAGGCACACCCGCTGGTCCTTCCCCACTGCCTGCCCTTCCTCAAAGGGCATCTGGGTCATGGCTGGGCCAGATCTGAGCTGAAGCCCCCTCAGCCCCGCAGAGAACCGTGACCTGAGTTTGGGAGACCTGGGCTCTGATCGCAGATCCAGGCATCACCAGCTATGTGGCAAGTCCCTAAACCGCAGGGCCCAGTTTCTGCACCTGGGATGGAGGGTAGAGAGGAGACTGATGCTCCCAGGATCATTCTCTTCCTCCAAACAGGGGCTTGGTAATCTGGTCCCCTTCTCCTTCAGCATGGTTCCCACCTCCTGTTCTCCACTGCGTGCTTGCATGCTAAGTCACTTCAGTCGTGTCTGACTCTTTGCGACCTCATGGACTGTGGCCCAGCAGGCTCCTCTGTCCATGGGATTCTGCAGGCAAGAATACTGGAGTGTGTTGCCATGTCCTCCTCCAGGGGCTCTTTCCAGCTCAGGGATAGAACCCCCAGTCTCATAGGTCTCCTGCATTGGCAGGTGGAGTCTTTACCACTAGAGTCTCCACTGACAGGGTCTCAAAGGAATGCATGGGAAATGAGGTGCTGGGCGGGTAGCCAGGGGCCTGAGGACACCCACAGGTCCGCAGAGACCAGAGCCCCTCACCCAGACCCTGAGAGACTTCTGGACCAGAGAAGAAAATAAACAAACCAGTTCACGGGAGGCCTCCAGCTGCGGCTGTGTCTCTGTCCCTTTTCTCCTCCCTCCCCCTCCTCCTCCTGACACTCCTCACTCTTCCCCACTTCCTGGAGCCAGGAGACCCTGACATCCCGATTTATTTTTAGCCTGCTGCCTCTGGAGCAGGGCTGCTGGCCCCAGACCTCACCCTGCCCTGCCCCCTGCCCCTTGGGAGAGGCAGCCTGGGGCCAGAAGGCATCTCAGAACGTGGGGGACAGCACACCCGAGCCACAGCCCGGACAGTAAGGCCCACTGTCCCCCCCCAACCCTCTCCCGCCTGAGACGCCAGCCACCAGTCCTCTGCTGAGTGTGACCTCCAGCAGGCCTGCTCCAGCTTCCTGCCCCCACCCAGACCCAGCCCTGCTGCACTCCAACCCTCAGCGCTCTGTGACTTTGTGCTGGAAGCCCCTCCTCCACCGCGGCACAGCTCGGCACCAGGGTTCAGGCTGGTGCTTGTGGAGTCCTAGCCCAAGGCCACAGGGGCAAGGCCTTGCACCAAGGCCACAGACGGGAGCTCAGAGTCAAGGTCATCTCTGAAATTGTCTGAGCCCCTTTGTGACCATTGCTAAAAGCCACCCTGATTATCACTAAAAGCTAGCTTCCTCACCCCCAATTAGGCAAAAATGCCCACCCCGGTACATCCTATAGTGTCCCAACCAATCGCTTAATACTACCATTCCATAGGAATTTTCTTTCCCTTGAGGCTATAGAAATTGGCTACTAGCCCACGAAAAACATCTGCTCTCCCTTCAGTCAGCCCGCTGCTCTAACAGTGTCTCATCTGCTCTCCCTGGTCTGTCAGGAGGTCGGCACGCTGAGCTCACAGCACTCACGTTATCTCTGCTCTTTGTTTTTAATAAACTCACTCCCTTCTGAAATGCTTTGGGTCTGGAAATTGTTTTCCAACCTGCGCTCGGACTACCTTGTCAGTGTTGGCTCTGTCTGTAGCCCTTTGAATGGGTCACAGAGCTTGGCACGCTGAAAGGGCGGGGCAGGAGGGGACCCAGGTGTCCAGGGAAGTTCAGCACAGGGGCCTCCAAACTGCTTATCCTGGACCAGCCATCCATCCCAAGACGGTAGCCAAGATGGGCGTGGGGGCAGCAGGCATCACTGGGGACCACCACTGCCCATCTCCATCGTCCCAGCAATTCCCTTCCACCCCAAACTTGCACGCTCCACTCTGCCAAGCTAAAGCTGTGCTGTGGAGGGTTGGGGGGGACTCACAGCCCACCATCTGGGCTCCGCAAAGATGATTCGGCCAACAGCCCACATCTGCCTACTATTCCTCCCTCCCTGGGAGGAGTTCAAATAACTGTGACTTTCTCCACCTCACCACATCCCCAGGGACACATTAGTGCCCTGGGGACTGGCGTCGGGGCAGCTGACTGCAATCCCTTGTGTTTTCACTCTTTGCCAGGCACAGTCAGTCCTGGGATGCACAGTGAACAAGGAAGGTGAATATCCCAGCCCTCTCGTAGCTTACAGTCCAGGAGGGGACAATGGTAAGGAGCAGATAGGTAGGTGGAATAGATAGTGTGATAGCTGGAGACAAGTGGTGAGAAAAAAGCTTACAGCAGGGAAGGGAGGTGAGTGCTTGATTGGGGAAGAGACGGGGTAGGTGCAATGAGTGATAATGCTCACGGATGGATGGGGACTGTGGACTGGCCCCGTTGCTGTGGAGCACTGTACAAGTGAAGGGAAACGAAACTCACGTTCCTCTCCTGAAGCACAGGGAGCAACAAGTCTGCTCAAACCGGGTGATCAAACTCACAAGCAGCATAACAGACCATTCAGCTGTGGGGACTGGGTGGCTCTTGAACCGGATGGTTGCCTCGCTTTGCACCCTCCTGAGAGAATAAGACCTCCAAGGGGCCCCAGCATCCCTTTCCCACTCTTACTGCTCTGCTCCAGCCCAGGTCAAAGTGTGAAGCCCAGAGAATTCCCTGGAAGCCCAGTGCTTAGGACTCCGAGCTTTCATTGCTGAGGGCCCCGGTTCAACCCCTGGTCAGGGAACTACAATCCCACAAGCCACAAGGTACAGCAAAAAAGGAAGGTGTGAAAGCCCAGGAAAACCCCCGTTCTCACCCAATTCCCGCCAGGATGTGTGGCCTCAATCCTGGAAATCTGCTCCCGGACCTCCCCTCTGCTGGAAACTGTGTTTCCATATGCAGTTTTCTCAGGATCTCTGGGGTCCTCCTGGGATCTGACATCTGATCTCTGGGTGCCCCGATTGCAGCAGCAGTGCCAGGATCCTAGACGTCTCCAAAGATGGCTCCCTTTCTCATTCCAGAGGCTCCCCTCACATCAGCCCTTTCCCCATGCCTACAGAGGACAAGGCCAGGACTCCCCTTAAACCTGAGACACAAATGGGTTTCCTCTTGTACCTTAGCTGCAATCACTTGATTATGCCTTCCTGGCACCCCTGTAGCCTCAGCTCAAGAGTGCTGGCCTCTGTTACTAATGTCTGTCATGGGCATTAGTAAGGCTGTGGGCACAGGTGTGGTGTGGTGTGTTTGATATTTGCCTGAGAACATTTCCCTCTCAGCTACACACTAGAGAAAGCCTGGCAGAAGCTCATGGAAGCATGGGGTGAGGGAAGGCGGGTAGAAGAGACTCCATGAGCAGGATAAGGCCATCTTCCAGGGCAGAGTCCACCCTCTTCTGTCCGGCCACTGAACAGTGGTCAGGGCACACTTGGGGTCAGCGGCTTCAGCCAGCTCACCTTGGAGAAGACCTGGGCTTCCAGAGGGGTCTTCATAATGACTCTGCCCTTCTCATGCCCACTCTGCACTCCTGCTCTCTACTAGGACATTTCATGTATCCTCTCTTCCTCTCAACACACCTTCCCAGTCTTAAGGAAGTTAACCTTATCCCATTTTTAAACATGAGGCAATTGACGCTCAGAGATTTTGCACTTTGTCTGAGGCCACATAGCCAGTAGACGATGGAGCCAGGTTTATCTGCAAATCCAAGTGCTGCTTTCATGCTGCCCTGGGGTCACCCGGGAGGCCCCGTCCCTTACTGCACCCCCTCTGCCCTGCTCCGTCTGCTTGTCCCCACTCTGGGACAGGGCCCTGCCACCACCTCCCAGGATGCCCCCGTGCTTCCCCAGCTCCACAGGACGGTTCTCTGCCTATAACTCAGCCAAGCCCAGGATGGAATCTTCCAAGAGAATTTCTCTAGGAAACTATGGGAAAAACATAACAAATCAAAGCAGAAAAATTAAACATCCAATCAGAGATGCATTCCCGGGGCGCAGGGTTCCCAGCCTTAGGTGACCAAGGCCAAGGCTGTCCCAAATTACTGGGAAAACAAATGTTTCTGTGCACCGCCTCCGTGCCGCACTGTGCTGTTAGGCGAGGAATGGGCATCAAGGAAGATGAGTCCCTGCCCTCACCCGGGAGGCCTGTAGGCACCTGTGCCCACCGCAGGGGTTCCTTAAGAACCACATCTTGTCCTTGCATCATTTGAGGCTATGACCCCATGGGAGCCTGTTTTCCCCGGGAGACCCCTCCCTGGCCTACCCCTCCTGGAGGACCTGGGCTCACTTCCTCCTCTGTGACCAACCCCCAACTCAAGTCCCCTTCCAGCCTTACTTCAGACACGATGTCAAGCACAGGCTTGCTGCCGCCACCCCCAGGCACATGCCTACCCCCTCCCTCGTCCCACCAGCCCCCAGCCTTCCTTGGGGGAGCGTCTTTCAAGATGGCCCTTCTGAGGTTCATGCCACCTAGATTTCCCTGGGACACAGGTGTCACAAGCAGGCCAAGGAAGTGACTGAGGGTCATTACTTGAGCCTCAGCCAGGGAGGAGATGGTGGCCCTAAATTCCAGCAGAGGAGGAAGCCTGGTGGGCAGGGAGGGGAGCTGCTTCCTGAACAATAGACAGGGGTGAGGTGGGGGCAGGAGACCACTGACTCAGTTCCCTCTGCTCTCCATGCCCTGTGCCCCAGGACATCATCTGAATCATGCTCTAGTCTGACTCCACCAGACAATGAGGCATCTGAAGCCCAGAGAGGTGAAGGGATTTGCCCAACGTCACACAGCAATTTGGCAGCCTGGCTGGGGCCGTGACCCAAGCCTCTGGACCCTGGCCAGTGTCTCCGAACCAGCCGAGGAAGTCCTTCCGAGGGCTGCCAGCCCTGTGCCCACCTTAACTCCAGCAAGGGGTGGAGAGGCCACAGCTGGGATTTGCGGCTCGGACAGTTGTGTCCCAGGACACCTGACGACCAGGGAGCCTGCTGTCTGTGACCACCCGGCCCACCCTCCTATGCCCTGGGACAGGGAGAGCCGGGTTTAACCCTCCCAGTGGTAGGCTCAGCCAGCCTCCCACGCTCACCCTCCTATGCCCTGGGACAGGGAGAGCCGGGTTTAACCCTCCCAGTGGTAGGCTCAGCCAGCCTCCCACGCTCCCTCCCTCCCAGCGGCAGCTGGGCTGGGGTAGGAACAGGGACGACTCGGGGACAGCCGGGCTCCCCACTGCCTGTGTGGCCCAGCCCTTTTCCCTCTTGAAGCAGCCCAGGTCCCCTGCCGTTTGGAGGTGCTGGCATTCCATCCGAGCCCTGGCTGCACTAAGATCGGAGAGCTCCCCACCCCCCACTCCCCCACCCCGCCTGACTCCAAAAGGGGCATGCCCCCTCCCCAGGGAACTCGAGAGGTCAGGACCTTTGCACACTTGGTTGGGGCCCAGCACCTCCCCTGCCTGCGGGGGAGCCCAGGGGCCCCAGAGGGCTGCAGAAATAGCCAGAAATAACTCCGACTCGCCAGGGAGGGAGACTCTGCTTTTGGTCCCCAGTGCATTCTGGCCCCCTTGCCATCACGATGGTCCACGGAGCCTGCCAGCCCCAGGAAGAGCCAGGCCCATCCGCAAAGGGAAGGCAGGAGTCAGAGGGCCGGCAGCAGACAGAGGGGAGGCTGAGAGAAGGTGGAGAAAACCCCTGAGCACCCAGAAGTGGGGAGAGCCAGAGAAGGGAAAAGAGGGGAGAGAGAGGAAGGAGCAGGGTGGATCCCCAGGGGTAGAGGGTGGGTATCACCAGGGGGGTGCCTCTCCCTTTGAGATCACTGTTATCAATAGATGGTCACAAGGTCAAGCCAAGAGCAAGAGCCTTTGGCCAAAGGCCAAGCAAGAGTGTGAGAAGATCAGAGGCAGTGAGCCCCGGGGAGGGTGCAAGCTGACAACCAAGACTCCTCAAGCCCTGGCTTTCTGACAACCACCATCCCCACACGCCACTGCCGGACGGAAGAAGGAGAGGATGCGGATGCAGGAGCACGAAGAATCTAATTTTAGCCGAGTGCTCCCTGCGCCCTGCCAACAGCCAGCAGAGCCTGGAAGGGTGGGGACCTCCCACTCCCTGCCCAGTGCCAGCAGCAGGAAGGCTCCCCCCAAAGCCATGGGGGTCTCTGCAGGTGAGACCCCCCAACTTACACAAGGCAGGGGCTTTGCTGGGCTGGGGGCCCCAGGGTCTGCTCCCCGGTCTTGAGGAGGTGGGCACTGAGGCCAGTGAGTGCCACAGTTGAGATGAGATTCAGTGGATTTGTGTCCGCTTCCCTGGTGGCTCAGAGGTTAAAACATCTGCCTGAAATGCAGGAGACCTGGGTTCGATCCCTGGGTCGGGAAGATCCCCTGCAGAAGGAAATGGCAACCCACTCCAGTATTCTTGCCTGGAGAATCCCATGGACGGAGGAGTCTGGTGGGCTACAGTCCACGGGGTCTCAAAGAGTCGGACAGAACTGAGCGACTTAACTCTCTGGGTGATCTCAAAGAAGGTCTTCAACCTCCCTTGGCCTCAGTTTCCTTGGCTGTAAAATGGGTACATCAATCTCTCCAATCTCAGATGACGTGTGTCAGGCACTGGCCCTAATGACTCACAGCAGTCACTACTCCTCTCATCACTGTCCAACTCAGAGGGCCCTAAACTGATCCCAGACCCGGTCTGCATCTGCACTGAGGTACAAAGATTAGGAAAACAGTCCTAATCTGCCCATGATGTCGACTCTAAGAGCAACTGATTAACTCCAGGAATCTCTATGTCTGGACTTTCCTGGGAGCTGGGGTGGGAGTGGGGCAGAGGTGAATCCTCAAGCTGGGGGTGATCCCTCATGGGCAAACAGGTTCATCAAGGCCCCGAGAGGGACCCAGCCCCACCCAGAAACAGATGGAGAGATGACCCCAGAAGCAGGGTGTGACCCTGGCCTCTGTCCCACCTCTCCCTGTGATTTTCGCTGGCATGGAAATCCCACGCCAGTCCTGCCACCCACAGCAACCAGGCCCTCTGTGCAGAACTCCCAGCCTGTGCAGGGGCCATGAAAGGGCCTGGTGTCGACCCCAGCTGGGCAGATGCCTCCTCCCGAGGCAGCAGGAACTTCATTAGCAGGTCGCACGTCCCCTTCCCGGAAGACCCGCCCCCTCCACCAAAACACACAAGATGGAGATCAGACGGAGGATGGGGAGGCACAAGGGCCTGATGGGCCCATGAGCCTCCCTCCACCTACACTCTTGCTGGCAAGGCCATGCTCTCCTGCCATGAGTACCTTCTAAGCTGGTGGATTGTGCCTCCTGCAACAATGCTCCAGCGAGGAATTCCCAGCACCCTGGATTTCTCAGCAGCTGGCCTGAGGCAGGGGCTGTGTCTAAACTCTGTTTCAAGGTTATTCCTTGTGACCTAAGGACTCAGATTCCCACAGAGTGGATACAGATGAGGGGAGAGGTCTTCCTAAGCTCCCCTCGCTGTGTCTTCTCTGTCTTCTCTATTGGTGCCTTCCTTTGGTCAGAGAAATTTTTTTTGAATTTATTTATTTGGCTGCACTAAGTCATAGTTGCAGTGGGATCTTTGATCTTTGTCGAAGCATGCAGGGTCTCTGGTTGCAGCATGCAAACTCTGAGTTGCAGCATGTGGGTCCCTATCCAGGGCTGGAATCTGGAGCCCTGCATTGGGAGTGCGGAGTCTTAGCCACTGCACCACCAAGGGAGGAGTCCCAGGGCATCTTAAGGAAAGGGGCTTCCAGAAGGTGGAAGAAAGTGCCTTTCCTTAAGGAAAGTGCCTTCCAGAAAGTGCCTGGCCAAGATGGCTCACCCGCTTGCCTCCTGTCCCCTCCCTCACCTCCAGGGCGTTCACCAAGAGTACTCCTGGGAGGAGAAGGGCTGCGCCCCACCCCCATATCTCTGCTGGTCTGAGCTCAGCTCATTGAGCCACTCACCCTCAGATGAAATATGAGGGCTTGAAGGAGGAAACAGACAGAGATGGACCCCGTCTTCGCCCAGGCTACGAACATTAGGCTACACGCATGGTCACCCTCCCAATGGACTCTGAACTCTGTGCCCGGTGTCTATGGAAGTGGCATACCAATGGGAAACCAGACCCCCCGGATGAAAGAGCCTCAGGGCTTGGTCTTGGACTCTCCATTGCCTAAAAGAACATGTTAATTATCTCTATAACAGAACAAACTGGTAAATTTCATTATGTTTATCGGGATATGGCCACAGGCCTATTGATAAATATCCACTGTTTATCTAGTCTTGTGACACATGAATCATGGGTTAACTTTGATTGTATCTCTCTTTTACCTTGTCCAGACTAGTTTCTAGAAATTTGGGGAGGTGGGTTTGAGCAAGTACACTTAGGGTATATAAGGTTTTCACAAAAACTGGCTGGGGTCCTTGGCTAAGAGGAGACTCTGCCTTGGGCCCGCCGGTGTAATAAACTGCACTCCACTATCTGCATTGTCCTTCTGAGTGAGTTTGTTTCCTGGAACACGTGGCTACAACATTTGGTGCATGGGCTGGGAACCTCCTCACTTTGAGGAGACAAGTCCCATTTGGGACTACTCCAGGGCCTTGTGACTTGAATCTTCTAGAGGGGGGAAGGCGCCTCACCCTTCTGGAAGGATTCTGCTTCTCAACACCCGGACCTTTCACGTTAGCAGGTAGTGGACGGCAGCAGGGGAACTGAGCGCTCAGGTGAGGAGGAGCCCACCCGGCAGGGTGGAAGAGGGGGCCTGATCACCCCCCTGGGAGGGACAAGAAGGAGCGGGGACCCACAGGAGCCTGGAATAGGCAGGCGGCGATTGCTTGGTACACAGGTCGACGAGCGCACTAGGGCTTAGGAAGGGAATTTGTGAAGGTCATTTAGGAGGTGTGTCCACGCCGTCTTGGGGAAAGTTATTACCAGCGATCGCCAGGGGATTTTTAGGATAGGAAACTGGTCCTTGTATGCTCATATTCTGACCTCCCCCAGGAGGTGTCCCATCTGCTGTGAAATTCTTGACCCCCTGGGAGTTGTTAGGCTAGAAGGAGGGGGAAACAGAAGTGAGTATGAATTGGCTTTTCCGGAGATGGCCTGAGACATGGGATATTAACCCATCTGTGTTTTCATCCGCACCTGATCAAGCCCACCAAGGAAGAATGGACTTTAAGGGAGAAACAGTCTTGGACCACGTGGTGTTCTGCTTTGGCTATGCTGACCGGCAGGTGAAGACACGCCGATCCCCCTTCTCCCTCTGGGATCTGGGAGGATTTGGACGGGGATGACCTGTCCCTCCCCCATACTGGATGATGACGCGCCCGCCGCCCAGTGCTCCACCAGGACCGGAGGCCGCCTTAATGCCCGATCCAGGGCCAGGTGAAGTTCCTGCAGCAGCCGCTGCTCCTCCACCAGCTTTCCCGGAGGTCGTAGAGCCGCCACCTCGGCGGGCTCCAATCCCGGTGGCAGAAGCCTCTGGCCAACACTTCCAGGATCCAGCTCCAGCCGAACTGCCCAAGCTATACCCGCCTCTCCCTGTGAGTGCTGACAGGAAGAGCAGGGAGACGTTGGAATTAAGCAGACTGCGCTCTGCCAGAGAGCCGGAGGGAACGAAAGAGAACAGACAAGAGATTTGCAATGCTAGCTGCTGCTCTGGGAAAGTCTATCTCAGGCCCTCTGGAAAACCTCATCTGCCCCAGGGACAGGACAGTCCTTCAACCAGTCCCAAAGGGTCCCCGTTACAGCCAAACCAGTGTGCCCGGTGCAAGCTTTTGGCCACTGGAAGAATGAATGCCCTAAGGCAAGGAAGGAAGAGGAAGCTCCCGCAGTTGTGGGGCTTGCTGACTTGGAAATTAACTAGGGCTGCTGGGGCTCAGAGATATCAGGTCCCCGAGAGCCCATGGTAACCGTAAAAGTGGGGGACCAAAACATTGACTTCATGGTGGATACAGGAGCAGAACTGTCGGTAGTAACAAAACCTGTGGCACCACTGTCCAAAAAGACTACCAATGTAACTGGGGTGTCGGGAGAAGAGATGATTAAACCTTTTTGCCAGCCCAGAAAATGTCAGATGTGGGGAGCACCAAGTGATTCATGAATTCCTCTACATTCCTGAGTGCCCACTGCCCCTGTTGGGAAGAGACTTGCTCTCCAAACTAGGAACACAAGTGACTTTCTCCCCTGAGGAGAGGCCCACCTTCCGGATGGACTCTATGACTTATTTGCTCTCTCTCTCAATACCACCCCAAGATGAGTGGAAGTTGCATGAGCCTCCGAAGGAAGAACCGGTGGGCCGGAAGAGCATGAGAGAGCTAACTCAATTATTCCCTGAGGCCTGGGCAGAAGACAACACCCCTCCACCCAGTCCGGCTAAACATCAAGCCCCAGTGATAATAGAACTCAAACCAGGCACCATCCTGGTTAGAAAGTGCCAGTACCCACTACCAATAGAGGCCTGGGCCAGCATACTGCCCCACATCAATAGATTGAAACAAGTGGGCATTCTGGTAGAGTGCCAGTCGGCTTGGAATGCGCCAATCCTGCCAGTCAAAAGGGAAGGAGGACAGGACTATAGGCCTGTACAAGATCTCAGGCTAGTCAACCAGGCTACTGTGACTTTACACCCCACTGTTGCAAACCCCTACATCTTACTTAGCCTCCTCCCGCGGAGGACTAAAGTTTACACTTGCCTAGATCTCAAGGATGCCTTCTGCATACGCCTTGCCCCAGGGTCACAGCCCATCTTTGCCTTTGAATGGGAAGATCCAGTCGGGAGCACCAAACAACAGCTCATCTGGACCCCCCCACAAGGGTTTAAGAACTCCCCAGCCATCTTTGGGGAAGCCTTGGCTTCTGACCTGGACTCATTCCATCCAGAAGAGTATGGATGTTGGCTCCTACAATACGGGGAAGACCTGCTGCTGGCTGCCAAGACCAAGGAAAAATGTTGGGAAGGGACAAAAGCGCTGCTCCAACTGCTGATGGAAGCAGGTTACTGGGTGTCGAAGAAGGCACAGATCTGCAAAGAGGAGGTAAGGTATCTGGGGTTTGTTTTAAAGAAGGGCTCAAGGTTCCAGACCCTAATTGGGTCCTATATACTGATGGCACTCGCCTGATAAAACAAGGACAATGGCTGTCAGATTAGCCAGAGCGGAAGGGGCCATCAAGACTGAAAAGAGATGGTGGGAATCGCCAAGTGGTAAATTATTGGTACCGGAGGAGCTGGCACACACTCTGGTAAGCCAAACACACCAAGCGACCCACCTAGGCCATGCTGCCTGCTCACAGGTTAATGTTGCCTCTCGGGTATTCAGACAAAATCCTCCGGGTATTCACCTGAAAGGCACACTGCCCCTTGAACACCTGGGAGTGGACTTCACTGAAATGAAACCTCACCGACACTACCATTACCTGCTGGTCATGGTATGTACGTTCTCAGGATGGGTAGAAGCTTTTCCTACCTGGACTGAAAGAGCATCAGAAGTAGCCCGGTGCCTGCTTAGGGAAATAGTTCCCAGATTTGGATTTCCTACCAGCATTGGATCAAACAATGGCCTGACTTTTGTAGCTGATTTAGTACAACAAGTAAGCAAAACTTTAAACATCAAATGGAAACTGCACACTGCATATAGGCCCAGAGTTCTGAGATGGTGGAATGAACCAACCGGACACTTAAAGAGACTCTCCAAGTGGATCGTAGAGACTGACTGCTCCTGAGTGGACTTGCTTCTGACAGCTCTGCTCAGACTCAGGATGACCCCACAGTCCCAAGGCTATTCTCCATACGAAACTGTGTATGGGAGGCCCCCTCCCATAATAAAACAGGTGTCAACAAATTTGCCTCAGGTAAGGGGGGATAGGATTTCACAGCAGATGGAACTGGGTAAGGTAAATCAGGTAACTAAGTTTGTACAAGAAAGGGTGCCATTCCCCCTTGGGGAACAGATTCATGAGTTTACGCTTGGTGACCAAGTATGGGTCAAAGATTGGAAACTTGATTTACTAGCCCTTGGTGGAAGGGCCCTTTTGTTATTCTAACTACCCCTACTGCAGTTAAAGTTGCAGGTATTGCCCCTTGGATCCATCATACAAGGGAGAAGAGAGCATACCATGCAGACCAAGAAAACACTGAGTGGACTGCACAGAGGGACCCCATTGACCCTCAAGAGACTAAGACCATCCTTAAGAAGAAGGAAAAGAAGATCCCGGATGAGCCCCTTAAGGATGAAGCTGCATAATCAACTCCTGCTGCTTGGTCTCATCAACGTGCACATTCCTACGCCAACTTCCACAATACCTCCAACTGTTGAGTATGTGGGGCTATGCCTTTGTTTGTGATGGATGGACTTCCTTGGTGGCTGTCACCGCTCGGCCAAGGAGATTTTAAACCACTCTGCTCTTTCCTGGGACACTACCATAATCCCTCCCTGCTCTCCGGGTGTAAGCCAGACCTACAGTCAACAGACTCGGGTCATAGGGTTACATTTGATATAAATGCCAGTGTAACAAGAGCCTAACCTACAACAAGCCCCGGTAAATCTACCTTATTTACATGCTAGGTGGACAAGATCTGTGTTTCAAGGGTATGAGTATATTGCTGCCTTATTCGTACCCTCTATAGGGACAACAGATATTATGATTAAAGGAGAGGCCTTGACTAATTTCACAAAACAGGCCCTTCTAGATAGAACAAAAGCCATCCAAGCCTTAAATGAAGAACAAATCCAAATGAGAAAAGTGGTAATTCAAACTAGAATGGCTTTGGACATACAGCTGCTCAAGGAGGGACCTGTGCTGTAATTAAGGTTGGACGTTGTGTATGCATTCCTGACTTATCTGGCAGTGTATCAAATGCTTTAGATGACTTGAAAAACCAGGTAAAAGCAATGCCAAATGAAAACATTCCTTTCTGGACTTCAGTCCTATCTTGGGTGAAGGGTGACTGGTGAAAAACTATATTTGCTGTTGTTATAGTCACCTTGATAGTTCTGCTTTGTGAACCCTGAATTTTACAATGTATTATGAACTTTGCAACCCAAAGGTTGATGTCATTCTCCCAAATTGGTGGTCGAAGAGCCAGGGTGCAATATATCCCTATGAATGATGCTCATAATATGAGTTAAGAGCATCAAGAGGGGGCAATGAAGAAGGAAACCGACAGAGCTGGGCTCCGTCTTAGGCCAGGCTGCAGACGTTAGCCTACACGCATGGTCACCCTCCCAATGGACTCTGAACTCTGTGCCCGGTGTCTATAGAAGTGGCATACCAATGGGAAACCAGACCCCCCGGATGAAAGAGCCTCAGGGCTTGGTCTTGGACTCTCCACTGCCTAAAATAGCATGCTAATTATCTCTGTAACAGAACAAACTGGTAAATTCCATTATGTTTATCGGGATATGGCCACAGGCCTATTGATAAATATCCACTGTTTATCTAGTCTTGTGACACATGAATTATGGGTTAACTTTGATCGTATCTCTCTTTTACCCTGTCCAGACTAGTTTCAGGGAATCTGGGGAGGTGGGTTTGAGCAAGTACACTTAGGGTATATAAGGTTTTCACAAAAACTGGCTGGGGTCCTTGGCTAAGAGGAGACTCTGCCTTGGGCCCGCCGGTGTGATAAGCTGCACTCCACTATCTGCATTGTCCTTCTGAGTGAGTTTGTTTCCCGGGATGCGTGGCTACAACAGGCTCAGGGTGAAATCAAAAGCAGGTGCTGCTCACACGGAACAGAAGGGACGGTGTGAGAGGAGGAGAGGGCCAGGGTGGGAGCCGGGGGTCCTGGGATCCAGCTCCAGCTGCACCCCCTATTCCCCTGGGCAGGTCCCCAGGCCGATACCTCAGTTTCTTCATCTGAGAACTGAATATGGTAGCAAAATGGGGACAATTCTAGCACAGGGCCTGTCGCACAGAGGACAGTCAGCAGATATGTCTGAATATGGGCCTTTTTTCCCTTATGTCTGGATGCAATCCCTTCAGTATGAAGCTGTGGTGTGGTGGGCACAGAGCCGGACAGCCTGGGTTCAAAAGCTGGCTCTCCACGGTGCGACTGCCGTGCTGGGGGATGAGGGTGAAGGGCCCAACCCCGCATCTCTCTCTCTGGGCGTCCATCTCTTCTTTAACAAAATCTAGGGATTGGACTGAGCTGTCAGGAAGGGAAAACCTGTGACACACACACTGTCATTCATTCCCTGGCCGTGACAGACATGAGCAGCCGATCACAGCACCACCACTAACTGAATTGAGCCAGAAGCAGCTTCAGCATCCCCTGATGCCCAGCAGCAGCTGGGTGACCTTGAGTCCCAGTTTCCTCTTCTGTAAAATGGCCACACCCAGCTACATTATGAGGATTAAACAAGATAATATATTCAAATTGGACTGCCAACAGTCGGGCTCTAGCAGGGGTCTTTTTCTGCTATCATCTCCAGAGACTAGGCTGGGAGATCATCTTCCAGAACAGCAAGGAACAGTGTGGTCCAGTAGAAAGAGCTTGGGCCTGGATGACCTCAGGCAAGCCATCTTACCTTTCTAAGACTCAGTTTCCCCGGAATAAAATGGGCTGATACTTACCTTATAGGATGAGCATAAGGATGAAATGAGTTAATCAGACAAAGACACCAGAAAAGCCATGAGCTCAGTAAATGGGAAGAGGTGAGCTATTTGTGGCACTAGTGGTAAAGAACCCGCCTTCCAATCCAGGAGACGAAAGAGACGCAGGTTTGATCCCTGGGTTGGGAAGATCCCCTGGAGGAGGGCCTGGCAACCCACTTCAGTATTCTTGCCTGGAGAACTCCATGGACAGAGGAGCCTGGTGGGCTACAGTCCATAGGGTCACACAGAGTCAGACACAATTAAAGCAACTTAGCATGCACACAAACATGAGCTATCTTGATCTGCCCTCATCCGGCTGAGGTTTTTAGGGGTGGGTATACAGGCTGGTGTGAGGTGATGAAAGCTCCTCAAGGCAGGGTGTGGCTTCCTTGTAAATTCTCCCTTGAAGCCCTCTATTCCCAAGTCCACCAATGATGATGAATGTATTAGTCTTGGGTTGTTGCCCCTCCTCCACTGGAAGAAGCCAAGGTCCCACTAAAGCTTGGTTGCGGTGGGCGTGGCCTCCCCCCACCAGATCTGGGCCCTCCCCTCCCAGGCCTCATCCTTCCCTGGGGTCTGCCTTTGGTATCAGTCCTACCCCTGCCCTCTGCCAACTGCTACTATTAATACAACCAGCCTGCTTCCTGGCCTGCCCTGCCAACAGAACCTGGCCAACCTAGTTCGGGCCCCAGAGACTGCCTTCTCTGAGGTGATAGGAAGCCTGCTGAACTCAACTCCTGACCCAAATCATGGAGTAACTTGAGGCCTCAGATGCTTCACCTAGAAAGTGGGGAGACTGACAGGAACCATCTGCAGGCCTTCCAGCTCTGAATCTTCATGCCGGAGAGCCTGACGTAAAGCAGATCCATCCCAATCTCCTGCCCCTCACTGAAGTCGTTGTTATTGTTCAGTGTCTATGTCCAACTCTCTGTGACCCCATGGACTGCAGCAGGCCAGGCTTCCCTGTCTTTCACTGTCTCCCTGAGTTTGCTCAAATTCATGTCCACTGAGTCGGTGATGCCATCCAACCATCTCATCCTCTGCCACCCTCTTCTCCTTTTGCCTTCAGTCTTTCCTTAGGCATCAGGGTGAAGACAGCAGCTTAAAACATTCCTCTGAGTGACCCGCTTTCCCTCCCTCCCTCCCCGTGTTCCTCCCATTCTGTGTGGGTGATGTCTAACCACCTCTGTCGGCCCCCATGTGCTGGTCCCCTGCCCAAAACACCTTCCTGTCTTCCCTCTTGGTGCTCTTTACCCAAGGCCCTGCCCAAAGGTCACCTCCTCTGGGAAGCCTTCCCTCCCTTCCTTCCCAGGCAGCCAGTCTCAAACTCCCCTGGCGACTCTCACCCCCACTGACTTGTACTGATGGATAAGGGAAGCTGAGTGGACAAACTCAGGCGGGCGGGTGGGGACTAGCCAACCACACCCAGAGGACGAAAAGGCAACTGGCCCTGGGAGGGCGCCTGTGCCAGAATCTGCTACACAGGTAGCTGAGAAATAACTACTACCGGTTGTCTTTGGGCAATGAGGACACAGCTTGCTTATTACAAAATATCCTTTATTGATAAAATAGCTCGGACTTTAAAAAAAATAAAAACCTGCATATCACAAGAGGACACCAGCAACAACAGTAGGGGTCCCGTGGGGGCACACGTGAGACTAGTCAGCAGATGACACAAGTCAGCCCCTCCCCGGGCCCAGTCTCACACTGAGACCAGGGAATGAGCTGGATGGCCTCCTGCCCCAGGAGCGACGCTGGTCCCCTCCATTCTCTCCAGCCCAGAAAACTCCCCTGGCATCCCTCCAGATCCAGCCAGGCCCATCGGCATGCCACCAGGGCCTGTGCTGCTCAGCCCAGCCCCCAAGATAAGGTGCTCACTGGCCTAATGGTGAAGCCAGGCATACCCGTGGGGAAGGCTGCGAAACATCCTCCCAGAGCTGCCAGTTGTTCCGGGAGGGAAGGGAGAGGGGACCAAGAGGAAGAGGCCCCTGGAGCCCCCTCAGGGGGTCTGAGACGGGCAGACGGCGCCCACCAGGGGCAGCATCAGCTATGCATCACAGGGGTCCACGTGGGGCTTGAGTCCAGCCTGGGGACTCCAGTGGGAGGCCCCCCAGGAGTCCACGGGGCCCCTACCCACCTGCTCCAGCCCTAGCACTCCACCACACACTCTCGTCTCACACCATTCCCTCGCAGTGGGTATCTTTAGCGATCTTGGGGAAACAGTCACCAGCTTGATGACAAAAGATTTCTCCCCCACTGTGGGGGAGGGGGGCCCAAGCCAATGAAAACCCTCTTGGTGTTGCAGGTGAAATGTTGAGACGTTATCATGCAGCATAATAACTCAAATCTTTGCAGGCTTAAGAACACATTCTCAAAGAAATCTTTGAACTGAAACTGTGGTTCTGTCTGCCACTCCCCACTTCCAGTTTAGGGTAGGAATTCACACCCCAGGCATAGAACAAAAGTCTACAGGAAGACAGGCGGTGGTAAACACAGAAAAGGGGGTTTTTTACATTACTGAATAATAACATTTTCTGGTTCTCTAGTGTGTTACCCCATGGAGCACAACACTTTCAGCCATGCCTTTCATCTCCCGGAGGCAAGTAGGCAGCAAGCTATTGTCACCCCAGTTTTTGCAGGGGGTGAACGCTAGTGATCAGGGCTCTCCCGTCGAGGAGGAGGCCAGGCCTCCAGACCACCCCACTGAGGCATCCACACACCCACCTGCCTTCCAGAGGGGCGCCGAGTGAGGGAAACGATACAAGATTCTGGTCTTTAAAGGAGTTACAAACCCAAAAGCAGGACGAAGGCGAAGAAGGGCCCAAAGACAGTTCCGGCCCATAAACCCCACCCAGTGCCTCATCAGGACCTGGGCACCCAACACAGACGCCTGCTGTCATTTCTGCCTCTTCCTCAGCAGCAGGCCCTCCTGGAAAAAGTGGAAGGCTGGCTTCCTGCTGTTTTCCAGGGGAAGAAGAGAAAGGAATAAAACACCGAGAGCAACTAGTCAACCAGAAGACGCGGGGTTCTCAGGGAAGGGAAGCCCACCACTGGTTGGCAGGGGTCTGCGGTTCTGGGAGGGGAGCCCAGAACATTCAGCTACATTCAGGATGGGCCAAGCCTCGTCCATCTGCCCTTGCACAGGCAGTGGGTGGAGAGATGGCTCCCCACAGCCAAGCCAGCAAGTGTGTGTGTGTGTGTGTATGGGTTAGTCGCTCAGTATGTCCAACTCTTCGCAACCCCATGGACTGTAGCCCGCAAGGGGAGCCTTCAAATAGATCGCCTGAACCTCCCAGGGGGTCCCCAGGATGAGGCTTCAGGACCGGGAAGGGACCAGAAAGCCCCAGGGAGGTGGCCACCTAAAACAGGGTGAAGCAGGGCAACCCTGGCACCCTGGCACCACCCCACATGGGCGGCAGGCTGGCGGGCTCACCAGGCCGTCTGGGTCCACTGGCGGCACAGGATCCTCCGGAAGGCACGGCGAAAGTCCTGGTTGAAGATGGTGTAGATGACGGGGTTCAGCGAGCTATTGCAGTAGCCGATCCAGAAGAAGAACTGGAAGAGGCCGTGGGGCACCTTGCAGTGCTGCGGGCAGATGGCACCCAGGCTGTAGCTGAAGAAGAAAGGGAACCAGCAGAGCACGAAGACGCCGATGACCACAGCCAGCACAAAGGTGAACCTCTTCTCCCGGCTCAGCTGCGTCCGCCGCCGCCACCACTGCGCCCCCGCAGGGCCTGTGCCCCTGCCCAGGAGCACCTGGCCACGCAGGGTTGCCAACACCCGGGGACCCTGTGGCTGCTGCAGCGGCGGGCTGCAAGCTGAGGCGGGAGACGCCGGCAAGGCCTGGGGCTCACAAGCTTTCTCTTCCTCCTCCTCTGCCTCCTCCTCCGGAGATGAACCACAAACCCCTTCCTTCTGACCCTGGCCTGAGTTGGGGATGACAGGCCAGCTGGGTGGCAAGGCAGGAGTGCCAGGGTCTTCAGGGGTCTCCCCCTCACCCTTCTCCCCTGGGCGAGGTTGGGAGCATCCGTTGGCCTCTCCAGGAGTGGCCAGTTGAGAGGCCAAGGTTGGCAATCTGGCTGAGTCTGAAACTTCCCCAGGGACAGGGTGTGGCTGCTTAGACGCCCTCTCCCCAGGCCCCCCTTTGGCCCTGGGGCTTCTGCAATGACTGCGCTTGGCGATCAGGTAGATGCGCAGGTAGACCAGAATCATGATAAGGCAGGGTGCAAAGAAGGACCCAACGCTGGAGGCCAGAATGTACCAGGCCTCTTGGTTGAGCTTGCACTGAGGGCGGGCTAGGGGCTGGGGGCCCTGGTCGCCCTTGTAGATGAGGGGCGGCAGCGAGATGGCAGCTGCGATGAGCCACACGATGAGGATGATGAACTTGATGCGGCGCGGGGTGCGCTTGGAGTTGTACTCCAGGGCCCGGCTCACGGCCCAGTAGCGGTCGAGGCTGATGGCACACAGGTGCACGATGGAGGAAGTGCAGAAGAGCACGTCGAGCGCCAGGTACACCTCGCACCAGGTGCGCCAGAAGTACCAGTAGCCCAGCAGCTCGTTGGCCAGCGAGAAAGGGATGATGAGGGTGGCTACCAGGATGTCGGCGGCGGCCAGCGACACTAGGAACAGGTTCTGCGGGGCGCGCAGCGAGCGGCTGGTCAGCACAGCCAAGATGACCAGCGCGTTGCCGAAGATGGTGAAGAGGATGAGGAAGGTGATGACCGCCGCGATGGCCGCAGTGGCCTGCACCGAGTAGGGTTCCTGGTGGTCCATGGCGGGGCCGGACGCCTCCAGGGCGGGCGCTGCTCGCCCCAGCGCGCGCACAGCCGGCGACGGCGCTGTCCCACCCAGGTCGGCTAGACGAGGGGGTCGCCCCCCTGGTGGTGCTAAAGGCGCTGAAGCCCCATGGCCAGGCCGAAAGGGGTCGGGGGACGCCCCGGGGCCGGTCACAGCCCTCCTACATCCTGGCGTGCCGGCGCCCGGCGCCCCTGCCGTCCGCCCCAGAGAAGTTTACCAAGTTGTCCCTCTGAGGTCTCCGCCCCGCCGGGAATCAGGGGAAAGTTGCGCCCTGACGCGGGGAGGCTGCTGGACTCACGCTGGGGCGCGGGGCCCGGCCGGCCGGGCAGGGGGTGCGCAGCCGGTTCTCGGAGGAGGCGCGGAGGCCGACCCGCTCCCGGAGCTCCTGTATCCCGGAACCGCGCCTGCAGGCAGCACGCCGCGGCCGGGGAGTGGGGAGGAGAGCAAGCGCGGCTGGAGGAGGGAGGAGACTGGAGGCGGGGGCGGGAGGAGGAAGGGAGGAGGAAGGGAGGCGGGGCGGGCGGGGGGGGTACCACCCAGGTTGGGTGGAAGGTGCGCCTCGCTGCGGGGCGCGCGGGCAGCAGCCTCCCCGCGCCCCCGGTCTCCGCTCTGGCGCCCCTACCCTTTTCCTCCCGGCCTCCACCCTGCGGCAGGTCAGAGAGGCCCGGCGTCTGGGGTCTTCGGGACCGAGGGAAGGATGCTGGCTGAAGTGGAAGGGTCGGTGCACGAAAGGAGCCGGGACGCGGCGCTGGCAGGTCCGCGGGCACAGAGGCGGGACGTCTCTCCTGCGGATTGCACGGCTAGGGCCGAGCCGTCGGGTCTAGGGGGGTGGGGGCAAGCAGATCTTCCCTCCCCGCCGCCCAAGAGCACCAAGGAGAGGGTGGGTGGGTGTGTCGGGGCTCTGGCGCATCATAAACCACACGCGCTCCCCGGAGCCCGAGAGGCCAGAAGCCGAACGGAGGGCGTGAGGCGAGCGGGGAGACCCTTCCCCAAATGCTTTTCCGCCCCGACTGGACTCCGTCGGGCCTGCGGACCCCGAGGAGGCGCGCGTAGTAAGGTACCGAGCGCCCCCTGCCGCCGCCCGCCTGCGAGCTCGTTCTCGGCCACCGGGGACCCGCATCCGCACCGCGTCCTGGGGTCGCTGAGAAGGCTCCCAAGCCCAGAGGGTCAAGCAAGTGGTCAGAGCCTGGGATTGCCGACTTCAGCTTTCCTGTTTCTCCTGCAGATGCCTCAGTTTCCCTTATTAAGGGCAAAGAGGTAAGGAAAAATTGGCTTGGACTCAAGTCTCAGCAACACCTGAGACTCAGGCGGGGGAAGGGGGTTGGGGGCGGGGGCGATGTCGGGCAGGTGCAAACTCCGACCTCGTGACCAATAGGAAGAGGATGTCCTCTGGTGCAGAGCCAGGAGATCTAGTCAAAGGCGGGGTCTTTTGACACAGTTTCTCAGACAGTAGAGAATCTGCCTGCAATGCAGGAGACCCAGCGTTCCATCTCTGGGTCAGGAAGATCCCCTGGAGGAGGGCATGGCAACCCACTCCGGTGTTCTTGCCTGGAGAATTCCATGGACGGAGGAACTGGTGGGCTACAGTCCATGAGGTTGCAAAGAGTCAGACATAACTGAGCAAGTAACTTTCATTTCAGAGAAAATGTAGGTTTCGGGGGCAGCTTGCAAGAGGAGAGCTGTGCAGTGACCCCCTCCCTGCTCCAATCTTGCTGACTCCTTGCCCCATGCATGCTGCACACCCCTCTTGAAGTGGCCCTGGAAAGTACAGCTGGGGTAAGAAGAAACTTCTGATTAAGCACATATTCAGTCCTGTCTGACTCTGAGACCCCATGGGCTGTAGCCTGCCAGGCGCCTCTGTCCATGGGATTTCCCAGGCAAGACTGGAGTGGATTGCCATTCCCTTCTCCAGATGATCTTCCCGACCCAGGGATTGAACACAGGTCTCCTCAATTGCAGGCAGATTCTTTACCATCTGAGCCACCAGGGAAGCTCGATTAAGCACATACCCCACCCTGACTGCCTTCTGGCCTCAAAGTGCTTCAAAGGACAAGGGCTCCCCACGCACCCTCCTCCTACCCACGCTCCCTGTGGCCACTGCCAGCAGTACCAGCCTGGAGAGCTTCAAGGTCATTTTTTCACTGTTTCCAGAGCCTTTAATGCTATAACCCCAGCCTAGACCCAGCCCTCATATTTCTAGCCCACAGCTGTACATGGCATCCTCCCTATAAATAAGCCTCAATCCACTTCTGAAAGTAGGGCTCCTCCGACGGACATGGCCTTGATCCAGCATGCCTGCTCCATCTTCACGGGAGCAGAGAGTGTGGCCTCACGGTGCCCACAGTGTCTCATCCCAGCCAGGCTCAGGAAAGGTGGTATCCACCCCCACCCCCAACATGGGGCAGGACTCAGGGGGATCTCCCTTGATCCTGGGCTCTCCCTGCCTCCTGCCAGCCCCTCTGTTAGACGCGAGTGCCCACAGGCCGGTGGGGAAGGTGCTGCCTAGGCTCGGTTGGAGAGGCAGCCAGCCTCCCTGGTCCCCTCCAAAGACAGGTGTCGTGAACGCATCCTTCCACTTGCTGGGCTTCCACCCCAGGGTCACCAGGGATGGGGAGGAGTCATCAGACCCTTTGCTGAGGAAGGACAGATGGATGGCCATTAGCGCCTGGGAATCAGCCACTTGAGCAAATTCCTGCCTATCCCCGTGGTTCCCTGCCCCATGTTCTCTGTCCCACAGCAGGGAATCTGAGCACTCTGGTGGCCCAAATAGGCTTTGAGAAGGACTACTTCTCATCCTTTTCAACCACTGTCAGGCTGGGGGGCCAGTGGGTATATCCCCAGACACTGCAACTCACAGCAGCTTTTTGTCTGCTGGCCTGTTTTCTTTGAAAGGCCAGGCCTCCAGGGCTCTGCAGAACTGAGGCCAGGGCTCCTCAATCCCACCCCACCTCACCCTCCCCATGCTGATTCTCACCTGGGCCTTCCGAGTAGGGGTAGCTCCACATCCACCCACTCCGGGCCCTGCTGGGTACCACCCTTGGTTGAGGACAGCCAGAAAGAACCCACAGGAACCCACGAGGCTCAACCAACAACCAGGCTCTGTGTCACCCGCTGCCGTCCCCCAGCCCCACCCAGCCCCAAGACCAGCGGCTGGCTCTCGGGGCAGTGGGGGCTGTTACATGACTCAACTCCCCGCTGCTCTCTGCCATCGCCTTCTCCCACACACACACCCCTTCCCCAGCTGCCTGCTCCCCCCAGCCCTTTGTGAGTCAGAGCCTCAGGCTGCAGCAGGGCTTCCTCCAGCCCTTCCCAAATGAGCTCTGACCCACCAGTATCACCCTGCTCCACCAGGGCTGGCAGAGCTCAGTCCCAGTCCCGCAACCAGCCAGCAGCAGCTGCTGCTGTTACTGCCAGCCGCGTGTGAGGGGGAGGGGGAGGCAGTGACAGGCTCTGGTCCACCTCCCGTCCCACACCAGGCTACATGCTGGTCCCTGGATGTGCCCTGAGCGCCCACATCTCCAGTCCTTTCCAGGGACTGTTTGCTCTGCCAGAAGCACCCTCCTCACCCTTCTTTCTGTGCTTGGCGGAGCCCTATTCTCTTTTCAAGGACCGTTCACCCATCACCGCCTCTCAAGCAGAGGGAGGTACCCTGTCCTCCCTTGGTGCCACTCTCACGCCCAGACCACTATACCACAATGGGGTCTGATGGCCTGTTGTACCACCTCTTTCATCAGAGCAGACATCCCTTCTCGGTCCGCAGTACCTGGCCAAGATTGTTGAAAAGTGAAAAGTGATGGCAATAGACATCAGCAGATGAAATACACTCAAGCTTTTTTCAGACAGGTGGTGCCCAAATGAAGGAACCCCCAGGGATGTCCTTGAAAAGAGGGGCCATGGTGGAAAGGTGACCTAGTAGCATCTTTTCCTAAGAAAGGGGAGACAGTTGTCCCACCCTGGCCATGAGAGCACAGCAGGAGATGCACCATGGTAGCTGGAAGCCCAGGAGCTTCTTCAGGTCCAAGAGGCAAGACTGGCCCCACTGACTCCTGGGCCAGGACACCAGCAGCTCAAGCTGCTGCACTTCCTGCCCCGAGAGCCCATGGGGACGATCCCCAACCAGGCTGCACCCACCCCAGCTTTGCCCAGAAGCCCCAGCCTTTCAAATCCCCAGGGACCTCACCCCCAGACCACCCTGTACCACCCAGCCTCCCCACCTCCCCAGACCCCTGAGCCGTGCCCTCGGTGATGTCAGTCGGTCATCCTCTCTCCCCGCATCATACCTCGCCCGACAAAACCCCAACCCTGCTCAAACCTAAAATCATCCATCCTGCCTTTGACCAAGCGGCTGCTTTTTCCAGAGCAAAACGCTCACTTCATCGACTGGCTTGACTTTAAATTCGTGACCACAGATCTCCAGACGTTCCTAGTGTGGTCACTTCCCCACGCCTCAGAATCGGCATCCGTCTCCTGCTCCTCTTCCTGCCTGCGCCCTCCTCGCAAGCTGTGGCTTTGCCTTCTATTTAAGAGAAAAGGGAAGCCAACCCACAGGCACACATTCCCTACACACCTCCCTCGGAGCCGCGTCTCGTCTCTTGAGGCAGGTCCTCTGCATACACCCTGGACCTCAAGTCCTCTCGTGTCCCCCAGGAGTCTGCTCTGTTGATTATCCCTTCACCAGCTGTCACTCCCTCCAGTCTACGGGCCAGCCCCCTTTTTAGGAAGCCCTCCACACCCTCTGCGTACGTGCGTGTGTGCTAAGTCACTTTGGTTGTGTGCGACTCTTTTGCGACCCTATGGACTGTAGCCCACCAGGCCCCTTTGTCCATGGGATGGATTCTCCAGGCAAGAATACTGGAATGGGTTGCCACGCCCTCCTCCAGGGGATCTTCCTGACCCAGGAATCGAACCCACATCTCTTACATCTCCTGCATTGGCACTGGGTCACCTGGGAAGCCCCTGCAGCCTCCAGCGTCTTGTCTGCCTGGTCACGGCCTCTAGCCCCTCACATTCTCCCCTTGACCCTGTGCTGAGTCTGCTCCTGGGCGTCGCTCATGGCCCCACATCACCAAGTGCCAGGCTCGCTTCTGCGTCCTGCTCCTGCTCAGTTTCTCAGCCGCATTTTTCCGATGGACCCTTCCCTGGGGGACACTCCACAGGCCCTGCTCCCTCCTAACAGGCCACTCCTCCTCAGCTACCTTTTCCTCTCCCAAGCCCCGAATCAGAGAGGCTCAACTAAGACTGGTTCCCTTCCCAAGGACACTAGGCGATGTCTGGAGACATTTTTGATTCTCACCACAGGAGGCAGGAGGTTGGTACTGGCATCTAGTGGGGAGAGGCCAAAGATGCTATTAGAGCACCTTACAAGGTCCAGCACAGCCCCTCTCCCCAGCGAAGACTCATCAGTCAGAAAATGCTGCTAGGGCCAAGACTGAGAAACTGCACCAGTTCCGTCCTGGGATCCTTTCCTTGTGTACCTGAACTCTTCTTGGGGAAGCTCATCCAGCCCCTGGTACCCACCTGGATGCTAATCACTCTCCAAAGCACATCCCCTGCCCTAAACTGCAGGCTCACTCAGCCCACACACTTCCTGACCCACCCATTTGACATCCAGTAGCCCCCGACTTACCTGGTGGCTCAGCTGGTAAAGAATCCATCTGCAATGCAGGAGACCCAGGTTCGATCCCTGGGTTGGGAGGATCCCCAGGAGGAGGGCATGGCAACCCACTCCAGTATTCTTGCCTGAAGAATTTCATGGACACAGGGGCCTGGCCGGCTACAGTCCACAGGGTTGCAAAGACACGACTGAATGACTAAGCACAGCGCAGCCCCCGACTTAAAACACCTATTTCCCCTGAACTCTCTCCCTTCAGTTCTTAAGGCTGAGATGCCTTCATCCCCTGCTCATCCAAAACACACTCCCAAAGCACCCACTTTTGCCCTTTCCCCATCATCCCGTCACGCTCACTCGCATAAGTGCAGGGGCTACCAGCTGTTCTTCCCGATTCCAACTCGCTTTTCAAGGCGCATCTGGAATAACTTTTTTTAATATGATTTCACTTTTGGCTGCTGAGTCTTTGCTGTGCTCGGGCTTCTCACTGCAGTGGCTTCTCTTTTGCAGAGCACGGGCTCAATTCTTGTGGTGCACACTCTTAGTTGCTCCGTAGCTTGTGGGATCTTCCCAGACCAGGGATCGAACCTGTCTCTCCTGTGTTGGCAGGTGGATTCTTTACCACTGAGACACCAGAGAAGCCCCTGAATGACTTTAAAATTTTAGATTGGGTCTTGTCACATCTCTCTTTAGAAACTTCCAGCAGGTGCCCCCTGTTGCTCTTGGAACAAACCATCCCTCCACAGCTGACCAGGCCCTTGCCTGCCCCCTCCTTACTGCCCCCACACACCCCACACACATACACCTCTCTCCACACACGCTGGCCTGACACACCTTGCTCTTTCCTGCCTCAAGGCCTTTGTACTGGCTGTTCTTTCCCCAGATGGCCCCAGGATAGCAGCCTCCTGCCATTCAGGTGAAATGCTATCAACAAACGCTCCCCTCTTCCATCACTTATCAGCCCCAAATGCTTCATTTGCCTGTTTGCATTCCTCTCCCCATCCCTGAATAAACTCCATGAGCATAGAAAACCTGCCATGTTCCCTATGTTATTCCCAGTGCCTATAACGGAGCCTGCCCAGCCCCCAAATATAGCTGATGAATAAGCCCACAGAGCTGTGTGGTGGGGGACTAGCAAACAAGTTGCAGGCCGTGAGAGGAGGTGGCTAGGCCCCCGGGGCTCTGGTTGATGCCCCAGGGTCCCACACATATCACACCCTCCATGCTGGGGCTCCGGGGACCAGACCATGACTGGATCATCAGGACAGTGTGGGGCTCAGGGGATAGGCCTGGGCCCAGAGCTGGCCTGGGGCCTGGACTCTAGTGACAGGCATCTTCTTGGGGGGGACAGGACAAGGACAGCCTTGTCCCTGATCACTGCCAAAAGAGAGTAAGCAGTCTCCCCATGTGGCATCAGGATCAACCAGCCCCTCCGCCCTGTGCAGAGAACCCAGCATCCAAGATCAAAGGCCACATGTTAACGGAGGCTCATGACAGCAGCCTCTGCGAGCTGGGCGGGCCTCACATCACCTCCTCTGACCCAGAGTGGCCATCACCCCGGCCTGGTGTCAGCGGCCTGGCTCGGCACTCAGAGACCCACAGGTCATGAGGCAGCCATGCTGATGAACAGGCACACATACCGTCTCTAGCAGAGGGTTGGCCCAAAGTCTTTCCTTGGGAATGTTCCAGGGGAACTGTCACCCTGCTAGGAGCAGGGTCAGAGCCTACTTCTCTACTGTAAACTGTGGCACCCCACCTCCTAGGTCTGGGAGCAAGTCAAAGGACAGCATCCCCACACCACAGTCCTTCCCTGACATGCACACCTGAGCTCAGGCCCTTGCACAGACTCAGAAAATCCTTGACTCAAGACTGAAACCCCAGATAGACTGAGGGCAGAGGCCCCAGGCCCCCTGACACAGTGAGGAGGATGGCAGAGGGCGCATCTCCGTCCTGCTGCACAGCCTTGTTCCCTTGAGCACACCAGTTTGCTTCCCCGAGTCTGTTCCTGCCTCTAAGTGTGGGTCTCAGTGCCTAGAGGGCCCCTCCCAGGGCAGTCAGGAGAGGTCAGGGCACCCGGGTATGAGGTAGTCAGCACAGCCCAGCACCAGACTCCTGGAGCAAGTTCCCAACTTTATTTCTACTTTTCCCGAGGCATCAGGGGGACCTGGCCCCACTGGGACGGGCAGGGGCTCCTGCTGCCCTCCCACCCAAAGCAGGCCCCAGACCTGCACGGGGTGGGGGTGCGGGGATCCGGCTCACTCACTGCCGTCCCTAGAGACTTTCTTGACTCTGAACAGCCCTCACCAGGGAGGCCAGGAGCTGAAGGAGAGGAGTGGGGATTGGCTGAAGGAAGACAATCAGGGCGACCCCACCGCCCCTTCCCACCTTCCAGGGCCTCCTCTGGCCAAGTCTGGGGAGGGGCGGGGTCTTGGTAGAGGCAAAGTTCCTGGGAAGAGCTATGCGGGTGACAGCAGCTTTGAGTCCTGACTTCAGGGTCCTCCTGTTCTTGCTGAGTTTCCTGCAGCAAATTTCCCCGCACCTAGGGCCCCCACCTCTTCATCTCCCCGGGAGGCAAGGGAGGAAGTGGGGCTCTGGAAGCCTCCTGGAGCACAGGGCTACATTCCCAGGTTCCCAGCACTCAGACAACCAGGAGAGGGGCTCCTCCCAGGGTCCTGAGCACGGGGCAGCCTGAGGGAGCAGTGAAGGTACTGTTAGTCCCTGCGGGGGGCTGCGCCTCAACCCCGGGGGCTCCCGGGGCCCTCAGGGAGGCCCATCCCTCCAAGTCCCTGTCCTTGGAGCCGCTGAGAAGTCACCTCCCATCCCAGACTCCCCGGGGCTGAGGCAGGAGACGAGAGCCGGCAGAGTCAGGCACCTGCCCCACAGGCCTGCCTCCCCCTGACTGACCTAGAGGGTCTGTCTGTCCTAGGAGCCCCTGGGGAAACGACCGGGAAGGAAGGAGCAGAGAGAGGGGCCCAAGCCTCAGACAGGGGAGCCAGAGAAGCTGGAAGGCAGGGGTGCAGTGCAGAGGGGCCAAGGGGACCGAAGCCACAGGCTTGACCTCTGGGTGTCCTCGTAAAGTGATTTCTGGGTGCACGGGCCCCTGGCAGAGCAGGATTCCCCAGAAGAGCCTAGATGGACACGGATCGGTCTTCTAGAGAAGGGGCACTCGGTGCTGCCGGCATGGTGCCAGGGAAATGTCAGGAAAGACCGCCCCAGGCTTTGGCCTCAGGGAGGAAGCCGGGGGCTGACGGAGCTGGGTCAGCAGAGGCCTTCACATCAGAATTCCTCAGGGCGGGGGGCTTCTGTGCACAAAGGCTCTCTTCAGACCTGGCAGCGGCAGCACCATGCTGGTCTTCCGCCCCGAAGCCTCTGGGGTCAGACCTCCTGGATTCCTCCAACAATGCCTGCAGAAGCTGCTGCAGCTGTGACCTAGAGCCAGGAGAGGGGCTCCTACCACTCCCAGGGGTCTGGAGCCCTAGAGCAGGAAAGACAGGTTATGTCGGAGAGTCACAGAGGGCAGTGTGAGAGACAGAGCGCCCTCAGCCTTGTTCAGAGACCTCGAACCCACCATGTTCCTGCCATGCCACTGCCCAACACCTTTGAAACCCCGATTCCCAACTCCCCAGAGACAAGAAGCCCAGAGCCATGCTGCTCCCTCCGCACTTGGCCCCAGGGGTCACCGTCAGAAGCCCAGGCCACTGGGACCGTGAGTGACCTCCCACCATTCCCTGGCTTCGCTGACGGCCAACCCCCTGCCCGAGCACTGCAGCCCTCAGCACAAAGCCCCCGGGGCCTACACAGCAACACCTCATCTCTCACCTGTATCCGCAGCCTTTTCCAGAACTTCTCTTACACCTGCAGCTACACCCACACCCGGGGAGTCAGCAGGACACATGTGACCGTCAGGCCCATGAGCTCAGCGGGGTGGGTCCTGTTGGCCCTTCACCGCCACTCCCAGACCATAGCTGGCAGCCACCGGCTACTTCGTAAGACTCTTCATTTTGGGCCCAAGTTATCTGGCTGGCCAGCCACACCAGCTAAGCACTGCCTGCATCCTTGCCCGCCCTCCAGCTGCTTCCTAATGAGGCCGTATCTTCCATCTGTGAACACCGGCCCATGTGAGCTGACACACTTCAACCAGTGACTTCGCAGGCCGCTCCTGCCCGGACCTGCGGGAAGCACGCCCCCTGCAGTCCGGGCCCGGCAGCGCACCCTCTGACCTCTGCCTCCTCTGCTTACAGCCCACGTGCCCCAGTACCATGACCCTCCAGCCCCGCTGAGCCCCCAGACCCCACCTTCTTGCTCCATCGCCTCCTCACTTCCCAAACACCCTCCACATCTGGCATGGGCCCCATAAACCTTGCTGCAGTCACCCCCTGAGACACCCTCAGGCCCCCCACTCTGGCAGAACTGCCCACGGCACCCCAGTTCTAGAGGACGAGGCCACCTCCGTCAGCTGCCCAGCAGCCCAGCACACCGCGACCCTACCGAGCGTCTCTCAGAGGTTTCCTCTCCTGCGCCCCAGTCAGCCACTCCACACCTTTCCCTCCCCACACATCCTCCTCTCCCCAGCCTCTCACCTCACTCTTTTGCCATCAAAGCCTGGGACAGAAGCCCCTCATAGCACATCAAGACCACACACCAGCTGGAATCTGCTCCCATCTTCTTCCTTGCCACTAGGTCCAAGAAAGTGCCTCAGCTCCCAAGGAGAACAACTCCTTCTCGAATATTCTAGATATTCTTCTGCCCCATGAATCTACTCCCCCTTCTCCACGGGGTCATTATTTCCATACCCAAACTTGCTTGTATATCCACTATCTTGATGCACTTTCCATTGACCCATGACCACTTCTAGCCACCTCTCAATTCTGTTCTTAAAGCAAGTCAAACCTCTCAAATAGTTACCCACAACACTCTTGCCATTGTCTCTTATTGTTTAATTTTTTAAAATCTTTCTAATATTTGATATCATAGGAAATAAGTCTGCAAAATGGTACTGGAGCTGCATAATCACATGCAAAATGACTGAACTGTTAAGCACAGCACGTGTCCAACTCTTTGAGACCCCATGGACTGTAGCCCACCAGGCTCATCTGTTCATGGAATTTTCCAGCAAGAGTACTGGAGTGGGTTGCCGTGCCCTTCTCCAGGAGATCTTTCCAAACCAGGGGTTGAACCCAGGTCTCCCACATCACAGGCAGATTTTACCATCTGAGTCACCAGGGAAGCCCTGGTGTACATGCAAAATACATTGGATTAAATCCACATGACCTTGAGTTAGGCAAATCCTTCTTAGCTATGATACCAAAAGCACAGTGATAAAAGAAAATATAAGTTGGACTTTGCATCAAAATTTTAAAAGTTTATAATCAAAGAACACCATCTGGAAAGTTAAACAACCCATAAAATGTGAGAAAATATTTCCAAATGATATATCCTATAAGGGACACGTATTCAGAATATATAAAGAACCCCCACAATTTACCAGTAAAAGACAACCCAACCAAAAAACAGGCAAAAGATTTGAACATTTTTCCAAACATATACAAAACACCTATAAGCACATAAAGAAGTGTTCACAGCCATTCAGGAAATGCAAATCAAAGCTACAACAAAATACCACTTCACACCCACTTGGGCATGGTTATAACAAGAAGTGGTAAGAAGGGCTTCCACCAGCATGCTGGTAGAAATGAAAAATAGTGCAGCCAATTTGGAAAACAATTTAGCAGTGAAGTATGGAGTTACCAAAGGATCCAGAAATTTCACTCCTAAGTATATATCCAAAAGAAAAGAAAATATATGTCCACATAAAATCTTGTACACGAATGTTTATTGTTCCACTAGAACTAGAAATGGCCCAAAAATCCTTTCATAAATGGATAAACAAAATGTGGCATATCACTCAACAATAAAAATGAAGTATAGTTGACCCTTGAACCACACAGGTTTGAACTGCATGAGTGCACTTATACGTGATTTTTCTCAGCAAACGTTCTAGAGCACCACACAGTCAGTTGAATCCTTGGATGTGGAGGACTGACTGTGAAGCTGTAGGCAGTCAGAGGGTCTGTTGCACCGGGGGTCAGCGCCACTAACCCTCAGACTGTTCAAGGATCAACTGTACTGATATGCTATACCATGGATGAACCTTGAAAACATAATGCTATGTGGAAGAAGCCAATCACAAAAGATTATCTGGTATGATTCTGTTTATATGACATGCCCGGAGTAGGCAAACCTATAGAGACAGAATGTAGAGTAGAGACTGCCTACAACTGGAGTTGGGAGTACACATGTGCAAAAATACTAAGGAGTAGATTCTGAGTCATGGGGTATACACACTTCAACTTTACAAGCTATCAAATTGTTTTCCAAAATGGTGCAGCAGTTTATACTCCTATCAGCAGAGTATGAATGTCATCATTGCTTCATCATCTTATTTGTATTTGGCAGTATCTGACTTCTAAATTTCTGCCAATTTAAGGGATAAAAAAGGGTACTGTGGTCTTTATTTGCATTTCCCCAATTACTAATGAGGTAATGGTGATGAGGAAAGGTCACCAGGGCAACCAACTTCAGAAAACTGTTTCCTCACAAGACGAAATAACGGTTGCCCCAGCTGATGGCTATCTCAGAAGCTAGGGGGCAGTCACCTGGTCATGCCCAAATGAAAGGGAAACTGACAAATGTAGGCTTTATCCCAGCCAGCCGTGTGCTCAGCTAAAAATCAGAGGGCCTGGTCTATAGCAGAGGGAACCATAGTCAACTTGTTACAATAACCTGTAAAGGAAAAGAATACTCGAAGCCATCTCGGTTTTCTTTCCTGTCGATCCTCTTCACGCCTCCTGCTTCTCCCTTCCACAGACACTGCCTGATTCTGCACTCTCATCCCTGCCTGGACCAGCTGCATCTTTTTAAAGGCTTAAAATGTATCTTAATAAACTGATGCTGCATTACAATACAACTGACTTTTGTATATCGATTATATTCACCTTTAAAAATTATTAGTTCTAGTAACTTTTTTGTAGATTCCTTTCAATGCAGATTGTCGTCTATGAATAGTGACATTTTTTCTTCCTTCCCAAACCTCAAGACTTCATTTTTTGTTGTACCACAAGGGCTAAGACTTACTACATTGTTGAATAGATGAGAGAAGAGTGGAAAAACGTGTCTTAATGTTTTGACATTTAAAATGATTTTTGGTTTGGTTTTTTGTAGGTATGTTAAGGTTAGGAAAGTGACCTCTATTCCTATTTAGTAAGTTTTTAATCATAGCTGAGTGTTAATTTTTTTCAAGTGCTTTTTCTGCATCTGAATGGTGAGCCCCTGGTCTGCTCCTGCTCACCTCTACAGACTCACCTCCTAGCACTTGACCCTCACTAATGCCACCTCAACATATGAGCCTTCTTCCAGCTCCTCAGATCCCTCTGCTCCCTGTCACTCACCTTTCCCACTGGGCTCGTGGCCACTTGGGCTGCAGTCATAAAACCTGAGGACCCGTGCGATGTCCGAGCTGCTGAGGTTCCAGCGCTGGCCAATGTGGACACTAGGGGCCCAGAGTGGGGTGATGGTGGGCAGCCCGCGCCGGCTGAAGGCAAGCCTGAAACCGGAGGCAGGGCCTGAGTCCAGACAGCTGGGCTGGCAGGACTGTGCGGAGGGGAGGAAGCCAGAAGGGGTCCTCACCTCCCGTAGTGCATCACTGAAGAGTAGTCGTAGGGCACCAGCATGTTGCTGCTCCGAGATTTGATGAAGTTCATTTCAAAACCTGAAAACATACTTGGCGATGGGGAAGAGGGCCGGGGGAGGAAGTGAAGGTGGTAGGGGGTTCCTGGAAGTGTCTAGCCTACCTGTGGGGGTCCAAAACGACACCCAGAGTGCGTCTCCTCACCCCACCCCCATTCTGATCCCGTCTCCTTGGCGCCCTGGGAGGGTTCCAGACCTGTGCCAGCCGATGGATTAGTACAAGCACAGGGACTTGGTGGCTGGCCCGCCGTCACCTCCCAAGACTTCTCTCCCCCGTCTTTCCTGCTCTGAGGTTCGCCCTGTGTGAAACTATCTGTATATTAATATAGTCTACAGCTTTCAAGAAGTCCCACGCTGCTCAGAGCCTGGATGCCCACTACCGGCGAGATCAAGCACCTACTCCTCACCCCGCTCGTCCCCGCCGTCCCAGGCTTGGAGGCCTGTGAGCCCCCCATCTCCCATGGGCATACCCCCCCAGGAGCAAAGCCTCCTGCCCTCCCTGCCTCCCGCCAACAGCACCTGCCCCACCCCCAACCCCAGGTATGAGTTCAGCCTTTTCCCGTTGGCCAGAGCACTTGCTTCTTCCTGTCCCTTGGCCCCTCCAGGCCTGGGAGCAACAAGCTTCCCTCCCTCAGCTCCTCTCCTGCCCTTCAGTGAGCCTCTGAAAGAACGGCTGTACCCCCCTATCTTTGCTGCCCCAAAGACCCCAGGCCCAGCCAGCTGCCTTCACATTCACCCATGGTCACCAGCAGCCTCCCTACCACTAAAATGGTAATCTAACACCCTTATATCCCATCCCTGCCTGGAAATATCTACCCAGTAGAGTGCTTACTTTTTCCTTTGAAAAGCCTTTAAGTTATTAAACATAATTTTGAGTAGGCAATATATTCATCTGACTCAAAAATCAGAAAATATGAAGATACATAATGCTTCCCACTCCATCCCCCTCTGAGTTCCCATCTCCACAGTTAATTGATGTTACTAGTTTGTATATTTTAGCAGTTTGTTCTGTACATATTAACTAAGTACAAACATTTTCATTTTTCTTCATTCTTAAGCAATTTTTTCCATTAGGGTAGCTGATGTTTAATTTTATTGTTAAAAGAAAAAAACAGCTTTTTCATTTATTGGTGCTGTTTTGTTTTCTAACTCATTAATTTCTGCTTTTCCCTTCACTAATTCCCTCTTGCTTTCATTTTTTTTTTCTTAACTTGAATTGAAATGCAGAATTTGTCCTGTTTTTCTTGATCTAAGTATTTCAGTCTACATATTTTCCCTGTGCGTTGCTTTAGCTATGAACCCTTGGTTCTAATTTTCATGCTCTAAGAATTCCCACAATTTCTTTAACTCCATAGCTTAAAAAAAGGTTTGTTGTTGTCTAAATTTTAATTTTCAACTGGATATCATTTTTCACTTTGATTTGTTACTAGCTTCTACTTTTTACATCATGATCAAAATGTTTGTATTAACTCTACTTTTTCAAATTTGAAGGTTTTGTGGCTCTCATAAGCCTTTACAAGGATTCCATGGGCACTTGAGCTTTTTTTTGTTTTCACTGTGCAACGACATGCTCCCTAGAATGGAAGCATGAAATCCTAACCACTGGACCTCCTGGGAAGCCCCTCTATAAGCACTGAAAGGATTGTAGTCTATTTTTATAGCATGATGTCACTATGGCCTCCCCATTTCTAGACTAATCTCTGATCTCAATCTCTATCCCCTATCCCACTAAGAGGCGCTGCCCATTTTCCCATCCCACTCTTGGCATGGGGGGCATCCATGTATGATGGCTGCTGTCTTGGGCCTCCTCCCCTAACTATAAAACCTCACAGCAGCAGCAAAGGCACTCATACCAGAAGCCCTCCTGTTACAGGAAGCCTTTCAAGCTTTCATTTGCTTCCATACCCCCAAACCCAAATCACTCACCTCCTCTGCTCTCCTCCCTCATGAATCAATTGTCATGACTCCTCTCACCTCCTATATCAGGCTATCCCCCTCTGCCAAAGGACAGGGCCTCACCATGGCTGGAGTCAGATCCTTGGCACCACACCCAGCACACAGCTACAGCTCCCTGGCATCCAGTGCAGTGACCCTCTCCCCAGACCAGCCTCAGCTTTCCCACTGCCACTTTTCAGGACCTGGGCTCCCTGTACTTTATCCCAGAGGCCCGTCAGCATCCATCTCACAGCCTATACAGGGCTGCCCTCTACCTCCTGCATCGGGCACTTGGCACACGCACATAGCCCACTACCTCTAAGATATCTGTCTTGGCTCAGCTCCTCAACTGGAGCACAGCCCCTGCCCTGAGCCTCAAGAGCAGTGTCTAAGGCACGCAGGGCTGCTGGTTGAGTGTAAGTGAGCAAGAGTCATAAGACCATCAACTCCATCCTCAGGTAACTGCCAGTGTCAGTGAAGAGAGACGAGAGAGGGGAAATTGATGCCCTAGTTCCGGGTAACTGTGGGTGGCACTGAGGCCTCGGGGCCCAGAGCAGCAGCATCTGGGTTATTCTCCGTGTCTTGGAGGAAAGCAGGAATCCCACCTTCCCCATGGGAGACAGGCAGGTAGTGGGGAAGATGGACAATCTTTCCCAAGTGGCCAGGCAAATTCCTTGGGCGCAGGCCATGCCTGCCGCCTTCCTCTGGCGGGACCGCCTCTCCTCCACCTCCCCCACCATGCATGACCTGGCTTACCTGGGAGGATCTCGTTCCAGTTCACACGGATGTAGCGGTCCCGGTCGGCCCGCGAGTGCTCATGCCAGAAGCCCAGCACGTGCATGAGCTCATGCAGGACGATGCCCGGGCCCCTCTGGAGACAGCTGGGTCCTAGAGACACCACCTGCATCCCTCCACTGCGGCCAATGCTCGAGAAGCACCTGCAGGGCCACGAAAGTGCTGGGTGGGCACCGGCCAGGAGAATCAGCAAACCCAGGCCCCTCGCCCCTCCTCCCAAGACCTGGAATAAGGGAGCGTCCAGAACGAGTCCCGGTCCTGGGCTGTAGTCCCGAGCTTGCTGTTCCCAAGGCCCCCCACTGCCTGGCCCTCTGTGAACGGGGTGTGCTAGAACCCTGTTTCCAGACTGCACTGTAAGGAGTTGGTGAGGACTGATGTTAAGGTGGATGATGGAAGCAGCTGATTACGTGACTGTCTCCACACGGGGAGCCCCGAGTCAAAGCTCTCATGCACGTTCTCTTAGGGCCCTAGCAAGCTAGGAAAGCAGTATTACCATCACCCGCATTTCAGAGAGAAGACAGAAGGGGCTCAGAAGTTGAGGGACTTGCCAGCGTCACCTGGCTCCTGCACCATGGAACCTGGACCCAAGGCCAGGTCTGCCCCATGACCCCTGCACTCACTCCCCAGGTCACATAGTCTCCCGGGAGATGGAGTGGAAGGCTCTTTAAAGGAAGACTGAACACCTCCTTGCCCACCTCTCCTGAGTATTTGCTCTGAGTATTTGTAGGTCTAGCTCATGCTGAGCAGACCACTGAGATGGGCAGTGGGACTCTAGACCCGGGAGGACAGGCCCAGACACAGGTTTCAGACAACAGTTTTGTTCATTTCAGGCTGAACTCAAGACAGCTGAGGCTCTCACCTTGCACACACACCGAGAAGCACTTACCCAGACATGGGAATGATGGAAATGAAGTCCCTCTGGCCACTGTAGGCAACAAACCTGATGCATGTGGAGCGTTCAAACTCAGCGAATGCCTCCAGGATGACTTGGCGGCTAGGCTTATCTGGGGAGGAGACATGCCGGCTAAGGCCCCAGCCAGGCTCCCCCCACTTCTCTCCCCAGACGTCTGCACTTGGGGAAGGGACTGAGCTTTAGATCATTCTCCAATGTGGAATGTCAAGAAATGTCAGCGTGGGCTTCCCTGGTGGCCCAGTGGTAAAGAATCCGCCTGCTAATGCAGGAGACATGGTTCGATCCCTGTTCTGGAAAGATCCCACATGCCACAGAGCAACAAAGCCCATGAGCCACAGCTACTGAGCCTGGGGTCTAGAGCCCACAAGTTGCAGCTGCTGGAGCCGGCCCGCCCTAGAGCCCATGCTCTGCAACAGGAGAAGCCCCCGCAATGAGAAGCCTGCGCACCCAGCTAAAGAGGAGCCCCTGCTCACCGCAGTCAGAGAAAAGCCCGTGCAGCAGTGAAGACCCAGCACAGCCAATACAAGTCAATAAAAATGAAAAATAAAGTCTGCTGTGTGTCATTAAAAAAAAAACAGAACGAAGAGGAGTCGGGCTGCACAGGGAGGAGGGCCCGCGGCTGGGCCTGGGCCGACTCACCGTACTTGCCGGAGAGCAGGAAGGGGACCTCCACGACTCCGCCGTTCCTGGGCCACTTGCTGCTGGCCGCCGAGAACAGCCGGAAGGGACTCTGAGGAGAGAGGGCGGCTCAGGAGCGCCGGCCAAGCCTCCCGCCCCGAGGCTGCCACCGCTCAGACCCCAGGAGCCCTCAAGACGTGCGCAGTGAGGGTGGCTGCTCATCAGAAATGGGACAGAAACGGGGGGGCCAGTGGCCAGCTGCGTGATGCACAGCACAACCCTCTGTCCTAGAGAAAGAAGTTGCCACTTACGCTATCAGGGGGAGAAACCCATGAGATTCAGTCACGTTTATCTTTTTGCCAGCTTTTCCAGATGTCCTGTGGACATCTAACAACAACATATGAGATACTACATTTTAAATAACTTGTGTAGGATATGATTCATAAAATTGAATATAAATGTATTGTATTTAAATTATTAATGATATCATTCAAGATCCTAATTTTTTCTACACTTGATAAAATATTCTCAGAAATGTTAATATGTCTCACTATGATCATAGATTTTTCCTTTTCCCTCACATTTCTTCTGATTTTTGCTTTATGTATCTTTGTTTCTTTGTTTGTTAAGGTATCCAGTGGTTTATGATGTCTATCTTTTTTGTGAATTGTAACTTTTATCATTAAAAATATTCATCTTTGTTTCATTTAAAAATAAATTAATTTTTTAGGTGAAAAGATAGCCCTCAGATTGGGAGAAAATAATAGCAAATGAAGCAACAGACAAAGGATTAATCTCAAAAATATACAAGCAACTCCTACAGCTCAATTCCATAAAAATAAATGACCCAATCAAAAAATGGGCCAAAGAACTAAACAGACATTTCTCCAAAGAAGACAAACAGATGGCTAACAAACACACGAAAAGATGCTCAACATCACTCATTATCAGAGAAATGTAAATCAAAACCACAATGAGGTACCATTACATGCCAGTCAGGATGGCTGCTATCCAAAAGTCTACAAGCAATAAATGCTGGAGAGGGTGTGGAGAAAAGGGAACCCTCTTACACTGTTGGTGGGAATGCAAACTAGTACAGCCACTGTGGAGAACAGTGTGGAGATTCCTAAAAAATTGGAAATAGAACTGCCATATGACCCAGCAGTCCGACTTCTGGGCATACACACTGAGGAAACCAGATCTGAAAGAGACACGTGCACCCCAATGTTCATCGCAGCACTGTTTATAATAGCCAGGACATGGAAGCAACCCAGATGCCCATCAGCAGATGAATGGATAAGGAAGCTGTGGTACATATACACCATGGAATATTACTCAGCTGTTAAAAAGAATTCATTTGACTCAGTTCTAATGAGATGGATGAAACTGGAGCCCATTATACAAAGTGAAGTAAGCCAGAAAGATAAAGACCATTACAGTATACTAACACATATATATGGAATTTAGAAAGATGGTAATGATAACCCTATATGCAAAACAGAAAAAGAGACACAGATGTACAGAACAGATTTTTGGACTCTGTGGGAGAAGGCGAGGGTGGGATGTTTCGAGAGAACAGCATTGCATCGAAACATGTATATTCTCTAGGGTAAAACAGATCACCAGCCCAGGTGGGATGCATGAGACAAGTGCTCGGGCCTGGTGCACTGGGAAGACCCAGAGGGAGCGGGTGGAGAGGGAGGTGGGAGGGGGGATCGGGATGGGGAGTATGTGTAAATCTATGGCTGGTTCATCATGTCAATGTATGACAAAAACCACTACAATATTGTAAAGTAATTAGCCTCCAACTAATAAAAATAAATGAAAAAAAATTAAAAATAAAAAAAATTTTAATAAATAAAAATAAATTAATTTTTTTAAAAAAAGAGAAACCCAGACAAAATATTTCCTGCAGAGGCTACCAAAGGTTTTGCTGGATCCTGCGTTCACCCTGCGCGTTCACTAGGTAACCGGGAACAGGGGCCCTGCCCCGGCCTGGGCTCCTCCGCCCAGCTCAAGCTGAGTCATCAGTGGACAGCCTCGGACCAGCACCACGGTCTTGCTCTCGCCAGGTCCCTGTCCTTTTCAAGAGGCTTCTGCCGTCCCCAGCCTCCTAGAAGAAGGCCCTGATTCCCATCCAGCCTTCCCCCTTTCTGACCCCGCCCCTCATCCCTAGGCAGGACGGGGTGTGTTATTCCTCATTCTGTCTTCCTCAGACCATCACTGCCGCCCCCGATGTTCACCACAGACACCTCCCCACATCCCCACCAGCCACTCTGCCAACCTGTGCTCATCTCTTCCTTCGTCCCAGTGCTCCCTGAGGACCTCCCCGGGGCAGGGTAGCAAGCTGGGGCTTGACGTTCCAAAACCCCTCCTGCAGGAAGCCCTCCATTCCAGATGTCACACCCTCCGCCAGGCTGGCTTATTCCTAACAACATTCGCACCGACTTTGGCTAGAAGAGCTATGAGTAGCAAAGACGGATGGCTCACAAGTCACACCCCCATGACGCCTAGGGATGGGCTCACAGGTCTCTGACACTGCCCGTGAGGTTATTTTACACCTGTGTGTGTGTGTGTGTGTGTATGCGCGTTCACACTCACCGGCCGGAGGATGTCCCCCTCCAGGAGGAAGCTGCTCTCTGGGGACTCCTCTGGAATGAGCCCTGAGAAGGAAGGGACACATGTGTGTGGGTCCATGCCCCCACCCCCACAACAGACTCTAGGACATGCCCAGCAGAGACCTCCAGCCAAGCAACTCCAGGGTCCACCCTCCCCTGGGCACTGAGGCTGTGTGACCCCAGGCAAGTCACACAGCCCCTCTGAGTCCCCATCTACAAGCACGTGCACCACTTCTCAGCCTGATCACACCCTTCCCTGCTCAGACAGTACGTTCCTCCTGGGACCCACACATGCACAGTATCCAGTCCCAGGGAATTCTCTGGCGGTTTAGTGGTTGGACGCCACACCTCCACATCAGGGGACACACGTTCAATCCCAGTTAGGGAACTAAGACCCTGAATGCCATGCAGCACAGCCAAAAGAAAAAAAAAAAAAAACCCTGTCCCAGCTCCTGCCTCCTGCATCTGACACCCTTTGCTCCCAGGAAGTTGTCATTTCTTCCAGCCATCTCCACCCTCCGCTCCAGCCCAAGCCACGCTTCCAGCACACACCCTGGCCCTCCTGCTCCACTCCGCCCCAACCCATCCGTGTGGCACTCCGGACCCTCACGGTGGCAAGTCACAGAAACTCCAGCCCTTGCCATCAGGGGAGAGGGGCTACGGCTGCGCCCTCCCGTCCCACCGCCCCCTCCCTGCACAGGGGGCAGCCCCTCTCCTGCACAGCCTCCCTTCTAGGACACCAGCCCCAACAGGAGTCTTAGAAGAGTGCCTGGCATCCTAAAGGTTAGGTTGTTTTGGTCACTCAGTCATGTCCGACTGTGCAACCCCACGGACTGCAGCACACCAGGTTTCCCTGTCCTTCACTGTCTCCCTGGGTTTGCTCACACTCCTGTGCATCCCAGAAGCTGGGCTCCCTAGAAGCAGAGGCTGAGCCAGGGAGCCATCTGCAGGTGACTGATAGCTGGAGCACCCCGGGGAAGGACTGAGTTCAGCAGGAAGGCAGCCCCAGGCTGACCTCACAAGAGCTTCCGACCCTAAGACTTATCCCGCCTTGAGGCTGGGGGCCAGACACAGGCCTGTGGGAGGGCCGCCCCAGGCAAAGGAGGAAGCACTTTCCCCGCCATCCCTGGACGAGGGCAGCAGCAGCATCCCCAGCAGCTGGGGAGGGGGTGTGCCTCCCGGCAAAGGGCCTCCCGACTGTCACTAGGCTAGGCTCACGCGGAGTCGTCGGGCCACCAGCAGTGTCCTCCACAGCTGCTGAGAAACAGCGCCAGCGCAGCCTCAGGCTGCTCTGGAGTTGGCCAGCTCCTGTTAGTGACCCAAAGGCGGTGAGCCACCCCGCTCCAGCTTCTCACAGAGCAGGAGGCAGGAGAGCCACATCCAGCAGGCTCACATCTCCCAGGACAGGTTCTCCCGCCGGCCCTCTCCTGCCATGCTCTGAAATCCCCGTCTTTATTTCTGTGGGCTTTGCCCGGGTTTTCTGTGTTCTCATTCTTCAGCAGAAATCCCCAGGCAGGGAGGCCCGAGACTCACCCTTCCTGAGACCCACGGCATCTCACACCTGCAGGTCACCCCACACCAGGTGGAAGGCATGTTTCCTAACAGCTGCGAGTAATTCCACTCACACCAGACTTGGCCTGATAAAAGTCAAGTGTGTGTGTAGTCAATTGCTCAGTCGCACCCGACTCTGTGACTCTGTGGACTGTAGCCTGCCAGGCTCTTCCGTGTTCAGGCAAGAATACTGGAGTGGGTTGCCCTTCTCCAGGGGATCTTCCTGACCCAGGGATCGAACCAGGGTCTCCTGCATTGCAGGTGGATTCTTTACCATCTGAGCCACCAAGGAAGGGGCTTGTCATATTTTAAAACCTCTACTTTTCCCCCTTCTCATAAAAGTAACACCCCAGTAGAGAGGACACAGAAAAATAGACAAGAAGTTATGCATGAACTACTGCTCACCACGATCCACTTAGCAAGCTGGCACATCTCCTTGCAGCTTTTTCTGCTAGTCTGAGTGTTCAGCGTGGTTTTCATAGGCTACATGGACAACTTCATACTCCTCACCCCACGAGAAGACACAGTGTCCTCACCTTGGTTTATTGCAGGGATGTCCTTGTCCCAGGATGTCTGGGTCTCCTCAGGGGTGAGGTCTTCTGAGAATCTGGTCCCACAGGCTCCAGCACAGTAAGAGGCTGAGGGTGCTCCTAGGATGAAGCCTGGCCCAGACACAGGTACATATGCACAATGGTTACGCAGGATAATAGGACATGGGGTGAGGGGAGCAGGGTGTCAGACCTCAGGACCCAGGCCCTTCATAAAGGCAGGCCTCCAGGAGGAGTCCTGGGAGCCCACCTGGCCCTGAGGCCTGGACAACCCTGCGGAAGGAGCTTCCTTAGGGGAACAAGTGTTAGATGCTCAGGCGTGTCCGACTCTTTGTGACCTCATGGACTGTATGTAGCCCGCCAGGCCCCTCTGTCCATGGGATTCTCCAGGCAAGAATACTAGAGTGGGTTGCCATTCCCTTCTCCAAAGGATCTTCCTGGCCCAGGGATCAAACCTGGGTCTCCCACATTGTGGGCAGATTCTTTACTGCCTGAGCGACTAGAGAAGCCCAGACAGTAAAGAATCGGCCTGCAGTGGGGGAGACTTGAGCTCCATCCCTGGGCCAAGAAGATCCCCTGGAGAAGAAAATGGCAACCCAGTAGGAGGACAAAGACCGGGCTTCAAAAGGTAGTCCCGGGCTCCCAGTGTCTGGGCAAGTATGGGCAGGGAAGGGAGGGAACAGGAGGGATCTGGGGGAGACCTCAGGCTTCAACACTGAGGACACGGGGTGTGTTAGCTTCAGACCCTGCCCCCGGCCCCCTCCTCAGCCCAGGCCTCTGGAAATGGGCTGGGCAAGCCTGGCACGGAGGGCAGAGCATGAATGCCTGGAGGTGTCACTCCTGCTGTCTCCTGCCACGTGGCCCTCTGCCCCCCAGCATCCTCGGGAGGTCCCCCTGGGTTCCCTGGGAGCTGGCTTCTAGGAGCATCCCTGGAAGCCCATTCTCTGAGTCATGCTGGTCAACTTACATCCCTGCAAGCTGCAGCTACGACCTCTGGCCACTCCCCACACAGGCTCCACAGGCTGGAGCCAAAGTGAACGGGGTAGGAGAGTGAGGCAACCCACTTACCAGGCAGACAGACCAGAACCAGGACCCATGGCCAGAGACCTTCCATACTCATGCTGCCTGCAGTGGGCCCCCGTGGCCCCTCAGCTAGCAAGGGCACCAGTTCCTGGGAGATGAAGCAGCCTAATCGCAGACTTAGGACCACCGCCTTCCTTAAATAGCATCTTCGCCAGCCCCCACCTGCAGGCCCTCCCCAGCCAGTTCCACCTGGAGGCCCGCCCAACAGCTCCCAGCTGCAGCCCTGTCCTATCCTACTTGGACTCCCCCTCCCAGGCCAGGCCTGAGCCTTCTGGGCCCTGGCCTGGCCACATGGGCTAGCAGGGGTCCCCAGCCTCTGGGCTCTGATGCCTGATGATCTGAGGAGGAGCTGATGGGGTAATAATAGAAATAAAGTGCACAAGAAATATAACGTGCTTGAATCATCCCGAAACTGCTCCCCCACCCCCATCCACGGGAAAGCTGTCTTCCACGAAACGGGTCTCTGATGCCAGAAAGGTCGGGGACCACTGGAAGAAGCCGCGCACAGGCACCCTGCAGGTGTCCCACTGGGGGTGTACCTCCTCTCAGGTTCCCTCCCACCACCAGGGGGCAGAGAAGCATTGCAGAAAGGTGAGAGGCAGCCTGCACAGGGTGGAGCTTCCCCCTCCAATCTCCGGAGACCCCTTTCCTGCCCATGCCCTGTGCTCAGACGTGGGGAGCACTACCTGAGATCCTGAGGCACCCCCAGTCTGACTGTGGAAGGAGGGAAAATCACAATGTTTTTATAAGCTTTTATTATGGTATACGGGCTTCTCTGGTAGCTCAGACTGTAAAGAATCCGCCTGCCAATTCAAGAGACCCAGGTTTGATCCCTGAGTTGGGAAGATCCCCTGCAGAAGGAAACAGCAACCCTCTCCAGTATTCTCACCTGGGAAATCCCATAGATGTGAAGAATAGTAAACAATCACAAAAGCAGGGAGAAATGAAACTCATAAACTGAACACTGGGGTCAACAGCACCCCAGAGGAGCCTAATTTGTGGAAAAGTGGAACTTCTGGAAAGCTAGGCCCTTGCAAGGATGCTGCCTCTGTCACCCTCACAATAGCCTTGCAAAATCAACATTTATCCCCATTTCAGGGGTTCAAGAACTAAAGCCCCTTCCCCATATTCCCCTCCTCCATACCCCTCCTGGCCTCTCAGAAGGCCCATCCTCAGAGCTTGCTCACCAAGGGACAACCTGGGTTTAAATCCTGGAGGTGAAGGGTTTGGGGACATCCCGCCCACCAATGCCCAGTAAACGGAACTGACAGAGCCAAGGTGGCTCGGCATCCTGCCCTGCCTGGAATCCAGCGCTTCTCAAAAGGTGGGAGTCAGAACTACGGGCAGAGGGGCTTCTGTGGCAGTCCAGTGGTTAAAGACTTCATCTTCCAATGCAGAGGTTATGGGTTCAAGCCCTGGTCAAGGAACTACGATCTCACATGCCTCCTGTCCAAAGAAATAGAACGAAAAACAGAAGCAGTAGTGTAACAAACGCAGTAAAGGCTTTAAAAATGGCCCACACCAAAAAGCTCTTTAACAAGCAATCATGGGGAGAACATGATGAAGACAGGCGCCCCAACTGCCCAGGCAGGGTGTTCATATTGTGTGTCCATGGTACGTCACTTCAGTCATGTCTGACTCCATGCGACCCTATGGACTGCAGCCTACCAGGCTCCTCTGTCCCTGGTTAACAGTGTAGGGATGGAGCTGACCGCTTCGGATGCGTGCTCAGTATAATAACCATAACCATAAGAGAAACAGATTTCGTAGTTTAAGAAAATGCAGCTTGCCTTGAGGGCATTGTGCTAAGTGAAATAAGCCAATCTCAACAGCACAAACGTGTATGGTCCCACGTACAGGGTGTTTCTGGAGGAGTCAGACTCAGAGGCAGATGGTAGGACGGTGGTCGCCAGGAGCTGAAGGAGCAGGGAATGGGGAATCGTTTAATGGGTACAGCGTTTCAGTTTTGCAAGATGAAAAAGTTCTGGAGATCTGTTTCATAATAATGTGAATGAACACTCTTAACACAATTAAAGTGCACACTTAAAAATAGTAAAGATGGTACATTTTGTTGCATATTTTTACCACAATTGAAATTTTTTCACAAATTAAAGGAAGGAAGGGAGGGAGAAAAGAAGGGAAAGGAAAGAAGGGAGAGGCTTCTCCAATGGCCCAGTGGTACAGAATCCGCCTGCCAATGCAGGAGACATGGGTTCGATCCCTGGTCCGGGAAGATCCCACTTGCTGCTGAGCAACTAAACCTGTGCTCAAGAGCCCGGGAGCCCGACTACTGAGCCCGCGTGCCGCAGCTCCTGAAGCCCGCTCACCCTGGAGCCTGTGCCCCTCAGCAAGAGAAGCCACCGCTCTGAGAAGCCTGCACACCGCCACTGGGGAGTAGCCCCCGCTGGCTGCAGCTGAAGAAAAGCCTCACAGCGACGAAAACTCTGCACAGCCAAGAGCAATAAATATTTATTAAAAGACCCTTATCTGCAAAGTCCCTCCAAAAAAAAGAAAAGAAGGGAAAGAAATGCAGTTTGCTTGAAAGGCAGACTTAAGAACAGGGAGGGGAGGGTGGAGGGGGCTGGGGGGTGAGGTGGAGAGAGGGTGGGATGGAGCTGGGTGACGGCAGGGTGAGCAGGGGCCTCAGCCCCCTGTCCTGCTGCGTGTGGGAAGGCCCAGATGACTCAGGGCCCCAGATGCCACCCCTTCCACCCTGAGCTGGGTATGCGGGTTGTGTAGACAGACCCAAACGACCCACTCGGGGCCTGCAAAATCCCTGAGAACAACCCCTAGCTCTGCTGAGTCCTCACTGGGGAGCACCTCCCCCACCCCTAGAGCAGAGGGCACAGTGCCCGGGGACGGGGTTGGGGGGGCACGGCGGGTGGGGGGGTCCGGGGGCGGGGGGCAGTGTTCATTTGGTCTGAGCACAGGGCTAAGCAGACCACAGGCCCTGCCCTCAGCCAGGCTGAACACCTTCCCTTCTCGGGTCTTCAGAAGCTAACATTTCCTGAGCACCTACTGTGTGCGGGTGCTGAGCTAAGCCTTTACTTGAATTGACTCACTAATTCTCAGCGCCACACTACTCGGTGGGGGCCGATGACAAAACCCCATTTTACAGACCAGGAAACTAAACTACAGAGAGGTAAGCCCAATCAGGCCCCTAACTGCCAGACTACACTGCCCTCCTCAGGTGTATCCTGCCGGACAGTCAGGACACCGGAGGAAGACCCAGCGTGCTGCAGAGGTGACCCTGTGCTGAGTTGGAAGGACAAAATAGAGCTAGCCAGATGACACTCAGGCCCAGAAGGATCGGCGTGGAGGCTGACGCAGGACTGCTGCTCACTGCGCTGTCCCCAGGGCCCCAGTACCCCTGCTCTCTGGAAAACCACAGCACCCCCTTTCCAGCACCCGCTGCTGCTGGCTGGGCCCAGGTCTCACGTCTCCCCAGATACGCCGTCCACTCTGGGCACATAACTCATGCTCAGTGAAGACAGGCTAGTTGGCCGGTGTGAAGAGCAGCGAAGCCCACCCCAGGCCACCTGCCCTCTCCCCCAGACAGCAGGCCACGTGCTTTCTGGGGACAGGAATGAGCCCTGGTCGCTACAGGCATTCTGAGGCCGGGGGACCCAGCCCAGGGATGCAGAACAAGAGCTGAGGGACTTCCCTGGTGGCCCAGAGGCTAAGACTCCGCGATCCCAGTGCAGGGGGCCCGGGTTCCATCATGCCACAACTGTGAGTTCACACGCTACAACTAAAGATCTCACATGTCACAACCGGGGCTCCCCAGGTGGCACTAGCAGTAAAAGGGGCCACCTCCCAGTGCAAGAGAGGCAAGAGACCTGGGTTCCATCCCCGGGTCAGGAAGATTCCCTGGAAGAGGAAACGGCAACCCACGCCAGTATTCTTGCCTGAAGAATCCCATGGACAGAGGAGCCTGGTGGGCTACGGTCCACGGGGTCAGACACAACTGAAGTGACTTACCACGCACGCACACACGCATGCCACAGCTGGGGATCCCACATACTGCAGTGAGGATCCATGGTCCCGAGTGCCACAGCTGGGACCCAGCACAAATAAATTTATAATTTTTGGAAGTATGCAATTTGATGAACTAAAAAAAAGAAAGAGGTGAGGGCAGCATTGCCCCAGTACGGGCACATGATATACATAGCCCAGGGGAACCCCACGACCGGCACACACAGACACACGCCAGTAGGTGTACAGGTCACCAACAGACAGCCATGCCCATAGGAAGACACACACATACACACACACACACACTTCACAAAGGAAGTGGGGTCTGACTAGGGCAGAGCTGGGTCCAGCTCTCATAGTACACAGTCTTCTCCCAAGATCAATGCTGACAACCGGAATAAGGCTGGAGCCAGCCTCCCAGAAATCCCCGCTTTTGGCTCTGCCTGGAAAAGAGCACCAACACGGGGAGGACCAGGCTGGGAGGTGAGGTCACCCCTGCACCTCCCTCCTTTCATTTCCCAGACTCAGCCACACAACGGAAGGTGAGGTCTGACTAATAAACAGCTTTGAGCACTTCCCCAGGCGTTGACCTGAGACCAGACGCTTAAGTTGTTTCTTAAACAAAACAATATTTTATTGACACATCCTCAATGTTCCGTATAAATATAAAGTGCTAAGTTTCCAAACCCCCCACCCTCCCCGCTGCCCACAGGGCTGGGAGGAAGTGGAGGAGGGAGTGTTAAATGTCAGTTGAACACAAATAACTTTCCAGCGCCAACACAGGCGTGAAACGCTCCTGCGCACACACGCAAGCAAGAAGTTCAGACCCAGCATCGGCGTCACTTCCCGGAGCCCCGGCACAGGGTTCAGGCTCCAGGCCCCGGCGTGGACCACCCCCTAGAAAGGGGCCCTGGTTGTCACAGCTTGTTCCTTAAAGCCCTCAGGCTGCCAAGAGCTCCAACGGGATGGTGGGACCAGTGGGAGTCGAGGGTGTAGAGTCCAGTTAGTTTCTGCCAGAGGGCAGGGGAGGAGGGAAGCAGGCACGCCCTCCAACCTCCTTCCGGGATGAGGATGAGGGCTGGCCCTCAACCCCCAGCAGAAGAGCACCAGGTGAGAAAGTCCAGCAGCCCCGCGTTTCCAGTGCCCCCCTCGGAGGCTTCTCAAGCCCCAAAGGGGCCACTGTCCCTGAGGTGGGAGGGGCCGTGGGGACCTGGGGCCCCCGCTGTCCCCAGGAATCAGAGCTTTGTGAGCCCCCACCCTGGTGGGGTCAGCACGGTAGGGCCCAGCCTCAGTGACAGAGCACCTGAGTCTCAAACTGCAGCAGCTGCCCCATGAAACTGAAGTTGGGGGATATGACTCCCCGGCGTTGCTTCACGAAGTCAAAGGCCTCATCCAGCCGCACGCGGCGACTCTGTATCAGGTACGCCAGGCAGATGGTGGCGGAGCGCGAGATGCCCGCCTGGCAGTGCACCAGCACGCGGCCCCCACTGTTCTTCACTGAGTCTGCAAGGGCAATGGGGAGGGGGGAAGCGAGGTCAGACGGGAAGGTGGGCAGAGACGAGACAGGCGCCCCGCCTCCTCCCCCGGAATCCCGACAGGCCCCACCCTGTGGCCCACCCCTTACCAATGAAGCCAATGGCCTCTGGGAACCAGGCGCTGATCTCCACCATCTGATTGTCCTCCACAGGGATGCTCTTGTAGCGCAGAAGGCCCTCAAAGTGGTTGGGGCAGCTGGCCGAGACATTGAGCACGGCGGTGATGCCGCAAGCCCGCAGCCCCTGCAGGTCTGACGAGTGGCTGCAGCTGCCCAGGTAGAGGTAGGGCAAGATCTCCACGGGGCCTCCCTGGACAGGAAAGAGGGACGGTGGTGAGGTCTCCGCCCTGGCCCACGGGGCTTCAAGCCTTCCAGGGGGACAGAGGCAGGGCCGACTGGCCCAGGCCTGAGGAGCTCTTAGCTAGGAGTCGCTGGTCAGGGATCAGACTCGGAACACGGGGGAGGACACACGGAGATACACGCCCACAGATACACTCTTTCCCCCCAAACCCCCCTAACTACGCTGCTCACAGGACAAACACAGGCTCACAGTGGCGCACACCAGCAACCCCCGCCCAGGCACACCAAAGGTCAGCACAACTGGAGAGCCGAGACACACACTCACCCCACAGGGCTGCGGACGCGGGCGTCTGCGGCCAAAGACACACACACATACACACACCCCACGGGGCTGTGGATGTGGGCATCTGAGGCCAAAGATACACATACACACCCCACGGGGCTGCGGACGTGGGCATCTGTGGCCAAAGACACACACACACACACACCCCACGGGGCTGCGGACGTGGGCGTCTGCGGCCAAAGACACACACACACACACAAACACACATACACACACCCCACGGCGCTGCGGACGTGGGCGTCTGCGGCCAAAGACACACACACAAACACACACACACATACACACACCCCACGGGGCTGCGGACACGGGCGTCTGAGGCCAAAGACACACACACATACACACACACACCCCCCACGGGGCTGTGGATGTGGGCATCTGAGGCCAAAGATACACACACACACCCCACGGGGCTGCGGACGTGGGCGTCTGCGGCCAAAGACACACACACACACACACACACACACATACACACACCCCACGGGGCTGCGGACACGGGCGTCTGAGGCCAAAGATATACACACACATACATGCACACACACCCCACCGGGCTGCGGACGCGGGCGTCTGCGGCCAAAGACACACACACACACACACACACACACACACACGGGGCTGTGGACGTGGGCATCTGCGGCCAAAGACACACACACATACACACACACACACACACACACACCCCATGGGGCTGCGGACATGGGCATCTGCCGCCAAAGACACAGGCATACATACACACACACACACATCCTACGGGGCTGTGGACGTGGACATCTGCGGCCAAAGACACACACACAGGTGACTGTGGTCATGGGCACACTCCTGCGCCCACAACTGGCAGGCGGGACACTGACAAGGAACCCTTAACTCACCTGGTCATAAGAGGGAGCCCTGGAGTCGGAGCGGTTGTTGTCGTTGTTGTCAGGCGTCATCGCGGGGACCGGGGACTCAGAGCACAGATCGGGGCAGCAGGCTTGAAAGCGATCGAAGCCTCCTGCAGAAAGGACCAAGACACGGTTAGCCGGGAAGGCCCGCCTGGGGTCGGACACCGGACGTCCGCGGGCAGGGGACGCGAGCTGGGGACGCAGGCCGGCCGGCCGGCGCTCACCTGGCAGGAAGCACACGGCGGCGGGTCCCGCGCGGGTCTCGTGCAGGAGCGCGGCGAGCAGTGCGTGGGCCGGGCCGTCGGGCGGGAGGTCGGCCACCGAGGCGCTGCCCTCGTCCAGCACCACGGCCCGCGCCAGCTCCCCGCGGGCCAGGCGCGCCCGCAGCGCGCGGTCAGGCAGCAGGCAGGCGAGGGCGGCGGCGGGCGGGCCCCGCGCGCGGCGGCGCAGCAGCGCGTTCCAGGGGACAGGGCGCGCGGCGCGCACGTGGCGGCGGCAGAAGGCCAGGAAGGGGCGGCAGTCGAGCACCAGCGTGCGCTCAGCCTCCCGAGGCTCCCGCAGTAGCGCGCCCAGCGCCGCGCAGTCCAGCTCTCGCGCCGCCTCCAGCCCCATGTTGGCCCCTGGAAGCCTCCTTCCCCCTCTTCCCGCTCCTCTTCCTCTCCTTCCCCTCTCCCTGCGCGCTTCCCAGGCTCTCGCGGCGGCCGCACTGCCCCAGTCGTCTGTTCCTGATACCCTCTCCAGCGCCTGGGTTTAAGTAGCCTTGGGCCGGCCTCCCGGGTCGCCAAACAAGGGCAAAGCAGGAAGGCGCCGGTGCCGCCCCCGCGGTCTCACGCGGTGCGCAGGCGGGGCGGCCCGGGACTGGGGCTGGCTCGGGGGAGGGATGCGCTGGTAGAGGAAGCCGGGGACGGCTCTGCAGGGAAGGTGTTTGCCCAAATATCCCCCTCCCACCTTGCCGCCCCAGGGCTTTTTCTGAGCGCTCCCACCCTGGACCTCACTCAGGGCCTTGATGCCCCTTATTAGGCTTCCTCTCCCATTTCCCTGTTCCCTTTCCTTCCCAGAGTCTCCCCTCTCCTAGGAATCTGTTACTACAAAAATTGACTTCTGTGATGGCTCAGCAGGTACAGAAGCCAGGTGCAATGCAGGAGACTCAAGAGACACAGGTTCAGTACCTGGGTCGGGAAGATCCCCTGGAGAAGGAAATGACAACCCACTCTAGTATTCTTGCCTGGAAAACGGGTATGGACAGAGGAGCTGGCTACAATCCATGGGGTCATCAACAGTCAGACATTGCTGAGCCATTAAGCACGCTGTTACCGAGGATGATGTCCACATTGGTGGTTGGGGACCCATGCTTTGTTGTACCTTTTCTCTTCTTCATGGAGACCCTGGGCAGGAGGAGCTTTATACCCCCACCCCCACACCACCCGTTTCATGGCTGAGACCAGCACTGCTGCTGCTCAGAGGCCAAGCGCGGCCGGAAGATGGTCCCCTGAGCCCAAGAACCAGAGCACTGGCCTGAGGAGGACCCCTGGGCTGTGGCATGGGGCGGGCAGGGGACCTGTGATGACCTTCCCGTTATTAGTGGAGTGAGGCTTTCTCCCATGGAACTCAGGGAAACCCCAGGGCCCAGGGTGAAGCACTTCCCCAAGTCGCAGGCGGGCCCTGAAGGGGAACTCAGCTGACGCGGCTGGGCTGTCCCTGGGCCTTGTGGGAATTTCAGGAGCCTCTCCAAGGGGAAGAGGGAGAAGAGCTACCTGAATCTGCCTCCCCCACCCCATTGCTCCCCCTCAAAGCCCTCCAGAGGCGGGCAGCAGAGTCCCCTGGGCAGCAGGGCCCCTGCACTGGACTTGAGCAGGGCCAGGAGCAGGAAGACTGGGGAGCCCTTAGTCCACATCCTGCCCACCCCCACCTCATCTGCCAGCCCTCGGGCGGATGTGGTGAGCCCCAGGTGTGCGTGGGGGTCTGGGCCCCTGGACTAGGGCCAGCAGTGTTGGCAGCTGAACTCCGCAGAAGCAGAGATATCCAAGTGTGTGGGGACAGTGCTCTGGAGTGGGAGCTGCCCCCACCCCCACCCCAGCTGCATGGGATTTCAGAACCCACTCACCAGGCTCCCACTCAGGGCCTGTGTCACCGCTCTATGCCCTTTGTAGGAGCCTTCCAGTCCTGCTGGAGACCCCTAGGTCTAAACTGTCTCGAAGGACTACCGCCAGGCCCCGTTGTGGCCCCCCAAGCCCTCCACTTGGCTGGTTAACTCTGAACTCTTCCCAGTGATGTGTTGATGTGTCTGTGCGTTCATCACATCTGTTCTGCGATGCTGGAGACAGAACTGGTAGCTTGTGTGCTGCAAGGCAGGGGGATGCAGGGGAGAGGAGCCTCAAGGACTCCAAAGATTCCTGGGGCAGGTCACCTTCTCAGGCCTCAGTGTTCCCACCTGTAAGACGGGAGCTTATAATAGACCAACTGCTCACCCACACTGGTCCGAAGGCTCCGAGGCTGTGCCACTGCCCGGACACCCTCAGTGCTCCGTCCCTCCCTCCCAGGCCAGTCCGGAGGCTGAGGCGGCAAAACCCACAACAGAGCCAAGGAGTCTGGGCCACAGATCCCAGCGGCTGATATGGGCGCTTATCCTTGGCATCAGCCTGGTGAATGACTTAATGGCTGACTCTGGGGGCAAATTACAGAGCACATAGGATAGTCAGGTCCCATCTTGCTGACCCGTGGGCTGGCGTCACCTGCTCTGCTGGGAGCCACAGACTTCCAGCTCCAGGGGAAGAAGCAGACAGGACTGGCCAGCTGGGGTTCTGGCTCAGAAGTGAAATTCAGCCCAGCCACATAGGGGCTCCGGGACTCCTGTGCTGGGCTGAGCATCCTCCCCTCCTGGGGTGAAGGGCATGAGCCATGCCGGGAGGCCCCACGTGGGCTCGGGAGTGGGAGCCTGTTGGTGACGTTTTGCGGGGCCCTGCCCAGCCCTCTGGTCAGAACCAGTGACTTCTGCCTGAGGTGACTACATGCATGTCCCCACCTTCCATGCCTCTGTCTTTGGGACTGTCCCCTTTTCAGCTCTGGAACACAGATTCAAGTAGGCCTGACTTAGCCATGAAGGAAGGGCTCGCCTTGGCCCCTTTATTCTATTCCCAAACTAGGGAAACCCCCACCCCCATAGCGGGTGACAGCCCGAGCTCAGGGTGAGCAGAGATTGGGAAGAGGATGGAGCCCACGTCCCACCCCCACTTCTGCTCTGACTAAAGATCCCCCCACCCTGGGTGAGTCATGGCCCCGGGATGGCTCTCCCCCATCTGCCACCCCCTCAAGGACCACCGTGCCTGGCAGAGAGGAGGCAGGGCTCTGGACGCGTGGGTGGAGGACAGTGTGAAGGGGGGTCTCAGTCACACTGGCCCCCCGAAGACTACAGGTCCTGGAGGGAAGGCCCCGGCCCTCTCCACTAGGTGGTAAGGGGACAGCAGGAGCCAGGATGGGGGGTACGGTGGGTGCCATACTCAGAGGTTTTGGGGGGTTTTGTTTTCCTGGCCTGGCTGTTACAGAGCAGACACTATCAAGGAGGTTTGGGACTCAGCTTTTCTTTGATTAAAATCCCCAACTGGAACAAGTGATGGTCCTGTGTCATTCTTGTTTGTAACCATCTGTTTTGCCGGCTCTTTATGTGTCACTAGCCTCCTGCCTTTGGGGTTCCCGTCTTCCCCTGCCCAGGCCAGCACATCGACCTAGCTAGCTCCCGCCGCCCCCACCCCTCCTATGCAGAGAGGTTTCCCTTCCACGGGCGCACGAAGCCCTGCGATTGCATCGTGTTGTTGCGTCTCGTGGTGGTGTTGTTTTCCTTCTCCTTCCAAACCCACACCCCCAGTAGATGCCCCTGGGAGAGAGGAAGAAATGAATGGTGTGACTGCAGCCCTTAGGCCAGGGCAGGTATGAAGGTGAGAGTGACAAGTGACAGCCACCCCCAGCACACCAGAGCGAGCCTGTGAGTCACAGTGACGTCAGGCTTCCGGGGCCAGGCCCCTACCTGAGCAGCGTGGGGGCCGCCCCCACAGGCTCCTGCCAGGCGAAGACAGGGGCTCCACGCTCTGCAAAGATGGCCCTGCCTAGCGCAGTGGGGAGGGCAGGGAGGGACCAGTGAGGAAAAGGTCCCCGTGGGCAGCCAGCCCTCAGCAAGGCAGGCTCAGAAGTGGCCCGCAGGTGGCGGAGGGGGCTGGCGTCTGTCCCCACGCCTGTGTCCTGTCACTGGACACTATGGAGGCATCAAGAAGAAAGTCTCCTAGAGAACAGGCTTGTGGTTGCCAAGGGGGAGGGGAAAGGAGGAAGGATGGATTGGGAGTTTGGGGTTAGCAGATGCAAACTGGTATATATAGGATAGATAAACCACAAGGTCCTATGTACAGCAGAGTCAGTCAGTTCAGTCGCTCAGTTGTGTCCGACTGTTTGCGACCCCATGGACTGCAGCACGCCAGGCCTCCCTGTCCATCACCAACTCCTGGAGCTTGCTCAAACTCATGTCCATCAAGTTGGTGATGCCATCCAACCATCTCATCCTCTGTCGTCCCTTCTCCTCCCGCCTTCGATCTTTCCCAGCATCAGGGTCTTTTCCAATGGGTCAGTTTTTCACATCAGGTGGCCAAAGTATTGGAGTTTCAGCTTCAGCATCAGTCCTTCCGATGAATATTCAGGACTGATTTCCTTTAGGATGGACTGGTTGGATCTCCTTGCAGCCCAGGAACTCTCGAGTCTTCTCCAGCACCACAGTTTGAAAGCATTAACTGTACAGCACAAGGAACTATATGTAATATATATATTATATAATATATATATTTATATTATATATGTCATATATATGTAATAACTATATGTAATATATAACTATATGTAATGGAGGGACTTCCCTGCTGGTCCAGTGGATAAGATGCTGCACTCCCAGTGCAGGGGACCCATGTTCAATCCCTGGTCAGGGAACTAGGTCCCACACGCCTCCCAAAGAGCCTGCATGCAGAAACTAAGACCGGTGCTAAGTGCTAAGTCTATTCAGTCGTGTCCGACTCTTTGTGACCCCAAGGACTGTAGTCCACCAGGCTCCTCTGTCCATGGGATTCTCCAGGCAAGAGTACTGGAGTGGGTTGCCATTTTCTATTCCCGGGGATCTTCCCGACCCAGGGATTAAACCCGAGTCTCCTGCATTAGCAAGTGGATTCTTTACCACTGAGTCACCTGGGAAGCCACTATACTTCAATAAAATAAAATTTTTTAGAAAAGAAGAAAGTTGCCATTTGGGACTGGTGTGACTTTCATGCCTCTCAAAAATTTGCTTTTCCTCATTTTAACAAAGCCTCCGGACCTTCTCTAAGCATCCACATCCAGGTCACGCATTCTTTTCCATATTTATTCATTTACCAGTTCCTCACACAGAAAATATATGTTGTGTACCTGTTATGTGTCAGGTACTGTTTTGGGTGCTGGGGATATAGCAATAAATCACAAACCACTGCCCTCGGGGAGCTGACCTCATTGTCTGAATAACATTAATTTTTGTGACTACATTGTATTCAGGGTTATACACGATGAATAATGATGATAGAGTAATGATATGGTTTCCTTTAAAAATAAATTTTAGGTTTGTAAAAACTGAGTTGAATGGTACAGATGGTACCCATGCGTGCTAGGTTGCTTCAGTTGTGCCCAACTCATTTTTGACCCCATGAACTGTAGCCCGCCAGGCTCCTCTGTCCATAGAATTCTCAAGGCAAGAATACTAGAGTGGGTTGCCATGCCCTTCTCCCGGATCGTCCTGATCCAGGGATCAAAACTGCATCTCTTATGTCTCCCGCATTGGCAGGCAGCTTCTTTACCACTAGCACCACCTGGGAAGCACACAGGTGGTACCCAAGGATGTTAGAAAGTGTGATGCAGGGAAGAGATGCCAGAGTCTTTGCCAAGGAAAGCATCTGTGTGGTCACTTCCAGCTCAGGCATGGTGCATTTCCGTGAGAGCTGCTTCTCCCCGCTGCCAGGGTCTCCCACCCAGAGAGGAGCCTGAGGCACGAAGGGAAGAGGTGGCCACGGCCCTAAAGAAGAGAATCTGGAAAAGCCAAAACCATTGCCCAGATCAGAGCTGGCCCCGCCGCTTGGGGTCCCTTCTTGCTCCTTGGGCATGCTCATCAAGGGGACCTGGGTTTAGCTGCACCCCGGAATGTGCCTGGGCTTGGAGTCAGAGGAGACCCTCCTCCCCTGTCTCTTCCCCTGGCACTCACCCACTCCCAACACACCCTTGGCCCCCAGCCCATAGCCCCCAGTGATTAAATGGGTCCTGTTCCCAACTATCGGCCAGAGATGCCCTTGGCTTGGGCCCAGGTCGCCAAGGAGGGGAAGGGAGGTTGCTAAGGAAGAGCTCTGTCACTAGTAGTAACTCTCGGGCAAGTGGTGAGGAATTCTCAGAAACGTGACCACACTGCGGTCACAGGGTCTGTGACAAGAGAACTCCGGGGCTCCCCCGAAGCCAGGGGTGGATGCGGGCTGAGGGGTGGCAAAGGATCCAGAGACTACTCCTTTCTCCTTTCCCCCGACACCTCGAGCACTGTCGAACACCAGGCCGGACCTCTCCCTTGAAGACCAGCAGTACCAGGAACGGGAGCCCGGGGCCTCTGATGCCCCCCGCCTTGGCTCAAGCACAGCTGGGCTGCTTGCTTGCCGCGTGGCCTCGGGCAAGCAACTTAACCTCTCTGTGCACACTGGGAACAGTAGTGACGCCCGGCACCCTGCTAGGCGTCTGCCAGGCATTACTGCATCGGTGCTTCAAGCTTGTGCATCTCTGGTGACGCAGATGGTAACGAATCTGCCTGCCATGAGGGAGACCCAGGTTCGATCCGTGGCTCGGGAAGATCCCCTGGAGAAGGAAATGGTAATCCACTCCGGTCTTCTTGCCTGGAGAATTCCATGGACAGAGCGGCCTGGTGGGCTACAGTCCACGGGGTCTCAAAGAGTCAGACACGACTGAGCCACTAACCCTTCCACTCTTCAAGCTTAGGGCTTGGGTGCAGCATCATTTCCCTCGCTTTGCAGACAGGAAAACTGAGGCCTAAAGGGGTTATGTGGCTTGAACCTTGGCCACACAAACTGTCAACAGGAGCACTGGGATAGGAACCTGGGCTTCAGCCACTAGACTGCGCTGCCTCCAGGCTCTGTTGTCTGCCCCCTGCTTCCGATCTGCCTGTGTCTGCCTCCACCCTCCCAGCAGGGCACACCTCCTGCCCTTCTCATCTCCCTGTATCATGACAACCACACAGCTAACTCTCATCAGCGCTTGCCCTGTGCCTGGCCTTATGCTAAGACCTTGACGAGTTATTGCATTTAAACTGCAAATACCCCAAGGGATGGGAATGACTGATACCCCCAAAACAAATGGGGACACCAAGGCAGGCAGAGGCTAACTGACTGACCCAGACTGTCACAGTCAGTAGATGGCGGCGCCAGGGTCTGAACTCACAGTTATGTGTCCCTCCTTCCTCTGGGTTCCATGTCCTCCCCAACCTGCCCAGACTCTTCCCATCCACCTCCCACCCTCACCCAAAGTCCTCCTATCTCTGTGCCCTCTGGCGAGACCTGGCTATTTTTAGGACCATGGGTGCTGTCTCCTCAGCTCAGCTCCTTGGGGACGCATGATGCACAGGCCGGGGAAGCACGGGGCACAGCTCATGCTGGGAGCCCCATGATGCATCTCCATAGATGCGGTGACTTGTCCCTGTGACCCCCCGTCAGCCCTCAAACAGGAAGCTGACTGCAGAGGAAGGTGAAAGCCCTCATCATTGGACAAAGGTCAGCGTCAGCATGGAGCCCTGATGCAACCCTCACCCGCCCCCTTGCCCTGCTCCAGGGCAGAGGAGACGACCTGAGGTCCTCAGAGCAGAGGATGGGTCTAGATGTAAACATGCCAGGGTGGGGGTGGGGGCCCCCTGTAACCTGTGAGGGGAGCTAGATGTCCTGGGTTCAAGGGCAAGCCTGTCCTGTGAGAAGGAAGCGGGGTTGAGAGAGGACTGCCTTGGGAGCTGGGGACTCGCGGATGCATCCTGGTATACAGGATGGATAAACAGCACGGTCCTGGTGTATAGCGCAGGGGCTAGATTCAACATCCGAGACAAACCATACTGGGAAGGAATATAAACAACAATGTATATACGTATGTATGACTGAGTCACTTTGCAGCATAGCAGCCATTAAAACGACATTCTACTTCCGCGATTTCCCTGGGGGGCCAGTGGCTAAGACTCCACACTTCCACTGTAGGGGCATGGGTTCGATCCCTGGTTGGGGAACTAAGATTCCACATACCAAAAAACACAGCCAAAAAAAAAAAATCTACTAAACTTCAATAAAAAATAAATAAATAAAACATTCTTCACTTAGAAAAAAATAAGTGAGCTCTGCCCTGGGAGAGCCTGGGCTCACCACAGGCCCCACAGCTTCCCTCAGGTGCTAGCATCCAAACACTCACTGGGGAGCGAGAGGCAGGCTGTGTTCTGGATGCTGGGGCCAGACCACAAACAGGACAGGTAAGTCTCCTGCCCTCATAGGGCTGAACTTCCAGCGGGGAAACAAAACCCGGATGAGTAAATTTTACAATGAGATAACAGGGATGGGGATGGGGACGAGAAATACAGGTGAGGGAGATGAAGAGGCACAGATTTTCAGTTGCAAAATAAATGAGTCATGGGGTGAAATGCGCAGTGTGGGGAACATGATCAATATTTATGTAATATCTTTGTCGGGTGATATAGTGTAACCAGACTTTCTGCAGTGATCATTTTGAAACGCCTAGAAATACGGAAGCACTATGTTGTGTAACAGGAACCAACACGGTGTTGTAGGTCAATTATATTTCCAAAACAAACACATAAACAAACTCACAGAAAACAGCAGATTTGGGGTTAACCAAAAGTGGGGAGTTGGAGGGGGATTGAATGAAGGCAGTCAAAAAGTATAAACTTCCTGGGACTTCCCTGGTGGTCCAGTGGTTAAAACTCTGTGCTTCCACTGCAGGGGGCATGGTTCCATTCCTGGTAGGGAACTGAGATCCCACATGCTGTGTGACTTTAAAAAAAAGGTTTTTTTTTAAGTACAAACTTGCAGTTATAAGACAGATAAATAAGTACTAAGGTTATAAGGTCCAGCGTGATAAATATAATTAACACTGCTGCATGTTATATATGAAAAGTTGTTAAGAGAGTAAATCCCAAGTTCCTATCACAAAGAAAAAATTTTTTTCTATTTCTTTAATTTGGTATCTATATGAGATGATGGATGGCCCCTGAATTTGTTGTGATCATCATTTCATGAAGAACCTAAGTTAAATCATGATGCTGTATACGGTAAATGGATACAGTGCTGCATGTCATTGTAAAACTGGAAGAAAAAAAATGAGATGATGTCATACAAGGGTAGGCGCTATGGATGACACCCCAGAGGGGAAAGAGATAGAGCTGGGGCAGGCCTCTGGGAAGAGTGGCCTTGCAGCTGTAACTTCAGGGATGAGAAGGGGCTGGCCAGGGCAGGGGTCAAGGAAGATCAGTCCAGGTCAGCGAACGGGAGTAGGGAGAGAGGGAAGGGACAGGGCCCTAGGGTGGAACAAGCTAGCAGCCTCCAGAGTTGCTGTTGTTTTCGATGTTCAGCATTATGACTTAACGTATATCATGAAATGATGACCACAATAAGGTTGGTACTATCCATCATCTCATACTAACATAAAGTTAAAGAAAAAGAAAAAAGTGGCGGGTCTTCCTTAGTGGGGGAGAATCTGCCTACAATGAGGGAGACCTGAGTTTAATCTCTGGGAAGATTCCCTGGAGAAGGAAATGGCAACCCACTCTAGTGTTCTTGCCTGGGAAATCCCATGGACAGAGGAGCCTGGCAGGCTACAGTCCATGGGGTTGCAAAGAGTTGGACATGCTGAGTGACCAACACTTTCATACTTTCCCTGGTGGTGGGCAGAAGGCAGGAAAGACAGAGTCCGGCAGCGCTTTGGGTCTCAGCTGTGTGGGTCTGATTCGATTAAAAGGACAGTTAGAATTCTTGGAGGGTCTTGATTAAGGGGACTAACCCATCTGATCGGCACCAGAACAAAGCGCCTCCAGCTGTGGGTGGAGAATGGCTTGTAGCTACAGGGAGGTCAGGGGACGGGGATTGGACCCTGGACCCAGGGTGGCAGGGAAAGTGGAGGCGGGATGCAGGGTCAGGTGTGGGGAGAGTGGACAGGAACTGTGCACCCAGCAGAGGAGGAGGCTTCTCGGGTTCAGGCTGAGCAGGAGGTGACGGCTGACTAAGAGAATGAGGAGGAGGCCAAAGCTTTCTGTCCCGTCTTCCTGGTCCCACCCTGCCTGGACACCTGCTCCTCAGATGGGACTCAGGAGCCAGCGAGGGAGGCCGGCTGCTGTGTGCATGCCCCCTGTCCCCGCCCACCCCAGGACTCGGAGTGACAACTGGAAGAGGGACATTCTGAGAGCTAGAGACAGGAGCGAAGCTGCCCGCAGCACCCCAGCCGGACAGGAGCTGGGGCCAGGGAGTAGCCTAGGGTGGAGGCTGGGGTCGGAGCAGCACAAATGGCTGGAGATGGAGGCCAGAGAGAAGGACTGGGATGGGATAGGGAGATTTAAGGTCCGTGATCAGATTATGCTGCCCTTGAAGATGACAGCTCGTGAAAAAGCTGAAGCCATTCAGACTCAGAGAGTTGCCCTGGACATCCACAGGTGCACACCCATGCACAGAGACACACACTCACACCCTGTCCTCACACACATGGTGTCACACACCATCACACATGTTCAAAGCCAAGCCCCTGCCCATCACCATGGACACTTACACATGCCCTGGGGATGTGGCCTCCCCAGCCCCAGGACAGCCCCCAGAAAACCCTCCATGAGCCACCCCATTCCAGTGGCCCCTGGGGCCAGTCCACAGACCTGCAGCCCTGCCCTGGCTCCAGGGCCCCCTGCACTGTCTCACCTGACTGCACCCCCAGCCTCACCTCTGCACAACCAGCACCACACTCTGTATAACACGGAATGCTGTCCAGTCTGGACACAAGTCCTCAGGGTCAGTTCTCACTGGGGCAGCTCAGATCTGACAGTCCTCTCCCAGAACTGCCACCCCACCCTGTCTGCGCTGCCACAGAAAAATGTTGGCTGTCCAACTGGTGAGGTGTTGGAGAGGAGCCATTCCTCAGGGTGTGACCTCTGCCCTCTGGGCCACACATACACACACACACACACGCACCACATACATACATACACACATGCCACACATACACGCACACACGTACACGTCACATGTACATGCACACATGCCACACACGTGTCCCATACATGCATGCACACATGCCACACATGCATGCACATGTGCCACATGCATACACATGTCACACATACATGCACACGTGCCACACACACGCACACGAGGTGCAAGGTGGCCCCCATCATCAGTGCTGCTCTTTAGAGGAAGGTCACCTTGAGGTTTGGAGAAGGAAATGGCAACCCACTCCAGTGTTCTTGCCTGGAGAATCCCAGGGATGGGGGAGCCTGGTGGGCTGCCGTCTAAGGGGTCGCACAGGGTCGGACACGACTGAAGCGACTTAGCAGCAGCAGCAGCACCTTGAGGTTGGGCCTCCCAGGTGGCTCAGTGGTGAAGAACCCACCTGCCAATGCAGGAGACACAGGCTGGAGCCCTGGGTTAGGAAGATCCCCAGGAATAGGAAATGGCAACCCATTCTTACCTGAAAAATTCCGTGGACAGAGGAGCCTGGCAGGCTACAATCCACGGGGTGGCCAAGAGTCAGAGATGACCGAGCAACTGAGTACGCACGCACACGCTGAGGTTAAACAAGAGGGCCCAACACGATGATTTTGCAAATATGGAGGTAAGGGCCCTCCTGCCTGTCAGGCACTGCGCGAGGTGCCCCCGGGACGCTTCGCTGGGAGCTGGGCTCTGCCGTCATTCCTACCAACCAATCCCTTGGAGCCCACCCACTGCCCCAAGTTAGGAACCCCTACTCCAGGGTGAGGGCGGCTGGGCCAGAACTGTCCCAAGGGCCAGGCCACATCCTCACCAGGCCCTTCTCGAGCATCCCAACCAGGAAAGGTTCTCCCTGCTGCCCCTGCTCCTTTCTGGATTGTAGCTGTTGCCAGCCTGACTCACACAGCCAGGCCAGGGTGAGGAGTGTTGGCCTCAGTTTCCCCAGGGACAGGGGCAGGCCTCCAGTTTTGTTGTTGTTCAGTCACTCAGCCGTGTCCGACTCTTTATGAACCCATGGACTGCAGCATGTCAGGCTTCTCTGTCCTTCACTATCTCCCGGAGTTTGTTCAAACTCATGTCCATTCAATCAGTGATGCCGGTTTAGTCTGAGACAGGAAAGGCCCCTGGAGGCTGGGCCAGGTGGCGGCAGCAGCGACCGTGGCCCAGTCTCCCCGAGCAGACAAGGGCCAGGCACACGCAGGGCTGGCTGGCTGAAGCTACAAGATCCCCAGCAGTGGGGAAGGCAGGCAGGAGGCCAGGACAAGGCCACGGGCCCCAGGGTGCAGCTCCAAAGACAACAGTCATTAGGCCAGGATCCCAGGGAGCTGGAGCTTCATCACGGCTGGTCTGGTTGCTGAGGGCAAGGGAGGGGGCCCTGGGGACACGGGAGGGCGGGGAGGGTGTGCTGCCTTTGCCTGGGCCCCATGGGGGCAACCGCAGCAGGGCAGAGGCGACGCCACGAGACACAGGAGACCAGACTCCATCCCTGGGTTGGGAAGATCCCCTGGAGGAGAGGGCATGGCACCCCACTCCAGGATTCTTGCCTGGGAAATCCCATGGACAGAGGAGCCTGGAGGGCTACAGGCCAGGGGGTCGCAAAGAGTCAACACGACTGAGCGACTGAACACACACAGCACCTTCTTCACTCATCGGGCACCTCTGCCCAGGCCTCGGACTCCAGACCAGAACGGCCACTTTGCCGATGGGCCTATTCGGGAACCACCCAGAAGCTGTCCCACACTCCCCAGGTCCTGGAAGCTTGAGCAGCGCTTGATAAGGCCAGGGCCTTCCTCCTGTGGCCCCACTTGAGACCATAAGGGCTTCCTTGGCTCTGCTTCAGCAGCCCCAGGCATATAGGTGTTGCCTCATTCTGGCTGAAAGCAAGAACCACTTGGTGGAAAATTCCCTGTGTTAGGATTCGCGTGCTTCCACAGCAGGAAGCCTGGGTTAGATTCCTGGTTGGGGAACTAAGATCCCGCATGCTACACAGTACAGCCAAAACAAAAAGCAAATGAAAAAACACTTGGCAGAATTTCCAAACTCACACTTTTTGGGACCTCCCATGGGCTAGATATATCCCGTCACATCTTCATCGGTTTTACATCACTTTAAGAGATAGGAATTACTCATTCTTCCTGTTTTGCAGATAAAAAAACTGAAGCTCAGAGATTTTCCCTAGCCTGCTCAAGGTCGAGCTGGAAAGACAGCCCTTTTTTTTCCCCATGAGGTCCCTACGCTCTCTGCACTGGTCCCGCCTGTCCAACAGCCAAGCTGTGTCTGGGCCCAGACCCCCCCCCCACACCACCTGCAGGAGAGGCTCCCCGGGGATGCGCGGCAGGCCTGCTGAACTGTCTGCCTCCATGGCCCCTGGCTTCTGATCTTGGTTGAAGTCAGCAGCCACTCCCCTTACGTGTGGTTACAAATAGGGTGCCAGATTCCCTCTTCCCGGGGAGCCCCCTCCACCTTGGCTCAGAGAGGAGCCCACCTCACCTCTGCCTCCAGGAAGCCTCCCCGGGAGCCCTAGCGGAGCGCTGACTCCCCGTCGGGAGCACCAAGCTCCACGGAGCCCCCAGGTGCCGCCCAGGGGAGTCTCCACCCACTCAACTGCTGCTGCCCGCCTGCTTGCTCTGCCCCTGCCGGGCATGCGACCAGGGTCAGGGAGGCGGGTGACCTGACTCACCAGCCTGCCCTCCCAGAGGGGCTGCCCAGTAGCGGTCACTGGGAAGGGAAAGACGCGCGCCCGGCTGAGTTGGCGGGAACTCACCAAGTGTACAGTCATGCCTGCCTCTCCCTGAGTTCCCTCGTCCAGGCCTCAGCCCAGGGATTTTCACCACATGAGGAAACAGAGGCCCAGAGAGGGGAAGTAAGTCATACAAGGCCAAGTGCACAGCCAGGGGCTGGCAGAGGGGATGGCTTTGTTCAGGCCGTCCAGAGCAGCACTCGCTCCCACCCTGCCCCTGGGCCAACCCCAGAGCCCCATGGGCCTCCCACAAGGGCCCCCCACCCCCGACCAAGCTGGGGTCCTGCGGGGCAAGCTGCCAGGCTCATCTTCAGCGAAATCCCACCTCCCACCGCCCCATCCTCCAGAGCTCCAGGGGGCAGAGAAGCAGCCCTGGAGGCAGTGGGCCCTGGAGCACCCAGAGCAGTGGCCTTGTGGGTCTAGGGGCACAGGGCAAGGTGGGGTTCAGCTGCCCTAAAGCCCTGAGGCGAGGTCAGCCAGGGCTCACCCCACACCCTCACCTTTCACGGGGCCAGGCCTGCTTCCCCACACTGCGTCCAACAGGAGTGACAGATCCCGTTAGGGTTAGGGTTGTTGTTTAGTCACTAAGTCCTGTCCAACTCTTTGCAACGCCATGGACTATAGCCTACCAGGCTCCTCTGTCCATGGGATTCACCAGGAAAGAATACTGGAGTGGTTGCCATTTCCTTCTCCAGGGGGTGTTCCCAACTCAGAGACCGAACTCACACCTCCTGCATTGACAGGCAGTTTCTTTACCACTGAGCCCCCTGGAAAGCCAGGGTTGGTTAGGGTTAGGGTTAGGGTAAGGGTTAGGGAAGAGGCCCCACAGCCCCAGCCAACAAATGAAACAGAAACTGCTATTACAGCAACAATGGGACGGGTGTCTTCCCCTTCCCAGAGAGCGCTGCGGGGCAGTCCCTTGCGGGCGCGCTGATGGGCAGACGCAGTGAGTCACGTCACCCCAGTCTCAGCGCCTCCTGGGGAAGGGCTGTCCTCTGGCTGTTGTGGGAATTGAATGAGCCACCGTCCGAGAAAGTGCTTTGGAAACTATGAAGGGCTGTCGCTGTGTAATGATGTAAATAATGAAGGAACAGCAGGCTCCTGAGTGTGGGAGAGTGGGCTCCCTCTGCTCAGGCTCCCTTCTCTTCAGGAAAGCTGCAGTCACTTCTGCCTATACCCCAATGGCCGGAGGTGGCCACCTGGACACACCTAACTGCCAGGAAGGCTTTATTCATCCTGAGCAGACATGGGCTCAGCTAACACCCCAGTCTACACCACACCCAGCAGACTTGTCAAAAACCTGATCCCGGGCTTCCCTGGTGGCTCGGTGATAAAGAGTCTGCCTGTCAAGGCAAGAGACATGGGTTTGACCCCTGGTCTGGGAGGACCTTACATGACACAGAGAGGCCGGCCTGCGCGCGGCCGCTGCGGAGTCTGTGCTCCAGGGCCGGGGCTGCAGCCACTGAAGCCCTGTGCTCTGGAGCCGTGCTCCATCGGGGGGAGAGGCCGCCACGCGCGAGGAAAGCCCACGCAGCAACGCGGACCCAGCACAGCCAAAACCAAGTAAGTAGATAACATGTTTACGACTGACACCGTCTAACATCCATCCTAAAGAACAGGAAATTCTTAGAGCAATACAAACAGAAAAACAGAAGTCTTCTTAGCTCCAGCAAACCTCACAGGGATCAGTGAAACTGGGGATCATCTCCGTGAAGGAGGAGCAGGATAAGGAAGACCACAGGGATGGACAGGGTGCCACGTTTTGGGGTGCCCATGTTTCAGTGGAGCAAGAAAGAGATGTAGGGGACTTCCCTGGCGGTCCAGTGGTTAAGACTCTGCTTCCAGAGCAAGGGGCATGGGTTTGATCCCTTGATCAGGGAACTAAGCTCATGCATGCTATGCAGCAAAAAAAAAAAAGCAAAAAAGAAAGAGATATAGAAAAGAATGCATGTGTGCTTGCTCACTCTCTCAGTCGTGTCCGACTGTTTGTGACCCCATGGGCTGTGGCCAGCCAGGCTCCTCTGTCTCTGGGATTTTTCAGGCAAGAATACTGGAATGGGTTGCCATTTCCTCCTCCTCCAGGGGATCTTCCCAACCCAGAGATCCAACCTGCATCTCCTGTGTCTCCTGCATTGGTAGGCAGATTACTTACCACTGAGCCACCTGGGAAGCCCAGAGAAGAGAATAAATCATCATTATTTGCAGAAAATATGACAGCTTGTCAGAAAAACCTGAGAATCATCTCACAAACACTGGGACCAAAAAGGGAAATCAACAAGGTAACCAGATACACGATCAGCATACAACAATTGCTCTTCTACACACCAGACAAACCAACGAGAAATTGTAATAGAATTTGGCCGTTCAAAATATTAACAAAAAACTGTAGGATACCTGGAACTGAGTCTAACAGGAATGTGTAAGACCTATATGAAGACAGCTATAAAATTTGGGTGAAGGAAGTGATAAAGCTAATTATACAGATAATCTCATCATGCCCTGTAATAGGAATATCTGACATAAAAATATTGGATCCTACCTGACTTGATCTGTGAATGATCACAACACAATCAAAATCACAAGATGTTTTTATGGGACCTGACAAGCTGGTTTTCACATTCATCTGAAAGAGATAATGTACAAAAATAGTGAAGAAAGTTTTGAAAATTAAAAACAGAGAGGGGAGGACTTCTCTGATGGTCCCATGGTTAAGACTCCAAGCTCCCAGTGCACGGGGCCTGGGTTCAATCCCTGGAAGGGGAACTAGGGTCCCACATGTCACATGGTATGACCAAAAAAGGAAAAAAAAAGAACAGCAGCAGGAGACCTGTCTCACTCAATAGAAAAATAAACTAAAAAAGTCTAATGATTTTTAAAGAGTTGTTCTGGCATGGTAATATACAAAAGGAATCAATTAGAAATTCAAAGACCCAGTAATGATAAAGACATTTCAAACCAACAGAGGGAAGATTGGCCTTTTTAACATTCAGCAAGAATATATTGTTCATTAAAAAAATTTTGACCTATATCTCCTATCAGTCACAAAAATATACTTCATGGGAAATAAACCATTTAAATAAGACCCAAAAATACAAGCCTTAGGGAAAAATATATCCCAGAATGTTTTTATAACTTGGGGTAAAACAGCCTGAAGCAAAATTCAGAACACAAAAGCCACGTGTGAAAAAACCGAAAGATCTGACCTCATATTAACTAAATTTTCTCTACAATTAAACTTACCATAAGTGAAGGTAAAGAGCAAGTGACAGACATGGAGAAAGTATTTGAAAAACAAATTACAGACAAAAGATTATCATTTATTCATTCATAGACTAATTAGGCACGCATACTATGTGCCGGGCACGGTTCTGGATACTGTAAACATTGGCATGAAAAATGACAAAATCCCTGCTCTCCTGGTTCTGACATTCTAATGGGGTGGGGAGGGACAGGCATGAAGAAATAGACATATAGTATGTCAGATGGCAGTCATGGAAAAAAATAAAACAGGGAAGGAGAAAAGGGAGTGTGGGGAAGGCGAGGCACACATCTTCATGTGAGACTCTCCACAAATGAGTCAGAAAAGCCAAAGAACCACAACATAGGATTCACAGATTAAAGGGACTTTGCTAGTGGCCCAGTGGCTAATGCACTCCCCATGCAGGGGGCCCAGGTCAGATCCTGGGTCAGGGAACTAGAGCCCGCATGCCAAAACTAACAGAGATCAAAGATTCCGTATGCCGAAACTAAGACCCTGCACAGCTAAAATAATTTTTTAAACTTTTTAAATAAAATTTTCAAAAATTAAAAAAAAAATAAAATAATTCAGGGGCGAAGAAATGCAAATGCCCAGGACGCATGAGAAGCATGCTGTCCCCATGGAAAGGATGTGAAGGCATTATTCTCCCACCAGGCTGGCAAACATTCAGTGCTGGGATCGGGGCGGGTAGATGAGTGACCTTAGGCCTTCCTGGTGGGAGTGCAGCTTGGTATTTTAGAGGGTGATTAGGCAGAACCTATCCAAATGTGGGAAGCACATGCCCTTTGACTCCAACCCCTCTTTTGGATGTCACTCTGAAAAGAGAAAACTGCACAAAGATTTCCAATGCAGCAAGTATCTTTATTGGGTGAAGTGGGACAATCAGTTTGTGTGATTCCTAAGCATTAAAAGACCAGTGAGGCTAATCTACCACAGTAATACAGAAGCTTCAAGGGACTTCCCTAGTGGTCTAATGATTGAGTCTGCCTTCTAATATATGGGACACGGGTTCGATCCCTGGCGAGGGAACTAGGATCCCACATGACATGGGGTAACTAAGCCATCATGCCACAACTAGAGTGCCCACTGGCTGCACAGAAAACTCTCGCACCCCACAACGAAGATCCCGTGGGCCACCACTAAACCCGACGCAGCCAAGAATTAAATAAATAAGTAAAAAGGAACAAGCTCCAAGACAAAGAGAAAAAAGTGAATTGCAAATGAAGGGTCATGCAACATGATACCATTTCTATAAAAAAAGAGAAAGTTCTGTATGCTATATGAACATATATATGTATGAAACACTCTCGGAGCAAAAGTCTGGTTATAAACCAAGGAAAGGCGCTGAGCCACCAGGAGGCTGAGATGACCTGGCAGGAGCCTCAGGGGTGACACTCCCTTGGCTGTCGGCTGTCACCATGGACTGGTGGGTGCGGCAGTATGTGCTGGGGGGAGGCCCAAGGTTTGCTGGGACATGCGGGAGTCGGGCAGCTCTGCTGGGGAAGAGAATGCTGGTGTTAACGCTAGTGAGTGACCAGGCCAGAGAGGAGACCGAAGGCCCCGAGCAGGCCAAGCAGGTGGACCCTGGCCAGATGGGCAAAAGAGGCCCCCAGTGACACTGAACCTCACGGCTCAGCGCCCTGTGCTGGCTGACCCTGCCTGGGACGCCTTTAACCCGCCCTCCAGATCCTCAGGTCTCACCTCTTCCAGGGAGCCTTCCCAGAGCCTCAGGCTAAACCCAGGGTCTCACAGAGCCCAGGCTCACTTCTGCCCTCCCAACACCTGGGCCTCCCTGAAGTCAGCGTGGACCTGCAGTTTCACTGTCCTTGCTTCCTGCTCAGGCCTGGCCCCGGCGGGCCCTTCATCAGCGTGGGCTGGGTGGCCCCGTGAGCTGTCCGCCCTGTTCTTCCTTCATTTTTGCTTTCACCCTTGGATACCAGGCCTCCCTGCGGACCTAGGAGCCCTTGTTAAGACTGAATCCCCATCCCTTGCCCGCCGGCCCCCCACCCCCAGCCGAGGAGCCAGGTGGGCGGGGGAGGCCTGGCAGAGAGCAGGATGTGACGACTCCCACACAGCCCAGGCTCTTTTTCCGTGATCAGAACACACTGTGCCAGGTGGCTGCCTTTGCTGGGAGCCACCTTGCTTCTCACGGCCCCCTCTCTGCTCACATCCTGTTTCCACCCGCTGACACCCGGGGCCCCCAGCCCTGGGCCCCCACCCCCGCCGCCTGGGTTTTCACATCGCTTTTCCTGGGTCGCTCTAGGGGCACAGGGCCTCTCGTTCTCCCCTTCTGGGGGCTTGAGGGACTTTACACTTGATATTGCTCTCCTGACAGTGTACTCTGTGGTGACGCGGGGCAGGCTCAGCTGAGGGCACGCCAAGGTGGAGGGGGCAGAGCCGGTGACCTTGGGCCAGGCCCTTCAGTGACCCAAGCCCCACTTTCCTCGTGGGAACCCAAGGGGGTGACCTCATAGGGAAAAGCCAGTGACAAGGGCACCCACAGCAGGGGCCAGGGGGGTCCTGGCAACGCCAAGTCCTCTGTCCCCAGGGACAGGGGCTCGTCCACCACACCCACCCTGCACACACTTGCCACACACCATCTGTTACTTTCCTGTTGGCCCCAGACATCTATCCACACTGTAGAGAACGTGGGAGGAACAGAAGAGAAGGGAGAAGACAGTGAAACACTGCCCCTAACCCATCTTGGTTCGTTCTTGGGGTCCCTTCCTCTCTCTGTGTGGGTCTTCTGCAAGGCTCTTAGTGAGAAGGGGCAGGAAGGGAAATTCAGTGCAGAAAACAAAGCATGCAGGGGCCCAGGGTGGTGTGTGGCCCCTCTGCAGGCAGCGTGGGGGGCCCTAACCCCTCCTCCCCCCCTCCTCCCCTGCCGGTCCTGCCAGCCCCTCAGCACGCCTGCAGTTGCCCCTCCTCGGGGCAGGCCCGGGGGGCAGCCAGTCCTGAATGGGGACACAGCCCCTCACACCTGCGTAGACAAGCCCTGCCCCCAGGTGCCCGAGCGGCCCTCCTCCACCCGCCCACCCCTCCCCCTCCCCCCTCCCTGGAGGAGGAGCCCGTGACTCCGCGCAGAAGAAGTGTCGCTTCTGGGCGAAGGCGGGACTCCCCAGTCTCTCTCTCTCCTTCTCCCTGATGGCGTGTCGGGCAGTGTCACCCCACAAGGGAGTCTTCGAGGAGCCCAGCCTGTCACCATGTCAGAAGGCTGGCAGCTCCCGAGCAGCCTGGCAGTTGGCCGCAGCTGGCGAGCTCGCCATCTGCTTCCACCGGGACAAACCCACTCTGGGGGGCTCCCCTGCCCCAGCCCTGATCTCCATCCCACGGCAGGATCTATCCCACCCCTCTGCTCCCCGCCCCCCACCACTGTGGCCAGGGGTGAAGGGGCGCCACCCGCCTGACCCGAGCGGCCCGTTCAGGACGACCCAACCTTCCCCTGCGGAAGGGCGGCTGCCGCTGGACCTCACTCCGACAGGCCTCACCCCCAGCGCCTCCTCTGCCATCAGGCTGCCCTGGTCTGTGGGTGAGACGGGTGAAGGCCTCCCCGTCCCAGTCACACTGGCTGAGGGCCCACACACACAGCTGCCCACTCGCGGTGCCACTTATCATCACCGAAGCCTGTTCCTGTGTCTCCAGCACCTGCCCACACCTGCGGGAGCCAAAGACCCGTGCTTCTGCCCCCAGCACTCCAGGCCCATCCGGCGCACGTCGGCCCCTGCAGGGCCCTGAGCACCCTTCCCTCCTGGCCCTTGCAGCTCTGACACCTGAAAAGTCCTCATGTCCTCTTCATCCAGATCCCAGCCCTGGCAGCTAAGGGCTGCTGGAGAAAGCCAGCGTCAGGCCAGACTCGGGGGCCCCCAGCCCCCGCCCCTCTGCTGATCCCCGGCTTCCTTGCGGCCATGCTAGCGGAGTTTAGCGCCTCGAGCTGGGAAACCAGGGTAGGAATTTCAGGTTGGATCCCTATCCCGCAGCCCTTACCTAACAGTAAATTGTTGCTGTTGCTGCTTAGTCGCTCAGTCATGTCCGACTCTCTGCGACCCCATGGACTGAAGGCTTCCAGGCTCCTCTGCCCAAGGGATTTCCCAGGTAAGAATACTGGAGTGGGTTGCCATTTCCTTCTCCAGGGGATCTACATGTGTAAAATAAAACTCGAAAGCTAAGAGATGAATACGTAGGAGACATCTTTTTTACTTTGAGGGAGTAAAGGTTTTAAAAGTATAGATCATAGGTGAAAAAATTATGGATTCAACCACATAAAAATGAAAGCGCTCAGGACTTCCCTGATGATTCAGTGGTGAGGACTCGGCACTCCCACTGCCATGGCCCCGAATTCAAACCCTGATCAGGGAACTAAGATCCAGCAAGCTGCATGGCACAGCGAGAAAAGAGAAAGACGTCTGTTTAATAAACAACACCACAGAGCTAATAGATGAGGGGGAAGTTGGCAGAAAATACTTGCAGTGTCTAAACGACAAGAACTGGGACTCCCCCGGCAGCCAGTGGTTAAGATCACATCCAATGCAGGGGCCATGACCAGGGAATTAAGAGCCCACATGCTGGGGACGTCCCTGGTAGTCCAGTGGCTAAAACTCTGGGCTCCCAATGCATGGGGCCCAGGTTCGATCCCTGGTCGGGGAACTAGATCCCACATGCCTCAGCTAAGACTCAGTGCAACCAAATAAATAAATTAATTAAAAAAAAAAAAAAGAGCCCACATGCTGTGTAGCACAAAGATAAAAACAAATAAAACTGACAAACTGAAATTGAACATAATATTTAATTTCATGAATAAAATAAACAATTAAGGAATTCTAATGTAGCATATACAAGGAATTTTTGCAAAGCAAGGAGAAAAATGGAGGAATTATAGAGAAATGTATACAGCCATGAGTGGCAGCTCATACAAGGGAAATCTGAATGGTTAACAAGTCTGTGAAGAAATACTTAAACTCTCTAGCAATTAGAGAAATCAAAAATAAAACTATGACACATTCTTTTACAGGCTGGCAAAAAATAAATGAAAATTAAAATCAAAGTTAGATAATACCAATTGTTGGCAAGGATATAGGGAAAGTAATGTGGCAGGATTGAGTCAAAAGTATACTCTGTATTAACAAAATCTCTATGTATCTTTTCTCTCAAAAAAAAGAAAAGAACAGAAAACAAAAACCATAAAACCATCCCTATAATGGGTATAGGATAGTGTGGAACAGAGTGAAGAGGAGGAAAAAAAGCAGGAAAAGAAGGGGAATGACATTCCCATTCTTCCTCATAGGGAAACATGAAATAAACATGAAGCATGGATCTATATGCAATAATACAGAACAAAAAAATAACTGGAAATATACTCAATGTCAAACATGACTTGTACCATATAACTTATATAAAAATTAACTTGAGCAGATCACAATTCTAAATGTAAAAATCTGAAACTATAAAATGTCTAGAAGAATGCGTGGGAAAACACCTTTGCATCCTTAAGTTAGGCAAAGGTTTCTTAGAACATAAGAGTACAAAATGCAAGAGAAAACTGATAAACTGGATTACATCAACATTATAACATGTGTCTTCTTTACAAGACACCATTACAAAAAAATAAAAGGCTAGTCACAGACAAGGACAAAATATTCCCAACAAATATATCAGACAAAGGACTTGCATCTAAAATATACAAATACACAACTCAACAGTAAAATGACAAATAATCCAATTAAAAGTGAGCAAAGGTTTTGAATAGACATTCCTCCAAAGAAAATATATAAATGGCCAATAAGCACAAGAAAAGATGTCCAACATCCTTAGTCACTGAGGTGATGCACACCAGAACCACAATGAGATACCGCATCACACCCACTGGGACGGCTAGAATTAAAGAACAGTAACAAATGTTGTTCAGAATGTGAAGACATTGGAACTCTCAGAAGCTGCTAGTGGGAAAACAAAATGGTACAGCTGCTTTGGAAAACAATTTGGTGGTTTCTCAAAAAGTTAAACATAGAATTACCACATGACCCATCAATTCCACTACAAGGTATATACTCTGGAGAACTATAAACATATGTTCATACAAAAACTTGTACATGAATGTTCACAACCGCATTGTTTAGAATAGCCAAAAAGTGACGGGGGGAAATTTCAAATGTCCAGCAACTGATGAACAGATAAATAAAATGTGGTATATTCATGAAGTAGAATACTATTCAGTCATAAGAAGCAATAAAGGGACTTGCCTGGTGGTCCAGTGGCTAAGACTCCATACTCACAATACAAAGGGCCCAGGTTTGGTTCCTGGTCAGGGAACTAGATCCCCCACGCCACGACTAACACCAGGCACAGCCAAATAGACAAATGAAAATAAATAATTTTTTTAAAAAGGGAATGAAGTGCTGATTCATACGATAGCATAGCTGAAACTTGAAAACATGGTGCTAAATGAAAGAAGCCAGTCACAAATGCCACATATGGTATGACTCCATTCATATCAATGGTCCATTTGATATAGTAGAGACAGAAAGTAGATTAGTGACTGGTTGTCTGGGGTTGGGAGGAAGAGGATGGGGGAGTGCTTGCTAATGAGTCTGGGAATTTTTTTGGCGGGGTAATGAAAACATTTAGAGTTAAATAGTGGTGACAGTTTCCACAACTTTGTGAATAGCTAAAATCCACTGAATTGTACTCATTAAAAGGGTGAATTTGATGATATAATAGCTCAATTATTAAAGAGAAAAAATAAAATTCTTACATTGTAAAAACTCCTATAGTGTAACAAGAAGACAAAAAACCCAAATAAAAAATGAGCAAAAGATTTCAAAGAGCACTTTAGAGAAGACTCATGGATGCCAGTAAACACATAAAGATGCTAAATATTATTTCTCATTAGGGAAACGCAAATTAAAAGCATAATAAGAAGACTGGCCACAAGCATTAGCAAGAAGATGGAGCAACTGGAATGCTTACACACCGCTGTTGGGAGTATAAAACGTTACAACCACTTTGGACAATGGTTTGGCGGTTACCTAAGCATATTTAAACATGCAACTACCATTTGACTCAGCCATTCCTCTCCCAGGCACTTATCTAAGAAAACAAAATGAAAACAAACCTTGAAAACATATTCACACAAAGACTTGTACATAGGGACTTCCCTGGTGGTCCAGTGGTGAAGAATCTGCCTGCCAATGTAGGGGACACGGGATCCACCCTGGTTCAGGAATTGAGATCCCACAGGCCTTGGGGCAACTAGGCCAGTGTGCCTCAACTACCGAGCCCACGCACTTCCAGAGCCTGCATGCCGCAACCACTGAAGCCCATGCTCCACAACAAGAGAAGCCACCGCAACGAGAAGCCTCAACACCGCAGCTAGAGAGCAGCCCTCGCTTCCTGCAACTAGAGAAAGCCCAAGCACAGAAAAAAAGAGCCTCTGTGCTTCGTCAAAGACTCAACACCGCCAACATTTTTTTTTTAATTTTTGAAGACTTGCACATAAATGCTTATAGCAGCTCTATTTGTAACAGCCAAAAACTGGGAGCAATCCAAATGTTCCTCAGCAGGTGAACGAACTGACAAACTGTGATCCATCCATTCAATGAACTAATTCTCTGTAACATAAAGAAATGAACCATTAATAAATGCAACACAGACAAATTTCAGAATCATTATGGTGAATAAAAGGAAAAAGCAGTGCTTACTGTATGATTTCATTTATGAAAAATCCTAGACAACGTAGTCTACTTTATGGACACAGCAGGTCAGTGGCTGCCTGGGGATGGGGGAAATAACAAGAGGCACAAGGAAACTTTTGTGGGTGATGAAATATTCATTATCTTAATTGTGACAATGATGTCACCGGTGTATACACACATCAAATTGATCAGATTGTTCATTTGGAACACATGCAGTTCACTGTACTTTGATTACATTTCAGTAAAGTGCCAGCAGGAGGAAATACGTAAAGAAACAAAAACAGGCCAGGTAAAGATGTCAGACTGAAACACACGTTTACTTTTTTTTTTAAGGATCTCACGTCTATATGATTTTTTATACACAGATTTTTAAAAACGACTCTTCGGCTGTGTCAGGCCTGAGCCGCAGCAAGCAGGGTCTTCCTTGCATCATGGGGGTCTTCCGTCGTGGTGCATGGGCTCAGCAGTTGCAGCACACAGGCTTGGCTGCCCCACAGCATGTGGGATCCTAGCTCCCTGATCAGGAATCGAACCCACATCCCCTGCAGTGGAAGTGTAGAGTCTTAACCCAAGGAAGTCCCTGGAATTTTTTTTTTTTAACATTTTCAATCCACCATTGGTTGGATCCATGGTTGCCAAACCCTGACGATGTGGAGGACCAAGTGTAATGCCTAAATGAAAAATCAGGGTGTGGTAATATAAGCCCATTATTCAGAGACCTGGAGGAAAATACAACATAATCTGCTGTGAGAGATGAGCCTGGCTGTTCCTAGATAGGGGAAATGGTAGGAGAGAGGTTTTTGCAACAAACTTGGTAAGAACTATTTTTGACTCTTTATATATGCAAACAACCTACGTGTCTATTGATGGATTGATGGATAAAGAAGATGTGGTATATTTATACAATGGATTATGATTTTTCAGCCATTATTGATATCATTCACACATAAAGAACAATGAAATCCTGCCATTTGCATTAACATGAATGGACTTTGAAGGTATTATGCTAGGTGAAACGTCAGGTGGAGAAACAAATACTGTATGATTTCACTCATACATAGAAACTAAAAAAAAAAAAGCAATAACAATCTGGTACAGAGAACAGCTCACTGTTGATCAGAGGAGAAGGCCTGGGAGGTGGTGACATGCATAAACGGGTCAACTGGATGGTGAGAGATCATTCTGCAGTATATACAGATGGTGAACTACAATACCGTACACCTGAAACGTATACAGTAAGAGTTTTAAAAGCAAAAAGGAGAAGTATTTGACTTTCTAAACTATATGCATGAAAGCTTTATCTAGATAAAACTACAAAAAATTATGTACAGATACAAGTAAGGAAAAGACAATGAATCTTTGACTTGTAAGGATTCTAGATAATTTTTCTTCATACTTTCATGTATAAAATAAATTCATCACCTTTTTAGTCACATAGTTATTACTTTGGAAAATAAAAGAGTATGAAGGCAAAATCCAAAGAGTGTCAAGAATATTCTGTGGGGGGGGAGGGGATAATTGGGAGGGTGGAATTGCCATATGCACACTGCTGTACATAAACCAGATAACTGATAAGAGCCTACTGTTTAGCAAGGGAACTCTATTCAATACTTTGCAATGACATCTATAGGAAAACCTAAAAAAAAGAGTGGATATATGTACGTATATATGTATATATATGACTGAATCAGCTTGCTGTAAAGTGGAAACTAACACAATATTGTAAATCAACTGTACTCCAATAAAAACTTTTTAAAAAGAACAGGCCACACAGAATGGGCACACCCTTGGTCCTTGGTGCTGAGCTGTTTAATTCTGTCCACTCCAGTGCAGTGGTTATGTACAGATATGAGAACTGGACCATAAAGAAGGCTGAGCACCAAAGAATTGATGCTTTCAAATTGCGGTGCTGGAGAAGACTCTTGAGAGTTCCTTGGACTTCAAGGAGCTCAAATGAGTCAATCCTAAAGGAAATCAGTCCTGAATATTCATTAGAAGGACTGATGCTGAAGCTGAAGCTCCAATACTTTGGCTACTTGATGCCACCTGACCCGACTCACTGAAAAAGACCCTGATGCTGGGTAAAAACGAGGGCAAGGGGAGAAGGAGGTGACAGAGGATGAGATGGTTGGATGGCATCACTGACTCAACGGACATGAGTTGGAGCAGACTCTGGAAGATGGTGAAGAGCAGGGAAGGCTGGCGTGCTGCAGTCACTGGGTTGGAAAGAGTTGGACACGACTTAGCAACTGAACAGCAACCAGTGGCGCCTGCCCAGCCGCTTCACGGGTCTTCTGAAAGTCACAGCACACACGGGCCTTCAGTAAAGTGAAAGCAAAGTTGCTCAGTCGTGTCCAACTCTTTGCGACCCCTTGGACTTTTAGCCCACCAGGCTCCTCCATCCATGGGATTTTTCCAGGCAAGAGTACAGGAATGGGTTGCCATTTCATTCTCCAGTAATACCTTCCTAATTATTTCCACATCCTGCCTCTTCCTAGGCGCAGAAATACAGCAATCGGACAAGAATTACAAGAAATGAAGGAATGATAGCCAGAAGATGGGACATCCAGCAGTTGGGCCCTCCATCAGCCTGCCCACCGCCTGGGGGAGCCGACCCTCCTCCTAGACTGGGAAGAGGATTGCCCGCTCAAAGCAGAAAGGCTGGAGGGAGCGGGCAGCAAAGCCTGCCCACCTCCCCGACCCCCCCCCCCCACCCCGCCGGCTCTCCCAGGCACTCTCCTCGCCCCAGAACTGGGGGCCTGAGAAGCCCTCCTTCCCCTCCAGCCTCCTCTTCTCACCAACCCACTCTGCACACCCACAGAGGCTACACCGTCTGACCCACTTCCTTTCTCCTTGATTCATAGGTCTTGATGCCAGTGAAGGGTTTGAGGGAGGGGTGGGGATGCCCAAGGAGACCGCAGTGAACCTTCGCTTCCAGCAGCCACGGGTGGCCTGGAAACGAGCTCCAGCAGCGGTGCAGCCCTGCCCCCTGCTGCCGCCATAGTGAAGTGCACCCTAAGGGGCCATTGCTTTTGCATGGGTTCTGTTTGTTCAGGATCTTCTTTTCTTGATGTGGACCATTTTAGAAGACTTATTGAATTTGTTACAATGTTGCTTGTTTTCTGTTTTGTGTGGCCAAGAGGCATGTGGGACCTTAGTTTCCCAACCAGGAATCAAACCCACACCCCCTGCATTGGAAGGCAAAGTCTTAAGCATTGTACCGCCAGGGAAGTCCCGAGAGGGCAGTTGCTTTTGAAAAGTCATTCTGAAGTTGAGTTCTCTGCAATCTTCCCTTGTTTTGGGTTGAACTGCGGCCCCTCAAGGTTCCAATGTTGAAGTCCTAACCCCCAACACCAGGGAAGGTGATCTCATGTGGAAATAGTGCCATTGAGATGTCCTTAGTTAGGTTAAGATGAGATTATACTGGAATAGAATGGGCCTGTCACCAATACGACCGGTGTCCTTACAAAAAGGGGAAGGAACCTGGACCGAGACACACGCACAGGGAGGCCACGTGAGCATGAAGGCCAAGGGTGGCTGGGGCGGGAGGCCAGAGAGGGCCACTGACCCCCAGTACCTGGGAGAGGCCCACCCTCCTGACACCTTGCTCCCAGACTTCCAGCCTCTTGAACTGGGAGACCATGCATTTTTGTTGTTTAAGCCACCAGTTCATGATACTTTGTTTTTCCTTGGGGGGCAGGTGGGGTAGGATCTTCTTTTTTAGGGTTATTTATTTACTTTTGGCTGCGGTGGGTCTTCTTGCTGTACACGGGCCTTCTCCAGTTGTGCTGAGTGAGGACTACTCTCTAGCTGGGTGCTCAGGCTTCACTGTGGTGGTTCTCCTGCTGCGGAACAGTCTCTGGGCCCTCGGGCTTCAACAGTTGTGGCACAGGGGCTTAACTGCCCCGCGGCGTGTGGGATCTTCCTGGTACAGGGATCGAACCGGTGTCCCTTGCATTGTAAGGCAGATTCTTAACCACTGGACCCAGGGAAGCCCTGATACTTTGCTTGTTTGCTTTGTTTTTTGGCCACGCCGCGAGGCATGCAGGATCTTAGTGCCCTGGATCCTGTGAGGATAAACAAGGATGGCTCTAATTCTCCTACGTGGCAAAAGGATCTCAGTTCCCCAGCCCGGGATCAAGCCGGGCTCCCCTGAAGTGGAAGCACGGAGCTCTAACCACTGGACTGCCGGGGGATTTCCCTGGTACTTTGTTCTAGCAGCCTTAGCAAACTGGAATATCTCACCATTACTGCCTTTTTAACCAAGTCCTGAGTCTTGGAGGTGATGCACTCACAGTTGTACCTCTATTTGAGCTATAAACCGGCAAAGCCTGCCAAATGCCCCCACGTCCGCTTACTCCTTCTTCCTCAGCAAAATGATGTCTGAATTTTTACTGGGCACACGGCTGCTCAAAGAATAGCCTACTTGTCAGCAGCGGGGTGTGGTCTTTGGCCTAAGTTCTGGTCCCTGGCCTATAAGTAGAAATGGCATGCCATCCTGGAAAGTGTCCTCAGGAAAAAGATGGTCTCTTTTCCCCCTGCTGCTTCCTGCTAGCAGAGCGCAGACATGATGTCTGGAGGAGGATCGGGCCTATGGGCGCTGAGTGGACACTGCCCCCGCTCTCATGACGCTCCTCTGCTAGGGCACAGAGACTAGTGCAATTCTGGACTCCATCTTTTAGGATGAGCATTGACAAACTGTAATACATTCAGAAGTAAACATAACACTCAGGTTTCACCCTCCAGATTCTGATGTAACTGACTTCAACCCCATGTGAGGCAGGAGCCTGGGTCTGGGAGGACCCACGGGACTCACAGGGAGCCACCGTGTCTGGATCAGTGACATTCAGAAAAGAATATCAATGTTAGTCCTGTCCCTCAAAGCTGAACATGATCCTAACTCATGTGCTCAGCAGAGTTTTAAGATACGATAAAATGCATTAACCATAAAAACACCCAAACACTACTGTTTCCAAACAACCATGCTACCTTTTTAGGTGTGGTTAGATTTTTTAAAAATTAGGCTTCCCTGGTGGCTCAGATGATAAAGAATCTGTCTGCAATGAAGGAGATCCAGGATCAATCCCTGGGTCGGGAAGATCCCCTGAAGAAGGGAACAGCAACCCACTCCAGTATTCCTGCCTGGAGAATTCCGTGGACAGAGGAGCCTGGGGGGCTACAGTCCATGGGGCCACAAAGACTTGAACACGACTGAGCGGCTAACACTTTTCACTTTCAGGCTCTTTAAAAATAGATGATAACGTTATATTATTTGTAAGTTATCTGTCTGAAAAAGTTTTTAAGTTCATCTGTGGACCAGAATCAACTAGAATGAGGTCATTAAAGCAACTGTGAGTGTGTGTAGCCTGGGAGTTCCTTTGAAATGACACCATCAAGTACTACTGAGTTTTATAAAAATAAGCATATTTTACATCAAAATCACTTCCATCCAGAACTTATAGTTTAAGTTTTAAAATTTATTTATGGCCACACTGGGTTTTCTTTGCTGCACACAGGCTTCTCAATGCAGTGGCTTCTCTTGTCGTGGACCACGGGCTCTAAGTGTGAGGGCTTCAGTAGTTGTGGCCCACAGACTCAGTTGCTCCAGGCATGTGGGATCTTCCCTAACCAGGGATCAAACCTGTGTCCCCCCCACTGGCCAGTCGATTCTCAACCACTGGACCACCAGGAAGTCCCTATAGTTTAATTTTTAAGATACTTCTCAAGGTTATCTGTTAGAAATCAGAGTTCTCAGATTTTCTGAAGGATGTTTTCATTTTGAAAAGAATTTCCAAATTCCTGTCCTACTATGCTGGGTTCAGAGACTAGTTTCTTTGTAAGTAAACATTTTTAGAAAATGCTACCTCACAAGGTCCCCAAGAAAACCATCCCAACTTTTTATATTAACCCATGTGTCACGCTAGTGGTGTACATCCTGAAATTTTCAGGATAGAAATTATATTTATTGCTTCTAATACTCATAGAAAGAGCACCATCAAACAACTGCTAACTGGATAATGGAGCTAGGCAGTAGGGCAAGACTAAAACCACATAAAATTGAACACAGGGGGATGAAAAGAAAGCCCACAGTCCAGGTTCCCAGGTAAGTTAGCCCCGGGAAGGAATCGAACATGACGTCTATGAGAAACTAGCCCAGCTTGAAGCCATTTGCTAGAGATGTCTCTGCAGAGGTCAAAGCTAGGTCCACACCCTGGCTCTGCACTTCCTGTGTGACTTTGCCATTATTTCCTGCTCATACAACAGGGATCGCTGCATTCTCCCAGAGCTGTCGTGGGTCGGATTATACGAGACCTTGCTCAAAAGCATGAAGCACAGTGCCGGGCACAGCAGATGCTCGGTGACCAAGCTATCCCATGCACAACAGAAGTCAACAGTGTGAGGAAGACAGGTGACAAATGAATGACATCTCAGCTTATGTTAGTAGGATGCAGATCAAGGGAGCTGCGCCTATGCTGTACCCTTTAGGTTGCATGACCGCCTTCACCACCTGCAGTTCTGGGCTAAGTAGCCCGGGGCAGGGGCCAGGTATGGGAGTTCCCCAACAGTCTGAAAACTGCATCTCACTCAGGGTTTCCCAGGTGGCACAGAGGTGAAGAATCTTCCTGCCAGTGCAGAAGACACAAGAGACATGGGTTCAGTCCCTGAGTCGGGAAGGTCCCCTGGAGGAGGAAATGGCAACCCTCTCCAGTATTCTTGCCTGGAAAATTTTCAAGGACAGAGGAGCCTGGGGTCACAAAAAGTTGGACATGACTGAGCACGGGACAGGCAGGCACTAAATTATCTTAGGCACCCATGAAGCTACATTACAAACGGCAGGCTGCTAACTTAGCCACTTAGCTGCTTTTGACAAAGGACACAAACGCAACATATACTTAATATTAATTTGGGGGGTGGGTTGCTAGATTCATTTAGGGAACAACCGAGGAAATTTTAATATGAGCTATTAGACGTTATGTACAACAGTTTATCTGTATGCTATTTGCAGTGTAGCTTACACAGAGTATCTTTATTATTTAAAAAAAAAAAAAAAAAAGCACGCTCAGGCACTTCCCAGGCGGCCCAGTAGTTAGGACGCCATGCTTCCCCTGCAGGAGGCACAGGTCCAACCCCTGCTCAGGAAACTAAAATCCAGCAGGCTGCACAGCAAGGCCAAAAGAAAAATAAAACCCATGCCCAAGCATTTAATGACGTGTGTTTGCAACGTGCTTTCAGATGCTCAAGGAAAAGCATATTAGTCTAATTGGGCCAGTGTAATGAAACACCACAGAGAAGAGTGACTTAAATAGATTTCTCACAACTCTGGAGGCTCAACATGCAAGGCTGAGATGCTGGTCTGTTCTGGCCCTGGCGAGAGCTCTCTGGCTTTTCACGTTCCTCATGTGGTGGAGGGAAAGACCAACTTTGGCAGCAATTAGTGTGAAGGGCACTAATCCCATCATGGGGACCCACCCTCATGACCTCATCTAAACTAACCACTTCCCAAAGACTCATCTCCATCACTTGGGGGTTAGGGGCCCAGCATGCATACCCACTTTAGGACACAGTCCAGTCACAGCAAAGTGTATACAGGGAAGATAAAGCACACACTGCAACAGGTTAACCACCAGCAAAGGCGGGGAAGGGTACACCAGGTTTTATTATTAGTACTCTTTCAACTTTTCTGTATGTATATTCAAAATAAAAGTTGAATTTTTTAAAACATTTTTTTGATGCGGACCATTTTTAAGGTCTCTATTGAATTGTTACAGAAGTGCTTCTGCCTCCATTTCATGTTTTTTGGTTACAAGGCATGGGGGATCTTAGCTCCCCACCAGGCATCAAGTCCACACACCCTGCATTGGAAGGCAGAGTCTTGACCACTGAAAGAGCTGGAGGATTTTTAAAGTTGCTGTTGATATAAAGCCTGGGAAATGCTGTCACATGAGCACCACCTTCAAAAAAATGAAGGTTCTTCCACGGGAGTTTTCCAGTGTTGCTTCCAGCTCAGGGCTTGACCCTTCAGTAGACAGTATGAGGCCCACTTGGTGTCAATGTAAAGAACTTCCTGAAAGCTGGAGCTGTCTGGCAGCACAAATGCCGCTCTCAGTTAAGAGCCCAACTGCTTCTCTGTGCAACTGTTCACGTGTAGCCTGGACAGCGGCCAGGGTGCCAAGCAGGGGCCTCCACGGCAGGGCGAAGGCCAGCACCCAGCTCTCCAGTGAGGGGTTACACAGACCCACGTGTACCCGCAGCCCATGACCTCTAACAGGAGGTCTGCTAGCTGAGAGGACTTTCCAGCAATGTGGAGGAGCGGCCAGAGTCTTGCGTGTGCATTTGTGTTCACCTCGTGTCTCCCACAGGCACCATCATGCATACACTCAAAACTCACCATGTGCTCAATGTCTTCAATGGATCCATCATCCGGCACCAACCTGCATCCCAGGACCGCCTGTGTGACCTCACTTTCCACCATGCCCTGGGTTTTGGGGCTCACTTCCCCCTCTCCAACTCCAGGGCTCCAGACCCAGGCCAGAGGCCCTGCCACTCCTAACGCTGTTCCCGCCAAGTCCATCCTTTTAAAGCAAAGGGTGTGGGTTACCAGTGGATCCAGACAAGGAAGTGGAAACGGGTGGTTTGTTTTCAATTGCCAATCTGGTCACCTGGAAAGGCCTTATAATCCATAGACAAGGTGGTGGGTGGTGTGGCAGTTACCGCCAGGGAAGATCAAACCTTGCTGCTTTCATGTGCCAGCTCTGCAGGCAGGAATACGCTTTTTGACCAGGAAGAAATAATAAGCCCAGTATGCAAGACTTCCTTGACAACGTATGTCCAAAGACACATCCCTTCATACCAATCTTTATGTATTTATTCACTCATTTGGTAAAAACATCACAGTCAGGAGTGAAATCATTACAATGACGTAAGTAACTGTACAGACCAAGACCAAGTGAAGAGTCAAATTGCCAAAAAGCACGTGAGCAACACACAGCTCCTTTACTCAAGTGTACTCACGGCACTCGCCCATACCACCCCTGTCCCAACAGTCGCAGGCGCTAAGTTCCAATGCAACCCAGGGACTCGTCCCTGGGGATGAGGAGGGAGACACAACCGATGAAGAGAAGCTGGGGCTGTCTGAGGCACCCATCTGGTCTGCCAACGACGCGGAGATTGCAAGAAGTCAAAGAGTGGAGCAGGCATTTCCTTGGCACAAACTTAGGCCACAAAAAGTTTAAGGGGCTTAATCTCAGCTTTCGCCCCCCTTTGAGCAACAGAAAAGGGTAGCGAGTGGAGGTGGGGGATCTGGTCATTCATACTCTAACAAGGGGAAGGAGGAGGGTCTGGAGCCCTTCCGCTGCTCCTGGTCAGAGCAGCGTGACAGTTAGCCAGGCCAGGCCGATCCCATCTGATTGTGATTTTATCTCAACAGCATGGCTTGCCTTAATTTTAGCTCGGAAGAGGACAAAAAGCTTCTCACAGGGTCACATGAATCACATCCCCCTTGATGAGCATTTGGGACCGACTGCATCTGTCTGCTCTCACAGCTTGTCTGCAGCTCTGAGAGCTTCCAGGGAGGCGCCCAACCCCCACCCCTCTGCCTTCAGCCTTCCAAGATGGCCAAGTTGCCGGCATAAAGTCAAACCCAAAGTGTGAAAAATAATGCCCGAATCAAAACAGTGCTGTCTATACAGCCCAGACTATGGGAAAAAAAATCCTATTCCATTCCCTAATTCCACCCCCGCTTTTTAACACAGAAGTTAAAAAAAAAAAACACAAAGCTAAACTGGATGTTTTGAGCATCTCCACTGATCCTATCAAAAACACTGATGATAGAGTTACTGTCTGACAGTGTTTAGTTTCCCAGCGTTCTTGGTAAATGGGCTACACTACACGGGGAGGCGGTGACCCAGATGAACACAGCACATGAATACCGAAGAACTGGCTGACTCAAGGGAAACTGCTTTGCGTGGGGAACGGCAATGGGAGGCAGAGATTAACATCTCTTAGTACAAACTTTATGTCCCTAGAGACAGCGGAAGGTGAGGACAAGGCACTTACGCTGCCAAGCAATAGTTCACACCCCTTCAACACCAGGACTGTGACCTAGAGTGCCTCCCGCCATGACCTGTCACTGAAAACTCAACCGTCCAAGTGGTCCAGTTGGACCTTCAGAACCGAAGGAAACCAACCCAAAGTGCCGCAGAACCGAGGCTGAGAACGGAATGTGGGCAGAGAAAGTAAAGGATGTCGTCCCATCCGGCCTGAGGCGAGGCTGGTTCCAGAGGAGCTCCAGGAACACCAGTTTCAAAATGCTTGGCCCTAGAACATGACAAGGCCCTTCAGATGCCGCCGCCTCCTGTTCCGATACAGAGCAGCAGGGCTCTGAGAGCGGACACCAGTACTGAATCAGCCTGCGTGGTGGCTACAGCAGAGCCCTGCGAACCCACCCTGTTCCGCAGTGGAGGGAGTGATGACGCCGAGACAGGGCTGGAACCCGCCTGGCCCCACTTCCCCCAGGGCCTGTCAGGCGTACTCGATGCGGGCAGGCCCACAGCTGCCCTCGCTCTTGCGCTCAGAAGATGGGGTGGCGGCTTTGGCCTCACTCCCCACTTCCAAAGGCTTAGATGAGATATAGTCCTTCACTTTGATCTCCATGTTCTTGGCTTTCAGAGTGGCCATGTGCAGCTTCTCCAGGAAATCTGGCATTCCTGTTGGGAGAGAGGGCAATCTGGGCGGGCAGACACACAAACCAGTAGGCTCACTATGTTTTCACTGTTTTAGTCACTCAGTCGTGTCCGACTCTTTGTGACCCCACAGACTGTAAATCTGTCCATGGGATTTCCAGGCAAGAACACTGGAGTGAGTTACTGTTTCCCCACTTCCTTCTCCAGGGGGATCTTCCAGACCCAGGGATCAAACCTGCATCGGCAGGTGGATTCTCTACTGCTGAGCCACCAGGCTCAAAATTAGCAGGGCCTGTTTCTCTCCAGACAGGAAGTCAATGCTTCCTTATAGAGACCACAGCCTCGCTGACAAACAACAAACTTACAGGCAGTGAAAGCCATCTGGGACCTCCGGGACCCTTTGAAAAGGGGCATTGATCAAGCCACCTGAGTCCCCACAGGCGCTCTTTTATGTGATTCAAATATCACTTATCAGTGGCACGGCCAATTTTGCTGAAAAATGTCAAACAGAAACACCTAATCTCCTCTCCATTCCCCCCTGAAGGGTAAGACACCGCTTACACAGAACAAGAGAGAAAATCTCATGAAGCTGTTTCTAAGGGAAGAGACCGGCCAGGAAAAATGCAGTCAATCACAGCAGTGATGTGCTGTTGCCTTTGTTAAGAAGGGTGGTGGCCCCTTTCTCCAGTGGACTGTCCTATAACCACATGTTTTAAGGCTTCCGACACGATCTAAGAAGAAAATTTGTAAATGCATTAATGTACACAGTGTGTATTAGGCAAACGTTCTTCGATTCACCTCTGGGCACAGGCTTCTTTTTGGGACTCCAGAATGCTCATCCCTCCAAACTGCAGCTAGAGGCTTCACTACCTTCAAGACAGTATTCAACAAAGAACTCGGAAGGCCTCCCGTGAAACAAGTCTTAGCCTCCTTGAAGCCACTGAGAAGCTAGAGAAAAACAAAACGTTCAGCCCAAGTACCCGGGCCCGTGCACAAGCACCCACTCACCACTGGAAACCATCCAACTAACGCAGTAGCGCGGAAACACGGTCTGGGGGTTGTCACTGTATGTCAGCAAGTAGTCAAAGCCGTTCTAGAAAAGAAAAACAGCAAAGATGAAGGTACCCAAATCACCCCTCACAGCCTCCATCCCCAGTGCCACAGAATAACCAAGATGGGACTCTGGGGCAGAGAGCTGCATTTTTTTTCACCCTGAGCAGAGAAGAGTTAACACCGAAGACCTGAGAGGTTACTATCTCGTGAGGCTGGCCCAGTGGTGTCTGGTAGGTTGGTGCCGGCCTGACCCCGGTCAACAGTTAAGTACTCCAGGGCTACCTGTGCCCCCTCTGTGCAAACAACGTGCTTCCTGCTGAGCCCCTGCTCTCCCCCTGGGGTCTGGGACTGTAGGACGTGCTAGGCAGAGGGTGCCCGTGTGACCAGCCCCTAGTACAGACTCTGGGTGCCGAGTCTCCACTGGGCTTCTCCAGGCAGAATCATCACACGTGCTGCTGCTTTTCTGTGGTGGGAGAGGATGTGTTCCGAGAGAACCCACAGGGATTCCTCCAGACCCCGCCTGCATCTCCCCCATCACTGTGATAAATCTTAGCTGTGAGTACACTGTCAGCTGGGTCCTATGCATCTTTCTAGTCAATCTTAGAATGTGGGGGTGGACCTCAACACATACCCCACCATGTTTAAATATCTTAATCTTTATTGAAACGATGTTAACTCTTACTACTATCACTGTTAACACTAGCATCAAACATTTACACGGCGCTTACAACTATGTGTTAGGAACTGCTTCAGCTCCTCACAACAATCCTATAATGTAGACACTGCTAATCCCCATTTTATAGATGAGGAAACTGAGCACAAAAGGTGAAGGGACTTTGCTCAAGCTCACCCACATATTCAACCAGAGCCAAGATGAACCCAGAATCCTGACCACAGGGCCAGGGACCCACTCTCGCTGACTCAGCCCTCTCACTGGTACAATGAAGACAAAGATTAAAGACATTTACAGGGGTCCCGATCCCCGGAGAGGTCTGAAGCAAATATGCTCCACCCGCAGGGTAAGAGAGAACCACTTTAAAAACTCCTTATTGAATTTGTTATTGTTTCCGTTTTATGTTCTGGGTTTTTGGCTACAGGATCTTAGCTCTCCAATCAGGGGTCAAACTCAAACCCCCTACACTGGAAGGCAAAATCTTAACCAATGGACTGCCACCGAGGCCCCGACCCTGCACTTTAAAAAGCAGACTGGCCAGAACTGTAGACAGCAGCACTGTGACTCTCAGGCCTTTATACTGAAGCTCACCTTCTTTATTCCCTGGGTGAAACGCTTAGTCCTTTATTCATCTACTCAGCAGCTCTCTGAATGTCTGCTATGTGTCTGGGCACTGTGCGAGGCACTAAACGGGAGATAAGAACATGCTAGTCCTTGCCCACAGGAGTTTCCAATTAATAGGACAAATAGGTGCTGTAACAGAGACACAGACCGAATGCCACAGAAGTAAAGAGTAAGGAGAGGTGAGGCATGCACAGTGGGAATGAGTGACACCACAAAGGCTGGCCAGGAGACAACACGAGCTAATATATATAAAAAAACTTGAAATGACCCTTCCCATAAAACACTTGGACTGAGAAGTCCAAAGTCCTGAGTTCTCATCCACTACTGCCTATACTGAAAAAAGTCCAAACTGAAAACAGTTGCCATCAGGAAGAAGGAATTAAATGGGTAGAAAGGACAGGGATGTAAGCTAAATTACTCTTAAGAGTGAACAGGCCTAGAAATATGAGAACTTCTAGATGCCAAAGTGTGGTATTAAGGCTCTTAGAAGAAATGCTCATTTTCAGATTCACACCTAAACTATAGAAGGTGAACCTGAAACATAGCACCAGAAGACAGCAGAGTTTCTGAGGTCAAGTCAAAACGACTCTGGTCAATAAGAGGATCCTAGATAAAAGAGACTGTAAAACAAACCAGGTATGCTTAAATCTTTGAGTCTCTAACAGTACCTCTTTTCCTTGTGGCCGTACTGCACAGCATGCAGGACTGAACCCAGGCCCCCTGTATAGGAAGTATGAGTCTTAGCCACTGGACCGCCAGGTAAGTCCCATCATTTCTTTAAAAACTAAAAACTTTAACCTCTGGAGGGCTGCTTGTTGAAAGAACCAATTCAATATTTTAAAAGCTAGTAAATGAAGGAAATAAATCAGCATCTTTCTTATTTCCCTTTCCTCTGTGAACTATAGGAAATCAAATAGTCAATGTATAAACTTTCAAGTACTGGCTCCCCTGGTGGCTCAGCTGGTCAAGAATCCGCCTGCAATGCAGAAAACCTGCATTTGATCTCTGGGTTGGGAAGATCCCCTGGAAAAGCAAACGGCTATCCATTCCAGTATTCTGGCCTGGAGAATTCCATGGACTGTATAGTCCATGGGGTTGCAAAGAGCTGGACATGACTGAGCGACTTTCAAGTATGTCATCTAATAAATAGAAATAAGCGAAGAAAGAATGAAGAGTTCATACAAATAGTATTTTGTAACTTCTAATAGTTGAGCTGAGTAATATTCATCAATCACCTCCGAATTCACAAAGAAAGGGATCAGAGCCTTGTCATGGTGAAGGGGCTTGCTAACTCAATGAAGCTATGAGCCATGCCATGCAGGGCCACGCAAGACCGTTGGTTCACAGTGGAGAGTTCTGACAAAATGTGATCCACTGGAGGAGGAAATGGCAGGACACTCCAGTATACTTCCTGTGAGAACCCCATGAACTGTATAAAAAGGCAAAACCAGACATTATATACCTTTTAATAAAGCAGTCTTGCTCCAAGCAAATAACCTGAATCTGTTCAAACCTCTAGCTCTAAGTACCCACACACAGGGAACACAGGGGACAGAAAAACATCAGATGACACTATGGGAACATAACCAGCAAAATCCAGGACAAAGAAATGCTTCTCCAATAAATACAATTCCAAGGGGGGAAAACGGAGGGAGAACTCAAGATATAGATGCAAAGCTATGGTGTGAACACATTGCAATATCTGGATCTTATCTGAAATCCTGATTCAAATAAATACAAAAAAATTCATGGATGATCAGAAAAGCTTGAACACTATAGATGTTAGATATTAGGGAATACGATATTATGTTTTCAAAAAATCTTTCTTTTTGAGATAAAAACTAAAATATGTATAGAGGAATTCTTCAGTTCTTCACTAGAATCTGCTTCAAAAAAAATCAGGGTTGTGGGAAAGTGACCAGAAAGAGTACAGATAAAACAAGTCTGGCCAAGTGTGTGGTCACTGCCGGAGTCGAGGGAGGATACAGAGTCCATGCATTATGTTATTCTACTTCTCTATCTTTTGTCTACACCTCAAATTTTCCTTAATAAAAAGTGAAAATGGGGAGTTCCATGATGGCCTGGGCGTGAGCACTCCAGGCTTTCACTGTCATCGCCTGGGTTCAATCCCGGTCAGGGAACTGAGGTCTTGTAACCTGGCAGCACAGCCACAAAAAAAACACCACACCTTGGCTCAGGATCTTCGTTCCATCTGGCAAATCCAAACTCAGCTCCTGGTTTTCAAGTACCTTCTATACACGGTCAAGGTAATCACCACTCCTCCCTAAACTCTGCCTTCCTCTCTAAGCACTGAGTCTCTCAACATCCAAGGTTCCCTCCTTCCTTCGTCTGCGGCTGAATCATGTCTTCTACCTCCAGGGTCCTTCCTGTTTTCCTCTACCTAGAGGCTGCTTTTTTACAAGAACCAACTCAAGTCTTACCTTTCTCCTAAGAGCTTGCCACAATATGCTATAATACTTACACAGACAATGCATACTGTTCCCCCGCCTCAGCTGAAAGAAGCTATTTACTGACAACAGACTCCGCTGGTGGCCCGACTCTGCCTTAGCTATTTCACGGTCAGGGTTTCCAAAGGCGGTAATGCTGGCACTCCAGTCACTTTTCCCCCCCAAACAGGAAATACACGGACAAAGTTCAAATTTCAGAAGCAACATCAAAGAAAAGCATGAGGCATACTTCTAACTCCCACAGTCCCCAGCCTGCCCAGGCAATAGCAACATTCTTGCTTCTAATGCAAGGACTTTGAAACATGTTTAACTATACTTACTTACAACACACTGGAAACAATACTTTCTACACTGCCAACCAAGTTCTTTCTTTCTCAGCCTCTCTCACACATATACTTGTACATATGTAATCAAACAAAAGTTTCATAAAATATGCTTAGATTGTTTCTATTTATTCCTTTTCAAGCAGTAATTAAGTCTGTCTCCCACTAGTGGGTAGCAATGCATGGTTTGAAAAACACTGCTCTATGGGACTTTACTAGCAGTCCACTGGTTAAGACTCTGAGCTTCCAATGCAGGGGTTCGATCCCTGGTGGTAAAGATCCCATGCGCAAAAAAAAAAAAAAAAAATATTGCTCTAAAACGGTACAAACATCAACATACACCTCCCCGTAAAACACCACACTGACAGAGGCAAACCAAGGTTTCTGTCACGCTTAAGAGTCCTATTATACGGTGGTGGAAGTAAAACAACTTGCTGAAAACAAAAGCACGGCTAAGAGAACATACAGCTCTAAAACAGAAGCGATGGGGAAAAACAAAGTGATTTCAAAGTTAACAGGACTAAAAACAGGAACCACAATCAGTATGTATGCTCAACAGAGATTTGGCTAAAACATCAAAAATAAAACACCACACTAAGTTGAAGAAAATATTCTTTGCAAAGGAAGGTCATAAAATGCTCAAGAAAGCAGACAGCATTGATAAGGAAACAGGAGTCCAGAAATGTGTTAAGTGTTCTGCCCACGGTGGGAATTCTGATGGAAACGTAGCTCGCTCTGGCTGAACGCCACCAAGAAGCCTGTATGAGTCAGGGCCATCGTCTTCTCATAACTGCCCCTCAGGTAACAGGAGCCAAGGGGTCATCACTACTCTGTCTCAAGGGTCTTCCAGGTACACCACTCTATAGGAGGGGTGCTCAAGTGTGGTTCCCAGGCCAGTAGCACCAGCCTCACCTGGGAGCTTAAGACATGCAAATCCTCAGGCCACAGCTCCCGTGGATCCGACGCAAGCCAAGCTGGAGAACCAGCATGCCCTCCCCAGGTCAGACAAAAGGCGTTCCTTGAGAAAATTCATAAACCGCTAACCCATCACATCTCGGATGATGTACAACTCACCTCATCAAATGACTTGTGTGGACGGATAACCATTTGGGACTCGTATGATCGGACCCTGACGAATTCCGGAGACTCTGGCACACTCGGGTGCTCCACAGCACTGGCAGGGAGAGAAGCAAGAGAAACTGAGAACTGTCTACACACAGGCCCACCGGAGCTGAAGTTACGAAGTAAAGGCAGCCTCTTAACTTTTAAATGACTCCATCAGAAAAGTCATGAAATAAATATACACTACCTTCTACAGAGTGAGTTACCTCGGTGTTTCCTGCCTCAGTAGGCTTTGTGTTAAGAAGACAGTGTCTCTTTCAATTATCAGCATTAAGGAACTGAAGAATTAGTTTGATGAAAGGTTTGCAACCCTTCAACCCTCTGAGACAGTCACCAGTCCCAGCCCTCTCACATTCTTGCTGGGATGCACGGCACCCTGGCTTCACTCACAAGACAAGCAGACTCCCAGCAGACACATGTGAATGAAGGCCAAGCTGAAGGGACTCGATAGGAACCACTGCTCAGCACACGTACCGTGACACCAACACCATCACGTTGTTTTCCTCATCCACGCTGTACCGCCGAACGTACACATAATCCCGTGAGTACATCGGGTACTAAAGAAGAGGAGGGGTGGGAGGATCAGGGCTCTGTCTCATGTGGACATGATCAAAGCAAAACCAGAGGTGACAATACTCACAGGAAAATGGGTCACCCAGTGAAGAACCTCAGAGCCACTGACCACATCCCTCTCGATCACTTCCAGCTTGATCACCAGGGCGTCCCACTTTTTCCTATATTCTGTATCCAGCTACAGAAAGAGCAAAGACCATGAAGACCCAAGAGATCCAAAACAAAGCTACAGAAGACTTCTCCAGATGAGTGGGCCTCTTACCCAAGAACCTTCTTCTGAAACTGTGATCTGACCTAAAAAGCAGTGCCCAAGTGTCAAGACACAGCTGTGTTTACTACTGATGAGTCTTTTAATAAAATCCCTTCCTGTAGGCCAATCCCATTACTTTTAAAGTGAACCTTAAAAAAAAAAAAAAACCCAAGTGTAAGAAAAAAATATTGTCATAGACATGTCTAGAGAAAATACAGTAGCAGACAGTGATAGAAATCTGTAAGGGTGAAATAATTCCAAAAAGTTTTAAACAGACAAAAAGTCCAAAAGTACGGGCAGACACCTCACACAAATAAAAGTTGCATTATTTTAAAAATTTCTAAAAAAAAAAATTTCTAACATCACTAACAACTAAGGAATCTCAAAGTAAGACACATATCATACACATTCAAATCAACAAAATTTCAATACAGATCAACAGAATTCAGTGCTTAGGGGAAAGCGTGCACTTGTGTGTTAGCAGTGGGTGTTATAATCACCACACTAGTTACTCAAAGTCCAGTAAAACATGGAACTCCAGCAAGGAAAAAACAAATTTTGTAGAACTTTAGGTGATCCCAGCTCCCCTTTTCTCTATTTCCCCACAAGGAGGAACAGAGTCTTTGAACACATACTCTTATCTTTATTAAACAAACACCTTTACTGTGGACAAGTTCCACATTGCTAAGTCCTGACTGCATCTGTACTGAAGGGGAAGGACATCGCTAAGCCAACAGGTAAAACTGGAATACAAAGATTCTATCAGAGTTGCATCAGTTAAATTTACTGACTCTGATAATGGTACCATGGCTAGTTGGGAGATATGTCCAGTTTTTTAGGAAATACACACTGAAGGCTTTTGGAATAAAGGGTATGTAACTTGCCCTCAAATTGTTTAGGGGGAAAAAACTATAGTCTTATAAAATATATTAAAGCACTCAAATCCTTCCTCTATTTGATCTTCCCAACAGCCTTATAAAGAGCAGAACTGGCCTCATCCCCAGCAGGCAAACTGCAAGTCAAAGGCTCACCCAGAGGCTATCTGACGTTAAATGTGGGGCAGAGAGATGGGTAGACTGAAGCCAACCTCTTATCAGTCAGAGAAATCACTCATGTGGACAATGGCAAGAGGACGTCTAGTCTTAGCAGCTCCAGATCTGGGAGGAGAAATGTACTCACTTGAACATTGAAGAACTGCCGCGGTGTCACGTCCGTGTAGGTTCCAAACACTAGAACAAAGAATAAGCAATGTTTGCCAAACTCATCACTCACTCTATTCCTATCACTTAACTGCATTTCAACCGCAGAGTACTGACATACAGATTTTAAAGGCAGATTCAGAAACCAGAAGTCACACTGGGGCAACAATGTATGACAGAGACAACCTATAGCAGAGTGTAACACAGACAAGGAGACTCTCGTTGTCAGGGAGGAGACGCCAACAGCACACAGGGCAGCTCTCCCGGGACAGAACCGGAAGGGAGAGTAAGAGAACAGAGTGCCATGCCCCCGGCGGGGCGACACACACCCCCAGCCGGGCCGGGCTCACCTCGGTACTGGTAAAGGTGGGTGCCTGAAATGGGACGCCGCCACAGCTTGAAGTGCTTCTTATCCATCACCATCTCCCATGGCTGCTCTTTGCCTCCTGAATCTTCAATCCCTTCTGTCTGGGGTTTTGGTTCTGGGGGGTGGCGCTCAACTCCAGAGCTCCGAAACATACCTGACATTTCCTCCAACCGTTTCATCTCATCAATGGATCTGGAGAGGAGAAAACCAACAGGTGTGGTGGGGTGGTTGGAGTCAGCCCTGAAAAATGAACTGGCCACACAAAGACTTACACAGAGCAGTGTGGGTTTAAAACAGTATAAAGTGAAGGGAATAAAAATATGAGTTCCTGAGTCTGAATCCCAGTCTAACATTCATCAATGAGAATATTAAATTACTTAACAATCCCTATTTCTTAACCTGTAAATTGGGGATGATAATAGTACCTACTTCAAAGGTTGATTATAAAAATTAAATTTACATATAAAGTGCTTAATACTAGCCATATAATTAGCCCTCGCATTTTATGCCTATGAAATGTCATTTGATATCCTTTGCCCATTTTTTATTCGCTTGTCTTCCTATCACATTTTAAGAGTACTTATGTATTTTTCCTCCTTTATTTTAAAGAGAGATAATTCACTTGCTATAAAAAATTATACTTTTACTACATACAAATCAGTGCTTTTTAGTATAGTCCCAAGGTTGTACAACCATCACCACCAATTCCAGAACACTGTCACCAACCCCCAAAGAAATCTTTACCCATAGCAGTTACTTTCTATAGCCCCTGACAACTACTAACTTACTTCTGTCTCCATGAGTTTGCCTCTCTGGACAATTCATATAAATGAAATCTTACAAAATATGGCCTCGGGTCTGGCTCTTTTCACTTAGTAATATATACAAGTTTCACTCATGCTCTAGTTTATTGCTTTTATGGCTGAATAACATTCCATTGTATGGATATATCACATTTTGTTTACCTATTAATCAGGTGATGGACATGTGTTTTCTACTTTTTGGTTGCTATAGTTATCTGCATACAACTTGTGTACAGACAAAAGCTTTCAGCTGTCTTTGGTAAATTTCTAGGAGTAGATTTACTGGGTCCGGGAAACTTTTTGAGCAAGTGCCAAATTATTTTCCAAAGCAGTTTTTCCATTTCTAAATTCACACGAGCAATGTATGAAGGTTCCACCTGCATCACATCATTGCCAACACTTGTTAATGTCCATCTTTTTTATTCCAGCAATCCTAGTGGGTATAATGACTAATGACATTTAGCATATTTTTATGTGCTTATAGGTTATTTGTGTATCTTCTTTGGAGAAAAGAGCTATTGAAATCTTTGTTTTAAATTGGGTTGTCTTTACTGTCAAGTTTTAAAAGTTCTTCATATATTCTGAACAAAAGTCTCCTGTTAAATATTTACAAATATTTTCTCTGACTCTGTGGGCCATCTTTCCACTTTCTTGATAGTAACTTTTGCTGTACAGAAGTTTTCAATTTTGATGAAGTCAAATTAATCTATTTTTTCTTTGACTGTTCATGTTTTTGGTGTTATATCTAAGAAACCACTGCCTAATCCAGTATCGTAAGAACGTATGCCTATATTTTCTTCTACAAGTTGTAGTTTACATTTAGGTCTTTGGCCCATTTTAATTTTTGTGTACAGTGTGAGGTATGGGGTGTAAATTCACTATTCTGCACATGCATCTCCAGTTGTCCCAGCACCATTTTTTAAAAAAACACGGTTTTCCCTTTAATCTTTAAACAACAGTTAGGAAAGCAAGACTGCTGGCTGACTATGTCACTTTTACAATTCAAGACTGAAGATACCACCTACTGATGTGTTCTGTCTGAAACGCCCTTTCTTACTCCTCTTTAACCTTCAAAAACCACACGAAGGGTCTTGCCTGGCAGTGCTCTCAATGCCAGGGGACACGGTTCACTCCCTGGTCAGGGAAATCGGTCCTACATACAAGAGTCTGATGGCACAACTAAAGGTCCCATGTGCCATAACCGAGACTCAGTGCAGTCAACAAATAAAAATATAAATTAAAAAAACCCATAAAGTTCAAGGCTAACTCCAAGAAAGGGTTAACCATACACATTTACTTGTATTCCTCTACAGAAACATACTGCACTATATTATAATTAATCTATCTTTATGCCTATCCTCCTTACTAAAATGGCTCCTAGCAAGCACCTGGTAAACATTACATGTCCAGTAAGTGTTTGCAGAATAGAGTGAGTAAAATAAATATGGAGGTAGGCCTCAATAATTCAAATTCTTATTAAAAGATTACATTAATACACTGCTTTAGAAGTCGAAAATTCAAAACCATACCAGTAACCCACGATCAAAAGTTTAGAGCCATCCAAACGATAGCGCAGAGATCTGAGTTCTAGTCGCAGCTCTGCCAACTCGAACTGTGATTTACAAGTCATTTTACCTGCAAAGGCTCCCCAGTTCCACCTGTAACATGAGCAAATTATTCCTTGAAGGTTTATTCCAATTCTCTGAACTTTGAACTTCAATGAAAGTATTTATGTACGAGGACATTTGTGTTTTGACCACCTGAAATCTTCTTCTATTAAGGAGAACCCCCAACTAGGTGAGATACAGCCCAGTCCCCCTCTCATGCCATAGCAGTTATCACGCTAACTCCTCATCAAATGAGGTTAATCAGAGACTTTTGGTAGAGGCTTCAAGTCTTGAGGAAATAACTCAGGGCACAGGACCTTTCAGATTTCCTCACTTTTCTGGAAGGAGAAATGCAACAGATCTGCGGGAAACAAAACCAGCACCACTGTCCAAAGAGTGTTCCTGTAGCAGGTCTTGGCTATCCTCCCAGCCACCCTGTGTTCTCCTTGGCCTTGGGCAATGCTCTGCGTCCTAACACCTTTCTAATTAAACCCTTTTTGGAGAGAGTTAACCTGTATCAGTTTCTTTGTTTGCAACTGATAACACTAGCCAGTCAATTTATATTGATGTTCTGATGAAAAATGTTTAACCATTTTTTAAAAGTTTCAGTGTGAATTAAACATTGCAAAACAGGATTGTCTGCTATCATTGCAAAAACCATAGAGAAATAGGGAAGGAAATTTAGAGTAGGCAATAAGGTCTTGCAGAGGAGAAAGCAAAAGTAAAGACACAGCTAGCTCTGGCTGTGAGAACAACAATGCAGGTATCACGTAGGACCAATCATGATCTGCTGAGGACTAGTAAAGCACCCTTCAAAAAAATTAAGCTGGACTCTTCAATGTCCTTACCACATAATGAAGAGGGGCAAGAACGTCTTGAGTAAAATACATCAGAGGCTCATAAAATTATATAGTAATATGGTTTTAAGAAAATTAAACTATATGACTATAGGCAATATTTTTAATGGCCTTCTAAGACTCAAAGTGGTACAGTTTCTGACCCACTGCTTAACCAGCTTCTTAAGATTAAAGGTCACTATGTGACCTTGAAAAATCTTGAGACTGAGTCCCTAGGGGGGATAGCAATGTCTTGTGAAGGTATGACACTCACTCTTTGTACAGCACAATATGAATGCTAGAAGACTGCATCATGAAAGTCAATAATTATTGTCCCAGGTTTAAGAATCTCAGAAGAGTCTCAATTTCTAAATGCTGACATGACAGACATCAGCACTGTCGCTATCATTTGTGTGAAGAATAAAAAAAAAAAACCTCTCACTATGTATCACATTAGCCTGCTGTGTCAAATCTTATTTGGACAGGATGGTTGCCTACACCTTGTTATCTAAGAGACTTAAGTAACAAGGGAAGAAACAGGACAAAAGAGATTAAACCCGAAATAGCAATAGAACCAGATTAGTAAGAGGATCAAAGAAAGATAGTCAATGCTTTCCTTTCTTCAAAACTAAAGTCATTTCAACATTTAAGGCAGGCTGTATGGAAAGCTATGGAAATTGAGGGCATAAAATCATGAAAACAAAAAAAAATGAATATAATCATATTAGGCTCATCTAGGGGAGTCCTACCCTAAGTGTAGAGCTTAATATAAGGCTCCAAAATGACTCAAATGAAGCCATTCCTGTAATGAGTAATTTACCAAAGTAACACTGCTTTGTTTCAATGATCCCCTCCTCAAATTCCCAATTATTGTCAAAGTTAAAGACCTTGAAGAACAACTGTCATGGGACATACACAGAAATGAGACATCAAAAGCTCCTTGCAATTCTCAGCCAACTGGTTAACCATCAAATAATGAAGACAATCTCAAAAAAAAAAAAAAACAAAAAACCTCTGCTTTTACATAATTCTGATTATCTAAGAATGTATGGGAATAAAAACATCCTTAAGTGACAGTGGGGGGGTGGGGGGGGAGTCCCTTTAAGCCAAAAGGACTTTTTCGTGATCATGTATCTAATTAATAGCACAGTGAAAAGTTTAAAGGCTGAAATAGGAAAACGGCTAATTTTCTTCATGAAACTTTATTGGTACAAATTTATTCAAATTTCAATAGCAATGAATTGTAAATTTTTTTTAAAAAGGAGGGAAATTAATGGAACATTTTCCCCTAGTCTTTCATATTTCTTAACTTCCTTCTTTTTGTTCCTGTAATTTTTTTTAATGTTCCAAAAAGAAAAAAATTACTAGTAGTATTTTTCCCTAAGATTTGCCCTGCACTCACAGAATGCCAGCCAGCACCAAAAGCAGTGGTTATTTTGTCTGGTCATTTAATTGAAGTCAATCAGGTAAGAAAGCTAGACTAAGCATTAAAAGACTTGATTTCTACACCTGGCCTATCAACGAGAACAATTTACTTCTTTCCTCAAGTTTTCATGCTGCTGCTGCTGCTGCTAAGTCACTTTAGTCGTGTCCGACTCTGTGTGACCCCATAGACGGCAGCCCACCAGGCTCCCCCGTCCCTGGGATGCTCCAGGCAAGAACACTGGAGTGGGTTGCCATTTCCTTCTCCAATGCAGAAAAGTGAAAAGTGAGAGTGAAGTCGCTCAGCCGTGTCCAACTCTTCGCGACCCCATGGACTGCGGCCTACCAGGCTCCTCCGTCCATGGGATTTTCCAGGCAAGAGTAATGGAGTTGGGTGCCATTGCCTTCTCCAAGTTTTCATGCTGATTCTCTATTAATGAGTTCCTATTTACGATATTCGCATTAAAAAGGGAGCCTTCCAGCCCATCACTGTGTGACAACAGCAATGTCAGAATGAGAGTGCACCAGGACAAGCTGGTACAGAAATGGCACAGAAAAGCCAAAGGCTGTGATTTAGGGGCCATGGGACAATCAGCTCTTCTTCCACGAACAATGAAAGAAATGCACGTGTCCCAGGGCACAGTGGACTATGCTCATTCTGGAAGCTACCCAAAATCATCTAACCAGTGCCAACAAAATCTAAGATCTTCTAACTTCAGCAGTGCATCCTGTAAAGCAAACAAAATACTTAAAGCATGGGAAGGGAGTCTGGGGGTTGAATGGATACGTGTATATGTATGTCTGAGTTCCTTTGCTGTTCACCTAAAACTACCACAACATTGTTAATTGGCTATACACCAATATAAAAGTTTAAAATATACATAAAAAACCCACCAAACCTAAAAAGATTAACCTGTACTCAGAATATCTTATTCAATAAAATATGGGAATTCCCTGGCAGTCCAATAGTCAGGATCCCTTGCTTTCATTGCCAAGGGCGTGGTTTGGATCCCCAGCCAGGAAACTTAAGACCCAGCAAGCTGCACACAGTGCGACCAAAATAAATTAATTAATAATAAAATACAAACATGACAAGCTAGGAGAACAAAGATCTTTCAAATCACCATACAACCAAGATACAGTTGACAGCATATCATTTGCCAACCCCCCCATCAAGATAACATTTCTAAAAATCCTCAAAATGGACTTGATCAAATTTTAAGTATATGACTGAACTCAAGAATGAACTGGACATGGAGAGTTAAATGAGGGCCTTTACTGGAACAGCAAGGCTGGGGAGGGTCAAAAAGGGCACCTTAAGTGCTCTTACGGCCTTTGTCTAAGCTTCTGTATTAACCCCAAGCGGGTTAATACAGAACAATACCTCTTTAGGAGCTGGATTAGAACCAAGTGCTTCAACTGTCTGATTTCTTTCTCCCACAGTGGGTAGTGACTATGAACTCAAATGTTTACCACATCTATTTCTTTTCCTGTTTTCCCCTCCAGCTCCTGGAAATGGGAGACCTACTGAACAGGGGTTCTAGAACATATCATCAATAAAAATATACGAAGAAATAGTATGAACTCTATCACCCGGGCCCCAACACTACTCAACTCCTATTCCCAATAGGGCATCCAGAGGCCCTTTCCTGGTCTTTCTCTTTCCCAAACCAAATCCAACTAGGATTTTTTCCCTCAAACTTTACGACTGTGGAACATGGGTATTCCATCATCATCAAAAACAGAATGCAAATTCAAACAGTTGATTGGTAATTTTGCAACTAAAAAGTTATCTTCCCATATTTCTCATACCTGAGAACACCATCAGAACAAACGGACAAGATCCCCAAAACACTAACAGAAACTAGGCAGACCACCTCTCATGCTTTGATACCTTAACGTTTTTGAGTTAGGTTGTTCATGGTTATGAGTTTAAACTGCACTTGTAAAACAGTCCTTTTTACTGCTAGGAAAATTATTACCAGCTCTAAAGATACACTTTGCATTTACCGACAACTCACAATGTTGCCTGGTATCTGGGTGCTGCACTTCCAGACAGATCACAGTGTTAACTTTACCGAAATATTTCCACTTTAACCTAACCAAAAGTGTGAAATAACAGAAGAAAAGGCTAGAATAGACTTGTATTGGAATTTATCCGAGGTAGGGGGACTATCCGAGGTTCCTGAAATCAGTTTCAGAGTTCAGGGGGCAGAATATGTGGAGAGACACACATTTTTTGTTAAAAAAAAAAAAAAAACAACAACAACAATGTAAAGCACGACCCAAAGCAAGGTTTCCTCATGACACTACATGAAAACTCTAAGGGCTCAGTTTAGAGCCACAGATCAACAAAATCAACTAATGGTACTGTACTTCTCACAGAGGTTTTTGATGATGACAACATTGATTACAGAGCCTAATGAAACCCTCGGAGTTCTAGTGGAAGTGAAAATCCCATGGATGGAGGAGCCTGGTAGGCTGCAGTCCATGGGGTTGCGGCGTGTCGGACACGATTGAGCGACTTCCCTTTTACTTTTCACTTTCATGCATTGGAGAAGGAAATGGCAACCCACTCCAGTGTTCTTGCCTGGAGAATCCCAGGGACGGGGGAGCCTGGTGGGCTGCCGTCTATGGGGTCCGCACAGAGTTGGACACAACTGAAGCGACTTCGCAGCAGCAGCAGCAAGAAAAACTGACCTAATTCTTCCAAGTTAAAATGTGTAGGCTAATGGTTTGTCCCCGGAGGGCAAAATTTCCAGTCTCATAATCCTGCCATGAGTCACAATGACAAAAGAGCTCTCCTGGTATTTCTCACAAATCCCATTTGGAACAAAGTAACTTTGTAACTTGCGTATCTACATCCTCAGGTCCATTTTAAAACCTGTTTGGTTTTTGCACCTTGTATGCGAGCGTACTTGCTCAGTTGTCCGAATCTCTGCGACCCTAGGCCCCTCTGTCCATGTAATTTTCCAGGCAAGAATACTGGAGTGGGTTGCCATTTCCTCCTCCAGGGGATCTTCCCCAACCAGGGATCAAACCCATGTCTCCTTTACCACTGTGCCACCTGGGCAGCTTTTGCATCTTCCTGAAAGAATGAAAGATTACATGAGCAATAGCTTACATGTCTTCAATACCAACTTCCCACGTTATTTTTTTTAATTAGTCAAAAAAAGAAAAAAAATTGGCCGCACCCTGCGCCATACGGGATTTTAGTTCCCTGACCAGGGATGGAACCTGCGCCTCCTGCATTAGAAACGCAGTCTTCTTAATCACTGGACCACCAGGGAAGTTCCCAAAACGTTATTTCTATAGTGGCACGCTCCCCCAAAGTCCCCCTCTCCACTAGCCTACACCTGCAGTTATTTCTAATTCAACAAATCAAGTTAACCCGCAGAGGCAATGTAGAAACGTTGGTTTGCTACAACCAGATCAAACTACTTGCATCGTCACTTCCAGTACCACCCGGTCAACGGGAGACAGTGATCGCCAAGGCCGGCCCCAGGTTTCAAGGTTTCCACCTCCCAGCTCCACCGCCCCCAACCCCCAGAGAGGAAGCACGACCTCGCCACCGAGCCCACCTCTGCAACTCCTCCTCCCGGATCCTCTCCTCGTCCCACACGAACACGCCGGCGAGCGCCGCCATCAAGGCAGAGGCATGGCCCGGGCGTCCGCGCAGCCGGCGCCAGAGGCGACCGAGGAGGACGCGGCGCGAGCTTTCAGAGTACAGGCGGCCGTAGAGCTGCGCGATCTGCTGCGCGCGCCGCACGCGCAGGCCCGTCACGAAGCGGCACTGATTGGCCAGCAGGGCGAGCAGGCCCCCGCCCCGCGCGCCCGCGCGCCCGGCCGCCGCCGCCGCGCCCACCAGCCAGGCGGCCAGGCCGGCCGGCGGCCTACGCGGGAACATGCCGCCCGCTCGCCCCGCCGGGGCCCCGTGCACACGCCGCGCGCCCGGAGGAGAGCGACACCTCGCTCACGGCGCCAAAGGAGCAAGGCCGGGAGGATACGGGCGCCCTCTCGCCGAGTCCTCCTAGTTGGCCGGCCCCGAAGTCGTCTCACGGTCTAACAGGTCCTTCATCTCCCTCTGCAGCAACCGCTGAGGAGAAGTCTCCTTTGAGAAAAAGAGTCGGTCCAGGCACCGGCCGCGGCGGTGGGCCCGCGACCACTGCAGCAGGCTCTCCGCGGTTCCGGCCGCAACGCCGGAGGGCCGACAGCGGAACAGCCCTTTCGGCCCCCTGCCTCCTCGGCGCCCCCGGGCCGGCGCCAGGGGCCGGGGTACAGAGCGCGCGGAAAGCGGCGAAGCTGGCGAAGAGATCCCAAGCGTTCCGCGTCCACCACATGCGGGGCCAACTTGCACCCTACCACCAGTCTCCGCCTCCCGGCCCTGATTGGGCGCGGTCCGGACTCCGGGTTCTGATTGGTGGCGCCAGGTGCTCGTCACTGCCCCCTCGCGCGGCGAGCCTGGACCCCTCGCTAGCAAGGTAGGTGGCGCGGCGGCGAGAGCTAGTCAAGGGCGGCTCGTAGAGTGACCGGAGGACCTCGCCGCCGCCGCCATCTTCCGGCCGCCGGATCCAGCCCCGCTAGGGTCCGTGGCCAGGTGCCTGTTAGAACCCGGCTCAGTGCCCTGTCGATTGTTTTGAGAGGCTTGAGATCGTCGCCTCTAATTTGAGTCTAGGGTGAGGGTGGGATCTTGGCTTTGTGTCCACGAGGCGCTGGGGATATCCAGATTGGGGACTGGGGGCGGGACAGTGTAGACGCCTTTGGTGGATGGAGACCCTGCCGGGCCTTCCTCGGCCTCCCCGCTGGCTTTCCCGGAAGCGCTGTACGAGCCAAGACCACTGAGCACCGCTCCTCTCTCTTCGACACCTCGACCGAGAGCGGGCCAGTGGGACATCCTTAGAGCCTAGGACGCTGTCAAGAGAGCTGCTTGGGCAGGTGACCCACCTCAGTGTGGAAATGCGGTAGCCCTTTCGTAAAAGAGCAGCAGAATGGAGTTACTTGGGGCAGATGGCCCCGGTCGCGTAGTAGCTGTCCTTCTGTCTTTGACCCGAAGGTGACAGCGTGAGAAGGTAAACAGGTTTCCTAAAACCTACTTGGCACTACCCCAGAACAGCCTGGCTAAATGATCTTAAAGAGTATTAAGTGACTATTCTGTGCACAACCTCGGTAAAACGAAAGGGCTGGATGTCCAGCAGGAAAACCTTACACGAAATTCTTTTATTTTTTAAACTTATATTAAGCTTATATGTTACAGTACGGTAAAAGGAAGTCTTCATGTGACAGACTGCTCATTCCAAGGCAGTGAGTGCATTTAGAAATTTAGCACTTAATGTACCTACATGAACAGTTTTATGTGGTCTTAATAAAAGATATTTCTCCAAAAAGAAAAAAAAAATTGCTTTACTGGGAGCTGAAATTTAGATCTATCCAGACTGTCTGATTTTACTTTGGTGATTGTTATTGATGTTTATTTTCCGTTGAAATAAGGAGAAATGGGTATATAACAGAAAATGGTATTTGATGCTTTGTGGAGCCAAGCTTTTCTCACTGGTGGTAGGATGGCTGGAAGCGGATGTGAGGGTGTATGGTCAGGCCACTCAGGATGGTGATTCGCCTTTGCTCTGTGCTTGCCCTGCCAGACCTGTACCTGCCTCACTTACACCCTACTCAGGATTGACCTTCCTGCACCCTTCTAGGTACTTGCCCCAGACCCCAGCTAGTGAGAGCTTATCAAAGGGGTGGTGAAGGGCATGTCCCTCTGCTCTTTTCCCTGGTAACTAATGAGCCCACCTGAAATCAGTTCCCCTACCACTGGCCATCTCCCCCTCCCTTCGACAGCCAGGACTGCCACCGTGTCCTGCCTGCCCTGCGCTTCACAGGGTGGGGTGTGGCTTCAGAACCTTGCTTCAGACAGTAAGCTCCCCCATCAAACCACTGATGTCTCTGTTGCTAACTCCACGCTCTTCCATTTGGAAGCTGGGCAAGCACAGAAGCCTTGTAGGCCTGCGAGGTGCAACCCAACAAATGGGAAAGGTTGAATTTTCCTACTCTCCCACTTCCTTTGATTTAAAGGAGCTTAGGACTTCTGCTTTTGTTCCTTTTTGGGTTTGTTTGTTTGTTTGTTTTCCTGTTTTTGTTTTCTCTTTACCAAAACGAGTTCTCAGGAACACCAGCTGAGCTGCTCCAATCCAGCCATTTTTTCCCCCTGTCTTTGTTGCCTCTTTCTCCTCAGTACATAAACACTGTCGAGTTCACTTTGGAGAAGGAGACCTGAACTCTTCCTTTTTCCAGACACGACCCCTTCTCCTTCCTTTTACAGCTGTGGTTTGTTTTTGAAAGTGATGCCAAGCTGGACCCTGTGGGGCTCCGGGGTGAGTAGGCTTTTTTGGCCTCCAGCCTCCTGGACCTTCTCTGAGTTTCAAAGGGCAAAAGACTTGCTAATCAAGGGAGGAGCAGTCACGAAACCACCTGGGGCAAAATTAAAGGGACCAGAGAGGTTCACCATGATTAGACTGCACCACCTAACACCTTGTGTTGTGTTCAGTTGCTAAGGCATGCCTGACTCTTTATAACACCACGTGGACTGCTCCATGCCAGGCTTCCCTGTCCTGCACTATCTCCAGGAGTTTGCTCCGATTCATGCCTATTTGAGTCACGGATGCTATCTAACCATCTCATCCTCTGCCACCCTCTTCTACTTTTGCCTTCAGTCTTTCCTATCACAGACCCTAATTTTGTCAGTAACCTCGCCCTTTTTGAAACTTCCCAAAAGAATGGGAGACTGTTACTGCCTTGATCCCTATCACACACCCTACCTGACTGTATAACCTCTCCCTGTTCACCAGGGAGGGGAGCGCAGTTCTTGAAGTGCTAGCCTACTGTGTTACCCCTTTGCCTGGCAAAGTAATAAAGCCACTTTTTCTTTCTCCTCCCCATAACTCTCGGTATTTCTGTTTGGTCTTGGTGCACAGAAAGCCAAGATTTTGGCATCAAAAGGACAACATGAACATGCTTGCTGTCTCCATTGCTGTACCTACCTATCCATTCAGCTTTAGAAGTTTCAAAATCCATTTCTTCTATACCATTTTCTCTACCACTTTGTTGTTCAGACCCTAAGAGTACTCTGTAGCCTAACCTCTCTTCCAGTCCATCAACAAACTTTGTTTTGCTTGTGTATTCCCAGAACAACGTTGAAAAAATGTATTTTGGAGAAATATCTTTTATTAAGATCACATAAAACTGCTCATGTAGGTACATTAAGTGCGAAATTTCTAAATGCACTCACTGCCTTGGAATGAGCAGTCTGTCACATGAAGACTTCCTTTTACCATACTGTAACATTTAAGCTTAATATAAGTTTAAAAAATAAAAGAATTTCGTGTAAGGTTTTCCTGCTGGACATCCAGCCCTTTCTATATTTTTGACTTGATCCAAAATTCTTAATCATGAGCTTGTCTTACATAAGTTAGGTTCTGCCTATTAGACTCACCAAAACATAAAGCTGAGTAGGCATAATAATCCATAGTAAGTGGTGCATCCAGAATTGGGGTGAGAGGCCGGGGGCACAGTAAGGCACACAAACAGATGACCTAGACATCCATGTCACCTCGCATTTATGCACTGAAAACAGGAAGGGACAGGGAACAGCCTTCCAAAGAGTGACATAGCCGTTGAGGACACACGTACGCTGGTTAGAACCAACCAGATCCAACACAGCAGACAAGTCGACTTCCACCTGAGCCTCAGGATACAGGATACGCTCATTGTAATACATCAGCTCAATGACACACCCGTAAGTGCCAATGACAGTTCCAAGGCCCAGCACAAAAGACCAAACAGTGGGTGGTGACCCAATTCTGGGGCCCCTCTCCAGAAATATTTGGAATGATCCTCCCACCTCATTAGCCTATGAAATTACCCAGCCCATAAAAACTAACCACCCCATGTTTCAGGGCCTCTCACCTGAGATGGCCCACCCTCTTGTCTATGGAGTATCTTCCTGAATAAACCTGCTTTCACTTTACTATGACTTGATCTTGAATTCTTGCCTGCATGAAGCCAAAAACCCACCCTTGGCAGACATCCCAGGGACTCGCCTGATATCTGGGACGAGCATCCTCCCCACCCATTCTCTTTCCTGATACACATTGATGCCTCTCCCTCAGCCCTGCCTCTGGCTGCATAGAAGGTGGAGTCTCTTTATGACCATCTGACCAAGGAGGAAAAAAAGCAAAGCTTGAACTTCTCTGGTATTACAGGGGTTAAGACTCTATGCTTCCACTGCAGGGAAGTGCAGGTTTGATCCCTGGTCCAGGAAGTTCCACATGCCACTTGATGTGGCAAAAAAAGCTTGATTTGCGGACTTCCCTGGTGGCCCAGTGGTTAAGAATCTGCCTTGCAATGCAGAGGATGTGGGTTCAATCCCTGGTTGGGGAAGTAAGATCCTACATGCCCCAGGGCAAGGAAGTCCATGTACTATGAGGAGCAACAAAAGAGCCCATGTGCTGCAAGCAAGACCCTACACAGCCAAATAAATAAATTAAAAAAAAAAAAAAGCTTGATTTGCTCATAGGTCAAAGTGGTGTGTGGGTGCAAGCTGAAAAAGAACCGTGGCTGCACTACAGCCCCTCCCTAGGGTGATCTTGAAAGATGGTGCCAAGGGAAATTGTCCCAGTGAATAATTTCTCTCACACTTGTTGTAAACAGAAATGTAGGCAAGGTTGGACTATATGTGGACTTAAGGCACTAGCAATAACCTCAGCTATGCAGATGACACCACCCTTATGTCAGAAAGCGAAGAGGAACTAAAAAGCCTCTTGATGAAAGTGAAAGAGGAGAGTGAAAAAGCTGGCTTAAAACTGAACTTTCAAAAAATGAAGATCATGGCAAATAGATGGGGAAACAATGGAAACAGTGACAGACTTTATTTTCCTGGGCTCCAAAATCACTGCAGATGGTGACTGCAGCCATGAAATTAAAAGACGCTTCCTCCTTGGAAGAAAAGCTATGACCAACCTAGACAGCATATTAAAAAGCAGAGACATTGCTTTGCCAATGGAGATCCGTCTAGTCAAAGCTATGGTTTTTCCAGTAGTCTTGTATGGATGTGAGAGCCGGACCATAAAGAAAGCTGAGAACAGAAGAATTGATGCTTTTGAGCTATGGTGTTGGAGAAGACCCTTGAGATTCCCTTGGACTGTAAGGAGATCCAACCAGTCAACCCTAAGGGAAATCAGTTCTGAATGTTTATTGGAAGGACTGATGTTGAAGCTGAAGCTCCAGTACTTTGGCCACCTAATGCGAAAAACTGACTCGTTGGAAAAGACCCTGATGCTGGAAAAGATTGAAGGCAGGAGGAGAACGGGACAACAGAGGATGAGATGGTTGGATGGCATCACCAACTCGATGGACATGAGTTTGAGTGGACTCCGGGAGTTGGTGAAGGACAGGGAAGCCTGGCGTGCTGTGTAGTCCATGGGGTTGCAAAGAGTCGGACATGACTGAGCGACTGAACTGAACTGATGGTACTAGCATGGCTTGGCTGGTTGCACAGGAGCCCGGAAGGAGAAAGAAGACCAAGGACAAGGATACAGGCATGTGATGGATTATGTGTTTGGGCAAGAATTGAGCAGATGCCCACCAGAGAGCACCAACTGTGCAAGAGGCAGTAAACAACCAAATAGAAAGAATGACTCACCAGTCAATACCAGCCAGATGTTGTGACCACCTCGTACTGGCAATGAATGGAGTAGCCAAGTGGCAGGGATGGGAGCAACACGTGGACCCAAGAACCTGGGCTCCCATTCACAAAGGCTGATAAAGTTCCTGCCATTGCTGAATGTTCAGTCTACCCCCAATGAAATCAATGCCGAGCCCCTAGAATCAGTATTCCTCATAGACCACAGTCAGCTGCTTGATGCCAAGTTGACTACAATAGATAACTTCCATCCTGGGAACGGGCAGCGATTCATTTTGATTGGAGTTGCTGTGTTCTGTATGGTTGGCCTTTTTTGCCTGCCAGGTCTCAGCCAGCACTGCTATCTTGAGTGTTTATGGAGTGTCTGACACATTGTCACAGGATGTATCATCGAATCAACACCAAAGGACCCACTGCACAGCAAAGAAGGTATGTGACAGTGACGCATGACCATGGAATCCACTGGCCCTACCACATTCTGTACCACCCAAAAGACACCAGCCTGAACAGAGAGAAGGCATAGTCTGTGAGGGCACAGCTGGGCACCAGCACAGAGATGCTGCAAACTAAGGATGGAGCAGCATCTTCCAGGACACAGTCTGCACTCTATCAGACAGTCAATATGGGGCTGTGTCCCAGTAGGAAGGATAGGTTCAGGAACCAAGGGGTGGGAGTAGGAGTGGCTCCACTTACCATTAATCCCATTAGGGTATTTATGTCACCAGAACTGTGAACTTTGAGGATTTTGAGGTCCTGTTTTCCAAAGAGGAAATATTTCCATCAGGAGCTACAGCAAAAGTCCCATGGAACTCATTCACAGTTGGCACCAGGCGCTTTGAGCCAGAGGACCAGCAGGCAAGAAGCACTAGTCGCCATCCTGACAGCAATGCTAAATAGGCAAGTGCAGCAGCCGTGACCTAGAAAGGGCATGGTGACCAGGAACTCAGCAGAGGTGCTTCCTGTCAGTGAGAAGAATAGAAAATGGGTAGTAGAGGAGGGAGATGGTGAGTAGTATTCGGGGCCTCAGGACCAGCTGCAGGGGTGGGGGCTGTGGTTCATCCCATTAACCATCTGTTGTCCCCAGAAATAGCAGAGCTGCCCCCAGAACTTACACAAAGTGGGTCTGAGAGGCGTGAGGAGTAGCAGACACTAGGATGTGCAACCCGGGTTGCCCTTCATGACGGAAGGTCTTTTGCCGCTTGCTACTGAAAACAGGGCTGGCTTCTAGCCCCCTGTTATCAGCCCTCTCCAGGAATTCCCCTCAAGTGAAAGGAGAACTTCACCCAAAGTCACACCTCCACCCTGGGGATAGCATGCATCCAATGACTGGCTGAAGCTGGAATATAAAGGCCTGGGCTCCTCACCCCAGCTCAGGGCAACTCAAAAAGCCATCCCAGGGACTTCCCTGGTGGTCCAGTGGTTAAGAATCGCACTTCTATTGCAGGGGTCACAGGTTTGATCCCTGGGTCAAGGAACTAAGATCCTAAAAGCTGTAGGATATGGCCCGAAAAAGAAAAAAAAGGTGATCCCAGCTTCAGAACCCTGTGGTCAGCTAAGGCCTTTGTTAGAGCCCACCTTCTCCACCTGACAAAAGCTGCTTCCTCCCCTTCCTCCGTAGATGTGAAACTCCCAATCCACACGCTAGTCTCTGTCTCGAAGCCTGCTGCCCAGGGAACCCTGCCTGAAACAGGCTCTTTCATGGAGCTCAACAGGGTACACCTGTCCAGAGAGCGGGATTCCTAGGTGGCTAAGTGGTAAAAGAATCTGCCTGCCAATGCAGGAGACACAGGAGATGCGGGCTCAATCCCTAGGTCGGGAATATACCCTGGAGAAGGTAATGGCAACACACTCCAGTATTCTCGCTGGGAAATCCCATGGGCAGAGGAGCCTGGTGGGCTACAGTCCATGGGGTCACAAAGAGTCAGATGACAGCACACACACACACGGACACGTCCTGAGGGCTGGGATGGGGGGCTAGGTCGTGGGCCCTCTCTCTGCCTGGTTGGGGCACTGAAACACCCATCCAGCCGTCCTTCCGGGGTGTCCCTTAGCACACGCCCTTTCCCCTGTTCTGCGCTTCCTTAGGGCCTGCAGGTTTCAAGTCCTAAACTGGGCATCATCTCTCCTAATTTCAGGATGTGGCAGAGAGACAGAAAGCACCTATTTATTGGCTTAGTGATGGTGTGTGTAGAATTTAGTTTTTAGGCATTACACCTGAGGATAGGCATTCCTGAAGGTTAAATGGACCCACTCTAAGTGAATTAGGGTTGTTGTTCAGTCAGTAAGTCGTGTCTGACTCTTTGCGACCCCGTGGACTGTAGCATGCCAGGCTTCCCTGTCCTTCACCATCTCCTAGAGCTTGCTCAAACTCATGTCCATTGAGTCAGTGATGCCATCCAACCATCTCGTCCACTGTCATCCCCTTCTCCTCCTGCCCTCAATCTTTCCCAGCATCAGGGTCTTTTCCAGTGAGTCGGCTCTTCGCATCAGGTAGTCAAAGGATTGGAGCTTCAGCTTCAGCATCAATCCTTTCAATGAATATTCAGAGTTTATTTCCTTTAGGATTGACTGATTTGACCTCCTTGGTGTCCAAGGGACTCTCAAGAGTCTTCTCCAGCACCACATTTGGAAAGCATCACTTCTTCGGCGCTCAGCCTTCTTTATGGTCCATTTGAAAAGACCCTGTTGCTGGGAAAGATTGAGGGCAGGAGGAGAAGGGGACGACAGAGGATGAGATGGTTGGATGGCATCACCGACTCAATGGACATGGGTTTGGGTGGACTTAGGGAGTTGGTGATGGACAGGGAGGCCTGGCGTGCTATGGTTCATGGTGTCACAACAAGTCGGACGCGACTGAGCAACTGAACTGATACTGATACTGGAAAAACAATAGCTTTGACTAGAAGGACCTTTGTCCCAAAGTGATGTCTCTACTTTTTACTACGCTGTCCAGGTTTGTCATAGCTTTTCTTCCAAGGAGGAAGCGTCTTAATTTCATGGCTGCAGTCACCATCTGCAGTGATTTTGGAGCCCAAGAAAATAAAATCTGTCACTTTTCCCCCATCTGTTTGCTGTGCAGTGATGGGACCAGATGCCATGATCTTCGTTTTTTGAATGTTGAGTTTTAAGCCAGCGTTCTCACTCTTCTCTTTCACCCTCATCAAGAGGCTCTTAGTTCCTCTTCGCTTTCTGCCATTAGAGTGTTGTCGTCTGCACATCTGAGGTTGTTGGAATAGAGTTACCTTTTTTCCCCCGCTGTGCCAGGCCTCAGTTGCAGCATGCAGGATCATCAATCTTCATGGCAGCATGCGGGATCTCTTAATTGTATCATATAGGATCTAGTTCCCCGGCTAGGCATGGAGCCTGGGCCCCCTGCATTGGGAACTCGGAGTCTTAGCCACTTGACCACCAGGGAAGTTCCGAGGGTTAGCTTTGATGCCTATGCTTTAGTCAGTCCCTTTCCTCCAATAACTTGGAAAGTAATTTGCTTGAATCTGATGCAACCCCTGGGCTCCAACTGTCAGGCCAAAAGACAGTAATTACCTTTTTTCCCTTCAAAATGATACGTAACCCAAAGCTCTATTCATCTATTATTCAGAATGGAAAGTGTTTACAGTATTCACCCACTTATTCATCAGTATGTGAAGTCTTTTCAGAGCAGGCAATTTCCCCCTAATTCATAACCTAAAAGCAGTGCATGAAAGCATCCATTTGTGTTATCAAGATGGGGCTGCACATGGAACTGTAAGACCAAAGACACCTCAAATCAGCTCTTCCCAGAAGCACATCAAAATCCCTGATGAGCATCACATTCAGGCAACCTCCAGGAAGCCTGCCTTTGGAGCAAACCCTCCTTGCCTCGTGGAGGCAAGAATTGCTCCCCTTTTCCCAGCTGGACAGTGGAGGGCCTGGAGCCCAGGGAGTGAAGTGGCACATGACTCCTACTGCTTCCTTCCCTCCCAGCAACCAGTGCTTTTCTGGCTCAGCTCAGGTTACCCTCATCTTCAGCCTGGCCTAGTTCACAGTGGGAAGAAACCCAACTCCACGGGCCGCTGCCCCTGGGAACGGACTGCTCATTGCAGTGTAGGGCTGGGGTAGGACCTTCGGTACAGAGGTGCACAACCATGTGCAAGCAAGTCAGGACCCAAGTGACCCAGCTGGAAGGCAAGCAGGAGAGCAGTCATTTAGGACCATGAGACAGAGAGGTGACTAGAAACTGCATCTTAACTTCCCTGGTGGTCCACTGGCTAAGAGTTCCCCCTCCCAGTGCAGGGGGCCCAATGTTTGATCCCTGGTCAGGGAACTAGAGCCCACAATTAAAGATCCTACATGCTGCAACTAGGACCTGGGGCAACCAAATAAATAAATATGAAAGAAAGAAAGAAACTGTATCTAAGAGTGTTGGCCTGAAGCCTCTTCAATGCCTCCTGCTTGGAACCCAGTAGACCATCTTGAATGCCCACTTCCATAAGGCCATTTCCACCTGAGGAAACCTTCCCTGTTTCCTTCCAGGTGCAAGGAGCTCCACTAGTGGTGACACTCCTGTCCTGTCTCTACCCCTTCATTTACTTTCAAGGAGAGTAAAAGATGACCACTCTGCGGACTTCCCTAGCAGTCCAGTGGTTAAGACTCCAGCTTCCAGTGCAGGGGGGCGAGTTTGATCCCTGGTCAGGGAACTAAGATCCCACATGCTGCACAGCACAGCCAAAAAATAACGACAAACAAACTGTCAAAGTCCATACATAAAGCTGCCCATTCTGGTGGAGGTGTGGGGTAAAGAGGGGCACTGCTCATGCATCGGGCAGCTCCACCCCTCCTTCCTCTTGGAAGTAAGCTGCCTGCATGTTACAGAGCCCCGCTGCTCTTGCTGATGTAGGCTCTACCCCTCTAGAGCTCAAGGTCAGGGGAAGCTTTCTCTGGGTCTCCTGCTGCTGTGACTGAGTGGGTTAGTCGGCCTCTTTACAGGATCTGTATTAACAGCCCACTTAGCGAACAAACCTAAAACCATATCCTCCAGCTCAGCCTCTCTACCAGTAATGAAGGAGATATTTTGGCCTCTCTTAGCCACTCCTTTATTTCTTAGACCCGCAGAGACACCTTAGTACAGCTTTCCTGACCCCATCATCTTGCCCTTCTCTGAATTCCCACTGCACTTTTTTGTTGTATCTCTAGAATGACCTTCCATCACCTGTTTCCTTTCCCTTCCCAGCGGAGAAGATCTCAGAGGAGACACTGGAGATCAGCTGGGGAAACAAAGACGAATAAAGTGAAAATCTTGAGGCAGACGTGGAAACAAACAATGGCGAGGCCACGTCATGAGGATGCTCAAGAGGATTTTGGACAAGGCTCCATCAGGGGTGCTAAGGAATGGAGCCTGACCCTGCAGGGGAGGGGAAAGTTCAGCATGTAGATTCACCAGCTCAGCATCCTCCCCATTTCTGGGAACCACTGGGCCTCAGCTGCTCAGCCTCCATCCCACCTTCTCTTAGTGAAATACTTTGGTTTCCTTTTCATGGAAACACCCCTCCCTACCCCGCCTTCCTTTCATCCATATGATCCTACTCCTAGCATCAGGGCTTGACGAGTGACCCTCGACCAAGCCAGTCAGGGCATCCAATGCTCCTGGCCAGGAGTGTGAACCCTGGGTCCTGAAGAGTGAACCCTGAGATGTTTGTAAATGGCGGAGAAGAAAAGCTTGCTGTGTTTTCAGCTGAACTTGGTGCTCGAAGGAAAGCCTGAAGCTAGCTGGTCTCTGTATCACCACTAGGGAAAAGCCTGGCTAGGAAATGGAGCCAGCTTCCAGGAGTGGAGCAGAGAGAGAGAGAGAAGTGGTCCAGAGAGCACCTGTGGAGCCACAAAGTCACTGCATTACTTGACTTTCCTGGTTCTCAGCCAGTAAATCCTTTCTTGCATGACCAATTTGAATTTTGAATCATTTTTCGACTTAGGTAATGTCAGAAAAGAGGTTTCAACATGAAGAAGGAAAAACAAGTGTTGGCGAGAATGAAACCTCGTATGTTGCTGATAGGAACGTGAAATGGTGTGGCTACTTTAGAAAACAGCCCAGCAGTTCCTCAAAGTCTTAAGCATAAGAGTCACCATGACCCAGCAGTTCCTCTCTTAGGCATATATGCAAGAGGACTGAAAACATGTTCACAGCAAGGCTTGTACAGAGATGTTCATGGAAGCATTATTGACAATAGCCAAAAAGCAGAAACGTGTCACTTGCCTGACTGATGGATAAACAAAGTGTGGTATGTAACTATGGTGGAATATTCGCCGCACAAATCAATGAAGGATTGACATATGTTACAACATGGATGAGCCCTTGAAAGCATTATGCTAAGTGATACAGTGAGTGAGTGAAGTTGCTCAGTAGTGTCCAACTCTTTGCAACCCCATGGACTATAGCCTGCCAGGTCCCTCCATCCATGGGATTTTCCAGGCAAGCATACTGGAGTGAGTTTCCATTCCTTCTACAGGAGATCTTCCCGACCAGATACTAAAGGACACATGGTCCATTTATACTAAATGTTCAGAACAGGCAAATCCATTGAGACAGAAAATAAATTAGTGGTTGTAAAGGGCTGGGGCAGGGACAGGAATAGGATGTGACTGCTGATGGCCACAGGTTTCTTTGGGGGATGATAAAAATGTTCTGGAATTAGTGGTGATGATTACATAACCTTGTGAATAAATTTAAAAGTACTGACTTATACTTCACAAGGGTGCATTTCATGGTATGTGAATTATGTTGCCATTTAGTCACTTCAGTCGTGTCTGACTCTTTGTAACTACACAGACTGTAGCCTGCCAGGCTCCTCTGTCCATGGGATTCTCCAGGCACGAATACTGGAGTGGGTTGCCATCCCCTTCTCCAGGAGATCTTTCCGACCCAGTGATCAAACCCATGTCTCTTGCATCTCCTGCATTGGCAGGTGGATTCTTTACCACTGAGCCACCTGGGAAGTCAGGTGTGCGAATTTTATCTAAATAAAAATTAAACATGACAAGAATGTTGCCATTTGGTACATCTAGCTGAAAGGTATATGGGAATTCCTTGTCCCATCCTTACAACTTTTCAGCAAGTACACATTTTTTTTTTCAAAACAAAGTTTTTTTTTTTTAATGCTTAAAGTACATTCAAAGTCATTCTGTCTTGATTCCCCCAGAGTGGATATGGAAGGTGGCACCTCTTTCTGAGGATGCTGGAGATTAGGATGACAAGAACATTAAAGTTCAGTTCTGCTCCTCATTTACAGATGAGGAAACTGAGTCCCTGAGGGCAGTGCTGACTGTGTGCGACCCCATGGACTGTAGCCCACCAGGCTCTGTCCATGGACTTCTCCAGGCAAGAATACTGGTGTGGGTTGCCATTCCCTCCTCCAGGGGATCTTCCCGACCCAGGGATCAAACCCCAGGTCTCCTGCATTGCAAACAGATTCTTAAACTGTCTGAGCCAGCAGGGAAACCCTTTTAAGGTCCCACATCTTTTTTTTTTTTTTTTAATTGGCTACAAGATGTGGCATGTGGGTCTTAGTTTCCTGACCAGGGATGGAACCTGCAGTAGAAGGCAAAGACTTAACCACTGGACTGCCGAGGAAGTCCCAAAGGTCACATGTCTCCTTGGTAACTATCTCTTCACACGTTTCAGATTGTTATTGCATCCTTTTCTCTAGAGCTGTTTATTTTTCTCCCAGTCTTTCATCCATGTAGAATGCTTACCTTGACTCTCTCCAATTTCTCATCATCTTTCTGAAGTACGTAGGTCCCAGGTTAGGGGATGGAGACCCAGCATACAGACATGTGTATTAGCTGTGGAACATGTGTAAAAGAAGGCATCATTCCTTCAGAATGGCATTTCAGGAGTTCTGAGTTACTCATGCAAAAGTGCACGCACCTGGTGGCGCGCGGTGTCAGCCCCCTGCCTGCGCCCTGGAGCCTGCTCCCTCCCCACCCCATTGGACTGACTTCAGGATGGGACTGGGGTGAGGTAGGCAGTTCCCCCAAACAGCCAAGATGCACACAGGCTGTGTGTGTCTTCAGGGGTGCCAAGCACCACTCAAGCAGAGTACTGAGCTCACAGTAGACAAGAACAAAGTTGGGAAAGTCAGAAGCCAGGTGGACCCAGGAATGGAGCTGGAAGAAAAGGGCTGAGCATCAGAGAGAAGGAAAAATAACAATTCCTGAGAACAGGGTCAGGGTGATCCAGGCCGTTTGCCTGTTTGAGTGTGGGCCAGCCTGATTTCAAGGCTCAGCCCTGAGATGGGACACACAGAACATCTGCAAGAGAGCAGAGCTGGCCAGTGGCCACGTGTCACTGCGTCCCAGTCAGGAGGGCTGGGGGCCAGCGACCGGGGGGATTCTGGGCATTTCATCTCCATCGTGTAGGCCGGTGCCAGCAAGGGTCTCTTCATTGGTGTTGGCCTCATACATCCCAACCAACACCATGGTGCCATTGCTGAACCCAAGATCCCAAATGTCACCATCCTCATCCAGACCATAGGATAGAGCTCCAAACCCTCAGCCACAGTGGAGGGGAAGGGCCATGATCTCGGTTGGGCAAAAGAGACCCATCCCGGTCTTTAAACAAGAGGTTAGTGTGCAGCTGGGGCTGCGTCTTCACTGCCTGAGCCCACTCACAGAGCAGAGGCCTGGAGAGAAATCACGCCTTCACGTCATTGTCTGAGTCCCCTCGTCACCAGCCCTGCTGGCTCAGACGGTAAAGAATCCGCCTGCAGTGCAGGGGACCCAGGTTCAATCCCTGGGTTGGGAAGATCCCCTGGAGAAGGAAATGGCAACTCACTCCAGTATTCTTGTCTGGAGGATCCCTGGAAGACTACAGTCTGTGGGGTTGCAGAGAGTCGGACACGACTGAGTGACTAACACACACAGTCACCAGCCACCTAGTCACCCAGCCAAGTCACCTTTCAGTTATGGAACCAACACATTCCATTTAATTACGATGGTTCTGTGTTAAGAGTTCCATATCTCGCAACCATGTTCTGACAATAAGGTTGACATTCCAGATCCACACGGGCTGGGTCCATGGGTGTCTCAGAACACCAGCTCGCTGTTCCCTAAAAGCCCTGACCCTCTCCACTGACCTCCTTGTTCTCAGGAAAGCCTGCCCGTTCTTCACTGCCCGTGCGCAGTCTCTGTCTCTATGAAGCTCTCCTGTTTCAAGGCTGAGCCTATAGTCTCAAGGGGCATCCTGTGCCCCTTGTCAGGTTTCTGCCTTCCGGGGGGCCTTGGTGGGGACAGAAGCTTGTGACCCACTTAGGGGCTGAGACACCTGTGGGCAAGATGCCGGCCGAAAAGACTCTCTAGTTAAGCAAACTGCTCTCCCACAAGACACAACAGCCTCTTCCTCTTGTCCCCAAGGCTCTCTCCCTGGTGCCCTTCCCCTCACACACACTGCCTTCTAGCTGTGATGAGTCAGCAGGGACTGGGGCTCCTGCCTTCCAGGGTCCCGGGCTCCACATGCCCTCAGAGTCTTCCACTTGCCAGGCTGACCCTCCTTCAATCACCAGTCATTCAGATAAACCCTCTTTTCTCTTCACAAAATCCTTCCAGGGCTTTCCACTGATGCTAGTCCCTGCAGTGCCCGCCCCCCCCCCGCCCCCCGCCTTCCTGACCTCTTCTCTCACCACACACATCACACACATCCTGGCCGCAAGCTGTCTCTCCTCCTGCTTTCCATCAGCAGGAACTCCCCCCACCCCACTGCTGACACCCTCTCAGGCGAAGCCCTGCCTCGTCCAGGATGCCTGAGGTAGGAACCCCTCTGGGCATGGCACGTTCCCAGCTGTCTGTTAGTCACTTCTCTCTTTCCACGGACGAGTCCATCTCCTAGACTAAGAATGTAAAATCTTTGGTGAACGGCCTCTGAAGCTCATCACATTTCACTCACGGAGACCAAAACAGTGCTTTTTATGCAAAGCACCTTTCATTAAGTGTCCGAAATGAAATGAGAAGAAAAGAACACATTCCCAGCTCCTGAGAAAGACATGTGTACTCTTCCCAGTAATAATAATAATAAATGCCAAGTTGGCTGCTCCTTCCAGGGAGCCCTGAGCTCTGTCACCGTGATGCACACTGGGGCCCAGGTGCCAGCTGACACTGTGAATGGATAAAGGGAACAAGGGGAACCGTCAGGGATCATTCCCCATGGCTTCTAAAGAAAGTGCATCTTCTTCTGCAAGTCCTGGCCCTGAAGTCTGTGCATCCCCACACACGGGCTGGACTTCTGAAGCCACGCTCTTCTGCAGCTCACAGGATATAGAGGGAAGAGCTCAGGGTCTGAAGTCAAGACCTGGGGGGAGGCATCCTTGGTTCCCAGCCTTGGAACCTCGGGGTGGAAGTTGTTAGGATTAGAAGACTGTTTAGGTGCAGATGCCTCGGAAGGAGCAAGCAGGTTCAAGTTCCTTCTAACCTTTTAAAAATTAGGGCACAGTTCCTCAATTTCTGTTGTGTGTGTGTGTGTGCGCGTGTGGCCATGCCACAGAGGATCTTAGTTTCCTGACTAGGGATTGAACTTGTGCGACCTGCAGTGGAAGTGTGGAGTCCCAATCACTGGACCATCAGGTAATCCCTTCTTCAATTTCTCCTGCTTCTCCAACAGGCAGGGAACAAACCAAATTGGAGAAACCGGGACAGAAAAATGACCAGGGAGCCATTGGCAATTACATTCTTATTTGTGGTTTCTGTTTTTTTTGTTTTGTTTTGCTTTTTAATTTTTTTTTTCTAGGAAAAAAAAAACAAAACACAACCAGGGGAGTTTATATGACAACTATCAGTGTCAGGAGGGCAGGGGAAAAGAGAAAGAAAGGCTAGAGGCTTGGGGAGCTAATAAAAACTGGATTCTGAACCACATGGAACGGCTCACAGGGTCCTGGGTGTGGGTCCTCGTGAGATGACTGGTCACTTTGGCATGCGTGTTCGGTGCCCGGTCTCCTGGTCTGTCAGCTCAGACCCCCAGGGTCAAGAGAGCTGTCCATGCCCTGGAAATCTTCCAAGACAAACTCGCACAAGTTACAGCAAGACGAGACTGATTTGCGCTCCATGACTGTGCTCAGGTATCACACGTTCTTGCCTGAGAGAAGAGTCCGGAAGAGTGTGAGTCACCACGGGACGCTTTGGCATCACACTGAGCCCCGGGCGGCCGCTCACACAGACGCAGGCACGGCTTTCACCAGCCCCACGGACATCTGTCCAGACACCCTTGGGCAGCCTGCCCACGGAAGGACAGGGGACATGGCAGTCCCTTCAAGTCACAGGTCGACGATGGTGTCCATTCTCCAGTCTTACTCTGTCCATGGCCTGCGAAGGACACGAAGATCTGTCTGCTTTTCTGCTCAACCCTGGACAGATTCCCAAGAAGCATGGCCATTTGGATCTGCACCGAAGCTCTCAGATTTCTCCCACTTGATGCCCCAGGTCTCAGGGCAGAAAACTCAGCTGATCCAGGGCCACATGTGGCAAACAGGACAGCCAGTGATGGCCGGGCAAGAAAGAGCTGGTAGCGCACTGTGAGACCAGAGTACATTCAAGAAGGGGAGAGGGGTGTGCAGCAAGCCGCCGCCCCGAGTCACAGTCCAGGGGGCCCGTCGAGCCTGGAGGACATAGGCGGTCTGCCCGTCTTGACCAGGCAGCTCCGACGCCTCACGCGGCGGGGGTCCCCTGGGCGTGGTTCCTATGTGGAGGGCGGCGGGCTTCCTGCCCTGCTGCCCCTGCTTCTACACGGAGGCCAGGTTATGTCTCAGCGCTGCAGTCCTGAGGAGCACCACGCTGGCCAGCCAGCCAGGCCACAGTCCTCAGCCCGCCGCCGGGCAATGATGCAGCTCTGGGTCCCATAGGGAGGCCCCAGGAGCCACGGTCACTGGGATGGAGGAGGGGGGTATGCAGGAGGGCTGCATTCTGCCGGGAGAGATTCGGGGAGCAACGGCCAGGGACTGGAAGGGACAGGGCCCCAAACGCTGCAGGGCCAAAAGGGATGGGATCAATAGACAATGTTCTTGTCACTAGTTTAAAAAGAGAGTATTGGTGGTGTTGCTTGGCTGTTTTTCCCTTTTAAAAACCACTCACATTTTAAGAGGTGATGGGGCTGGGGAGATGCGGCCCTCTTCACAATGGTCCTTTCTGGGCCTCAGGAGACCCACTTTCCCCACCGGGCCTCGGGCTACCAGCCAGGGATGGGGCAGGGCGGGTACTTGCTCTGCTTCCTGGAGGCCACCCCTTCTTCCCGCAAAAACAGGACCCACGTGACGGGCAGTCCAAAGACTAAAGTGCAGAGAAATCCACAGGGCAGGTGGCCCTGTGCTGGGTTTTCCCAGAAGGGGCGGGAGAGGGGCTCGGTCCAGAGTTACCGCTGGGGGGACACATGGGGACAGCTATGAGGCGAGCCTGCGGGGCATGGTCCCCTTTCCCTTGGGTTCCAAGGATGCTTCTCCCATCAGGGACTGTCCACTGTCAACAGCACCCCAGGGAAAATCTCAGCCTCAGAGATCAGGCCCACAAAGGGGGAAACGTGTATGACCGTCCCTGGTTGGTAATGACTAGTGACCGTGGAGGGAGAGGCAGGTTCAAGAGGGAAAAGAGTGTGTTATCTAAAATCAGTGAACCCCAGGTTTTGAGGGCGGGGATCCAGGAGCAGCCCTAAAGGTAGAGTGTCCCCTGGGGAAGGTTGGTGGCGGTGGTCAGGATCCTGCCAGTGAGACCCGCTGGGGAGAGGAGCACCTCTGGGTGGGGCGGCGCTGTAGAGCGGGGAGGGCGCCCAGGACCGAAGCCCACGGGGCACTAGGGTGTGTAGGCTGGGGGCGGCTGGAACTGGTTGATGACTTCGTACTCTGCCGGGTAGGGCTCGTTCTCCTCCATCTCCGAGAGCAGCTCCAGCGCTTGCTCCTCCTCCTCCGTGGGGTAGTGGCGCAGGAGGTTGGCCGCTGTGGCCAGGATGGAGGCCCCACCAGCGCCAGCCACCAGGTAGAAGCTAACAGCAAAGGTGACGTACACCTGGGACCCGTGGTACTTCTTATGTTGCTGCTGCTGGGCCAGGATGAGTTCGGAAGCCCAGTAAGAGAAGCCGATGACTGTGGCACACTGCAGGACTGGGGGGACAGAGGGAGAAGGGGTTAGCAGGCACCCCGCAGCCTGGATACTTGAGGCACCAGCTGCAGCCTTTCTACCCAAACCCCATTCTCAGAGAACCTGCCTGGCCCCACACCCTGTGACGGGGAGCTTTTGTGGCCAGGGCTGGGGACAGAGGCCTGACCCTGCCCAGGCCGGTGAGTTTCTGTCTTAAGAATTTGGAATTGGGCTACTAGGCCTACTGGAGGTCATTGGATGCCTGAGAGGAATAGGTATCTGGAGTCAGTACTAACCGAAGTGAAATAAACACAGCAGCCCCATCATGAGGGAAGAGAAGCCTGGTCTACAGGAATGGGGAGGAGAGGGAGTCTGAGACCATGCACTCGAGGGAGACACAGTGTTTCCTCTCTGGCTCCTTCTGGGCCCCATGAGCCCAACTGAGCTTCAGATCCCACTCTTAGAAATTCTAACAACATTTGCTCCCTCCAGCTCGGCCGAGTGGGTCTGCCCCACCGCCCCAGTGCTCTGTGAAAGGCCAGAGCTGGAACAAGCAGCGGGAACTGTGTCTGCGCGTGGAAAGCCCTTGGCCCCCGCCTGCAACTCCAGACAGGATGCCCCAGCCCCGTGGCAGTCACTCACGCACTGGGAGCGGCCCGGGCTTACCCGTGAGGATGTGGGCGAAGGCATAGCGACGGGTGATCTTTAGGGCAGGATGCTTGGGCCCGAAGACATCCAGAAGGAACGCAGAGAGGCTGCACAGGATGCCCAGGAAGCAGAAGGCAGCAATGACCCGCAGGAGCAGGACTGTCTGGGGATTCATGCAGAAGTCTGCAGGGGAAGAACCAAATCCTCAGGGCTCCCAGGAACACCCTGGGGCAGGATGTCCCCACCTCGGAATTCTCCCCACACCGCAGTCCAGGGGAGCTAGGAGAGGACTAAAGGGTCTTGGCTCCTGCTCCCAGGGGGTCTGCAGAGAAGGGGGAGGAGCCTCTATGAGCAGACAGGACCCCTGGGTCACTGCTCCCATGAGCCTTGAGTCCTTCCTCCCTTCCCATCAGGACTAGTCCAAGTGCAGCACTCCACTTCAGTGTACAGTGGACCCTTGAACAATACGAGGGTCCACTTACAGGTGGATTGTTTTTCAAGAGTACTATATGATCAGAGTTGGTTAAATCTGAGATGTGGAATCACAGATCCAGAGGCCAACTATAAATTACACAAATCAAACATGATTTTCAACTGCTGGGAGAGTCAGCATCCCATTGTTGTTCAAAGAGTTAACTGTATTTGCCACGCTCTTCTAATCATCTTGAAAGACCCTGAGAATTAATGTGACATATTAACCCATTCTGCTAAAGCGTGCTTCCAGGTGGCAGGAAAAGCCCCTTGACTTCTAAGCTGAGACAGCCAGAGGAACAAGGGCCAGAGTCCCATTTGAGTCCATTCTCTACCAGTCACTCATTTGTCCCCTTTTTCATTTAAAAAGACACTGAAGGGACTTCCCTGTCAGTCTAGCAGTTAAGGCTCTGTGCTTTCACTGCAGGGGGCATGGGTTTGATCCCTAGTTAGGGAACTAAAATCCCACATGCCAAACAGTGCGGCCAAAATAAGTAAATAAATAAAAAAGAAGCTGAAGCAGTTTAGAGAACCATATAATTACAAGAGAGAACTAAATACATGAGGAGAGCTGGTAGACTGGACCTCCTTATTTATTTTTGCTCATCCCCAAATCCTACTAAAACAAAACAAAACAAAAAAATTTTTAAGACCTAGACCTGCACAAAGAGAGGAAGGGCCAAACAGAATTCTGAAAACTGGGACGTAAAGGGCCTCAGAGCTAGAACGGACTTGACACAAGAGATAAGCTGAAGTATAAGCCAGAAATGGGAAAAGCTAAGAAGCAATCAGATTTATACCACAAAAGCGTGGAAGGTTCAGAAGCTGACAGCACCAAATACCTTCTGAAACGAGGGCAAAGCCTTTGGGGGCTGCTCGCTCTAGCAAAAACGAGGGAAGGGACCAAGAAAAAGGAAGATGCTAAAACAGGAGGCCCAACATTCAAAGAGTAAGGCGTCCCCAGGGTCCTGGTGAGACCCCAGGCTGACAACTGCACACTGGACACAGTGAGCAACCTGCATGTCCTTCTGGGGCTTTAATATCGTTCTTGCTTTCTTTTAAAAAAATTTTTTTATTCCATCTAGACTGCACTGTCAGTTCCCTTTGATATCTACACAACCTGCCATAGTTCTAGAAACACAGACAGGATAAAGGCTGATCCAAAAAGAAACTATTTTAAGCTTTGATAAAAAGTAGAAAATGGGCCTTAACTTCCCCTATTCAGCCACCAGCAAGTTCTTCTTTTATTTAGATCACCAAAATGGATTTGGAAAATTGTGAAAAGGGCTGACGAGATTTACACTGTCCACTCCTTCCCTGAGTTTGGATCTCAGGCTGAGAGGCCGCGGGATGGTGGTTATCCCTCCCAGGCGCACAGAGAAACAGCAGGGTGCTGGCTGAGCGCATGTGCCCAAGCTGCAGAGGTTCCGAGCTCTTGGTTTGGAGCAGGGCCTGGGGGTCTGAATCGCCACAAGCAGCGCAGGTGGCTTGAGCCTTACACTCCAGGAAACACTGGACCCAGAGGAAGGTGAACTGACGAGGAAGAGTCCAAAAGCTGGGGAGGGCACCTGAGCTCAATCAAGCTGACTCAAATCACCAGACGTTGACTAGCCTCATGGGGTCACCTGGACTGAGGCCTGGCCTCCCACACAGAAAAACCAGACCAGATACCCAGAGGCCCTGGGCCTTTGTGACAGCACACACTTCTGCCTTGGGTGCAAAATTCACCAGGCAGATGTTGCCTGAGCCCACATGACTCATATGCCTTGATCTGGCTTCAGGTCACCTGCCAAGCTGCCCTCAGAGCTATCTGTCATTCTCCTGTCAGCTGACCATCTGTTTGGAGCCCACTCATCCAACCTGGGTGATCGCCTGCTGCCAGGAGGCCTGCCTGTGCCTAAATTCTGCCAGCAACGAGGTCCAGGCTTCATTTAATCTGGCCCTGCAGGCCTGAAGGAGTCTAGAAGCCCACAGGGCCTCTCTAAAACAAAAGTTCCCAGAGATGGGCTGTTTCCTGGCTGCACTGTAAATGCTGCTAAAAGCTCTCTGTGACAGTTCTTCTGGGGGTCCACGTGGCACACGGCAGGGACCTGCCAAGACGCAAGTTTTCTTCTAGTGCCTCCAAGAATAATTTGTGAGCAGCAGGGTGGAAAGGTTTGCATCACAGTCTGCTCTGCAGCAGGCTGGGTTCAGATTCCTCCCACATTACTCAACATGGCCAGGCCCTCTGAGCGATGCTTTAATTGTGCTACTCAGTTTTAATTTAAAGGCTGATCCAGTTTTAAATGAAAAATGGAACACCCAGGGCTTCAGAGATCCCTTCTTAGGTGGCATGGTGACTACAGGATGTTCATTGTATTAGCATCCTTTACAACGTACATCCACTGGACACACATCCAGGGGTCTTATGTTTCAGAATATCCTTATTTCAGCCACAAGGAAGACTTCCACAGATGTTCAGCTGCCCCTCCCAAGAGATAAACATCTTTTTTTTAATTTTAATTTTATTTTGGCCACACCACATGGCATGCGAGATCTTAGTTCCCCAACCAGGGATTGAATCTGAGCCTCCTCCAGTGGAAGTGCAGTGTCTTAACCCCTGGACCCCCAGGGAAGCTCTGAGACAACCTTGTTGGCAGTTTCTTGTGTTTCTCTCCAGGTATGCCTGCCTGTGCACACAGGTGGGGCAAATGTTATCTTAGTTAAGCCTCACTCCACTCCAGGGGATTCATCATATGGTTCAGATGAGGAATCAGAGGCTCCAGGAGGTTAAGTGACTTCCTGCAGGTCACACACAGCACAGAGCTGGGCTCCGAACCAGTGTCAGGCTCCCTGGCACCGTGATGCTCACCATCACTGAGCACCAGAGTCAGCCGTTTCATATTTCCCCGATGGAGCTAATCGATCAGATCCTGAAGAGCTGGATCTGAGGGAGAAGTCAAAAGGGACCGTGGATGCTGGCAGAGCCGTCAGCATCAGTGGCTGCTGAGCTCACTACGGAAACAGCTGGAAGCATGGATTCTCTTCTAGGCCAAAAGGTTTGGGTCGTTGAATGATGAATGGAGGTCCTCCAGGGAATCATTGAGCCGAACCTGCTGGGTGTGATCTAAGCTTCAGCAACCGTCAGAGCCTGGCTCTTATCTTTTTTAATTAAAAAAATACATATACAGTGTGACTTTATTTGTTTATTTTTGGTTGCTCTGGGTCTTCCTTGCCGGGTGCGGGCTTTTCTCTGCTTGCAGTGAGCAGGGGCGACTCTAGTTGTGGTGCATGGGCTTTTTTCATTGCAGTGGCTTCTAGGGTTGCAGAGCACGGGCCTAAGGCCTTGGGCTTCAGCAGTTGCAGCTCCTGGGCTCTAGAGCACAGGCTCAGTAGTTGTGGCGCATGGCAGATGGGATCTTCCCGGATCAGGGATCGAACCCGTGTCTCCTGCATTGGCAGGTGGATTCTTTACCACTGGGCCATCAGAGAAGGCCAGAGTCTTGACTCTTAAAAGCAGAAGGCAGGGGACTTCCTTGGCGGCCCAGTGGCTAAGACTTCGAGCTCCCAACACAGGGGGCCTGGGTTCAATTCCTGGTCAGGGAACTAGATCCCACATGCCGTGATTTAAAGATTCGCCTGCTGCAACTAAGACCTGGTGCTGCCAAATAAAGAAATATTAGGAAAAAAAAAAAGCAGAAGGCATGTGAACTGGCCCCCAGTCTCAGTCCCACCACAGGTTATGCATCACCTCGGGCAAGCTGTCCTTGACATCTGCCCGCTCACCTGTCAGTGGAAGCAATGACACCTGCCCCATCTGCACAACGGCCCTTGGGGGCAGCCAGACCCCAAAGTGCCAGGAAGGAGTAGCCTCACTCCCTCTGTGCTGGGTGGCCCCAACAGTGTCTTCCTTGGCATGCCTTTCCTCCCAACACCAAGAACTGCCCTGTCCATGCACATCAGCCAGTGGGGGCTAGAGCATCAGCACCCCGGGGGAGATGACGTGGTCCAGAGAAGGGGCTTGGCACCCACAGTTCAAACAGGTTTTGTTTCCACCTGACTGCCTTATGCCTTTCTCCACTCCAAAGCTCTGAGCAAACCTTCTGGGTCAGGGGAGGGGGAGCCAAATGGGAACTTCCCTTGGAGTGATGCTGACAGATATCCCAGAACCCTGCCCCACGTCCCCGGTGGGCCCTCATCAGAGGGTCTGAGAGCACACAGCAGAGACAGGCAGCGCTACCCAGCCCTGCTTAGAACCCTGCTCAGGCTCTCCTGGGGTCGGGATCTCAATGTCCCTTTCTCTCCTCCCCTGCCAGACATCGGTGTGGCAGGGAGGGCAATGAATATCTGCTCTGTTGAGAGGGCTGCCTAAGAGAAGCCCATCCTCAAATGCTATGTGTGTGTCATTTTATTTGTGAAGAGAAATGGCATGCGGAGCAGAACTCTGAATTAAAATTCCACCAGCGCCGCATCCACCACGCTCTGGTCAGACCGCACGCACCCTGTGCTCCAGTTGCGCGGTAGCCTGTTTACTTTGGTAACCACTGCTTGCCTGTCCCCTCCAGTCACCGGGGAGACGGTGGCTGCTGTGTAACAGGATCCCACAGACCTGACTTTGCCCAAGGTCATTGGTGAGTCACTGGGCTGGATTTGTTTGGAAGGCCCCCGCTCTTCCTGTCTACCTGCCCATGGCTCTCATCCCCTCCTGGCCCAGAGAGGCAGCAGGCAGGAAGCTTCTAGTGGCTTCTTGCCAGTTCCCTTCTGTTCCTTCTCCTGTTGCCCCCTCACTGGAGTCCTTGAGTCAGTCCTTCCAGCATTCATTCACCCACTTTATACAGCTGCACCCCTCTCTTGACTTTTTAGCTTCCAGACAAGGCTTCTGACACAAGACTCCAAGAGGGCCCTCCAGTGCCCGGCTGGGTCGTCCCACAAATCCCAAGGGTCCTGGCCCAGCTGCCTCCAAGGACATGCTCCTACAGGATCCAGAAATGCCAGGTGCATTGGTCACTACCCCTCAGACATGCCAGCCCTTCCCAGAAGGCCCTTGACCTTCCCATGACTTGCTGTCAATTGTGATTCCCCCGACTTCACATCCTAAACTCCCTCATTCTCCAGAGATGCTTCCTGAGCCTATGGTCCCCGCTGCCCCCTTGCTGGGCGCACTTGAGGGGCAGAGAGGGCTTGAGGCTCAGAAGGAACGGTTATCTGGGCTCCCCTGCTGGGGGCCACCAGAGGTCTGGACACATCTCTGGCCCCCTGGCCCAGGCTGAAGAGCTGTGTGCGAAGCGGGCAGCCCGGGGGAGTAATGGAATTCCCGACAGGATCGTTTGAGCCATGGCATTTGTAAAAGCCTTCAGGCCTCTGGGAATGAGAGAGGATGATGGGCTTTGACTCAGCCCAGCAACGAGAGGGCAAGAGAAATAAAAAACAGTTTTGCCTTGGCTTGTGAGAAAAACTCAACCAGAATGGGGAAGTAAGAGGTCCAGGACAGCTCTGATGGAGGAAGAAGTCTAGTGTGCCCTAAGGCTCAGTGGTAAGGGTGTAAGACAGCAGCCTGGGCCTAAGGCCTGCGAGTGTTTGTGTGTGTATGATGGGGGTGATGACAGTTACCTACCAAATAAAGACGTTGTTTAGGGGACACTACAGCCAGGCACGAAGGGTGCTTAGTGCAATGCCCGCTACTCAGGCAGGGGGCCAAGACACGGGAAGGCATCATGCCAAAGCCTGGTGACCCGCTCCACTCCCCATCACCTGCAGAGAGCTGGCAGGGTCTGCTCTCCCTCTGGAAGCACCTACAAGCACCAGGCCTGTACCCCACAGCTCTGCCCTCTCCTGAGATGGGGAAGAGCCAGGCCTCCACACTAGGATATCTGCTAGACCCAGAGGCTCGGCACAACCCTACACAGCAGCAAATGCCTGAAGGCCCAGCGGGCACCCAAAAGCCAACTGGTACAGAGAAGAAGGGGGCTTCCCTGGTGGACCAGAAGGTAAAGAATCCACCTGCAATGCAGGAGACCCGGGTTCGATCCCTGGGTTGGGACGATCTCCTGGAGAAGGAAATGGCAACCCACTCCAGTATTCTTGCCCAGAGAGTCCCATGGACAGAGAAGCCTGGCGGGTTACAGTCCATGGGGTCACAAAGAGTCGGACATGAGTAAGCAACTAAGCACGCACAAAGAAGAGAAGCAATCAGGGACCTTCAGATTCTTTACCACCTTCTGTGATAGCTCATGAGGTAGCACTGTCAACGCCTTTATTAAAGGACACCAAGCGTTCCCAGCTTGCAATGGCCAAGGAGACCAAGGAAAACCAAGCTGAAACCATTCATGGGTTAAGATCCCTAAACACATGAACAGGCAGGCATCATGTAAAGGTGAAGGCGACCTGCTTTATAAAAGACAAAATCCAGCTTGGATAATTTCTCAGAAAAGGTAGATATGTGTGTGAACAAAGGAGAACAGAACCAAGAATTTATTTTTGATGTGCCTTTGACAGGATGTATGCCAGGGTGAGATAAACCATTGTGAGGTCGTTCCTTATGACAGCTGAAGTAAAGCAAACATAAACGAGACAGCATCACTTTATACTGGTGTCAAAAGTGAGGTGCACTCAACTCTGCTGTTCCCAGCTGTGTGCCCCTGCACGGATCATTTCACTTCTCTGAGACACAGTTTCCTGGACCTTTGGAATGAAGACATGGATCAGATGGGCCCCTCCCTCCATAGCAGGAATTTTACAAGCCTTCCTAGGAACAATCTGAAATAGAGAGGCATCGTGAATTCCCTTTCAGGTTGGGGGCTTTCCAGGAAGCTAGTGGTTAAGAATCCGCCTGCCAATGGAGAAGATGCAGGAGATTCGGGTTCTATCCCTGGGTTGGGAAGATTCTCTAGAGAAGGAAATGGCAACCCACTCCAGTATTCTTGCCTGGAGAATCCCCATGAACAGAGAAGCCTGGCAGGCTACAGTCCATGGGGTTGTAAAGAGTAGGACACAACGGAGCATGCACATACACTCCCGGTTTTGATATGACACCAAGCACTTGAAATATCGACCACCAAGGGGCTCAACTGCCAAGGTCTGGACGAAGCAGTGGAAAGTGGCAGCTGTGCCTCAAAGAAGGCAAGTTCTGGGGAACATGCTAACAGAAAAGTCACCCTGACTCAACTCAAGCTTGATGGGCTTTTGGCCACAGAGAAAGCTACATAGCACGTGGTCTCCATCCTGTGGGTAAGTGTTAGCGTTAGTGACTATGCTGTGTCTGACTCTCTGTAACCCCAGAAGCCTGTGAGGCTCCTCTGTCCATGGGATTTCCCAGGCAGGAATACTGGAGTGGGCTGCCATTTCCTTCTCCAGGGGATCTTCCCGACCCAGGAATCAAACCTGGGTCTCCTGCATTGCAGGTGGATTCTTTACCATCTGAGCCACCAGCGAGGCCCATAGGTATTAGTGAGCCAACACAGTGAAAGCAATCATCACGGTGATATCTGGAAACAAACCAGAAGCCCCCATCCTGTTCTCTACAAAATCGTCTGAAAGCTTTGAAAACTCAAAGAGAAATGCAAACCAGCAAGAGAACACTCAGAGAAGGACAACATGAGGCCACAAGGACAGGGCTTTTCAGCCTCGACCTGCACAAGTAGTATATGATCCCAGGCACTCAAAGAGAACTTGACCTTTTCACCAAACCCCAGGCAGTTTGAATCCTTAGACAATGCTGAAGATACTTAACAGGAAGGGGAATCTGAGACATGGGGCAACACACATCTGGAATGAATTACAGCCAGGAGTGGCACATGGAGAAAACCTTCAGGAATGGTTCAAAAGGCCTTGGGGGTAATGAACTCTGCTGTTAATAAGGGCTGTTTGCAATCCACCGACCATTTTCCCTGTAAAATCCAGGCAGTGCAATACTGCCCCCACACCACATAGCCTGTACCTTCATTGCCAGAGACGAAGGCTGGGAAGGATGGGCTACAGGCCCCCTCTGCATCCAGTAAAGATGATGGTCTGGTTCCTCTTTCTTCTGCTTCCCTGGCCGGGAAGCACCATACTGAATAAAGCAACCTTACCTCATTCCGTCACACTTGTGAGGGTTCTAGGAGCCAAATTCCTATTGTTTTACTGAGGGTGGCAATGGAGCTGACTTTTGGTTATTGAAAATACCATAGACTCCCTTTTTCTCTTAACAATCCAAAGACTGCAGAACTCACAAACATCTTTTAAAATCTAGCCATATTTTAAAGTTCCTTTTTCTCAAGCTGACCCCCCCCACCCCGGCCCCCAAAAAAGTCTTCCTGTATCTCCGACCCCTTAGAAGGAGACAGGTAATTGTGATGCCTAGCACCCTTATCTTTTCTCTGATATACAGCGCCCTTCCCCCAGCAGAAGCCAAAAATAGCAGTCCAGATTACCATGGCGTTGAGGAGTGGGTGCTTGGCTGAATAACATCAGAATTAATGAGGGGCCGGACCCCAAACAGAGCCACCTGGTGGGTAAGAACATCAGGCAGCAATGGGCTGTTTCCTTCAACCAGGTGCCTACCCCAGGCTATCTCAGCTCCAGTCCGCACCCTGCAGAGGAGGCCCGGGCGCCCAGAAAGAAGAGGGCTGGCGCGCAGCGCCCTCACCTTTCAGCAGGTCCGGGTGCACGTAGCCTAGGACGTCGGAGACCCCCAGCTCTTGGCGGGAACAGGTGCCACCGTGGATGTGCAGCCAGGCAGGCTCGGCGAGCGCGGTGCAGAGCGCGGTGATGGACAGGGCACCCGGCAGGGCCGAGGCCAGACTACGCTCCGGCTGCTTGGGCAGAGCGCTGCCTCCCGGGCTTCTCCGCCGGCGCCCGCCGGGCAGCCCTGCGCCTCCGGGGGCGTACATGTCAGGGGCCGCCCGCCGTCGCTCTGCGATCGCTGCTGGTCGCCGCCGACCTCCGCGGGGCGCACAGAGCCTGCCTGTCCGGGGGGAGGAGAGCAACGTACGGGGTTCGTAGCAGGTGAGGCTGGAGGAAGGCGGTCAGGGCCGACCCAAGGGGGTGGGGGTGGGACCGAGGGCCGAGCAGAGACAGGAGAGCAGCAGAGCTTCGGGGGGCGGGGACGGGGTCCCCGGAGTGGAGATGCGGAGGTGAGGGACGATGACCCGGAGAGGGCTGGGGGCCCGCTGGACCTTGGCAGAATACAGTAGGGAGAGGGGCTGGGGCAGAGGTATCCGTTGCTGGTGGAAGAAAGAGCCGGACTCGGGGTCCTGGCCAGAGGGTGTCCAGGGGCGGAGGGCCAAGCTGGGCCGCAGGGATCAGGGACCCAGGATCTGGGAACTGCGCTCTGCGGGGCGATCTATGCCCAGATAGGACCCACCCCTCAGCGACTCCTGATCCTCACCAGTCAGCAGGCTTCAGTGTCGGGATGGCGTCGCTCCGTCCCGGTCACGAGCTCCTCAGTTACCCCGACCCGGGCGATTTCAGGGCCCAAACCCGCAACGCCCGGACAGACCCCGGCCCGATCCACTTCCGGCTTCCTCCACCTCTGACCCCGCCTCCTCCGGCTCCCCGCCCCGTTCTCGGCGCGCGACACAGGCCGGGCGCGCCGCCGGCTCCCTGCGCAAGGCCTGACGGGACTGGTAGTTCCAGGCCGTGCCGCGATGCTTTTCGTTGGAGGTGGGACCGGGGTTGGGGGAGTGGGGTGGGGAAAGGACGACTACAGCTCCCAGAAGGCAGCGCGGCCGAAGCTGCGGGCGCTTCATTTCCAGAGTAGACCCTGGATTCGGGCGCAAGGGGGTTTCCTCTGTGGGAACCGCAGTTGGCGCGGCTAGCTCTGCTCATTTTTGTCTCCTCCTGCGCCGGGCAGCCATGAAGGACTCGCTGGTGCTGCTTAGCCGTATCCTGGCGCACCCGGACTCCCGCTGCTGGTTCCTGGCCTGGAACCCCGCGGGAACCTTGCTGGCCTCGTGCGGCGGCGACCGCAGCGTCCGCATCTGGGGCAGGGAGGGTAAGCCCCGATCCGGCTGCACGACCCCTGCCGCCAAGCGGTCTCCTTGCGCTTGCTGTGGGTGCCAGTCTCGGGGAGTACTCAGCCTGCGGGGCAGGCAGACCCTGGACGAGGGTCGCGGGCCGAGGGAGAGGATGGAGGGGTTACCTTCGAGTTGAACCTTAGCCACTTTGAGAACGGGTTTTCCGGTGAAGGAATCAGCAGCCACCAGAAGCTAAAATGTCAATAGAGAGAATGAAACTGTTAGGGAAATTGTGATAGTTGCTGAGGTAGGAAAATGAGAAGAGAAGGAAGAAAGTAGGCTTCAAAGTAATTCTCAGCAGTTGAAGAAATTTAGATTTTATCCCAAGGGCATTTATCAGGTGGCGACTGCCAATGCAAGAGAGGCCAGTTGGATCCCTGGGTCAGGAAGATACCCTGGAGGCCGGAATGGCTACCCACTCCAGTAGTCTTGCCTGCAAAATTCCATGGACAGAGGAGCCTGGCAGGCTATATGGTCCATGGGGTCGCAAAGAGTCAGAGGTGACTGAAGTGACTTAGGGCGGGCACATACACACACACACACACACACACGTAGGTGATTCCTCAGATTTGTTTCAGAAGGATGCCTCCAGCTTTCTGTAACTTTAACTGGAGTCAATTAAAGCCTGTTGTTAATACACTCACTGAGCTTCGACCCCCAGCTTGGCTCTCAAGCTGGACCCGATTACCCAATGGCATGGCTAGTGCTTCCGCACCTTCTTGTGCACCCAGCTCCAGAGCCTGGCCTGTCCTCTGCTTTTAGGTGACAGCTGGAACTGCAAATCTGTCCTTTGTGAAGGCCACCAGCGCACCGTGAGGAAGGTGGCTTGGTCTCCGTGTGGAAATTACCTGGCCTCAGCCAGCTTTGATGCCACCACTTGCATTTGGAAGAAGAACGAGGATGACTTTGAGGCAAGTACATGGGACCAGGATTGTTGCCTGTTTGATCCCCAGGGCTGGTTTAGGAACTTTTTTTTTTCTCTAGTATTTTATTTTTGGCTGAGCTGAGTCTCTGCTGCTTTGCGTGGGCTTTCTCCAGTTGTGGAAGTGGGGGCTACTCTTTGTTGCGGTGCATGGACTTCTCCGTGTGGTGGCTTCTCTTGTTTTGGAGTAGGGGCTGTAGAGCTCTTGGGCTTCACTAGTTGTGGTAGACGGACTTAGTTGCTCCAGGGCATGTGGAGTCTTCCGGGGGACCAGTGTTGGAACCTGTGTGCGTTGCGTTGGCCGGCTGATTCTCAGCCGCTGGCCCACCAGGGAGGCTCCTGGTCTAGGAACCTGAGCTGGCCCGGGTTAGGGGGACTGCGCTTGCGAGGACCACGGGGGTCTCAGCTGTCACTGAGTCTTGTCCCCCTTCACTGTGCAGTGTGTCACCACTCTGGAGGGCCATGAAAACGAGGTCAAGTCAGTGGCCTGGGCTCCATCTGGCAACCTCCTTGCCACCTGCAGCCGAGACAAGAGTGTGTGGGTCTGGGAAGGTGAGTCCAGATCCCTCCAGGTACACTTGAGAGCCTGCCACCGAATCTCCCCCCCACCCCCCACCCTTGTGTCCCTGACAGTCAGCTTGTGTGCCCCTTCTCATCTCTCCCACAGTTGATGAAGAGGACGAGTATGAATGTGTCAGCGTCCTCAACTCCCACACACAGGATGTCAAGCATGTGGTTTGGCACCCGAGCCAGGAGGTAAGAGCCAGGTATCTTGGTGGGAAGGAATTGTGATGTGGAGGCTTGTACCCAGCTGCCTTCTGCTCTTCAGCCTCAACCTGGCTTTCCCAGGAATCTCTGTCTGTGACTAGAAGACATCAGTGAGTGCCTTTATAAAAGCACATCCCTGGGACTGTCCTGTCCTGGGAGGGAGAAGTCTTGGAGCCGCAGACACTCCCAGGCCCTACACACACATACTGTGTTGTCCTTGGCCTCCCTACAGCTGCTGGCTTCCGCCAGCTACGACGACACAGTGAAGCTCTACCGAGAGGAAGAGGATGACTGGGTGTGCTGCGCCACCCTCGAAGGCCACGAGTCCACCGTGTGGAGCTTGGCCTTTGACCCCAGTGGCCAGCGCCTGGCGTCTTGCAGTGATGACCGCACCGTGCGCGTCTGGCGCCAGTATCTCCCAGGCAATGAGCAAGGTGAGGGCCCACCTGGGAGCTGAAGACCCATCTCTGCTGAGGGGCTGAGACACATGGATGAGTCACAGAAAACTGGGCCCTTCATAGATGTGCCATGGGAGGGCTCCAGGGAGGGTGCTGGAAGAGTCCTGGGAGGCTCTGGGGAAGGGGGGCCATTTCATCCAGACGGAAGGGAATGTGTAGCATTTTAACATAGGAAGAGACTGCTGTGATTTCCGGTGGTTAAGACTCCATGCTTCCAATGCAGGGGGGCAGGGGGCACTGGTTTGATCCCTGGTCAGGGAACTAAGCTCCCACATGTTGCCAGACATAGCCACAAAAGAAAAAAAGGAAATTCTAGATGCAAAGAGGACCACATGAGCAAAGGCTTTGAAAGTAAAGACGGCCTAGATTTACACCAGGAACAGGGATCTGCGTGGGGTAGATGGAGCATAGGGCATAAGGAGTTTGGAGAGAAATAAGGTAGGTTGGGCTGGGTAGCTGATGTTTAGTCACTAAGTCGTGTCCGACTCTTTGCAACCCCATAAACTGTAGCATGCGAGACTTCCCTGTCCTTCACCATCTCCCAGAGCTTGCTGAAACTCACGTCCATTGAGTTGGTGATGCCATCCAACCGTCTCATCCTCTGTTGCTCACTTCTCCTTCTGCCCTCAGTCTTTCCCAGCATCAGGGTCTTTTCCAGCGAGTCAGTTCTTCACATCAGGTGGCCAAAGTATTGGAGCTTCACCTTCAGCATCAGTCTTTCCAGTGAGCATTCAGGGTTGATTTCCTTTAGGATGGACTGATTAGATCTCCTTGCTGTCCAAAGGACTCTCAAGAGTCTTATCCAAAAAAGCAGGATAATTTGTCAGACATAGTCAGTAGCAAAAGGGATTTTGAGGAGCAGGACATCTCCTTCTCAGAATCCTGCTGGGAAAATGCCAGTCCGGCTGCGGTGTCTAAGGCAGATCAGGGCAGATGGGGACAGAGGAGTAAGCATGAGGCCTCAGATGATGTGGATGGGGGAGGGCAAGCTAGGGTCTCCTGCGGTGGGGCAGGTTCTCCCCTGAAGTGCCCAGGGCATGGATACGCCCAAGGCTTAAGAGAAATCTGTCACACAGGGGTGGCATGCAGCGGCTCCGAGGCCAGCTGGAAGTGTGTCTGCACCTTGTCAGGCTTCCACTCCAGGACCATTTATGATGTCGCTTGGTAAGAGCTCCACTCCGCCCCTCCACCCTGCCCAACCATTCTAGAGATCCTCGAGAAGTCAGGGCGCTCTTTCACCTTTGGGAATACGTGGGGATATAGAGCAGCCACCCTTGTGTCCTCAGATCAGGCTAGACTGTCTCCATGCTGGTTTAGCACTGGCTGGCCCCGGGTTCTCAGGAGCAGGGGACAGACTTAGACCCAGGCTGAGGGTAGCTCCATACCATCCACAGCATCAAACCACCCAGAGATATGTATTCTTGAAACTGTGGCATCATGGCTGGGGTTTTATGGTTTGGTAACACAGCTTCTACCCTTAGGGAGTCTAGGAAAGCCATACCATTCACATAGAGTTGGTCAGAGGGCAGTTCTGGCCCTGAGAATCTGTCCTCAGGAAATAACCCTAAATAACTGAAAAACTTGATGGGCATCTAAGTTTTATTTATATTAGCATACATTTGGAAATAGCAAAAATGGACTCAAGTAAAAGTATGGTAAAATTAAGTGACCTGTTGTATCAGTTTAAAAAAAACAGGAACACTTCATGTCAGGGCAACTGCTTGTGCCAAGTGAGAAAAGTACAATTGAGAGTTATATGTAGTTTTTTAGGTTAATTATATTGAAAGAAACCTAGATGGCAGCACTTGAAGCTTGGGGTGATGTTTGCAGCTACATGTTTGTTAGAGAGGCTCCAGGATAAGAGACTTGTAGCTGAGTCCTCAAGTTTGGAACTAGAACCAGCTCCTCGCACTTGACTTGCAAGTTTGGGAGGGAGGAGCCGCTTGCACGCTCACCGACACGCCTGTTCCCCCCCACCCCCCAGGTGTCAGCTGACAGGGGCCCTGGCTACTGCCTGTGGGGATGATGCCATCCGAGTATTTGAGGAGGATCCCGGCTCAGACCCGCAGCAGCCCACCTTCTCCCTGACAGCCCACGTGCCTCAGGCCCACTCCCAGGATGTCAACTGTGTGGCCTGGAACCCCAAGGAGCGGGGGCTTCTGGCCTCCTGCAGTGACGATGGAGAGTTGGCCTTCTGGAAGTATCAGCCGTCTGAAGGCATCTGAGCCACTTTGGCTTTGGACAGAATCGTGCTTCCCCAGAAAATGTCCTCAGACTTCCCCAGCCCCCGAGAGGACCAGGAGGAGCATTCTTGACCTTCCTTTATTTGGCCCTCCTGCAGTCAGACTTGGGGAGAGGTGCAGGGCCACAGGACCACTCACCCTTCCCCCTCCTTAGACACGGAGCCCCTGGTAAAGAGCTGCAGAACATCTGTGCATTGTACTTAAGCCAGATTTTGCTTTAGGGCAGTGTTCAGTTTGAGAGCAGAGGTTAAGTATACTATTTATAATCATCATATTTTTATGTAGGAGGGATGTAGCTCAGCCCTTTCTGAGACTATAAGCTTTATACAAATAATCCGAGTCTCAAGTCCTATTTTATGTTATAGGGGCATTCACAAATTTAAAAGAATTTCTTGGTGAGTCCTTCTTTGAAGTAGGTCCTGTCTTCCCATTTTCTGGGTAAATCCTTGCATTTAAGACAGGCAGTCAGTACTGAAATTAATTCCTTAATGTAGGTTTGTTAGAATAAGAGACCCCTTTGCTTTTTCTTAGAAACGCTTACAACCTCCTGTGCCAGGTGCTGTGATGACAGTGGGGAGTGCTGAGAAGTACGTGGGGAGAATGTGAACCCTAGCAGGGAGTTACTGTTGGCCACAGGTCATACATTCTTAGTGGGGGTGGAAACTGGGTATTGGGTGAGGGGCAAAAAAATCCTAAAGGGACAACATGTGCCCTCTAAAGGACCACAGTACATAAATATACTGTGGTCTCTCTTAGATTTCCACAGTGGAGGTGAGTGGTGAAAAGAAGCCCCTGGCAAAGAGGTGGAGAAACACTGGCAAAGGCAGGCAGCGCTGGGTCTCAGGTTGTCCTCGGACAGGCACAGCCAAGGGGGGTTTGACTTGAAGACCATCCTCAAGGCCATGGCCTTCAGTTCAGTTCTGTACCGCAGAAATCATAACCTTATATTTTGAAGACAGCTGAGGCAGTACCTAGAGCCGTGGTTCTCAAGATGTGCCTGCCAGTCATTGGAAATCCCTAGAGTGCTTCAGGGCCGGTAGAGGTCAGCACCTCCAAAACAAGGGAGTGGCACCAGATACTGCAGTCGGGTCTCCATGCTTTGCCCTCAGTGGAAATACTGCCTGCCAACTGCACTGAGAAATATCCTCAATAGAACCAATACAAATAAGTTGTATTAGAGCTCCACCCTTGGGCATACCACGTTCTGTCGGAAGCAGGCATGCAGCAGTCCTGCTGCACCCGGAGGCGAGGCTGTCCTGAGGGAAAGCAGTTGTGCATGCATGCTCCATCAGCTGTGCCCGTGGCATAACCATTTCTACTTGGAAGAAGTAGCAAACCATAGTGTTTAGACTTGGCTATTTGGGAGACATTTTCTGGGAAATAAATGGAATGAGCCTGTCACTTCAAGGGAAACTGATCCTGTTGCCGATGATAAAACAAGCTTTCCAGCAAAAATTCAAATTTGTGAAAACTCGTATTGACATCATGAGCTTGACATCATCTCAATGCTTAGGCTTTTCTGAGGGGATTGGTGGTGATAAATCACACATGTGATTTATGATGAAGTGTATTAACATTTGAAAGATTTGCATAATTTAGTGAATGACCGTTTTCCAAATAACTAAGGCATGTTACAAAGACACTCATGGGCAAGACTCATTAAAAGTATAAGTGAGACAAGTGGGTTTTAATGCAAGAGTGTTGCTCTTGATAAGTATTCTCATTGATAAGGTTTCATATCCACATTGCCTTTAAGAAACTACCACCTGTGTAGTGACATAGTATAGCCTCTGTTACCTGAGATGCCTATTTAGAAACTTCTAACTTCCTATCTGTGTGAAGTCAGCTTTACATCAGCTCACACAACAGGTTTTGGAAACAGCTGTGAGAATCCAACTGTCTTATTAAGCTGGACATGAAAGAGATTTACAAAAATGTAAAATGCTGTTCTTCTCCCTGAATTTGTTTTGGAAGTTGTTCTTCATAAAATGTTAACATAATTTACTGTTATTTTAAAATGCATTTACTCTAGTAAATAAGCATTAGTGGCTATAACCCAAATAATGAAAGCTGTTTGTGGAGTTCTTAATTTTTTTGTAGCGTAGAGGAGTCCTAAGACTAAAAAATTGCCAACCTAGGGAAATTACCCATCAGAATCATCTTCCAGTTTTATGCACATTTATTCCTAAAAAGGGGCTTCTCAGGTGGCTCAGTGGTAAAGAATACACCTGCCAATGCAGTAAATGTGGGTTTGATCCCTGGGTTGGGGGAGGAAATGGCTACCCACTCCAGTGTTCTTGCCTGGAGAATTTCATGGGCAGAGGAGCCTGAAGAGCTACAGTCCATGGGATCGCAAGGAGTCAGACACAGCTTAACACACGCACAACAATATTCCCAAAAAACAACAGAAGGTGAGAATCTGAGAAGAAAATTTATAGATGTGAATCTTACAACTGCTTTAAGTACCCAGCTGGTGTGGCCTCCTTATGGGAGGGGACACTGCAGATCTCGAGAAAGCGCTAGCCTGCTGGTTTCCACCAAAGTTCAGTGCTCGCTCTGCGGCAACGCCGACACAGAGGGCCCCCAGGCACAGTCCCGACCGAGGACAGGGCACCAACACTGCCCTCTGCTGGCTCAGCGGGTGCAGCCCGACTGAAGAACAGCCTCGGCCGCTAGAGCTAGCGCTCACTGTACGCAAGCTCACGGCTGAAAAACGACCCTTCGACTGGGCAAAGCAAACTTTTAATTTGGAAACACTGCAAAGACACATGGTTTCTCCAAGTCATTTTATTAGAACATGTGAGTCAAAAGGAACTACAAAGAACATGCCTCAAAATGCTGTACACGGTTTGTGCTCGACACCTACAGACACTAGAGCCAGAGTGTGGATGGCAAGGGAGCCAGGGAAAGCAGGAGCTGGGGCGGGAGCAGGTTTCCACCACTGAGGTCCCATACGCTGTACACGTCCCTAACTCAGGCTCAGCTCTCCTCTCTGTGCAAGAGTGAAGGCCTCTGGGCTCAGTCTGAGTCACTGTCTGTCTCGGCTTCTTTCACATCCACGCTGAATTTGTACTCCTGGTCACATCCCATGTAAGCGTCACTCATGAAGTACAGGGTGTAGTTGTGGGCGCCAGTGGCCGGGGCCACGAAGTCGAGTTTCACCTGGAGAGAGCAAGCAGAACTCAGGGCCCGCTCAGATACCTGCCCCCTCTCGCAACCCGCTGGGGCCAGCCGACACACTCACCTTGGCCTTCTGCTGCAGGGTCAGCCTCTTGATGGAGATGAGACTGTTGGACTTGGCGTCTCCGATCACCACCCACCAGCCCTCTTCACGTTTCTGTAGTGACCAAAACCCAACAGTCAGTGTGTAAAACCTGATGGCTGTGACACCAGGCGAAAAGTTACAGAAACAGGAAACCAGAAAGAAGGCTTTCAAAATTTTTGTACCAAAAGATAACTGGATACAGGATTTTAAACTAAGGTTTCTCATGTGAACTCAATTTTAAGTAGACAGATGAACTCTATTGGTTCTGGCTCACTTCTTGTCCCAGAGTACCTTCTCCGGTTTAGCGCCTGACACTAGATCCAAGAATCCACTATCAGACATCTAGTCTTTGCGGCTTGCAGCTTTGAGTTCCTCAGAGACCCTTTTAGGTAAAAGGCAGACATGCCAGAGGACCAAACATGTTAACATGGAGGTGAGCCTGCCAGCAGAGCAGATCCAAAGTAGGCCTTGTGCCAGGACTTCCCTCAGCAACCAGTCACCTAAATTGCCTTAAAGCAAAAAAAAAAAACCAGACTTCCACAAAAAGCACTCACAGCCCCCAAATTAATCATCACTGCTCTAGACTTCTCTCCCCTGATGACTATATGCCCTTGCAGCACAGACCCTAGCCAATGGGCAGGGCCTCGAGAGGACCCCAGGAAGCCAGTCCCAGCACGTACCTGGGGGAAGAGAGGCGCGATCACAGGGCCCGTGACTTCCTCCTCCCGCTCCAGCTGCACCAGCACCACGACTGGCCCGCCACTGTGGGGAGACACCCGGGGCGCCGTCACAGCTGTGCCCACTGGGGGCCAACCTGGGGCGGCCCACCCGGCCCGCGTGGCTCACCTGCGGATGGCATCCTTGTCCACCACCTCGTAGGACAGTTCAATGTTGGGGTAGCGGTTACAGAAGCGGGCCACGTCCGCGATCTGGCTGTCTGACAGCTGGAGCAAGGCGTTGCGCTCTTCGTCCTCCATTTCCATGATGTCGAAAACACTCTCCACCCCCTGGGCAGGCAACAGAGAGGTCAGAAGGAGGCAGACGACCAGCAGAGGAAACTGGCCCCGGCGATGCATCCTCAGCCAGGTGACTCCGTCAGTACTCTAAACTCCCCTCCCCAGTGACTCTGGCCCAGACTCCAGCCAATGGAGAGAGTCCACTGGCTCCACAGGGTGGCCAATTTTATTCCTATGCTATCAGATCATCCAAAGAACACAGCTCACAGCAGTCAGGCTCCCTGGAGCCTTCTTGGGTAACACCTTCACAGAAGCCAAAACCGAGATGTCTCCCCTCCCACAACCAACCCCAGTGCAAGACACCTGGCCTCCAGACTTGGCCACCCAACACTCTGATGAAGGCCCAGCTCACCTTGTCTGTGCAACGCTTGATGTGCTCGGAGGTGAAGTGTGGCAGCTGTTTCAGGTAGGAGTCCTTGGACCACATGGCCTGGGTGACCATCTGGGCCAGCTCCATGGCCGCCAGGGCCGGGCTGAGCCAGCCATTGCTGGAGAGGACGTCCACACAGGCCTGGATGAGCCGGATGGCCTGCAGAGGGACAGACGAGCACACACGGGTGGGGTGGGCACTGCTGCCTCGCAGGCCACACTCAGGCCTGCACGCCCCGGACGCCTAGCCTCCATACCTTGCTGAGGATCTCCTCAGTGTCCGACTGCAGCTCAGCGCTCAGTTGCATGCGGGACAGGTGAGCCTGCAGAAGCAGGTTGGTCTTGACGTGCGGGTCGTTGAACTTAGGGTTATTCAGCTTGTGGGGGACCTTCTGGGCCAGCTGGAAAGTGGAACAGAGAGCAGTTGGTGAACGGGTGACCCTGCCTGAGACCCGTGCTCAGGCCCAAAGCACCACTAGTCCCAGGCCCACAGCCATTCCACACTCGGGGTAGACGGTGGCTGTGGGTGGTGGGGGTTGAGATGTGTGTGCAGTGTGTGAGGGAGCTCGGGGGCGGGGGAGTGGGTGTTTTCCTGACCTGACAGCGGGATCCTGTGCTCTGGGCACGGGGGCCGAGTTTCACCCGGCTCGGAAGACGCGCTCACCTGCCGCAGGAGGTTGTCTTCGTGGTGCCGGATGGGGATGTTCTCGTACTCGGCCGCGTTGGAGATGATCTCGATGAGCCCTCGCACCTTGGTCTTGGCGTTCAGGGACATGCTGAAGAGCTCTGGGAGGGGAAGGGAAGGACATGTGGGAGGAAGCAAAGCAGGCAGAGGAGAGTAGAGTCAACCGCTGGGTAGCCTGGCTCCGCCCTGCAACGCGTCCCTCTGACAAGCACACGAGGCCCTGGCAGCCTCGTCGTCTGTCATCCCCGTGGCTGCAGGCCGCCGGCCCTCACCGATGGTGGTGTAGTTGATATAATAGTAGGCGGCGATCATGCCCAGGTTCAGGGGCGCCACGTCCATCTCATCCTCAACACTGATGCACTTGGACTGCTCCAGGTCACTGAGGGTCTGCTCCACGAGCTCCGACAAGTGGTCAGACAGGTGACGATGGGAGATGCCTGTGAAGGTGAGAGGTAAGCAGGGGCGTCCCAGGGAGACGGCGAACGCGGGCTGTGCAAACCACCGGAGGATGACGCGTGCGCCACCGCCACTGACCCTGCAGGTTGTAGTAATTGGGGTTCTGCGTCATGCGGCGGTACAGGAAGGTCCAGGTGAGGTAGTCCACAGCGTCCTGCTTGTTCTCGATGGTCTTGGTGACGATCTCGGCATTGAAGTGGTCATGCATACAGTGGTCCAGGTGAGACTCCACCGGCAAAGGCTCATACAAGAACTTCTTGAAGAAATCCTATGGGAAAGAACGTCAGTGACGTTACAGTACACAGTCAATGACAGTACAGTCACAAAGGAAGGCCAAGGGCCAACGTGGCCCCTGGGCAACAGGCGCGGCTCATACAAAATGGAAGCAGCCGGCTGCACGGACAAGGGGGGCTGGGTGTGTGTGCCTGCCCCCCGCACCACGGTTATTCCCACCGTGCAGGAAGGCACTCCGAGCCCCGCCGTGAGCAGGGCATGGGGAAGACAGCGCCAGCCAGAGGGCAGGATCTCAACACACACTCGACAGCAGCAGCAAAACTCAAAGGCTACAGAATCCTATGCGGGGAAAGGCTTGTTACAAAAGCAATGTGGAAAAGAAAAGAAGACAATATAAAAAAGCAAGCAAAGACACCTATGGGAAGAGAGATTAAAGAGTCTGTCCTGAGGCCCAGGCTCGGAAGACCGCGCCAGAGGCCGGGGCTGACCTTCTTGGAGCCCTGGCACATGATGACGCAGCGCCCCTCATCATCCTGCAGAGGGCGGTTGGCATGGCCCACCATCTGCAGAACATCGTAGATGGGGTAATCCACATACCTGCAGACAGAGGAAGAAGAGGACTCAGGACGCCGCCTCCCTGAAGGTCGAAGAATAAAAGGCAGATACAGGGAGATGTGGAAAAGCACAGCAAACCTCTGTGAGTGTGCTCAGGCCCGAGTGTCACAGGCAATCTATACATCAGTTTAGTTTTCCAGTGTAAGAGTCACGACTTGTTGCTCAGGGTCTGTGAACCAAAGGTGTGAATCCATCTAACGTGTGTGTGCGTGTTCCCTCATGTCCATCTCCTTGTGACTCCATGGACTACAGCCCGCCAGGCCCCTCTGTCCATGAAATTTTCTAGGCAAGAATACTGGAGTGGGCTAACATTTCCTCTTCCAGGGGATAGTCCCGACCCAGGATCCAACCTGTGTCTCCTGCACTGGCAGGTGGACTCTTCACCACTGCGCCACCTGGGAAGTCAACCCATCTAATGCCAACAGCCAAATAACTCCATATTAAAGCATTTGATATGTAAGGCAGGCTCCCAAACCTCACAGCCATATAGTTCATGAGTGATCAAGTCCACCCCACTCAAATCCAAACATAGAAGCAGGTTCAAGCATCAAAAATAAGTCTGCACAAATAAAACCCTCGCTGGGGTGGAATCTCGGCTAGTTATTTATTTCCCTAACACCTTTTCTTCATAATAGTGACCTGGGTCTGCAGAGGTTATGCTCATCTTAGGGGAGAGGGGCCCGATCACGCACAGCACACTGCACTCACGCGTGGATCTTGCCGTTGTAGTACTGGGTGTCCATGATGATCACCAGGTGGGCGGCCACATTCATGCCCCAGCAGAGACTCCGAGAAGCGACCACCACCTGGATGGCTCCTGAGCGGCAGAGGGGAGAGGAGACTGAGCACAGGCCCCCGGGTGGGGCAGGGCCTGCTGCCTCTGGGGCAAGCCGCGGCCTCCCTGCTCCACAGCGCAGAGCTGAGTGCAAAGCGGGGCGGGGACGGCGTTTCATGACTGAGGCCGACGGTGCTACAGGGGGGTCTGCCTGCTGCTCTGCTGGGGGCTACCATGCAGGAAACGAGGTCACGCTGGAACAGACCCCCAAGCCAGACAAAGTCAGGCTCACACTCCTGCCCGACAGGCAGGCTGTGCCGACGGGAACACGCAACACCAACTCACCCACAGGCTGGCCAGTGCATGGCAGCAAAACCGGGCTCTGAGGGCGCCCCAAACCAGGCAGACTCGGGAGTCAAAGAGTGACAGATTCTGGCAGGAGCACTGCTGCTGCAGCTCCCCAAGCACTGTCAAAACACTGCTCTGCATGAAACGCCCAACGCCAACGAGAGAAAAGCCCGCAGCCACTCAAGGGAGACGCGCAGCACGGACTCCATCTCTACAGCCCAAACACCCTGCCAAGTCCCTGTCTGTGGAAAACTCGGTCCAGAGGCCAAAAGTCCAGGTCTAAAAACCCAGGTTCTGACAGAGCACGACTTTATGTGCCTGCCTGCTTTCTCCTCTACCAAGTAGGTTGTTCCACCTTCATCTCAAGGACACTGAGATAAAAGATCAAATAAAAGACGAGAAGTATTACGAAAACGATGGGCGTGCCTGCTGCCGAGAAACGTCACCCACACGCCAAAGTGTACTCCACACCCCGCGGACACCTGGAGCTGGTCTCACTGCACCGCAAGGCCTGCTCTCTACCTGAGCTGAAGAGCTGCTCCACCAAGCGCCGCTCCAGGGGGCTGAGCCCCTCGTGCAGGTAGCCCACCCCGTTCAGCAGCGTCTCCTTGAGCGTGCTATCACTCAGCTTCTCCAGGTACGGGATCAAGTCCTTCTCGGTGCAGTGCAGGAACCTGGGAGGCAGGAGCACTGACTCAGCCCGGAGCGGGCCACCCCACCGCCCCAGAGCCCCTCCCGGGGGTGCCCGCTCAGCCCCACCGCACACACAGCACCCGGCAGAGGGCCGCCCACCTCTGGCGCTGGATGTCGGCCGCACACGTGGTGAGGATGTCGATGGCGGTGAGGCGCGTCTGCTTGCGGGAGGGCACGAAGACGATGACAGGCTTCTTGGGCGAGTGCTTGGTGATGGCATGGTACACGGGCTTGGCCATGGACAGCAGGCGAGTCTGCGTGTGGCTGATGTTGAAGCCCTGAGGCCAGGGAGGGAGAGGAGGTTAGGAGCCCGGGGAAGCTGGGCAGTGGGGCCGCGCGGGAGCCAGAAGTGTGGGCCCCACCTGGATGTGCAGCTCCAAGGGCACGGGGCGCACGTTTGGGTGGAAGTTGAAGGTGGAGGTGGCGCTGCAGCCCAGCCAGTGGGCCACATCCTTCGCGTTGGAGAGCGAAGAGCTGAGAGCCACGATGCGGATGGGCCGCTCGATCTGGGAGGAGATGTAGCGCATCCGGGAACAGATGACCTCCAGGACAGGCTGCGGAGAGGGGCGACTGATCACTGCAGGCCTGGGTGCTCTGGCCTTGGCCCTGAGCACCCCGTGGGCAGCCCAACGTCCTCGAGAGGATCTCCTAATGCTCCCTTCTGATCAGGGGCTCTCCCGTCTCTGGGTGCACCTCTCCCCAGCCAATCTCCTCTAAGCTATGCTAGCCTCAAAAAAACCTACTAACAAATCTCAGGTCCTCCTCTGGAGACAAGGCGACAGGCAGAAGCTGCCCCTCATCTGGGCCCACACGTCAGGCCCAGGGCCACGGCTACACTGCGGGCCCAGCACTGCCTCTGTGTGGCGAGGCCAGCCAGCCGTACCCCATTCTCGCCCCCGATGAGGTGGACCTCGTCCACCACGAAGAGGTTGATGTTCTGCACATTCTTGCGCTGCTTCCACCGCCGGGAGAGGATGTCCCACTTCTCGGGCGTGCTGATGATGATGTTGCCTTTGCCCAAGAGCTTCAGGTCCGTGCTGGTCTCCCCCGTCAGGAGTACCACCTTCTTGCTGAGCCTATCCTGGAACTTCTCATACCAGTCCATGTATACCTGGCAGAAAGACGTCAGAGTGTCAGCATCAGTTCATTCATCTAAAGAGAAACCTGAGAGGCCGAACACAGAGACCTGTTGCCCTTTAGATCTCAACCTACTACACCAAGTGACCAGAGAGCTTTTCTTTAGAGTGCAAACCGAGGAAAATGCCCCCCAGCAGGTAAAGCCTTGCCCCAGTTGGCTCTGCACATTTTAGGGCTCAGAAAAACCTCAATCCAGACTCGCGATGAGAACGGCTTCTGGGAGAGTGCACACAGGACGCACCTGTTCGGCCAGGGCCTCCATGGGGGTGATGTAGACACAGCGGCCCTCTGAGTTTTGCAGCAGCATCCGCAGGATGGCGAACTCCGCACAGATGGTCTTCCCGCTGCCCGTGGGGGCCCCCACAAACACATTGTCGTCGCTGTTGTACACAGTGTTGAACACTGAAAATCGACAGAGAGGCAGTGTGACCCCCAGGGAGGCTCAACGGAGGCCATGTGGGAAAACCCCGCCCATCAGTCCAGAGAGGCAACCAGCAGGGGAGAGGAACTGCGGGCCTGCGCCTTCCATCCCCCTCACCTGCCCCTCCCAACGCGAGGAGCAAAGAGACCCAGGTAAGGAGCCCAGGTCCCCTGGAGGTCTGCCGGAGGACGCAGAGGCAAAACAGGCCGGGGCTCCCTCCTCGCCTCTCCGCCGGTCTTCTCAGTGACCAGGAGGCCAAACCGAACGGGACTGGCTCCCCTCCTCTACCCCTCCAAGCTCTGTCTCCAGGGGACCTTTAAATGTCCCCAAAGGAACTGCCCACCTGGAAACGCAAACACCTACCCTGGGTCTGGATGGGGTTGAAGAAAGGAAACTTATCCTGGTAGAGGCTCTCAAAGGCACTGTTTCTCAGGGCAGACACAGGCAAAGGCTGAAGGTCTAGCAGCTCGGTTGGGGGCGGGTACTTCTCTGGCAGGATCAGGTGCCGGAAAGAGACGGGCAGCTGGGTCTCACAAGCTGCCAGGAGAGAAACAGGAAGGGCTGTGAGCGCGCTGGGAATCCCAAGGCAGGTCGCGTGTCAGTCTCCCCAGCTAAGGCCAGCCCAGCACAAGGGGCCAGATCTCGTCTAACAGCCCCAAGGGGAACCTGGCCCCGGGGGCCCCGTGGAGGAGGTGCACTCACAAAGCCAGCGGTCGGACACCACACGGATGAAGTACTGAGGGGGCAGTGGCTCAAAGACGGGCACGAAGAACGTGATGAGGTGCTCGTCCTGGGCATACTTGGCCTTGAGCAGGAAGTACTCGTGGTGCAGGATCACCTCGCTGTCCACGTCCTCCACGAGAATCCAGAAGGCCTCCGACGAGCCGTGGACCTGCCCCCCGGCGCGAGGGATGGGGACGTGAGCCGAGGGGTGGGCAAGGGGGCTCAGCCCTCCCGCCCCACTCGCCGCCAGGCCCGAGACCTGCCCCCCCGCCGCGAGGGATGGGGACGTGAGCCGAGGGGTGGGCAAGGGGGCTCAGCCCTCCCGCCCCACTCGCCGCCAGGCCCGAGACCTGTCCCCCCAGCGCGAGGGATGGGGACGTGAGCCGAGGGGTGGGCAAGGGGGCTCAGCCCTCCCGCCCTACTCGCCGCCAGGCCCGAGACCTGCCCCCCCAGCGCGAGGGATGGGGACGTGAACCGAAGGGTGGGCAAGGGGGGCTCAGCCCTCCCGCCCCACTCGCCTCCAGGCCCCTGAGACCTGCCCCCCGGGGCGCCCAGCCGGACCTTCTCGTCCCACTGGAAGTCGGGTGTGATGGTCAGCTCCACCTTCAGGGTGGAGCGCGTGATTGGCTGCAGGTGCACTGACAGCTCCAGCTTGGGGAAGAGGTGGACGTACTTGTGGATGGTCTTCCCCATCTTGGGCATGCGGATGAGCTCACCTGTGAGGACACAAGGGTGCGCGTGGCTGCAGCCCAGCCTGATGGCCAGTCTGGTGGACCCGGCCCTGAGAGAAACTGGTGGGTTCCACTCCAGGCATGGGCTCTCCCCCCAACTCAGGGGCCCAGGGGATTCAAAGCTCTGAGACCAAGTGCACGGAGCCCAGCAGTAATGGGACAAGACATGTGCGCGCAGGGCTTGGGGCCAGGAATGGGGAAGCAGGCGGGCGCAGGGAGACACCTGAGCTGTACAGATGAGGAGGGAAAGACGGCTTCCCACACACCTATCTCATTGTGGTTCAGGTCGTACAGACGCTCAAAGGGGAAGTTTTTCTTCTCGATCTTCTTCACAACCTCCTCAGGGAGCTTCCGGAACTGGCGCAGAGGACACATGGACTGCCACCTATCCAGGAGGGAAACGGGACCTTCCTGGTCTCAGCTTCTCCCCAGGTGCACACATCACACATCAGAGTGTGCTCTAAGGCTTGCCCACCAGGTCCTCAGCCCGAGCACCCCCAACCCAGGACCAGATTCCAGCTCGCTGGGACTTACATGCGTTTGTCGATCATCTTGCAGAGGTTCAGGGTCTTGTCTGTAAGCTGCGCCCAGCCTCGGTTCAGGACAATTTCAAAGATGGCCCGCATCAAGCGGCCAGCCGACTGGGGAAAGAGGAAGCATCTCCTCTGTTAGGTACCCACTGTCCCCAGACCTAATGAAGCCACTCTACACACAGTTTAATCACCTCGAGCTGTGATATAATCAGCCACATCAACTCAAAAACCACGTCTCCCAGAGATGCTTGGGGACATGACAAAAATGGGGCTTGAGCTCACTGCCCAGTGAATGAACATACCGTTCACTGCGTGACTTTACAGCTTTTGGCCCATTTAGCATTTAGGATCCTAGCAAGAGTAAAGGTGCTAGTGACTTGCCCTGAAGAAAAGACAGAGTAGCTAATAAAGCCTTTGGCCATTTCTAGGTTTATTTAGGAGCCCAGCAACTATAGTGGGAAGTGCTTCTCTGCAGAAAAGCAGACACGTGGACCTCCCAGGTCTCTCTAATGACCTCACCTTCCCAAGAACTCAAGATGGGCAAAACAGAGAATCCACACCATTCACACAGCAGCCAGCAAGCCAGCTGAGGCCCAGCTCAGCATCCTTCCCCCTCGCTAGGATCAGCCTACTTTCTCCCAGATGCACACAGCACAGGGGACCATGACAGACCAGGGCAGCACAGCCCACCCTCACCTGGGTCACATAGACCATGTCAGCCATCAGCGCAAAGCCCTCCAGCTTCAGCTGCGAGATGAAAGCCTGCAGGAGCACGTTGATCTGCAAAAAGGCAAGAGGGAAGGGCGATCACTGCACCATTCACGGTGAGTAACAGTTCTGCTCCAGGCCTTCATGCCAGGTAAGATCTAAAGATCTTCATCTACAGACACTACATAATTGATATTCCATGCAAAAAGATGTGAGAAAGACACAGGGACTGGGAGAAGGGGACAGGTTGCCCAGCCCAAGCCCAAGTCCAAGGCTCACCTTTTAGAGACAAGGAAAACCACCCGACTCTGTCCCAGGCAGAGAGGAGCTGGGCTCACCTTTGCACTGGGCTCCTCAATGCTCTCCTTAACGGGGATGGGCACCCTCTCCAGCAGCTTCTGCAGCTCCAGCTTCTCCTCCTGCCACAAGCAGGAAGCGGGTCAATGAAAAGCCCAGAGATCAAGGAGAGAACCATCCGGCAACATGGTGGTGAGTACCAGCTTCCGGTTTCCACATACTGGGTGGACTCACCTCTCTCACGGTGATGTTCTTGAACTCTGAGGACAACGAGAAGACTCTGAAGAGCTCAATCTCGCTGAGGGTCGGCTTCAGCAGCTGGTTGTAGGTCTGCACGGTATCATTGGTGATGTAGTAGTGGCTGGCTATACGGCCCAGTTCTGTCACCTGTGAAGAAGGAAGACTCAATTCAAGGCCAATTGTTAACAAGCAATAACCTCTCACTGTGGACAAGAGATGCCTACAGAATGGACTCACAGCAATACAAGTGCCTGGCTCACGTGCGGGAAGAAAGACGGCACAGGGATCTCCCTGGTGGTCCAGTGGCTAAGACCCTGAGCTCCCAATGCAGGGGGCCCAGGCTCAATCCCTGGTCAGGGAACTAGATCCTGCACACCCCAGCTAAAAGATCCCCCATGGCACAACTCAAAAGATGCTACATGTTGCAACGAAGAGCCAAGATCCTGCGTGCTACAACTAAGACCTGGCACAGCCAAGCACATTTATTTATTTTTAAAGAAAGATGGCCCAATTAGCTGACCTACAGTGACCTGATGCCAGCCCAGAAAAGAGAGCACCATCAGCCACCACAGCTCAAGACGCAGAAAGGAGGCACCATCAGGTTGTACACCACTTTAGAAGCTCCTAAGTTCAAAGGGCTCAGTCCAATACTGTCTGTTTTTCTGCTCTTCCAAGCAATGGGTTAAGTAGACAGGCAGGCCTCCAATCAAGAAAGCCGTTGGAAAGACTGTCTCCAGGGGCTACAACTTTTGTGGGGATCTGTGCCTCCCTCCCTTGGCCCACTCACCTGGAAGTTGCCCGTCTTCTTGTCGTACTTGACCAGGTTGTTCTTATCCAGCATCAAAGCAGCGGTATGAACCAGATCCAATCGGCGCTGGTCTAGCAGTGGGTCTCCCTTGAGGTCATCGTGAGAGATGCCATAGAGGGTCGGGGACCGGAGCATTCGGATATACAGGTAGGCGTAACCCAGCCAGTTCACTGCATCCTATCAGAGACAGAATGTGGGTCTCTGCATGCAGAACTGATGTCCACATGAAAAGCTCTCTTGGAGGACTTCAGAGTTAATTCCCAACTATGAAAATATATCTTAGTCTCATGAATGTTCATAATATTTCATTATTTAAGAACACAGTCCTTACTGAGATTTTGGCAACAAGAGAGTCAGTCACAGACCCGAGAAGCTTGAAAGCACACTAGAAGTGGAGCCCAGGGCTGGAGGACCCCGGTGCCGATGGCCCACACCACCTCACTCCTGGTGCCCCAGCCCCTCTGGAAAAGGCAAGAGGCGCAGAGAGCACAGGCCGCCCCACCTTTGCATTCTGAACATTCCCCAGCACGATCTCCGCGTTGAGCATGTCGGGCAGCTTGGACACCATCTGGCTCTCAATGGGAAGCTGCTGGTTGAGGAGTGACAGGTAGTACTGCAGCTCTCCGTGAGAGGTGATGAGGATGCCTTCGCCCTTGGTGTCGTACTGAGGTCTTCCCGCTCGTCCCAGCATCTGGTCAGAGACAGCAATCCAGAGGGCCATGGCCACAGAGCTTCCGGCTTTTGACTCCGGACTCCTACATCACAGAACCTCACCCTCCACCTGCCATCTTTGGGGTATGCTGGCATCTTATATACAGCATGCTTTTCCCCACCAAGAATAAACTCAGAAGCTCCATACTTGCAGGATGTCCAGTGCTCCTAGTTCAGTCCAGCGCCCCTTCTCCGGACTGTACACCTGGGTGCCTTTGATGATGACAGTGTGGGCAGGGAGATTCACACCCCAAGCCAGGGTTGCTGTGGAAACTAAAACCTACAGAGGAAAGGCAAGGCAATAAGAAAAACAGACCCTGCCACCAAGGGAACATATCTGCAACATATCCTCAACTTCTCTAGGCACCCGGACTCAGGGCTTCTAGTAGGACTGAGGTGGGTCCCGTACTTGTCAATGAAACATCAGAATAAAGAGGAAAGGAGTCTTTGGGTTCCTCATCTCTTCAAGAATCATTTCAAGGCTCTAGAGACACTTAAGAGGCAGTAATGCAGACCTGTGTGAATCAAGGTTGTGCTCAGTCACTCAGTCGCGTCCAGCTCTTTGTGACCCCATGGACTGCAGCCCGCCAGGCTCTGTCCATGGGATTCCCCAGGTAAGAATACTGGAGTGGGTTGCCATGCCCTCCACCAGGGGATCTTCCCAACCCAGAGACTGAACCCAGGTCTCCCACATTGTGGGCGGATTCTTTACTGTCTGAGCCACCAGGGAAGCCCGAATCAAGGTTACTAGACAATTAAAAATACAGACTCTCCTGAGAGAAGGAATGAACAAGGTCCTGACCTTACGAGGCCTTGTGTGACAATATCTGGAGCCACCCACATCCTGGCTTTGCTGTGCGTCTCAGACGCTTTCCTAAACTTACTCAGCTTCCCTCATGCATGACAAGAAGAGTTGGGACAGGTGGTAAGGAGTTACACTGACTGTACCTACCATGACCCTCTGATCGGGAATACCTGGGCCAGAAACAGCAAAGCACCCGGCAGAAGCCCACGGCGCCATCCCCAGCGTTTCCAGTCTCCCCCGTCCGAGCTCTGCCCCCCTCACCTGAATGTGTTTATCAGCGAAAAGGTCCTCTACAAGCGTCCGGTCAACTCTGGTCATGCCCGCGTGATGAATAGCAAAGCCATAGGGCAGCAGGTCCTTCAGCTCCAGGTTCTGGGGAGCAGGCAAAGAACAGGTGAGGCGGTGAGCCTGCTGGAGGGGACTCTCCCAGAGAGGAAGCAAATCTCCTCAGCCAAGACGCTGCCCCTCGCCCAGCCCACAGAGACACAGTCACCAGGCAGCCCTGGAGGACGGCCCAGCCGACTGGGGCTGAGCCGGTGAGCAGGGAGGAGCGAGGGACCCGGGCCCGTCCCCCCTCACCTTGCACTGCTCAGCTTCTGTCCGGAGGACCTCTGTGGAGGCTGAGCCCTCTCTCAGAAACAGACCCAGCGTGTCCTTCTCCAGGCACATGTCCCGGATGGCCCTGGCTGTCTTCCCGGTCTCCTTCCGGGAGTGCACAAACACCAGTACCTGAAGAGAAGCCACAGTCGGCCACAGTCAAGAGACACCGCTCCGACAGCCACCCCCCTGGCCCCGGGGAATCGGCAGCAGGAAGCAGAGGCTGCACCATTAGCAGGCCAGAAACTGAAGTCTTGAAGAGGGGAGATGGTAGGAAGGCATACCGGCTTGGAAGCCTAACGGAGCCCTCTAGACCCTAAGCAAACAAACCTACCAAGGATGGTGACAAGGGTCCTGTTACTAGGAAACCCAACTAACTCCTAACACTTTGTCTTTAATAACAAGTTTAAATATAATATAGATGAAAATTCAGGAGTCTCAATTAAAAATTTGTGTTCAGGTATCTGATGAGATTCTAAACAGTTAAGACATATAACAGGCACTGGCCTATATAAGTGAACTTAGGAAATAAGTCTCAGTAGAAAACCAGCACCATTTTGCAGGAAATAAAGTCGTCCAAGTCTTTCTTGCCACAGAAGATTTGTCTCTTCCTCTAAATCCTTATACTTCTTTTTGAGACAAAATACAGTGTTCAATTAAAAAATTACACCACACTATCCAGCAAAATGCTCTTTCACTAAGTTTCCATTTTTATCTTTATTTTTAGAATATTTTTAGTGTAAGCCACTCAAATCTTTCATGGAAGAACCCCTGATAACCTAGATAGCAGACTGCTTATCTGTGCATGGGGATGCCTTTTCTGGGCATTTTATAATTACAGGTTCAATTTCTTTAACGGTTATAAGACGATTTATGTTTTATCTATTTCTTCAAGGCTGTTCTACTAGTTGGTAAATTCTAAGAGACTAGCTCACTTCTTTAAGGTCACCAAACGTACGTCTAAGGCTGTTCACAGTATTCCTTTAACAGCCTTTCAAATTCAAAGGTAACAGATTCTGCAGTAATATCCCGTTTCGTTTCTGGTACTGGTGATTTGCTTTGCCTCTTTCTTTGTCTCTATCAGTGCTACCCAATTATCAGTAAGTCAAAAATTCAAAGAGGTCAGGAGTGACAAGAAACCACGACAGACCTGATTTTTTCCAGCATGTTCCATGATTTTCTCATAAACAATTTCATTCATGATTTGGAAACGCTTGATGGCTTTCTTCTCCGTGATGCCCACATACGTCTGTTCTAGAGGCACTGGGCGGAAGCTAGAAGTCCAACAGTCAAATCAATGAGGATTTGGCACAAAACACTGAATAAAAAGTCCTTTTCACTGCCAGGGAGCAATATGCCTCTTTTAGGATTTCTACCACATCAAAACCAAGGGTCATTCTAAAACTTGAATCTAATAGAGCTAGCTGGCAAAGAAGGAAGACATCAGGAAGGTCACCCTGCTTAAACTTCTTCCCGTCTCTTCTTTTACCTGTTGTCAAAGTAGAAGAGGCCCTTGGCAGGATCTACACGTAGAAAGGTAGCCACATCTTCGTAGTTGGGGAGGGTGGCGCTAAGGCCAATGAGGCGGACGTCCTCCTGGGTCATTTCAATGTTCCGGATGGCCCTGGCCACCAATGCTTCCAGGACAGGACCTCTGTCATCGTGGAGAAGATGGATCTCATCCTAAGGAATGGGAGGACAGCAAATTACCTTTGGGACCGGAGAAATGAGGCCCCCTTTCCTGAGAGTAATCCCGTTTTTTAAGTACATAACTACTACTGCAAATGAAGAAGACAAGAAAAGGAATCCCAGGCCAGGGAACCTCAAAGGATGAGACAGTAGTCACCATGAAACATCCCAGCAAACACGCTCTGAGCATGAGCTGCTTTGCTCCAGTTCAGTGGAAGAATGCTTTATGGTTAGGAAAATCTGACACTTTGGGTAAAGGAATTCCTAGCTCACCTCAAAGATAAATTTCTTTACTAAAAATGAAGCTTCTGATGAGACCAAATTTGTATCAAATAAAGTTTCACCTCTGGGCAGTTATCTTTACCAAGAGCAAACAATATGAGTATCAAATAAAGAATTCACAAAGCCTAAGGCAGTGCATCCCAAATCTCAGCAGGCATGCAAAGCATATGGAAACCTTACCAAAATGCAGACTGTATTTCAGTAGGTGGGAGCGGGGCCAGGGACTCTATTTCTAACAAGACTTTGAGTGGGAGGCTCTAAGCAGGGGGTGACCAACTTCCTCTCTGAAGGCCAGAGAGTCAACACACAAGGTCTCCTTCCTGCTTTCCCAGAAAACCTCAAGGAACTACCCTCAGGCTGCCGCTCCTCCCTGGGGGCTTCTGAGTATTCAGAACACTGCACCCTGATTCCTACTCATTCCCTCTGAGAAGGGATTACTTATAAAGCCCTTACAGTTCTGGGAATACTAAGCAGCTTTTTAAATTGTCTGCTTATATTTATTTCAAAGTATTTCAGGCATAAAAACCCACAAACGATACGGCAGACACCATGCCCCTCCTGGGAAGTGCTTCCCCTTAGTGCAAATCCTCACTCAGCAGTAAGAGCAATGCCGCAACAGCTGCCATCACCAAGGCCAGGGACTGGAGGACAGGCACCGCAGGAACACTGAGCGCGAGGGCCCGGCAAGCCCTCCCCGGCTGGCTGGTCTCCACGTGCCCACAAGGACGCCCTGCTCACCAGGATGATGAGCCGCACGAGCTGGGTGTAGGTGCGTTCCCCGCCCTTGCGGGTAATGATGTCCCACTTCTCGGGGGTGCAGACGATGATCTGGGTGGCACTGATCTCCTCCTTACACAGCTGGTGGTCGCCAGTCAGCTCCGCAACAGTGATGCCGTATGTGGCCAGGCGCTGGGGAGGAAAGGCACGTCAGGCAAGAACGCTGGGGCGGGGTGGGGGTGGGGTGGGGTGGGGTGGGGGGGCTGGACTCCACACTCCGTGAAGTCTGAGTGCGGGGGTTAGAGGCAGGCATCAGCCCTTCAGAGAATATCAAGTGTATGAGATCAGTGATATGAACGCTTATTTCTAAAACAAATCTGGAACTTCCCTAGTGCTCCAGTGGTTTAGACTCTGTGCTCCCACTGCAGGGGGGCTGGGTTCGATCCTGGTCGGGGAACTAAGATCCCACATGCCACACAGCATGGTCAAAAAATAAAAATTAGTAAAATAATAAAAAGATTCTCTGGGGGCTCTACACACAAGAGGGGGAAATGAAAGCTTATAGAAAACAGACCTGGAGTAACTTCAGGTCTGTTACCAAGCACTCATGTGAGTGTTTCATAAATATTCCAATAATGCAAATGATACCAACTGCAGAAAATGGCTAAGAAGAAATTAGAAAAATAGTAAACCCTTGTTAAAACCCAAAACAGACCCAGGATTTCTTTCTTCATAAACACTCTTTCTGGGTCAAGCTCCACCTTTGAAGGAAGAAAGAAATACCACATGAGGAGTTCTGGAGATGCAACAAGAATGTAAGGCGAGAAGCAGAGAAGCACCAGAGCTGTCCCCAGGACTTTGAGAGCTGCACCCAACACCTTCTGGAGGGAAGTTCTACCCTCTTACTTTTCCAAAACTGCCCACCATCTCCTGCACCAGAGACCGCATGGGGGCGATGTAGATGATCTTGAAGTCATCCACGTTGATGGTGCCGTCCATGTTAATGTGCTTCCCTATCTCCCGGAGCATACACATCAGAGCCACGTTGGTCTTCCCGGCACCCTAGAGACAGGGACAAGAAGGCCTGTGTACCTAGTATACTCACGGCCCCAACTTCTAAGGGCTTATGGCCAAAACAAAGTGTGTCCGGGGAATTTTATCTTACCATTTAGTACCTCTTCCACCAAAGGATATAGAATTAAGGAGTAAGGATGGGGAGAAACAATCTTGGCACCTAAAATACACACCGCGCTCCACAAGAAAAAGGGAGGCAGGGCAGTGCTTACTGTAGGAGCGCAGAGCAGCAGATTTTCATCCGTCTCCAGGGCGGCACGGTAGAGCTTACTCTGGATCCGATTCAGCGTTTTGAAGCCCTCAAAGCCAGCCTGGGCATACTTGGGCAGCTTCTCCACTGGAAGAAGTTGCTAGAAAAAAGAAATGCCGTGCACATCTTATTAACATCCCTGAGCAGACCGTGGCTTTGCAAGATTACATTTCCTGGAAAGCTCCATGTGTAACTCTCCTCTGAAGGCCAGACCAGAGAGATCAACACTGTCCCCTGGGCTCAAAACCAAAATGGGAAAACCCTGCAGCAGCTTCCACTTCTGGAATAAACCCACAAGACAAATAAAATCTACAAGACAAGGACACATGGAAACGGTTGCAACACAAACTGGAAGGGAGGCAAAGTGAGCAGAAAACTGAGAACAGCAATGCCCTCACTTCTTCAGAGCCGAAGGGCTTGGGCTTCAGGGCAGGCACGTGCACCTCTTCGTAGCCCTTGCGCTGGCGCCGGAAGGACCCGTCAGGAAGCTGGCAGCGCTTGTTGGCCATAAAGTGGCTCCCCTGGGTAAATACAAGGTCCTCCAAGTCCAGAACCTGCCGCGGAGCCAGTGCCTGGGAGCATATCAAGGACAAGAACACACAGGAGTTAAGTGAGCTGCACAAACGAGTCTCTACCCTCCATGGCTTTGGACATGACCCTGGTCCTACCTCTCCGCCCTGGTCCAGATCCATGGTTTCCAGGTCCGTGTCCATCCGGGACTGACGCACTCGCTCTCTGCGGGACCGTTCCTCCTGGGGTGGGGAAGACAGAAACAATGGCAACGGTTCACCACCACCCCAGCTTCTTATTCATTTCAGTCCCTTAACTGAACTTGGCTCACAGGTCAAGTCACTAGCAAGTCCTGAAACAGACAGATGGCCCTTTATGTTCAGACACCTGCCATGGGGACCACCAGAATGACGGTATCAAATCACTTACAAGGGACTATACACGGTCTAGAGGTCTCAAAAGTCAACATTCAACACCCAGCGCCAAGGGCTGCCCTGAGGGGTAGAGTGTGGGTTCTGTGTTCAGCAAACACCTGCTGTGCTGCTGCGCTGTCAGCAGGCACGACTTAGCGTGTGGACAGACGGCAGAAGGCCTAGGTCCTGGTGATGACAGCGACAGGTCAGCGGTCTCTCAACCACACCAGCGTGCAGGCCTTGACTCCATTCTGTACCGATGACCACACTCAGAGCATCTGGAGAAATACTTCACTTCTTCACCTTCCTCCTTTAATAGGAATTTGGCTTTATGCTGTAATCTTCTAACTGGTGTCTCTTTTCCAAAGCAAACACTCTAGCTCAGCAATCGGAGAGGCAGACAACCCAGCCCTCACCCGGATCAGATCCTCCTTCTCCGTTTCGTGCAGCTGGTAGAGGAACTTGGACAGCTCTGGGTCAGCCTCCATCTTTCCCATGATCCTCTCCTTCTCGGCTTCACTCTGTGCGCTGGCCAGCAAGGTACAGTACAAAACTGCCAGCAACCAAAGGGAAAAGGGGAGGTGAGATAAAAAAACAGCCTTCAGCCTCGGGGTAGAGACAGAAATAACCACGTGAGGCTGTGAGAGCAACACAACCTCCATCTCTCTCTCTCTCACACACACCCACAGACACACACAGAAGGGTCCACAATCTACTCACTCATCATCCTGTGTTGCCGCAACACCTTGATAAAATCAAAAGTATTGAAACCAAGGAGCAGAACCAGCTGGTTCTCACACTCCCGGTCGTCGCTGGCTGTCTGCAAAGAGAAGGTAACACCACGATTAAGGCCACAGCCACCGGCTTCCTACACTGCCCCATCTCCTAAGCTACACAGGACACAAAAACAGTATCCTGGCCGTACCTTCAAAATCTCCAACACCTCATCTGCCTTCTTCTGTGACACAATGGCATCATCGTAGAAGCGACTGAGCTGCCGCTGAAGCCAAAAGGCATCAATGTCCCGAGGGTGCAGATCCTTCTTCTTGGAACTCATCAGTTCCCCTGAGGCCACAAGCTATGAAGGAACCAGGCACTGGGCTCACCCTGTTGCCCTCTGCCCCAAGCGCTTTCTCATGGTCCTGCAACAAAGCTCTGCAGCCTACTCACAGCCTACCCTCTTCTGAGGGCTTTCTGATGGGAAGCACAGGGCGGGGGGAACTCTGCTGTATCGAATTCAGAAGCACACCAACCCAAGATTTCATCAACACATGCCTTTAAGAAGCAGGGTGCATCGACATATGTACAATACACGGGTAACACAGACAGCTAGTGGGACACTGCTGTCGAGGACAGGCGTTCAGCTCTGCTCTGTGATGACCTGGGGGGGGCGGGGGGGATGGGATGTGGGGTGGGAGCAAGGCTCAAGAGGGAGGGGACATATGTACACATGTACCTGATTCACGCTGCTGTAGAGCAGAAACGAATACAACATTGTAAAGCGATTATCTTCCAATTAAAATAAATAAACCACTTACATGGCAGGGGAGGAAAGTGACTGAAATCTGGCGAAAATCAAGACACTACACATTTATTACAGCTCGCCCTATAAAAGCGCAGCTCAATAATCACTACATAAGAGGACCAAAGTACGGGGAAAAGTGCTACACCCAGAATCAACCTGCACTGCGGCAACAGGCAGGAGTAATCTATACTCACGTTAGCTGAGAGGGTGCAGCGCACCACGGCCTCGTCCCCTTCCATGTCATCGTCAGATGCCTCTTCACGAACCTCCCCGTACACATCTTCATCACCTTCCTGTGCGAAGAGCCCAACCCCAGCGCGTGATCTGAAGCTGATCCTGGCATCCCCACAGAACCTCTCCCTGGCGTCTCACTTAAAAGCGCGCTCCAGGGTCAGAGCAAAGGCGTCTGTGGTGAAACCAACAGCTTACAGGAAGCAGGGTCAGCCTCACTTCAGAGCACACTCAATGGGGGTAATACAGAAGCACGCACGGGAAAGCACACAGTGACCAGCACACTTCGCTTGCTCACTACTGTCTTTACTCACACTGTACTGTGTGCCGAGCACAGGGTCGTGGTAAAAGCAAGTCCCGGATAATAAGCATTTATTCAAAGAATAAATGCTGTCAGCAAAGCATTCTTTCAATTTGTTGCTACTTGCAACCATAAAATCCTACTAACTCTATTGCAGAAGGAGGCTTAGCAGTCTTCTGTTTCAATCATCTCATCTGATAGATGGGGACACTGAAGCAAAATGACCTGAGATACACGACCAAAACTCAGCCCTCTTGGCTCCCAGGTCAGTGCTCTCTCCTCTGACTCTCCTGTGCAATCCCTTCTTCCTGTCCTAGTTTATGATACTGCAAAGTCAGCATCAATGATCAGGAGCCAAACACACCCACCAAGAACTCGAATGCAACTCTGCACATTTTTTTCAAGTGTTCCACTGGTTCCTATTTTTACTTCTATTCAAGAAATCCTAATTAGATGGTAAACCTCATCTGCTGCTGCAACTGTTACTGAAACAACCACACACAAAATACAGGCGCATTTTTGGGCAAAGGCGCATCCTTGTGAAACTGGCAGTAGTGCTGAGAAGAAGAGAACTAACACAAAGGTGAAAAAGCACTAATTCCACAATGAAATATACACTGTACTTATCTTTCTTCTTTTTGCTGATCCACTGGGTTTACCCTCAGTTATCATACAATTAATACAAGTTCAAATTGCTTTATAATATCAAAAGATAACCACAACAATTTCTTAATAAAATACCATTTGTGCCGAAGTTTGACATCCATACAATACCATAAAACTTATCTGACTTAACTTAGGTAGCTTCTTTACACTAGAAGTGGTCCCCTCACCATAACAATTTAAAAAACACTGTCTGGGTTTGTTTATCACTTACCTCCTCATCAGACTCAAACTGTACATTCACACCATATGTCTCATCAATGTTGTCGTCTGAAACAGTGAGGGATTAGGAAAAGAGGACAAGGAACAGTTAGTAAAATGAGGCACTTAGAAGCTAATTTCCTCCTTAACTGCCTGACATGCCTCTCCTCAGGTCAGACCTAAGGTCTAAAGACTGACGGGCAAATGATCAACAACAGAGGGCCTCCTGTGCTGCCGCCACGAGGCTTGCTCCAACCTGCCAGCTTCGGACACAGCTCCGCTCTGCCTCCTCAACCACTTGCACCCCACCCCCATCCAGGCGCTGTCCAGGTTTTCTCCCACGTTCCATACAATAAAAGGGTCTCAGAGTAAGAAATGGTGACTGGAATCTAGGGATTATGCTACCCACCAATCATAACTCCTCCAAAAACACCAAATAGGATATGGGACCCTTTCAAGGCATCTTTCAGCTGCTTTCATGACTGAGGCTAGAAGATCATGTTGAACGGTCAACAAGCAGCCAGGTGACATGGTCTGGACACCAAGAGCTCCTTACCCATATTCTGGATCTCCTTGTCTCCACCATAGTCTGTGATCTTTTTGCCCAAGTTTACTAGCACATGGTATCTGGTATCATCTGTCTGACCCAGCAGCAGATCAATCTCCTTTCTCCTTTCCTTGTCCCGAAGCTTTTCATTCTTTAGAACAGCGAGAACTTCATCTGCTGCCCCACAAAGGATATCACGTGGCTGGAGGCAAAAAACAAAATTATTTAGAAAGAAGAGACCAGGACAAAGAACATCAGTGATGAGCTTCACACGACAACAGGACGCGGAGCCGCATGTTTCTTAACGCCTGCACACCAGGCTCTGAGCAATTTCACTAACGTGAACTTAAAATGTTGCCAAAGGAGATCCCTCTGTTTCAAAACAAGACTACATTCAAAAAAAGAAGGGGGACTTCCCTGGTGGTCAAGTGGTTGGGACGCCACACTTCCACTGCAGGGAGAAAGGGTTCAACCCCTGGCTGGGGAATTAAGATCCCACAAGCCATACAATGTAGCCAAAAATAAATTAAAAAAAAAAAAAAAAGACACAGCTTGCACAGCTGTCTGCCACATTCCTCTAGATGACAGAGACACTTGGCAGTCCTGGCCTGGCCCGCCAAGCTTTTGGTAATTCCTTCTCCTCACCTCCTCTAGCAACCACCTCAACCAGGGTCTCAGAGACTCACAGAGGGCCTTAATCTAATCACGGACAATCTTAAAGAGCGCAAATTCCAGATACAGACTACCTGGGCTCATACCCTAGCTCTGCCAAACACTACTTCCATGACTTAGGGAAAGTTAACTTAAGTATTCTTTGCCTCACATCTCTCCTGCAAAATAAAAAATGAATATTAATAGCACCTAGTCACAGAACTAACAAGACTGAAAGAGAGAACACACATAAAGTGCTACTCATGTAAAGTAAACATCAGCCACTTCTGCATATTGGTACAGCCCACACAGGAAAATCCACAAATAAGGTTCCTCTGGGGGCCTTCTGGCTGTGACTTCCTCCCTCTCCAAAGAAACGTGGCTTCACCCTCTGGCTGCCTCACCTGGTCCCCAAGGGCAGCCTGGATGAAACTGAGCAGCACTTCATAAGTCTCCCGGGTCTCCTTGGTCTTGGGCTTATAGATGATGCCCACCATCTCGTCGATGCCCTCTGAGAGCAGAGTATAACCCTTCATCTTGTTGATGTCGTGCCGGTCCTCATCACGCTTTCTTCGCCTAACAAGCACATCGTATGACATTGAACAGGTAGAACATTCCCGGTTAATGGTGAGACTAAGGCAAGCCCACCCTCCTCTTCTCAGCTTCATGATTCACAGGTAGTATTTAAAACCACAAACATGTGCCCCAGCAAATGATTCCCATTTGGCCTTGATCACGTGCAGGAGTACTTCTTTATGGGAACCCAGTTAAGAGCAAGGGAATCCCCTGTAATCCTCTCACTAGATGGCACTACCTGCTACATGAGACATCCTCCCCATTCATTTAAAGAGACAACCCTTTCTACTTTGTATGACAATATTATAAGATTGGATTGGACTAGTTTTCATCGCTCAGACACATCTTCCTTTCCCAGCCAGGGAACTGAAGCTCCAAAGGAATCTACTGCCATTGATTCCTGGAAAAGAAGTCATACTCTGCAAAGTGGAAGACCAATGATACATAACTCATCTCAAATATAACTGCTTTAATCAAAACTGGACCTACGAATTTTTGAGACTTCATCATGGGACAAATGATGATCAGGTTCGAAGGGTAACTGTGAGATAAGTTCAATGATTCTTTAAAGTTTGGAAAAATATCACCTTCTCCCAAAGTAAAAAACCAAACAAACCCTAACCCTAACTCAAAAAAAGCAAAACAAAACACCAGCCTTTCATGCTCGAATGGTAGTTTATAACAACAAAAGAAAAGGCAGGCAAGAGCAAACGAAAGTAGTAGTGGAAAGTTAATAATAGAAAAAAAGAGTTACTGTGACAAGAGTTTACCAAGAGTCTTGAAAATACCATGAAGAAAATTAAGATCTCTCTATGGATGAGAAACACATGCTGGAAAAGGGTCTAAAAGTTGTTTTCCACTTCAGGCCAAAGAATCTCAATTCTTATGTTTTTACCTTCAGTGAGTTGTCTTAACGCCACTGGTGGCTCAGCTGTCATCAAGCAATTGAACAAACCACTGCTCAAACACCAAGTGAAAATGGAGTCTGCATCTGAAGAAAAGTCATTTTTTCCCTTTGTTACTCACTTAGCTCTTCTTTCCTCTTGCATCTGTGGTTTGGTTCGTTGAGCCTTATCTCCCATCCGGGTGCCCTCCAACTTCCCAACCAGGGATAGCACTTCTCCTGTGGGTTCATCCCGGCGGGTCCGGTCAATGAGAGAGCGGTCAGCTTGGAGGACAAGATTCGAGTTCTGCAAAGACCACAATATTATTGAAGCTCTGAGGTAAGCAGGACTCAATTCCTATATCACAGGGATACCAGCTGACAACAAAGGAAGAATCGGAACGACTAAGCATGGATAATCACTAGTCGGAATAAAAAGATGTTTTCCTTGAGAAGCGCGTCGTATAATCGCGCATGAGCAAAGGGCAAACAAATAAATATATCAATCACTGCTTCTAACACTGCTCATAACTCCCACCTGGGAAAAGTGTCGGGCACGTTGGGGAGGACACATGGAAGGGGGCGGGAAGAGCGCTGACGGGACCGGGACAAACACTCCTAGCAGAGCTCTTAGCCCATCCCGGTAAGAGCTGAGCCCCAATCACCAGTGGGGTTATTCATATCGCCGTGTACCCCCACCTTCGCCGGGTTCTGATTTCTCCTCTGCTTTCGCGGTTCTCTCGTAGACCTTTAGACTGAAAACTCCCTTCCTCAGCCTCCCTCTCCCTATCGGACTCCCCCGCCCAGAGCCCTCCGCCGAGCCCATACGCACCGCTTTGTACTCGTATTGCAGGCTACGGGCGGTTACATCCGCCATGGCCGCGGCTGCTCAAGAGTCTCAGAGCTCCGCTCCCCGAACCACACGCTACAAACGGTCGCCGATCTCCGCTACCACCGTGCCGGAACGACGCCTGAGAGACGCACTGCAGCTGAAAGAGAGCGATAGGCTCCCTTCCGCTTCCAGGTCGGGCGCCGGAAGTGCAGGCGGGAAATAGACCGGGCGTGTGCGCTCCGGTTTGGGACCGGCGAATCCTGGTACCCTCGAAAGATGGTTCCGGAACCACGGCCCGTACTCTCCTGGGCTCTGGCCTTCGGCTCCCAAAGACTTCCCACACCAGAGCGAAACGTATGGCTGCTTAGCACCCTATCCTGTCCCAAGTGCTTTTCTAACCCCTTCTTCCTCTGGTAACAGTTCTATGAGCTATGCAGGCAGGGAGGGGCTAATGAGCCGGATTTCTAGCTGAGGAAACTCTCGCACCTTACAAGAGACTGAACCGTGCGTGTGCGTGTGCGTGTGTGTGTGTATTATCTTTCTTTCGGTTTTTCCTCTGTATGAAACAATTCATACAAAGCTCTGTTCCTCACCTGCCCCCACCTAGAACCCATGCTTCTGCGACCTTCGTTCTGGGCACCCAGGCGACTCCCCTTTGCCCCCAAATGCTTGTCACATTCTGCAGCAGGGCCCTTTCCAAGGCCCCAGGAACATCAGTGAAGGAAGTAGCTGCCCTCCTGCCAGGGCCAACTCGTTGAAGACAGTGACTTAATTTCTTCTCCAACAATGAAGTGCCCCCCCCCCCACCCCGTGCCACGGAGAGGGGCAAGAGGCATCCCTGCCCTCCTACCACTAGTCAACAAGTTCTACTCTGTAAAGAAGACCCTGATGCTGGGAAAGATTGAGGGCAGGAGGAGAAAGGTTAGCTACAGAGGATGAGATGGTTGGACGGCATCACCAACTCAATGGACATGAGTTTGCACAAACTCGGGGACAGAGTGAAGGATAAGGAAGCCTGACACGCTGCTGTCCATGGGATTGCAAAGAGTCAGACACGAACAAGACTGAACAAGAACAATTCTGTGGAATGGTGATGAAGAGCTGAATGGTTACTTAGAGCCTGTTTGCCTTTAAAAAAAATTTTTTTTATTAACTTTACATTCGCAGAAGAATTGATGCTTTTGAACTATGGTGTTGGAGAAGACTCTTGAGAGTCCCTTGGACTGCAAAGAGATCCAACGAGTCCATCCTAAAGGAGATTAATCCTGGGTGTCCATTGGAAGGACTGATGTTAAAGCTGAAACTCCAATACTTTGGCCACCTGATGCGAAGAGCAGACTCATTTGAAAAGACCCTGATGCTGGGGAAAATTGAGGGCGGAAGGAGAAGGGGACGACAGAGGATGAAATGGTTGGATGGCATCACTGACTCAATGGGCATGAGTTTGGGTAAACTCCAGGAGTTGCTGATGAACAGGGAGGCCTGGCATGCTGCGGCAATTCATGGGGTCGCAAAGAGTCGGACATGACTGAGCGACTGAACTGAACTTTACATTTTTCCATGCAAATGGGTGAAACTTTACTGTTGACAGAAACTTAGGTTGTGTGCCAAGGCAATCTCCAATTAGAAGCTGGTATCACAGAACTCACCTGACACATGGAAATTACATACGGGTCACAGAAAACAGATCAGTAAAGGCATTATCAGGAAAATGCAAGGAAAAAGAGAACAACAGTGGGAATCGCAGTAATAATCTCATGGAAATGACAGGAGCCAGGGCATAAGGCAAAATTCATCATGATGGTCATGGTGATTAGAGAGCGCCCCCATAAGGATATGCAGACAATTTCTGAATTGCAGTTCCCAAGGTTTTCTCCTGATTTCTCTCATCTCTTCCATGAACACTTCCATATCATCTCCATCTCCATGCATCCCATTGTTGACCTGCCTATTGGGTATGGCCCATCAGGCTTCCCAGGTGGCACTAGTGGTAAAGAACCCTCCTGCCAATTCAGGAGACATAGGGACATGGGTTTGATCCTTGGGTCAGGAAGATCCCCTGGAGGAGAGCATGGCAACCCACTCCACTATTCTTGCCTGGAGAATCCCATGGACAGAGGAGCCTGGCAGGCTATGGTCCATAGGGTCGCAAAGAGTCAGACTCGACTTAGTATGCTCGCACACTGGGAATTAGGGGCAAGTCTGCAAGCCTGTCCCCATCTATGATTTCTTTCTGGCTGGTGGCCTTCACCCCCTCCCAAAGGGTGGCCTTCTCCGTTCTGCACTGGCTGCTCCATGTCTTCGTTTCCCTGGTGGATATATGCCATGATGGGATTTTTTTCCCCCCTTGGTTATTTTTCTGGGCCTATCCTCACTGTCTCCTGCTCCTTCCAATTCTCACCTCAAGTGTGCTGCTATCACATTTAGTTTCGTAGACCTGCTCAGCTTGCCCCGGCCTGATGCCAACCCACTGTGTGCAGGGCAGCGGGGAGCTTGTACCCAGACAGGAATTGCCGGTTTGCTTTTGAAAAATGAATTAAAGGAGGCTTAAGGAATTCATCCTCAATGGCCACCTGCTGGGCCAAAATTGGACCTATGGAGATATTTTGACTCACTATTGGTGCCTTATTTAAAAATTGGGATAGTTCACACCATGTGGATTTCTGGGACCTAGGGAAGAGTCAGAATACCAGCCACATGAGACACACATCCCTACATGGTTGCTTGCCCAGTGCTAACCAGCAGCTGCACCCTTAGAGGGTGCACATGCTTCTCTCACAAAACTTGTTTTCTTTCTCTTGAATCCCTCACTCCTTGGTGTTAGCTGCCTGGCCCCCGTAGGCAAGGAATTTGCAGCCCTGACTGTGTTTTGATCTATCTAACTGGGTCTTCCAAGGGACAGTCAAGTCCTGTGACAGCTCTGCTCCTCAGCAGCTGTGTGACTTGTAGCTACCTTGTCTCTTTAGGTGAGTGTCATTTTGTCATCCTTAAAATTCAGGCAAGGGCCTTCCCTGGTGGTCCAATGGCTAAGACTCTGCCCTCCTGATGCAGTGGGGCCAGGTTTGATCCCTGGACAGGGAACTAGATCACTATGAGTTCAAATGCCACAACTAAAAAAAACATCCCACATGCTGCAACTAAGACAACCATTTGGTAACTTGCATATTGGATCATGGAGTGGCTCCTGAACGAACTTTTTGGCCAATCCAATACATGTGTGGTTGTCGATGGGGTGGGAATACAGTGAGGGAGATAAGTGGAGTGTAGGAGAGGATGGATGGTGGGTAACTGCTAGTGGGAACACATTTTCTTGTTGTTGTGATAAAAATATTCTAAAATGCAACTGTGGTGATTAATGCACTTTTTTTTTTTGCTACACCATGTGCCATGTGGAATCTTAGTTCCCTGACCAGGGATTGAAAGTTTTTTTGAAAAAATTTAAAATAAAATTTAAATTTATTTGAAAAAAACTTTAAACATAAGGATTTTTTGAAAAAATTTAAAAACAGTGTTACTCCCAGGAAGCTGAAGGACCTGGAAGAACTCTGAAAGGCACAGACCGTTGAGGGGACATTAGTTAGCAAGTTGGGCTCAGCTCTAGCCTCATTTCAGTTTGTGTGGGCCCCATTGTGTGGCCTCTCTCCAAAGATGACCTTCAGGATTCACTGCTCCTTAAGCCTGAAACCGGACATAGGGTTACTCAGACTTTTAGGCCCTGTATTTCTGCACCTTAAGACCTGTCACCTCATTTAGTTACCGCTGAAATATGTATATGTGCACTAAACTCCATGAGCATTTATGGGTACACAGAGAAAAATGAGACACAATTAGAAACCTTGAGAAGTTACAGTCTTACAGGAAAAATAAAGCATAAGGAACTGCAAATAAAAAGCAGAATGCAGTCAGTGCCACAAGGGGGCACTGGACAATCAGAGCTCACTTCTGATTTAGGAGTCAGAGTGAGGCTTTGTAATTGTGATGTAAAATTGCCCACCTTTCAGTAGAGGCAGGGAGTGGGAAAAATTTCAGAGAGACACAGAGAAAGCAACAGCACAAAGGCAGAAAGACGGAGGCAAGTCCCAGGAAGTGTTAAGAGCTCGATTCAGCTGCGTGGGCGCCTGTTCAGTTGTGTCCGATTCTTTGTGACCCTGTGGACTGTAGCTCACCAGGCTTTATCCTTGGGATTTCACAGGCAAGAATCCTGGAGTGGGTTGCCATTTCCTCCTCCAGGGGATTTTCCTGACCCAGGGATCGAACTGGCATCTCCTGTGTCCCCAGCATTGCAGGCAGATTCTTTACCTGCTAAGCCATTGAGGAATTCAGCTGAGTGCAGGGCAAATGTAAGGAATGGAACAATGTGACATAATTTGGGTGGGCTTCCCTGGTAGCTCAGCTAGTAAAGAATCCCCTGCAATGCAGGAGACCCAAGTTCGATCCCTGGGTCGGGAAGATCCCCTGGAGAAGGGATAGGCTACCCACTCCAGTATTCTTCCCGGGAGAATCCCCATGGACAGAGGAGCCTGGCAGGCTATAGTCCATGGGGTTGGACATGACTGAGCGACTTACATTGTTGTTACAACTTAGAATCTGTTGAAAAAATAATGCCATTGTAAAGAGATTTTGCTTTTTCCTAGGAGACAATGGGGCTTCCCAGGTGGCAATAGTGGTAAAGAATCCACTTGCCAATGCAGGAGACATAAGAGACATAGATTCAATCCCTGGGTTGGGAAGATCCACTGGAGAAGGAAATGGCAACCCTTTTCAGCATGCTTGGAGCTTCCCAGGTGGCTCAGCGGCATAGCACCCACCTGCCAATGCAAGAGATGCAGGTTTGATCTCTGGGTCAGGAAGATCCCCTGGAGTAGGAAATGGCATCCCATTCCATTATTCTTACCCAGAAGATTCCATGAGCAGAGGACCCTGGCGGGCTACAGTCCAGAGTCACAGAGTCGGACACGACTGAGCCATGAGCACACACAGCAGACAATAGGAAGCCAGAGCAGATTTCTGGTTTGGGAGGAACTTTATAGCAGGTGTTTGATTAGAAGGATCAACAGTTAGATTAAGCAACAATGAAACCATACTATTGATCATGCGTTTGGGAAGCATTTGCAAAGTACCGCTTTAGCATACATTATCTCATTTAATTCCCACAAAGTCCTATGAACTATATTGATTTTTTCCCCGTTATGCTAAGGAAGAATCTGAGGCCCAGAAAAGATAACTGACTTGCCTGGCTTCCCTTGCCTCAAAGCCGGGCCATCTCATTCCATGCTCTGTAGAGGGGTTTCCTCACAGAGTTAGTTATAGGGAAGGTGATACTTAGATGGACAGTGGAAGGGTTGGGGTGGGGGGACCAGAGACGGGGAGTATGGCTAGGAAGCCATTGCAGGAGGTGGACCGGGAGACTAGGGGTGTCTGATGGAGGGGCCATGGGCAGCAATTGTGGAATGCTAGAAATGAGACTGAAACACCAGGGGACTAGGTGATTGGTGCATCCAGGGAACTCTGAACTCTTGGGGCTGGTAAAGAGGAATTCTGGGTTACCTGAAAGCCCTTTGGTAACTTGCATGTTGGATGGTGAAATGGGTCCTGACCTGGAATTGAACGTACACCTTATAGAGTTAGAGTGAGTTTAAATCAAGTGACTCCAGAAAACACAATGTCCTACAAGGACTTTTATTGATTCCCAAGGACATTTATTATGTATTGATTCCCTTCTACAAGGAGAAGAGACTCAATAAATGATACCTCTCTCTCTGCCTAGAACACCCATTCATGCGTTAATGCACACTTTGAACTACTTTATTCATTCACTGTCATCTTCATTTAGCAAAGTTTATTGTCTCCCATGTGCCAGTCACTGTACTAGGTTCCAGGGCTGTACCAGTAAATCAGACAGATTTTATATATATAAATATATTTTATATAATGTATATACATTATATATAACATTTTTATATAATGTATATGTAAATATATATTATATATGGGTATATGATTTAGATATGTAGAGGCAAAATTGATTTTCTAACCCTTTTATCTGGTGTATGTTTCTAAGAAAGATTTGTTCTCTTCCGAGTGTTCACCTTAAGAGGCAATGCCCTTGTTTTAACCAAAAGGCCACTTGTAGTGATTAAAAGCATGGAGTCTTGGGCTTCCCTGGTGGCCCAGAGGTTAAGAATCCACCTTGCAATGCAGGGGACGCAGGTTCAATACCTGGTCCAGGAAGATCGCACATCCTTGTGTGAAGGCAACTCAGAGCATGTATCACAATTACTGAGCCTACGTGCTGCAACTACTGAAGACCCTGGTGCCTGGAGCCTGTGTTCAACACAAGAGAAGCCCCCTGCTCACTGCAACTAGAGAAAGCCCACACACAGCAGCAAAGACCAGCGCAGCCAAAAATAAATTAAAGCATGGAGTCTTGTGTCAGACTGCCTGGGTTCAAATCCAAACTTCACCCCTTACTAGCTGTGCAATCTTGGGTAAGTTCTTAGTGACTCTGGGCCTCAGGTGCATTGTCTGTGTAACAGGGTAGTTTTACATCCTCCATAGGCCTGCTGGGCGCCTAGAACTATGCAGGAAGTAACGTTTCTCAAAAGCATCTATGAAACGCTGTATTTGGAGGCAGTTTGTAACATAAACACAGGAAGACTGTCTCATTCTTTGTCATATCCTTCTTTTCTTATCCCAAATGGCCCTATGAAAGCTGATGGCCCTTCGACACAGCACACTCAGTTTTTTATTTTTTTTTGCCATACTGGGCCGTTTGTGGCATCCTGGCTCCCTGACCAGGGGTTGGGTCACTGCAGTGAGAACACTGACTCCTAATCACCGGTTTGTTGGGGAATGCCTCAGTGCGCCTGGCTCTGAATGACTGTTGGCTCTTCCCCACATTCTAGCTCTCTCAAAGATAACAGGTTGTCGGCATTTGGTGTGTCTAGCAGCGTGGCTGTAGGTTGGGTGGCTGTGCCGGACTGCATTGTGAGGCTGACTCCCTCACCAGGTGGCTGATTTGTAGGGACTGGGAATTCATTTTGGTCTGCAGGTTTCCATATGCTCATTTTAAAATGAGATAATATCGTAACTATGTGTAAATGTAGACTCCTGCAAAGGCAGTCCTGTGTCAAGGCACGGCTTGGCATTTGGAACAATATTGATTCTGTGACAGATCCATCCCAAGCCAGGTAGGGGGTGACTTGCCATTTTGAGGACTGGCTCCTGCCACAGATGGAGGAGAGACTCCTCTTGACCGGCTTATCTCCTCCTTATACTGGGGCAGATCCTCCGTTAGGCTTCCCACTTCGGACCATGCCATCCCCTCCAATTTTTACGGCCAAAAAAAAAAAAAAAGAAAAGAAACCTGCACTACACTCCTGCCCACCTTTCTCTCTAGCGTCTGATTTTGGTTTCAACTCAGCAGCTCCAATTCTTGCCTATTAATCCCCTCTCCAACCCAGACTGCTGGCTGGGAGCAGTGCCAAGTTCTAATCATTTTTTTCCCCAGGCACCATAGTTTTCCCAGCTGTGTATCCAACCGGCCTTTTATTGTTATTATTTCAACCTCGCTGTGCAGCGTCTTAGTTCCCTGACCACGGGTAGAGCCTGCACGCCCTGCAATAGAAGCTCACAGTCCTAACCACTGGACCACCAGGAAAGTCCCCAACCAACTGTTTAGTAAGCCAACAAGCATGGACACAACAGCTGCGTGATTGTGCCCGGTGAGACGAGGATCACCAAGCTCTTCTCAGAGGCAGACACACACAGCTGAGGGCAGGCTTCGGGGAGGTTTGGAATACAAATTGCTGCCTGAGACCAGTGTGCCAAGGAAACAGGAATAGAGATCATATGCCTGTGTGTCCATCACCCTAGTACCTCAGAAACCCCGTGGGGGGCTCCAGTGGTTCCTCCCACCATCCCCCCACCAAAAGTAACCACTTCCCTGAATTTTCGGTGCTATTCTTTTGCTTTTCTTTATAAATTTACTACTTATGTATGATCTCTAATCAATATATTTTGAGATCACTGAGCCACCAGAGAAGCCCCATATATATACACATATACATATATATGTATTCTTTATAGGTTATTACAAAATATTGAATATAGTTCCCTATGCTATACAGTAGGTTCTTTTTATTTGTTTTATATATACTAGTGTGGCTCTGTTAATCCCAAACTCCTAATTTATCCCTCCCTCCCCAGGACTCTAATTTTTTTAAGAGTGTCTTATTCTAGTTTTATGGATTAAATGTTTTCTCAAAAGTCTTTGAGGATATTAATGATAGTTTCATTCATGAAACATTCTTCTCACTGCTTTGTAATGAATTCAGGCTTAATTGAAATATGTAATAGTGGTTAATTTTGTTAATCTACAGAATAGATTATAATGATTATATTTACAGAAAAGACTAATAACATAGGAGTATCATGATACATCTTACAGCAAAAAGAGCAGGTTAAACAGTACCACAGTATTATATATGCTTTTCCCCACATTTTATGTATTATTATAAAAATTTTTATTGTGAAAAATACCAAAAAGTTGAAAGAATTTTATGATGAACACTACCTCAGTTCTAACATTAACATTTTAGTATCCTTGCTTTATTGTGTTTCTACCCATCTAGCCAACTCTCTATCCATCCATCAATCTACCTCATTTTTTGACGCATTTCAAAGTAAATCATACACGCCAGTATTGCTGTTGTTGTTGTTCAATCACTAAATCGGGTCCAGCTCTTTGCAAACCTGTGGACTGCAGCACGCCAGGCTCCCCTGTCCTTCACTATCTCCCGGGGTTTGCTCAGATTCATCTCCATTGAGTCAGTGATGCCATCCAACCATCTCATCCTCTGCCGCCCCCTTCTCCACACCAGTACACTCTCCCCTAAATACCTCAGCATGAACGTCATTAACAATATTTCAATATTAGCTTCCAGTGCCTATTCATCTAAAATAAAATGTACATATAATGAAACACATAAACCTTAAAAGTGTAAAATTCTCAGAGGTTAGACAAACTCATATATCTGTGTAAACTCAAATGCCTCCTGAGGTGTAAACATTATTCATTACACCAGGAAGTTCCCTCATACCCTTCTTAATCAATGTCTGTCCCCAGGGGAGTCACTGCTTTGATTTTTTTCTACCTTAGGTTAGTTTTGCCTGTTATTTCAGTTTTTAAAAAAGAAGAGAAAAAGAACATTATGTAATATGCATGTTGTTTTCCCATATGACTGGCATGTGCCAGCACTTGTTCTAAGTGCTTTAGAAATTATGAACTCACCTACTCATATCAACACTTTGAGCAAGGTAGTATTATTTTCTCCATTTTACAGATAAAGAACCTGAGATGTAAAGTAGCTAAATAGCTTAATCAATGCCTCATTACTGAGGAGTAGGGCTTGGGCCCCACAGTCCCCACTGTTAACCACACATCAGCCTCTGTGTGAACATCTTTCAGACCTATGTCAACTTCAAAATGCTGACAGCAGTTCTCTTGGGCAGTAGGGTTGTGGGTGACTTTTGTTTTATTCCTTTTGCTTATCTGTATTTTCTAATCCCTGAGTAATCATTGGAAGGACTGATGCTGAAGCTGAAGCTCCAATATTTTGGTCACCTGATGCGAACAGCTGACTCACTGGAAAAGACCCTAATACTGGAAAAGATTGAGGGCAGGAGAAGAGGGCATCAGAGGATGAGATGGCTGGATGGCCTCACTGATGCAACGGACATGAACTTGGGCAAACTCCAGGACGGAGTGAGGGACAGGGAGGTCTGGCGTGCTGCAGTCCACGGGGTCACTGCATCAGAATCAGTGTCACTGAATAAGAATCAGAAACAACTGGGCAACTGAACAACAACATTTTCTAAGATTTCTTCAATGAATGTATATTACATCTCTTGCTTGTATACCTAAAACTTTAAAAAGTATTTTAAAATATTTCCTGGAGAAGGAAATGGCAACCCACTCCAGTATTCTTGCCTGGGAAAACCCACAGATAGAGGAGCCTGGCAGGCTGCAGTCCATGAAGTTGAAAAAGAGTCAGATACAACTTAGGAACTAAACAACAAACAGACTAGTGAAGAAATTACTGAGAAGTTACTGTAATTCTAAGACACAGATGCCTTTGAACAGAACAAAAGTTTTTACATCATAAATAAGAAAGAAAAAAACTAAGAAAGAAAAAAACTATGAATTTATAGTTTGAAATTGTATACCTGTTTACACTGAATTTCAAATAAAGGGACTTTGTTATTTTTCCTTAAGGCCTGCAACATATACATACATATAAATATTTATGTTTTTAAATAAAAGTTATCCTTGATGTGTTAAAAAAATAAAATATTCTCAACATGGCCCAACACTACTCTTTTCTAAGTCATGAGACCCCCTCACCTGATCTCTCCTCACACTCACAGCCAAACCCTTGAATATTGACAGGCTAAAGTGCATAACAGTGTGTCTTCCCAAGGTTCACTTATTTGATCATTTCAACCAAAGAACAAACAGACATCCGGTGTCACATAAGAACTACGTCTATTAGTTGACACGTGAACATGGGTGGGCGAGAGGCAGGAAATGACTCATTCAGCATGGTTTCTGAGTTTGCTTTTCTTGAAATTAAGTGTAGAATTTCAATAGATGTGCTCAGCATCTTGAAATCAGTAGAGTCTGCTTATATTTTTGAAATCTCCATTTAATCATCAGCATCTATTTGCTGTCCTCCAAGTAGTACAAGTGCTTCATCTGAGAGGAGAGAGCCTGCTTTTCAATGTGCGATGAGATGCCATTCAGACTGATGAAGCAGGAGTTGCATTCTATGCACAAGTCGCAGCTCTTCTAAAAAAAAAAAAAAAAAAAGTAGCAGCTCTTCTGTTAATGATTCTTCTCCTTTACAGGGCATTCCTGGCTGATTGGAAACAAGGCAGCAAATTTTTACTTTCCCTCCATGTTCAGCAGCATCAGCAATGTACAAGTCTGTCCACACATGCTTTGCACAGCAAGCTTCGAAAAATGTTTGTCAACAGAGCAAGCTAACTCTTCCAGCTTGTGATAACAAGAAGTTAGTCCAATGAAAACCTTGCAGTTGAAAAAAATGATTTTTTTGAAATTTCTGGTTGAGAAAAATGTTTTTTTACTGTATCATGATTATTTTGCCTTAGCTTCCTTGCTGTACCACCCATAGCCCAAACCAAGTATTTTATTTAAGATCCAAATGTTTATTTATACACCTCCATGGTGATTCAGTGATTAAGACTCCTTGCTCCCAATGCAGGAGGCCCGAGTTCAACCCCTGGTCAGGGAACTATGCCCCACAAGCCATACCTAAGATCCAGCGCAGCCAAATAAATAAGTAAATAATTTTTTAAAAAATGTTTATTTGCTTATCTTATTCTTGGCCATAGACTCAATTTCTACATCATCCTGGTCAGGATTCTGTGTGGATCTTAGGCATGTTTCCTGTAAATTATCCCCAACTTCCAAAAAGCCTATAAAAACAAAAAGGTACCTATCCAAACAGTCTCCTATTCTTCATAGCTGGAACACTCGGGATAATGAATGAATGTGTCATTCATTTATTCCACTCATTCATTCCAAGACACAGCTGTTGCAAAAATAGCATAGAACTATGTTTAATTTTAGTCTTTGCCCTTGAGACTCCCAGAATTTCATTAGTGACACCAGCAACTTAGTGCATCTTCTCTAGGTATCCATCTGCCAATGCAGGAGACGCAAGAGACCCACGTCTGATCCTTGGGTCAGGAAGATCCCCTGAAGGAAATAGCAACCCACTCAAGTATTATTGCCTGGAAAATTCCACGGACAGAGGAGCCTGGCGGGCTGCCGTCCGTGGAGTCACAGAGTCTGACAGGACTGAGCACATACACACACACACACAACTAAGCAAGGTGCAGATTTCTGTGCTAAGTACCATATTTTGTAACGTGAATACGGATGACAGATACCAACACCCAGGAGGGGTGGGTGGCTACTCCCTGAGCAAGGTGCTTTAAATATATGGGGTTATTTAATCCTCCTGTCGTAGCCATGCGTTCCAGGAAACAAACTCACTCAGAAGGACAATGCAGATAGTGGAGTGCAGTTTATTACACCAGCGGGCCCAAGGCGGAGTCTCCTCTTAGCCGAGGACCCCAACTAGTTTTTGTGAAAACCTTATATACCCTAAGCTTAAGCGCCCAAACCCACCTCCCCAAATTCTCTGAAACTAGTCTGAGCCAAGGAAAAAGAAAGATACAATCAAAGTTAACCCGTGATTCCTATGCCTTAAGCCTAGGTAGTGAACAGTGGACAATTATCAATAGGTTTGTGGTCATAGCCCAATAAGCATAACAGAAAGCATGACTCTATTTGGTTACAGAGATAATTAGGGTATTCTTTGAGTCGATGGAGAACCCTGGGGCTCTTCCTTGCCGGGGCCTGGTTTTCCAGTTGGTATGTCGTTTCCATAGATGCTGGGCATAGAGCTGAAAGTCCACAGTCCTGCCCAAGATGGAGTTCTGCTTTCAAGACAGAGCCTGTTCTGTTTCCTCCTTCACTCACACTAACTCTAAGAGAAAAGGACTTTTATCGTCGTGTTTACCAGGTGAGGAAGCTGGGGCTCTGGGAGGTTCAGAACTTTTCAGGCCTCAGACAACAGGCAGCAAGATATGGCTCTGAGTTTTGGTACCCTGTTCTCTTTCTCCTGCCACACCAATCTGCGTCCATGGGGGAAGAATGGATCCTGCAAAGTGTTAGGCACTCACTCCTGTCTGACTTTTTGAGACCTTTTAGACTGTAGCCCGCCAGGCTCCTCTGTCTGCAGAATTCTCCAGGCAAGAATACTGGGCTGGGGGTGATGGGTGGGGTGGGGCTAGGATGGGCTGGAATTCCGGGAAAATGCCAACGTTCCCCTTGCAACAGTACTTTGCTCATATGTGCAACTCTGGGAAGTACTGTCTCAGATATTCATTCACAGGCTCTACACCTTGGGGCGGGGAGGATGGGGGGTGGGGTTGCGAGCTTCTCTCAACCACGCGCCCCAGTCACTGTGCGCCCCTATACTCTCCCCAGGTGACCTCGATGTCCTGATGAGCAGACTCCGCTGAGAGAGAGCAGAGGTGGGGGGATAGCTCCCGGGAGGGTGCAGGAGCCGCTGGGGGTGGCTCACCGTCAGCGGTGAGGGGCTGAAGGGAGAGTGCCCATGGAGCCCCCAAAACTGACCCGGAGGAGGAAGACCCTTCCTGAGTCTCCGGAACTAAGCGGACAAATCAAGCCCGGGGTTGCACAGGCCAGCGTGGGCGCACCTGTTTCCTTCAGTTCAGTTCAGTTCAGTCCCTCAGTCGTGTCCGACTCTTTGCCACCCCAAGGACCGCAGCACACCAGGCCTCCCTGTCCATCACCAACTCCCAGACTTTACTCAAACCCAAGTCCATCCTGTCGGTGATGCCATCCAGCCGTCTCATCCTCTGTGGTCCCATTCTCCTCCCGCCTTCATCTTTCCCAGCATCAGGGTCTTTACAAATGAGTCAGTTCTTCACATCAGGTTTTGAGCACCATCCAACCCAGACCAGAGTCTGGGCACTCAGCCCCATTCATTCATAATCTAGGCATTGTCATTTTTTTTTCTCTTTTATTTTTTATTTATTTTTTGTCCTTTTGGATTTTGTACCTGGTTTATTTGGTGTTGTCTAAATGTTATTTGTACCTGCTCTTGTTAAACAGTTAAAAAAAAAAGAATAGAAAAAGTCCCTTGTAATCTATCCCTCCATTCTCAGATCACTGTAAATATTTGGGAATACACCCTTTGAAACATTTTTCTTAGGTATATTTCCTAAGTATTAATATTAGATACACACAACATGTAACACAGTGGTCTCCAATAATAGTATGCTTCTGTAAACCCCCCACTGAATGTTTAATTATTTATTTTCCATGTTATTATATTTTTATATATATGGTCTATAAAATATTTTATAGAATCTTTTATATATTATTATATATTATATAATATTTATATATTATATAATTTATATTATATTGTAATATTACAATATGATTATTGTTATATTTATTATAATTATAATTTATTATATTTATAATTATGTTTAATTATATTTAATTATATATATAATTATAATTTATTATAATTATACAATATAATTATTATATAATTACATTATACAATACAATATGATATATTATATAATATATAATATACTAACATAATATAATGATATACAGTATATTATATATTATATATTTTATATGTCATTATATCTATATTAATATATAATGTATTATATTATATATTATCATATAATAATATATAATATAATATATAATGTAATATATAATATACAGTATATAATATATTAAAGCTTATAATATATTTAATTATATATTAATATATAGTTATATATATTAATACATAATTCTATATGTTATATATAATAGATAATATAAAATATAATATAATGTATATATAGTATATATATTCTGGATATCCTGACAAATGATATATTTGGATATCTTGACAAATTTTGCTGTCACCCTCCAAGGAATTATTATATATATAATATATATTATATAATATATTATATATTATACATTTATTATATATAATTTTATATAATATTTATGTTCTATATATTGTATAGTATATTATATATGTCACACATTATATTGATTATTATATATTATATGTCATATAATTATTACATATTTAAATATAAATATATTTAATACAATATAAATGATAAATATTAAATAAAATATAAAATATTTACTATATTATGATATATTTATATAATATATTATATTATATATTATTGGTATATAATTATTATATAATTATATATTATATAAATAAATATTATATAACTATATATATTATATATAATATAAAATATAATATACATAATGATAATACATAATACAATATATATTATATATTTATATATTTATATATAAATATATAATACATAATAATACATAATACAATATATATTATTGTATATAATGATCATATATATTATTATATATCATATTATAATTGTCTGTAATATTCGGAGAAGGCCATGGCACCCCACTCCAGTACCCTTGCTTGGGAAATCCTGTGGACAGAGGAGCCTGGTAGGCTGCAGTCCATGAGGTCACGAAGAGTCGGACAGGACTGAGCGACTTCACTTTCATTTTTCACTTTCACGCATTGGAGAAGGAAATGGCAACCCACTCCAGTGTTCTTGCCTGGAGAATCCCAGGGATGGGGGAGCCTGGTGGGCTGCCGTCTATGGGGTCGCACAGAGTCGGACGCGACTGAAGTGACTTAGCAGCAGCGGCAGCAGCAGCATATATAATATTATATGTAATTATGTATAATTATATATCTTAATATATAATATATATAATACATAGTTATATGTTATCTATATCTATATTTATACATAGCATTATAATTATATAATCATAATTATATATTAAATATAATATAATATAATATATAATATATAATGATAATACATATTATAATATATATTATACATATATATAGTTATATGTAATATAAATATATAATATATTATATTATAATAATATATTATTTATACATATATAAATATAATAATATAATACATGTTATATATTATTGATATATAATTATATATGATTATATAATATATATTTATATGATATATCATATAATATATATTATATAATATGATATATTATATAATAATATGATATATTATAGTATTTTTATATAATAATTATATTATCATATATTATAATTATATAATATATAACTACAAATATGTTATATAATTATATATAATAATTATATATCAATAATATATAATGTGTATTATATTATATATAAAATATAATATTTACATTATATTATGTTTACATAATATTTATAAATATGTATATATGTATAATATATAATATTTTAAATGTATTATATATACAATAATGATATATGTAATTACATATTATAAATATAGAATATTTTATACAATACAGTATATAGAATATTTTACATTCTATTTTTTACATATACAGTATATTTCTATGTTTTTAATAGGTGTATTGTGTGATGATCAAAGCATAAGATTTATGTAGTGAATTAATTTTGGTAAACATATTGCAGATACATGGGTTCATGACAAGACCCTTTAAGAAAAACATTATCATTTTTAAAAAATCTTCACAGGTCTGTGGCTGCACTTATCCCAATGATCATAATTATCTTTTCATGCATAATCTGCCGTTCACTCCAGCGGTGGGAGTCCTTTTGTTGCCTCTTGGCACTTTCTCTAAAGTCATCTGAGACAGCCTACTAATGGCTCCCTCACTTTTAAAGATCAGCAAGATGTCCTAGGCTTGCCCCACCTTTTTGGATATCCTGACAAATTTTGCTGTCAGCCTCCAAGGAATTCTGACTCTTTTTAGAGAAGAATAGCAGCGCAGTGGGCTTCCCTGGTGGCTCAGCCTAAAGAATTTGCCTGCAGTGTACGAGACCCAGGTTCGATCCCTGGGTCAGGAAGATCCCCTGGAGGAGGGCATGGCAACCCACTCTAGTATTCTTGCCTGGAGAATCCCATGGACAGAGGACCCTGGCGGTTCTGAAGTGGCTAAGCAGCAGCAGCAGGACGGTGGACCCAAATCTGGTCTTAAGCACATGGATTCAGGGACTTCCTTGGTGGTCCAGTAGTTAGGTCCCTGTGTTTCCAATCTAGGGGCTGTGAGTTCAATTCCTGGTCAGGGAACTAAAATCCCACATGCTGCGTGGCACGGCCAAAAAAAAAATCATGGATTCAAATGTTTGTGTAACAGAGCAAGTGGGCTTGTTGCCCACTGCACACGAAAGCCCAAATACCATTTCGGGCAATTTTTTTTGTGTGTGTGTAATAAAGTTTTATTAAAGTATAAAGGAGATAGAGAAAGCTTCTGACATAGGCATCACAAGGGGGCAAAAGAGTACCCCTTTGCTAGTGTTAGCAATGGAGTTATATACTCTCCAATGAATCCAAAGAATGTCTGGAGGTTGCAAAGACCTCACCAGACCCACTCCCATAATTTACTTTTTAAGATAACAGAGTTGGCTAGAAGGTTTAATCCAAAGATTGTCCTCAGCCAGGATACATCCTTGTAAAGACCAGACCTACTCCCACAATTTACATTTTAAGATAACAGAATTAGCCAGAGGGTTTAATCCAAAGACTGTCCTCAGGCAGGATACATTATTGTTATATAATCCTAAGGAATGTAGAGGAAAAAAAGTAAAAAAGTTTGTCCTTTCTTCCTCCTTGAATATCCCAGACCTCTCTCCCCTTGGGGACCCCTAGACTTCTTATCAACCTGCCTAGGAAATGACTCTCATTCCCCCCTTTTCTTTTAGGAGAATTATGTTGCCTAGGGAAAAGGGGCATCATTCTCATTCCATAACTGCTTCCGAGCTGACAAGGGGCGTTGTCCCTAAATTGGTGAGGCAACATATTCTCCTAATCCTCATAGTGAGGATGTCTGATCCAGGGGCTCCAAGTAATAGTTGGAGGAGGCTGTGGCACTCATAGGAGCTCGGACAACTATTTGTAAACTAAAAGCTTTTAGACGGTTAGAAAACCCCATTATACAGTTACAGGTGTAAGGCAAAATAGTCATTAAACCAAGTTAAAATCAAAATGAAAAGTCACATTATGTCCATAGTTACATCAGTCCATCTTAAGGTTGTTAGATGTCATCAGTTTAAGAAGAGGCATCACATGTGATTGTTGAAGGTATTTGCAGACTTAGAGAAAGTCCTTTCCTTGAAGTGGAGATGTCCACCACGGGAAGCCTTCCACTGATGAAGAGGGGAGTGCTCCGCAGACCCAGCAGTTAGACCGATTGTGGAATGCAGCATAGGAGTGAGCCCAGGACAGGAAGGCATTGTCTTGAGGATCAAACAGCAGACTCAGGATTTCTGGAGTCAGCAGAAGTAGGCTCACATAGATTATCAAGCCCATCTTGTCCTGAAGGATCCCGGACGAGCCCCCAAGATGAAAGGTTGTTGCTGAACGATGAGATGCGGGGATTCTTGGCCTCCGGAGGAGATGAATTCAATCCGGGGCCAGAGACGAGGCTGGATCGCTCAGAGCTTTTGTGTAATAAAATTTTATTAAAGTATAAAGGAGATAGAGAAAGCTTCTGACATAGGCATCAGAAGGGGGCAAAAGAGTACCCCCCAGGGATTTTTTTTTTTTTTTTTTTTGCTGAAAGAAAAAGGCTTTATTGCACAGCAGCCAAGCAGGGAGTGAAATCAGTCCATCCTAAAGGAAATCAACCTTTAATATTGATTGGAAGGACTGATGTTGAAGCTGAAGCTCCAATACTTTGGCCACCTGATGGGAAGACGGACTCACTGGGAAAGCCCCTAATGCTGGGAAATATTGAAAGCAAAAGAAGAGGGCGACAGAGGATGAGATGGTTAGATAGCATCATCAACTCAATGGACATGAGTTTCAGCAAACTGGGAGACAGTGAAGGACGGGAAGCATGGCATTCTGTAGTCTACGGGGTCGCAAAAGTGTTGAACACATTCAGTGATTGAACAACAAGAGGAAGAGAGACAGGAGGCCAAGTTCAGATCTGTCTCTCCCACGGCTTGTGACTGGGATGTTTATTCTGAACCTGGCGACTTATAAAGGGAGGGGGCTGGGAAATGATTGGTGGAAATGATTGGTGGAAGTTTCTATGGAAACTTCAAGAGTTCTCTATGGGGACATCCCTGGTGGTCCAGTGGTTAAGACTTCACCTTCCAAAGCAGGGGGTATGGTTGGATCCCTTGTCGGGGAGCTCAGATCCCACGTGTCTCATAGCTGAAAAACCAAAACATAAAAAACAGAAACAATATTGTAATAAGTTCAAGACAGACTTTTAAAATGGTCCATATTTTTAAAAATCTTTAAAAAAAAAGTTCTCTATGCAGGTGTGATTGTCCTTTAAGCCTCTTCACGGATTGCATGTGTAGCTTGGGGGGAGCAGTTCCTATGTAACACACGGTGGATTTTTGGCCTGAGACAGCCAAAGTTCACTATCAGTCATTCTAGTCCTTCAACTCATCTGCACAATGCTCAGTCAGGAGGAGCTGTCAGCAAGTTGTTCACTTAGCTTTCTCTGTGTGCTAAGTCACTTCAGTCGTGTCCAACTCTTTGTGACCCTACGGATCGTAGCACACCAGGCAACTCTGTCCATGGGACTCTCTAGGCAAGGATACTGGAATGGGTGGCCATGCCCTTCTCCAGGGGATCTTCCCAACCCAGGTGTCGAACCCAGGTCTCTTACATCTTCCTGAATTTGGCAGGTGGGTTCTTTATCACTAGCACCACCTGGGAAGCTGATACTCTGCAAAATAAGCTTGGTGCTCTTGGTGCATCTTTTTGTTTCTATCCTGTTTCTACCTTAAGCTACAGGGTGTAGGGTGTGGTTTCATTGGCCTGTATGTAGCTGAGGTGGGCTGGTTGCAGTGTGAATTCAGACTGGCACTTGTTTGGGACAAACTTGGGTACCTTTGGTAGTGACATGCATCTTCTCTGCCCCTGCCCACCCTCTCTCACCTTTCTCTCTGTGCTCTGTGCCCTGGGGAACTGGCCCTGAAGGATTAAATCAGGGACTCCTTTGTCCACCGGCTTCCAGTTGGTTTTGGCCAGTAGGAAGCATCAGTCAGAAATCAGTCTTGAGAGAACTCAGCTCTTTTCCTATGGGGTCGAAGAGTTGCAGTTTCATCCTCTCAACTGAAGGCCACATTTTTTTTTTTTTTTAATCAGATTTTATCCAAGTAACTACTCTTCTCAAGTTCTAGGAACAAATCACTCCACCCTCCTAACCCTTACCCAGAACTGGGCTGGCTTCAGGAACAATAGCCATCCCTTACATGCATGCATGCTAAGTCACTTTAGTTGTGCATGACTGTGTTCGACCCTATGAACTGTAGCCTTCCAGGCTCTTCTGTCCATGGGATTCTCCAGGCAAGAATACCTGCGTGTGTTGGCATGCCCTCCTCCAGGGGATCTTCCCGACCCAGGCATCGAATCCAAGTCTCTTAGGTTTCCTGTATTGGCAGGCAGGTTCTTTACCACTAGCGCCACCTGGGAAGCCCGTTATCTCTTGCTGTTGCTGCTGCTGCTAAATCGCTTCAGTCGTGTCTGACTCTGTGCGACCCCTTAGACGGTAGCCCACCAGGCTCCCCCATCCCTGGAATTCTCCAGGCAAGAACACTGGAGTGGGTTGCCATTTCCTTCTCCAATGCATGAAAGTGAAAAGTGAAAGTGAAGTCTGTCAGTCGTATCCGACTCTTCGCGACCCCATGGACTGCAGCCCACCAGGCTCCTCTGCCCATGGGATTTTCCAGGCAAGGATACTGGAGTGGGGTGCCATTGCCTTCTCCATCATCCCTTGCAGCTTTCCCCAAATCCCCTCCCTTTTTGTTCCTTTATTAAATTCTCCTCAATTACCCAGCATGAGGATGCCATCAAATCCTGCTGGGAACCCTGATACCACAGTTTCAGGACTTTGTGTGTGTGTGTGTGTGTGTGTAATAAAGTTTTATTAAAGTATAAAGGAGATAGAGAAAGCTTCTGACATAGGCATCACAAGGGGGCAAAAGAGTACCCCTTTGCTAGTGTTAGCAATGGAGTTATATACTCTCCAGTGAATCCAAAGAATGTCTGGAGGTTGCAAAGACCTCACCAGACCCACTCCCATAATTTACTTTTTAAGATAACAGAGTTGGCTAGAAGGTTTAATCCAAAGATTGTCCTCAGCCAGGATACATCCTTGTAAAGACCAGACCTACTCCCATAATTTACATTAAGATAACAGAATTAGCCAGAGGGTTTAATCCAAAGACTGTCCTCAGGCAGGATACATTATTGTTATATAATCCTAAGGAATGTAGAGGAAAAAAAGTAAAAAAGTTTGTCCTTTCTTCCTCCTTGAATATCCCAGACCTCTCTCCCCTTGGGGACCCCTAGACTTCTTATCAACCTGCCTAGGAATGACTCTCTCATTCCCCCCTTTTCTTTTAGGAGAATTATGTTGCCTAGGGAAAAGGGGCGTCATTCTCATTCCATAACTGCTTCCGAGCTGACAAGGGGCGTTGTCCCTAAATTGATGAGGCAACATATTCTCCTAGTGCTCATAGTGAGGATGTCTGATCCAGGGGCCCCAAGTAATAGTTGGAGGAGGCTGTGGCACTCATAGGAGCTTGGACAACTATTTGTAAATTAAAAGCTTTTAGACAGTTAGAAAACCCCATTATACAGTTACAGGTGTAAGGCAAAATAGTCATTAAACCAAGTTAAAATCAAAATGAAAAGTCACATTATGTCCATAGTTACATCAGTCCATCTTAAGGTTGTTAGATGTCATCAGTTTAAGAAGAGGCATCACATGCGATTGTTGAAGGTATTTGCAGACTTGGAGAAAGTCCTTTCCTTGAAGTGGAGATGTCCACCATGGGACGCCTTCCACAGATGAAGAGGGGAGTGCTCCGCAGACCCAGCAGTTAGACCGATTGTGGAATGCAGCATAGGAGTGAGCCCAGGACAGGAAGGCATTGTCTTGAGGATCAAACGGCAGACTCAGGATCTTTGGAGTCAGCAGAAGTAGGCTCACATAGATTATCAGGCCCATCTTGTCAGGATTTTTTTTTAAACTGATCTTTTAAAACTTTTCTATATTTTCCAACCTTTTCAAAATTATCATGGTTTGCACTTACAAGTTGTTAAAATATTATCCAGAAAGATCATACACATTCTTTTTTGAGGGTTATCTTGAGCAACTGGTGTTCCAAAGGGCACGTTTTTGGAAATATTGGCACAAATCACTTCTGGAAGATACTCCCAAAATCTCTAACACTTATCTCTGGGTCAGGGGGGGTGAGGGTAGCTTCTTTGTTCTATTCCTCCTACATATTTTTACAATGAGCATATATCATTTTTACAAAAAGATAAAAACTTGAAAAATTTCTAGGGAGATGTGTATATTTTGATGCTTAAAAGCAAAAGTGAGTTAACTTTTTCTGTAAATGACCAAATGCTAAATGTTTTAGTGTTGCTAGCCAAGAGGCGAGTGGAGAATATCATGTAAGTGCTTACATAATCAGAGAGAAAATAAATTTCCACGAAATTTTCTACAAAGTTCATAATAAAAATAATCAAGTGCAATTTTTTTTTGGTATTATGGGCCTAATAATGGAAGAATTATTCCATGATTATATAGTGGAGGTGACAAATAGATTCAAGGGATTAGATCTGATAGAGTACCTGAAGAACTATGGACAGAGGTTCGTAACATTGTACAGGAAGCAGTGATCAAGACCATCCCCAAGAAAAAGAATTGCAAAAAGGCAAAATGGTTGTCTGAGGAGGCTTTACAAATAGCTGAGAAAAGAAGAGAAGCTAAAGGCAAAGGAGAAAAGGAAAGATATACCTATTTGAGTGCAGAGTTCCAAAGAATAGCAAGGAGAGATAAGAAAGCCTTCCTCAGTGATCAATGCAAAGAAATAGAGGAAAACAATGGAATGGGAAAGACTAGAGATCTCTTCAAGAAAATTAGAGATACCAAGGGAACATTTCATGCAAAGAAGGGCACAATAAAGGACAGAAATGGTATGGACTCAACAGAAGCAGAAGATATTAAGAAGAGGTGGCAAGAATACACAGAAGAACTGTACAAAAAAGATCTTCACGACCCAGATAATCACGATGGTGTGATCACTCACCTAGAGCCAGACATCCTGGAATGTGAAGTCAAGTGGGCCTTAGGAAGCACCACTACAAACAAAGCTAGGGGAGGTGATGGAATTCCAGTTAAGCTATTTCAAATCCTAAAAGAAGATTCTGTGAAAGTGCTGCACTCAATATGCCAGCAAATTTGGAAAACTTAGCAGTGGCCACAGGACTGGAAAAGGTCAGTTTTCATTTCAATCCCAAAGAAGGGCAATGCCAAAGAATGTTCAAACTACCACTCAATTGTACTCATCTCACATGCTAGCAAAGTAATGCTCAAAATTCTCCAAGAGAGGACTCAATAGTACATGAACTGTGAACTTCCAGATGTTCAAGCTGAATTTAGAAAAAGGCAGAGGAATCAGAGATCAAATTGCCAACATCTGTTGGACCATAGAAAAAGCAAGAGAGTTCCAGAAAAACATCTACTTCTGCTTTATTGATTACACCAAAGCCTTTGACTGTGTGGATCACAACGATCTGTGGAAAATTCTTCAATAGATAGGAATTCCAAACCACCTTATCTGCCTCCTGAGAAACCTGTACGCAGGTCAAGAAGCAACAGTTAAAACTGGACATGGAACAACAGACTGGTTCCAAATCAGGAAAGGAGTACATCAAGGCTGTATATTGTCACCCTGCTTATTTAACTTGTATGCAGGGTACATCATGAGAAATGCTGACCTGGATGAGCACAAGCTGGAATCAAGATTGCCGGGTGAAATATCAATAACCTCAGATATGCAGATGACACCACCCTGATGGCAAAAAGTAAAGAGGAACTAAAAAGCCTCTTGATGAAAGTGAAAGAGGAGCGTGAAAAGGCTGGCTTAAAATTCAACATTCAAAAAACTAAGATCATGGCATCTGGTTCCATCACTTCATGGCAAATAGATGGGGAAACAATGGAAACAGTGACAGACTTTATTTTCTTGGACTCCAAAAGCACTACAGATGGTGACTGCAGCCATGAAATTAAAAGACACTTGCTCCTTGGAAGAAAAGCCAACCTACACAGCATATTAAAAAGCAGAGACATTACTTTGCCGAAAAAGGTCTGTCTAGTCAAAGCTATGGTTTTTCCAGTAGCCATGTATGGATGTGAGAATTGGACTATAAAGAAAGCTGAGCATTGAAGAATTGATGCTTTTGAACTGTGGTGTTGGAGAAGACTCTTGAGAGTCCCTTGGACTGCAAGGAGATCCAACCAGTCCATCCTAAAGGAAATGAGTCCTGAATATTCATTGGAAGGACTGATGCTGAAGTTGAAGCTCCAATACTTTGGCCACCTGATGCGAAGAACTGACTTATTTGAAAAGACCTTGATGCTGGGAAAGACTGAGGGCAGGAGGAGAAGGGGTTGACAGAGGATGAGATAGTTAGATGGCATCACTGACTCGATGGACATGAGTTTGAGCAAGCTCCGGGAGTTGGTGATGGACAGGGAAGCCTGGCGTGCTGCAGTCCATAGGGTCACAGAGAGTCAGACATGACTGAGTGACTGAACTGAATGGAAAAATGGAATTAAAAAAAATAATAACATGTCAATGAGCTGGGGCTCAAAGTTAGTGTTCCCTATCATCCTAACTGATTGCAAATTTCATTTGTAAGTGCTGACCTGTAATGAAAGATTACATATTGCTTCTTTTTCTGATGAGGTGTGGTTGATGTACAGTATTATATGTTTCAGGTGAATAACACAGTGATTCACAGTTCTAAAGGTAACATTTCATTTAAAGTTATTGTAAAATATTAGCTATATTCCCTGTGTTGTACATAGTGATTTTTTTTCAGTGTAAAGATGGTTAATTGATATTAATCCACAACTTATGATTTTAATTGAGCATATTTATTCTCATATGGAGAAGGAAATGGCAGCCCACTCCAGTATTCTTGCCTGGAGAATTCTGTGGACAGAGGAGCCTGGTGGGCTGCTGTCCATGGGGTCACACAGAGTTGGACTTAGCAGCAGCAGCAGCATTCTTTTTTTTTTTTAATTGTTTTATTTTATTTATTGGACACACATCATGTGGGATCTTAGTTCCCCAACCAGGGATCGAACCCATGCTCTCTCCATTGGGAGCTCAGAGTCTTAACCACTGGACCACCAGGGAATCCCAGCATTCTTATATAATTAGATTCATCTTGATATTTGTCTTTTAGTATGTCATTACACTGCAGATTAATCACTTATTAGAGATTACCTGGAAGATCCTCAATTAAAAGTTAAAAACAAAGTTAAATGGATTTTGAAATATGGAACTGTTCTTTCCACTTGCACCAATATCTGTCAAACTGCTGGAATTGCAGTTCAGAAATCATTCAGAAAATATATCTGCTGCAGATTTATGTGGGAATGGACATCCTGCTTCTTGTTTTATCTTTTGACAGCATGGGAAGTGTATTGAGCAGCTTGCTATTACTTGTGATTCAGTTTGTTGAAATGACTTTATCACAGAATAAATTTCACATAATTACCATTTTGCCTTGTAATTTTAGGTTGACCTCACTAAGAAACAATATCAAGTCTGCAACAAAAACTAATTTCCAAAGCCACTCAGTGTTTGAGCAAAGTACTTGAGGACAGTTTCGGAGAGAAAAATGTTATCACAGCTCCAATCTTGAAAAAACTGCAAACTGCTGTGTGGTAGGGCAAGTCAGTATATTCAGCTTCTATTTCTGAAGAAAATTCAAAGAACTGATGATTTTTAAGTCCACGAGAATAAGGTAAGTTCACTGTTGACACTGTTGATCACTGAAACATGATGGGTTCAAACATTTTACACAAAATACCTGCCGATGAATAACAGGATGAATAATCATGGGCTTTAAATACCTTCTCACTAGTTTTGTAAATTTGTTCATTGAAGACTTTTCCTGTTCCACAAATATTTTTCCCAACATCAGATGTGACACATACTAGCAGATTCTACTTCAGGTTGTACTCAATTAGTGTTTTATCACCTTTGAAATATTCTTGCCTTTAGCTGTTCCATGCAGATATTCATGAAGTCTATTTCAGTAAGTACAAACTCTGCTCTGGCTTCTTGAATAAATAGCAACAATTGAACAGTATCAATAATATCTGTAGGTTCGTTAATTCTGGGAAAACCACTCAAAATCATTTGCCTTGTTTTTTAATTGATTATTGATCTCTCTCCCAATGTTTTCAAGTCTTTGAGCAATTGTTCTCATCAGTATAATAGTTTTCAATAAATTTTAGATTGTACGGGCTAGGAGGGAGAATCGAGTAAATTATGTGGGTACTTACTTTCTGCATATTTATTTTTTAATGTTGAAAATAAATTTATTAAATTTATTCTGGGGGAAAGCTGCTATATATTTTTTAAATGAGTGGCTGCTTCTACCGTTTATTCTTGTGTCATTTGTGTACAATCACCAATTAGTGTGAATGACAAGGCGTCCAAACAGCTTGGTTTCCTATTAACCCCACTGACTGAGGCCAACTTCATCATGTTGAAGAAGAAAAATCACTAGAAATCAGACCAAGAAGTGTTCACCGCTAGAGGGCTTTTTGTTGATGTGCAATCTATGGAATTCTCCAGGCAAGAATACTGGAGTGGGTTGCTATTCCCTTCTCCAGGGGATCTTCCCAAAATAGGGATCGAACATGCGTGTCTTGCATTGGCAGGGACTTCTTTACCATCTGAGCCACCAGGGAAGCTCTTAAATGGATTAGTAGGTCTCTAATTTGGAGTCTCTAATTTGGTATAACATATAACTTCATTTCTGTGCAGACCATCAATTAGCAAATGTCTCCTAACCTGACAATCATTTTAAAAACAAACCCTTAGTTGATCATGAAAACACACCTTTGAACACATGACTTTAAAACCCATTGTTCTGCCCACTTTGAAATGTATTTTTTTCACCCTGACATTGTCATGTCATCAATTTTAAAATAATAATTTCATTATCATTGATTGATTGCACTGATGCTTAGTAGCAGGAACCGGTGGTCTATCTTCATCATGAAAGTTTATAAAGAGTAACTTTGGAACTTCAATAATGGCCAGTGAAAAGAATCCTTCCCCCTCCACCATAAGTCAGTATTTTTGGAAGTACCATCCAAGTTGTTTGACATCCCTTCTGCATAGGGACATTCTGCATCCCTAACCACTGGCTAGGAGGTGTGAAATTCATCTTTCAGCAGAAGGATTTCAATTAGTAATTGTGGAGAGATAATGAAATCTTCCTTTTCTCCTTGGACAGTCAACACAAGACAGGAAGGCTAAGATTCCTTCTGAGTCTCTAAAGGTCTTTTTCTTCATTTTTAAATTTTTTGGCCACACTGTGAAGCATACAGGATCTAACCCCAACCAGGGATCGAATCTTTATCCCCTGCAATGGATGCACGGAGTCTCAACCACTGGACCACCCAGAAAACCCCTAAAGATCCTTTCTAAAAAGCCCATTCCATTGGCATTTCTTAGCGAATCATAAGCTCATCTGGTCTTGACACTTTGTAAAGTTCTCTTTCACCCACTCATCTTACCAGCTGAACTACCTGGCAGATTTAGGATTCTTATTCCCAGCCAAGTCTTTGGGTGAGGTCTGGGCCTTTCATGACAGCTACTTTGATAAGAGAAAGGAGTTGGGGAAAGACACCTGAGTGTGGGTGTTGGCTGGGAGTGAGGCATATTAAGGATGCTGACAACAAACCTCAGGTGCTGTACTAACTCAGGCTAGGAGCTGGGGCCCTTTGCTGCAGTGCTTGCATCTGGATAAACATCTCCTCTGGCAACAGAATACAAAGAAACTATAAGTGACTAAAAAATAACTACATGCATGCTGCAGTTGGGACAAATTACAAACAGCAAGACACAAAAAGACCAACAACCCAACTGCCACTTCTGAGGTTCCCGAGCACGTGCAGTGTCCTGGGCATGATTCCTCCACACGGTGCCACCAAGGGGATGGGCAGACCCCCGGGCCACCACTCTCCCCAGAGCCCTGGACCTGCCCCTACCCTCATCCACGTAAAGAACCAGCTTGCCGCTGCCCCCGCCGCTACCCCCCACCCCATGGAAGGACCTGTTACTTTTCTCTCTCCTGCTGTAGCAGAAGTCCCAATACAGCTTTGCCTAAATTTCTCATCTGGCCTCTTCTGACCTCATCAATTTCTATTGATTTAGAGTCCAAGGACCCAGGTTGGTAGCTACCATTTTGCGCAGCGTCAGCCGCAAGTGGAAATGCCAGACCCGCCCCGCCCCGCCCACCGCCAACCTTTCTTGGTTATGCCACCATCATCCTTACTGTAAATATATTCTAAACTCCCATTAAGTATATTCTCCATTGAACCCGGCTGAGTGGAGTTGACAGCTGGCCCTGCAGTGCCCCCTAGCGCCACCTTAGGGAGGCTGACCGGCCAAGACGTGAGTGACCGTCAGCTGCGAGTCCGGGGCCCCAGCCTCTCCGCAGGGCCTGAGGAGCGGAGGCGGCGGACACAAAGCTCGGGTTTCGACGGCGAGGAGGGTCACTGGGCCCCACTCCCGCGGCGAGGTCGCTGGGCGGCCAGGCACTGGCGGGGCGGGGCGGGGCGGGGCGGGGCGGAGCCTGGACGGCGGGAGCGCCTAGTCGGGCTGGCGCCCTCGGAGCCGCCCGGGGCACGGTGGGGTCTCGAGGCCTGCGGCTCGCGGGCGACCGGACACTCGGGCGAACACGATGCGCTCCCCGGGAGAGGGCAGCGGGACCACTCCCGCGGGCGGACTCGGCGAGGAACCCGGAGCCTGCGCCGCGCGGGGAAGAGGGCGGGGACCGTCAAGCCGCGCGGGCTCTTTAAGACCGTATCCGTGCTAACGCCGACTGTGAGTAACCTGGCCCCGGGTCCCGGGAGAAACCTTGAGCTGGCTTGGAAAAAACAGACGGATGAGAGTTCAGATCTCTGGGCGTGGAATTTGGGGAAGTTATGAATGGCGGCCGGGGCGGGGAGGGGTGTGGGTGGTGGTGTGCGACTTTGATCCAGACCCCAGGTACCTTGTAAATGTTAACAGGGCTCCTGGAGAGGGCGGTGAGACTAAGCAAGAACAAGTTCCAAAGGGAGGAGAGCCCCCGCCTGGCTCAGGGCCCACACGGTGTAGTCCTTCATGATCTCGGTAAGGCCTAGAGCTTGTGAACAGGTGGGCTGGATTCAAGATCCAGGAAGCTTTAGGCCCCTGCGGTGGTCGGAGCGGCAGAGGAAGCCACCACTGTGGGCTCTGGGAGGCCTGGGGCTTCTGGTTCTTCATGAAGTTTCTTGGACGGAGAGGTGGAGCCACGCCTGCCTTTGGGCCCGGCTCAGCAGTGGGGCCTCCCGCAGCCCCCTAAGGATCTCAGAGAGCACGGGGCCGGGGTGGAAAGGTGACTGGTGGCACTGTGTCTCCTTGGCTCCCTCTGGGGGTTGGTCTACCCTGCACTGGGGAAGAGGAGGGGCTGGGTGGTCTGATGACACAAGGTGTGCCGAATGAGGATTGTGAAGTCACAGAGGAAGTGGGGTGCTCCAGCCGGGCCTGGGGCTGAGCCGGGGCAAGAGGAGGAAAGGTGTTGCCCAGGCAGACCTGTGGAAGGGAGCCTCTGGGGTCAGCGGGGCACACCTGGTGCCCACGGTGGACTCATGAGTCGGGTGAGGCCACCCTGGCCCAAGGGTCCCCGTTCCCCTCCTACTCAGGAACGCAGACAGTTCTGTGGTCCACATTCTGGAAACCTTAAACACCACCCACACCATGTGGAAGGAAAGCAGTTGGGAGACTGGGTGGCACATCCGGTTGCCCTCCTTCCCCGCCCCCAGACTCCCGGGCACACCGCCCCTGCCCTGTCTAGCCCCAGCTCTGTGAGCTTTCTGTTCCTCCTGAGTAGCTGACCTCCAGGACTTGGGGTTCCGAGACTCTGGGGAGTGTGCGCCGGAGAGCAGAGGCGTCCTGAAGAGCACCACTGACTCCCACCCTCCTACTTCTCCAGATGCAGGGGCCTCCATGGCTGTGATAAGCCTTCTGTTCTTGGCAGTGATGTACGTCGTCCACCACCCCTTGCTGGTCAGTGACCGGATGGACTTGGACACTCTAGCCAGAAGCCGGCAGCTGGAAAAGCGGATGAGTGAGGAGATGCGCCAGTTGGAGCTGGAGTTTGAAGAGAGGAAGCGAGCAGCGGAGGAAAAGCAGAAGGCAGAGAACTTCTGGAGAGGGGACACCTCCGGTGACCAGCTAGTGCTGGGGAAGAAGGACAGGGGGTGGCCATTCCAGGTGGACGGCCAGGAGGGCCCCCTGGGCTGGATGCTAGGAAATCTGTGGAATGCTGGCCTCTTTTGCGTTTTTCTCATTTTTGAGCTCCTGCGACAGAACATGCAGCACGAGCCAGCTTTTGATTCCAGCAGCGATGAGGAGGAGGAGGAGGTCCGGGTGGTGCCCGTCACCTCCTACAACTGGCTCACTGACTTCCCCTCCAGGGAGGCCCTGGAGTCCTTCCACAAACACCACGTCCAGAACGTCACCAGGGACCTGCCCTGCACCTGCGAGTTCGTGGAGAGCTTCGTGGATGACCTCATCGAGGCCTGTCGAGTGCTCAGCCGCCGGGAGGCTCACCCGCAGCTGGAGGACTGCCTGGGCATCGGGGCGGCTTTCGAGAAATGGGGAACCCTCCATGAGACCCAGAAGTTTGACATCCTGGTGCCCATCGTCCCCCCACAGGGCACGATGTTTGTGCTGGAGATGAGGGACCCGGCCCTCGGCCGCCGCTGTGGCTGCGTGCTGGTGGAGTCAGAATGCGTGTGCAAGCGTGAGAAGCTGCTGGGGGATGTGCTGTGCCTGGTGCATCACCACAGGGACCACTCTGCCCTCGTGGGGAAGTCCAACAGCTCCGTCAAGGCGGCGCTCTGCACCGGCTCCCACCTGGACGTGTACAAGACTGTCCAGTGGTTCCGGAACATGGTGGGCAATGCCTGGGCCCTCGTGGCCCACAAGTATGACTTCAAGCTGAGCTTGCCGCCGTCCACCACCTGCTGCAAGCTCAGGCTGGACTACCGCTCAGGCCGCTTCCTCTCCATCCGCCTGGTCCTGGGGGTGCAACGGGAAGACACCTTGGTCTACCTGGTGAGTCAGGCCCCCGGCCAGGAACAGCTCACCAGTGTGGACTGGCCCGAGTCCTTTGCGGCCTGTGAGCACCTGTTCCTAAAGCTGGTTGGGCGTTTTGCTCCTGAGAACACCTGTCACCTCAAGTGCCTCCAGATCATTTTGAGTCTCCGGGACCTTCAGAGTTTACCCCAGGGGGCGTCCCGCCCCATCCTCACCTCTTACCACTTCAAGACAGCCCTCATGCACCTGTTACTGCGGCTCCCCCTCACAGACTGGCAACACAGCATGCTCTCCCAGCGACTCCAGGACATCCTCTGGTTCCTGGGCCGATGCCTCCAGCAGAGGTCTCTCCATCATTTCCTCATCGGTAACACCTTCCTGCCCCTGACCATCCCGATTCCCAAGACATTTCGGAATGCTGAGCCCGTCAATCTCTTCCAACACCTGGTGTTAAACCCCATGGCACATTCACAGGCAGTGGAAGAGTTCCACAACCTTCTGACCCAGGTGAAAGCTCTGCCCTGTTCCTCGCTGGCCGGGGCACACTGACTCGTATACAGGCCATTAAAAAGGGGGAGACGGTATTTCTGATTCCTCAGGTGGCAAAGAGTTTTATTTCTCAGACACATCAGTGGTATGTGTGACCTTCACCTTGCCAGTAGGGGGTTATGATAGATTAAGACACTTAGGTATACATGAAGCAGTTATGAGGAGGGGTCCAGTCTGCAGGGGCTAATCTAGGGTGGGTCTTTGAAGTTTTCTTCTCCTGACTTAACTTTCATCATGACCCAAAGAGGGCCCAGGGAAATGGATGTTATGGGATTGTCTTGCTGCTAAAGAGTTGAGATCTGGAGGGGACGGTGCAGTTGCAGTGTGTAGCAACACTGGAAGTGAAACAACCAGAGAATACCTCCATTCCAGCTTATTCTTTTTTTGTGTGTGTGAATGACTCCACACATATCCCTTGTAAACTGGCTTCCTTCTTGAATTCAGCCCAATTCACAGCCAAGCTGGTAGCACCCCATTTTACCCCAAATACTGTTATGGCAGCTTCTCGTTATTTTAGGATCAGAGTTTTCAGACCTTCATTATTTGAGGATGTTTATTTGCCCTTTTCTTCATTTAGCCCTTCTTCATGTTATGTGAAATATAATATAGCTGTTTTATGCATCTGAAAAAAACTCCAATGCTACCTAAATAACTTATTAGCATTGATTCACAAACAAATATTAAGTCAACAATGGCCTGTCCCATAATTGAGATGATGTGTATTCTAAAGTTAATGACATTGTCAACATCTGATGGCCAACTTCGGGCCTGGAAACATCAAAAAACCCTTAAGGAGGACAGTCTCTTGGGAGGCTTGGAGATGAACAATTACTGTTTCTGAGGGGAGTCACTTATTTGTTAAATGGAAAGAAGGTTTAGCTACCACATGTAGCTGTGCTTCTTTTCAGTCTGGTAATGCCTTGTTTTCTTTCTTCAAAGATGACAAGGTTTTATTTGAACTATGTTTGTGGGTTTGCAAAGCAGGGTCATTGCAATCCAGGCCCATTGCCAGGGCTGGACAGGAAGGGGCTGTGAAGCTGATCAGCTCTAACAAAGCCATGATTCCAGAGATGTGATTGGTATATTTCCCCTTTTTTCAAAACCCTGGGTATCCTAGGGAGGAGCATTAAGAAATGTGAGACTCTAGCTGTGGGTGTGGTTGTTTTGGAAATACCAGTGCTATTCCTAGCCAGCACTCCAGCACTGCCAGGAGGAGAACCGGGCCCACATTTACCTTGACCTTGGGTGGGGGAGCTCTGGGGGAGTTAGATGCTGGCTGCAGAGGCTTTGGTTATAGAATCCACACCCTCCCTTCCACAAAAATAAATGACAAGTGTCCCAGATGCTGACGCCAGCCAATATTAGGGCCCCCACTGCTGCACAATAGCTGCTGTGTTCTCACGTCTGCTGGTATCGGCCAGGTACTGCTTTCAGGTTCAGATGCAATGATGTTGGTTCTCTGCTGGTGGGATTCTGGTGTTTTAAAAACATCCATATGCTTTTGTTTAGAAAGTAATTTGCTGATGTTTTACTTCCAAATCAATAAAGGAGACTATTTTCTGTAACAATTGGAATCTGTGCAGTAACACACAGCAGATCAGCCTGTCTCTAAGAAGTTATGTTATCCTGAAAGCTTCATCCAGTACCTCCTGGTGTTTCTCAGTGTATGTTGAGCCAGTCTGCCCTGTGGTTTCCCATTAGTGCGGACAGTAGCCAGGAAGGAATAATTCAGAATCTTAAGTAACACCTAAGTTATACATTTTCAGGATGCCCACACCAAAATATTCAGCCACGTTGAAAGGTCTTAATGTCTACAAGCAATATATATAAACTCCATAAGGCATATGTTTGTCAGGTAGAAAGAAGGTGGATCTAGGACTGGGTGGTTTCTAGTCTAGGAGGAGACAAGGAAGAAAATGTAAAGTTATGAGTGGGCAGAAGAATACAAAGGGAATAGTCAGCAAAGCTTGGGTGGGGCAGAGAATATAAGAAAGTATAGGAAAAACAAGTAGTAATGAGAAGAACAGAGATGTTGGGCTCTGGGAATATTTCTACAATAAAAGGGGAAACTTCCAGATATTTAGGAAGCTAAGTTTTATTCTCAAACAATATCTGGCTAGTACCCAGGATACAACAGCAGTTATAGTAATGGGAATACTTAGTGTTCATTGAGCATTGCCAATGGTCCAGACACATCTGGTAATTCATTTAATCCTCATACTATAACCCCGTGAAGTGGGTGCTTTAACCCCTCATCTTACCTAGGAGTAAGCTGGGACTCAGAAGGAATATACAGGGACTTTCCTGGTGGCTCAGACAGTAAAGCGTCTGCCTACAATGTGGAAGACCCAGGTTCAATCCCTGGGTCGGGAAGATCTGGAGGAGGAAATGGCAACCCACTCCAGTATTCTTGCCTGGAAAACCCCATGGATGGAGAAGCCTGGTAGGCTACAGTCCATGGGGTCGCAAAGAGTCGGACATGACTGAGCGACTTCACTTTCACTTTCCTGGTGGTCCAGTGGTTAAGACCCCATGCTCTCAATGCAGGGGGGCCTAGGTTCGATCCCTTTTCAGGGAACTAGATCCCACATGCTGTGCCTAAGAGTTCACATGCTGCAACTAAAGATCTGCATAAATAAATAATATTTTAAAAAATAAAGATTCTACATGCCACAACTAAAGATCATGCATGCCACAACGAAGAACCCAAGTGCCACAGCCAAATACATTTTTTTTTAAAAAAAGGAGGATACAACTTTTCCCAGTAACATAGCTCGTAAGTGGCAGAGACTAGAAGGAAGTACCCATCCTACCACCTTCCAGCATAGTCTTGGGAATAAATCAAGACGTAGGGTTTACAGAGTTTTGAAAAGCAAAAAGCACTACATTAATTTTAAGATAAAAGGTAGTATATTATTGTTTGGGAATTCTGGAAGATTAGAAATTGTTGGTTCTTCATTCAGTCTTTAGGTCAGAAATTTCATACCACATAGAAAAAGGTATTTGCACAGAGCCATTTCAGCTACGTGTTGAACCCCAATGATGTGGTGGTTTACATCAGGAACTACATTATGTACATTATGATATGAGCCAGCTGCAGGCTGGAAGATCTGGGCAAATTTAAGCTAAAAGGTTGCTTGTACAGGTAGCCAACTGACAACGCTATTATTCCTCACCTAAACTAAGGCTGTTTGGCATTCAGTTTGAGGAAGCAGAATCTGGGTGAGGAGTGAAAAATAGGAAAGGGGAAATGGCTCCAGCACGTCTCTGGCTGATGAGGGGTGGAGGAGGGGCCCCAGTACTTTCACTCTTGTAGACAGCAGAGCTGAGTTTTGCACACCACTGATGAATCCATCTCTTGGCACCCGCTGTAGTCCTAATGCCCCCAAACAAAGACGGCATTCACAACGGGAGGTGCAAGACCTGTCTGCAGCAGGCGGGCCTGGCTCAGAGATGCAGGGGGTGGAGTTGGCACTGCCTCCTTGCATGCAGAGCCCCAAGCAGTCTGCTCAGGAGGCTCCATTATAACCAGTGAACAGCTTCATGGGTCTGCTAGGAGCCTTCTGTCAGGCGTTCCAAGCCAGTTCTTCAGAGGCTTTGGGTTCAGTGCCACCTGCCAGCCTCCCAAACTCCCGGCTCTCAGATGGTGCACGCACAGAATCCAGAGGATCACAACCCATTCCCACTTCCTTTCACAAATGCACATAGAGAACAATAGCTGGAACCTGAGCATATGCTGAGTCCATGTGCTCAGAGGATCTATTATCTAATTCCTCATAAAGCCTAATGAAAGGGGGGTATTAGCATCACCCCTTTATAAAGGGGGAAGAACATGTGGCCCAGAGGTTAAGATGCCCAACCCAGGATTTAAATTTGTCTTCCAACTTTGCTCATTCAATATGTATTTAAGCACTTGCTATGTCCAGGGCTAGCACCAAGCCCTGGGAAAACAATGGTGAGCAAAGACACGCTTTGACCTCATGGAGATGACAGTCTATAGAGGAGACAGATACAAAATAGTCACCCCAGCAAATGTAAAATTACAAAAGGTAGGGATTTCCCTGGAAGTTCAGTGTATAAGAATCCGTGCCTTCACTGCAGGGGGCACTGGGTTCCATCCCTGGTCAGGGAACTAAGATCCCGCGTGCTGCGTGGCATGTGACACAGTGCAGCCAAAGAAAAACACAAAAACAAAAAACCCCAAGGGTGACAAGTTCCAGTAAGGACACGTGAGTGTATCAGGGAAGGCCTCCCTGAGGAAGTGACGTGAGCTGAAACCTGATGGGAGCTAACTGGGTGAAGATGAAGATGAAAAGGATCCTGAACTTAGGAAACACCACCCTGGGCCCCAGGAGAAGGGGGTCAGGGGTGGTTTGCAGCTGCTGCGGACCAGCAGGAAGGAAACGTGGATGCAAAGAGATGTAGGACTGAAGAGACTTTTAGCAACTAGAGTCCAGCAATGGATTGAGCGGATCGAGTGAGGGAGAGGAGGTGTCCAGGATGGCTCCTGGGTAAACTTGTTTTCTTTCTTCTATTGAACACTGCCTTATACAAAAGATTTGAAGGTGGTCACTGGGAGCCTTGCACAAGTTTGTGCAAAAAAGTAAATAGGCCTAAAAAGTCCTTTTCAACGGGTAGTACTTTTTTTGGTTATCAAAATGACTGAAGGGCATTCAGTGAGCAGATACTGTTCAGGGACACTGAACAGTCCTACAAAAAGGGCAAGAGTGTCACATGCTAAGAACTGTTTCACCCTGAATGCCAATAGCACCCTTGCGAAGAAGCACTCTATAAAACGTCATGTGTTAAGAAATTATAGGGTGCTCTAGGAATATTTGGGGGAATAGCCTTTTCTCCCATAATACAATTTTTTGGATGCAATGAGTGGAATGAACAGACAGGCAGCACAAAAACACCCGTCTCACTTCCAACCTTAACCTTACTTTTTTGACAAGGGATAAGACATCTAGGAATCTTTTCGCAAGAATATATATTAGCGAAAGTCTTCCTTAAAGTACACACAACATTTTGCATCAGTTCTTCCCTGGCCTGTTAACGCTCTTCATTCCGGTGTCCGCTCCCTCTCACCTCCATCCCACATCCAGTCCATCACTTTCCCCCTCCTTAGTGAGTGTTCTGCTGCCCTCACAGCGCAGGTCGCGATGGGAAAATCAATCTTTGTTTCCTTGGTCACCTGCCTCCTCCGTTAGTGAATTTCGTGAAAGCAGAGCTGCCGCCAGCTCAGCTCCACGCTCGGTCCTTAGGGCCCAGTTTCGCGTCTAGCGCTTGAAAGGATGGAGTCTCCATACTATTTCGGGGGTGGGGCGTGTTCCACGGATCCACTACAGTCCACCCTCACGACTCGAGCCGGGAACCCTCAACCCTGACTTCTTTCTTCCACGCGGCTGGGTGGACACTGCGCGGAGGACCAAAGCGGTCTGCGCAGGCGCGCCTCTGGCCCCGCCCACGTTGGCGTCATCACGGCCGTTACGGCGACCTGGCGTCTCGGCGGGCAATTTAAAACCAGCTCTGGCGACGCGGAGGACAAGATGAGACCTCCTTGCTCTGGTGAGGCTGTGTGGCCGGCAGGCGAGGCTGGAAGGGCGCGGTGCCAAGCGGTGCGCCGGGCTGTAGGGCCGGCGGGCGGGCCTGAGCGGGGAGTGCGGTTATTCTCGGCCTTGTCGTTGGTTTTGTTTTCCCGGGGCTGAGCCAGAGGCCGGCCGACTGTGGGAGAGGAGGGCCGGCGGGAGGTGGGCAGGCGGGCACGTCCGGCCAATCAGGACACGGCGTCAGCCCGGGCTGCTCTTCCGGCTGTGAGCGGGATACCAGACGCCTTTTCCTCGGGCTCTTACACCTTGGGTGGTGTCTCTTCGCTAAAAATGAGGTTTTCCCGGAGTGCACGTTTGTTCAGGGCCATAGTAGTATGGAGGTTACCACTATATGGTTATTGGCGTGCATTTATTTTTACATCCTTTCAACAAGTACCCAGTGTTCCCATTGGGCCAGACCCTCTCTCAGATGTAGAGATCGATTACAATAAAGAACAAAATAGATAAGATCCCATCCTCTTAGAGCATGTGTTTTAGTTCGGAAGAGAGGAAACTAAATAGTTACAGATGAGGCTGAGTGCTCAGTTTGAGAAGAGCAGAGTCGAGAGAGGGACTCAGAGATCTTTAAGCAGATTCTGGGAAGCGAGTTCCAGGCAGAAGGAGCAAGCACACAGAAAAGAGTAAGCGAGAAAGCCTGACACGGCACGGACCGGGACATTGTAACTGTGTAACATTGTAACGAGTGACGTCCGACCGGTAGGCAGGGGCTTTGTGGGTCTTGTGAGGAGGTTTGGAAATTGAGAGTTACTTTTTTTGGACGTGGTAAGTGACTTACCTAAGTGGGTCAGGTGAAAGAGTCAATAATCACCTGGATAAGAGTTTAACACTGGGGGCAGTGGTACGGGCTGCTCAGGGAAGTAGCCTATGGACTGAGAGGTAAATTTGGCCATCATTACTGTATAGCTCCCAGCTCGTTGGTGGCTCAGATGGTAAAGAATCTGTCTGCAATGTCGGAGACCCAGGTTCGATCCCTAGGTCAGGAAGATCCCCTGGAGAAAGGAATGGCTACCCACTCCAGTATTCTTGCCTGGAGAATCCCATGGACAAGAGGAGCCTGGTGGGCTGCAGTCCGTGAGGTCCCAAAGAGTCTAAGCTACAGGACTGAGCCACTAACACTTTCACTTTCATTGTGTAGCTGGCAAAACCATGGAAACAGGTGAGAAGACCAGGAACACCCGGTAGAGAAAACACTTGGGACCAATACTTAGAAGCTGGTTAGAAAAGGAAGAGCTGGAAAAACTCAGAAGAGTGGTGTTATAGAAGCCAAGAAGCCTCTGAAATCTCAGAGGCAGAGTGTTGTCAGCTCTTTCAGGTGCCGTTGACTCTCAAGCGGGATGAGGCCTGAAAAGTGACCATTGGGTTTGGCAACATGGAAGTTGTGGGTGGTGATGAAGAGACAGTTTTCATAAAGTGGTGGGCATGGGAGCCACACCAGAGGGTTGAAAAATGAATAGGAGGTGAGGAAGTGGATATACAAAGTGTTTTTGAGCTCAGTACCCATCTGTTGAATGAATGGATGTATAATGTTAAAGGGGAGGAGAGAAATTTGAGGAAAGACAATTCTGAGAAATAAGGTGTGGCTCTAATTTCCATTTTGAGTTTCCTTCTTAGATTCCTCCTTTAGTGCTTTCTATAACTGTTTTTCTTCTGAGGTCCAACTTCCTTCCTTATATTGGTTGCAGTGCCCACATTCAAGTAGTCACAAGTCCTCTTGATTTAGCCTCTAAAAATGTCTATTGCGTCCTTCCTATTTTTACTTTCTTTTTCTTTTGTTTTGACCTCAGCTGAAGGTTCTGTTAATCATACTCTAGCTTGTGGGACACTATCAGGGAAAACTTATAAAGCTGTATTTATTTTTAATTCCCTTTTATCCCCAATCATCATTCCTTTCCTTCCTCTTACTTGGGCAGCCTTTTAAATTTATATATTTATTTCATTTTTGGCTGCGCTGGGTCTTTGTTGCTGCACAGGCTGTTTGCAGCGAGCAGGAGCTACTCTTTGCTGTGGCATGCAGGCTCCGTCGTTGTGGCCCCCGGGCCCTAGAGCGAGAGCTCAGGAGTGCGGCACCCGGGCTTCACTGCCACGTGGCGTTGGGATCCTCCCGCACCAGGGCTCGCGCCTTGCCCTACACCAGCGGGCGGCTTCTTTACCGCTGAGCCCCCGGGGAAGCCCACGGGCGGCCTTTCAGTGTTTGTCGTGTCACTAAGTGTGTTTTTACGAAACTAACATGTTCTTATCTAACACGTGTTATATTGTGGGTTTTTTTTTCACGTCACCAGTTCTGAACCAGCCGACGTATACATTCTTATTCTCATTTGGAGGATAAGGAAGCAAACCTTTAGAGCATTTACTTAAAATTTCTCCAGCTAGTAAGTGATGGAGCTGGAATTTGAAGCCAAGTCTTCTGATTCTTAAATCTGAAAACTGCCCCCTGGTTTCTTCACCTCTCCCCTCCAGTGAGCTTGTTTCTTGGTCTGCTCTCATCGGCCGTGGCCGTCCACTGTTGTTGTACCCTAGACCTTGTCCTTGTGAAGAGCTGTGCCGCTCTCATCTCAGTGCACCCTGCCTCTCAAACACTCCTGTCGTCCCAGCTTACTCCTTGTTCCCCAACTCCAACAGTCCTTTGACCCAGCACACCTGTGTTCTACTTTCCGCGTCTCTCACCTCTCTCATGCCTTTGTTCCCCTCCTACACAGCTTACATTCCGTGGTCAGTCAGTGTAATCACTTCCTTCCTTAACGCCCGTAACCCCTTACCCTCTTCTTGCCTCTTTACACTTGCTTATGACAAAATCACAACTCTGATTAATCCCTACTCTGCCCGAGCCCCCTCGCACCCTGTCATCTCAAGGGGACCCTGAAGATGTCCAGCAGTCATGCTGTACTCCCTGGTTCATGCAGTGTCCTTCTTCTAGACGACGATTTTCTCTGTGTTCCCTGGCACTCTGGGAAAGCTGCTCTTGTCAGTAACTTCTGGCTTGCTAAATCTAGTGGTCAGTTCTCCTCCCTCACTTAGTTTGACCTGCTAGGTGCACTGATGTAGTTGTTACTCCTTCCTCCCCTGAAATATTTTCTTCACATGGCTTGTAGAACACCACCCTCTCCTTTGCTTGTTGTGCATTACCCATCTCTTCATGGATTCCTTGTGGTTTCCTTCTCTTTAAACTTTGAAGTATTCTAGGACTTAGCCTTTTTCTTTTTCTAACTGTCCTCATGTTTTTGGTCTTCTCATCCCCCACAGCTTTGAATATCCTCTGCTTACAACATCCACATATATATTAATATATCCAGCCCAAAACTTTTCCCTAAACTCTAGATTTAAATATCTGACTCTCTACCCAAGTTGAATGACTAGTAAGCCTCTGAAGCCCAGCAGGCACCAGACTGAGCCCCAGTCTTGCCTCCTTTCCCCAGATATGCTTCTTCTGTAGTCCTCCTCTCTCAGGCCCTGGTAACTCCATTCCATCAGTTATTTAGAGCAGTGTTGTCATTATCCTTCATTCATCTGTTTCCTTTCTTGCCCCATGTTTAATCCATCAGGAAATCACCTTGGCTCTACCTTGAGACTATATCTTGTTTGACCTCTGCCTATCACTTCCACGAGATTCCCTGGTGGCTCAGACGGTAAAGAATCTGCCTCAATGAAGAAGGCCTGAGTTCGATTCCTGGGTCCGGAAGATCCCCTGGAGAAGGAAATGGCAACTCATTCTGGTATTCTTACCTGGAAAATCCCATGGACGGAAGAGCCTGGCAGGCTACAGTCCATAGGGTTGCAAAGAGTTGGATACATTTGAGCAGCTACATTTTCTTTCTTTTTTTCTTTCTTGCTTTCTCTCTTTCTACCACCTCCACCATCCCCTCTCTGGTCTGAGCCACCAACATCTGTTGTCCTGGTGGTGGTGTTTAGTCGCTCAGTCGTGCCTGGCTCTTACAGCCCCATGGACTATAGCCCACCAGGCTCCTCTGTCCATGGGATTTCCCAGATAAGAATACTGGAGTGGCTTGCCCTTTCCTTCTCCAGGGGATCTTCCCGACCCAGGAATCAAACTCGTGTCTGCTGCGGAAGGCTTTCTTATCTCTCCTTGCTAGTCTTTGGAACTCTGCATTCAAATGGGTATATCTTTCCTTTTCTCCTTTGCTTTTCACTTCTCTTCTTTTCACAGCTATTTGTAAGGCCTCCTTAGACAGCCATTTTGCTTTTTTGCATTTCTTTTTCTTGGGGATGGTCTTGATCCCTGTCTCCTGTACGGTGTCACGAACCTCTGTCCATAGTTCTTCAGGCACTCTGTCTATCGGATCTAGTCCCTTAAATCTATTTCTCACTTCCACTGTATAATCATAAGGGATTTGATTTAGGTCATACCTGAATGGTGTAGTGGTTTTCCCCACTTTCTTCAATTTAAGTCTGAATTTGGCAACAAGGAGTTCATGATCTGAGCCACAGTCAGCTCCCAGTCTTGTTTTTGCTGACTGTATAGAGCTTCTCCATCTTTGGCTGCAAAGAATATAATCAATCAGATTTCGGTGTCGACCATCTGGTGATGTCCATGTGTAGAGTCTTCTCTTGTGTTGTTGGAAGAGGGTGTTTGCTATGACCAGTGTGTTCTCTTGGCAAAACTCTATTAGCCTTTGCCCTGCTTCATTCCGTACTCCAAGGCCAAATTTGCCTGTTACTCCAGGTGTTTCTTGAGTTCCTACTTTTGCATTCCAGTCCCCTATAATGAAAAGGACATCTTTTTTGGGTGTCAGTTCTAAAAGGTCTTGTAGGTCTTCATAGAACCGTTGAATTTCAGCTTCTTCAGCATTACTGGTTGGGGCATAGACTTGGATTACCGTGATATGGAATGGTTTGCCTTGGAAATGAACAGAGATCATTCTGTCATTTTTGAGATTGCATCCAAGTACTGCATTTTGGACTCTATTGTTGACTATGATGGCTACTCCATTTCTTCTAAGGGATTCCTGCCCGCAGTAGTAGATATAATGGTCTTCTGAGTTAAATTCACCCATTCCAGTCCATCTGAGTTCTCTGATTCCTAGAATGTTGATGTTCACTCTTGCCATCTCCTGTTTGACCACTTCCAATTTGCCTTGATTCATGGACCTAACATTCCAGGTCCCTATGCAATATTGCTCTTTACAGCATTGGACCTTGCTTCTATCACCAGTCACATCTACAACTGGGTGCTGTTTTTGCTTTGGTTCCATCCCTTCATTCTTTCTGGAGTTAGTTCTCCACTGATCTCCAGTAGCATATTGAGCACCTACCGACCTGGGGAGTTCCTCTTTCAGTATCCTATCATTTTGCCTTTTCATACTGTTCATGGGGTTCTCAAGGCAAGAATACTGAAGTGGTTTGCCATTCCCTTCTCCAGTGGGCCACATTCTGTCAGACCTCTCCACCATGACCCGTCCGTCTTGGGTGGCCCCACACGGCATGGCTTAGTTTCATTGAGTTAGACAAGGCTGTGGTCCGTGTGATCAGATTGGCTAGTTGTCTGTGACTGTGGTTTCCATCTGTCTGCCCTCTGACGCCCTCTCTCAGTGCCTACCGTCTTGCTTGGGTTTCTCTTACCTTGGACGTGGGGTAGCTCCTCTCGGCCACTGCGCCTGACCTTGGACGTGGGGTATCTGCTCTCGGCCGCCAGCCCTGACCTCGGATGTGGGATAGCTCCTCTCAGCCTCTTCTGCGCCACGCAGCACTCGTGTCTGCAGGCGGGTCCTTTACCACTAAGCCAGCAGGGACGCCCCCTGGTTGTTGGTGGTTGCCTACTAATTGGTCTTCCTGCTCATCCTTTCAGTCTGTTTTCAACAGAACAGCCATAGGGATCTTCATGAAGCATAAGTTAGATCACTTTATGCCTTTTCTCACCATGTTCACTCACTTCCCTTCTCATGAAGGCCCAGGTCTTTACAGTGGCCCATAAGTAAGGCTCATACTCCCCTACCCGTTGCCCCAGCCTTATTCTGTTGGGTGCTCCTGAGCTACCAGCCCTCACAAATATGACACCCCGTGACCTATCTTCCCCACATTCCTCTTGCACCACACTGGCCCCCAGGTGTGCCAGGCATGTTCCTGCCTCTGCTTGCTGTTCCCCCTGCTTCCACGTGACCTCCCACAGACATCTACATGGTCTTGATTCTGTTGTTATGTTCTCACTGAAAAGTTTCCTTGACCACTATATTAAAAATGACCTCCCACCTCCATTCCCCCGTCCTATTCCCGTTCCATGCTTTACTTTTCTCACTTTTTCACTATAGAGGTTCTGTGTGTGTGTGTGTTCAGTCGTGTCTGACTCTTTGTGACTCCATGGACTGTAGCCTTCCAGACTCCTCTGTCCATGGGATTTCCCAACAAGAAGACTGGAGTGGGTTACCATTTCCTTCTCCAGGGTTCTTCCCAGCTTGGGGATTGAACCCATGTCCCCTACACTGGCAGGCAGATTCTTTACCACTGAACCACCTGGGAAGCCCATAGAGGTTTTAGCCATAGAATATTAGAATTGGGAAAGATCTTGGTCGGAAATGCTCAGTGAACGTCCACCCTGGGACAGGCTGCGGCCCCCCTTTAGACATGGGGAGTGTCCTGCTGAAGGTTTCCTGAGCCGGTGTTTCGTCCCTCACCCTCAGCCACCATGAAGAACTCTCCTTCAGGGCCCCGTGGACGCCACCACAGCACCGCCTCACCTGCAGAGCGGGCGTTCCCCACGGCCCTGCCCCGGAAGGCCCCTCTCAACACTCCTGGCACCCCAGTCCTGGAAGACTTCCCTCAGAATGACGATGAGAAGGAGAAGCTGCAGCGGCGGCGCTCCAGGGTCTTTGACCTGCAGTTCAGCACAGACTCCCCACGCTTGCTGGCCTCCCCGCATTTGCTGGCCTCCCCCTCCGGCAGGTGAGTGGGCACTGGGCTGCCTCGTTGTGGCAGCCACCGCATCGCGGGCTGTGCGGGTTTGCATCACCACAGCACCTCCTGGTTTCTATGTCTGGATGCTCAACAGCTCCCGTTTCGCTTGTTTTTCCTTTAGGAATGTTGATGTTTCAGCTACAATGCCCAAGTTTACAAATACACAGATTACTGAACATTACTCCACCTGTATCAAACTTTCTACTGAAAATGTGAGTATCTGCTGGTTTAATCAGTGAAGGTTTTGCAGCCTGGTCAGAGAGGAGATCTGGCCTTCTTGGTTCTGTAGAGACTGCATGGTTGGTGATGGTGCCCTTACATTTCCATGACTCTTTAATGCTGGTGTTTTCAGTGTGGTTTTACTGTTTCTTATAGACCATTGCCACCCCTGTGACAAGCTGCCTGACCCCTCTAGTGTGACTAGAGAGGCAGCATACTAGAGTTAGTAGTGTAGTTCCGGAGCTAAACAGTAGATAGAGCCTAGGCTTGTGGGCTCGTTGTGAGTCCTAGAATTAGCCTGAGTTGAAATTCTGTCTCGGCCACTTACACACTGTGCGGCCTTGGCAAGTCACCCAGCCGTTGTGCCACAGGCCCTGCTCTGTAAGATGAGGGTGAGAATGTCCCTGCCTCAGAGATGCTCTGAGGGCACTGAGCCCCTCTGTGTCGACACTTAGGCCAGGGCTTGCACACAGGCGCACTCAGGAGCTGGGTGCTGTCACTGCAGACCTTGAGGATGAAGAAACACACACAGGGCTTTCACTCTCTCACCAGGCGTTGGTGGGATTTGATGTCTGTTGAGATGTGGGCTATTCCTGTTACGAACTTGGCTTTCCCTTGTCAGGGTATTGTTGTTTACATGAGCCTAGGCTCTAAATGACAAGCCTTTCTGCAATTTTCTGTTTTCAGAAAATCACCACCAAGAATGCTTTCGGCTTGCACTTGATTGATTTTATGTCAGAGATTCTTAAACAGAAAGATGCCGAACCGACCAACTTTAAAGTAAGAAGGATGTCCACCTGCTCTTGCATCTGAGTGAATGCGGATGATGACTAATATTTAACACAGCACAATAATTGGATTCTACAAACACACGCGAGGCTTCCTTGCTTGGGACACTTTATTACCTACTTTACTTTCTTTCCTAAACTGATGAAGAGCTGATATCTTTCCATTATGTTCTACTTATTCCCTATCAGTTTTAGGGGGATCTTTGTCATTTTTTTCTTAAGGGCAAGTAAATCTTTGATGCAGATTGCTGTGTTTTGCCTGTTCAGCTGCTCCTTTCTCTGATCCCCATGCATACACCTCTGCTTGCTTGACTAGGTAGCTGCTGGCACTTTGGATGCCAGCACCAAGATCTATGCTGTGCGTGTAGATGCCGTCCATGCGGATGTATACAAAGTCCTAGGGGGGCTGGGCAAGGATGCGCCATCTCCGGAAGAAGCAGAGGACCATGGTACAGGTACACGGGCTAGGATCTGAATATACGGGACTTTTTAAAGGATGTAGCAAGTAGTTATTCGAGTAACATACTGGAATGAAGTCACAGGAAATCAGTTCCCATTCTATCGAAGACATGGACATTTTTCAGAATTATATTTCAGAAGATACTCAAACACTAGATTTGCTTGTTTGTTTTGGAAAAGAGAAGGGCCTTATAAAAGCTTTTCAATTTTATTTAGACAAGATTGAGTAAACATCACCGACTAGGGAGCTTCTGATTTGGGGTGGTGTGTCTTTGGAAGTTGACTTGTATCAGAAGCCAGATACTTAATCTAGTAGCTTGGTTTCTCCCTCCCCTGAGGATTAGATGTGCCTGCTGCTTTGAGGGGATGGCGTGTGTTGCAATGATGATCACCCTTTAGAGTTTGAAGAGCTTGTATTGATAGATTCAGTCACATGCTCCAAAGCAGCCCCTACAGTGCACAGTCTTACTCCTTCTCACAGATGGAAGTGCAACTGAAACAGGAACAGCCAAGAAGGCCCCAAAGCCAAGGAAGAAGCACTCATGCAAAACCATCGAGCAGAATGTAAACAACCTCAATGTCTCCAACGCTGATCGGAAGTACGAGGTGAGGAACTGTGCCCAGTGTGGTCTCTGACTAATTCAAGACCTCCGAGGTGCAAGTGTGCTGGTGTGTGCTGGTTCGGTCCTCAGGGCAGTAAAGCATTCAGCTGGTCTCTCTGCATTGTCATCCTTCAGCTTTTCATCCTTCAGCTGAAGAGGGCAGGTCCCTGTCTTCCCCCGTTTTCAGGATGATTGAGTACAAGGAGATGGCAAGTTACTGAGAAAACCAATTGATTCAAACGTGTATTTTCTTCTGTAGTGCATGCAGCAATGGTGATGACAGCTAACATTTATTGTGTGTCTACTGGGCACATCTTGCTGCCTAGGCCTGTGACAGCCCATTCAGTCCTTACAACACCCTTGCTCCATTTTATGAAGAGGTAATTGAGGTGCATGAAACTAAGCGGTCTGCCTCCAGAATCCTTGCTGTAAACAACTTTACACGATTTAGCAAATCCAAGGAATCTGCTTAAAGGAATGATTCCAGAGGCCTCTTTATAAATTAGCAGTTAATTTAAAGCAAACAGATGTTGCTACAAGTTTTTTAAAAATTTTGTTATTAAAAACAATTTCAGTGAACATTCTTGTACATATTTGCATTCTTCTGGGAGTATATTTGTAAAAAAAATTCTGAGACATGGAATTTCTATTGTCTTCAGAAATGGTTTTATCAATTTACTCTCCCACCAACAATGGGCTCATTTGTTTCTCTTACCTGCACAACATTAGTGATTAATGTCACGAGGGTGGAATTGATCATCAAGGGAACACGTGTACATGGAAAAAGGACTGGGGCCCTGGGGTACCCCTATCTTAAGAATTCAGAAAGCTGACTAAGAAACGTCCAGTGGCTGGGGGAAAACTAGGAGAGTGTGGTATTGAAATGAGAGTTTCAGGGAGGAGGACATAGTCACCTGTGTCAAATATGGCAGCCTTAGGCCTTGGTGAGCTTGGAGAAGGGGCCCTGGGGAAGGGCTGCTCCTTGGCTAAGTTTGAAGGAGCGGCCTGGGGCTCAGGACCCAGACCTCTGAGGAGGGTGTCCCTGCTGGTGCTGGTGTCTCCACTGGCCCTGGATAAGGTTGGTTCTGTGTCAGTAGAAAGTACAGGTGAAGTTCGGCTGCTGCCACCGGTGGGCCTGCTGCTGCTGGGGCAGGGCATCACTGCTGGCTGACACTCCCAGGAACAGGGGTCCTGCTTCGGGGGTCCTGCAGAGAGAAGCTGGTCCCTTCTCCTCCTTCCAGCCCTACCATCTCCCTCTAGTGCCTCCTTTTGGTGAAGCCCAGTAGGGAGCTGCTGACACAACTGAAATGTGGCCTCTGACCCAGCATCACAGGGCAGAGCATAGAAGGTGGGTTTGGAGTTGAGTGGCAATAGCTTAATAACTGGCAGAGAGCCAGAGTCTTATAATACCCACTTTCAAGAAGATTCTGTCGGCCGGGGGACAGGGAGAAAGCAAACATGAAAAATGTCTCCTGTTGGGGAATTTAGGTGAAAGTTAAACAGAGATTCTTAAGACTACTTCAACATCCCTGTAGGTTTGAAATTTTTTTGGTAAAAATTGGGCAGAGGAAAACAAGTGGGGAGAGAGGCAGTTTTTTGGAAGAGTTTTGCTATAAATTGGGGCAGAGTAATAGAGTGGCAAATGCAGGGAAAGTAAGGTCCAGAGTTGTCGTGGGGTTTTTTTGTTTTCTTTCCTAAACAGTGATGTAGTATTTATTGACATGGGAATATTTGCAGAATATGTTCTTTTTTTTAATTTTTAAAAACTATCTTTCAGGTATAATTTATTTACAATGTTATATTAGTTTTGAGTGTACAACATAGTGATTCAAAATTTTTATAGATTATACTTCATTTAAGGTTATTGTAAAATATTGACTATATTCCTTGTGCTGTGCATTATGTTCTTAGAGTTTGTTTATTTTATACACAGCAGTTTGTACCTCTTCGTCCTCTACCTCTCATGTCCCTTCCTTCTCCCCACTGGTAAACATTAGTTTGCTCACTGTATCTTTGAGTCTGTTTCTATTTTGTTATAAACATGCTTTGTTTTTTTTTTAGATTTCATATATATACATTGTAACATATAGTATTTGTCTTTCTCTGGCTTATTTCACTAAGCATAATAACCTCCAGGTCCAGCCATGTTTTTGCAAATGGCAAAACACCATTTTTTTTTAATGGCTGAGTAGTATTCCATTGTGTGTGTGTGTGTGTGTGTGTGTGTGTAAATGTGTATGTACACTCATGCGTGTACACACACACACATACACAGCCTTTTTATCCATTCATCTGTTGATGGGTACTTAAGTTGCTTCCATATCATAACTATTGTAAATAATGCCACTATGAACATTGAGATGCATGTACTGTATATCTTTTCAAGTCAATGTTTTCATTTTCTTCAGATGTATACCCAGGAGTGGAATTATTGGATTATATGGTAGTTCTGTTTTTAGTTTTTTCAGGAACCTCTATACTGTTCTCCATAGAGGCTGCTAATTTCCCTATATTCTCACCAACCATATACAAGGGTTTCCTTTTCTCCACAAAGTATTAATCTGTGGTCTTTTTAATTGTAGCGATTCTGACAGGTATGAGATGATACTTCATTTTTTTGGTTTGCATTTCTCTGATAATTGGCAGTGTTGCATATCTTTTCATGTATCTGTCTGGCATCTGTGTGTCTTTGTTGGGAAAATGTCTGTTTACATCTGCACAGTTTTTGATTAAGTTTTGTTTGTTTGATTATTGAATTGTATGAGCTGTTTATATATTTTGGGATTTTAACAACCCTTATCAGTCATATCATTTGCAATTATTTCCTCCCATTCAGTAGATTGTCTCTTCATTTTGTCACTGGTTTCCTTTGCTGTGCAAAGCTTTTAAGTTTAACTGGGTCTCATTTGTTTATTTTTGCTTGTGCTTCCTTTGTCTTAGGAGACAGATCCAAAAAATAATGTTATGATTTATATGAAATCTGCCTATGTTTTCTTCTAGGAGTTTCATGGTTTCCAGTCTTACGTTTAGGTCTTCAGTCCATTTTGTTTATCTTTGTGTGTGGTGTTAGTGTTCTGACTTCATTCTTTTGTATGTAGCTGTCCAGTTTTCCCAGCACCATTTATCAAAGAGACTGTCTTCTCCTCATTGTTTATTCTTGCTCCCTTTGTCATAGATTAATTGACCATAAGTGCATGCCTTCATTTCTGGGCTTTTTATCCTGTTCCATTGATCTCTGTGTCTTGTCTTTTTCTTTTTTAATTTTACTTATTTTAGTTTTGGCTGCAGTGGGTCAGAAACCTGAGCGTGGGCTTTCTCTAGTAGTGGCGAGACACAGCCACTCTGGTTGCAGTGTGTGGGCTTTTCTTTGCAGTGGCTTCTCTGCTGTTGTACGTGGGCTCTGGGGCCCATCAGCTTCAGTAGTTGGGGTTTGCAGGCTCAGCAGCACCATGGCATGTGGAATCTTCCCAGACCAGGGGCTGAACCCATGTCCCCTGCGTTGGCAGGCAGATTGTTGACCTCTGGCCTGCACGGGAACTCCCCGTGGGTCTGTTTTTGTGCCGGCGCCTGAGTGTTTTGATCGTTGTAGTTGTGTGGTGTGATCTGGGAGCTTGAATCCGCTGCCTCTGCCTCTTTCTCAGGGTTGTTTTGGCTACTCAGGGTCTTTTGTGTTTCCGTACAAATTTTATAATTATGTGTTCTAATTCCGTGGAAAATACCCTTTTTTTAAAAAATGAGAGAATTAGCAGCGTGTTTACTTGTTCATGGCACCCATCTAGTGGAGAAGGAATTATTGATGATGCAGAAAAGGGAGGATAAATGCTAGGGTGGTGTTTGAGTGGGTGAGGAGGTCAAGGAGTAGACAGCTTGGATGGGCCTTGGCGGAGGAGCACAGTGGCTGATGAGAGGCGGGGCTTGAGTGTGTGCACGTGGGCACATTCTGGATATCTCTTCTGGTTGTATCTCCCCTTCTACCCACTCCTGCCCCCATCAGTGAAATAAGCCAGATCTTCGACTGACAGCGAGTGTGGAGGAGGAAGGTGTTGGAGATTTGAGGAGAGAATTAGGTAGGAGAGACTCGTCCAGGAGGGTGTTGAGTGGAGGGACTAGGGAAACATAGTCTGATGGCCAGTCAACACTTTGGGTCTCCTTGAGATCTTCCTGGACCAGGGGTGGAACTGGTGTCCCCAATATTGGCAGTGGATTTTTACCCACTGACCAGCAGGGACGTCCCTCAGCATCATTCTTGCTTGTGCTTTTGGTTCTACACCGAAATGTTCGACAGCATTGTTGGAAATTCTCTTTCCCAGCCGTCTTCTTTCTTCCCAGTAAACCCAGTTCTGGGGAGCCCGAGGACGCTTACACTGGCCTCTCCGTTGTCCTAGAGAGAGAGCACGAGAGCGAGCAGCGCCAGTCCCTGCAAGCCTGCGGCTGTCGGGCTGTGGTCTGTTTATGCAAGTGAATCAACAGGGTGTTGAAGAAACACCAAGAACCCCAACACTGGAAAGCCTTTTTCACTCTGTAACCTCCAGTAAACTTGTACTAACAGAAAGAATGGAAGATAAAAAAGGAGGAGGGGAGGCACACAAACCTAAAATTTGAAGTTTCAGTGGAACTTCCAGTTTGTTGAACCCACATTCTCTGGATGATGGCAGAAGATGGGGAAGCAGATGTTCTGTGGGTGGGTCTGGACCAGCTGAGAACCCCTTTTTGCGTGTGAGCTCATCTGGTTTGGACAGATCTCTTTACTGTGCGTAGAATTCTTGCTGCCACGGGGGGTCCAGCCTGCTTATGTTCCAGTTCTTCAGGCCAGGAGAGCACAGACAGACAGTGTGAGGAAGGTCCAGGCTCCTATCAGGAGACCAGAGTGGGTGGAGGTCAGAGTTTACGGAAGAGGCAAGATTTGACTTGGGCCGTGAAGGGTGGGTAAGTGTTTGCCAGGTGGTGACAGGAAGGGGACTCTGGGCAGAAGCACAAGCCGAGGTCACGAAGCAGAGAAAGTTCTGGTTCCTTCAGCAGATGGACAGTGTCCAAGTTGGACTGGAGGGGAGGATTTACTCCTGAAATGACTCGACTTCATCCTGCCGTCTGCTGTCTACCGAGGCCTGCTTTTACGGCTTCTCTCCCTTGCTGGGACCCTTATTTCAAAGAGTTCATTTTTCTAGACTGCACAGCCAGCAGTGATTCATTTTCCCATTCAGTCACTCAGAGATGTAAGTCAAATCTAATTCACATGAAAGAACCATTGTTCTCACACTGATGTGATCTAATTCTAGGCAAAAGTGAGGAAAGTTATCTTAGTGTTTTCAGCTGTGAATGTAGGTCAGTGTGCAGATTTCATGTTGACTCTTTGAAATGCTGAGTTTCCGTAACTACCTGCATAAGACCTTGGTGTGGGATCCAGGAGGAAAACCATTGCTGTGGTGAGCCTTTGAGGAAAGGCATGGGAGTAGCACCTCTGGTATTTTTAGGATAAGAAGCAGGAGAGAGCAGAGACAAGGGTTAACTCAGGCAGTGGTTATACTGATGGCAGTGAGGGCGGGAAGGAAGAGGCAGGTGGTAGAGACAGGCCCACCAGGGAAGCCCACCAAGCCTTGTACTGGCTGGGTGAGGGGAGAGCAGGCGGAACGCGGAGGTGCCACGTGTGCTGTTCTGGGACTCGCGTATCAGGAAGTGAGAGGAGAATCTCGGTTCTGGTGAGGCTGGGCTCAGGGCTGAGGGGGCCAGTAAAGAGCCGGAGAGCCACGTCTGTCCTCATAATTAGGGGCCCCTGTCTGCAGAGTAGCCTTGTCCTAAGCCATAAGGAAGACCTGTGAACACAATGCCCAACCTCTTCCCTGTCACTGGCCTCCTGGAGAGTCCCAGGCGGCTCCTGCCCTCTGGCCACACAGGCCTGTGTGCCTGTGCCTGGCCCTGTCCCCTGTGTCCCATTCTGCTTTGGGGCTTGATGACACGTGGTTATGCCCCTCCTGCACCCTGACCCCCAGCCTTGGGGGTCTTCTGACCACCTCCCCCTGTGTAACCCAGCCATCTAGCCCTGATGACTCTGCCTGTCCTTTGCCTGGATGTCTTACTTGGGTTCTTTCTTCCACATCTTTGAAAATATTGTTGTTCAGAGGATTGACGAATTCTGTGAATCCCTCACACAAACTTTTTATAAGTCAGTGGAATTTGTTGTGGTAGCATTCTACTAGAGATAGATGTTCAAAAAGTGATGGTGGAGACGTGTCCCTTGTGATCCAGGGGTTGAGAGTCTACCTGTCAATGCAGGGGATGTGAGTTCAATCCCTAGTCCAGGAAGATTCCATATGCTGCGGAGCAGCTAAGCCTATGCCCCACTACTACTGAGCCAGTGCTCTAGAGCTCTTGAGTCACCACTGAAACCTGCTCACCTAGAGCCCATGCTCCAGAACGAGAGAAACCGCTGCAGTGAGAAGCCCGTGCACTACAACTAGAGTGGCCCCTGCTCGCCACAACTTAGAGAAAGCCCACACACAGCAATGAAGACCCAGCACAGCCAAATAAATAAAATCTTAACAGAGCCCACACCTGACTGGAGAGAGACCAGCAGAAGGACACCGCCCGGGAACATTGTAGCAAACACGCTGACGTGGTACCAGCTTGTCACCATCTGCTGTGCGCCTTTCTCCATCTGAGTGCGCACAGCCCTCCTTTTGAAGCAGGTGGGGTTTTACCTGTCAGTTGATCATGTCCAGAGACATTTTGATCCCGTAGATGCAGCTGCGAACGAGCAAGGCCCAGTGAGCGGGGTTTCCTGTTTCCTTTGGCTGCGTCCCTTAACCCTGGGGTCCCCTCTGCTTCTCTGCACTCAGGTCGACCCCATGTTCCAGAAGACAGCAGCCTCGTTTGACGAGTGCAGCACTGCAGGCGTGTTCCTCTCCACCCTCCACTGCCCAGACTACAGGAGCGAGCTGCTGTTCCCCGCCGACATCCAGACCCTCTCCAGCGGGGAGCCTCCTGAGCTGCCGGATTTGGGCTGGGTGGAAATGACCGACTTAAAAGGTGAGTCCGGTGCCACCTCTTACCAGAGCAGTTCAGTCATCAGAGAGGTTTCTGTATGTAACCATGGCTAGCAAGCCCACTGTGCCTCTTGTGTTGCTTATTTACCCAGAAGATTCCTCTGGAAAGACAAAGTGGGCTTTTTTTTTTTTGAGGAGAAACTCACTTTTGGCCTCTCTGCAGCACGGAGTCTTGACCAGCAGTAGCCAGTGCTTGTGCTTTATGTGTGCTAAGGCCTTCTGGTGCCCTGTGGGCAGCTGGTTCTCTGGAGGGTGAGAGTTTGGACTTGGGAAAGGGGCTGTAAGAGACTTGTTGTGCCAGAGGCCTTGTGTTCACTTGTTATTAACCCAGGGGATCCTGAGGAGAAAAGGGCTGTATGAACTGTCTTCAGAATCCTCCACGGTGGTCTGAGAACAGATCTGTCCTGTTGTCAGTCCCTTATACTGGCTTAGCAGTGATTTCCGCTACCCGCTGCCACCCATCCAACCTGTCCCCTCCCACTGCTGGGGGAGCCTCTGAGGATGTGGTAGGCGGTGTGAAGGCCAGGCACTAGCATGGGACGATTCTGTGGTACATGGAATTATCCTCCCCTCTGCAGGGCCACACCGATATTATGATGCCCATCCGCCTGTCCTTGTCTAGAATTTGCTAAGAATGACTGTTTAGTACTAACAGTTGTCCAGGTGTTTGTACTCAGTGACGCTCTCATCCTGTGAGGGGGGTAATCTGGACCTAGTTTGGTTGCTGTTTAGTTGCTCAGTCACATTCAACTCCTTTGGGACCCCACGGACCGCAGCCTGTCAGGTTCCCCTGTTCATGGGATTCTCCAGGCAAGAATACTGGAATGGGTAGCCATTCCCTTCTCCAGGGGATCTTCCCGACCCAGGGATCAAACCCACGTCTCCTGCACTGCAGGCAGATTCCTTACCACTGAGCCATCAGGGAAGCCCGTCCCTAGTTTATTTTGGGGCTAAAATAAGTGACATTCACAATTGTCTGTGCCGTTAGTACACTTTCAGGATGGGTTTTTGATTTCCCAGCTCCATCATGGGACACAGAGTCCATTTCGGAGTTAAAAAGTCTGTGCTTCAGGCTTCTGCTCTGGTGTTTTCCCGATTCCTGGAACACCAGTGTGGAGCCTACCTCTGGCACAGGTGTGTGCCTGAGCACACGTCCTCTCCTGGGAGAGTAGTTGGCACACAGGTGGGCGGCCGGCCAGCCTCTGTCCGAGGGCAGGAGGTGGCCGCGCCTCCCCCTCCACGGGGCTGCTCCGTCATCTCCAGGGGCTGAGGCATGTCTCCAGCCTGCTCTGATCCTTCTTTGTGATCTTCCTGTCCTCCCAGCGGCCCTGCAGCAGTGCGCGGAAGATCGCCAAATCTGCCCTTCCCTGGCCGGCTTCCAGTTCACTAAATGGGACAGTGAAGCACATAATGAGGTGTGGTCAATTTCTGGACTTCTAAGGACCCTGGGCATTTCTCCAGCAGCTCGTGGTTTCAGTGAGATGGCCTGAGATGAGTTCTGCCCAGTGGGAACCAAAACTGTGGCATCATTTTTATTTAGCCGGCAGTACAGAAAGTATTTGCTTTGGCTCCTCCATAGGGACTAAACACTGGGGCAGGCTGGGAGTGGGGCTGTGCGCTGCCCTCCGCAGGCCCATTAAGCAGCTGGGAGTAGCGTGTGGGGATCAGCTTCGTGTTTCTTCTTGTCTGCCCCCCAGGGTAAGGCAGTCCTTCCATTCCTGGGTGCACAGTCTCATCAGATTTACTCTCAAACATGGCTGTCCCAGTGGCCTCTGGTCTCTTAGGTTGCTGTCAAGCTAAGGAATTTCCTGCTCTTCAGACTTGAGTCCCTTGGCACAGAGTTTCCTGAGAAATTGTCATGTGTGAAGTTTTCCTCTATTTTTAGCCTGGCCCCCTTTAGTCTACTTACTACAACCTCCAAAATAAATGGTCTCCATGGAAAACTGTTTAAACATGGGGTTAAAGGATGCAGGTTCCGGTTTCATGTTTTACAAAATGTGCCTGACGACAATCCAGCTCCATCCTGTGCCGCACAATGTAAACTTCCTCAGCGCTCTGCGGTTGAGAGAACTCCGGCTCCAGGGAGGCGGGCCTGGGGGGAGGCCCCTCCAGTGGGGCGGGTCTTCCCGCAGAGGCGGGCTGGCGGTGGGAATGGGGGTGGTGGGGGTGTGGGGGACTGGGGAGCTCTCCGTCTCTTCCAGTCAGTGTCAGCCCTGGTGGACAAGTTTAAGAAGAACGACCAGGTGTTTGACCTCAATGCCGAGGTGGAGGACAGTGACTGCGAGGACTTCCCCAACGGGCCCCTGGAGGATGACTTCGATGCCAATGATGAAGCAGAGCAGACCGCAGCGGGGGACCGCACCGAGCTCGGGAGCTGGAAGGAGCCCTGCCAGGTTCAAAGCTGCCAGTAAGGCGCCCAGGGCCATGGGAAGTGTCCCCGTAGCCGTCCTCCCAGAGGTCCTGCTGGGACAGTCCGGTTTTGTCCTTGTGGTCGGCTGGGCTTGTGTGTCTTGTTACACAGGCTGAGCCATTCTGACTCACGATGGAATCAATCTGCCTCTGAATATCGGCTCAGCCACTTACTGGTCATAGGGCTGACGTTGCAGGAGCTGATAAGCATGAGACTATGACATAAAAAGCTGGGCTCTAGTAGCTCCTTCAGCGGCGGCTGGTCATCACCACTTCCATTTTGGTAGCACGGACTGTGCTCCCTTTCAAGACCCTGGACATGGTCTGGCTTTTGACTGAATCACTGCATCTCAGTTACAGGCAGAAAACAGGCTTACGTATTGATTACTGAGAAAAAGGGGGCCCCACGTAAAGGGCAGAGGGGTCTGAGCAGAGTTGGTTATCAGATTGGTAGACAGGGGATGAGCAAAGCAAGGAAAACTAAGGCAGCAGGTAAAATTGAGCATATGAGATTGGGGAGATGGTAGAATTGGTCTCCAGTAATTTAGATTTTTGATTACTCTAGTAAGCATCACTGGAAAATCTGAACTTGGTTGATCTTTATTATATGTACTTACTAGGTTATTTTACGTTAATTTTGAATATGATCTGGAAGCGGGATCCCACAGTCCTACTGTGTGAGGGCCTCTAAAAGTCTTGAACGGGCGTGGGTATGCCAGATCCCACGAGACTAGAACAGGCAGACCCTCAGATGACCCTGTGCCCACAGCAGCGGCTTGGCAAGTCTGGGGTCAGGGACAGCCCAGCTGGGTCACTGTGGGTGAAACTGTACAAGTTGTCCAGCGTGATTTCCCACCAAGGCAAAAATTCCTTCAAGAGCCTTGCTGAGTGTGTCCAGGCTGAGAGTGCTTTCTTGACTCACTTTGTTTGCCCATGTGGGGAATGATGTGATCGACAGTGCCCCTTCAAATCTGACTAGAAGTCAGGGGGCTGTGAGGACCTCAAGGAAAAATTACCCCTACCCCCCAGACCCTTTAGAAACCACCTCTCCTGGTGTGTGCTATTACCACCCTGTGGTTTTGTCCCTGTTCCCATCCTGTCTTCCAAGAAGTGAGAAATGATGGGCAGATTGGTGGAATGAGCTCTTTTAATGTCATTTTCGAAGTCAGAGAAGAGCATCACTTTGTGTAAACAGTGAGGCGGCGTCTGAGGAACTGATGGAGCAGGAGGGTTTTAGTGGCTTCCGTTCTGTTATTTTGTTATAACTATATAACCCATAGATGGTTATTTTAAACACATTTTGAACAAATGTCTCCATTTCTCGCCCCAGTTGGACAGAATAGAATCTTAGCCTGGATCCTGCTGAGTGAGTGCACTGCCGGTATAGGGCTTAGGTTCTAGCGCAGGGTTTTGTCTGCCTTGAAATCCCTGCCGCTGGCTGGGTGCGGGCCTTTCCTGGGAGCTCAGCGAGTGTGTGAACTGAGCTAGGCCTGACCCTGCCGTGGGTGGCTGGGAGGTGTGGAGCAAGTGGTCCGTCTGTGGGGCTTTGCTTTCTCACCTGGAAAGGGAGTGACTGGGGCTTGATGATAATAGTATCATAGTATCTGATGTTTCCTGAGCGCCCGATTATTCTGATTGTGCGACATACTCTGCCAGGTTCCTTACCTGCATATTTCACATAATTTATATAATATATAAAAATAATCTCTTCATCCTTACAACAACCCTGTAGGTCCTGTTACCCCATTTTACAGGTGAAGAAACAGGCTCAGAGAAGGTAAGTAAGGGTGGAGCTGGGGAGTTACCCAGCACCCTCGACCAGTCTGGCCGTGTGTGATGAACTATGGGTGGCAGGCTCCACCCCAGGGCACTAACTCAGGAGTGTCTAAGGCCAGGAATGCCTCATGACTTCCCCAGAGCTGCTGGGGCTTGTGCTGTACGCAGGGCTGAAAACACTGTACTGAACTGCAAGGTCTTTAAGAGCTTCTCTAGTTCAAGGTGGGGTGGAGCGATGCTGAATTATAACCACCAGTGCTTGCAGGAAGCCCTGTGCGACTGGTCCCTGGATGGCAGCCCTTTGACCACCGTGCACATCGTACATTAGTAAGGATGTGACTGAGAAAGCACTTGGTGACCTAGGGTGGCTCAGCTGCCCTCCATCTTCTGCAGCGGCGGGGCCGTGTGCGCTCTCTGATCTCCTGGGCGCATGCGCTCACTGTGGTTAAAGGCCTTGCCTGTGGTCCACCCCAGACCACAGCCTGCTCTGTGCTTGCAAGACTGAGGCCTTCTGCTGCATGCTGGCCGAGGTGCTAGGAGACAGTTGAGAGGAGACCGTCAACCTGCAGGTGTTCGTGCAGCACAACTGAGCTGGCGCTAAACTGAAGGAAGGGACTGTGGTTGCGGTAGGGTGGGGTGGGGGTAGGAGAAGTGAACACTTCCTCCAGAGGGGATGAGAGAAGCCTGATGGAGGGGTAGACTGGATTAGGCTAGTTGTTGAATGGGGGAGTCGGGTGCCTGCCACATAACACTGTATTGTATTGAAAGAATTATTAAAAGGCTAGAGGTCAAGCCTCCAGGGCCTCAGTCCAGTTCTGGCCCTCAGAAGAAGTCCAACTCTCAGAAGATAGGAGCCAAGCTCTTTATAGCTTTGCCTCTAAGTTCCCAACAAACTGCCAGCTCAGCTGCCAGCATTTCGACAGACGAGTACCCGAGAATTTGAGTGGGGATGCCCCCAAAGCCACCTTCTCTCGCCCTGGGAGAGATACAGCAGAGTGCAGTACAGTTATTACCTAACATAGGAAGGCAGTTACAGGCTAGTGGGGATTTTTTAGTATATTTTAATTTTAAAAATTGTTTTCATTACACCTTAAATGTACAGGTAGAGTTTACTGGATAAAATTTAAAAAAAGAGTCCATAGATGAAAGCGAAGTCCTTTTAAAGCTTTTATCTCATACCATAAGGTTTGATATAAAGGGGATTTATAGGTATGGGTCAGTACAGGTGAAAAGGTCGTCATTGTCTTTACCTTTAGAGGGCAGTAGAGTAGCGCTAACAGGCTTTCTGACCTGGCAGGGCCTGTAGGTAAAACCTACCCGACACGTTTTAGTTACCTTGCAGAAAGGATGAAACACCAATCCAAAACTGCCATGCTGGATGGGCCAGTTAGACCCTTCATACACAGCAAGAAATACAAGCTAGATGGTTTAACAGATAGGTCATTGTCCCCCAGTCATGTGGGAGACAAATTAGTTGTTTTCACTTTCAGTAGGAACTACAGCAGTGTTAGCGGAGCCCTCACTTATGGAAAGATGGTAAAGAAGAAATGTGACAATCATGTCATGTGGTAGGAAGCCTTGTGTGTGGAAAGACCCTGAGCCTGGGATTCTGGAATGGTGTCCAGTCCCCAGCTCTGCATTTTACTAGCCATGTATGTAGTCTTATATAAAAAGTCAGTTTCTTTCTGTTTTCTTATCTCTCAAGTGGGTAAACTTGCATTTTGTGAAGCACTTTGAAACATGAAAAGTACTTGCATAGATACAATCATGTTGTTATAAAATGAGAAGAAAAAGCACTGATTGAGTAAGCTAAAGGATTACTAATGATATATTTATGTTGGACTCACTCTTAGCAATGTTGCTCATTTGTGGAAAAGTAGTGTCTTCAGCTGGGTTGTATTCTGCTTTACGTGTAAATACACGATTGTATTGTCTACATCAACACACATATGACTGTACATATAAAAACGGATCTTATGTGTTACAGAGACGAAGTGATTCCCCTTGGGGACGGAGACATTTGGACCTTGTGTCCCCTTCTGTCCATGAAGCCTGGAGAGTATTCCTACTTTAGCCCCCGCACCATGTCGATGTGGGCTGGCCCGGATCACTGGCGCTTTAGACCTCGACACAAACGTATGTACTTCTAGGCAGAACTTTTAAGAAGAAATAGTGCAGATGACCAGCCAGTCAGCCTTTCAGCCCAGGAAGGGAAAATGCCCATCACAGTCTTGTACCTCCCAACAAGTGGAGGGAAATACACAAGATAAGCAGCCTCCTGGTTGGACAGTGAGTTGACCTGGCCCGAGATGAGGGAGCAGTTAAGACTGCGGCCTCTAAGTGGGAAGGGTCTGGAGGTGCCGGTGAGTTGCTGCATGGGTGCACGCTGCAGCCCTCTGAAGGGCTGTGCCAGCATTGTGTGTTTTGCATTCTCTCTTTGAAAAGAAGTGATTAATTAGCATACCTGTTACTGAGTTTTCTCAGCAAAAACACAGATCATACGGATAAATATTAGGTATGAGATTTGCCCTTCTTAGTGCTGTTCTGATGCTCAAATGCAAATGCAGTCTCGGGTTCAGTAAGGCTGTCGAGTGATCTCGCAGGATGAGTAAATAAAGAGACCAGAGAGGTGAGCAGTGTTGACATCTGACTTCATTTCTGCAGGTGATACTGCTTCACAATCAGAGCATAGAAAGAAGAGCTCGAAGGATTTTAAAATTGACTTTGACGATGATATTGACTTTGATGTACATTTTCGAAAAACAAAGGTTTGTGCTAGATTTATTATCCTTTGTGCTTTCACAAATTCTTTGCACTCCTCTTCCCCTTTCATCTGTGGTTTTTAAGAATTCATTATAAATTTAACTCTTAGAGTAAATAGGTAGTTTCATTCTCCCTCAGTCCCTGAAGGAATTGAAATAGTCCCAGACACAGTGGCAGAGAGACTCACTATGAACAATGTCTCACAGAATCACTCCTTTACCCAGAAGCGGGAAGACTGTTGCAGCTGTATGCATATAGGCTGTTTTTATTAAAGATGCATAAAAACTACCCTTTTCTTTTTCTTTAAAATCAATAGGCTGTTACTGTTCTGACCAAGTTCACTTTGGAGAACCAGAGTTGGAGAGCCACTACTCTTCCTACAGATTTCCAGTATGAGACTAAAGATCTGGTCCAGCTGCATCTCAAACCAGGCACCAGGGTAAAGCTGCTCTTTGCTTCCCTGAGGTCATGCTGTCGTTGGACCCCTTCTTAGCGTCGGAGGTATCAGTGGCTGGTAGCGTGACTGTTGGTGCCTCTGAGGAGGAGCGTGTGAGGAAGGCAGAGCTGGAGGGGAACGCTCACAGGACAGATGAAGTGCCTCACCTGGACACGCTGGCCTACTTCCTCACGGGCAAGGGGGATGAACAGCGCTTTGTCCAGGTTTTGCACGGCGTTGGTTATTCCTTGATCCTTTGATTCTCATTAGAGTTGTGGATTCAGAAGCCAGGTCCTCTCTCCTGCTCTCATAGCCTCCCCGCGATCATGGCACAGACTCAAGCCTCCTGTGATGTGCGGGGCGGAGCAGCTGCCGGTGCCGCACAGCCTGGCCGCACTCCTTCCATGCCTGTTCAGATGAGTGCTCTAGACGTGCCGGTGTGCACCAGTCGCTGTTCACTTCATTTGCCTGTGGCCCCTCTGGTGATGCTAAGCAGCAAGCATGTATTCCTGTTGCCAGGGCAACCAGGCAGTGGGTCATGCTTACTTCCGTTTTACCCGGACCCTCTGCTCATTTGCATTCCTGGGTGTTTTCATCTTGTGGTGTCAAGTCTACAAACAGTTGACAGTTTCCTCTGCCTTGTTTTACCTGTCTCTCCACAGGTCTTAATGATACGTATACAGTTCCCTGAATTCACTGATATTGCACATTCTGTTTTTATAATTTAACACTGGTCATTTTCCTTCTAATCAATACCGTTCAGTTAACAGAAATGCTCTTAAAAATGCAGAAAGAATGAATATAATGTTATATGTCAGTTATACCTCAGTTAAAAAAAACGCAGAAGGAGAGACAGAGCTGCAGCAGCAGAAGCAGCCGCGGCCGCCATCAGTGTCGGATGCGGCAGCTGTTTGCTTGAGTCAGAAAATAGAGCCCTGAGGTGGAGGGGCAGGGCCAGGCTGCTGGGGGCCGGAAGGAAGACAGTGGGATGCCCCACCAAACTAACCCAGCCTCAGCCACTTTCCTAGCCACAAGCCACCTTCTCCTCTCTCAGGCCCTTACTATGAACATTGAAGAGTGTGGCTTAGGTGGTAATTTGCATTTTCAGATATGAAAGTGGTTAAAACAAGGTCATTGCATCACTGTACTCCAGGAATTGTCTTTTTGCATTTTGTATGTTTTTTTCCCATCATTGTTTCTTAGGAAAGAATTCTTGCTTCTGATTATCCACAGGAACAAATTTCCCTTCATGTTTATCAGGGCAGCCAGGCAGAAGCCCAGGATTCCTCACCTCATCCTTCCAGGAGAGCAACACTAGAAAAGTGACTGTGAAATAGCAGAAAGTAGACACCAGATGATTGTTAAACAAACACCCAGTCTGGCTAGAGACTATACAGGTCAACCACCCATTCTCTTTAATATCTTAAAGAGAAATGTTAATAGCAACCAGTCAATACATGAGGAGTCTCACATACCCTTCCTGAAACATTTCTAATAGACTGTGGACAATTTAGAGTGTGTCGAGAATATTCCACATGGAGAGGGATTTAGAAATCATATGAAGAAAAGTGGGAGAAAGTGGGCATTTCTTAATAAAAATCTATTCTTTACTTTTGGATTTGTATTATAAAAACATTGAGGTTTGGGGACTACTTTTGGAGTATGTAATTATATTACGTTATACTAAAATATTCAGTGTGCTTCTATAAACTGTACACACCTTTAATCCCATTTCCTCCACCCCAAAGACACACCCTAGATGAAGATCAGTGCCCTAAAGGCCTGCAAATCTGAAGGGCTGTGGTGGACAGGCACTCCCAGGAGAGGAGGCAGACTTGTTCTATGAGACCCCTCGAAGGGGGTTCGTGGGCCGCAGGTGTGGTGGCAGAAAGGAGGGCTGCTGGGGAGCAGTCATGGCCCCAGGAGTGGGACCAGCTGCCTGAGAATTACAACAGTGAGTGTTCTGTCAAAACTGGTCAATAGCAGCCACAAGTGGACTTCGTTTCAGATAGGCATAGGTGGTTTTGTTTTTAGTGAAGGAACATGTTTTCAAATAAATTTGCGGGCAATCCTAATTGCAACCTGGCTGCTCTGGCATCTTTGGGATGGCTGGCAGCTAGGAGCCCCACTGCCCTGGGCTTGCTCTAGAGTGGAGCTGGGCGGTGAGTTAGAAGTGGGCTGGATGAGGTGATTTTTCAGGACCCTTATAAACCCTAATGTTCTGGGACGTGCATCGTTGGAACTAAGGTCATCTCCCCAGCCTAGTTTACTAGCTGATTTTCTAGAAATTGCTCTCTGAAGCTGTACTTTCCTCCAATCAGTTACTGAAGGTGGCCCAAGGCCAGAAGGCAGGGACCGAGCATGATGAAGAAATTGGAGACTATGATTACAACAACCCTAACGACACCTCCAACTTCTGCCCTGGGTTACAGGTAAGCAGGGGCAAGCACTCTGTCCTCTTCTCAGCAGGGTCGCTGCTTCCGTTGTCCTTTCCTGCAGGGCATTCTGAGCCAGTGGGGGTCTGTGTGTGCTTGCCCTGCCCCAGGCCTCAGAACTGAGCAGAGCCGGGGAGCAGCCAGACCTCGGCCTGCCTCACACTGAGCTCTGGACGCAGGAGAAAAGTGGACATAGTCCAATAAACCATCAACATGTGGACGGAGTGTTTAGCCTGTACAAAGCACTTATCTTGGCTATTTTGAGATTTCCGAGGAAAAGAAGCGCTCTCCCCACTCTCAGGAGCTAGAGTTTTGGGTGGGGAGACAAAACGCATAGATGTGTGATGCCAGTGTGTTCTGATGGGGAAAAGGTGTATGGACTGGATCTCAGGAGACCACGTTTATAGCTCTGATTTAGGTTCACACCTTGTGAACTTCTACAAACTGCTCCCCACCTTTAGATCTTGGTTAGACTATATAACCTCAGAATCCCTTCTGTGACTCTGAATGAGATAGCCTGACAGAGGGGGAGATATTAGGCCCCATGTGACCCTGAAGGTGAGGAGAGGAGAAAGAATAGGGAGAATAGTTTATTTACTGTATTTTCTTACTTGGAAGAGAGTTAGCTGTTATTTATATTTTAGTGAAAATCTAGTTGGTCGCTTGACCAGTGCTCCTCAAACTTAGTGTACGTAAGAATCACCCAGAGAGCCTATTAAAAAAACCACCTCCTAGGCCCCACCCAGAGATCTGGCCTTTCCTGCTGGGCTCAGTCCAAGAATGTCTTTGTCACCAGCTCCCAGCAGGATCCCTGCTGCTGGCCAGCCGGCAGGTCACATCTCTGGGGTTTTAGGAATGCTTTCTGTAAAATGAGATCCTAAACTGTTTAGAGACAAAGGACACTGTGTTGATGACCATGCTCCTCTGAACTCTCACTGCAGAGGTCTTAGTTGACAGATGCCTCCCTAGTGCCGTCTTTGTGCAACAGGGAGATGACTAGAGGGCCTCGAAGCCCGTGAACTCTCAGGTGTCTGCTCTTGCTGGCTATGGGGTCTACTGCAAAGCTGTTTCTGAGCCCCTCACACAACTCTGCCTAACTTGAAGAGCTATTTCCTTGCCCAGGCCGCTGACAGCGATTATGAAGAGTCCGATGACTTGTTTGTGGGACCAGCTGGAACCCTTGACCATTCTGATCATCCGTCTGCGACAACACAAGGCAACGGTGAGGCATCTAAAGTCCACGGACTGGACATCACCACTTACGGGGAGTCAAACCTGGTAGCTGAGCCTCAGAAGGTAAAGACGAAGCCAAGAATTACATGTGATGTTGTTTGCCTGAGAGCTGCTTAGTTTGCCTCTTTTATGAGAATCGTATTGGTCTGAGCTTGATTTTTTTTTTCCTTCTTGAGTTTAACCCGTTACTCTCTACGTGGCTGATTCTTAAATAAGGCTGTAGAGAATCTGATTATGTTTGTGTGGAACCAGCTATCTCTCCAAAGATTGTGATAAACCATATGACTAGGGACAAACCTGCAATGCACATGCAGTATGTGAGTGAAGCCTGCAGAAAGAGAAATGGGCTGGGTAAGGGTAGGTATTTAGCTCTGGAAAATCTAGGCCAGATTCAACTCATAAAGTTACCATGTATCAAGCATCTATTCCATGCCAAGATGGCAGGCTTGGTGCTTTTATATATATTTGATTCACTTCTCTCTTTTACACTGAATTCCAGGATACCCTTAATGAAGACTGTACTTGATCAAAAAGAAATCATCAAAAAAAAAAAGAAATTATCAATAGATTGAAATGAGGGACTCTATTTTAATACGTCCAAAGAAAGCTCAAACTTGGTAGTGTAAACTAGGTTTATTCATTATTTCCTCTCCAGACTTTTTTTCAAAGAGCTGATGGTAAATGTTTCTTTCTTCTGCTTAGTTTTACTTGTCACATACCGTTTTCAGGTAAATAAAATTGAAATTCATTATGCCAAGACTGCCAAAAAGATGGACATGAAGAAGTTGAAGCAGAGCATGTGGAGTCTGCTGACGGAGATCCCCAAGCAGGCAGATGCAGAGGTAACGGGTTCCATTCTGGTGCCCAGCACCAATGCGGGCGTGGCTCGAGTCTGCGCTCCAGCATCAGTAGCGTGAACCTGAAAAGCCGTTATTCAGAAATACAAGGATGACATCAGACCTCTGAAACAGAAATGGACCAAGTGTGCAAACCGGTGGGTCACACAGAAGGTGGTACACGTGGATCTTTTTTCTTCAAAATGCCTCAAAGAAATTGTTCGGTTTCATTCCAACGCAGGCTTTCCTTTTTCGAGTTCCAGCTTCATAGGTTTATGTTGCTGTCAAAAAGTAAACTGGGCCCAGTCTGATCCCTAAGTGTCCTTTCTTCTGTCAGGTAAACCACAGTGAGAATGGAGAAGCAGGACCCTTTGAGGAGGGGGCTGACAAGAAACTCAGCAGTCTCACAAAGGACCTGCAGAAGAGGTGTGTGCATGAGGCAGACTTGGCCCTGCCCCCCCACCTCTCCTCACAGCTCCCCTCCTCACCCCTCCCCTCCTCACCCCTCCCCTCCTCACCGCTCCCCTCCTCACCCCTCCCCTCCTTACCGCTCCCCTCCTCACCCCTCCTTTCCTCATCCCTCCCACTCCTCCCCAAGTTGTTTGCGTAACAGAGCCCCCCCCTCCACACAGGACCCCCATTTTCACATTTCTTGCAGTTTTTCCATTCCTTCTCTGCATTGATAAGTGAGTTAAGTTAGCCCACCTTTAAAAAAGGCATTTTTCTGTACCAGTGGCCGGAATAGAACAGCAAATATTTCCAAATAAGAAACTGGAAAAACCTGCTTCTAAAAGGCATCTGAATATTTCTTTGTTTCCTATTAGTTTATTCATTGGGTATGTGTATTCATACTTGATGAAAGTGCTTTTGTTCCTGGAGTTGCAGTGACAGCTAAATACTTCCTGGCCTTTTTCTTTCACAGCCTGCCTCCCCTTATGGCTCAGAACCTCTCCATACCTCTGGCCTTTGCGTGTCTCCTACATTTAGCCAATGAAAAGGTAGGTAGACCTGGTAAGCATGGAGTATTATAGTCAGCCTACAGGAGCTTTTTATTAGTCATGGGCGGCCTCATGGGACATCTTAAATGCAGTGACTTACGTAGTACCTACCTTCAACCCAGAGGATTAACCAGATACTGAAAAATTATTGAGAAAAAGGCCAACATGTATGATTAGAGATGAAAATTATGAGGAGGATCCCAGTGGGAAAATTTTAGATGCTGAAATTGTGATCTGTCAATTCCCAACTTGAAAACATGTAAGGTGCTTTTACATCACTGGGCATCAAGGCCAAATCCTGCCAGTGTCAAAGTCAGGACAGATGGGAAACCTGGTGGAGAAAAGAGGGGAGCGATGAGGCAGGAAGGAGACAGCCGCTGGGAGAGAGCTGACAGAGCGGAGTGGCCGTGGGGCAGTCACTACGGAGCTGGCAAGACCTGTCTTCTCAGTGGACGCTTCCGGGAGGCAGGCACCCCAAAGAAGCAGCCGGCAGGCCCGGGCACTTGGTGCTGCCTGAAACTTGTCCTCTCGTGTGCCCAGGACGGGGCTGGGCTGTAGCACACGCCGCGAGCGTCACCAGGGCTGGAGCTGGACACCTTCATGGTGTCACTGCCAGCTTCCCTGAGCAAGGTTGGAATCTCACACCATCCTCGTGGATGTCGGTACTGTGGGCTCTCCCTTGGGTGTGGTCTCCCAGCCCAGCCAGGCCCTCAAAACATAGTGCCACCCTCAAAGCTCAGAAACATATACTGAGTCCAGATTCTAAAGGTGTGAGTGATTGCTGGAGGGCCAGCGCTGGCTGGGGCCTTGTGTCTGCTTGAGAGCGAGGCTTCGTCATCCTCCCCGACCCCCAGGTGGACGGGGGCCGGGCAGACGTGCCGGGAAGCATGCAGGCTTCACTCTGCCACTGCTTCGCCTCCCACAGCAGCAGAGACAGCTTTGCTTGCTTTGCTGTGATCAGATTTCTCTAAGGGGCCCTGGAGTGCTCAGCACTGGAAGAATCAGGAGGTGTTCCCAGACCAGGACCTGCTGGGCTGACCTTTGGACTGTTTGAGGAGATCTCACTGGTAGCACTGGCTGACAGTAACCAGATAATCCGCTGGGATTCGCGGTGACTCAGAGCTTGAGCCACCAGGACAAATCTCACACAACACCTCTTGCCAGAGCATGGCGCTTGTGCTGGTCCACCTCCTCCCAGTTTTTCATTCCCATCTGGACTCCTCACCAGCCTCTGGTAACGGGCTCCCCCTCAGCCGTCATGGGGGAAGTGAGGGGCGTGCTTGCCGTCTTTCGCAGAAGGTGTGCCAACACGCGTGCCTGCCTCCAGTGCCTGGAGAGGAGCGCGTGGTCCCAGTGCAGTTAGGCCTCCGCGTGCCAAGGGGCTCTGACAGCTCTTTAGTCCTGAGGGGACAGCTGCCTAGGCTTGGTGGAGGATCCGTGAGGTGGGACGGTCCAAGAGGAAGTGGGAGGCAAGGAAAAAGGCCTGTGCAGAGATGGGAGGGAGAGTGTGGGTGTCACGGCATCACCCAACGGGCAGGTTTCGGGCAGGGCAGGAAGGCCACGCATAGACGGGGCTGATGTACCGGTGCCGTGGCCCCTGGTGGGCTCCCTGTCACTTCCCCCAGCTCCTCCCAGCTCAGCCCTGGGTCCTTTACAGAGATTGTCACAGGAACCAGGCTTGCATTTTGCTTCGCTTCCAGCAATTGACAAAGGTTTGGAGCCAGCTTTATCATGCAGATTATATTCGCTGTTGACAGTGTCACTTATAATCATGGGACAAGCCTGGTTCTTTGTAGTCACCACCTTGTTACCTCCAAGTTTGCTTTCTGATTGCTGTATCTTCTGTACACTAGTGTTCATCTGTGTTCGATCTTCCTTCAGAATCTGAAGCTGGAAGGAACCAAGGATCTTTCGGATGTTCTGGTGCGGCAGGAGGACTGAGCTCGTGGGGGGCGGTCCTCGCTCCCACAGTGACCAGGATGCCCACACTTGGGGCTGAGATGCCAGGGGTCTGAGGCGAAGCTTTAGCGACTGCCAGCACGCCTTCTCTCCTTCACCGTCTGGGAACCAGCTCCCTGACCAACTCTTGTCCTTGATGGAAGCTTTCTGTTCTGTGGTGAGCACCTAGGAGGGAAGAGAGGGCAAGGATACTGGCCCTGATCATGGAAGCAGTGTCCACTCTTCGTATCCACGTAGTTTGTCTCCTCACTGCTCTGTTCTCCATACTTTATTCTTATAGAAAAGAATTTCCCAGTAGGCACTTGTCCTTTAATAGCTACCAAAACCTTGTATATAAAATATACCATTTATGTGCCTATAAATGTGTATATAAGCTTAAAAATAAAATCCTTTGAGTAGTTTGTTGACAAACTGGCTGATTGCCCACTGCGCAAGTATCAGACCTGGTTCTTACACTCAGGAATGCGGACTTGTTTGGTATCAGGCAGGAAATTCTTAAGGGCTGAGGTGATCTGTCTTATAGTAGAGTAGGGGTTTCAAGATTGGATCCATTGGGCTTCCCTGGTGGTCCAGTGGTTAAGAATCCGCCTTGCAGCGTAAGGGACACTGGTTCAATTCCTGGTCCGGGAAGATCCCACATGCCGCGGGGCAACTGAGTCCATGCACCACGACTGCTGAGCTCCCGGCCACAGCTGAAGCCCGCACACCCAGAGCCCGTGCACTGCAGTGATGAGTAGCCCCTGCTTGCTGCAACTAGAGGAAAGCCCAGTGCAGCAACAAAGACCCGGCACAGCCACAAGTAAAACAGATTTTCTTAAAAAAAAGATTGGCTCTCTTGGGCCTATAATTCTGCTAGTGGGTGATAAGAGAAAAAAATTCCAACGTTTACTGAGGGACTACTAAGTACCTTCTGTGGATGACATTTTTCAGCCTTCTCAGCATCCCCTGTGAGGAACATACTAGTAAATATTATCCCTCCCATTTTACAGAGGAGAAGCAGGTACACGAAGGGAAGGTAATGCACACAGAAGCAGACAGCCAACTGCCAAGAGCTTGGCCTTGAACCAGGAAATCTGCTTTTAGATCTTTATTATTAGCTACTGTGCTCCACATGCCCAAGTCACAGGCTCCATACTTGGAGATGTTGATCCAAACATTTCTATCCTTGGCAGGTCCTGGGTCTCTGCCAGAGCACCCTGTCACCATCCACTGGGTAAATAGCTTGGATGTTAGGTCAGAAGCAGTGAAGGATGTGACTGGTGATTACTCCTGATAATAACTTGCTCCTAAACCCCAAAGCACACAAAACAAAAGCCAGCCCCGGGATTTCCCTGGCAGTCCTGTGGTTAAGACTTCGCCTTCTAATGCAGAGGGTGTGGGTTTGATCCCTGGTTGGGGAGCTGAGATCCCACATGCCTCACGACCAAGAAACCAAAACAAGATAGAAACAGTATCCTTAACAAATTCAGTAAAGACTTTAAAAACGGTCCACATAAAAATTCTGAAGCCAATCTTGTCTCCCGAGGAGTGTACTTTCCAAATTGTGTCCAAGACACCACCCAGACTGCCGTATGGAGAGGTTTAGACTCGTGGACATGCTTCAGGAGGAAAAGCAGTGATGCTGAGGGAGAATCCACACCCTGTCCTGGGGTGAAGCCACAGCGCTTCTCTCCAGGTCGGGGGAATGCCGGTCCTCTTGCTCCAACCTTGTTCCCAGGAGCAGAGCCATCCAGCCCCTCCTCTCAGCACACTTCTCTGTCGTGGGGCTTGGCCAGGGCCTGTTGTTCAGTTGCTAAGTTGTGTCTGACTCTGCAACCCCGTGGATTGCAGCTTGCCAAGCCTCCCTGTCCCTCACAGAGTTTGCCCAAGTTCATGTCCATTGACTCGGTCTGCCAGTAAAACTGGCAGGGGTGGTAACAGCTTCTTCAGTGAATTCCCTTCTCTCCACCCTGCTCACAAGCTTCTCCCCCTCCACATGGTTGCTGTGCCAGGATTCATTTGGCCACTGGAGTCACTCTTCATGTGGGTTTCTCCCCCATGCAGGCTAATATACTGTTTTTATTTTTTTTTTATTTTTTTTTTATTTTTTATTTTTCTGTTTTTCTTTGTTAATCTGTTTTATTGTTAAAAAAAAGAAAAAATCTCAGATCAAAAGAGCTGTTGGGAAAGTTGGGCAACTGCATATAGAAATAAAAGCAAATATAAATAGGACCTAATCAAAGATTTGGGCTTCCCTGGTGGCTCAGACTGAAGAATGCCTGCAGTGCAGGAGACCCTGGTTTGATCCCTGGGTGGGGAAGATCCCCTGGAGAAGGAAATGGCAACCACTCTAATATTCTTGCCTGGAGAATTCCATGGACAGAGGAGCCTGGAGGGCTATAGTCCACGGGGTCGCAAAGAGTTGGACATGACTGACCAACTAACACTCTCGCTTTCAATCAAAGATCTATGAAATAAAATGTTGGGATTACATTTGTGTCCCTTTGTAAGATTTTCACGGGAATAAATCCTCAAATCAGGGAGAAAAAAACCCTTTCAGATTAAATGGGACAATATGCATTTGTACCTGTCATCCCACAGGCCATGGAGGGCCTCTCTCTCAGGGGGTTGATATCTCAATCCTGTTCACTCTGGATTAAATGTCTCTCCTTGTTTGTAATGTCACCGCCCCATCTTGGCAATGGCAGTTCAGACTTTGTGTGGCGCTGCAGTGGGCAGCTGGGGGTGCATTTCCAATAGAGATAAACTTCCTTTGTTCTTTGGGGATGGTCGGTTGGAAGGTTTCCTTCTGGAGCTCTGCTAGACAAGCTTATTTTATTTCCCCTGGAAGGAAACACGTCTCCCAAATTTCCCTGCTTACTAGGAGGCTCTGGGGCAAACGTCACGATTTCTGAATCCAAGGCCAGAGTATCTTTCCTAACAGAAATCTTTTTCCTAGGGAGAGTTTTCCTTGGATGAGAATGAATGGAATTCACATACGACTGGGTTTCCCAAAGTGGGATCTGGTGACAGTTCCTCAGAAATCACAAATACCGCAGAAGCAGGGAGCGGAGAGACCAAGCCCTGGAGGGAGGGGATGAGGAGCATCTGAGCTTGCAGAAAGAGCAATGAGGCAGGGACACAGGTCGTGGGGAGACACGAAGGCAGAAAGTTCTGTGTGCCAGGACAGTCCTTAGTGAGGAAAGAAGAAAAGACTCAGGTGGACACACTCAGCTACAATGTGGGTGTCTTGGCCAACACAACTGCTACACTGTGTCAGTACGGAAGCCTAGGATGGAAAAGAGTAAATTGGGAGGTTGGGACTGACCTATACTCACTACTATATACAAAATAGATAATTAATAAGAACATACTGTATAGCATGTGTGTGTGTGTGCTGTTGTGTCTGACTCTGTGACCCCAGGGACTGCAGCCCTCCAGGCTCCTCTGTCCATGGAACTCTCCAGGCAAGACTACTGGTGTGGGTTGCCATTTCCTCCTCCAGGGGATCTTCCCGGCCCAGGGATGGAACCCAGGTCTCTTGCGTCCCCTGCGTTGGCAGGCGGATTCTCTTACCCTAGCACCACCCAGGAAGCCAAACTGTATAGCATGGGGAACTCTATTCAACAGTCTGTAATAATATGTGTATTTACAACTGATTCACAGCAGAGATTAACACTCCAACAAAAATTAATTTTTAAAAAAGGGAAGCCCAGTTGGAAAACCGTCTCTCTGTTCTTACAGATGAATAAGTGCTAAACTTATGGTTCTGACTCTGGGTCTCAGTCACCCCTTATGTTAAAATCAAGATGGGAGTTGTACCAGCAGGACACTAGTCAGGAGATAGAAATCTGATACATGGACACAGAAATTGTAGTAAGAAGTGCTTACTGGGTATAAAGAATTGTAGATACTGAAAGGGTAAGAAGAGAACTCATTCTAAGGTATCTGGTAAGTAAGTAGCAACTGCCAGAAGCAACCAGGCAAGGACTGGGAAAGCCATGGACACAAAGAGAAAAACTTGGAGATTTTGAACAGGAGTTGCACAGAGCAGAAACTGATGGCAACACAGTGAGGCTGGGTCTCAGTGTTTCGAAATCTACAAGCTGCAGCCTCAGGAAGGAATAACTGACGCTGGGGGTGGGGTGGGAGTCACTGGGAACCCTCACAGGATGGGGAAGCAAATGACCGGCAGGTCACTCTTCCTCCAGCCCTGTAGTCTTCCTCACATGCCTCTCCTTGGGAGCGGCTGGCAAGGTGGAAATGTGGCTTGCAGCGCACTGGATGCAACATCACCCAAAAGAGAATAGGTGGTGGGTTTGGAGCTGAGGATGGTTACTTAAGGGACTTCCCAGGTGATGCCAGCAGTGGTAAAGAACCCTCCTGGCAATGCAGGAGATCTAAGAGACGGGGATTCGATCTCTGGGTTGGGAAGATCCTCTGGAGAAGGGTGTGGTAACCCACTCCAGTATTCTTGCCTGGAGAATTCCATGGATAGAAGAGCCTGGTGGGCTACAGTTCATAGAGTCTCAAAGAGTCAGACACAATGAAGCTACTTAGCATGCACGCATGCAATATTCCCAGAAATGTTTTTTAAGAGAGCCTCTCTTCTATTTCCTCCTAACCACAGTTGAGACTGTGTGTGCAAGGTGAGCAGGAGGCAACCTTGAGCATGGAAGCCACATCCCAAGGATGCAGAAGACACAGAAAGACAGAAGGAATCCAAGTCCTTAGTGCCCCCACAGCGGCCAGGCCAGTCCCCCACAGCCTATGATAGAATCCCTTTGACGTGAAAACAAAAGCATTATGTGTTGAAACCACAGTGACGTTTCCCTTTCTGTTAAATGAAGCTGAGCCTCATCCTCAGTGACACAGATGCAGTCCGGCAGTTCAGCCCTGAGGACACACCAAGAGCAGGTGGGAAGATGCAGGCCAGAAAAGCAAGTCAAGGCAGCAAAGGTATCAAACAGCGGGGAATGAAAGATCTTATGAAGGGCTTGCAAGATTGTGGGGAAATTGGTTCTCTCTTCCCATTGCTGGAAGAAGTGGACATTGCTGCAGCCTCTTTGGAGAACAGGTGGGCAGTAGATATTTCATAACAAGCATATGCACCCTCCAACTCAACAATGACATTTCTAGATCTTTCTTTTAGAGACATACTCAACTAGGTACACAGACAAGCTTGTAAAGCACATTCTTTACAGCATTAATTAAAATATCTAAATAGCTAAATGTCTACCACTGATGAAGTTATTAAATATAAATAAACAGCCATAATTAATTAAAAAATTAAAACTAGAACTACCATATCATCCAGTCATCCTTCTGGGTATGTATCTCACAGAACTGAAAGCAAGCTCTCGAGGAGATATTTGCACATCCATGTTCACTGCAGCATTATTCACTGTAGCCCAAAGCTGGAGGCACCCCAGTATCCATTTGGGATGGCCACACTGTAAGTTATCGCAATTGCAGGGTGGCGGGAGTTGCCTGGGGCAGTGGGCTGATCCACGGGCAGGCCTCGAGTCTGCCAGCAGCTCCTTCTGCAATGTGGGCAAGTCGCTTCCTGTCGGTCTGGCCCTTGGCTCCTCATGTGTAAACACTGGGGTTGAATGGACCTCTTCCAGCTGGCCTGGTTTTCATCTGCTGAGAACAATGATCCCAGTGTGCCAGCCGGGCAGACACACTCAGTCGGCCTCAGGAACTGCGGCGCTGGAGTGGCGCAGGGACACTGATGTCAGACCACGGACGTCAGCACCCACAGCTGGCTGAAAAGAGCCGTGCCCTCCAGGCGCAAGTTATAATGAACTGGTTATCTGAAAGGACACATGATGCTGGAATGAGGGCCCCTTCTCTGCTTTTCTGCCTACAATGAGGTCAACTGTGCCCCCTGCCCCCCGGGTCCTGCCCCTGCGTCTCTCTGCTCAGCTGACCCTGGCCGGCCCCTCCCGCGGGGCACTGACAGCCTGAGGGTCTCCGAGCTAGGCTGGCACTGGCCTCGACTTGGCCTCATGGAGTCCAGCCTCCTGCTGCTTCGTCCTGTCTTTTGCCCTCACGCATGACCACATCTGTCTGAGTCCTGCCGTCCCTGGTTTCCAATCGGCCGCTCTGTCCTGGAGTGCACCCGGACCTCTGGAGCCCAGAGCCTGTGCTCGGGGCCTCGTGAGCCACTGGGTGGGGTCAGAGGGCCAAGTGGTGGGAGGGCTCCCCACAAGAATTCATCAAGGGCAGCCTCAGAGAAGAGAGGTATTGGGGAAATACAGTAAAAAGCACGATCTTCTCCAAACACATTAAACTCTGCAGAGGTAGCAGGAAAATGGTTTTATTATAGCATAAGCATAAAGCCAGCAAAGAAAATCAAAACATCACCCCAAAATATGCCTTTTGACATAAACATGATTCAGAGTTAAAGGCAGTGAAGAGGCAGAGGCGCAGAAAATCTGCCTCCATCCTCCCCCTCTTTTACTTAAAGGCAGGTTATAAATTCTCCTCTTACTGGAGACAGACTCTCATCAGCCCAGAGATGGGACCAGAGGAATCTACACGCAAAGCTCACTCCGTTATCCATTATCTCCTCCCATATGTGTACCTTCCCAGGTCTGGCCCCCTGGGAAGGCTTTCCTCTGTCCTGTCATCCTTCCACACGTGGACTGCTTTGTTGAAGATGCTCTAAGAGCCAGAGCTCCAAGCCACCACGTGAGCTACTTTTCATGTGGGTTTCTCCCCTAGGACATGTAATATACTGTTTCCTTCTTTGTTACTCTGTCTGCCCTTCCCATGCAGGGTGTGTGGGAGGTGACGGGGGAAAACTCAAGGCCTCCTGTGTGGTCCATGTTTACTGTCTTTCATTAATTACCTGAGGGGGACACTTGTATTACACAGACAACTTGAATTTGTCTCTGAGTGGCTAGAAGGGTGAAGGCAGGGCTGTTTTCATTAATTTTGACTAAAATGGTCCCTTGGGTAGAACTAGCACTTTACTGATTAGAGTTTTCCTCTTACACAGAACCTAACAGAAGATAGATTAGCAGGGGAAAATGAATACAATCTTAATTTTATGTGTATAGGAGTTTCAGAGAAAAGGAGTGAAAAACACAAAAAGCAGTGAGACACCGGCACTTATACACTTAATAAAGGGTGATAAATTGTGGAGAAGTAACTAGACAGAGAAAGGGGGTTTGAGCTCTTAGGGGCTATAATTGTGGAAAGATGACTAGGAAAACTAAAGGTTTGTTTATTTCCTGACCCATGCAGCCACAGCATCTCCTTTGGGCTTCCCAGGTGGCACAGTGGTAGAGAATCTGCCTGCCGATGCAGGAAGATGCAGGAGATATGGGTCAGGAAGATTGCCTGGAGGAGGGCATGGCAACCCACTCCGGTAGTCTTGCCTGGGAAATCCCAAGGACAGAGGAGCCTGGCAGGCTCCAGTCCATGGGGCTGTAAAACTGTTATTTTAGACTTAGTGATTAAACAACAAGTGAGGTCACCAGGTTTGTTATTATGGGAAGAGAACACCTTTACAAATGAAAATTTACTTCCTGCTTTTTGGCAGAAAGGGTTAGAGCAGAGAACAGTTCCTGTGTGTGCTGTTTCTCACTTGCCTTCAGGTCAAAAGGATCCTTACTCTAAATCGGCGTATTTTAGGGTGGCGTATTCTAAATCCCTTCAGCTGCATTAGCTGAACACATTATCACCAACCCCATATATTCTTGGCACCTGGTCTTTATATAGTATAGAAAAGCTAAATATATTTGGGTCTATGAATAAACATGAAAAACTGTACTATAAAGCAACACCGTTTCTGAAGATTGTGAGACGGGGAACTTCCCCGATGGTTCAGTGGTTAAGGTTTTGTGCTTCCACTCCAGAGGCGAGGGTTTGATCCCTGGTCGGGGAACTAAAATCCCACATACTGTGCAGTGCAGCCAAGGAAAATAAATGAAAGAAAAAAAAGAAAAAGAAATGAGTTTTTTTAAAAAGATGGTATATAAAGCGAAGTTCTGAACACCTCTTTGAGTCCCTCATTTCTGAGTGCTCCCGTGTGTATGTGTGACACATATGTTAATAAATGTTTAAAAAAAGATTGTGAGACGGTCTATATTTTAAAAATTTGCTAGTCTGCTCGTAGAATACAGGTATGTGAGAGACAGTTCATTATTGTCCACTTCCTAGTTTTCTCTGTAAAAGAAAGTCTATAAATGGTTAAAAATTATAATTACTATATGTAATTAAAACTACTAGAAACAATGCTCGCTTCGGCAGCACATATACTAAAAAACTACTAGAAACAATATGAATGAAGGGAAACAATTATGCGTAAAAAGTATGTGAGGAAAGTATGATGTGTTTTCTGTAAGGAAATGTATGAGGAATGAATACGTTTTAGTTAAGAGTAACTTTATTATAAAGTAGTATGACTGATTTTTCCAGAATGAAAAGAGGAAAATAAACAAAGTGCTCAATGAACAGAAGAAAGCTGTAAAAGTTTTGCAGAAAAGAGATCTGATCTCATGTAGTCAAACTGAATAAGATATGAGTGGATTTATTTATAAGGTTAAAAAAATGAGCCTTAAACATGACACCATAAAATTCCTAGAAGAGAACATACACAAATGATTCTCTGACATAAATCGTACCAATGTTTTCTCAGGTCTTCCAAGGCAATGGAAGTACAGGCAAAAGTAAACAAATGGGACCTAATCAAACTTACAAGCTTTCGCACAGCAAAGGAAACCATAAACAAAATGAAAAGGCAGCCTACAGACTGGGAGTAAATATTTGCAAATGATGCAACCAACAAAGGATCAACTTCCAAAACATACAAGCAGCTCCTTCAATAACAAAAAAAAACCAACTCAATCAAAAGATATGCAGAAGACCTAAACAGACATTTCTCCAAAGAAGATGTACAGATGACCAATAGACACATGAAAAGATGCTCAACATCACTAATTATTAGAGACACACAAGTCAAAACCATAATAAGGTACCACCTCACACCAGTCAGCATGGCCACCATTCAGAAATCTAAAGTCAATAAACACTGGAGAGGCTGTGGGGAAAAGGGAACCCTCCTACACTGTTGGTAGGAATGTAGATTGGTGCAGCCACTATGGAAAACAGTAAGAAGATCTCTCAAAAAAAGAAAACTAGAGTCCCATATAACCCAGCAATCCCACTCCTGGGCATATATTCAGATAAAACTGTAATTAAAAAAGATACATGCACCCCTATGTTGATAACAGCACCAGTCGCAGTAGCCAAGACATGGAAACACCCTACATGCCCATCCGTAGAGGAATGGATAAAGAAGATGTGGTGTGGGTACACATACCATGTGAAATACTACTCAGCCATTAAAAAGAGTGAAATAATGCCATGTGTAGCACCATGGATGGACCTAGAGATTACCATACTAAACAGAGTGAGTCAGAAAGACAAATGCACATGTTATAACTTACATCTGGAATCTACAACACAACACAAATGAACCTGTCTATGAAACAGACTCACAGACGGAGAGAACAGACTTGTGATGGCCAAGGGGGAGGGGGATGGACTGGAGACTTGGGGTTGGTGGATGCAAACGATTGCACTTAGAATGGATAATCAACAAGGCCCTACTGTGCACCACACGGAACTGTATCCAGCCTTCTGGGATAAACCATAGCGGAAAAGAATATTTGAAAAAAAGAATGTATGTATGTGTGAAACTGAGTCACTTTGATGTACAGCGGAGATGGGCACAACATTGTAAATCAACTATCCTTCAATTAAAGAAAAGAGAGATAAGGTAATACGTGAAACAATCGCAAAACAAAACACTGTCAAAAACTTTTTGATAGAGTTGAAATAAAAAAGATCAAGCCCTGCAGAAAGATACTAAAAGAGACAGTATCTTTTAAAGCCTGAGGCCCTGAACACCATCCAACCACTCTTCAGTAAATTCCTAAAACACAGATTCATGAGGCCCTGCCAGGCCCTTTGCTACAGCCCTCGTCTCCCCGTTTAGAAACCTAACCGGGAGTATCAGTTTATGAAAGACTTACGAGCAGTAAATGAGACCATCATCCCTATTCAGCCACTGGTGCCAAACCCTATACCCTCCTCACCCAAGTGCCAGGGAACACCCAATATTTCTCTGATTTGGACCTCAAAGATGCATTTTTCTGTATTCCCCTACAACCGGACTCTCAATATCTTTTTACCTTTAAATGAAGGGACCCTAATACCCGAGGCTACCCAAGACCCTGGGACAGAGATGCTGCGGGGTTTTCGGGATGGCCCTCATTTTTTTCGAAAGGCGCTAGCAAAGGAACTGAAGGAATGAGGACTTGAAAAGGGAACTCCGCATGGGCTTCTCACTGCGGGGGCTTCTCTCTCTGAGGAGCACAAGCCCTGGGGCGCACGGGCTGCAGGAGTTGCAGCCTGCGGGCTCAGTGGCTGCAGCCCGCAGGCTCTAGACCTCAGGCTCAGTAGCTGTGCCGGACGCCTCAGTTGCTCTGCAGCATGTGGGGTCTTCCCGGACCGGGGATTGAACCAGTGTCCCCCTGTACTGGCAAGCAGATTCTTATCCACTGCACCACCAGGGAAGTCCAAAATACATCCTTCCTTTCTGACCTTGGTAAATATGTCCTCAGCCAGCCTGGAAGGCCAAGTCCAGTCTAAGATTCTTGGTCTCCTTGGATTTCCTTATTGAAACCCTTGGCCATGGCCCAGGCCCTGCTCTATCGTATACCACAAGGGATCCCAGGCATGTATGTGAGCACCCAGCCCACTCATCACACGGCAACCACCCTGCAAATTAAAGTCCTTGGCCCAGGGACATGTTCTCTGGCATCACAGTCTACATCGGAGGATGGTTGCTGAGCAGAGGTCTGCAAGGACCTGGCAGAAAGCACGAGTCTGTTTGGTTAGTTTTGTTTTTTTCTAGAGGAAAGTCAAGTTTTATTGCTTTAGGAATCCAAAAAGGATTGTACATGATAGCTTATGGTGAACAATGTCGGATTCGTGATCTCCAAAGAAGATTCAGCTTTGGGACCAGGGACCAGGCTTGATCAAGCAAGAGATTTTGTGTAGCAGAGTTTATTAAAGTAACAAAAGGGATAGAGAAAGCTTCTGACACAGACATTAGAAGGGGGATGGAGAGTGCCCCCCTCACTCATCTAAGCAAGGGAATTATATACTTTTTTAATTAGTTATTACAATAAATCAAAAGAACGTCTCAAGGTTGTAAAAATTTTACCAGACCCATTCCCACAACTTACATTTTAAGATAACAGGACTAGAACTTAACAATAGAAAAATTTTACCAGACCCATTCCCACAATATACTTTTTGAGATATCAGAATTAGTCAGAAGGTTTTCAGGAAGGAGAAACTCTCCTCAAGCAGGATACATTGTTGTTATATAATCCTTAGTACAGAGTTTAAACTGAGTTGTTTGTTGTGTAACCATCAGTTCCAGGCTTAAAGAAAAAAATCGTTTTATATGACTAAGATTAAGGAGTGCAGAGAAAAAGAAAAGACGTTTGTCCTTTCCTCCTCCTTGAGAATTCCAGACCCCTGTCTCCTCCTCAGGGAACCCGGATTTCTTATCAACCTGCCTAGGAATTGACTCTCTCATTACCCCCTTTTCTTTTAGGAGAATTATGTTGTCAAAGGAAAGGGGCGTCGTTTTCATTCCATAACTACTTCCTGCTGTTTAGAGGCACTGTCCCTAAATTGTTGAGGCAACATATTCTCCTAACCCTCATATTGAGGGTCTTTGATCCAGGGGCCCCAAGTAATAGTTGGAGGAGGCTGTGGCACTCCTAGGAGCCTGGACAACCATTTGTAACCTAAAAGCTTTCAGACAGTTAGAAACAAACCCTGTTACACAGTTACAGATGTAAGGCAAAAGAGTCATTAAACCAAGTTAAAACATGATCAAAATTAAAAGTTACATTATGTCCTTAGTTACATCAGTCCGTCTTAGGGACTGCTAGATGTCATCAGATCAAGAAGAGGCATCTCATATAACTGTTGTTGGTGAAGGTTTTCTCAGAGTTGAAGAAAGTCCTTTCCTTGAAGTGGAGAAAGCCACCATGGGAAGACTTCAATTGATGAGGAGTTTGAAAAGCTGAAAGCTGAGTCACATACTCAGTTAATTCCAAGGCTTCAGGGTCTATAACAATGTCTGTGCATAAGAAGGGTCTTCCATAGATACATTCAAAGGGGGACAGTCCTTCCTTTTTAGGGGCAGTCCGAGCCCTCATTAAAGCTATGGGTAGAACTTTAAGCCAATTGTCCTGAATCTCTTGAGTTGATTTACGCAGATGTCTCAATAATATCATTAGCCTTTTCTACATTTCCTGAAGATTGGGGTATCCAGGAACAGTGTAAGTGATATTCTATTCCTAGTGTTTTTTATACCCCTTGAGTTCTAGCAGCTTTAAAGGCAGAGCCATTGTTGCTCTGGAGGCTCCGTGGCAGCCCAAACCTGGGAACATTTTCATGGATTGAAGTTTTTATAGCTTCCTTAGCCTGTTCACTACAGCAGGGGAAGGCAATCCATCCAGTGAAAGTGTCTGCCCAGACCTGTAAGCAGGAAAATCCGTTTGCTTTTGGCATATGAGTAAAAGGAACCACAGCCTCATTTATTATTTGTAAATCTTGAACTAGTCTCCATTTATCGTTTGACTTTTTCACACCCAAAATAAGAGTGTTGCATGGACTATTACAGGGAATTAATAGCCCCTGCTCCCTTAAATTCTCAATGATGTGTTTTAACCCTTCCTTACAGGCTTTAGTGGGTATTGCTTTTGATGTGGAAATGAGTGACAGTCTTTGAGCTTGATAATGACAGGAACAGCATTTTGTTTTCGACCACTGTTTTTCCATCAGCCCACACTTTAGATTTACATTTTGTTCAGTTAATGGGAGAGAAAGAGCAAGCTCCATATTCATGAAAACAGAGACCTGGACCTTGCTCAGTATATCCCTTCCCAGAAGGGGTGAGGGAGACTCTGGCACGATCAGAAACTCATGAGAAAACAGCCCAGGGTCCCAGTTGCAGCTTAAGGGATGACTGAAATAATAGTGTTCGCTGGTCCTGACAGTCCCATTACTGCAGTGGATTGGGAGGAAAGTGGGCCAGGGGCTCCAGTGAGCACAGACAAAGCTGCCCCAGCATCCAAAAGGAAATCTACTGATTGGCCCCCCACAGTTATTAATACCCTGGGTTCCTGGGTGTTATTAAGACAGGAGTTTGTGTGGGGACTCCCAGGCACCGTCAGTCCTGATGGTCCTGAGACCCCGACCTCGGGGGCCTATACCTCTGAGGGCAGTCTCTCCTCCAGTGTGGTCCTTTACAGACCGGACAGGGAGCAGGGGGTGGCTTAGACATCAGAGAGCAGCTTTGTTTGAGGAGCCCCTCCTTTCCACAGTACTAGCTAGCCTGACCCTTTTCACCTGGGTTCCTCTGGGCAATTTTCTCTTCAGGCTGATTCATAACAGTTCTCACAGACATCACTAGAGCCTGGGCCTTTTCTTTGGTTCTTTTCTGTTGTCGTTTTTCCTCCTCAGATTCTCTACTGTAATATACTGTCTGAGCCAGCTTGTTGCAACAGTTTTTCTAAAGACTGATTTGATCCAAACACCCATGTTTGTAACTTATGGTGGATATCTAGAGCTGACTGAGTGAGAAATTTATCTTTTTAAGATTGTCTCTCCCTCTGCCTTCTCAGGAAAAATATTAGTGAACTTTCTAAGGCCTTCCCAAAGTCTCTCTAGGAATCTGCTGGGAGCTTCTTTCTCTCCTTGTTCTATGTCAGCCAACTTAGCATAATTTAGAGGCTTAGGTGGAGCTCTCTTAAGCCCTTCAATAAGGCAATTGATGAAGTGGGTCTGCTCCCATATCCCTTTCTCTTTGTGCTCATCCCAATCTGGCTCTGCTATGGGAACCGCTTGGCTCCCCATAGGGAGGAGAGCTATTTCATGTTCCTGCTTTCCCCTTGCCTCACCTTCAAGCCATTCATCTCCAAAAGCAGTACCTTCCCCCAAAACTCGATCTCTCGAGTTAGGAGTTAGCATCTGTCCCAAGACATACCTTACATCTCTCCAAGTAAGCTCATAAAGTAAAGTTAGTCCTGTAAAGGCTTCTATGTACTTTTCTGGATCCTCTAGATGGTCTCCCAGATCTCTTTTTATCTGTTGTACCTCTGGGTAAGAAAAGGGCTTATGGAATTTTGTGGATTGGTTATTTTTCCCAGTGGGGCCTCCTGAAGAGACAGGAAGTTGTGTGGCTGTTGCTCAGACCCTCTAGCTACCCTTCGCATACATTGCCAGGGATGGATTAGAGAAACCTGCTTTTTCTCATCCTTACCCTCTTTCTTGTCCTCCGTCTCATCCTGTTTTGGTTGTCTGCGCCTCCTCTACTTTGACTGAGTTGCTATGGAAACCAAAGTAGTCTGAGACTGCATTGGAACTGGGGTTGTTTGAACTTTTATTGAGCCTGAGGTAACACTTCCTGGAGGGATTCCTTGACCCTCCGTCTGCCCAGTTGTGAGCCCCAAATACAGAGGCAGAGGCAGAGTAAGAGGACAGGAGGGAGCTGAAGGCTTTACACCCAAATCTGTACCCTTAGGACATAAGTCTGGCATATCTCGCAGAGAGAAAAACAGTAACACATACGGCACTTCTACCCATTTCCCTTGTCTTCTACAGAACGGTCTAGCTGTAAAACAGTATCGTCATTAAGAGACCCTTCAACCGGCCATTGCCTGCCACCCTCCAATGGATACTGTGGCCATGCGGATTTGCAAAAGAAAGTCAGGCGTGTGACTTCTTTAAAGGGGGTCAAACTTATCCCAGTTTTTCAGGACACAATCCAAGGGTGTGAGTCTGGAACTTTGAGTAGCTCCCATCTGTAAGAGAGAAAAAAGTGGCGACCAGCACCTTTGCTTCCTTCCATCAGAGGTGTCCCTCCCTGCTCTAGATGGGGGTATAGACAGACTTTCCACCGAAGCTTCCCTTCCCTGGCCGGACTTAGTCTGTCCCTTGTAGACGCAGGTGCCTTCCTCGTCCCTCCCGACTCTACCACCGAGGCGGGGTGGAGATGCACCAGGGGTAGGCCTGAAGGCATCCCGAATTGATTTCTAGTGCCATACCACCATGACCTTTGTTTAATTTTCCACAATAGTTTCCTGGAATGTTTCCCAAGGTAGCACTACTAGGGGAAGCATCCGTCTTCTATGCGCCCGTTCACGTTCCTGGGTACAGTCCTGACGGCACTAGAAGTGAGTAGTTGCCACATCAGTAAGCCACTGGAGAGCATTATCTAGTCCTCTAAGAGCCAGTACTACCGAAGGAAGATGCCCGCTGTACTCCCAAGCTGGGATTCCTGACTTATGTCCTTAGAGACCTCATGATGGCTAGCAGCACTTCCATCCATGTAGTTTGGAGGAACAGCTATGACAAGGACTCACTTTTAGGACTCTGGCCCCCGAGGCAGTCAGCCGAGAGAGACACTGCTGAAGCTAGAGTTCTGCCTAGTTCCCGAACATGTTGCTGGCAAGTCTGAGTTCCCCGTGACTACTAAGCTTGGGATCTAAGTGAAAGTCCATAGTAATGGCATGAATCACAAGTCCATTGAAAGTCTATGACCCGACAGATTAGTTTAGTAGTTCTAATTGCCCATGCAATTACGAAAGTGTCAAAAGGAGCAGGAAAAGGTGACCGAGAAAGGAAAGTTCAGTTCACACGCTTTGCCCATCTCTGGTCACTCCGCTAGCAGGGACCTTGGGTGTCTCTTGGCATTGGGAGGTTGTTATAAACACCCAACAAGGCTCCCCTTTTGGGGGCTGTCTTCAGTCATTACGAGGCACCGCAAAACTGCAGAGCAGGGCTCATCACTTGCTTCGTGCAGGGCATGTCATTCACTCACACAAGCACACCAAAGAGTAAAGTAAAGCAGAAAATGTGTATACTGAGAAAGCAGAGAGGCTAGAGCTCTGAGTGTTCTTACCTTGTCCTGAAGATCCCGGACAAGCCCCAAAGATGATAGCCTATGGTGAATGATGCTGGATTTGTGATCTCCGAAGAAGATTTAGCTTTGGGACCAGAGGCCAGACTTGATCACTCAAGAGCTTTTGTGTAGCAGAGTTTTATTAAAATAAGAAAAGGGACAAAGAAAGCTTCTGACCTAGACATCAGAATGGGGACAGAGAGTGCCCCGCTGCTAGTCTTTCAGTTCAGTTCAGTTCAGTCACTCAGTCGTGTCTGACTCTTTGTGACCCCATGAATCGCAACACGCCAGGCCTCCCTGTCCATCACCAACTCCCGGAGTTTACTCAAACTCATGTCCATCGAGTCGGTGATGCCATCCAGCCATCTCATCCTCTGTCGTCCCCTTCTCCTCCTGCCCCCAATCCCTTCCAGCATCAGGGTCTTTACAAATGAGTCAGCTCTTCGCATGAGGTGGCCAAAGTATTGGAGTTTCAGCTTCAGCATCAGTCCGTCCAATGAACACCCAGGACTGATCTCCTTTAGGATGGACTGGTTGGATCTCTTTGCAGTCCTCGCTAGTCTTTAGCAAGGGAATTATTTTTTAATTAGTTGTTACAATAAATCAAAGGAATGTTTCAAATTTGTAAGAATTTTACCAGACCCACTGCCACAATATACATTTTAAAATATCAGAATTAGTCAGAAGGTTTTCAGGAAAGAGAAACTGTCCTCAAGCAGGATACACTGTTGTTATACAATCCTTAGTACAGAGTTTTAACTGAATTGTTTGTTGTGTAATCATCAGCTCCAGCCTTAAAGGAAAAAACATTTTATGTGACTAAGACTAAGGAATGTAGAGGAAAAAAAGACAATTGTCCTTTCCTCCTCCTTGAGAATTCCAGACCCCTGTCTCCTCCTCAGGGAACCCGGACTTCTTATCAACCTGCCTAGGAATCGACTCCCTCATACATGGACAAGAGGGGAGAAATAATGAAATGTACAAATGTATTTTCCATGATTGGTGTTGATTTCAAGACTTTGCAGACAATAGTTTTCTTCTATGGGTTTCTAAAAATATAGCAACCTCCTCACTGACGTGTTCTCAATCTTCCTCTGCATTTTAGAAACTAAAAAGTTTCCGACATTTGTTGTTGCCATCGTTTAGTTGCTCAGTCGTGTCTGACTCTTTGCGACCCCATGGACTGTAGCCCACCAGGTTCCTCTGTCCATGAGATTTTCCAGGCAGGAATACTGGAGTGGGTTGCCATTTCCTTCTCCACAATGAGGCTGTTTGATCTTAAACTTCCAGCATCCAGGGATGGGCCCAGGGGGAATGTGTCTTCTTGTCCCTGCAGAGAGGCTAGCAGAGGCAGCCCTCTGAGGCTTAGGTCCATGGTCTAGTTACAGGTGATTGACATGGCATGCCTGTCTAATGTCAAACTGTTGCAGGAAGGGGGACCCCTTCCAGGGCCCGAAACTGGGCTCTTGTCTAACACTTGGAAATGAATTGTCTGAGGAGACACATGTGCTGACAAAGCAAGAGATTTTATTGGGAAAGGGCACCCGGGTGGAGAGCAGGAGGGTAAGAGAACCCAGGAGAACAGCTCTGTCACGTGGCTGGCAGTCTCGGGTTTTATGGTGATGGGATTAGTTTCCAGGTCGTCTTTAGCCAATCATCTGACTCAGAGTCCTTCCTGGTGGTGCACGCCTTGTTCAGCCAAGATGGATGCCAGAGAGAAGGATTCTGGGAGGTGGTCGGACGGGTGGTGTCTCCTTTCGACCTTTCCCGAATTTTTCTGGTTGGTGGTGGCTTATTAGTTCCATGTCCCTTACCAGGACCTCCTGTCGTAAAACAACTCATGCAAATGGTTACTATGGTGCCTGGCCAGGGTGGGCGGTTTCAGTCAGTGTGCTTCCCCTAACAAAACTATCTTTGAATTCCTGCAATAAATGCAATTTGATACGTGTTTTTTTTTTTTTTTTTATACGTGTTTTTAGTCTGCTTAGGTTGCCATAACAAAATACCACAGATTGGATGGCTTAAAAGACAGGAATTTATTTTCTTAGAGTTCTGGGGGCTAGAAGTCAGATCAGAGGGTCACGGTCAGTCTCTCATGTGGACCTGACTTGCAGACTCCAGCACTTACCAGAATCTCACTGTGAGAGTGAGACAGAGAGAAAGAATTCCTTCTTTTCCAAAAAGGCCACACTTCTGTTGGCTTAGGACGCCATCCTTAATATTAGATAGTTAGAATAGGGAAAGAGTCCAAAATGGCGGTGGCTAAAAGACAGGAAGGGAAAAGCCCGCGAAAATAGAACAGAGGAAGGTCAGAGGAAGGTCTGAGGACTGGAGTGAGGACTTCAGGTAGAACAGCGCTCCTGCCCAAGCTCAATTTGCATAGGGCAGGCCCAGGAGGAGAAAAAAACCATATAAAAAGAGGAGCCAAAGGGCTCCTTCTGTCTCTCTACCGCACAATGGGGTGCTCATTGAAGGAGTCTTTTGGGCCTAGAAAAGAGAACAACAGTCTCAAAGGCCCCTTGCTGAATCATCTAACTTCGGAGAAAACAAAGCATAACTTTAGTTCCATCCTGATGCTCCAGGCCAGCTGCATCTATCTGGAACTTATCACCCCCTGTCCGGAAACCTACCACCCCCTACACCCGCCCAGAAGACTTATCACCCCCTGCCCAACTACAAGTGTCATCTCAACAAAAGAATACTCAAAATATCCCACTTGATTGACGTTTCCCTTATCGCTTCCACAAACCCCCCTATAAGTATGAAGCCTCCCTGATCCCTTTCGGCGCTCAGCCTGGTCATTAGGCCGACTATCGCCCCTCCTTGCCTGAATAAAGGTAACCTACTTCTGTTGAGGTCGTCTTTCCTTTTCTGCCTCTCCGGAACTGTACCTTACACTCATCTCTTCGCGTTTTTGGATCGATGTGCCCTCATGCCTCGAAGATGGATTTTCCTGCTATCTTCTAAATAAAATAGGGTTGTAACACTGAGCTGTAACACTGATTTGTCTAAGAGCTATAACGCGGTCTGTTTGAGACTTGAGAGCTGTAACATGGTCTGTTTGAGACCTGAGAGCTATAACACAGTCCGTTTGAGACCTGAGAGATATAACACGGTCCGTTTGAGACCTGAGAGCTATAAGACTGTCTGTCCAAGACCCGAGAGCTGTGACCAGCCGAGGGGGCTTTAATGTCAGTCACTCCAAATCTTTGTGAAAGGTCGGGCATGTTGAGGCATGCCCCTGAAAAGTGCCGCAGGCAAGTTCCGGAGGCTGGCTAAACTTCCAGGGGCCGGCCCCCTGCAGCCTGGTCCAATCAGGTGCCAATACGGAGCCCTTGGACACCAACCGCCGCTGTAGCCCGCGCTTTCTTCCTTATATGGGAAGACCTGGCTTGGACGCCGGGCCCTGACTATAAGACCCCTCCCCACCCCTCATACCTCGCAGACTCCCTTCGTCTCCTCACTCACCCGCCCCCCTGGGAGTTCTGCCCGAGGGCGACGCTTAATAAAGGCCTTTACCACCGGTCCTTAGAGGCGGCTTTTTTCCTCCCGCGGCGTTTTTCCTAACACTTTGTTGTGAGACGAACTGAGGAGCATACACTCACCTGACATTTAACAACCTCACTTAACCTTACTTACCTCCTGAAGGATCCCATCTCCAGATACAGTCACGTGAGCAGTGAGGGCTTCAACATATGAACTCGAGGGAGATACAGTCCAGTCCAGAACTCTAAACTGAGAAGTTGTGAGGGTGAACTGTTTCAGAATTTGAACTTTTTATTTTTTTAGAATTCTCTGGTGGTCCAGTTAAGACTCCCATGCTTCCACTGCTGGGGTGAAAGTTTGCTGTTACGAACCGTGAACACACGGCTATTCGTGGCCTCCAGAAGAGATGTATTCCATCTGGGGCCAGAGATGAGGCTTGATCACTCAGAGCTTTTATGTAGCAAAGTTTTATTAAAGTATAAAAAGAGAGAAAGCTTCTGACATAGACATCAGAAGGGGACATAGAGAGTGCCGCCTTGCTAGTTTTTAGCAAGGCGCTATATGCCTGTTATCAAGTTGCTAAGCAGATAAAAAACTGCCTCAAAACTGAGAGAGCTGCACCAGGCCCTCGCCCACAATATACATTTTGAGATAGCATTACAAGGTGAGTCATCCATGGCAATAAAACAATTGACATGAATCTTGAAGAAAGGCAAATTTCCAAGCAAATAGGCAGCTCATTAACACGGTTTAAGAGAACATTTCCATGAATAAGAAGTACTGGTTTGTTTTGAGCCACCATCCGTCCAAGGTTTGAATCTTAGGCGGAAATGATCTGAAGAAAGGCAGATTCCAAGGCAAATACATAGTTTCATTAACATAGTTTAAGAAAAACATTTCCATAAGAAAAACGCATTGGTTAGCTCAAGGTTTGAGAGAAGTTAAGTTCCAGCGGAATCAGGTGTCGCCATGACAACACAGGATTAGAAGAGAAAAGAAAAAAAAAAGAGTCTGCCACTTGCAGCTTATTTCCTCCTGCTGCTGGGGGACCTCTGGTCTCTACCAAGGCTATTAACCCTCGCAGGGGCATGGGTTCGATCCATTCAGGGAAATTCCACAGGCTGCACAGTGCAACCAGAATTTCAATGTTTTCGGATCTCAGAAAGAAAAAATAATGGATATACCACATACTCTGTTAACACGCAAATCTAGAGAAGATCGCTGTAATTAAACTGTTATAACCACGCTTTCTGGGAAACAAACTCACTCCGAAGGACAATGCAGATAGTGGAGTGCAGTTTATTACACCGGCGGGCCCAAGGCAGAGTCTCCTCTTAGCCAAGGACCCTGACCAGCATTTGTGAAAATCTTTTATACCCCATGTGTACATGTCCAAACCCACCACCCCAAATCCCTTGAGGTTTACAAAGGAAGGGTAAATACAATCACAATAACCCCATCATTCACGTGTTATGTGTTTAAACAGTTAATAATCAATAAGCCCCTGGTTACATTCCAACCGATAAGCCTGTGGTTACATTCCGATAGATGCTGTCTGGAGGCAGGGGTGATTAGTGTCTGTTTTCTCTTAGGCGATGAGTAACCTGGATGTGATCTTCAAGGTTCCCCTGTCCGGAGGGGGACTTATCCTTCCATTGTCGTTCCCACAAGCACTAAGCAGAGAGTTCAGATTCCACTGGAGAAGTGGCCGAGCACGATCAGCATGGACAGGCCTGAGATGGAGTCCAGACCCTATGAATTCCTTCTTCAAAACATCATAAGATTTCTGCCTTTTGAAAATTTTGAAAATTTAATTTAATTTTGAAAATTAACCTAAGTGGGAAAAATAAGGCATGTAATTGGCCTCTCTTCACTTCAAGTTCTGCCTCCAAATGACTTATGGGAGATATTGCAGTTTCAGAGCTTTTAGATTTCAGAAACTTGAATAACAGGTTATGGACCTGTGTTGTATTTAGGACTTTTTATCTGTGTTCACAAGTGAGATCAGTTCAGTTCAGTCGCTCAGTCGTGTCTGACTCTTTGCAACCCCATGAATCGCAGCACGCCAGGCCTCCCTGTCCATCACCAACTCCCGGAGTTTACTCAAACTCATGCCCATTGAGTCGGTGATGCCATCCAGCCATCTCATCCTCTGTCGTCCCCTTCTCCTCCTGCCCCCAATCCCTCCCAGCATCAGGGTCTTTTCCAATGAGTCAACTCTTCGCATTGGGTGGCCAAAGTATTGGAGTTTCAGCTTCAGTATCAGTCCTTCCAATTGAAGAAGGAATTCATAGGGCCTGAACTCCATCTCAGGCCTGTCCGTGCTGGCTGTGCTCGACTGCCTCTCCAGTGGACTCTGAACTCTCTGCTTAGTGCCTGTGAGGGCGACAATGGAAGGATAAGACCCCCTCCAGACAGAGGAATCCTGAAGATCACATCCAGGCTACTCATTGCCTAAGAGGAAGCATACCGTAATCACACCTGTCTCCGGACAGGTCATAAACTTTTTTTCGTATCTGTCAAGATGTAATCACAGGCTTATCGATTATTAACTGGTTGGAATGTAACTGCGGGCTTATTGACTATTGACTGTTTAAGACACATACACATGGGGCAAGTGGTGGGTTTAGACACGTAGGCATCGGGTATAAAAGATTTTCACAAATGCTGGACGGGGTCCTTGGCTAAGAGGAGACTCTGCCTTGGGCCCGCCGGTGTAATAAACTGCACTCCACTCTCTGCATTGTCCTTCTGAGTGAGTCTGTTTCCCGGAAAGCGTGGCTATAACATTTGGTGCATGGGCCGGGAAACTCCTCACTTTGAGGAGACAGGTCTCATTTGAGGCCACCCCGAGGCTTTGTGGCTTGAATCTCCTAGAGGGGGGAAGGCGCCTCGCCCCTCTGGAAGAATTCAGCCTTTCAAAGCCCGGTTTCTTCGCTTTGGCAAGTAGTGGACGGCAGCAGGGAACTGAGCGCTCAGGTGAGGAGGAGCCCACCCAGTAGGGTGGAAGAGGGGGCCTGATCACCCCCCTGGGAGGGACGAGAAGGAGCGGGGACCCACAGGAGCCTGGAATAGGCAGGTGGCGATTGCTTGGTACACAGGTCGACGAGCGTGCTAGGGTTTAGGAAGGAAATTTGTGAAGGACATTTAGGAGGTGTGTCCACGCCGTCTTGGGGAAAATTATTACCAAGCGATCGCCAGGAGATTTTTAGGATAGGAAATTGGTCCTTGTATGCTCGTATTCTGCCCTCCCCCAGGAGGTGTCCTGTCTGCTGTGAAATTCTTGACACACACACACCCCCCCCCCCCCCCCGGGAATTGTTAGGCTAGAAGGAGGGGGAAACAGAAGTGAGTATGAATTGGCTTTTCCGGAGATGGCCTGGGACATGAGATATTTAACCCATCTGTGTTTTCATCCACACCTGATCAAGCCCACCAAGGCAGAATGGACTTTAAGGGAAAAACAGTCTCGGACCATGTGATGTTCTGGTTCAGCTGTGCTGACCAGCAGGTGAAGACACGCTGATCCCCCTTCTCCCTCTGGGATATGGCAGGTAAGGCTCTTCTCACCCCAATTAGGAAGGAGGCAGAATGGCAATTTAAGTGTCACTGAGTGGAAATATCAGAAGTACATAGGGTACTGAGAACTTCGTAGACAGAACGAAAAGGAAAAGTAGAAGAAGGTCTGAGAAGGTAAGCAAGATGGGGGGAAGTGAATCTAAGGCAACTGTATTGGAGTGAAAATTTTAAAGAAGGGATTAGGAGGAGACTATGGGGTGAAGATGAAGCCTAACTGCCTCCACATACTCTGTGAGGTCGAATGGCCCCCTATGGGAGCAGGATGGTCACCAGAGAACACCGTGAACTTAAAAATAGTGGAAGCAATCTACACAGTAGTCACAGGAGAGCCAGGACACCTGGATCAATATCCATCTATTGACTCATGGCTAGGGTTAGCTTGAGACCCTCCTACTTGGACAAGGTTCTGTATAAACTTTAAACTGCACACTGCATATAGGCCCAGAGTTCTGAGATGGTGGAATGAACCAACTGGACACTTAAAGGGACTCTCCAAGTGGATCAGAGAGACTGACTGCTCCTGAGTGGACTTGCTTCCAATGGCTCTGCTCAGACTCAGGATGACCCCACAGTCCCAAGGCTATTCTCCGCACGAAATTGTGTATGGGAGGCCTCCTCCCATAATAAAACAGGTGTCAACAAATTTGCCTCAGGTAAGGGGGGATAGGATTTCACAGCAGATGGAACTGGGTAAGGTAATAAATCGTGTAACTAAGTTTGTACAAGAAAGGGTGCCGTTCCCCCTTGGGGAACAGATTCATGAGTTTACACTTGGTGACCAAGTATGGGTCAAAGATTAGAAACATGATTTGCTAGCCCTTTGGTGAAAGGGCCCTTATGTTATTCTAACTACCCCTACTGCAGTTAAAGTTGCAGGTATTGTCCCTTGATCCATCACACCAGAGCGAAGAAGGCATACCACGCTGACCCGGAAGACGCTGAGTGGACCACCCAGAAGGACCCCACCGACCCACGGGGAACCAAGATCATTCTGAAGAGGAAGAAGAGAAGGAGATCCCAGACGAGCCCTCTACAGGATGGAGCTGGGTAAACGACTCCTGCTGCTCGGCCTCTTCAACGCAATCCTGAACCTGACCAGTGTTCCTGCACAGGACAACGTCTTCATCTTGTGGGCACATTCTTATGCGAACTTCCACAACTCCTCCAACTGTTGGGTATGTGGGGCCATGCCCCTGTCAGTAATGGACGGACTCCCCTGGTGGGTATCGCCACTCCGTTATGGGGACTTTATACCACTGTGTTCCTTCTTAGAGCAACAGAAAGGAACTTTTTTCTCTCTCAACAATCATAACCTTTCTTTGCTCTCCTGGTGTAAGAAGAAGCCATCAATGGGCCAGGGACATAGGGTTACATTTAACATGAACACCAGCCTTATGGAGATAACAAAGGCTTATACCTCATATATGAAAATTAAAGAGGAAAAGGGCTCCCTTAACAAAAGGGGGACAGGCCTCCCGGTACCTTGAGCAATACTACCAGGTCTGGGATGAATATTTCTGGATGACTCCTGAGAAAGGACAGTTGGTTACCCCTGCTACTATTTGCTGGGAACAAAAAGAACAGAAAGTTGGATTTGGAGACCACCCCCTAGACCCAAAAGAATTAAAATATATGGGTTATTTGCCCCCTGAACAATGTAAACAAATCTTGGAAGTTACCTATCACCCCAATCAGTCTGTTCAGTGGCCCGGTTCCGACTGGAAATATAATCCTGGAATCCGCTGGGTAGCCCCCAATGGGACCCAGTGGCTCTGTGGGCTTAACTTATGGCCATGGTTACCAGTTGGCTGGGTGGGGCGTTGCACATTAGGATTTGCTTTCGCCCATGGCAGTATTAAGCCTGGCCTACACCAGCCTCCAGTAAACCTGCCTTATCTGCATGCAAGATGGACACGATCTGTGTTCCAATGGTATGACTATCTAGCTGCCTTGTTTGTACCCTCTGTAGGGACAACGGATATCATGGTTAAGGTAGAGGCCTTAACTAATTTCACTAAACAGGCCCTCTTAGACAGCACAAAAGCCATTCAAGCTTTGAATGAAGAACAAATTCAGATAAGGAAGGCAGTAATTCAAAATAGGATGGCATTAGACATACTCACAGCAGCCCAAGGAGGGACTTGCGCCATAATTAAAGTCGAATGTTGTGTGTACATCCCTGACCTGTCTGGAAATGTATCTACTGCCTTGAAGGATAGGCAAAATCAAGTGAAAGCCATGTCTAATGAAAATATTCCCTTTTGGACTTCAGTTCTCTCCTGGGTAAAGGGAGACTGGTGGAAAACCATTGTAACTGTTGTTATAGTAATCTTGATCATACTGCTCTGTGGGCCCTGCTTCCTACAATGCCTTGTGAATTTTGTAACTCAGAGGTTGATAGCATTCTCTCATGTGGGTGACAGGAGGGCTAAGGTACAATATATCTCAATGAGTGATGCTCGTTGTGGAAACTAAGAGCATCAAGAGGGGGGAATGAAGAAGGAATTCATAGGGCCTGAACTCCATCTCAGGCCTGTCCGTGCTGGCTGTGCTCGACTGCCTCTCCAGTGGACTCTGAACTCTCTGCTTAGTGCCTGTGAGGGCGACAATGGAAGGATAAGACCCCCTCCAGACAGAGGAATCCTGAAGATCACATCCAGGCTACTCATTGCCTAAGAGGAAGCATACCGTAATCACACCTGTCTCCGGACAGGTCATAAACTTTTTTTCGTATCTGTCAAGATGTAATCACAGGCTTATCGATTATTAACTGGTTGGAATGTAACTGCGGGCTTATTGACTATTGACTGTTTAAGACACGTACACATGGGGCAAGTGGTGGGTTTAGACACGTAGGCATCGGGTATAAAAGATTTTCACAAATGCTGGACGGGGTCCTTGGCTAAGAGGAGACTCTGCCTTGGGCCCGCCGGTGTAATAAACTGCACTCCACTCTCTGCATTGTCCTTCTGAGTGAGTCTGTTTCCCGGAAAGCATGGCTATAACACAATGAACACCCAGGACTGATCTCCTTCAGGATGGACTGGTTGGATCTCCTTGCAGTCCAAGGGACTCTCAAGAATCTTTCCAACACCACAGTTCAAAAGCATCAATTTTTTGGCACTCAGCTTTCTTCACAGTCCAACTCTCACATCCATACATGACCACTGGAAAAACCATAGCCTTGACTAGACGGACCTTTGTTGCAAAGTTATGTCTCTGCTTTTTAGTATGCTATCTAGGTTGGTCATAACTTTCCTTCCAAGGAGTAAGTGTCTTTTAATTTCATGGCAGCAATCACCATCCGCAGTGATTTTGGAGCCCAAAAAAATAAAGTCTGACACTGTTACCACTGTCTCCCCATCTATTTCCCATGAGGTGATGGGACCAGATGCCATGATCTTAGTTTTCTGAATGTTGAACTTTAAGCCAATTTTTTCACTCTCCTCTTTCACTTTCATCAAGAGGCTTTTTAGTTCCTCTTCACTCTCTGCCTTCAGGGTGGTGTCATCTGCATATCTGAGATTATTGATATTTCTCCCAGCAATCTTGATTCCAGCTTGTGCTTCTTCCAGCCCAGCATTTCTCATGATGTATTCTGCATTTAAGTTAAATAAGCAGGGTGACAATATACAGCCTTGACGTACTCCTTTTCCTATTTGGAACCAGTCTGTTGTTTCATGTCCAGTTCTAACTGTTGCTTCCTGACCTGCATACAGGTTTCTCAAGAGGCAGGTCAGGTGGTCTGGTATTCCCATCTCTTTCAGAATTTTCCACAGTTTATTGTGATCCACACAGTCGAAGGCTTTGGCATAGTCAATAAAGCAGAAAAGGATGTTTTTCTGGAACTCTCGCTTTTTCAGTGATCCAGCAGATATTGGCAATTTGATCTCTGGTTCCTCTGTCTTTTCTAAAGTGAGATAGGCTTAAGATTTTCTATTCTCGTTTTCTATCCTCATCTGCTTTTAGAATCTAGCTAATGATAATCTCAGTGGTAAAGAATCAGCCTGCCAATGCAGGAGACTCAGGTTCGATCTGTAGGCTGGGAAGATCCCTTGGAGAAGGTAATGGCAACCACTCCAGTATTCTTGCCTGGAAAATCCCATGTACAAAAGAGCCTGGAGGGCTGCAGTTCATGGGGTCGCAAAGAATTGGACAAGGCAAGGTTGTTAGGGGAAGCACACTGATTGAAACCGCCCACCCTGGCCAGGCACCATAGTAACCATTTTCATGAGTTGTTTTACGACAGGAGATCCTGAGAAGGAATACGGAGCTAATAAGCCACCACCAACTGGAAGAGTTCGAGAAAGGTCAAAAGGAGATACCGCGTGTCCGTCCACTTCCCAGAATCCTTCTCACTAGCATCCGTCTTGGCTGAGCAATGCGTGCGCCACCAGGAAAGACTCTGAATTAGAATGATTGGCCAAAGACCACCCGGAAACCAATCCCATCACCATAAAACCCAAGACTGCGAGCCACGCGGCAGAGCAGCTCTCCTGGGTCCCCTTACCCCCTGCTCTCCACCCGGGTGCCCTTTCCCAGTAAAATCTCTTGCTTTGTCAGCATGTGTCTCCTTGGACAACTCATTTCCCAGTGTCAGGCAAGAGCCCAGTTTCAGGCCCTGCAAGGGGTCCCCCTTCCTGCAGCAAATGGCGACTCTGGTGGGGACTCTTCTTCGCTGAGACTGACATCCTGACCACTCGGGGTACTCAGGGGCCAGCTTGCCTGCCAATGGACCTGACCCAGCGGCCGCAACTGGGACCCTTTTGTCCCTGGTCTCCTCCTGACGCGAACAACTGGCCAGAGTGCCCCAACCGGTAAGGAACAAGAGACTTTATTGACCTCTCTCCCCTCCCCTCTCTCCTCTCCTTAGCCCTTCCTATCCTTCTCCTTTTTCTAGTCCCCTGGTACTGGACGCACGAATCTGGTCGAAGGGCCTCAGCTTGAGCTGAGGATTGGAGACTGATCACCTCCTCTTGGCACAGAACTCGAATTCTGGTTCTGTTCTGGTCTGGTTTCTGGTAGGGCCAAGTTCCAGTCCTCCCTTCTCTGGAAGCCCAGGGAAAAGTCCCATAACGCCTGGGTGTCTGCAGGTGGCAGGAGACGTCTGTAAGGCCACCTCTTTTGCCCCCCTTTCCCACCTCCTCCTCCTTCTTTCAACCTGGCTTCCTTTCCTCCTTTTGAAATCTTTGAAGACATCTGAAGTTCTGTGTCTCTATAGAAGGCTTTCTGAGAGACTGTATTCTTGTATTTAAGGGAGTGTCTGATGAGGACTGCCAGGTTTATATGTGTGTTTTAACTCTGTTCTGTGTTGTGATTTTTCATGGCCATTTTACTTTGTCTGGCCACCATTTGGTTTAGACCTGCCACCATTTTGTTAGAAGTTGATTTTCTTTCCCTGTGCCTTGAGGCCAGGGCTCTCAGGAACACTCATCTAGACCATCTCTAACTCCTGAGAGTGAGGGGAAAAGGGGGAAAGTCTTTAAAATTTTTATTTATTTCAACCTTTTTTAATAAACTAGTAAATTTTATATTGTAATATCTAATTCATGACCAAACTTAGAAAATGAAGCTAGATCTTGCACTGTGTCTGTCTAAATATATCTTGGTATGTCTTTGTCTCTGGGTAATATTTTTTAGGTTAATTTGTAAATGAGCTCTATTTAATTGGCTTAAAGAAAGATAAGCACTTACAAATCAAATAATTCTAAATTAAACAATAAATTCCAGGTTCACGTGAACTGGGAAATATTCAGTATTAAATACCTGATATTAATGTTTGTTGACCTAATATAGACATGTCTTAGAGTAATTAACATCAAGTAAAATATTTTCATTGTACCTAGGTTTAATATAAGTTAAATATTATATCTGTTACAAGTTTGTCAACAAGAAAATTACTTCGAGTGAAGAAACTTCTAAAAAATGTAAATGAGATATAAGTTTGTATATAAACTATTAAGAATAATTATTCTTTAGAAATATCTGCCTACAATAGTCTCTCCAGATTGGTGTAACTTGAATTTCTAAGGGTTGTGCTAAACTAAGTATTAGAAATCTATTGACTAATTAGGTCATTTCCAAATAAATTAAGATTTTGAAATATTTACTAATAAACACTGATTTCCTTTTACAGAAAAACTACAGAGATTTGGGACTATAAATAAATAATGTTTGATGCCATCCTAAAATGTTTTTTAAAAGCAAGGGTTTTAGAAATTAGCACTGGTATTTATGCTCACCAATCTATAAAATGCTAATATAAAAGTTAGCTTTTGGTTGCTAAAGGAAAGCAGGAAGTGTGCTTTCAGTAAAAAAAAAAAAGGTATGAAAAAATATTAAAAAGAGTTATGCATGATCAGGATTTTCTAAAATTTTTAGATTACAATTAGTTAGATAAATAGATTTTGTTAGGAATGACACAGCCACAAGAAAACTGGTTAGAGCCAATTAGGTTCAAGATGGCGGAGATGACTTTCACTAGACTTTGAGCCTTGGTATTTACGCCCATTGTGACATATCAATAAGCTAAATGATACACCCATCAACATTGACTAAATCTGACCAAATGTTCTAAACGCTTTTAATTGATCTTTTCGATAAAACTTCCTAAATCAAATTCTTTTGAAGTTCCTTTGACCTCTAGCTAACTTTGGGGTGCTTCAGAGGGCCCCTGAAACATCCCAAAGAGAGATATTAAACTGTGTTTATTTGGTTGGTTAAATTACATGAAAAAGATTATCAAATAAGTAATAAATCCACTCATGTTATAATGTATGGTAAAATTACTAATACAGATATCCCAAAAATTATATGGCGTTCTTAACATTCTGATATGTCCTAATATTCTAATGAAAAACCTGATGACTTCACAAAAGTTAACAAAGGACTGAATGAACCAGCAAATATGCTTATAACTTTTATGGTTTCTATCTGAAAAATTATAGGTTTGAATCTTGTGTTTTCCGGGAGTAGGGAAAACCTTCCTCTCAAACCAATTATGAAAATAATTTGGTAAAATTATACATTATAAACAAAGCAATTATATTTTCTCTCTATCTGACTCCTCCAGAAATTTGAAACTCTTAGGTTTCCAGTAAGCTTATCAAATGAGCTAGGAAGGTTATCTCACTAACAGGTAAAAAAAATCTCAAGAAATTTTTGAGACCTTAAGAAGGAAAGAGTTCACCTAGATTTGTTAGGCAAAATCTGTAATAAACCTTTGGCGTGAATTTCCCAGCCCTGTTTTATATTAAAAGTTCAGTCTGAGATTCTATAAGTGTTTCAACAAAATAAAAGTCTATAATCAATTATGGTTATATAAATCATCAGACCAAAATTAGTGAGAACAGACCTATTTTACAAACAAACTAGCCTTAATTTGGTTATATTTGATAAAAATGAGGGTAACTTTAGGGAGAAAAAGATATTTCAAAAAACGTTAAATCCCAGTTTGTTAATGGAGGTCTGCATGTAGTAAGACTCATTTCTTGGACAGCTCTTTGCTGTTATGTGATATTAATGTAAAATTTAATTGAATTCTTAAAGAACACCCTAAGTTTGTTTCTGAAGCTTATCTCAGTAATCTATCTTTGGATGAAGATCAGATGCCTCATGACCTGCAACCAGGACTGGAAAAAGACATAATTTAAGGGACTGTCTCCAACCTGGATGGAAAGACTTTTTATCAGGTACCCTTAACTAGCTCGTGCACAATGAAACTGAAGAGAAATTAACTCTTGGATAAATTCCCACTTCCAAAGGCCCCTGCACTGGATTGGTCTATAAAGAAGACAGCTGACCTGATCTCACCTTAAAATGATGCTCAAACAGGAGAAACTACAGTACACCAGGATGAGAAGACAGCAACATCAGAGGTAGACAGCTTGCCCAAGATGCTGGATCTGCTTCGTATGATCATTTATAATGTTTTCTTGACTTCTTAGACCTTTGCATATAAATCAAATGCTTTTCTATCATAGACCTGATCCTATGCTAGTTTTAGAAATCAATCCAATTGTTGGGTTTATGGCCAATTACCTGTGTCTAGTTCTGGGTTACCTTGGCAAATTTCTCTACTACAAGACTCTAACTGGTTGGCCCTGAGGAAATTTACTTAAAAAAAAAAAAAAAATTATAGTCCTATTCATGTCACTGTGATACTACTAGATGGAATCCCCTCACCGGGCCAATTAACAATGCCTGCTCTGACTCTGGCCATAAATTTGAGCATTTTTCTATTACTCAAACTCAATCAGATCAACAAAAAAAGTTTCAGCAAAGGAGGAAAAAAATTTCCCACAACTATGGGATAGATTTATATAGATAACACCAGGCTATGGTAATTTCGGGTTAAAGTCTCCTCTGTGTTGGAAACAATTAAATCATACTAAAGATAATCAGTCTAGTAACACTAGAAAACTGGGCTATGTGCCTTATAGACAGTGGTGTCAATATATAATTTCCCTGGAAGATAAAGATTCGTACAGAGTAGACTAAGTCAGATGACCTGGGATATACTGGGCTACATCTAATGGAAGCTCTTAAGTTTTACTTGTGACTTTACTAATACTGCTCGCTATGTTATTTGTATTTCACCTGTTTTACAAAATTGCTGTTTCTTACACTGCCAAATGTGTGACTGAGGTCTCTGGTAGGATAATATATAGTTCCACATGAGCGTAACTCTAGATAAGGGAAAAAGCAACAAGAGGGAATGTTTTCCTGGACCATGAGGCTAGTAAGACAGGTGATCCAGAGAATTTTGGATACTGTTTTATGGCCTAGTCCAGTAAAAGCGCATTGAGTGGCCTGTCAACAAAATCTTTGCCAAACCTGAGAATGGACATTCTCAGCACCATGGGATAAAGCGGTCATGAAATGCCCCCCTCAAAATCATGGTCAAGTTTATGAGCAAAAAGGGGCTCTGCCAACTGAAAACTGACACTTGCCATCTACATCTACAGAGACTAAATCATGGCCACTGCAACTGCTGTCTTTCAACGGCCCTGAAAGGAGCTCAGGGTGAAAATCAGGAATGAGGCACTCGGTGCTCTGAGAAAAACTGGCAGAACAGGCCTTCAGAGAGTTAGATCTTTTCAGGAGAAGATTTTATGAGTCCCAATTCTTGTATCTTCTCATACCTAGAGGAACACTGACGTCATTAATGGTGACATCTGCTTTGGCTAGTAAAGAAAATTTTACAATTAAAAGTCAAAATAGAGTACTCAGCTATGGTTCAGACACCCTGGGAAATAACCAGGTGTTACTATGGGTGTAATTTCAGATTAGACATTGTATTGCTAAACACTTGAGTTTTCTGAGTCATGTCAGGCTTGGATGCCACCATTCTCAAAACAATGTCTGCTGGAAGCTAGTAACTTATACCTTACTTTTTGTAAAACTAGACAACTGGCCACCTGGCTAAAAGTCTCCCCGAAGTGCCAGGTCCAGACTGGGTTTCAGGCCTATTCTTCTAAAAAGAAAGAGATTTATTTTGTCTATTAAAATTCCAGTTATCCCTCCTCCAGCTACTACTAATTGGGTCTGTTACAACAAAATGGCAGACCAAGGGATTGAGATTTTAATCATACAAGGCTCAGATCTAGGACTTGGTACTCAGGAATACTTCCAATTCAATGTCTCTTCTCCAAGCTGAGGCAGTCCTATGCCCCATTTTGACAGGAAGTTATCACAGTCATAGTTGCCCTGTTCCCTAAATTAAAACTGAGCAGGACTCTGTGGGTGGCGACTCTGGAGTACAGATCTGCTGTGTGTTCTCCATTTCTCATCTGTAGGATATAGGCTTCATTCAGCCTCCTTGACCTTCCCTGAGTTCCAAAGGGTGGATTCAAATGGTTGCTAATCAGGGAAGGGAGGGAATACAGAAACAGAGGAGAAACAATCAAATGGTGGTACAGCCTTGAGACAGGGTCCTGGTTCCTACTCAAAAAAATATGCATAACAATGTCTTTGAGTTCTTCTACAGAACTGGAGCTCCCACCCAGGTGGAAGATGGTAACTTCAGACTAAACACAAGATTCCTGGAGCACAGCTCTGTTGCTTGACCACCAGCCAATCAAAGAAAAAAAAAGTCACAAATCCTGCAGCCCTCACCAAAATGTTGCCTCCTGTTTCTGAGGACCAGTGATGACCATCCTGTTAGGTCTCCTGTTTGGCCCCTGTCTATTTCATCTCTGAGAGGAGCCAACAGTTTCTAACTAAATTGCTGTTATTACGAGGGTGAATGCTGGTTTCAGATGTGGAACACCCCAACTTAGATCAGGTAGAGAGAGACTTCTGCTCTGCTAGGCAGGCCTACGCCCAGGCACAGCAGGAAGAAGTTACAGAAGAAAGAGACCTCCGCCCCAATTTCCAAGAAGCATCTTGAGTATGAAGTCTCTCAGGGGGGAGTTGTTAAGGGAAGCACACTGATTGAAACCGCCCACCCTGGCCAGGCACCATAGTAACCATTTGCATGAGTTGTTTTATGACAGGAGATCCTGAGAAGGAATACGGAGCTAATAAGCCACCACCAACTGGAAGAGTTCGAGAAAGGTCAAAAGGAGACACCACGTGTCCGTCCACTTCCCAGAATCCCTCTCATAGCATCCATCTTGGCTGAGTGATGCGTGCACCACCAGGAAAGACTCTGAATTAGAATGATTGACCAAAGACCACCCGGAAACCAATCCCATCACTATAAAACCCGAGACTGGGAGCCATGCGGGAGGGCAGTTCTCCTGGGTTCCCTGGCCCTCCTGCTCTCCACCCAGGTGCCCTTTCCCAATAAAATCTCTTGCTTTGTCAGCACATGTGTCTCCTCAGACAATTCATTTCTGAGTGTTAGACAAGAGCCCAATTTCAGGCCCTGGAAGGGATCCCCCTTCCTGCAACAAGGAGACTGAGCATGCAATAATATTCTTACGAATAAGAGTTACTTCCTTTCTGCTGCCTCTGTTCTAACTTCGCCAACAGCCAAAAATGTGCAGGGTTATCGAGACCCTCTTGGGTCCTTCGTGCACTGCAAATCTGCCCATCAGAACTCCACCCCAGGTAGACTATGTGTGTGACCAGGGCCCCACCTGCACAGGGAAGACAGCAGAGAGCGTAGCCTTCTTCACAGACAGACCCTTGTCCCTCCCAGCCACCAGCACAGCCCCTGGATGGGCACCTCCAAAGGAAGGGCATTCGTCCCTGGAGATGGGTACATTTCCCACCCAAGGGAGCTGACGGGGGGCACGGGCTGGGCAGAAGTGAAATTCCATCTCCTACTGTTGTAGCCACGCTTTCCAGGAAACAAACTCACTCAGAAGGACAATGCACATAGTGGAGTGCAGTTTATTACACCGGTGGGCCCAAGGCAGAGTCTCCTCTTAGCCAGGGACCCCGACCAGTTTTTGTGAAAACCTTATATATCCTAAGTATACTTGCTCAAACCCACCTCCACCTCCCCAGATTCCTTGAAACTAGTCTGGACAGGGTAAAAGAGAGAAACAATCAAAATTAACCCATGATTCATGTGTCACAAGACTAGATAAACAGTGGATATTTATCAATAGGACTGTGGTCATATCCTGATAAATATAATGGAATTTACCACTTTGTTCTGTTATAGAGATAATTAGCATATTCTTTTAGGCCACAGAGAGTCCAAGTCCAAGTCCTGAGGCTCTTTAATCCGGGGGGCCTGGTTTCCCATTGGTATGCCACTTCCATAGACACCGGGCATAGAGTTCAGAGTCCACTGGGAGGGTGACCATACATGTAGCCTAATGTTCGCAGCCTGGGCTAAGACGGGGCCCATCTCTGTCTGTTTCCTCCTTCACTACCATTTTCAGCACCCTTTGTCTTTTTTGAAATTTATCTTTGGCTGTGCTGGGTCTTTGTTGTTTTGCTTGGGTTTTTTCTAGTTGCAGTGAGTGGGCTTCTCATGGTGGCCCCTCTAGTTGAGGGTCATGGGCTCCAGGCACGCGGCCCCGGGAGCTGCAGCATGCAGGCTTGGCAGCCGTGGCTCTAGAGCACTGTCTCAGTAGTTGTGGCACATGGGCTTAGTTGCTCACGGCATGTGGGAGCTTCTCGGACCAAGGATGGAACCTGTGTCCCCTGCAGTGGCAGGCATCACCAGGGGAGTCCTCACAGCACCCTTTGGCATCCATGGTGAGCAGCAGCAGCTCCTGGCAGACGTCAAGGCGGAGGTCCAGAGGACTGTGAAGAGGAAGCAGGTCAGGCCCCTGACATTTTCCTTTCTGTACCGGCTCCCCTCCCCTACTCTACCCTCACCCGTGTCTGATATGGTCAAAGTCCTCTGAATGCCTGGCACTCCTCCTTGGCAACTTTTTCCTGGAATATGACAGCTCAGAGATGGTCCCCTAGCAATGTCACCAGGAAAACCCCTGGATTCCTGGAACTCTCCCCAGGCTCCCTGCTAAGTATGACCCTTCCCAAAGGCTTAAGAGAGGCGTGCACTTCTGTGATCCAATTTATTTCTGATTGCTGCAGTGTACCCTGCTGAGATGGGCATTACTGTAGCCGGCAGGGCACTGGGTCCCTCCAGCTTGCTAAGCTATGCACTCTGGCTACACAGCAATTGTCCAGCTGGAGGTCAGGGGCCTTGGAGGTGGAGCCCCAGAGTGTGTGAGGCTTAAAGCAGCAGTGATGGCAGGAGGGCCTGACCTCCCAGCGCACACGTACCCACTGAGTCGTTGCATAAAGTTGTTACGAAGGCCACTGCTGTGTGCCCGGCGCTGCAAGGACACCTAACCTGGAGCTTGGCCAGCTGGAGGCTGGCCGGAGAACAGATGTAGGAGAGGCAAGACCCTGGGTGGAAGCTGGCCTGGGAGGGCAACCAAGGCTCCACGGCTCAGGACTCAGGGATTCAGATGAGGGGGCTGCGGGGGCTGCGTTCTGGGTTTCAGAGGGGGTGAGGAGCCCCCGGGAGTGCGGGAGTGAAACGAGAGTGGAAAGTTTCCGAAGGCAAGGTGGTTCTGATGTCAGGGAGGGAGGTACCCACGTTACCCATGCGGGTCCTTGGACTCTGCATGTATGTGTGTGTGTGTGCTCAGTCGTGTCTGACTCTTTGTGATCCCCTGGACTGTAGCCCTCCAGGCTCCTCTGTCCGTGAAATTTTCCAGACAGGAATACTGGAGTGAGTTGTCACTTCCTTCTTCAGGGCATCTTCCTGACCCGGGGATTGAACCCTGCGTCTCTTGCATTTCCTGCACTGGCAGGAGGATTCTTATACCACTGAGCATCCTGGGAAGCCCAGGTCTTTGTTTACCTTTGACCAATTATCTTGTTTCTTTCTTCACACCTGACTGGTCCTTGAACCCTCCCCAAGATGCGTGGGCAACTTTTTCTAAGATGGATCCCACCGCAGAGGCCTGTGGGTGCATGTTCATACTTATTATGGGGTGGGGGACCCTCCCTTTTCGACCCCCAAGAAGCCTTCCTACACACGTGCAGACAGGGAGGCCTTCCTTGACCTCAGGAGACCTTCTCTCTTTACTTTAGCAGAGCTCAGCTTTTGCCACCAGCTTTGTCCTTGGAGTGTCTGAGGGAGAACAAAGCTCGAATTTTACTCCACTTGACAAACACCACGTGTCCAGCCCAGGGGTCCATCTACCTCCTACCTCATGGCCTCTTATCAATTTCTATTGGTTAAAGCGTCCAAGGACCCAGGTTGGTAACAGAATCAGCCAAACCAGTGATGGTTTTTCTTGACTATTATGCAGACTCATATCTGAATTCCAAACACTGACATCGCTGAGCCCTTGACACTGAACTTCAAGGAGGCAGCGGCTGAAGATGGAGCAGAAGGAAGCTTTGCAGGCATGTTTTCCAGACCAGAAGTTTTCCATGACCAATGCGACTATTTATTTGCACCTGAAATCATTTCTTTTCAAGTCTAGTTGACTTGATTAAAACCAACCAGTGAAGACTCATGTGCTTCCAAGAGCAACAAGAACTAAATTAGATTACCCTCCTGGATGAAACAACTGGGAAAATAAAAAAGCCACAATATATAAAATAATGGTTTTTCAAGATATTGGATAGCAGACAATAAAAGACAGTAATCCCCGAGAAATGGAAAATGAAAGATGTTGCCCCACCAGCCACTCAAGCTAGGCAGTCAAGAACCATACCCTGGGAGACTTTCCTGGTGGTCCAGTGGTTGGGAGTCCTCCTTCCAATGCAGGGGACATGGGTTCGATCCCTGGTCAGGGAACTAGAATCCCACATGCCTCAGAGCAGCTAAGCCCACGTGCCACAACTACTGAGCCTGCATGCCCCAGAGCCTGCAAGCTACAATGGAAGATCCTGACGCAGCCAAATAAATAAAATAGAAAAAAAAAAAAAAAAAGGATCCACCTTATAATGCAGGGGACACGGGTTCGACTCTTGTTCGGGAGGTGGGGGTGGGGTAGGATCCCACATGCCTCGGGGCAACTAAGACTGCTGATAAGCCCACAGGTCTGGAGTCTCAGCCACAAGGGATAGGACCCACCTGGAGTGAGGCAGAGGGAGAACGTGGAGATGGTGCCCACCTGCCTCTGTCTTCGGAGTGTATTTCAACTGGCCCGAGGTGTGTGTTAAATTAGAGGCTTCCCCTCAGGCCAAAGCTTCAACATCAGCAACTAGGCCCCTTGGGCAGGACGTCTGGGCACGTTTCAGCTGGCCGCCTCTGCCCTGCTCCTTGGTGCTGCTGAGTTCCCCCTCGAGCCCTCTGAGAAGCATCTCTCTACTACAACCGTGCAGGGCCTGCGGAATAAGTCCCGCGGGCTTTTAAAGCTAGCTATTTGGGGGGCTTGTCTCTCAGGGCCAGGTCTTAACAGCTGGGAATGCCTGATGTGGGGTTCAAGCCACGGGGAGAAGCTCTGGATTTTGAGTTTCTTTCTGCCTGTGGGTCGCCATGCAGGGAGGGGTTTATCACAAGATAGGGTCTCAGCCTTCCCTATTGGCTTCCATGGGAGGTTTTATTTATTTATTTATTTTTTATTATTTTTTGGCTGCACTGTGAGGCAAGTGGGATCTTCATTCCCTGACCAGGGATTGAACTCGCACCCCTTGCAGTGGAAGCACAGAGTCTTAACCACTGGACTACCAGGGAAGTCCCCACTGTGAGTCTTTTTTCTTGTTTATCCTATGTGCAGGAGTTAAGTTTCTTTCAGAGGAGAATGTTCCCTGTGTAGCTGCAGATTCAGTGTTTCTGTGGGAGGAGGGCTTCCTTGGTAGCTCAGTTGGTAAAGAATCTGCCTGCAATGCAGGAGACCCTTGTTTGATTCCTGGGTTGGGAAAATCTGCTAGAGAAGGGATAGGCTACCCACTCCAGGATTCTGGCCTGGAGAATTCCATGGACTGTATAGTCCATGGGATCGCAGAGTCAGACACAACTGAGCGTATATCCACACATGATAATAATACTGGGCCAAAAATAAAAATAAACTATTATAAAAGCACATCACAGGGATGAATCTCTAATTATGGCAAGTGAAAGACAAAAGAATTTCTAGAAAATGGAAACCTGTGAGGAGTGAGGAGAGGCAGGAGGGAACTTTAGGGAGTAATTGCTATGTTCATGATCTTAATTGCAGTAGTAGATTTATAGGTATATATGGATGTCAAAATTTGTCAAATTATTGTTTGTTGTTTAGTCATGAAGTTGTATCTGATTCTTTTGCGATTCCATGGACTGTAGACCACCAGTCTCCTCTGTCCCTGGGATTTGCCAGGCAAGAATACTGGAATGGGTTGCCATTTCCTCCTCCAGGGAATCTTCCCAACCCAGGGATCAAGCCCATGTCTCTGGTGTCTCCTGCATTGCAGGCAGATTCTTTACCACTGAGTCACCAGGAAAGCCCATTGTCAAATAGCACAGTGTAATTATATGCAGTGAACTGCATGTCAGCTATACCTCAAAGGTGTTTCTGAAAATCCAGCAGTGAGTACTCCTCACCTGAGGGGAAGCTGCTCTGCAGCCTGGGTGGGAATGAGCCTGCCCAGGGCCCTGCCAGCCAGGGACAGAGGTGGAGGATCCTTTGTCGTGGGCCGCAGCCCAGAATGCCATTTCATACACCACACTGCCACCCTCTGGCCAGGGCCAGGCTTCAGTGCTGGGCAGGCGGGGCAGCCTGACAGGGAGGCCTTCCTGGGGCTCAGAAACCCCTGCCCAAGGGGATGTCTCAAGAGTTGTGGGTGCTGCTACCGTAAGTGGGGCCCCAGCTGCAGCAGCAAACCCGGATGCTGCAAGGCCAGGTGGTGGCGCAGTTGAGTGGGGACTCAGAGGACAGCCACTGCTCAACTCCACACCCTTGTTGCCAGAGTCAGGGCCCACTGTTGCCAAACCTTTTAAAGAAGAGCTAGAAGTCCAGGGTTATATGGAAAGTCCTCCAGTTGTTTTGATGGCAAATTTATTCACTGCTTGGACTAGTGCAAACCTATTACAACATGTCCATGGGCCATAATCAGCCTGGCGGTGGCCAGTTTGCAGCCTCTATGTGAATGCTTATATTTACTTCCCCCAGAGCCAGCCGAGAGGCAGGCGGCCGTGCTCACCCTTTATTTACAGCCACCTTGGTCTTTGTTGCTGCCCGGGCTTTTCTCTAGTTGCAACAAGCAGGGGTTACTCTCTGGCTATGGAACACAGGCTTCTCGTGGGCTCTAGAGCTCGGGTTCAGCAGTTGTGACCCACAGGCTTACCTGCTCCAGCATGCAGGATTTTCCCTGACCAGGGAGCCTGTGTCCCCTGCATTGGCAGGTGGATTCCTATCCAGTGCACCATCAGGGAAGTTCCGTGCTCACTCTTGTAATAATGCAACAAAGACGAGGAGCCCAGGGCCGGGACAGCAAGATATCCTTTTATCTATCAAAACGTTACCGACCTGGATCCTTGGACTCTTTTATCAGTAGAAATTGAAGAGAGGCCATTCAAGGAATTCAGGTAAGACTTTCCTGCGACTTGTGCTGCAGGAGGGAGTGAAAACAAGTAACAAGCACCCTTGCTCCCTGAGGGGTGTCCAGCTGGTCTCATTGGGCGATGGTGGGAGTGGATCAGTGGGTGCGGCTGGAGGGGTGGCTTAGGTGGTCTGCCTGCCCCCTTGATGGTGCCGTGTGCAGGGACCATGCACACGGCCCTGTTTTTGCTCCCAACACCTCAGAAGTGTTGAGTATTTTGGTCTTTTTGTATCTTGTTCACAATTTGCCCCAACTGCACACATGTGCAGTTATTTTCAGTCCCTTATAGTTTCTTTGACTCTGTTGCTGGAGGAGACGTTTGTCCAGGTGCAAGCGCTGCAGCAAAGGGTCCCAGGTCCCAGCCTCATCCCCCACTGAGGGATTCTACACCCCTGGACTGAATTGTCCTGAGTAATGAAGGGAGGATTGGATGGGCCTGTGGGTTCTTAGAGGCATGCAAATCACAGGCAAGGGTTACTTGTTTAACTGTTCTTTTCAGCCCCTTCCCTGAAAAAGTCTTTTGCATCAAGTCCCATGGTGCATCCCTCCCATAGTGGGTGGTATCCCACAAGCTCTTAGTGAGTGTCTGTTGTTGGCCTCAGGGATTACAACCTTGTTATCCTTCTAAGACCAGCCTGTGCTTCCTCCCTCAGCACCCCATTTCTCAGCAGTTTCTTTTCTGGGGGGACTACTGGAGCACATTGGGAGTTCAGGGCAGCCGATCACTAGGGCCATAACTTGCTCAGGCTCCTGCAGTAGAGCCGCCTGTTTTGCAGTTCAATCTGCTTTGTTCTTCCCTTGGCTCCCCAAAGAGCCACCCCTTTGATGGCCCCTGAAGTGGGTCACTGCCACCTGGGTCAGCAGCAGCCCTCCTTTTGAAAGAGTCAGAATTAAATCTTTGTTTCATGGGAGAATTTTCAGTAGCTAACATTCCTCTTTCTTTCTAAATGGCAGCATGAGCATGGAGCATGTGGAACCCATATTTATTTTGTTTATTTAATTGGAGCATTGCTTTACAGCGTTGTATTCATTTCTGCTGTGCAACAACATGAATCAGTTACTCTATTGTTGTTTGGTTGCTAAGTCGTGTCTGACTCTCTTTGTGACTCCATGAACTGTAGTCCACCAGGCTCCTCTCTCCATGGGATTTCCCAGGCAAGAATATTGGAATGGTTTGCTATTTCCTTCTCCAAGGGATCTTCCCAACCCAGGGACTGAGCCTGCATCTTCTGTGCATTCGCAGGCAGATTCTTTACCAGTGAACCGAGAGGGAGCCTTAATCCAGTGCCTTAGATCACTCAGCCACAGTACCCTGAATCAACTATAAGTATACACATATCCGCTCCCTCATGAGCCTCCCCCCTCACACACACACCCATATTGAGAGTTGGTAAAAATATTTGATTTATCCTTCCCTAATTGCAACGCTCTCATCCATGCAATTAGCTCAGCCTCCTGGGCCGATGTCTGGGGTGGCAGGGGCTCAGCTCCTATAACTTCAGCTAGACTAAAGCATATCCCACCTTTTGGGTTTCCATTTCTACAAAACCGCTCCTATCAGTAAACCATCTGATCTCAGGGCTGTCAGGAGGGTCATCTAGAAGATCAGACCTGCTCAAGTAAGTTTGTTTGTCTCTACAATGATGTAGTAAGTCTCCTCCTGGCTGCTGGAAGCACACCTTTAAGGTAATGTCGGGGTCCATTAGGAGGGCCTGATATCTTGTTAACCTTCCCCCAGTCAACCAATGATGTCCTTTGAGCACAGACTGTACCTGAGGAAGCATTAATATAGCTAGGTATTGTCCCCAGGGTAAACTCACGAGCCTCATTAACCATACAGGCTGTGGCTCCAACTGCCTGTAGCAGCTTGGCCATCCCAGGACTATTGAATTCAATTGTGCTGAATGGTCTCTGATCTGGTCCCAGCTTTTGGGTCAGGACTCCTAGCGTTATCCCTGATGTCTCACGAACATAAAGGGTAAAGGGCCTGTTCAAAGCTGGAAGTCCCAGTACTGTTGCTCAGCTCAAAATCTTCAGAGTCTCAGAGGCCCGCTAGTGGTCCCTATTTCATTGGAGGGGCCTTTTTTCCCCCTTTAAGAGCCTAATATAAGGGTTTGCCTTGTTGTTGTTCAGTCACTAAAATCGTGTTTGACTCTTTGCAACCCCATGGACTGCAACACGCCAGGCTTCCCTGTCCTTCACCATCTCCTGGAGTTTGCTCAAACTCATGTCCACTGAGTCGGTGATGCCATCCAAGCATCTCATCCTCTGTCATCCCCTTCTCCTCTTGCCCTCAATTTTTCCCAACATCAGGGTCTTTTCCAACGAGTCAGCTCTTTGCATCAGGTGGCCAAAGGATTGGAGCTTCAGCATCAGTCCTTCCAATGAATATTCGGGGTTGATTTCATTTAGGATGGACTGATTGGATCTCCTTGCAGTCCAAGGGACTCTCAAGAGTCTTCTCCAACCCCACAACACAAAAGCATCAACTCTTTGGTGTTCAACCTTCCTTATGGTCCAACTCTCTCATAGCAGAGCCTGCAGCCTGCCCAACACCTGACTTCCAGGGACTGCCCTGGTGGATGTGGGATGCTGTCACCCCAGGTTACCTGAAGTTCTGCATGTGGGTGCACTGAGGGGAGGTGGGCACAGCAAGGTGGGTTGGGGACAGCATGATGACAGGACAACATAGAAAAGTATAAACGTAATTGGAATCGTTCCTTCCTGCCCTCATCTCTCATGGTGGGATGGATGGGAGTTTTCCTTTCTCTGAAATGACAGCCTCAGTGAGGCACTAGTCCCAGCACACTGCTTGGCAGAACCTCATCCTCAACACAGGCAGCTGCTGCCACCTGGGGGCTCAGAGGATGTGAAATGAGAGGCATTTATCCCCTTGGTGAGGACAGTTCTCCCCAAAGTGCCTGCTAGTAAAACACTTATAGCCTTTGAAAGAGATGCTTACAAAAGATGTTTTGTACCAATAAATACAGTCAACTTTCAGTAGTTCTAAAGTCACAGGCAATACTAAACTGCTTCACTGTTGTATAAACTACACGGTCAGGTTCCTAGGAGCCTCCAGTCACAACAGTTTCATCAACTTACGGATGCATAACCCAGTTTGATGTGTGTTTCTGTTTAGAGACCTCTTATCTAATATATAGTTGATTCATTAACACTGGATTCCCAGCCAGCTGCACTCCAACTCACAACTGACCAAAGATTATCAATGGTGTATTTTCCCTGGGAGGCACACCCCAGCCTTCCTGAGCTTAGGAGCACTAGATGGCACTTTGGTATTATTCTCAGGGCCACTTTAAACCGTGAAGGCACAAACAAAAAGCACAAAAATGAGAAGGAAAATATAGCCCCAAATAGACCATGAAAAGGGTGACTGTTTACAATATGAAACAGGAAGGTAGAGAACTACCTTTGTTTAAAGTCAAGCTGGGAACACGCCAGTCCAATTTTCACCCCAGAACTGCTGGGGACAGTGAGGAATCAGGGAGGCATGATGTTTTGAGTTCTTTAACTCATACAAGCACATACAGACACAACTTGTTACTTCTCCTCTTATCATTCCATTCTATATCTTGGGGACATTTTCTTGTGTGTAAACACACGTACATTTTAGACCTTCTAATGTGGTTCTAATTTCTCTTTTCTCCACTTAAGGCAAGTGAAGCGGAGCCAAAATTTGTATCTCACCATCACAAGAACAGTTTGGGATGTGTGAATGGGAATGTTCCAGAAGCTAATTGTGGGAATGCTGAAGGGACTTTGACCCAAAGTACCCTCTTTGATCCAAATACTCTCCCTCTTTGATCCAAATACCCTCCCTAAAGAATGTTTATGTGTGTATAACTACTGTACAGTAAAGATTGGCACAACATTGCAAGTCAACTACACTTCAATTTAAAAAAAGAAATTTTTTTTAAAATCACAAATACCCCACCGTCTCTCCAAAGCGCACACTAAGTCAGCAAATCTCCAAACAGAAAAAGATTTCTGCACAAAGAAAGCTCCTTGAAAGAGTGGTAGACAGTTATTCACCACAATGCAAATCCAAATACTGGAATATTGGCAATAGTCTTAAATTTCAACAAATAATGGGGAAGATTCAGTGGAAGATACCAGACCACTGTTGTTTCAGCTTAAGGTCAGCCAAACCCCAGTGATGCTGGTCATACCAACGCTGGAGAATCTGAAGTTCATGGTCAAATTCAAACATAAGAGACCCACACTTAGGTTCCCCCGGACACCCCCGCAAAGCTACTTCTCTGAGCCCCTGCAGGCTCATACCCTGGCCCTGGCTGCTGTGTTCCCAGAGCATGAAATGCTCAGAAATATTTGCCATGAATGGAGCCCCTGTGCCAATAAACTGTGGTCCCTGTATTAAGTCCCACAGGAGAAAGTGTTCTCACTGTCGGGCCCTGGAAAGCCTGACTTTCTGTGCAGCACCCAGGTTGCCACTGTGTCGTTGAACTTACCAACACTGGGGATCCCAGGGCTGGCTGTGCAGAAATCGGGTGACTTCAGGAGGTAGGAGGAAGTGAGACAGAGGCGGCCACAGCATGGTTGATCTGGGAACAGAGGGAACAACCTGCCTCTGAGGGGAGGAGGGAGGGAGAATGCCAGGTTATTACCTGGAGCGGGGAGAGGGGCAGGTGCAGTTGGACTTTTTACTGGAGTCAGGAGGATGGCTTATCCTTTTAATGTTTATTTAATTGGCTGAGCTGGGTCTTAGCTGTGGCATCTAGTTCCCTGCTGTTGTTCAGTCGCTCATCTGGGTCCGACTCTTTGTAACCCCATGGACTGCAGCACGCCAAGCTTCCCTGTCCTTCACCATCTCCCAGAGCTTGCTCAAACTCACGTCCATTGAGAGGGTGATGCCATCCACCCATCTCATCCTCTGTCACCCCCTTCTCCTCCTGCCCTCAATCTCTCCCAGCATCAGGGTCTTTTCCCAATGAGTCAGCTCTTTGCCTCAAGTGGCCTGATGCTGATTCCTTCCAGTGTGTTTTTAATTTCGGCTATTGTGTTCTTCAGCTCTGTTTGGTTCTTTATGGTTTAACTTTTTGTTAAATCTCTCACTGTGCTCATCATCTTTCTCCCAGGTTCACTGAGCATCTTTCTGATCATTATTTTGAATTCTTTTTTAAATCATTTCTTTTCGGCTATACTGAGTCTTCATTGCTTTGCGACAGCTTTCTCTAGTTGTGGGCTTCCCAGATGGCTCAGAGGGTAAAGCGTCTGCCTGCAGTGCGGGAGACCTGGCTTCAGTCCCTGGGTCGGGAAGATCCCCTGGAGAAGGGAACGGCAACCCACCCCAGTATTCTTGCCTGGAGAATCCCATAGACAGAGGAGTTTGGCGGGCTACAGTTCATGGGGTCACACAAAGTGGGACACGACTGAGTGACAAGCACTTTCACTTTTTCTCGTGGTGAGCGAGGGCTGCCCTTTGTTGCACTGCACTGCGGTGGCCTCTCTGCCCTCGATGCAGGGCAGGGCTCGAGCTGCGTGGGCCTCAGTAGTTGCAGAGCAGTGCTCTAGGTGCGTGGGCCTCGGTAGCTGCAGCGTGCAGGCTCTAGAGTGTGGGCTCAGTAGCTGCAGTGTGCAGGCTCAGTAGCTGCAGTGTGCAGGCTCTAGAGTGTGGGCTCAGTAGCTGCAGCATGCAGGCTCTAGAGTGTGGGCTCAGTAGCTGCAGTGTGCAGGCTCTAGAGTGTGGCCTCAGTAGTTGTGGCACATGGGCTTAGTTGCTCCACAGCATGTGGGCTCTTCCTGAACCAGGGATCAAACTTGTGTCCCATGTGTTGGCAGGCAGATTCCTATCCACTGCCCATCAGGGAAGTTTTCCACCTTGCTTAGTTCTTCTGGGGTTTTATCTGGGGAAACTCTGGGGTTTTATCCTTTACTTGGAACATAGTCCTCTTGTCGTCTCGTTTTGCCTGAGTCTGTTTTTATTTCTATGTATTAGGTAGGCAGGTTCTGTATTAGGTGAGCAGGTTCTGTATTAGGCGGGCAGGTTCTGCATTAGGTAGGCAGGCTCTGTATTATTAGGTAGGCAGGTTCTGTATTAGGTGAGCAGGTCCTGTATTATGTAGGCAGGCTCTGTATTAGGTAGGCAGGTCCTGTATTAGGCAGGCAGGCTCTGTATTATGTAGGCAGGCTCTGTATTAGGTAGGCAGGGTCTGTATTAGGTGGGCAGGTTCTGTATTAGGTAGGCAGGTCCTGTATTAGGTAGGCAGGCTCTGTATTAGGTAGGCAGGGTCTGTATTAGGTGGGCAGGCTCTGTATTAGGCAGGCAGGGTCTGTATTAGGTAGGCAGGCTCTGTATTAGGTAGGCAGGGTCTGTATTAGGTAGGCAGGCTCTGTATGAGGTAGGCAGGCTCTGTATTAGGCAGGCAGGTTCTGTATTAGGCAGGCAGGGTCTGTATTAGGTAGGTAGGGTCTGTATTAGGTGGGCAGGTTCTGTATTAGGTAGGCAGGCTCTGTATTAGGTAGGCAGGGTCTGTATTAGGTAGGCAGGTCCTGTATTAGGTAGGCAGACTCTGTATTAGGTAGGCAGGGTCTGTATTAGGTGGGCAGGCTCTGTATTAGGCAGGCAGGGTCTGTATTAGGTAGGCAGGTCCTGTATTAGGTAGGCAGGGTCTGTATTAGGTAGGCAGGTCCTGTATGAGGTAGGCAGGCTCTGTATTAGGCAGACAGGTTCTGTATTAGGCAGGCAGGGTCTGTATTAGGTAGGTAGGGTCTGTATTAGGTGGGCAGGTTCTGTATTAGGTAGGCAGGCTCTGTATTAGGTAGGCAGGTTCTGTATTAGGCAGGCAGGTTCTGTATTAGGCAGGCAGGCTCTGTATTAGGCAGGCAGGGTCTGTATCAGGTAGGCAGGTCCTGTATTAGGTAGGCAGACTCTGTATTAGGTAAGCAGGTTCTGTATTAGGCGGGCAGGCTCTGTATTAGGCAGGCAGGTTCTGTATTAGGCGGGCAGGGTCTGTATTAGGTAGGCAGGGTCTGTATTAGGCGGGCAGGCTCTGTATTAGGCGGGCAGGCTCTGTATTAGGCGGGCAGGGTCTGTATTAGGCGGGCAGGCTCTGTATTAGGCGGGCAGGGTCTGTATTAGGCGGGCAGGCTCTGTATTAGGCGGGCAGGCTCTGTATTAGGCGGGCAGGGTCTGTATTAGGCGGGCAGGCTCTGTATTAGGCGGGCAGGCTCTGTATTAGGCGGGCAGGGTCTGTATTAGGCGGGCAGGCTCTGTATTAGGCGGCAGGCTCTGTATTAGGCGGGCAGGCTCTGTATTAGGCGGGCAGGGTCTGTATTAGGCGGGCAGGCTCTGTATTAGGCGGGCAGGCTCTGTATTAGGCAGGCAGGCTCTGTATTAGGTAGGCAGGTCTGTATGAGGTAGGCAGGTCCTGTATGAGGTAGGCAGGCTCTGTATTAGGTAGGCAGGTCTGTATGAGGTAGGCAGGTCCTGTATGAGGTAGGCAGGCTCTGTATTAGGCAGGCAGGTTCTGTTCCCTGATCTTGGAGCAGTGCTCTTTGTAGGACACGCCCTGTGGTGCCCAGCAGCACAGCGCCCTCTGCTCACCAGACGTTCACGCTCTAGGAGTGCCCCCGAGGTGGGCTGGGCAGGCCTGTGTGGCCCTGCCACAAAGTGGTGGGCCGACCAGTATGGGCACACAGGTACGAAAGGCTGGCTCCCAGGCCCTGCCTCCTGTGGGTGGGACTGGGCAAATTGTGCCCATTTTGTTGGGAACTTTGACGGGATAAAGAGATGGTATTTACTATGTTTTCTACATTTATGTCCAACCATAAATGGTAAAGCTTGAGGCAGAGGAGTCCCTTGACTGGGATCCAGGGGTTTGTGATCTAGTCCTGACCCCACCATGAACTGCTGAGTGGCCTTGGGCAGGTCTGACACAGTCTCTGGGCCTCAGTTTTTCTAGCTGTAAAATGGGGACATTACCATTTGTCATGGCTTACTTACTTCATGCAGACCTGAGAGGGACAGGCAGGCTGACCCAGAGGATCAGAGTCACCACCTCCAGGCTCATGAGGCGACCCCTATCTTCTCTTCCTTCAAACAAAGGGGAGGGGGCGCAGGGCAGCTGGAAGACAGGACACAGGTGTGGTGTGCTGGTTGCGGAGGAAAGGGAGGGCGCCTCGTTCTCCTCACTCAGCCACAGGCTCAGGGACTCTCCCCCACTGCCTCCCTGCCTTTGCTCATGGACTTCTTCCAAGTGGAATTTCCTGAGCAGATTACTAGCAGCCAGGAGGCCTCTGCTTGTGTGTGTGGAGCCGGGAAAGCAGGTATTACTTAGGCAACAATGCTGGGGCTGGGGGAGTGGGGGGGTTGCGGCTAGCACTGAAGACGGCATGCTGGGGCCATGTGAGGGGCTGGGGGCGGACAGGGGACATGGTGGTCCCGGTCCCCGGAGGGAGGGCTTGTTATTACCCAGACTGCCACCTCACACCTTACGTGGTCTAACCGGAAACCACCTGAAAGCACGTGAGCAAAGGAATTTTTCTCCGTCCCTGGGAAAGCCCCCAGCAAGTCTGGCCCAGGCGGGTTTCCTGCTTCAGCACAGCGGGCACCGGTCATCCTTGGTTGTGCTTTTACTTTCCTTTCCCTCTGTACTACCCTCCTGATGACGGCTTATTGCCCATTCCCTCTTCTTTGTTCCAGGGACTCCTTATCACCACTACCTACAAACCCTGGACTTCTAGGAAAGGGAAACCTGGGGCCTGCTTCTCAGGTGCCTCGCAGGCAGAATGTGTTTGACTGAGGTGAGAGGGGCCGGCTGACACATCAACCTTCCTGCAGCCAGCCTAGACCTCCAGGGCCGCTGCAGCCGCTCAACGGCCGGCAGAGTGCTCCAAGGCCGGCTCCAGCCCACCTTCCTCTGGGCTCCTCTGTGGCTCCCTGCCCCTCGCCTTGGCCAGTGTGACCATCCCAGGGCCCCCTGGACACGGCCTGCACTTGCATGTGCAGATTCCACTGTGTGGAGCACCTCTTTCCCTCCTCTCTGCTTTCAAGCTTAGACCTGTAAAAACAGTTTAAAAGTCACTTCCTGTTTGAAGCTTTTCCTCCCAGGGCTAATATTCCCTTCCTTTTCTTCTACTAGCACATCTTCATTCATCTATTTTGGTGTGGGTTTTTTGGTGGTTTTTTTTTTTTAGCATAATTTAAAAATTGGATGCGACTCATATATCTATCTCTTTAAAGTGTGCAGTCCAGTGATTTTAGTATCTTCACAAAGTTGTGCAACCATTGGCAAAATCAATTTTAGAACCCTGAAAGAAACCCCATACCCCTTAGTTGTCACTCCCCATTCTTCCTCTCTCCAACCCCTATACTAATCTACTTTCTGTCTCTATGGATTTGCCCATTCTGGACATTTCATGTGAATAAAATCATGCAATATATGGCCGTTTGTAACTGGCTTCCCACGCTTAGCATGTTTTCAGGCCTCATCCATGTTGTAGCATGAATCAGCACTTCATTCCTTTTTTTTATTGTCAAAAAGCATCTCATTGTATGGACAGACCACATTTGTTCATTCATCAGCTGATGGACATTTGGATTGTTTCCACTTTGGTGTTATTATGAATAATTCTCTTTTAATCATGTTTTAAATTTTTTAAATTGAAATATTAGTTGAATTTACAATTTTTTTTACAATGTTTTTAAATACTGCTGTATAACAAAATGATTCAATTATACATAGATGTGTATATATATATACACATAGTCTCTTTTAAGAATCTGATCCTGCTCTAGAACGAAATATTCCTTTCCATTGTGGTTTACCGTAGGATATTGAACATAGCTCTCTGTGCTATACATGGGACCTTATTGTTTATCTACATATAAAAGCTCACATCTGCTAACCCCAGCCTCCTGCTCCATCCCTCCCCCACCCCCTCAGCAAACACTGGTCTGTTCCCTACAGCTGTTTCTGTTTCAAAGATAGGTTCATTTATGTCATAGTTTAGGTTCCACATATAAGTGCTATTATATGGCATTTGTCTTTCTCTTTCTGACTTACTTCACTTAGTACGATAATCTCTAGTTGAATTCTCTCTTTATCCCCTTTAATCTTTTTTTCCCCCTTAAATTCTAGTTTATCTGATACTAATATAGCTACACCTGAGCAGAAGAAGCCAAATCTGTCTTTTATGATGAACAAAAATAATGACTTTGACATAGCCTAAGGAAATGTTTACTTTTGCTTAATAAATAACTAGATCAAAGGATTTACACAGAATAAGGATTCAGGGGGTGAGGTGTCTCCTGGTTGCTCCCTTATGTCTCAGAGATATGCCCAAAGTTTAGTGGTCTTACACTGTAAGAAGTATGAGAAGTGTAGAACTGGGGCGACACGGGGGCCTTCGCTAAGTCAGTGAGCCGTCAAGATTCACACCCGGTACCCTGACGGCCAGCCCACCTCTGGCTGCTTCCCTGGGAGATGCCTTTCCAGAGAAAGAAAGTTCCATATTCTGAGTACTTCCTCTAAGCTATGAGTTTCATTTATACCCATTATCCTAACAACATATCAGCAAACAAAATGATCTTATTTCCAAGTTATGAAGAAACTGAGGCTCCCAGATGTCCAAGTCACATGACCAAGGTCAGAACAACTCCTGGGCAGCAGAAAGGGGATCCTACTCCAGAATGGAAGCTCTTCTGGGGATCACTACACCCGAGCTTCCCCAGTGGCTCAGACGGTAAAGAACCTGCCTGCAACTAGGGAGACCCGGGTCAGGAAGATCCCCTGGAGAAGGGGATGGAAACCCACTCCAGTGTTCTTGCCTGGAGAATCCCACGGACAGAGGAGCCTGGCGGGCTGCAGTCCATGGGGTCACAGAGAGTTGCACACGGCTGAGCGGCTAACATTCCACTTTCCAGCCAAAGCCCTGCCCCTCTGGCTGGCCGCAGCGCGGGGAGGTGCCCGTCACCGTGACTGGGGACGTCACACAGCTCCAGCTCCCTTTTAGTGCTCTTTCACACCAGCCACGGAGCAGGAACACCAGCAATGTGACAGGTACGGCTTGTCCTTCCCGCCTGTCCCCACCACAGACACCTGCTGACTGGGGTCCCCGGGTCAAGTCACCGCTTCACGCAGGAGCAGAGACTCCAGGAAGCCCTCACAAGTCAAAGGTGGCAAGGGCAGAGCCTTGTTGTAACTTTAAGGCTGAATCTGTAGGCTCATCCTGTTCACCTGCTCCGCAAAACAGCTCCTCAGGCCTGAGCGCCAGGCCCCTCTCACTGCAAGCCCAGGGTGTGTCTGCGAGGGACGGGAAGGCATGGCCCCACGCCCCTGCATCCCGACCAGCTCCCACCCTGCTCACTCCTGCTGACTGCAACAAAGGGGACATACACATTACAAACTCACTCATGAGAGACAAACTTTATTTTGATATCTCAGAAATTGCAAGGCAATAAGCACAATGACAACAGTGAGCTCTGAAGGGTCAACTCGATTTCAGATGCACAAATGTGCTGGGATCTCATGACTACTGGGCAAGGAAGGTGGGCAGCTGACTGCTGATCCCCTTTACAGAGGACTTGTTTTTAATTAATTAATTTCTATTTATCTGTTTACTTATTTATTTATGGCTGCACTGGGTTTTTGTTGCAGCACACAGGCTCTTGGTTGCCACGAGCGGGCTTTCTCTATTTGCCATGAGTTGGGGCTACTCTCTAGTTGCGGTGCAGAGGCTTCTCATTGTGGTAGCTTCTCTTGGGTGGAGCACAGGCTCCAAGGCGCACGGGCTTCAGCAGTTGTGGCTCATGGGTTCTAAGACCTTCGGGCTCAGTAGTCGAAATCCAAAGGCATGTGGGATCTTAGTTCCCAGACCAGGGATCAAACTGGTGTCCCCTGCATTGGCAGGCAGATTCTTAACCACTGGACAACCAGGAAAGTCCTACAGAGGACTTGTAGAAGTGACCTGGCTTCCCTACAGACTGTGAACATTCTACCAGGTAAACAGAGGCCAAGATAATGGAGTAGAAAGGCCCTGAGCTCCCCTCCCCTCATGAGCACACCAAAATGTGGGGTTACTAGTGGGGAGAGGGAACAGGGGAGAGGCAATTTAGGGGTAGGGGGTTGAGAGGTGCAAACTACTAGATATAAAATAAACTACAAGGATACATTGTGCAACAGGGGGATATAGCCAATATATTGGCAAATGGAGTATAACCTTTAAAAATTATTACTAAACAGTACATCTGTAACTTATACAATATTGTACATCAACTACACTTCAATAAAAAAAAAATTCCACCCAGCTGCTTTCTGCATCTGGTCCAGGCTCCTCAATACCCTGGGTGGGCAGGGCTTCACCAGACACGCGCACATACCTTGACTTCCTCAGTCATAAAACCAGGGGTCAGGCCGCCCCCTCTCTATACAAAGGCCCTTCTCGCTGACACAGGTGGGTTCTTGGAAGTCCTGGGACTTGGTGTACTTGGGGTTGCTAGGTCCATGGTGGCTGAACCCCATGGCTAGTTAAAAGCCTTGGCATGCAGCAATGAACCTGGGACTAAGCGGAGGGGCGAGACCCTGGCTGGCCCATTGCTAGCCACCTTCTCCAGCCAGGGAGGTAGTTCTGGCGTGGGCAGAAAGGGGCGTCTCCTGGCTCCTCTGGCCCCAACCTGCTGAGGAGGGGTGGAGCCATTGTGACCTTGAGCCGTCTCTCCGCCACACCTGCTGCTGACCAGCATTTCCGACTCTCCTCCAGAAAGACATCAGAGCTGCACCTCCTCCCTCGGCAAGGGCCGGGCTCAGAGCTCTGCACCTACACCAGGAGGCCCTCTCCAGCACCCAGGACAAGAGGATCCCAAGTCAGGGCCACCTCCTCGATCTCCCAGCGACACACGGGGCATCTGGCCGTGTCCCTGAAGACCCTCCAGGCACAGGAGCTGCAGAAGTGTGTGTGGCCGCAGGGGACAAGGCAGGTGTTGGCAACCTGGTGGAAGCAGATGGCACACTCTTCTCCTGCTGAGGCTGGGAAAGGCAACAACACAGGTCAGGGGTGCTTGGGGGCCATGAGAGGGCAGCCCACTCACATCACCACAGGTCAGAGAAGCACGTGGTCAGGGTATGAAGAATACTACCTCATAAGTGAATGCTCATAATGCAATCAGTAAGAAAGGTTGGGAAGAAAATTGTAAGGTACATACATGCATAGCCTAAGATTCCAACTTAGAAAAAAGGAAAACAAAGCACAAATAACTCCCCACGTACGGAGTGCTATGCTTGGTCACTTCGGTCGTGTCTGATTCTGCGACCCCAGGGACCGTAGCCCGCCAGGCTCCTCTGTCCATGGGGTTCTCCAGTCAAGAACACTGGAGTGGGTAGCCACGCCCTCCTCCAGGGGATCTTTCCAACCCAGGGATCAAATGCACGCTTCTAACATCTCCTGCATTGGCAGGCAGGTTCTTTACCACAAGTGCTACCTGGGAAACACCCCCCTCCACTTCTGTCCATATATATATATATATATATATATATATATATATATATATACACACATATATATGATTACAAAATACCGGGAGGAAATCTACCTAACAGGCAATGTGAAGTTTGGGAGGTGTGCTTTTTTTTTCACTTCCTTTTTTATCTTTGAATATGTATTTTATTTCTGCTTGGCAAAGTTTTTTGTTTTTGGTTTTTTTTTGGTTTTTTACTATGAACAGGGATTGCTCTTTTAAAAGCAGGCGGACAAAATAACATCTATTCATGAGTGTGCCCAGTAACTTACGAAGCCAGCCAATGTCCTAGAAGGCAGAACTGTTACGTGGCTTTTAGGTTTCGGCCTATGGCCTGTGGGAGCCATAGGAAAGTGTAACTGAGTTCCCAGGGCTGGGGCCTCGCCCGGTTTCCCCAGCTCTGGAGCCCTGGGGAGACTCTGGCGCTCGGGAAAGCCACTCACCTTTGGGCCCGGGGAGAGCCTCATCACTGAGATCCCTTGGCATGGTTGTGGGAAAGTCGTTGGCTGTAAGATCTAAGGCAGAAAGGGAAAGTCAGGACCAGGGGAAAGCAGTCAGGGTGTTTCCATTCAACCCACCTCCCCAGTCCCTGCCTCCAAAGCAGAGGGTCCACCTCCTTTCTTCTCCCGGTCGCGGCGCTGCAGCTCCAAGCCGGGGGTCCAGCCCTGTCCTGGCCACCCCTTTCCCAGTGGGACCCAGCAGAGAATTTGTGGACCCGCAGCTTTTTCATCCTAATCCATGCTTCCTTCAGACAGCTCCTCTCTGCCCTACTGCCACTGCCTGAGCAGAGATCTTCAGCGTCGGTCACCGCCCCCCAATGGATGTGCAACAGAGTCCCCCAGGAGGTGGGCAAACAGGTGCCTGGGCCCCTCCGGGGGTGAGGCTCGAGCAGTTGTGACAAGCCATTCGAAAAACAAACACACTGGGGGGACTGGAATGCTCGTGCAGGTCCCTGGAAGACTGCCCAGGTATGCCAACACTTCTTTTTATGAGTCTTCCTGTATCTCCTCACTCCTCTGAAATCCACTCTCCTTTCAGGTGGTCCTCATTTCCCCACTGAGTGCCTGAACATCTCACCTTTGACCCCACCAGGCTGCCTTCTTGCCCACCTCTAACTTGCACACTTACATTCCCTTTGTTGCCACCCCGTCTGCAGCAAACTCCTGCTGTGACTGCAAAACCCAGCCAACCCCAAATATTTTTTTTTTGTAAATGAGACCAGCCCTCTAACACAGGGGTCCCCAACCTCCGGGATCTGATGCCTGATGATCTGAGGTGGAGCTGATGGAATAATAATAGAAATAAAGTGCACAAGAAATGTAATGTGCTTGAATCATCCTGAAACCATTTCCCTCACCCCTCCTTCTGTGGAAAAGCTGTCTGCCACGAAACTGGCCCCTGGTGCCAAAAAGGCTAGGGACCGCTGCTCTAACATGTGTTTGGGGTGCCGGGCAGGGCTGCCCTCCCTGTGACTGGGTCTGGTCCCCAGCAAACATCTTCATACCCGGAGAGAAGCCGATGGAAAAACTCCATATGAAAGAAACAGCAGTTCTCCCCGACCCTGTACGCGGTCAGGCACCACCGGAGCCGCCGCCTCCCGCGCCCCCGTTCCCAGGGACGGCGCCTGGGTCCCCGCCCCTGGCCTCACCCAGCAGCTGGATGGCCTTGGTGGTCCCGTACACGTCCATCACGGCCCAGAGCGGGGCGCCCATGAGCACGCCCTCGCGCAGCAGCCGCCGGGGCCCCGAGTTGACCCGGGCGAAGATCCGGCCCTGGTGGTTCACCCAGAAGCGCACCACATCCCCCGGGAGGGCGCAGCCGTCAGGAAGCATGGCCGCCCAGGTCTGACTCTGCTGCTCCAGGTCCGGGCACACGAAGGGCGGCAGGCTGGGCGCGGACACCCGCGCGGGGTCCAGGCGCGTGAAGCCCACGCGGAGGCCACCCAGCCAGCCGGGCTCGTGCCACAGCATGCGCAGCGCCACGCGCTCTCCCGGCTGCACCGGCCGCTGGCTGAACACGATGCCGTCGTGGAACGTGGCGTGCCTGAACGCGGTGCTCCGCTGAGCATCCAGGCGCACCTGTGCGCCCACCGCCTGGGCGTGGAAGCGGAGCGCCTCTCGGGGAGCCTCGGCATCTGCGGCGGGGGCGGGGGCGTCACTGAAGGTCGGCCGGACACACACCGGCTGGCCTTCCGGGCAGCCTGGAGCCCTCCCCACCAGGGGAAAGGGGCATTTCCATCAACCCATGCTCCCTGGGGCTACTGTCCCGGCTCTCCCCCATCCCCACTCCAGAGACCTTCTTAGAACCAGTGGGGAACCCGCTTTGCCTGTCTGGGATCTTAGTTCTCTCCTGACTCTTGCCAAGCCTCAGTTTCCCTCCCTTACTGCAGCTTAGTCACTGAGTCCTGACGACTCTTTGAGATCTATGGACTGTAGCCTGCCAGGCTCCTCTGTCCATGGGGCTCTCCAGGCAAGAATACTGGAGCTGGGTTGCCATGCCTTCCTCCAGGGGAACTTCCCAACCCAGGGATCCATTCCTGGTCTCCTGTATTGCAGGCAGATTCTTTACCACTTGAGCCACAAGGGAACCCCTTCCTCCCTTAGGGATGTTGTAAAAATTAAAGGAACCGTTGACAGTACCAGCTCTGGATACCTGGTGATGGCTGTTATTGCCATTAACTAAAGAGAGCAGGTTTTAGAAGTCAACAGATGATCCTGCTTTTGTTTGACACATACGTTTATATGTGTACTATTCGCATGTTTACACATGTGTAGCCCGTCTGTATCTAGAAACAGGCTGAGAGATGGGCTGGCAGGCTGTTTGTGGTCAGCTCTAATTCTGCAGTGGCGGGGGGCGGGGGCGGTGGCTGAGTTTTCTGACTCTGCCACAGAGAACCAGCATCGCTGACCCCCAGTGAGGGTGACTTCTCTCGTCCTGGGAGAGAAAGAAGGAGCCTGGTAACTCCCAAAGTAGTGAGGGTGTGAAACCGGAAAAGGGGTCCCAGGTCAGCCCCTCAGAATTGTGGGCCAGGCCCAGCCTAGGCCTGGGTAAGCTTTGAAAGCAGGGGACTTCCTGACTTGCCTCCACTTGGCAGCTGGGACGGGAAAGTTCCTTGCTGGGCAGCCCTTCCTCTCAGTCCCAGAGGCCTGAAGGAAGCTGGTGGAGCTTCCGGCCCCAAGACGGGCACTTAGCCAGCTCCCCAGGCCTTAGCTCTCTCCCCCTCCCCTCCTGACCCTGCTTTTTCTGGGTTGGAGGAGGGAGGCTGAAAATATAAAGAGAATTCAATCAAAACTTGAGCCAGGGAACTTCCCTGGTTGTCCAGTGGTTAAGACTCCATGCTTCCAGTCAATGCAGGGGGCACACGTTCAATCCCTGCCCTCCTCTTGACACTCAGATGCCTGCAAGGTGTCAGCCAGGCACCGGGAGGGGAAGCTGGGCGTGGGCAGGTACGAGGCACACCGTCAAGGCCACAGCGAGTCCACCCCTGACCCCCACCGGCTCCGGGACCAGTGGGGCAGGAGCCGAAGAAGCGGGTGCGTGAGTCCCTCAGCAGGGCAGGCGGGCCCTGGGGACCCTAGGAGAAGCAGACTTAGTTCTCTACAGGAATTTGACAGTCTGCAAAGCTTACCCCTGTCTCGGGAGTTTCCCACTGGCCCTTGGGTGCTATGTCCTCACGTCAGCAGTTAGAGGAGTGAGGCCGAGAGAGGTCACAGGACGCCGGGGCCCAGTGGACTGTGCTGCTTCTCCCAGCTGCCACCCGGCCTCCACTCACTGTCTCAGCAGCCCCCAGCAGTGGCCTGAGTGTGGCCCTCGCAAGGCACACAGGGCTTCTTGGGGGGTCAGCCTTTCCGCATGTGAGGTCCTGTGTGGCTGTGTTAGTTGTTCACTGCGAAAGGCCAAGGCTGAGCGGCAATGACAGCCACCCGTGTGCCGCCCGTCCGGCAGAACTGCGTCTGCCCACGGGGCCCCTTCCTCTGCTTTGCACGGGGCTCTGTGCCTGAGTTTGGGGCTGGCTCTGGGTAGTACCCCCTTCTCCAAGGCTGGCTGGCAGGGCTCCTCCCATTCTTTGACCCAAGTGACCCAGTCCAGCCTGCTCCTGGGGTGGGTGAGGCAGAGGTGGGCACTGGCCAAGCGTGGCTCTCCAAGTAGGCGTGTCCCCAGCCAGTTGGGCAGCGAGTTCTGAGCACTTTATGCCTGCAGGTGGCTGTTCTCATCAGCCCCACTTTCAGGCAGCATCCTGAGGCGCCTCAGGCAGAGTTGCCCATGGGGGACCCTCCCCAACTTCTCTGCCTGCCTCCCCTACTTCCACACTGTGCACTGGCTTGGCAACAGGGCCCCCTGGGTGGCTGGGGAGCAGGGAACACGGTCATGGCCTTTTGGATGTCCTGCCCTCTGGACAGGCGGATTCCAACCAGAGAATCTTTGCAGCAAGGCTCTTGGGATCTGAATGACCGGGCTCAGTGAGGACCTCCCCAGATCTTCATCTTCGTTGTCACCGCCCCTCCAGTCACCAAGCCTCTCCTGGCACCTATCAAGTGCCTTACAGACGCCCGGCCCCCCAGGGGAGCACTCGGAGGACACTGAACTCAGGGAGGTGGTTGTGCCGCTGGACGCCAGGGAGCCCCGGCCCAGCTCCGCACCCTGCGCTCCTGCGCTGCCTCCCTCACGGCGGCAGCATCACCCGGAAATCCAAACAGCAGTTGCTGCTGCAGCATTGGCAGCGGGGCTTGGCCCCGCCCCGCCCCTTGATTCAGGTGCCTGGAACCCTAGGTTACTATGGTTACTGCGGAGTCAAGGGCTCCAGGTCCTTCTGCTTGGGAAGGAGCAGAGTCCAGGCTCTGGGAGCAGGGATGCGTGGTCCAGATCTCTAGTCATAAGAGACCCAGCTCTCCAAGCCCCGCCCCGGACACTAAGGCAAAGTTGTGACCTCAGGTGAGACTGGCAGAGAATCATTGAGCCTGGTGACCCTGTGGTCTGTGCTTCTGGCAGCTCTGTAACTGGCAGGATGGGGGCATTGTCTCCCAGCCTGCGGATGAGGAAACCGAGGCTCCGGGAGAAGTGACAGGAAAGGTCCCCACAGCTCTGTGAAGGCAGAGCTGGGACCCCAGTCTTCCACCAGGCCCCCTAAGGTCTACCCTCTTTCCCATCCCAGCCAGTCTTCTCTCTGCACAACAGGATCTAAAAGGCAAACAGGTCATAAGGGTCTTTGCATCACTGCAGGGATTGTGGCCCGAGTTCCTCAGACTCTATTGGATTCTTGCTGAGAAAGGAAGCTTTCACTACCTCCTGGGCTCCTAACTCATTGCCTAGGGCAGCCCGGCCTGGATCAGAAACTCCTTCTGAGCAATATTTACACTGACTATACCTCTATCTCCTGAGTCTTCCACCCCAGAAAACACAGAGCACCCCTCTGCTTCTTGTACTTCTGGTCCAGACAGAAAGCTCAGGGCTCACACTTACCAGCCTGAGAGCAGATCTGGGCCCCCATCCGCCTGGGCTCCTCAGGCATGGGTCCCTGGGTCTGAAGAAGGCCAGTGGACAGGTTTCCCAAAGATATTCAGCAGGTCCCCTTGTCATGGGGCCAGGATCATATTACAGTGTTGATGATTAATTAGAGATTGCAGTCACGAGTTACAATATCCAGGGAATTTCCTGATGACTGCTGGTTTGCAACAGGCCTGCCGCAGCTGGCTGGCCCGGAGGAAGCGGGGACTCGGGAGATGGCCGAGCTTGGATGTGGAGGAGCCTTCTCTCTAACTTCTGATCAGTTGCGATCAACCAGCTGTGCATTATCACTGCCTGAGTCGTGTTAATGAATACCTGTAGCCAGACCTCCCCCCAGAGACCTTGATTCCGGTGGCCTGGGGTGGAGCCCAGCATCGGCCTTGTTTAAAAGCACTCCCAGGGACTTCCTTGGCTGTCCAGTGGTTAAGACTTGTGCTTCCACTGCAGGAGACACAGGTTTGATCCCTGGTCAGGGAGCTAAGATCCCACATGCCATACAGTGAGGCAAAAAAAAAAAAAAAAAAGCAAAATAAGCAAAAACCAAAATAATAAAAGTACAAGCACCACAGCTGATTTTAATGTACAGGGTAGAGAGAGATTCACTGCTACTGACCCCAGTATACAGGAGGTGCTTAATCAGTGTTGGTGAAGTGGGTTGAATTGAAGTAACTGCATTTCAGGACCTGTGAAGCTGCCCCGGGCCCGGGTCTCTGGCCAAGAGGAGAAGGGCCAAGCAGAGGTGTCGCCTGCTCCCCAGCCTTGCTGGAGCTGGAAGCCCACTGCCCAGAACCCCCCATGGAACACAGAGAGTCCCGCAGTGGGTCACACCGAGGCCAAGCTCCCAGGGTGTTAGTGATGGCAAGAGGCGTCAGAAATCTTTTGCCCCTTTCATTCCTGTTAGAGAAACTGAGGCTAGTGGCAGGGAAAGTGGCTTACTCTAAGCTAGTACTTCTCAGATTGCAACACATGAACCTGCTGGGGATCTTGTTAAGATGAAGCTTGAATCAGAAGCTCCGGGCAGGTGTGGGATTCAGCCTTTCTAACAAGGCGGTTCTGCAGACCCCACTTCAGGTGACAGGCCTTAGATGAGTTTGGAGGCTTGTGGGTATCCTGGCCCTTGATCTCCAGGCTAAGGCCCTCCCAAGACTCTAGACCGAGGCCTTCAGCAGTGGCTACTCTGCTTTGGTTTTGTTTTCAATATTTATTTATTTGACTGCTCCGGCTCTTGGTTGCAGCATGTGGGATCTAATTCCCTGGCCGGGAGTTGAACTTGGGCCCCCCGAGTTGGGAACTTGGAGCCCAACCACCTGGACCACCAGGCAAGCCCCCCGATCATTGACTACTTGGAACTTGGCTGAAGGGGTGGATAGGCCCCATGCATTTCCCTGGGGACAGTGGTGCTGTTGGCTGAGCAGTTTGACTGCGGGTGAGGAGGGGAAAGGGTGAGTGTTTGGAGCCCCGGATTCTGTCTCCTGTGTTAGCTTTACCTCTCTTTCTCTCCCCAGGCCTTTGTGTCCCCGTGTGTAGAATGGGAAACCAGGATGCACTGGTCTGTGCATCCCTGCCAGCCCCAGTGTGCCAGGATTTTGGTCCTGGTGACAGCTACTTGGCCTCGGTTGACTTCAGAATGTGTCAGTGTGACTCTGGACATCTGTTCCACACCAAGCCCCCTGCCAGGCTCTCTAAAAACTGTCTTTAAGGTCAAAGGCAAACTGGTGAGAAGTCAGGAGCAATCATAGTGCGTCTGTGGCCAATGATCCTGCTGGCCAAGTCGGCGGGATCCTGGCTTAGGACTGGAGTCAGAGGCTGCCTTCCCCGCCCCCCCTGACCCCGCCCGTAGGGCTGGCTGTTTGCCTTGGGTGAGCTGGAGCCAAGAGCACCTTTTTGATAAGCCACATTCCTATAAAAGAGATAGTTATGGTATCTTATCAGGGAGATCAGGCCTTGAGCCTCAGCCCATCTGGAAAGTTACTGGAGAGGCTGTGGACACTAGGCTGCCCAGTGCCAGCAGGCTGAGGTGGTATGGCCTCACCTTCAGGACCCCGGTGGGGTGGGCATCCTGAGAATTCAAATCCAGGGCCTGGGGTGCTGAGGCCTTCTCTCCCATCACACATTCCCCAGGTTTCTTGTTTTAATCATTTTTATTTTTTTAATTTTAATTTTTGGCTGCGATGGGTCTTTGTTGCTGTGAGTCGGCTTTCTCGAGCTGCAGTGAGCGCGGCCACTCTGTCACCGTGCTCCGGCTTCTCGTCGCGGTGGCTTCTTTCGTTGCAGAGCTGGAGCTCCGAGCACAGGCTCGATGGTTGTGGCATGGGCTTAGTGTGGGACCTTCCTGGACCAGAGATCGAACCCATGGCCCCGGCACTGGCGGGCAGATTCTTAACCACTGAAGCACCAGGGAAGTCCCACCTCCAGTTTATTTATTTATTAATAACAAACACTACTGTCCCAAGTCCAGTACTGTATTAACTTGCTAATCCTCATGGCAACTTCTTGAAAAGATGCTACTTATGGTAATCATTCTCATTTTACAAATGGGGAAACCGAGGCTCAAGGAGGTGAAGCAACTTGTTCAGAATCAGAAGTGAAAGACCAGGGCGTGGCCCCAGCTGTCTGACTGGAGAGCAGCTGCCTTATCCGCCATGCAGTGTAGCCTCCACGATCCTCCCCCAGGCCATGGCCCATCTGAGCATGCAGTTGCTACCAACATCTTCCCCACCTCACTGACACTAGTAGGGGCTCATGGATAGCTGCTGACTGGTTGCCTGAGTGTGAAGTGGAGGCCACCCCATGATGGAGACTGCACCCTTCCCTCTAGGACACCTGCCTGGCCGCAAGGCTGTTGTAAATATTTGTTTCAGGAAGGTATTGACTGGCCCCTTCATGGATCGCAACCTTCTCCTGGCAAAGGGGCTTGCATTACTTGGTGAAGCTATGAGCCATGCCACGCAGGGCCACCCAAGACGAACGGGTCATCGTGAAGAGTTCTGACAAAACGGGGTCCGCTGGAGGAGGGAACGGCAAGCCACGGCAGCATTCTTGCTGCAAGAACCCCATAACAGTGCGAAAAGGCAAAAAGATACAACAGCAGAAGATGCCCCCCCCCCCCCCAGGTTGGAATGTGTACAGTATGTTACTGGGGAAGATGATGGCAGTTACTAATAGCTCCAGAAAGAATGATGTGGCTGGGGCAAAGCAGAAATGACGCTCATTTGTAGATGTGTCTGGTGGTGAAAGTAAGGTCTGATGCCATAAAGAACAATATTGCATAGGTCCATGAACTTGAGCAGTATGTGAACCAAGAACTTCCAGATATACAAACTGGATTTAGAAAAGGCAGAGGAACCAGAAATCAAATTGCCAACATCCATTGGATCATAGAAAAAGAAAGAGACTTCCAGTAAAACTTCTGCTTTATTGATTACATTAAAGCCTTTGACTGTGCACAACAACCTGGAAGATTCTTGAAGAGGGGGATTACCAGACCACCTCACCTGTCTCCTGAGAAACCTGTAGGCGGGTCAAGAAGCAACAGTTAGAATGGGACAAGGTTACAAATTGGGAAAGGAGTACCACAAGGCTGTATATTGTCACCCTGCTTATTTAACTTCTGTGCAGAGTACATCATGTGAAATGCTGGGCTGGATGAATCACAAGCCAAAATCGAGATTGCCAGGAGAAATATCAACAACCTCAGATATGCGGATGATACCACTGCCCTTAGGCAGAAAGTGAAGAGGAACTAAAGAGCCTCTTGATGAGGGTGAAAGAGGAGAGTGAAAAAGCTGGCTTAAAACTCAAACATTAAAAAAACTAAGATCATGGCATCTAGTCCCATCATTTCATGGCAAATAGAAGGGGGAAAAGTGGAAGCAGTGACGGATTTTATTTTCTTGGGCTCCAAAATCACTGCGGACCATGACTGTAGCCATGAAAAGAAAAAAAAAAAAAAAAAAAGACACTTGCTCCTTGGAAGGAAAGCTATGACAAACCTAGACAGCATATTTAAAAGCAGAGATATTACTTTGCCAACAAAAGTCTGTCTAGTCAAAGCTATAGTTTTTCCAGTAGTTATGTATGGATGTGAGAGTTGGACCATAAAGAAGGCTGAGTACCCAACAATTGATGCCTTCAAATTGTAGTGCTGGAGAAGATTCTTGAGAGTCTTTTGGACTGTAAGGAGATCAAACCAGTCAATCCTAAAGGAAATCAACCCTGAATATTCGCTGGAAGGACTGATGCTGAAGCTGAAGCTCCAGTACTCTGGCCACCTGATGCAAAGAGCTGACTTGTTGGAAAAGACACTGATGCCGGGAAAGACTGAAGGCAAAAGGAGAAAGGGGAGGCAGATGAGATGATTATATAGTATCATCAACTCAATAAACATGAATCTGAGCAAAGTCCAGGAGATAGTGAGGGACAGAAGAGTCTGAAGGGCTGCAATCCACGGGGTCACAGAGTCCGACTGGACTTAGCTGCGGAACAGCAGGGACAGGCCCTATGAGACGAGGGTGTCCTCGTCTGGATATAGTTGGGCGGCCCCTGCTGGATATAGTTGGTACTGCAGGAGGGGTGAGCCCACAAAGCCAAGAGGGGCACCCTCAAAGCCAGGAGGGGCCCTCCCAGGACTAGAGGTCAGAGGGGCTGAGGGTTCTGCTCCTCCTCCCTCACCTTGAAGCTCCCCACAGACTCCCTACCCCCGCCAGGGTCCATGCACTGGCAATCAATCATCAGTTTGCCCAGACCCTCATCATTACAAAGGGCTGTTCCCCAGGTCATCTCCTAAGATGCCTCAAGTGCTCCGAGAAGCTTCTGGACAGATGTGTCAGTCCCCATCACACAGCAAGGGAGCTGGGGTCTTGCCTAGGGTTCACACCAGCCTGCCACTGAGCAGAAATGGGAAGCAGTGGGAATCCAGCCAATCTGAGACTCTGCTAGGCGGCCCAGCCTCTGTGTCTGCTGCTGGGGCCCCGAGACCCCTTGCCTGTGCTCAGCTGTTAGCTGACACGTGAAATCTCAGACAAGGGGTCTGCTGGGCCTGGAGACCAGCCCTTGGAACAATCAGGGCTGTCTACACGGTAGGTAGTCAGCAAGGACTTGTCAGTGCCAAACAGTGCAGTGTGGCCGTTTCTTTAAAAATTGTCCGTCAGCCAACCTCACAACCCAGCGATCCACTCCTGGGTGAACAGCGGTCTCTTGCTTCTCCTTGAGAGGATGAACGGTGGAGGAAGCATCCACACGCCCTTGGAAAAATCTGCCCTGGAAATCAGAGGGCAGGGCAAGCACTGCCACCTGGTGGAGAGAAGTGGAACTGACCGTGGATCTAATATGCTGGAAGGAAATGGTCGGGACCACAAAGGCTCCCAGCTTCGTTCCCAGGCCCCGGCTCTCTCTGCCCACTTGCTTCCTGCCAAAGAGCCTCCTAGAAATTCTTTGGAGTCCACCAAATCCTTTTGGTGAGTGGCTGGACCCCCCACCCAGAGGTCCGGAGGTCGGAGAGGAAGGCCAGCGCTGCCAGCAAAGTAGTCAGCCCCTAGTTAGTCTGTGCTCTTATTTCCACACTGCCGCCCTGTCCAGACCTTCTGGGTCCTGATTCTCTACGGCTTCCACCGCCCTGAGCCCCTCAAACCCTGCGAGTGTGGAAGCTGCCGGAGAGGGGAGCCAGGGAATGAGGCATGGCTGAGGGGGCTGTGCGCAGCTCAGAGGTGAGGGAAAGGGGGAGGCACAGCCTCTCCTCTTCTGGCTTCTGGCTTCCGTTTCCCTGCGCCCACTCATCACACATGCATCTTCAGCGCGTCTGTTCCCGGAAGACTGTGGCACCTGCCCCGAGGATGTCATTTATGTCTGTGTATGTGCGCAACAGATACTTATTGAATTCTTACTAAGTGCCAACTTTTTCACTCTCCTCTTTCGCTTTCATCAAGAGGCTCTTTAGTTCTTCTTTGCTTTCTGCCATAAGGGTGGTGTCATCTGCATATCTGAGGTTTTGATATTTCTCCTGGCAATCTTGATTCCACTTTGTGCTTCATCCAGCCAGGCATTTCGTGTGATGTACTCTGCATAGAAGTTAAATAAGCAGCCTTGACATACCCCTTTCCCAATTTGGAACCAGTCTTGTTCCATGCCCAGTTCTAACTGTTGCTTCCTGACCTGCATACAGATTTCTCAAGAGGCAGGTAAGGTGGTCTGGTATTCCCGTCTCTTGAAGAATTTTCCACAGTTTGTTGTGATCCACACAGTCAAAGGCTTTGGCATAGTCAACAAAGCAAAAGTAGATGTTTTTCTGGAACTCTCTTGCTTTTTTGATGATCCAGTGGATGTTGGCAATTTGATCTCTGGTTCCTTTGCCTTTTCGAAATCTAGCTTGAACATCTGGAAGTTCATGGACCACATACTGTTGAAGCCTGGCTCAGAGAATTTTGAGAATTACTTTGCTAGCGTGTGAGATGAGTGCAATTGTGTGGTAGTTTGAGCATTCTTTGACATTGCCTTTCTTTGGGATTGGACGAAAACTGACCTTTGCCAGTCCTGTGTCCACTTCTGAGTTTTCCAAATTTGCTGGCATATTGAGTGCAGCACTTTCACAGCATCATCTTTTAGGATTTGAAATAGCTCAACTGGAATTTCATCACTTCCACTAGCTTTGTTCGTAGTGATGCTTCCAACGCCCACTTGACTTCACATTCCAGGAGGTCTGGTGTGTGATCACACCATCATGGTTATCTGAGTCATGAGGATCTTTTTTGTATAGTTCTTCTGTGTATTGTTGCCACATCTTCTTAATATCTTCTGCTTCTGTTAGGTCCATACCATTTTGGTTGGCTTAAAACTCAACATTCAGAAAACTAAGATCATGGCATCCGGTCCCATCACTACATGACAAATAGATGGGGAAATAATGGGAACAGTGACAGACTTTATTTTGGGGGGCTCCAGAATCACTGTAGATGGTGACTGCAGCCGTGAAATTAAAAGACGCTTGCTCCTTGGAAGAAAAGCTATGACCAACCTAGACAGCAGACTAAAAAGCAGAGACATTGCTTTGCCAACAAAGGTCCATCTAGTCAAAGTTATGGTTTTTCCAGTGGTCATGTATAGATGTGAGACTTAGACTATAAGGAAGGCTGAGTGCCAAAGAATTGATGCTTTTGAACTATGGTGTTGGAGAAGACTCTTGAGAGTCCCTTGGACTGCAAGGAGATCAAACCAGTCAATCCTAAAGGAAATCAATCCTGAATATTCATTGGAAGGACTGATGTTGAGCTGAAGCGCCAATACTTTGGCCACCTGATTCGAAGAACTGACTTGATGGAAAAGACCCTGATGCTGGGAAAGATTGATGGCAGGAGGGGAAGGGGGTGACAGAGGATGAGATGGTTGGATGGCATCACCGACTCAATGGACATGAGTTTGAGTGAGCTCCGGGAGTTGGTGATGGACAGGAAAGCCTGGTGTGCTATAGTCCATGGGGTCACAAAGAGTCAGACACGACTGAGTGACTGAACTGAACTACCAAGTGCCAAGCACTGTTCTTTTTTTCCAAGTGACCAGAGAATGAAGGAAACCTAGTACCTGACCTTTAGTTAATTCAAGTACACCCTGATACTTAAAGAAGTGCTACAAGAAAGCCAGATTGAGGGTTGGGGAAACCATGGGTTCAGTGGGGAGCTCTTATGCATAGGAAATGGGTGATTTTGCAGAGCAACAGATATTAAAAATTGATCCCTGAAAGATCATTAGACTTCAAACAGCAATAGGAAAAAGAAAAGCAGTCTGGGAAGAAGAAACCACATATGTAAAGGCACAGAAATGTAATTGTGCACACACACTACTCTCTGGTTGTATCAATTAAAATTAGGACTGCTTACATATGACAGAATACCCAAAAGAATAGTGGCTTAAATGAGAGGTGTTCATCCCTTTTTCACACCAAATAAATTGCAAGTAAGCAGTCTGGGGTAATTGTGACAGCTCTATGACCATAAGGAACCCAGGTTCTCTCTACTTTTCTCCTCCACTCTTCTAGCGATAGCCTTCATACTCAAGGTCACTTTTAGATCAAAAAGGCTGCTGGAGCTCCAGCCAGCACATCAGCATTCCAAAGGTAGCAGAAAGGGGAAAGTTCCCCAAGGCATTCCTCTCGGCTACATCAGCTCCTTGTTAAGTTGACATACCGGAGGACTTATGTAACACTTTTGTTGACACTTTATTGGCCAGAATTTTGTCATGTGGCCACAAAAAGCTGCAAGGGAAGCTGAGAGATGCAGTCTTTATTGAGGGAGCAGATAAACACAGGGTTCTATTATTAGGGAAGAAGGAGGGATGTATGGCGGGGATAACATGGAAACATACATTATCAAATGCAAAATAGTGGATGAGAATTTGCCCTATGACTCAGGGAACTCAAACTGGGGCTCTGTAACAATTTAGAGGGGTGGGATGGGGAGGGAAGAGGAGGGAGGCTCAAAGGTGAGGGGACATATGTTTACCTATGGCTGATTCATGTTGATGGTTGGCAGAAACCAACAAAATACTGTAAAGCAATTATCCTTCAATTAAAAATAAATAAATAAAAATTTAAAAACAGAAGGAGGATATGGGCAGCTAGCACTGTCCAGCCCAGGGGCAGTGGGGCAGGGGTCCTCCAGTGTGTGGACAGAGGTGAGAGCAGGGAACTAGCTCACACAGGCCACGCTAAGGAGGATATGGACTTTATTCTGTAGAAAACAGGGACTCACTAAAGGATTCCGAACAGGAGTTTGGGTGAAGGGTCTGGAGCAATTTCCTTTGGGGAGAGATTCAAACAGAAGAGAACTATCCAAAGTCAGGACAACAGAGGGCTGAGGGCAGGGAGGAGAGCTGTCAGCGGGCGATGAGCCGGGGACTGCAAGAGGAAGGCGATGAGGACAGGACGGAGCCCGGGAAAGCGGAGGCACTGCCAGCTCCCAGGGGAGGGACACGGTGAGTTCAAGATATAGGACAGAGCTCAAGAGAGGTGACCCTTCAGGTCAGATGGCTCGAGGGCACCTGAGGATCCAGGCAGAAGTAGAAGCCAGAGGCCAGTGCTGGGGACTCACCTGGAGGAGCCACCAGTTCTCCAGCTGTGTGTGAGATCTGCCCGCAGGGTGCCGAGGTGTCGAGCAGGGGGAATCTGATAAAGCCTCCAGAGTTACTAGGCAGGGAGGACAAGGGAGTGGGTGAGGGTAAGCGCACACTCCTTGGAGCCGGACAGAGCTGCCGCTTAACAACCATTAAGCTTTGGGCTAGTTGCTTGCCTTCCTAAGCCTTGGCTTTCTCAGCTGCGAGGTGGGAATGAAGAACCCCCCTCGGGGGCTGACAGGAGGATGGAATGGGTGAGTGCTCAGCCCCGGCAACAGCTCTGCCAGTAAACAGCAGCTCTCACCATTAAAGGGGCAGCTCTCTCCTCGCTGGAGGGACATCAGGGCCTTTCTTGGGGTCTTGAGCCTGCCCAACAGTCCTCCTGCTGCAGGGCAGGGTCCCCGGGCCCCAGCTGAGTTCGCTGCGGAGGGAGGCACCAGTACTCTGCATCTGCAGGGCCCCGCGGAGCCCGGACCCAGCACGGCCAGGGCAGCCCCGGGCTCAGGCGGATCTCCCGGGCAGGGGCATCGCCAGCCCAAGCCGCTGGCTTGGAAAAGGCATTGTGTGTGCGCCAGGACACAGATGAGCAGAAGGGTGAGGGCCAGTCGTGAGCCCCATAGAGATGATTCTAAGGAGCCCGGTTTGGGAAACTGAGAAAGATAACTGGTGGGGCAGAGGGAGAGGTCCAGCCCGCCGTCATGAGCGGAGCAGTGGCCCACAAACATTTGCACGAGGTCAGCGTGTGGCATGGGCAGTGTCCAACCAGGAGAAAATACCTGACTTGGAGTCTGGTAGACAGTGGTGGTTTAGTCGCTAAGTCGTGTCCGATTCATTGCAACCCCAGGGACTGTAGCCCGCCAGGCTCCTCTGTCCATGGGATTTCTCAGGCAAGAATACTGGAGTGGGTTGCCATAACAGTATCCCCTGCTTGACCCTTCCATTTAGAAGGTCAGTCTAGTCCTTATCCCCAAAATGACCGCAGAAGGCATTTGGGAAAACCAACATGTCAGGGACCAGCACAGGAATAAGGGCCCTCAAAGGACATGGAGAGGAGCATCAGAGACAGGGGAGGAGCCTGGCATCCAGAAGCTAAGGATGAGCCCAGAGGGAGGAACTGGAGGTGGCCAAGCTCAATCCAGGGGTCAGGTGGGATGACAGCTGGGAAGAGGCCATTGGGTTTGTGGGGAAGGAGGTCAGTGGCTGGAGAGCAGGTCCGAGGTCAGGGGTGGAGGCAGAAGTCAGGGGGCAGCTGCGTCCAGTAGGCTGTGAGAGAGGCTCAGAATTGCTTAAGATACGTTCCATTTCCTTCCAAGTCCAAGGGGAAGGGGACTTCCACTCTGTGAACCATCATGAGCCAGCCCATGTGTCTGTTGTTTCTTTTTCCATGCCCCACAACATGTGGGATCTCAGTTCCCCAAACAGGGAACGAGTCCGTGCCCTCGGCAGTGGACGCGAGGAGCCTTCACCACTGGACTACCAGGGAAATCCCGGGCCAGGCCGCTTCTGACACGTACTCTTCCTCGCTGGGGTCCTGTCTCCTCCACATGGCCAGAGTGCCTGCCCGGGAGCCACGCGCCAGCAGCAGGAGGAAAGCGCTCAGACGGGGCACGGGCGTGCCCCCTCCTTTCTAGGGCAGAGCCGGGAAGGTTGCCACCTCCTCTTAGTATCTTCTGCTTCTGTTAGGTCCCTACCATTTCTGTCCTTTATTGAGCCCATCTTTGCATGAAATGTTCCCTTTTTATCTCTAATTTTCTTGAAGAGATCTCTACTCTTTCCCATTCTATTATTGTCCTTCTAGTCAAAGCTATGGTTTTTCCAGTAGTCATGTATGGATGTGAGAGCTGGACCATAAAGAAGGCTGAACACCAAAGAACGGATGCTTTTGAACTGTGGTGCTGGAGAAGGCTCTTGAGAATCCCTTGGACTGCGAAGAGATCAAACCAGTCAGTCTTAAAGGAAATCAATCCTGAATATGCATTGGAAGGACTGATGACGAAGCTGAAACTCCAATACTTTGGCCACCTGATGCGAAGAGCTGACTCATTTGAAAAGACTCTGATGCTGGGAAGGATTGAGGGCAGCAGGAGAAGGGGCCGACAGGGGATGAGATGGTTGGATGGCATCACCGACTCAATGGACATGAGTTTTAGCAAGCTCTGGGAAATGGTGAAGCTGGTGTGATGCAGCCCATGGGGTCACAAAGAGTCGGACACGACTGAGCGAACGAACAACAGGAAGGTTCACACAGGCCCTTACTCCAGCTCACGTCCCACTGGCCACATCCAACTACAGGGCCTAGGAAGGTAGCCTTTATTCTGGACAGTTCTGTGTCCAGCTAGGAATGGGGGCCGGCTGTTACCATAGGAGAGAAGGAATACGGGAGGGAGAGGAGCGGTCACAGGGTGCAGGGTAAGAGGGGGCGGCAGCCAGGAGCACAGGGTGAAGGGAGGAGAGCGCTTTGCCCAGGGAACCCCTGCCAAGCACAGGTGCACCCTGGCCAGGCGTCTCCTGGGTCTGTAGCCACGTGTATCCACTGTGAGGGTGGAGGTGCAGGTGGGCGGGGAGGGGAGTCGGTGTTGCTGAGAACGCCCTCTGCTGGCCAGGAAGACACATTCCAGAGCTTTTCAGAAGAATTTTTCAAGTTTCCCTCGGAGGGTCTTCTGGCCCCACACCAAAGCCGAAATAACACAGAAAGTAAGAAATGTCTTTCTTCTGGGACTTCCCCTGTGGTCTCTCAGCGAAGACTCCAAGTTCCCAGTGCAGGAGGCCCTGGAACTAGATCCTGTGTGCCACAACTAAGAGCGGTGAGCCAGATAAATAAATAATAAATAAATATATATATATATATTTTTTAAAAGACATTTTCCACTCTTTTGAGCTTTTGCCCACTGTCATTGCTCACATTGGCCCTTGTCATTGTGTCCACTGCCTGGGCCATGGGCACAGTCCTCAGACAAGGGATGACCACCCTCCAAGCCCCCTGGTGCTCCCTCCACCCCGGCAGAGACACAACCCCAGATGTCCGGCACCAGAGTGGGCTCCAGCCTATTCTGTCTCCTAGGGGACTCTCCACCCTCCCCTTGAGCTTCCAGATGCAAGATAAGAACTGATCCATCCTCCGGGGATGAAGGGGTTAACAGTTGGGTGTCTGTCCCCCTGGGCTGTGCACCCACTGACTTTTGCTGCCTCTCCCAGCTCCTGATTATGTGTGAAAATATATGCGAGGAAGACAGGTCCTCAAATTCTGTTTCCAGGGGTCTCGCTTGTCCTGAGCGCTGACTTTGGTGGGGGCGGAGGTGGGTCTTGGGGTGACTAAGTGTGAGCAAGTGCTCCGGGCACCACCCTGCACTTCACTCTCTCACCTGTGAGTGGGGACCAGCCCCCCGTGCCCACCCCCACGTGTGGCCTCTCCAAGACCTTCATCAACTCACTGAGTCCTTCAGCGGGACAGTCAGCAAACACTTCCTGGGCCTCTGATGTGCTGGCTCTGTGCTAAGTACACCAGATACCTTAGTGCCGTTGGCAGCGTGGAGTCAGGTCTCGGCCACCACTGGCTGTGTGCCTTGGGTGTGTTTCAGATGCAGAAATTGAGGCTCAAGTGTCAGTAACTAGTAGAGGTTAAACCAGAACTGATTCCTAAGTTCTCCACCCTTTTATTAATTCTAAAATAAAGATAACTAGTCTCCTGATGGCTTCCCTGGTGGCTCAGATGGTAAAGAATCCGCCTGCAATTTGGGAGACCTGGGTTCGATCCCTGGGTCGGGAAGATCTCCTGGAGAAGGGAAAGGCTACCCACTCCAGTATTCTTGCCTGGAGAATCCCATGGACAGAGGAGCCTGGTGGGCTACAGTCCATGGGGTGACAAAGAGTCGGACACAACTGAGTGATTTTCACTTTCAGTCTCCCAAGTAAATGTCCCAAAGACATTTGAAAAATGGGCAAAAGCTCAGTACACGTAGGGAGTTCCCTGGTGGCCCAGTGATTAGGTCCCTTTCACTGCCTAGGATCTGAGTTTGATTCCCAGTAGGGGAACTAAGATCTTGTGTGGCACATGCTGTGGCCAAAACAAACACCCAAAATCTGAAAAGAATGACAATTTTCCAAAGTAGAAATAAATTCTACAATCAAGTGAAATATTAAAAAAAAAAAAATCAGTACATGTACCTGGCAGCATGTATTTTTTAACCACATTTCCTTGTTTGCAGGTCTGTTCCAGATAGATAAGGAGGCTTAAAAACAATTAAACTCAGACTTCTGGATAATTGAGGTGCCACGTCTTTGGGTGGGTCCCGTGTTTGTGGGAGTTGCTCTGAGTGTGGGGCCTGTCTGTGAGCTCCCCCAGGCCTCGCCCAGTGGGGTGTGGTCATCGGAGCTGAAGTAAAAGGCCTGAGCCCCCCTTTTAGCCTTTTAGTACCAGAGGGGAACCCAGTGCCTCCCCTCAAAGGCTCCAGGGACTCTGGGGAGAGGTTAACAAAGGCCTCCCTTCTCTGCCCACTGTTTCTTGGCTGCTGCCTCCTTCTGCCAAATCCCCCTCTCTGGTCTCCTTTCCCATGGAGGTTTTCTTCCCTGCAGCCCACCCAGCACACCCCAGATAAGCTCTAACAATGAAGTTGTGTGATGGGGAGGGGGACCCACAGTGTCGCTCAGCACAGAGAACAAAGTTAAATCAGAACCCAACCAACCACTGTTTTCAAGGTCCTGTTTCTCTCCTGGGATTTCTCCCCGTTCCTGGCTTTATAAGCCTCAACCTTCCTTCATACCTCCAGGCCCTTTATTCTCTCCTTCTCCTCACCTGTGGTCTCTGTTTATTTCTGAAGCAGAGATGTTCAGCTATCCCTCTGAACTGATGTAACCCCCAAGACTAATTTTTCCAGGCCTGCCCCAGTCCCCAAGGGGCTCTGCTAAAGTTCATGACCACTACTTTCAGATTCTGGCAACATTGTGTATGGAAATAACACTGACACCCCTCCCCCCAAAAACACAGAGAAATTCAGAGTGGACGTTGGAACCACAGTAGAATTTGAAAAAAGGGTGGGGAAAAACCCAGGTATTGGGTGTATAGAGAGGACTTGAAATCAGAGTTGAGCTTTGACCTTGACCATGGGCCCAATGATAGGGGCTGAAGTTTCAGCCCCTCAGGGTCAAGAGCATGGCCTCAAGAAGAAACAGGGGACTTCCCTGGTGGTCCAGTCGCCAAGAGTTCATGCTTCCAATGCAGGGGGCCAGGGTTCCATCACTGGTCAGGGAACTAGACCCCACATGCCGCAACCAAAGATCACAGATGCTGCAACTAAGACCTGGCACAGCCAAATAAGTAAATAAATATTTTAAAAAGAAGAAGAAATAGAACTGAGATTGCTATATAAGCTAGAACCCTGAAAAGGCTGCCATCAGGAAATAATCTACCCACCAATTTAGGGAACGGACAGTGAATCTTGCTCTGGCTTATGGCTCTGGGTGGGAGAAAAGATGCTTAGGAAAGACCAGAACTGAAAACTATCCATATCCATGGAGGTGGCATCCAAATTTATACTCTCTATGGGGCAAAGAATTCCCAAGTTGAAAAATAAACATAAAAAAGATTTCCCTACGGGTCTGAGAACTAAGACCCTGCATACATTGCAGCATGGCCAAAAACCTAAAAATAAAATTAAAAGTTGCATAAAGATAAAGAAATAATACCTCAATAAATTTTTTAAAAATTACTCTAATGAGCCCTTGGAACAGTTAGCATGAAAACATACAAAAATAGATCTCTGAGGCCATTTTCACAGTCCAGGACACATAGGACTCCCACAGAGCAAAATAATCTCACTGAAGATGAGTTCAAAAACACCAATTAAATTACACACAAGAAAACTATCTACTGTGAAGGAGAGTCAGCAAATACAGCAAATGGAAAAATCATCTCTGAGAACTTGGGTAATAGGACAAGCTGAAAGAGATCATAATGATATGCTAAAATACTTAAACATATAAAGGGAGGAACAAAAATGATAGGGAAGGAGCAGGATATTATGAAAAAGATGTGAAAAGGATGAAACAGATTGGAAAAGGGAGCAAGGAAATGAAAGACATAGACATTGAATTTGTAAATGGAATGGATGGACAAGCCAGCAGACTAGACACTAGTTGGATTAACTGGAAGACAAATCTGAGAAAATTAATTAGAATGCAACATTCCGTCAAAGGATGAGAACATTTGAAAGAAAGGTTGATACAGACGATGAAATGATATGGTTCAATATATAACAAACAGAAGTTGTAGAAGAGAAAAATCAGAATGAATGGGCCAGGAATAACATTTGCAATATTCAAAAAAATAATGAATGAAAAATTCCTAGGATTAAAAAAAAGGCATGAATCTTCAGACGGAAGACGCACACTGAATCCTAGGCAGGATAAAGAAGAGTCAATCTGGTCCCATCACTTCATGGCAAATAGACGGGGAAACAGTGGAAACAGTGGAAACAGTGGCTAAGTTTATTTTTCTCGGCTCCAAACTGCAGATGGTGATTGCAGCCATGAAATTAAAAGATGCTTACTCTTTGGAAGGAAAGTTATAACCAACCTAGACAGCAAATTAAAAAGCAGAGACATTACTTTGCCAACAAAGGTCCATCTAGTCAAGGCTATGGTTTTCCAGTAGTCATGTATGGATGTGAGAGTTGGACTATAAAGAAAGCTGAGTGCAGAAGAATTGATGCTTTTGAACTGTGGTGTTGGAGAAGGCTCTTAAGAGTCCCTTGGACTGCAAGGAGATCCAACCAGTCCATCCTAAAGGAGATCAGTCCTGGGTGTTCATTGGAAGGACTGATGCTGAAGCTGAAACTCCAATACTTTGGCCACCTGATGTGAAGACTGGACTCATTTGAAAAGACCCTGATGCTGGGAAAAATTGAGGGCAGGAGGAGAAGGGGACGACAGAGGATGAGATGGTTGGATGGCATCACCGACTCAATGGACATGAGTCTGGGTGGACTCCAGGAGTTGGTGATGGACAGGGAGGCCTGGCATGCTGCAGTCCATGGGGTCATGAAGAGTTGGTCACGACTGAGCAACTGAACTGAACTGAACGTAGGAAAAAAGGGAACACTCCTGAACTGTTGCTGAGACCGTAAATTGGTCCAGCCACTATGGAAAACAATATGCAGTTTCCTTAAAAAATTAAAAATGGAACTAACATACGATCTGGCTATTTCACTTTTGGGTTTTTATCCAGAGAAAACAAAAACACTAATTCCAAAACATATGCGACCCCTGTGTTCAATGAAGCATTAATTACAATAGCCAAGAAACAACCTAAGTGCACATCAATGGATGAATGGATAGATCAATGGTTTATGCGTACAATGGAGTATTGTTTTGTTATTGTTGTTTCATCACTAAGTCATGTCCAACTCTTGCGACCCCGTGGACTGTAACCCACCAGGTACCTCTGTCCATGGGATTCCCTAGGCAAGAATACTGGAGAGGGTTGCCGTTTCCTTCTGCAGGGGAGCTTCCTGACCCAGGGATCAAATCTGCATCTTTACCAGTAGATTTCTTTACCCCTGGGCCATCAGGGAAGCCCCACAGTGGAATATTACTCAGCCATTAAAAAAGATGAAGTCTTGCCATTTGCAACACATGGTTGACCTCGAAGATATTATGCTAAGTGAAATAGATAGAGAAAAACAAATACCATATGATTTCATTCCTATGCAGAATCTAAAAACAAACCAACAAAAACACAATAAATGAATAAACCAAAGCAAACAGAAACATGTAGATACATAGAACAGAGTCGTATTTACCAGAGGGAACCAGGGGGGAAGCCAAGGGCAGTGGGAGGTGTAATGGGTGAGGGGGTCAGCTGTATGGGGACAGACGGAAACCGAACTTTGGGTGGTGAGCACGCTGTGGGGTCAACAGAAGTTGAAATCTACACCACCAATGCCATCAGGTGGGCTGTGGGGGCAAAGAGAGGTGGAGAGGCCGGGACAGGCTGAGCTGAGTGATGGGAGGAGAAGGGGGATGCTGGATGGACGGAGCAGAGATGAGGACCGAGGAAAAAACCTTTGTTTACAGCTCAGAAACCAAACCTATGCCAGAGGCAGCTTGCCAGCCCTGAGAAGAGGGCAGGCTGTAAGCCGAGAGACCCACGCGAGGCTTGTTTCTCACACACTAATCTCACTGTCTTCACGTCAACACCCAGAGGTAAGGATTCCCACTTTACAGGAGAGGAGAGTGTGGCCCAGAGGCTGAGGGCATGTCCAGGGCCACACAGCAAGGGGCCGGGCAGGGGCTGACCGCACTCTGAGCTCAGTCCCCACGTGGGAGTCAGGCGCTGTCTTTCCAGAGTGCACTGGGCCGAGAGACCCAGCTGAGCCCCCCGACTCCGCACCGGCAGCCCCCTGGGCCTCATCCTGAGGGGCAAGTGGCCGCAGCAGCAGAGGTCAGACCAGAGGGCGGAGGGCCCTGCAGGGCGGCGTGCCCGGCGGCTGCCCTCCCATCCGCAGCTGCCTCCTTCTCCTCCAGAAACGACAAGAGTGAGCCTGTGGGGCTGAGGCTTCTGTGGGCGCCCCTCTTCAGGGCAGCCCCTCCACTCCTCGATCTGAGGGCCGGTCAGAAAAAGCTTCCCAGAATGCACTGGACCGAGAGACCCACCTGACCCCCCACTGCCCCCCGCACCCCTACACTTGCTGAGAATCTAGGACCTGCCCAGGCCTCCCCCCACAAGGCCTTCCTGCCTTCTCAGTGGTCCGCGGTGCCTCCCCAGTCCCTGTTTCCCGGCTACCCTCCACCTGGGGATGGGTCCTGGCTTCTGTGTAGGGAGGATGGGAAAAGATGGGGGTGCGATGGGACACCTGGAAGGCTGAGCCCCAGCCCTGCCCTTTATCTGGAAACATTTCCCAGGTAAAGACAGCATTCAGGTCCCGACAGAACAAGAGTCCTTGGCTCATTGCAGGCACCGGCTTTTATGAGAAAGCAGCAAATCATAAGAAAAACCATCTCTTTGGGAGGACTTAGTTGGGATAGAAATTGCAGATGAATGCCAATTCTGGCTAATCTCCATGTCAACGTGTACAAAAGGCACAACGGATTCCAAACCATAATGCTAAATACCCACGAAGAGCCTCAGCCAACCTGGCCGCTCCGCTGACCCACTAAGAACAGTAACTACAATGCTGGCGCCTCCATCGCTCAGGCACACACTCCTCTTTCTAGTGCCTTTCACAACCTAGAGAGGCGGCGCTCGGTGCATTTTTACAGATAAGGAAACTGAGGTTACTGAGGTTAGGTAACTTGACCAAGGTCACATATTTAGAAAGTGGTGGAACTTTTCAAAATACTCAGTTGGGGAAATGCTCATCATTTGTAGAAAAAAAAAAAAAATTCAACAAAGCAGAAGAACACAGGGTTCCAGTTAACCCTCAGTTACCCAGAAAAGTCATTTCCCTTCCACACGCATGCCTGTGTGTGTCTGCACGCACTTGAATTTTCTGATTCATAGAGTTCTTGATGAACAGGCCAGACCACAGGAGGGAAAATGTACAGAAACCAGCAACTATATTCTCTGAATTCAGTCGTGTGCTTGGAGATCCCCAGGTAAAAGGTAACAAAACATAGCTCTGTAAAAGCAACTGTCAGGAAACGGCCACCATCAAGGGCACAAGCGTCCATTTGGTGCCCCCTCCAAGCCCTGAGCTCACAGACGGCTGGCCCGGGGCTGACGGAGCACCTCCCTGGGCTCACCAGAAGACTGAAGGAAAAGCGGGAAACATTGGCACAGACAGAGCTCAGTCACCCATCTGCTGTATGGTCTGGCTACTGCTAAGTCATTGCGGTTGTGTCCAACTCTCTGCGACCCCATGGACTGTAGCCCGCCAGGCTCCTCTGTCCATGATATTCTCCAGGCAAGCATACTGGAGTGGGTTACCATGTCCTCCTCCAGGGGATCTTCCCCACCCAGGGATGGACCCCGTGTCTCTTGCATCTCCTGCATTGTCTGTGACCTTGAGCGTGTCACTTTCCCTTTCTGCAGCCTAGTTTTCCCATCTGTAAAACCAGGACGCAGCAAGCTTGTAACAAAAAGGGCTAGATAATAAATATTTGGGGCTTTCTATCTCAGCCACATTTCATTTTTGTTTGCTTGTGTTTTGGGTTTTTTTGTTGTTTTTTTTACAACCCTTTAAAAATATAAAACCCTATCAAAATGGAGCCAGGCCAGAGAAGCACCCCAGAATGTACCTGAAGGCAGAACCCCTATCCTACCTCTAAGTCTTCACTGAGTTCCTTAAAATGGAGAGGCTCCCAGCTTTCTCTCGGCAGCCAGGGCCCTCTTCGCCCCTCGGGATGAACAGTTACTCCCTTGCTCAAAAGCACGGCTGAAAACAAAGACCAGGGACTTCCCTTGTGGTCAAGTGGTTAGGAATCCGCCTTGCAATGCAGGGGATGAGGGTTCGACCCTTGGTCAGGGAAATAAGGTCCCACATGCCGCGGGGCCTACGTGTTGCAGCGGGAGAACCCAAGAAGCTGTAAACAAAAGCACACCCCGGAGACCAGCCAGGTCTTCTGTAACACAGAGGCCACGTTCAGTGGGTGGCCACCCTCAAATCCCTCTGGGGCCTGGTAGATAACGCTGACAGAGCCCAGTGACAAACGGCCTCAGAGTGGGGAGGCATACAGTGGCTGAGGGAACCACAGAGGGTCCATCTGATGGTGGAGGGGGCAGGCCACTTGACTGGTGAGGCAGATCTGATTTTAAGAGAAGTCTGAAATCTAGAATTTTATACAGAACTCTCCTCCCGCCTTTTTTTTTTTTTTTTCCAAATTGACAATGAAATTAAAAACAAAGCAAAAACTGTTGGGAGCCTTGAGATAAAACTTCTCTGGGCCTTATTTACCCGAGGCCTCCACGTCCAGCCAGCCCCTCCAGCCAGCCCATCCCCAGGCAAGAGAGAGACCTCAGGGAGGTCAGTGATGGTCCCAGAACCCTGCCCTTTGGGAGGCTTCCCTGTCCAGAGCGCCCTTGGAAGTGGGAGCATCCACAGGAAGTGATCCCTGAGAATATGTCTCTCCTCCCTCCACAAGACTTCCTGGGCTGGGGGCAGCCCCCACCCTGCAGTTGGCAGGCAGCCTGGTGTTCTCGGCCACCCTTGATCTCCACTTCCTTTTCCTGGGGTTAGAGTTAGTCTGAAACAGTGACCGCTAAACACAGAGGAAAGATGCTCCCTGGCACAGAGGTGGGCCGACGGTTGATGGGGGAGCATGTTGGACATGCTGATGTCCACGTGCATGTCTCCATTGCTGGCCAGAGTACGACATTCCAAAAGGGAATTCAGGGACCTCAGAATTTCCCCCAACACAGCAACCCCCGCGGCTAATGCCAGGTTAATGCCAGGCTCTCACAGGTCAGTGGCCATAATGACCCCTCCCTGCCAGCCTAGGCCGTGAGCCTTGGGGTGGGGGTGGGGCGGGATCTGTGTCCTCTTCATGGGCCCAGCTGACCCCGCATGCCCCTTGACCTTGAACATGTTCTCTGCTTGTCCCTGTGTGTGATGTGTCCTCTATGCCTCAGTCATCTGGCTGTCTACAGGGCTCTTCCGCATAAGGCCAGCTGGCCCTGCCTGGGAGCTCACCACGGTCCTGCTTACAGGGCGAATTTTCTGCTGAATCAATGAGCTGGGCCGAGGCAGCAGTGCAGCAGGCCCAGGCCAGGTGTCGCGGGTCGCCCAGGAAGATGAGCAATCAGCATCTCCTTTCCACACCTGTCCTAAGGTCAGAACTGACTCGGGTGCAGCCAGAGAGTCTCTGTGACCGCAAAGGCTGGGGAAGCTGAGTTTGAGGGGTCAGAATCCATGAAGAACCCCTGGGCCCTCCCTAGCCCACTCCTCACTGGGAGGCCAGCCTGAAAAAAAAGAAAATCATTAGCTCCTACATATAGATCAACGTTTCTCTCCCTATTAAGGTCAGTTCAAAAAACCTTGTTAATTTGGGCCTCACTGGGTCCACTAGGGATGCTGGCCAGAGGGTGAGCCCTGTTAAGCAAAGATCCCTGGGAGTGAAATCGAGGCATGGGGGCCAGTGTGGGGGATTTTGAACCTACTTGGGGGTTCTTTTCAAGTTGGTTTCAAGCAGGTCTCTATGATGGGAAGCCAGGCCTGTTCTAAGACCTGGTAGAGGCCCCAGGAGTGTCAATATGAGACATCCAGAAAATTGTCTGAAAAGCTTCACATCTCTACCCCTAGGAGGATGTGCAAGAATTTACAGGCTGATGGGGAGGGAACAGTACAGGGAACAGAGAGTACAAATGCTCAGAGGCACAAGGGACCTCTTGATCCACCTGAGAAAGGCCGACCAGGGCAGGTGAGCGAGGTCTCACTCATCTCTGCCGGCCCGATCCTCCGGGCCTCAGGAGGGTCTGGATGGCCCTGGGGACTTGGCAGAGCCTGTGGGCCTGGAGGAGGCGTGCCCCCTGGTCCTTTTTCTGGGAAAAAAGAGGAACTATGGTGGGGGTGGGGGGCCGGGGCTTTCAGTGAGGCCGAGGGGCCAGCGATGCTCCGGCTCAGGCTCTCCCTGCCTAGCAATAATTTGGGCGCCAGAGAAATATTGGCGGCCTTGGCTAACCGAATTATTCTTTCGGTTTGAACCAGCTCCCCCTCTTTGACTCAGATCCGGCGGGGCATGGAAAGCGCTTTCCGAAACCCCCGCCCGCCCGCCTTCCCCAACTCGGCCCAGCGAGCCCCGGGGGAGGGGAGCGGGCGCGCGGACCCACCACCCCGCCCTGCGGCCTCGCCCCCATCCCCAGGGCGGCGCCCCCCGCGATCCCGCAGCCCGCCCCCCTCCTCCCACCGCGCCCCGGCGGAGCCGAGCTGAGGGTGGGTGGGCGAGGAGGGACGCAAGCTCCCCGGAGCGGGTCGATGAGGACCCCTGCGCGCGGGCTGGGTTGGAAAGAGAAAACTACCCATCACTTCCCCAAACACGTGCTTAAGGCACCAAAATAGAAAAAAGAAAAATAGTTGGAAAGGATTTGATATTTCCAGGCGAGTATCGAAATCGCCGTTCCGGGAAAAGCCAGTCTTGTGAGACTTCCTTACACTAATTGAACCGTTCCGAGTTGTTTTTATTTCAGATTCCGTCAGGGGGTGGACATGGCGATCCTTTGGGGCTTTAGTGTGCCCCACCACCTATCCCTGGGGACTTCCGGCCTTCGTGCCACGCCAGCGCACCCTAATATTTTTGAGCCCCCATTTCAGCTCCCTGGGGTCACAGGGCTGCCCAGCTGTTATTTTGCAGTTCTGCGCAGCACCCCACTGGCAGTTCTGCTTAATGCTCCTGCCTCTGACTCACAAGAGGAGGAGGGGATTTCTGAGCTGTTTCAAAACTTAACCAGAGTATTAGGGTTTTCAGGCAGCCCGTGTTTATTTAAAAAGAAAAAAAAAAGCCCTAAAGCCAACAAAATTTGACACATTGACACACAGCAGCAGAAGAAGGGAAGGTGGGGTGGGTGGGCAGGACCACTATCTGCTATGTCCCATGGGTCCCTGGAACCCAGGTTTCCTGTGTCCTTCCCCCAGCCCTGGCTAACCCCATGCCTTCTGCTTGGTTCTGGGCTCCGGATAAGAGCTAATATTTATGGAGATCTGCCTTCCCACCAAACACAGTCCTAAGCTGTTTACAAGAAATAACTCATCTAGTGCCTATAACTGCACTAGCAGGTGTGAGGGCTTCTACTGTGCCACGACCATTTTACAGATGAGAAGACTGAGCCTGAAGAACTGAACTGATTTGGGGCACTTGGGTGTTATTTTTTAAAACAAAACTTTTGAGCAGGGATAGAACCTGCACCCCCAGTATTGGAAGCTTGGAGTCTTAACCACTGGACGGCCAGGGAAGTCCTGGGGCACTTGGTCTTCTTATGGAGAATGGCGGTCGCTTTTCCCACTGTGCGCAGGAGGCAGATGCCACTCAGCCGCAGGAAGCCTCACTCATCAGAGTGAGGCTAAGGGGTGTCTGGAATCTCCCTCTTGCAGAGATCTGTGTGGGTCAGGGTTGGGAGACTCTGAAGCCTCTAGGGGACTGAGCAGGAGAAGTAATTAGAGCAGCAAGCCCCACACCCCCACCCCACCCATCCAAGCCTAGGCTTCCAGCATGGAAGGGGTTAGTGGGACCGCTCGGGTTAGAGCTACATCGTTCACCTCGACCACAATTCCTCCCAACATCCTGGCCAAATGTGAAGACCCCAACTGCGGCGCTCAGGACCTTGAAGCTACTACCTGTAAACCTAGAAAACCTGGTCAGGTGGGGAGTCTCAGGGTCCGGCTCAGGTCGCTAAGGCCAGGGCTTGGGGTGCACGCAGGACAGGACTGTGCAGAGGAGCCAGCAGCGTGCCAAGGGCTCAGTCCCCTGATGCAGGGAAGATGACTGCTGCGCTAAGAGATCGTTGGGTTTGGGGGAGCAGGTGATTTAAGTATTCACTTCTGCAGGCTCAGAAGCAAGCAGAATCTGCTTGGTCGGAGGCTGTTTTCACATTACACCAACACAACAGAATGGCCATTTGTTAAAGGTCTACGTTATTTCTAACCAGCACAGTAATCTCACAAGGTAGATATTGCTAATCCCGTTTTACACGTGGGAAAATCGAAGACTAGAGATGGTGAGTCATTCATCCAAGGTCATCTTCAGTGAGGGCGCCAGGATTGGGGAGCTGTCGGCCTGACTCCAAGGCCTTGGAGCTTCCTGTTTCAGTGGACTGGCTGAGCCTGAGTGCAGCTTCTTAAGAAGCCGAGAACCTCTCGGTTTCTCTCTGCCCTTTGGTGAAAAGGGAATTTCAAAAGCACCTGATTCATTGCAAGTGTGAACGTGTGTAAATTGCTCAGAGGCTGCCTCAAGCGTTCATCTGTAAGCTTGAGTGACTCTCTACTGCTTTGGGGACTGGCGTGGGAAGCCAGTGGGAAGGTTCCGGGCCCCAGTGCCCTTATCTGCCAAGGGTCCACGTGAGGGTCACCGAGGGAGAGATGAGTGTCCAGGACCCAGCCCATGTTGTTGGACCTGGAGAGGAATTTAGGGGACAGGTTTTAGGGTCAGCTTCTGGATCAGCTCGCCCTCTTCAGATTCATTGCAATCCTCATCTCAAGATGCTTTGATGACTCCTGAAAGTCTAGGGCAAAATTCACACCTCCAGAAGATTCAGATCCACCCCGACCCTGACTGCTTGTTGTTCAGTCGCCAAGTCGTGTCCGACTCTTCGCGACCCCATGGACTGCAGTCCGCCAGGATTCCTGTCCCTCACCATCTCCTGGAGTTTGCCCAAGTTCATGTCCACTGAATCGGTGATACCATCCAACCATCTCATCCTCTGTCGCCCTCTTCTCCTTCTGCCCTCAATCTTTCCCAGCATCAGGGTTCTAAGTGTCCCGAGCCCGTTGCTCCTGCAGCTAAGATTGGAACTTTGGAACCTGACAGAACGGGGGGACACTGAAGAAGAAGGAACCCCATTCCCATCTGGCCTAGTAGCCTGGCCTTCATTCACCTCGCAGGTCCACCCCCACAAGGGACACTGATTCTCTTGAGAGGAGGCAGCCCAAACTTTCCTAGAAGCTCTTAACAAGAAGGTAAACTGAGGCCTGGCGGGCGGCTCCCCCGCCGCGCCCTAGCTGGCTGTCAGGCCGAGCCCAGGGCCCAGCTGTCGATCGCTGCCCCAGACCGAGCAGAGCGGCCGAGGCGCGCCAGCCGCGCCCCCTCCTGGCAGTGCTCCCGCCCCGGGCCCCTGGAGCCTGCCTCTCCCCGACTGATGTAAGCTGATATTTTAATTCTCTTACAAGGAATGGCGTTTAGAGAAATGACTTAACCGGATTACTCATCGTCTATAATGACTTGGCCTGGCTCCGACGCTATTCCTAGACGTGACGCTTGAGGCTTTGATTCTTTCTTTTCTTTTGCTACTTTTTTTTTTTTTTTTTTAATACCAAGAAATGACTGCCTTGGGCTCGCGGCGGCTCCCCCCCTACACGCCCCTCGCAGGGCATCCTGGGAGATGTAGTTCTCTCCTGCCCTGGGGGCGCGACCCCCCTGGCCTCCGCCCCCGCGCCCTCCCAGAGAGTCCTGGGAACCTGCAGGTGGTAAGAAGCTCCCATCATGCAGTCTGTGCAGTCTTCGAAAGAGGCACTTAGCGCCTCATGCCTCGGTTTCCTCATCTGTCAAATGGGAGACAGTCGTACACCAGGGCAATGAAGGGTTACCAGAGAGCTTATTTTAAAATAAGAACAAAAGCTCTGCACAACTTCTTTATCCATTCATCTGTGGATGGATTTCTAGGTTGCTTCCATGTCCTAGTTATTGTAAATAGTGCTGCCAGTCACTTCTAATGAGGTGAATAAACCTAGAGCCTATTATACAGCGTGAAGTAAGTCAGAAAAACAGATATCATATATTGACACACACATATGGAATCTAGAAAGACGGTGCAGATGAACCTATCTGCAGGGCAGCAAGGGATTCCCTGGTGGCTCAGAGGGCAAAGAGTCTGCCTACACTGCGGGAGACCTGAGTTGGATCCCTGGGTAAGGAAGATCCCCTGGAGAAGAAAATGGCAACCTACTCCAGTATTGCTGCCTGGAAAATCCCATGGATGGAGGAGCCTGGAGGGCTACAGGTCCATAGGGTCACAAAGAGTCAGATGCGACTGAATGACTTCACTTTCACTTTCAAAGGAGAGGCAGACTTGTGGACACAGTGAGTAAAGGAGGGGGGGAACAAATTGAGCGAGTAGCATTGAAACATATATATTACCATACACTAAATAGCTAGCCAATAGGAATTTTCTGTTTGATGAACGGAGCTCAAATCTGACGCTCTGTGACAACCTAGAGGGGTAGGGTGGGGTGTGGTGGGAGAGAGGTTCAAGAGGGAGGGGACATATGTGTACCTATGGCTGATTCATGTTGACGTGTGGCAGAAACCAACACAATATTGTAATTATCCTCCAATTTAAAATACATTTTTTAAAAAAGCTCTATACAGACCCCGTGTTTTTGTTTTTGTTTTGTTTTTTTAGAAACCTTTGTCCAGTGCATTGGTACTGATCTCCAGTCTAGACTTACTACTTTGTGTCATAAAGAAGGAACCAGGCTTTGGTTGTCCAGGCATCCAGCGCCTAACAGGGAGCTGGCCTGCAGCTGGCCTTTCTTTATTGCCTCGTCCAGCATTTACTCTCTGCTGCTCGATGTCTTCAACTGTAACATAGGCATAAATATATAGTGGCCACTTCATAGGGCTGGGTGACACTGAATGAAATAATCCATGTAAGATGCTAGGTTCAGTACCTGATAAACACTGGTCAAAGGTATTTTCACCCCTCTGGCACCAGGCCCTGAGTGACTTTGGAACTGTCTGAAGAAGCAATGGCTGATTCTCATCACCTGTAAGGTTGGCAAGCGCTGTATATTTTGCTCCACAAGATCAGAGCTTTGTCCTGGTTGTGGCAATATCCCCAGTCTCTAGTCCAGTGCTGGCACAGAGCTGGATCATAACAAATGTCAGATGAATGAATAAATGAATCATTATGCCTGCTTTGCCAGTGAGGAACTGGAGGTTCTGAGAGGTCAAGTGACTTGCAGATGGTCACACAGCAGCTGGGCTATCTGAGTGGGGATGAAAATCCGCATTTTTTCTCCCTGTCACCCTCCCCCACTCTCCCGCCCTCCCGCCAACACAGACACACAGAGGAATTTGACTGTTACCTTTCAGGTTCAAGAAGCATAAGAATCACGTAGCGTCTCCAGTTTCCGGCAGCAGCCAGGTGTGGATGTGCCCCCGGAGTGGATCAGCTGGGGAAACTAAGTGCTCACATGGGGTGGGGGGAGGTGGAAGTGAAAAAAAAAAGTGACCAAAGCTCTCAGATCCCCCTCCCTCACCTCCAGCAGTTCCCCAAAGGCCGAAAGCTATTCTTGGCTTTTTCTAAAAGAGGCGTTTGAAGCCATGAGCCAATTCTTTCCATTCCTGAGCTTGGGTATCATCTATTTCGGGCGTTTGTTGTTTTCCATGAGTTGCGGATGCCACTGTGAAGCTGGCCTTTCCTGGACAGCTAGGGCACGAGGGAGTGAGGCAGGAGCCAGGCGGGGCCAGCACTTAAAAATACTTCCTGATTCATTTCTCCTTTGAAAACAAAGCCCTGGGGGCCTTTTGCAACCGCTGGAGCCTGGGAACTGAGCTTCCCAGAGCAGAAAACTGACTGAGCGTGCTGGATGTGTTTGTGGGTCCCAGGAGCAAGAGCAACAACACAGATTAGCTGTGTGACCTCCTTCAAACTCGCTTGACATCTCTGCGCCTGCTGCCCTCCTCTCCAGAATAAGGCCAGGTGGGAAGAAGCTCGTGAACGGTCCCTCCAGCTCTGAGAGCTCTAGGATGAGGACCACCCCTCCCAGGACCAGGTTTTCTTCCTAGATTTGGGCCAGCAAGGGATGCCGAGTCTTGGAGACAGAAGCTAGGAGAAAGCAGCTTTTAGGTCAATCTCTGGGACTCCTTTGTAAGTTGCAGAGCCCTGCAGATGTTCTAAGGGGGTCCAGAATGTTCTTGGAAGGTTCCTGTAATTGCAAAAAGACCAAGCACCATGAAGAAGTGATGAAATAAAGACTGCTGTACGTCCATACCAGATGTGCGGTCTAGCAGCTACAAGAGAGAAACAGATCTGTGTTCTAACAAAGAGGGTTCTCCAAGACGTATTGTTGGACAAAAAAATCAAGTTGCAGAATAGAACAATTAGAATGGAATCAGTTTTTAAAAGCACACATAAATTTACGTGTTTTTCTACACCATGTATTTATGAAAATACACAGGGAAAGTTCCAGAAGAGTTTACCCAGTCTGATGCTCAGTTGCTCAGTTGTGTCTGACTCTGCAGCCCCATGGACTACAGCTGACAGGCTCCTCTGTCCACGGGATTCTCCAGGCAAGAATACTGGAGTGGGTTGCCATGCCCTTGTCCAGGGATCTTCCCAACCCAGGGATCGAACCCACGTCTCTTATGTCTCCTGCATTGGCAGGCACGTTCTTTACCTCTAGTGCCACTTGGGAAGCCCACCCAATGTGATAAGAGCCCTTATCTCTAGGTTGGGGAGGGAACTGAATTTGGAATGGTGTCAGAGAGAAGTGATTTATTTGTAATGTCTTTATGGGAAGAATGCATTTGTGGTTTTTTTTTTTAATTAATCTATTTGAGACACCAGGACGTGGAGGGCCCAGGCGACTTCTCTCAGGCCATCATGGGCTGGATCCGATGGTTAGATAATGCAGGAGGAGGGTAGCTGTGGGTAGGAGATGAAGGTATACCAGATAGTGGCTTGACCAATAGGCATGTTTATGATTTTAGGGAAGCAAATGGAGATGTCATTCCTCTGCAAGATTTATTGGCTGTTGTAAATTACTTTCTATTGCAAACAGTTGCCTCAGGAGGCAATTAAATTTAGATCATATTGTTCCCAGGTTGACACAGGCAGGTGTCGACTTGCTGAGGCTTTGCACAACAGCCACTGTCTGTAAGAGTGTGCTCGACTGCCTGCGATGGCCAGAATAACTCTATCCTGTGTGGGATGATCTGCTGCTTTGTCAGGCAATGAGTCTATTCAGCCTGGGAGGGTGGGGTTGGCCTAGACGGGGATGCTGAGGGTAGTGCCGAGGCCTCTGTCCCAAACCTTGGGCAAACAATCCTAAGAGGATGGCATTTCAGTGGCTGAGACTCAGAGCTTTCACTGCCAAGGGCAAGGGTCGGTCCCTGGTATGGGAGCTAAGATCCTGCAAGCTGTGGCTCCCCCCACTGAAGAAAAGAATGGACAAAGCTTTTCTACCATAGCATCTGCCAACACAGCCTCAGGTCTCCTGGAGGGCTTATAAACTGGGAAGTGTGGGGGCACTATTATAATCACCACTATAACGATTGTTAGAGGCAGTTACTATTGTTGACCATGTGTCTGTTAGTAAATCTACAGGCACAGACTTTTATAAAATGACCCTTTACGAGGTAGACAAGGGAGCCCACGTGTTGTCCACTCTGGACTGAGCCTGGAGAGTTCTTCCATCCCAGAGCCAAAGGATAAGGGCCAGAGTTTCAGGGTCACCAAACTACAACCCCGGTCCACTTGTTTAGGGTGATGCCTGGGTGATGAGTGCAAACAGGGTTGGTAAATGCACAGGCCCAAGCGCTCCTTAACCAGCTGTGTTTCCAGTAGGTGCTCTGTCATGGATTCCAGGCCTCACCGCCAGCTTTCACTGGACACCTCTCTGGCCCACCACACCCTCACCAGCGCTCAAGTCTTCCCCTGTACACTTTCTCCTTCTCAGGCTGTGTTCCCTGATTCAGTTAACCGCACTGCCAAGAAAAGCTGAGGGGAATGACTGAGGGGGCCTGTGCTAGAGCTCAGATGCTCAGCTCCACCATTTACCAGCTGTCTTACTTGAGCTAATTAATCCTCTGGAGCCTCAGTTTTATCGTATAAAATTAGGAAATGCATAGGGCTGTTTGTATTAAAACTATTCAACAATTTGTGGTTGCCTACTCTGTGTTAAGACGGGGTTCAAGCCCACATGTGAGACCTTGGCTCTTTTTTTCAAATTGCGGGAAAATATGCATTACATGAAATGTACCATTTTAACCATTTTTAAGTATACAGTTCAGGGACGTGAAATACATCCACACTTTTGCGCAACCATCACCACCTTCTTCTGAAATTTTTCATCTTGCAAAACTGAAAATCTGTACTTATTAAATGTGTGTGTGTGTGTTAGTCACTCAGTCATGTCCCACTCTTTGCAATCCCATGGACTGTAGTCTGCCAGGCTCCTCTGTCCATGGAATTCTCCAGGCGGGAATACTGGAGTGGGTTGCCAATCCTTTCTCCAGGTGATCTTCCCGACCCAGGGATCGAACCCAAGTTTCCTGCTTTGGAGGCAGATTCTTTACCATCTGAGCCGCTAGGGAAGCCTTATTAAATACTAACTGCTATCCCACCCCTCTCCCCCCAGCCCTTGGCAACCATAATTCTATACTATTTGTTGCATGAATTTGACTCTAAGTACTTTATATATGTGGAATCATACAGTATTTGTAGCTTGCGTCTGGTTTATTTTACTTAGCATAATGTCTTCAAGGTTCATCCATGTTGTGGCACACGTGAGAATTCCCTTCCTTTTTCAGACTCAGTGATAGTCCCATGTATGTACATACCACAGTTTCGGGCTCCCTGATGGCTCAGTTGGTAAAGAATCCGCCTGCAATGCAGGAGACCCTGGTTAGATTTCTAGGTCGGGAAGATCCCCTGGAGAAGGGATAGGCTACCCACTCCAGTATTCTTGGGCTTCTCTTGTGGATCAGCTGGTAAAGAATCTGCCCGCAATGCAGGAGACCTGGGTGGTTGGGAAGATCCCCTGGAGAAGGGAAAGGCTACCCACTCCAGTATTCTGGCCTGGAGAATTCCATGGACTGTATAGTGTATGGGCCACAAAGAGTCGGACACAACTGAGCGACTTTCACTTTCACCACAGTTTAGGGGCTTCCCAGCAGTAAAGAACCCGCCGGCAATGCAGGAGATGAAGGAGACACAGGTTTGATCCCTGGGTCGGCAGGATCCCCTGGAGGAAGAAATGACAACCTACTCCAGTATTCGTGCCTGAAAAATCCCATGGACAGAGGAGCCTGGGTGGGCCATGGTTCAAAGGGTGGCAAAGACTTGGGTTCGACTGCGTACACACCACAGTTTACCCATTCATCCATCAATGGACACTGGATTGCTTCCACTTTTTGGCTATTGTGAACAATGCTTCCAGACCTTGAACTCTCAAACCCAAGAGAAAACCCAAGTTTTCTCTTCTGTGAGGTGAATATGGCTGAGTTACTTCTCCCTCTGGCAGAAGCCCAGCTGCAGCTGGCTCAGCATCTCCTAAGGCACCTACTCCACTCAAAACCTCATCTCCCCAAGCAGGGATCATGCCACCTCTTTGCGTTGCTCACCTTGTAGCTGCCCTCTCTGCCTTTGAGACGTAGGTAGACACGGGCCCCGGTCAGCAGGTTTCCTGCCCCAGGCATTTCTGGGCCCCCACAGAACTTTGGCCGAGGACTTGTTACTTTGGAAGGGGTCCTTGTTTAGCTATCACCAACCATCTCTACTTCTAAGTTGGGATGGAAGGGAGATGGGAGATGTCTTCCACCCAGTTCAAGTCAAAGTCGGAAGCGCTTTGCTACCCCACCCAGACCCCACTGCCCTGCTTAAGACCAAAGAGGAAATTTCCAAGACCCGAGTTTTGCTTCCAGAGGCGCAAGGCAGCCGTGACTCCTGGGCGTTCTGCCTCAGCCCCTCCGGGTGTGGAGCCTAGCTCCGCAGCGTCTGCCCCTGGGGAGGGGGAGAGCACACTACAGCTCCCAGGGTTCTGCGGGCTGAGGAGGCGGTCCCCACCCCTGGCGGAAGAGTTGGACCCACCAACCGGAGCCCAGAGCGGGGCTGGGGGCGGGCGGGGGCGGGGCCGCGTGGGAGGTGGCCGGCGAGCGGCGCCCCTGGGTCAGTCGCGCGGGGAGCGCGGGGTCCGGAGAGAGGAAAGCGAGGAGGGTGCTGTGGTGGCGCCGCGCGCGCTCTCCGGGCCATGGGTAAGTGGCTCTGCGGTGCGCCCGGGACGGGACGGGCGGCCCCGCGGGAGGGCGAGGTTGTGGCGCCAGGTCTTTCCCGGCGCTCGCGGCGGTCGGTGCTGCCTTGGGGGGCGAGCGGGGGCTGGGGGTGGACTCAGGGGCGAGAGCGCGGGGAGCTAGTCTGGCCCGGGACGCCCGCGTCCTCCCGCCGCGAGCCGGGGCCAAAGCCTAGTGTCGGGCGCGCGCTGTTCGAAAAAAGGAAAGACAAAAAGTTTTGGCGGCCAAGGGGCTTCCCGGGCGTTTATCTCGAAACTCTCTTCGTCGTCTCTTGACTGAAATTTACCAAGTCCTGTACGGTTCTGTCATCCCACTTCCTGCTGTGGTTTTCAATCTCGAGCTGGTCTCAGCTAATTTGTTGTGACAGCTGTCCGCAGCAGTTCTGTCTGCAGTACCCCCCGCCCCCCACCTTCCCCTCTCCCCTCCCCGCCGTCACATCCCGGCGGTTCTCAGAATCCGCCGGCGCCGCCGAGAAGGGGCACCGGGGTCCGCTGGGCGCGCGGGGCGCTTTCCACTGCGGCTGCCGTTTCCTGAAAGTGACTCTGCGCGGGTTTTGAAGAACTTGCTCAATGCATTTTGAAGAATCAACTGTTCCTCTTTAAGCCGAGAGTAGTGCTGATCCTTCGGCGGTTACCAGCTTCTCGCCCCCTACCCTTTCTCTTTCTCTTTCCTCTTCCCTTTTTTCTTTTTTCTGTAGTCTCTCCTCTTCTTGTCTCCTGTCCACCCTCCTCTGTACCCTCCCACTCCCAACCCCCGGCAGGGAAGAAGTAACTCCTTCTTTGCTCCGCTCATCTTTCTCCTGTGTCTCTTTTCTCCCCTTGGGGCTCCAGAAGGGACAGCGTGGCGGACCCGCGAGTGATGGGGGGCGGGGAGGGGGTGGAAAGCGGAGACGCACGGGCTGCGAGGAGAGAAGCGTTTGATTTCGCGCTCAGTCCGAATCGCGGACCAAATCCGGCTGCTTCGTCTCGGTCCCTGCGCAGAATGTTCAGGGGGCGCAGCCCGACGGACGCCGGGAATAGGAGAGATCGCCCGATGCCGGACCCCCAGGGCTCAGGGTGCGGGCCTGGAGGCACTGGACTGGCCAGACCCAGGGTCCCTTTCTTTGCGGGCTCGTCAGCTAGCCAAGAGGAGTCCGCGGAGCTGAAGGGAGGATAACAGGTGCTTTTTGCCCCAGCTGGAGAACCAGAGTTAGGGGTGTGGGGTCTCTGTGCCCAGAGGCCGTGCTAGGGCAGAGATGGCAGCTAGTGGGTTGGGTCACCCGGGTGGAGTTCCAGAGCCTGTCCCAGCCCTGGGGACCCTTCTGGACCTTGAACTTGGAATGGCAGTGGTAGAAAGGACCTCAGAGAATCAGCCTCTCTCTCCGCGGGGTTTACAGTCTGAGAAACTGAGGCTTAGAGACCAACCCTGGTCTGACAGTGAGGACAGTTTAGGCCTCTGAGACCCTTCCCCTCTGTCCCTTCCCAATGGTCTCCTGTTCCCAGGTGGGAAATTGACCTGGGCCAGGGCCGGGTGGGTAGCTGCACAGGTCCAGGTTGTCCGTCTGTTCTCCATGCAGGTTGGAGCACAGCCCTTGGCAGGTTCCCCCTCCCCAAACCACTGCTCAGCCAGGCAGCCGGCTCCGAGCTGAGTGGACTGGCCGCTTCAAAGGTTGTCTTTGTTTCAGCTCCAGCTCTAGCCAAAGAGCAACTTAAGCCAACAACCTCAGGCAAGAAGGTGTGGCATGTCTGCTGGTTGTTACTGAGGCCTCTGTTAGCGTTATTGTCGTAATTGACACGGTGCTCCCAGTGGGTGACTTTTCATGAAAGGAAGTGTCGCTTCCTTTCCATCACACCGAGAGTGAATGAGGCGGGGCAGGAGCGGGGGCAGCGGGAGAGTGAGAGAGAGAGAGAGGCCTTGAGCTAGTCACAGCCCAGCTTCTCTGTCAGGTCATGTTTATGAAGCAGCTGCTCCCTGCGGTGCAGAACTCTAGGCACTGATGAGACACAGCGGAGTGACAGACCTCAGATATCACACACACCCGCACGCACACACACACGCACCCACACACACGCATACACCCACGCACACACACCCACTCACGTGCGCGTGCGCACGCACGCATGCACGCACCCACACCCACGCATACACCCACGCACACACACCCACTCATGCGTGCACACACACCACACACACCCACTCACGTGCACGCGCGCAAGCGCGCACGCCCCCACGCACGCGCCCACACCCACGCATATACCCACGCGCACACAGCCACTCATGCGCACACACACCCACACACGTGTGTGCACACACACCCCCGCACGCACGCACACATACACACGCACCCACACCCACGCATACACCCACACACACATACCCACTCACGTGCGTGCACACACGCAGGCACACACACGCACCCACACCCACACACACGACTCACGTGCACTCACACACCCCCGCACGCACACACACGCACCCACACCCACGCACGCACACATACCCATGCATGCACACACACATGCACACATACCCCCCACGTGCGCGCACACACCCACGCATGCACACACAGCCACACCCACGCATACACCCACACCCACTCACGTGCACGCGCACACGCCCCCACGCACATACGCACGCACCCACGCATACACCCACTCACATGTGTGCACACACCCGCACACACACACCCACGCATACACCCACGCACACACACCCATTCGCGCATACACACATGCACAGATACCCCCACACACACGTGTGCGCACACACCCACGCACCCACAATCACGTGTGCGCGCACACCCCCCTGCATGCACGCACACACGCATACACCCACGCACACACACCCACTCACGCACACACACACACGCACACATACCCACACACACACGTGCGCGCACACACCCATGCACCCACACCCACGCATACACCCACGCAACACCCACTCACGTGTGCACGCACACCCCCTGCATGCACGCACGCACCCACAACCACGCATACACCCACGCACACCCACTCGCGCGCACACACACACGCACATACACACACCCACGCATGCACACACACATGCACACATACCCCCCACGCGCGCACACCCCCACACACGCACACACACCCACGCATGCACACCCACGCACACACCCACACGCACACACACACGCACAAACATAGCCACCTGTGGTTTTTTGGCGGGGAGCCTCGTTTCTCGCTTCATTCATTCTGCTTAGAGCGTTGGGCCCATTGGGTCTAACCGACTCACCTTATAGGTGGGAGAAGGAAGTACAGAAACACCCGTGTGGGGTCAGAGCCCCCTCCCCACCCTCCTCTGCTTTCAGCTTCTCTGGGAGGACAGGCCCAGGTTCTTATCAGCAGGTTAACAGGGATGCTGCAATGAGACACTGCAGGTCCCCTGGGGAGAGACGGCCAGTTTGCACCCTCTGAGCACAGAGAAGGAACCTGGGGTCTCGCTTTATTGTTGTTTAGTCGCTAAGTTGTGTCCGACTCTTTGTGACCTCATGGACTGTAGCCTGCCAGGCTCCTTTTTCCATGGGATTTCCCAGGCAAGTATACTGGAGTAGCTTGCCATTTCCTTCTCTGGGGGATCTTCCCGACCCAGGGATCAAACCCTCATCTCCAGCATTGGAAGGTAGATTCTTTACCACTGAGCCACCAGGGAAGCCCTGGGGTTTCCCTGCTCCCATCAACCCACTCTTGACCTTGGAGTCTGTGTCCTGAGACAGGGAGACTGCACTGGTTGCAAATCTCAGCTCTGCCACTAGTAAGCCATGTGACCTCAGGTGAGCTACTGAATCTCTCGGATCTTCAGATCTTGTACTATCTGTTAATGGGGGCAGAGAGATAATCATACCCACTGGGCGCTGGGAAGATGTAGTGAGCCAGTGTTCAGAAGTGCCCAGACCCGGGCCTAGGGGAGGCTGGTTTCGGTTGGTGAAGTGCACAGTGTGGGGAGGGAGGCGTGGCTTGAGAGCAGGCTGGCTTCATTTCAGGAGCCTCCTCCTCCACAGCTAGTGACTGACGTTAACGTCTTCACTGCCTCGGCTTTAGGATCGAGGGTTGAGCGTGACTTCCACAGAGCTGTGGAGTTGAGCAGACTGCTGTCACAGGCAGGGCTGCTGCCCCGCCCCCTCGCTGCCCGGGAAGGGGCTGGATCGCCCGGCCACGCCCGCTCGCCGGCCGAGAGGGGGTCACACGACCGGCCTTGGCTGCGAGCGAAGTCCTGCTGCCCTTGTTTGTCAGGCCTCTTCTCACTCAGTTGTCTAGCGCGCAACTGGGAATAAGCTTAACAGGGACCACTGCGCCCTTGGGTAGGAGGAGCCCCTGAGCCATGCGGAGGAGACCGCAATCTGTGGAGACACTGCTCCTGCAGAGGAGGGTGCACGTCAGAAAGGCGTCATCACTTTCAGAGCAATTTCTAAGTTTAAGTGCAATTCAGTCAAAACCCCAGTGGCTTTTGTTTCTTTCTTCTCCTTCAACCTTTCCCTCTCTCTCTCTTTCATCCTGGAATGTGACAGAATTATCCTAGAGTTCAGATGGAATTTTTTAAGAGGAGTAATGATGGGGGACTTGAGCTCTGGATAGTAAGTTTTGTTACAACGCGACAGAAATTAAAACTGTGCATGGGTCCAACATTCCACAAGGAATGAAAGAGAACAGAAAGTCCAAAACCAGCTCCCGGAGTGTTCATTACAAACCTTTAGATTGTGGGGAAAGTAGTATTTCAAACTATGTGGGGAGGAGATAACTCAGTCTATGCTGGGGTCTGGGGAGCTGGGCAGGCAGGAGGACTCACCTGGCCCTTACAGGAGGGGGTTTCAGACTTATTTCTCAAGGCAGAACTCTTTTTCCAAATGAAGATTTAGCGGGAACTACAATCTTGCAATGACTGGAGAAGAGAGGGAGAGGACAGGCTGGGGAAGGAGAGTGAAGACTCTCTCCACCCCCCTCATCCAGGGCTGCGGCCCAGGTGGGCGAGAATGGGGGCCGGTTCACCCGACCGCACAGAGATAGAGTGTCTTCCCTTTGTGGCTCTCATCCCGGTCTCTGCTGGGCTGAAACAGCTCAGATGGTGACCTCCTTCCCAGGTGACCTGAGTGCCCAAGTCCTGGAGATTTCCCTAGGAGAGCATAGTCCCTGCAACCTAGCAGGAGCGACCAGGGCCATTCTATCCTGGTGGCCCTTAACCTGGCTGCCCTCTCAGGCACCCTGGGAATTTTTAAACCCTGAAACCCCTTGTTGTTTAGGCGCTAAGTCCTGTCTGATTCTTTCGCAACCCCATGGACTGTAGCCTGCCAGGCTCCTGTGTCCATGGGATTTCCCAGGCTAGAATACTGGAGTGGGGTGCCATTCTCTTCTCCAGGGGATCTTTCTGACCCATGGATGGAACCCATGTCTCCTATACTGGCAGGCGGATTCTTTACTGCGGAGCCACCCGGAAAACCCCTGGCGCCCCCTGCAGGACCTTAAGTCAGACTCGTGTTGGGGGAGACAGGCACCATCTCTTTTAAATTCTCCCTGGGTGAGTCCAGTGGGCCCTGGTCCCACCACCTTCTTTCCCTGAGGCCCGAGGACAGCCTTGTAGCCGACCTGCAGGAGGGTGCCAGGGAGAAGCCTCGTCACAGGAACAGATGGACAGAGTCTTCGGAGCCGAGCATTTTCCCTTCAGGAAAGAAGGGAGAGGGGATGTGAACGCAGAGCAGAGAAGGCAGGAAGGGGAAGGAGAAAAGCTGGGGGGACACAGGCGTGCCGATTAGCTGAAGGCTTCAGGATTCTCGGGTAGTTAGCAAAGGATATCAGTGTCTTTCTGCCCCCCATCCCCACCCCAATTCACAGGAGGAAAGATGGAGGTGGAGAGCTGCCCAAGGCCCGGTTGGAAAGGCATCTGTCAGGGGTGGGAGGGGTCAGTTATTAGTACCCAGTGATTTCTGGAGATTGGCTGTGTCTCCGGTGATCAGGAGCCAGCCTGCAAGGACGGTCCAGGCCCGATTAGCATGAGGCTCAGTTTCTCTTCCAGGCTTATTTGGACTCCCCAGCAAAGCTTGTGAATGTTGGTGCTAAGCAGCACAGCTGTAGTGGTGGTGAGGCCAGGCCCCTGGGCGGGTGGTCAGACAGACCTTGTCTTGAATGTGGTCCCCCAGGGAGGCAGGCAACTTACTCTGTCTTTAAAACGGGATCCCTCTGGGACTCAGTGAGAGAACAGATATGTGAAAGGGCCAGGGACACAGAGCCGAGAACCCGCATGGCACTTCTGTGAACAGCCGCCCAAGGGGACACTGTCCAGCAGCCAGAGGTCTACAGCTCAGGCTCCTGGGTACCGCTGGCCTCGTGGGTCACTCTGCTGTGGGTTTCTTCTTTTTTTTTTTAATTTATTTTTGGCTGTGCTAAGTCTTTGTCACTGCACAGGCTCTTCTAGTTGCCATGAGCAGGGGCTGCCTCTGGTTGTGGAGTGCACGCTTCTCTCTGTGGTGGCTTCTCCTGTTGAAGAGCAGGCTCTTGGCTGGAGGGCTTCAGTCATTATGGCCCCCCGGCTCTAGAGCGCAGGCTCAGTAGTTGTGGCTCGCAGGCTTAGTTGCTCCGCAGCATGTGGGATCTTCTCGGACCAGGGATTGAACCCATATCTCCTGCATAGGCAGGCGGATTCTTTACCACTGAGCCCCCAGGGAAGCCCAGGTTTCTTGTTCTTAAAAAGTTTCTTTTCTACCTGGGATGGAGGGGGAATCTTGCAGGTTCCCAGAAGTAAGGCTTTTTCTGAGCTGCAGTGAACCAGGACACTTCATGCAACATGAACAAAAAGGAGAAAAGAAAGGCTGGGCTCACATGGCCAATCACCCACTGCGTGGCCAGAGCAGCTCGCGGTGGCTATGTCTTTGCAGCCATCAACTCTCAGGATGCCCTTAGGAGAATTGGGCTCTTGGCTCCTCCCTCCCCTCCATCAGGTTGTCGTGGGACTCACCCATCTTCTCCTCCAAAATGGGACTTCCCTAATAGTTCAGACAGTGAAGAATCCACCTGCAATGCAGGAGAGCTGGGTTCGATCCCTGGGTCGGGAAGATCTCCTGGAGGAGGGAATGGCCACCTGCTCCAGTATTTTTGCCTGGAATATCCCATGGACAGACGAGACATTTTCCCTTACCTACCACCTGCTGTGGGGGCGGGGGGTGCTGGGTGGCCTCACTGAACTGTCAGGAGGCCAGACAAACCACAGGCATCTCAGTCCAGATGGCCCCATCCATATGGTATGAGGAGGTGAGGATGACTAGAGAGAAGTGCTGTGCTTGGCTGAGGGCTGGGAAGGCCCCCCACTACCTGCTTGGGGCTTGTCAGTTGAGACCTGAAGGGTCACCAGGAGCCATGAAGGTGAGGGGAGTATGTGGCCTAATTAGGGGCAGTTAGGACTCTGCTGCAGACACGACTGAGCGACTTCCCTTTCACTTTTCACTTTCATGCATTGGAGAAGGAAATGGCAACCCACTCTAGTGTTCTTGCCTGGAGAATCCCAGGGACAGGGGAGCCTGGTGGGCTTCTGTCTATGGGGTCGCACAGAGTCAGACACGACTGAAGCGACTTAGCAGCAGCAGCAGCAGGACTCTGCTGAGCTTCCCAGGTGGTGCTGGTGGTAAAGAGTCTGCCTGCCAATGCAGGAGATGCCAGAGATGTGAGTTTGATCCCTGGGTCAGGAAGGTCCCCTCGAGGAGAGCATGGCAACCCATTCCAGTATTCTCGCCTGGAGAATCACATGGATGGAGGAGTCTGGTAGGCTACAGTCTCTGGAGTTGCAAACAAATCAGACATGACTGAGCATGCATGGGAACACAAGAGATGCCTAAGAAAAGCTTGGCTGCTTCATAAACAGGAACTTTCTTCTTGGTTATTCATGGAGGGTCTACGGTCCCAGCAGCCCCGCCGCCCTCCTGCCACCCACTCCTCTGCCGGCATCTCATGTTCTCACTCTCCCCTGCCCTTCTCCCCTTCTTCTTCTCCTCTAGCACCTCCGGTCAAAGGCAAAAGGAAGCAGTCAGAGGAAGGGGAGCCCCTAGACCCCCCAGCGTCTCCTCAGCCCGATGGCGAGCCGAGCAGGAGCCAGAGCCCCGTGCGCCTGGAGGTGAGCTGGGTGACCCTCCCCCACTGGGCCCCTTCCTCAGCCTGCTCCACCTGTGTGCAGCTTCCCAGGTGACCTTGGAGACGCCCTGCAGATGTGTTTCCTGACCCCCCTAGCCCTGAAAGAGTCCAGAGAGGGGCACAGCCCCACTGTCTGGGGCCTTGCGCTGGGCGCTGGGCAGATGGGAGGGCTCGCCCATCGCCTCGGGCTGGATGTTCAGGCCTGGTTTTTACAGCAGAACCCTTTTATTACATGAGGATGACCTGGAGTCCTGATCTATAAAACAGTAAAGCACTGCTCTACGATGTTAAGCTACACGTACACCCTTCTGTCCCTCCAAACATATAACACGGATGCTGAAGTCACGTAGTGCGGTCAGTGCTGCTGCGCTGACCAGCACGGTCACGGCCGTCAGCCTCTGCATTAGTGCTCCTTGGCCATTTGCTTCGGAGGCACAGGCTGGAGGGAGCTGCAAATGGGAACAGGTTTTAACAGATTTCCTGGAGTTCAGAGAAGAGGAACAGAAAAGCGCGTTCATTTGAAGAGCTGTGGTCAGAGCGCCTCCGTTCTGAGGCGCGGCAGTGTGTTCCAGTTTCATAGGTGACGTGCAAGCTGGCTTGTTTATTTCCAGTGGTCTTTGATTAGTTAAAACCACAGTCATGATACTCGAATAGAGTATTTTTGGAACACATGGCTCTCTGCACGATTCTCACCCTGATGATGGTTGCCAGCCCTCTCGTGTTTGGGGCCACCCCAGCCCCACAGGAGCCCCTGCCCTGAGCCACCAGCCACAGGAAGGGCATCGGGAGAAATCCCCACTAGGAGCAGAAGCCAAAAGACCTGTGCATTGGACACAACAGCCCTCTGGAGCCCAGGACAGGGTCTCTCTGCCCCAAGCTGAGCACATGGACAGGCGGGTCACAGAAGCAAGCCTGGCCGAACAGCCCCACAAAGCTGGAATGCACCATCCTTTGGCTTGGACCACAGGGGCCACTGGGAACCCCGGGGCCACAAAGCCTGCCTCCAGGCTGGTAGAGGAGCTGAGTTGGCGATGTGACAACCTAGAGCCAGGTGAAGAAGCCATCGGAAGCTTGAAGGGGCAGGGCTGCTCCCGTGGCTGTTCCTGGAGCCAGGCCTCTGTGGACCTTGACCTGGGGTCCTGGGCTAACATGGAACACCTCTGTCTTTCTGTCCCCAGGAACAACCTCTGCAGCCCAGAGTTGGGCCTGGGGGTCTACTCCCTCCTCTGGGAGCCTGGGGTTGGTGGCCATGCATCTCCTTCCTCCCCAGCAGCCAGTGGTTCCGCCTCTCCGCAGCTTCCTGCCAGCTGGGGGCTCATCCCACTGCCTCGTGTTCTTTCCCCAGGAGCCCCCCGAGGCAGGCAGGGAGCGGGAGGAGGAGCAGGAGGAGGAGCAGGCCTTCCTGGTCAGCCTCTACAAGTTCATGAAGGAGCGACGCACACCCATCGAGAGGGTGCCCCATCTCGGCTTCAAGCAGAGTGCGTGCCCGGGGTGCAGGCACGGGAGGGGGGCCCAGCCGGGACCTCCATTCAGGGCGACCCCCACCGCTGCCAGCCCACAGGGGTTGCACACAGAAAGGCTGCCCCCCTCCAGGCACTGGCCTGGCAGCGGGTGGGGCCAGATGTCCGTCCTCACAGGCCACTGGGCCCCCAGCACACAGGGTGCGGTCTGCCCAGCCATCCTGGTGGCCCTTTCTGGGTATGTGCTGGTTCTGTGCCTGGCTGTGGGGCCATGGGGACAGGCTGCAGGCTGCCTGCTCCTCCCACCAAGACTGACAGCGGCCCCGCCCTCTCTTGTCCCCAGTTAACCTGTGGAAGATCTACAAAGCTGTGGAGAAGCTAGGGGCCTATGAACTGGTAAGGACAGCTCCTCTGAGTCCTCACCCTGCCGTGTCCCCTGGCACAGCTCAGCTGTGCCCCCGGGGAGCTTGGGAAAAGAGGCAGCCCAGCAGACCTGCCCTTTCCCCTCGGCAGGATGAGGCAGTGTCCAAACCCTCCCTTTCCCCAGCCCCCTGTGAGCCATGGGGAAGAGGGACCTGCCCTACCCGCCAGTACTTTGCTGTTCCAAGCAAGATTGTCACCCTTTCCATCTGTTCTGTCCTTGCACTCACAAAGGGCCAGTGCTCGGGCAGCCCCTGGGAGGGGGACTTGGCTGGCTACTGGCCAGGGGAGCCCCCTCCAACCGCCCCGCGCCTGCTGGTGGAGAAGCAATTACAAAACAGCCTCCGAGTGGGGAGCCCGAGCTGCCAGGGCCGCGCAGGCAGGGCTGCCCGCCAGCCGTGCCCTGACGTGGCGCCCTTGCAGGTGACTGGCCGCCGCCTCTGGAAGAATGTGTACGACGAGCTGGGGGGCAGCCCGGGCAGCACCAGCGCGGCCACGTGCACACGCCGCCACTACGAGAGGTGCGGGGCGCCTGGGCCTCCACCCAGGGCTGGGCCAGCAACTCCAAGGGGCGGTGGGGCTGGCGGCGGGCGGCAGGCCTCCCGGACAAGACACAGCGTGCAGACCCGCGGCGGGGGTTGTCTGTGTGCCGGTCGGGCAGGGGGGAAGCCGGGGGTGCCTAGAGGGTGGGCGCCTCCTGCCAGCCCGGCCCCCTGATGACATGCCTGGCTCCTCCCCAGGCTGGTCCTCCCATACGTGCGGCACCTGAAGGGGGAAGATGACAAGCCCCTGCCCCCCTCCAAGCCCAGGAAGCAGTACAAGATGGCCAAGGAGCCTCGGGGGGATGAGGGGGCCCCTGAGAGGCCGAAGAAGGTCAAGGAGGAGAAGCGGGTGGGCCAGGTGAGCTGAGCCCCGCGCCGTGCCTCTCACAGTCCTCACTGTGGCTGCAGAGCTCCCTGCCCGGAACCCCCGGGACACCCCCTCCCCCAAGGGCAGCACGAGGCAGGCAAGGGTCAAGTTGGGGGTACACGTGGGGTCTGAGGTCTGAGTCCTAGTCTGCACCCCATTTCACCAGTCCCCATGTCCTGACACCAGGCTGTGTCTGTTCAGAGGATGGGACGCCTTTTGACAGTTCTGCACGAAGGTGCTAGAAGGGCTGGCTCCCTCCTGTCACCACGTCCTCAGGTCAGCGTTGCACGGCTCACACCCAGCCCTGAGGCTTGGCCTTTTCTCATTCTAGCTGATGCCCGGGAAGACCAAAACAGACGCCCCTGACCTGGCAAGGCTTCCTAGCCAGGAGACACCCAGGGACGGCGTGGAGCAGCGAGGCCCGGCCTCGGGGCCCTCTCTGCCCTTTGTGGGTGCCAGTGGCTGCCCGGAAGCCTACAAACGGCTCCTGTCCAGCTTCTACTGCAGAGGGACACATGGTATCATGTCACCACTGGCCAAAAAGAAGCTCCTGGCCCAGGTGAGCAAGGCAGAGGCCTTGCAGTGTCAGGAGGAGGGCTGTCGCCATGGGGCAGGTGGGGAGCCCCAGGCGTCCCCAGCTGTCCCGTCCGTGGAGAGTCCCCAGAGCCCAGGAGGGCCGGCCGAGAACTCCAGGCACCGGCTGACACCTCTGGAAGGAAGGCAGGCCTCCAGGGGCAGCCTCTGGGAGGAGACACAGGCAAGCCCTCGCCCGTCGGCCCCCGTCTTCACCGGCTGCTTCCACGCCTACCCCAGCGAGGTGCTGAAGCCTGTCAGCCAGCATCCCAGGGACCTTTTCCCCAGTCTTAAAGATAGGGTGTTGTTGGGGCCCCCTGCCAAGGAGGAGGGGCTGCCAGCCAAAGAGCCCCCTCTGGTGTGGGGCGGGGATGCCAGCCGCCCTTCTGCATTCCACAAGGGCAGCTCCAGAAAGGGCAGCCTCTACCCCAAACCCAAAGCCTGCTGGGTGTCCCCCATGACCAAGATCCCTGCTGAGAGCCCTGTGCCCCTGCCCACCTTCCCAAGCAGCCCAGGCCTGGGCCACAAGCGCAGCCTGGCGGAAGAGGGCTCGGTCCACGGCGGCAAAAAACTGCGGGCAGTGTCTCCCTTTCTTAAGGAGGCGAATGCCCAGGAGTGTGGGACCAAGCCCGGGGGCCCTGACCTGGCCGTCTCCTGCCTGCTGGGCCCCGCCCTCCCGGAGGCCTACAGGGGTACCATGCTGCGCTGCCCACTGAACTTCACTGGCACCCTGGGCCCCTTAAAGGGCCAGGCCACCCTCCCCTTCAGCCCCCTGGTCATCCCCGCCTTCCCAGCCCACCTGCTGGCTGCCACAGCACCCTCGCCCATGACCGCTGGCCTGATGCACCTCCCACCGGCGTCCTTTGACAGTGCCCTGTGCCACAGACTCTGCCCGGCCTCGTCTCCATGGCACGTGCCGCCTGCCACAGCCTACACAGCACCCCACTTTTCTTTCCACCTCAACACCAAGCTGTAGGTCTGAGCCCGCCATGCTGTCTGACAGCCACTGCTGGGAGCTCTGGCCTGGAGCCCCTCCTCAGGAGAGCTTGCCTGTGCCTGATGGGGACGGGCCCTGGGCTGGGAAGCCTGGCCCAAAAAGAGGCCCTGGGCAAACTGGGTTTCTCTCTCAAGATGGCAGCCCGAGCCCAGGGGCTGGGGCCCAGTGATGGCATGCCTCGGGCGAAGACATGGAGAGGCGGACAACTGCCAGCCCGGGCCCCAGAGCAGGGATCGGGGTGGGTGAAGGGGAAAAGGCAATAAAACATCAGTGAGAAAAAAAAACAAGAAAACACCTGTGAGTCCAGGCAGCCCTGAGGTGTGTGGTGTGGACTCTGCATAGCAGCGGGGTGGGGGTGTTGTGGGCAGCGCCACCCACGGGGTGACGGAGCCAAGGAGAGGGGCCTGCCCCGCACCCACTCCTGCTTGGGATGCTGTCAGGAGTAAAGAGCAGGGCCAGGGCAGACCCAGCCTCCAGCGCGTACTTCCGCACGCTGTGCCCTTCGCCCTGTGCCTTCAGCCCACTGGGCTGGTTGAGTCTGGGGACAACCAGCTGTTACCCTCCCCATGGTGCAGACCGGAGTCTGACGCTGAGAGGCTGGGACTTGCCCCGGTTCCCCCAGGGGGCACGTGGGGAGCAGAGCTGCGCACTGGGGCGTGATCCAGCTCCTGAGCTCAACCACACGGATGCGCCGCAACTGTCAGCAGCGCTCCTGGGGCTGAGGGTGCAAGCAGGACGCTGGAGTCGCCTGCCCTGGTGCTGGGTGCCAACTTGGGGGGCTGCTGCCAAGTCTTCTTGGTGAGCCCTTCTATTCACCTGCCACATGTGTGGGGTGGGGGCACAAGTGGTTCCCACCGGGGGTGCCTGGAGGGAAAAGGGGATGAAGGGGATCAGAATCTTCACCTGGGCATCGGCCTTTGGTGCGGCTGCTCCTGGGGCTCGGACCCTGCAGCCTAACGCCCTCCTTGCTATGGGCTCTGCCTGGAGAGCAGTGTGTCCTCACCTGTCGCAGGGATGGGTGCCCCATCAGAGGCATTGCTCCCCTCCCCTCCTCAGGCTGCCTGTTCTTAGAACCCGGGCACAGCCGCCGGCCAAGCCCCATACAGGTTTCTGGAAAGGCAGTGCCACTACTGGCCCGGGGTCCTGACTTCTGGTCTCAGGTGTATCAGCTGATGATGGATGAACAGGCAGGCTCTGCAGGGATTCCCCTGCTCCCTCCTGTGGGGAGATGCCAGCCCAAGCATCCGCGTGATCTCCAGCCCTGAGCTCCTGACCCCTGCAGGCACCCACGTGCTCCCATCTCTGAGCCTATGGGGTCTCCGTGGTTGACAAGGAGCGGGGAGACGACTGAGAACTCCCGCCACGTGCCCTGGGTGCTGGGCTGCAGGTCTTTTAGAGTCAGATCCCCTGGATATGGGCATCTGCTGTGTGTAGGGCCCTGCCTGATGTGGGGCAGGGTCGCTGGGGTCCCCTTCATTTGCAAAGCCACAGCGGCCTTTTCCCGGCACAGAAGTTGGCCGTGGGCCTGGCAACAGGATTTGAGCTCGGGCTGCACAGAGCTGCGACGCTGGCGCCCTCTGGAGGCTGCGCTGGGAACTACTCTGCACGGGCGTCCTCTGTCCTGAGCTGGTCCCCGGGCGGCGCGCTGGGGCTCTCTGCTCCAGCATCAGCAGACACTGCAGCCGAACCTGGCCCTGCTTCCTGGGAGACCTCTGCGCCCTGCAGCTCTGGCACGCCACCTTCCTGTGGTTCTTCTCACTGCTCGAGACTCCGAGGGGTGGCACCATCCTGAACCAGCAGTTCTGAGAGACCCTGCAGCTTGAGACGCCAGGCTGGGCTGTGCGGAGCGCCTGGCAGGGCACCCTGCAGGTTTCCTGGCACTGCGGCCCTAGGTGAGCTGGTCACCCCACGTCATTTTGCTTTTTATACTCGTCCCTTTGTGTTACCTGCCGTGTCCCCTAACAGTCCCTGACTCTGCCTTGGGGACTCACAGGCCAGCACCTGCCTTTGAGGCACAAACTGTTTCAGGGTCATTTTTAGGACCCTGAGTTTTAAAGCCCTTCCAAACCATCTGTGGTGTCTGCACGGTTTCTGGTGGTGAGTGGAGGCAACTCTGGCAGGCATGTCCCTACAGTCCTGGCCCTTTTCCTGGTGACAGTCTTTTAAGTACAGGCCATTTGACAAACACTGAATGTCTATTTCCAGTGGGTGCCAGACACTGTTCTGGGTATTGGATAGACACCTCAGTGGACAAAACTTTCAAGTTTCTACCCTCGTGGAGCTGACATCTAACCATCTCATCCTCTGCCGCCCCTTTATCCTTTTGCCTTCAATCTTTCCCAGCATCAGGGCATTTTCCAGTGAGTTGGCTCTTCACATCAGGTGGCCAAAGTATTGGAGCTGCAGCTTCAGCATCAGTCCTTCCGATGAATATTCAGGGTTGATTTCCTTTAGGATGGACTGGTTGGATCTCTGTGCAGTCTAAAGGACTCAAGAGTCTTCTCCAGCACCACAATTTGAAAGCATCAATTTTTCGGCACTCAGTCTTCTTTATGGTCCAACTCTCACATCTATACATGACTACTGGAAAAACCATAACTTTGACTATATGGACCTTTGTTGGCAAAGTGATGTCTACTTTTTAAAACACTGTCTAGGTTTGTCATAGCTTTTCTTCCAAGGAACAAGTATTTCATGTCTGCAGTCACTGTCCAGTGATTCTGGAGCCCTAGAAAATAAACTCTGTCACTGTTTCCACTTTTTCCCCTTCTATCTGCCATGAAGTGATGGGATCGGATGCCATGATCTTAGTTTTTTGAATGATGAGTTTTAAAGCCAGCTTTTTGTTTCCTCTTTCACTCACCCTCATCAAGAAGCTCTTTAGTTCCTCTTCACTTTCTGTCATTAAGAGTGGTATCATCTACACATACCAGGTTGTTGATATTTCTCCTGGCAATCCTGTGGCTGCCCTGAAATCAGCACAGATACGATGGTAGCAGTCTGGGGCGAGGACTGTCTGCAAGGACTGGGAGGAGGACTCGAGGGTCTGCTGGTGACTGCAGCAAGGACACGGTGGAGAGGCGGTGTCTGTTTTCCTGGTGTGACCTTCAAAAGGGGGAGCCACAGGGTCTGGAAGCAGGGAGGTCTCTCAGCCCACTGTGGGTAGAGTAGGAGGGGGCCGCAGGGGAGCGGGCTCTGGGTGGGCACAGACGCGGGCTGGCAGTCGGAAGGAAGGAGGTGTTATAAGGGGAGGCTGGGAAGACCCCACAGGTAAGGGAGAGATTTCCATGTAGGCTCAAAACTAGATGCTGCAGATGATGGCCTGAAGATGTGCTTCATTTGACTGACCCATGTGATTTTTTTCTAAATGTTTCTGTAACTAGTTGCCAGCATTTAAAAATCAAGAAATTTTACATAAAAATGTGGGTACTGGGCTGCTCTTTAAAAATCAGAATTTCTGGACAAGTGGGGGCCACTGCTTGGCGCTCGGTCAGGGTATACCCGCCTATCCACTACAGCCCTACTCGTCCCCAGGCCCGAGGGGCTTGGCCTGTCCGGCCTCCAGGTCTCCCAGGCGTTTCCACATTCAGCCCTTCAGCAGCTCAGACACTAGGCGCTCTACTGTTATCAGATCAGCCAGGCCAACTTCCTAAGCAAATGACTCCAGGAATGTCCTGCTGGGAAAGAACAAGGTTTCCAGACAGGTGAGCAGGGCAGAAGTGGGTCATGGCAGAGTCACCTGTGCAGGGTCCCCTGGCTTCCGGCCACAGGGGCAGGAGGTGGGCTCCCCCTACCCAACTCCTCAGGTATCAGAAGCCTTTGCCCCATCCTGGGCTATGTCTGCACATCTAGGAAACGAGCGCGGTCCCTTCCAGGTTCTGCACTGTGACCCGGTGTGAGGCCCAGACAGATAGGGTCTAGCGACTGGAGAAGGGCAGGTACCTTCCTCCTTGCCCACTGAACATACCCTGGTCCCAAGAGGACTGTGCTGGCTCCTCTGGGCCCCTGGCCCTTCCTGGAGAACCAATACCACCTGCGACCAGCAAGTGGAGTCCCTGCCCAGCCCTGTCTATGAGGCCGCCTGGGCAGCCAGGGGCCACTGGGGAAGAACAGGGAGGGGCACCTCCCTACCTCCACCTGACTGTGGGGGGGCCCTTCTTGGCTTGATTCCTACCACTTGCCTGGCCTGGTCACCTCTCCCTTGATGGAGCAGGGGGCAGGGAGGGAAGATCCCCACCCCTGAGACCGACTCCTCCGTGGGTGCAGGGAGGAGGCTCAGCCCTTTACTTGCCAACAACAGAAGCGAATCCCCACTCAGGCAGGAAAGAGCCTGTGCGGCTCACGGGACTGCAGGGAGAGCTCAACAACCAGGGTGTGGGCCCTGCCCGGGGGGAGCTGCAGCTGGCTCCCACCGGCTCCTCTTCCCAGCCCTGCATTCAGATCACACTGGCGGCCTGAACGAGGCCAACGTGAGAGGACCGCACCCTCTGGGAGCTGGCACTCCAGCATTTATTACCCTCCCTCCGGGCGTCTCGAGGCAAGGACAGACTTCTCAGCAAAGAGCCTGGTCTCACACCCGTGCTGACGAGGCGCGCGGGCTTGCTGCCTCACGGGAAGTGGTCTGTCAGGCAGACCAAAGCCGTAGCCGCCACACTGGTGACACTGGGCGAACAGGCCCCCTGGGCCTCCACTGCCTCATCTATAACATGCAAGTAACTTCTACCTGAGAGTCATGGGCATTTAGTGAAAGTGCTTTGTAAACTGAGGTTCTGGGTGAATGTGAACCATCAGCTCCCTCCCTGCACTTCTGCTTGGCCAGCCTGACCATCGCCTGCCCTGCCCTTTACCACAGGGCTTTTGAAATCCCTGGCGTACTGCCCTCTGGCCTGGCTTCTGACTCAGAGTCACCCTGACCTTTGCATCCTGTCTGGTCTGGGACGAGGATGGCAAATCGGCTTCATCCCAGGTACCAGCTCTGATTGGTGGTGGTCTGTCTGCAGCTTTGGGTTGACTCAGTGTGAAGGTGACGTAATGGATTGGTAATGTCTGCCAAGAGCCCGGGAAGGCTTACCTGCCACAGAGCTGCTATGTATACACATGATGACTAGCTGGTGACCACCTGATGAGGGGCTGTCTCACTTAAACGCAGGTCCCTGAGCTCACGGCCACGTCTCAGCCGCAGGTCCTGTGCGGAGCTGTCTGGTTCCCCTCCCACATGAGCAAGGGTGGTGGGGGAGCAGGGTTTGGGCTGCGGAGCCAAATCCTAGAAACTGGGGCTGGAGATCACTTGCTCATGGGCTACTAAGTTCAATGCCTGGGCAGTAGTCAGCAAGGCAGCTTCTGAGGAGAAATCTAGGCAGGCTGCCTACAACGCTGGGGGAAAAAAGGTCTACATGGGCTGTTGTGAAGGATTATCTATAGTCAGCATCAAGAGCAGGGGGCTTCCCTGGTGGCTCAGTGGTAAAGAATCTGCCTGCCAGTGCAGGAGACGGGGGTTCGACCCCTGATCAGGGAAGATCCTACCAGCTGCAGAGCAACTAAGCCCATGTGCCACAAGTGCCGAGCCTGTGCTCTAGAGCCCGGGAACCGCAGCTACTGAAGCCCAAGCACCCGAGAGCAGTGCCATGCAGCAAGAGAAGCCACCGCATGAGAAGCCGGTGCACTGCAACTAGAGAGCAGCCCCTGCTCGCTGCTACCAGAGAAGTCCAGATGTAGCAATGAAGACCCAGCACGGCCAAAAATAAACAAAAACTTAAAAACACCAAGAGTGGAGTGGAGCAACTGTAGCGTCACTTGTAGAGTAGCTGCAATGCATTTGCGATGGCCTTACGTCTTGAAGAAGTAAGACGGTAAATGAAAAAAATCATTCCTATTCCAGCTCTGCATAAACCTGGCCAACACCCCCCACTGCCCTCAAGTTAAACCTCAAACGTCTTAGTGTGAAAGGCTCTTTACTGGCCCCGCTTCCTCCCAGTCTCCTGACTCCACACCCCCGTGGCACCCCCCTCCCCACTGTGATACCCCCCACCCTCACAGCCTACCTGGGCTGAGTCCTGAGGCCCCACTTCCGTTCCCCAGTTGCCCGGGCCTCCCTCGGGCCTGGAAGCATGGAAAACACTGACCTGAAAAGCATCCCCTCCACAGCTCTGTTCTTCCTTCCAGGCTCTCTCAGAAGAATCTGAGGGAGCCTGACGGGCGCGGGCACCCCTCCCATGCCTGCAGGCACCCAGGGCTTCGCCCATCCTGCCACTGCCAGACCCATTCTCCATCTTCGCCCCAGAATGCAGGCTCCCCCAGGGCAGTCAGAGAATCCTGTTCACCACCAATCCCCAGTTCTACCTGTCTCCACAGGACAGCGGGCTTCCCTGCTGGCTCAGACGGTCAACAATCTGCCTGCAATGTGGAGACCCGGGTTCAAACCCTGGGTCAGGAAGATCCCCTGGAGAAGAGAATGGCTACCCACTCCAGCATTCTTGCCCAGAGAAACCCATGGACAGAGGAGCCTGGCGGGCTGCAGCCCATGTGGTCACAGAGAGTCGGACACAACTGAAAGACTACAGACAGACAGGTGTCCTGGACCCACCCCAATTTTTTTCACCTGAATTATCACGGTATTTGTGTGTATTAGTCAACTCCCCTCCCCCTCAGAATTCCCCAGCTGCCTCTGAGTGGCTCCTAGAGGGCTCCGACCCACAGAGCCATGCCCAGGCTCACTCTGGAGAACTGGTTCTTGCCCCATCAGCCCAGGATGCTGGGGTCTGCAGAAGACCAGCTCTTCCCGCCAGTGACCTGGGCCAATTCCCCACCCCGCTTTGGAGAGGAGATAGAACCCACTCTTGACTACCGTCTGCGGAGATATGGGCCAAGCCCATCCTCTTCCCCCTAAACACACACACACACTCCTGAGACTAGGCAAGGAGAGAAACAAAACTCTGTTAAAATGTTGGGGAACAAAAGGGAGCCACCACAGACACAAATCCTAACTGCCTCTCGAAGCTGCTCCTCAACCCCACCCATGTGGCCGGTGCCGCCCCTGGTTCCCAGCATAGGTCTTATCAGAACCCAGACCTCCGGTCAGCATCCAGAGCTCCACCCAGGGGTTTAGCCAAACTCACTCACCATGGCAGAGAGGGGAGGAAGCTCTGCCTTCACCTTCTTCTGAGGCTTCTCTCCCCAGATCCTCACTTCCGGTCCCAGAGTCAACCTCTGCTCCCAGACCAGTGGTTAAAACTTTTGAAACTGGTAGCAATGGGGACTTTGGGCAAGGATAAGGGAACAAAAGAAGCCAGAGACAGACTCTGAGGATGACCTGGCCATGCTGAAGCCTCCTGCCCAGCCAGGGGCTCCATGAGGGATCTGCCATGGTCTCATGTCATGCCCTCCCAAATTCGGATGTTGAAAACCTAATTCCAGTGTGACAATACTAGGGAGGCAGGGCCTCCAGGAGATGATTAGGTCATGAAGGGAAGAGCCCGTGTGGATGGGATTAGTGCCCTTATAAAGGAGGCTGAGAAAGCTCCCTTGCCCCCTTCTGCCAAGGGAGGTTATAGCTAAAAGACAGCCTAGGAAGGGGGCCTCACCAGACACTGAATTTGTAGGCATCTTGGTCTTAGACCTGCCAACCTCCAGAACTGTGAGAAATAAATTTCTCACTTATAAACCTCCTAATTTGTGGCACCTTATTATAGCAGACCAAATAGAATAAGACAAAAGCTAGGAGTAAATTGCTGGTGCACGCACAAATGCAATTACTCATGTGTAATGTGCTTGTGAGGGTGTGAGGCACGAACGTTTGTACACGTGTAGTGTTCATGTGTGTGAGTGCATGCGGGCTTGTTGTTCATGTATGTAAGCAGCTGTGATATCAAATCAAAGATCACCCATTTCTCCATCTCCCTTATCACATTCCCGAATGTCCCAAATTAGAACTTGGGATATGTGGTTCCTTCAACAGGAAATTTCTAATTTGGGAACTGAGGTATGCTGAAAGAAAAAGGAAGCATCTTCCCCTGTTCCATTGTTCTAAATTAAAAATATAAACTGAGGTGTAATTAAAAACAAACAATCAGCATTATACATTGGTGAGGTCATAATTTATCACAAGCTGCTTGGATAACAGCAAGTCATAAAAAATATTCATACCTTTTGACTAATTGTCTTATTTCTGGGAATTTATTGTAGAAAATAATTGGAGATGTTTGGCAACAGAAGAAAGGGTACAAAAAAGATAATCATGGGACTTCCCTGGTGGTCCAGTGATTAAGAATCTGCCTGTCAACACAGAAGACATGGATTCGATCCCTGGTCTAGGAAGATCCCACATTCCATGGGACAAATAAGCCCATGAGCCTCAACTACTGAAGTCCATGCGCCCTAGAGACGGTGCTCCACAACGAGAGAGGCCACCGCAATGAGAAGCCCAAGCACTGCAGCAAACAGTATCCCGAGCTCGCCACAACTACAAAAGGCCCACGTGCAGCACCAAAGACCTAGAGCAGCCAAAAATAATAAAATACAATTTTTAAAAGTACAAAAAAATACCAAAACCAGAAACTGAATCAGATGTGACATGTCAATGTCTGTCAGATAAAAGTAAACTTCAGGGCAAAGAAAATAATCAGGTACAGAGAGACATTCAGTTCAGTTCAGTCGCTCAGTCATGTCTGACTCTTTGCGACCCCATGGACCGCGGCACGCCAGGCCTCCCTATCCATCACCAACTCCTGGAATTTACTCCAACTCATGTCCATTGAGTTGGTGATGCCATCCAACTATCTCATCCTCTGTCGTCCCCTTCTCCCACCTTCACTCTTTCCCAGCATCAGGGTCTTTTCAAATGAGTCAGCTCTTTACATCAGGTGGCCAAAGTATTGAGTTTCAGCTTCAGCATCAATCCTTCCAATGAATATTCAGGACTGATTTCCTTTAGGATGGACTGGCTGGATCTCCTTGCAGTCCGAGGGACATTACATAATGATAAAAAGGTCAATCCACCAAAAAGACACAGAAATCCTAAGTGGTATGTGCCAGATAACAGAACTGCAAAATATTTGAAGCAAAAACTTAAAGGAGACACAGACAATTCCACAATTATCGCTGGGAATTTCAACAGCACTCTCTCAACCAACAGAACTTGAAGAAAATCAGCAAGGGTATAAGCTATAAGAACTCAATCCCATCAACTAACAAGAATTTTATCACCATTTACCCTCCACCCAACAGTATAATCTTTCAAGAACCTATAGAAAATATATCAAGAGGACAGAACTACCAGATCCTAGACCATATACAAACCTCAACAAATTTTAAACAACATAATGAGATATCACAATATACCTAGAATGGCTCAAACGAAAAACAAAGACAGTACAAGGCTACAGGGAAAATGGATCTCTTCTACATTACTGACCTGGGTGTTCATTGGAGGGACTGATGTTGAAGCTGAAACTCCAATACTTTGGCCACCTGATGCGGAGACCTGACTCATTTGAAAAGACCCTGATGCTGGCAAAGATTGAGGGCAGGAGGAGAAGGGGACGACAGAGGATGAGATGGTTGGATGGCATCACTGACACAACGGACATGGGTTTGAGTGGACTCCGGGAGTTGGTGATGGACAGGGAGGCCTGGCATGCTGCAGTTCATGAGGTCGCAAAGAATCGGACACGACTGAGCGACTGAACTGACTGACTGACTACATTACTGGTGGGACCATAAAATGGAAGAGCTACTTAGGAAAATATTTGACAGTTTCTTCAAAAGATAAAAATTTACCACATGACCTGATAATCACACTCCTGGGCATTCATTCCAGACATGAAAACGAAAGTTTATACAAAAACCCACTTAGAAATGCTCACAGCAGCTGTATCTGCAATAGTCCCAAACTGGAAACAATCAAGATGCCACTCAACAAGTGAGCAGTTAACAAAAACTATGGTACATTCAATCCACACAACATTCATTTTTGTTGTTGTGTAGTTGCTCAGTCATGTTTGATTCTTTGCGACCTCACGGACTGTAGCCTGCCAGGCTTGTGTGTCCATGGGATTTCCCTGGCAAGAATACTGGAGTGGGTAGCCATTTCCTACTCCAGGGGATGTTCCTGACCCACGGATAGAACCTGCATCTCCTGCACTGGCAGGCGGGTTCTTTATTACTGAGCCACCTGGATATTCCAAGTAATATGTAGTCATTGCAAAAACTTAGAGCAAACCCATTTGACGGTCCCACCAGTAATGTAGAAGAGATACATTTTCCCTGCATCCTTATACTGTCTCTGCTTTTTGTTTTAGCCATTCTTCTAGGTGCACTGTGATGCCTCATTATGTCGTTTAAAATTTGTTGGGGTTTGTATATAGATTTCTTTCTCCCTAATCCTTTTATCCTCTGCAGAGACATCTACCAACAGGTAGATATATATATTTCCATCCTTTTCTGTTTTCTTTCACACAGACATACACAATTTATTTCACACTTTTTAAAAAGGTGTTTTTTCAAACCACAGCTTTAAATTTCCATGTAGTCAAACTTGTCAATCTTTACTGACTTAGACTGTACTATTTATTAGTTATGGGAACTTAAGTAATGGAGGATACTGGATGAAATGAACATGGGACTTCCCTATGCTCTCAAGGTAAGTTAAACACACACACATCGAAATAGCTCAGGTAGTTTTGTTTTTTAATCCCTTAGAAAGGCAAAAACATGGGCCATGTGACTTCATCCTCTGATGTTATTAAACTGGGGTGAGAAAGGATATAAGAAGAACCAACCTGTAAGTGGGACTGAGCCAACCAGATTCACTGTGTTCAGAATTTGAATGAAAGACAGAAACTGGCCACTCACAAAGGGATGACAAAAAAATCCTGTGATGACAAGATCAAAACTGGTCCCTGGCCATTCCAGGTCAGTGGACGTCATCAGGCAAGTAGCGGAAACTGTCAGGCTCCCCGTCAGTGAAGATACCTTTTGAGAGAATATCACCTTTTAGAGCTAATTTCGGTAGTGAATAGTTTCCTGCTTCTTCCAACCATCAACCCTGACTAAAACATATGCTTTGGAAAGGGAGATAAAAAGGCAACAGGATTTCTTCTGCATCCTAATCTGCTATGGCCCTGTCCTTATACTGCTAAAGTTTAAACAACCTAATCTTCACCTCTCCCTTCATCTGACACACCCAAGTCGGTGAGACTGGAGTTGAAAGTAAGATGAGGTCTCAGTAAGGAAGGAAACAACAAGAGTTCACACGTTGAAGATCTTTTAAGCAGTATACCAGAACTACAGTTTCCACCCACAGGGGGCTCCAATATTGAGGGTGGGTACCTGGAATTCAAGGGTTTCCCTGGTGGCTCAGACAGTAAAGAATCTGCCTGCAATGGTCACCTGACCGAGGCTGCATCCCTGGGTTGGGAAGATCCCCTGGAGGAGGAAATGGCAACACTCCAGTATTCTTACCTGGAGAATCCCATGGGCAGAGAAGTTGCAAAGTCCATGGGGTTGCAAAGAGTTGGACACGACTGAGCAACTAACACTTTCACTTTCCTTTCAGGAAGGTCCTCTTAGATACAAGATCACAGATAACACGGAGGTTGGAATTCCTTCATTCATTGCTAAGTCATTAATTACTGGAGGGCAGCAGAGGGATAGGATGTGCAAAGAGGTTTCCATCTCTCAGGACCAAGGGTGAGGGACCCCACCTACTGACTCAGGCCCAGCCAAGAGCCCACCAGGGCAGCAGCAATCACTCTAGGCCTGGTGGGCCTAGAGTCTAAACCGAAAGGGGTCACATCAAGGCCAAGTCACCATCTCCTCACCTCCTGCGCTATTTCCACTTCCGGTCTCCCATTTCAGAATCCCAGCACAGTGCAGAGAAGAACAGACACTGGTATCAGACTGTCTGGGTTCAGTCCTGCTGTGTGGCTTCTCTGTGCCTCTGTTTCCTCATCTGTAAAAGGGGAATTACAGCACCCACCTCATGGGTATTGCAGGCATCAGGAAGATGGTCAGTGGAATTACCATAATATTTTAGCTTTTGTTTTCTATGCCATTCCACTGGGTGGTTACCAGAATAAAAGTAAGAAGTTGACTGAAGACATGTTGAAGCAATCCAAAATCTGTTTTTATTTTTAATTGTTTTGGCTAATGGAAAAACAGAACTGTCACAGCACTCAGCTCGATACCCCATCCAGCCCAGGGCTGTCCCTGCGGTGGAGCCGAGGACAGGTCTTACTCCATCAGCGACCTCATCTTCAAACAAAGACTGCTTTCACAGGGCATCAACACGCACCTGTCACCCAAGAACTCAGCTAAAGCTCTCTGGATCCTTCTACACTTTTGGCCAGTAGTGTTGCCTTCTGAGGTCAGGGACTCTAGGTCTGCTACGTGATTGGCAGAGGAAAGCTTCCTTCTCCAGTTTGAGAAATGTGGCTGGAGAAGTATGGAATTGGGGAGCATGATTCCAGGGACTTCAACTACTTCCCCCTTTGGCCCGTCCCTCCACAGTGCAGCAGAACCGAGGTTCTCACTACTCCCCTTCCCCAGCTTTGGCATCCTTCCCAGTGTATAAGCCAAGCCTCAGGAAATCATTCGTGGGAAGCTTACTAGGATTGAGACAGATGCGGGATGCTTCTTCTTTGGCCCCAGCCCACAGGGGGGTCAGCATCTTTCAGAGCAGCCCCCCGGTGCTGCCTAGAATGTACTCCTAAGTCATGAACGGGTTGTTCAGGAACCTGCCCTGAGTGATTGCTAAAAGCTTCACACAGGTCTCACAGTCTCACTGTCCTCAGTTCCTCTTGGTGTGTTACCATCCTACCTGTAAAGTCATCAAACCCCTGACCCTGGACGTTTTTTTCACCTTTCATATCTTCCTCCAACTTACTAAATGCTGCCTGAATTTCAGAAAGCAGTTGCCTGCCCACCAATGCAAGGATGCAGGCTAGTTCTGCGTGAATCACTTCGGAGACCAGCTAGGCAGGAGGCCGGGAGGGAGGGTGTAGTGTGAAACCTGCCCACTCCACGGCTGTGGCAGACACTGCCGCGGGCCCGGCCTGGACCAAGTCCGCCGTGTCTGAGACTCCTCTACCACAGGCTCCCTCCCGGCTGCCACTCGGACTGAATGGAGGCTCCTGGACTGAACACAGGAGGCCTGCTGTGGATACACGCTGCCCTCAGGGCAGGACCCTGAGCAAGTCCAGCCATGGCATGCTGTGGGCCCTCCCTGCCTAGATACTCTTAGAGTCATACATGGGGGGCCTTACACCTGGGCTGGAAACTTTCTAGAGTACAAAAGGGAAAGGAGCCTGCTCTGGAGGACAGCTTCTAAACCAAATCTAAAAATACTTTTGCATACAAGTGTCGTGAGGAGGTAAGGAAGGGCTCAGGGCTCCATCCTCAGTAATCACTTCTCCAGGGACCCGCACCTCCAGGGCTCAGGTTGGTACTGAGCACCCTCCACAGTAGAGTCCATGCCAGTCATCTTCCCACTTCTAAGCAAGAAGACAAGGAGTCACACGCAGAGCTGAAACAGAAACACCGAAGCGTGGCGTCTATTGTCCTGATGTCAGCGTTTCACGGGACGAACGGCCAAGGTGTTCACCGAGCAGCTGTCCCTGCTCCACTACTGAGCACAGAAATTTCAGGGGTTGGGTCTTCTTTCCTCTGGCCTGGCAAATTCTCATCTCCAGTTGAAACCACAATTCCTTAGGTGCCAGATGCAAAGCCTCAAGCCCAAAGCACCTCCACAGCTGACATGCCCTCCAGGACACTGGTGGCTGTCCCCTTCGTTCTCGTCAGCCTTTCTGAGCCTGCAGGCTTTCCGAATACAAGAACTGCCCAAACGCGATGGAAAGGAGAAAAGCTGGCTCTCACCTCCCAGCAATTGCTGCTCCCCGTGTCTGTGAGTGGCCAGAGGGACTGAGAGATGGCAGGCCGGTTCTCTGTCCCTCTCACGGGTTTGGAGCGAGGAGTCTCCAGGTCTCAGCAGGTACTTGGTATCCAGGTGGCGCCTACGGAGAGTGCTGCCTGGAAAGACCTCTCCCACAACTGTTTGGTGGACAGCGACAGACAGAACAAGCCCCCTGGCACTGAACCGCCAGTTGCGGGGCCGGGATGATCCTTGCCCTCAGCACAGGGCTCTCGACCCCAACTCCTACAGCCCCGGACCACACGATGTCTCCTCCTAACTTTGCGCAGGGCGGCACACACTTCCAAGAGGTGCTCCTTTATTACGATGCAGTGAGCAGTCCGACGCCGCTTCCTGGGTGAAGTTACAGCTATTGAGAGGGAAGCAGTGCCTCAGATTCGTGCCCAGCCAGGTGTGCTGAGGACCTGGAGATCCTGGGAATCAGACCTGTAGCGACTGGGGCACAGGGTCCCGTTGCTGGTGCTGTATCACCTTGCCTCATGATTACACAAGACCCGGAGGTCCAGCCCTGAAGACAGCTGACAGAGAGGCGAAAGTGACTGTGTTAAAGAGGTCTTTGGACAAGTGGACAGCTCAGCAGGACCGCACCGCCGCCCAGGCCACACCGTGCAGCAGCCGTCACCAGCCTGGCAGAGGAAGACATGTGGCACAGTGTCCTCAGGGGGCTGGAGGCAGGCGCTGTGGCGGGAGAGGCAGTGAACAAGGTCAACAGCTTGCCAGGTTAACACAGCTGACCCTCTTACTAAGCCAGTTACCCCACCCCTGAGAACTTATTCCAAAGAAATAATGCTCAATGGGGGAAAAGGTAGATGTACAAGGATAGGTGTTCTAGTAGCCAAGTAATGAGTATAACACAGACTCTGGAGTCAGAGAGTCACCTCCACCGCTTTTCAGGGCAAGTGACTTCCATCCTCTGAGCCTCCTTTCCTTCCTCTGTGAGACAGATATGAGAGCACCTACTCCCTGGGGTTGTTGTGAGATCACACGGGACAACCTGCATAAAGCACCTATGTGTCAACCACAATCATTGGCTCTTATTATTACACAAGGAAAAAGGAAAGAACGCAGGGGAAAGGGAACAGGTGACTTCTTAAGGGTGGCAGAGCTGAAGAGAAGTTTTACGTGACAGCTCTGGCAGTATCATTGCTCTAGGTCATGTTCATTTTTTAAGTGCTATGGAAGATGCCATGAATTGTTGAGCCCTGCAGCTTGGGAAGAAGGAAGTAGAGAGAGTTGGCCTTTTCCCACAAATGTTTTCCCTATTTCTCTAGTTCCGCCTTTGGAAAACTCCTAAGAGGTCTCTGAGGATGCAGTAAAGGAGGGGAGAGAGAGGACACAGGTGAGGAGGAGGAATGAAGAGAGGCCTGACAATCAAAACCTGAAAGGTTCTGTCGCCCGAGTGCTGGCCCTGCCCAAAGGCGGGCTGGAATGTACACAGATGAGCTCTGACCCGACCAGGAGTGCTGCGAGCAATGACCCTGCCAGGCGGACAGCTGGAGGCTGCCTGCCAGCCTGACGAGGGCACTGTGTGGCCAGAGACGGGAAAACCTTGCGGTCACAGTCAAGGAGTCCATTCCCAGCACCCTGATGCAGGGCACTACACTGTCTGTCTCCCCTTTCTCCTGCAGCTTCGCAGCTGTAGGGCCACATAATGGTCCAGTTTCATAAGGAAACAAATAGTAAGTATTCATCTCCACCAGGAACAACAGAGATAAATAAGGGCACAGACCTTAGAGAAGTCTATCAGTGTTTACAACCTTTTTTCTTTTTAAATTCATTTTCTCCATAAATATTGTAGTCTATAAGCTTCAAATTTAAAAAAGATTATTTTTCAAACTTAAAACTATTATCACACCTTAAAAAGATTAACAATTTCTTAATCAACAATAATCCAGTCAGTGTTCAAATCTCTAACTGTCTTATAAACATCAGAAATGGGTGGTTGTTTCTCAACTTTTAGAACTCCATCTTTCCAGAGCCAGAAGAGCTTTCCGAGACAGCCCCTACTAAGCCCACCACCACAACAGTCACTGACTTCCGCCAACCTCCTCACTAGACCAGATGAGAAAATGCAGAGAGGCCGGGCAATCTGTCCAGGGTCACACAGCTAACTGAAGACAGAAGGCTTGAGCTTTCCCTGCGGTCACACTGTCTGGCAGTCTGAACACTGAAACAACTGTTAAACATGTCTGAATCAGCAAGCCTTAACCTAGAAACACCTCCTTTGTCTAAAAGGAAACAATCACCACTAGAACCCTCCTAGTAATTGACACACCCATTTTACTCAGCTAAAAACTAAGCTCTCAAGTAAATACCATCAAGTAGAAGTCAGATATCTATTCCATCCTTCAATTTAGCCATGGAAAAGAATTCTCGCTGACTTCTGCTCTCTTCTCAACTCTAACTAGGTTCCCCCGCCTGCCCCCAGCCAGAGCAAGCTGAAGAGGACCATCTGAAAGAAAAGGAACATAACTCGTGAGGATCTGTCTTCTAGCTGGGCATCAACATGTTATCAGCAAAGGTTAAGACAGCCTGAAAACAGGCCCAAATGGCCTACAGGTCATTTCCACCCAACAATCAAAAAACTGGTAATTTTTGTGCTATATAAATGTTTTGGAATATGAGAAAGAAAATGTTTCCCATATTCTATAACTGGACAAGGAAAGGACATACCTCAAAAAGCAAGAGCAGAGAGGAAGAAAACTATAGGCCAATCTTACTAACAGACATAGACGTCAAAACCCTGAGTAAGACAAAAGTAAATCAAGACTAGACATGCGTTACCTCTGAAGTTCCTGTTTCTTACACATGTACAGTAAAATTTAGGAATGTGCAAAAAACAAAAACAGAATAGGACATACTGAACAAACTACTTAATCTGGAATTCAGACAGTTTGATATTAGGAAATGTTTGAAAGTAATTAATCATTTTAACTGACTTAAAAGAAATAGTTGTGCTCATTCAGTTCATTTGATTCCAAAAAGGCAATGAACAAATCTTAAAACTCATTATTTATAAAAAGAAAAGAAGAGAATAAAGATGATCTTAGGGAACTAGAAACATAATTGATACTTAAAATAAATTCCAAAAGGACTGAACAACTGAAGGTAAGCAAACGGACACAGGCATGTAAGAAAACACACTCCGAGTTTCGGCAAGGGGTGAGGGACAGCTCTGGAGCTGCGTGGTGACGGCGGGACAGCAATGCGCACCGCACCGCACCACCAGTTCAAAGGGGGTAAAATGGAAAACTGTCTGTAAGCAAATGTTACCACAGGTTTGGACATTAAAATTTTTAAAACATAAAAAGGTTATATCCTTTTTATAATGTGAAGAGCTTTCTTAAAACAGAAAACTTTAAGAGTCATAAATGGAAGAATCTGAAGATGTAACTACATACACAATTTTTAATGTCTGTTTGATAAAAGACCCAGAAACAAAAATTAAAGACAAGCAACTTAATACTTCAACAGAAAAAAAAAAAGTAACTGGAACAAAGCATGTACAACTTGTATAATATATTTTCGTATTTGTATAAAGGATAGACACCTGCATATATGAAGCTACTATGAATTGAGTAGATACAGAATATGACAAGCAATTCATTAAAGACACAACCTCATAAGCAATCAGGAAAATGCACATTAAAACAATTTCACTTTTCACCTATCAAATTAGTAAAATTAAAAAACTGATTTTCATAATCAACAACGTGGAGGAAAAGAGGTATGCTCATCACTGTGGCTTGAACTATAAATGAACAAACCTTCTGAAGGACAATTAGTCAGCAGCTAGCCAGATGTTCTGGGAAACCCCATGCACAGAGGAGTCTGGCAGGCTACAGGCCATGGGGTCATAAAAGAGTCGGATACGATTTATCGACTAAACAACAGCCACATGTTAGATGTACAGGCCCTAGCTTACTGTCTCCAGCCTATAGAAATCTCCCAGAGGTACACAAAAATCACGAACAAAGGGTAGTCACCATACCAATATTTACTGAAAAACAAAACATAACTCTCTAACAGGAACTGGTGAAATACACTTTAGTACATTAACCCAGTGAAAGCCACTGACAAGAAATAGACAAGTCTCCAAGTAAAGGACAGGGAAAGACACCACATGTTTCATAAACAAAGGTTAGTTACAAAATAGCCATATTCTGTGGTCTAATTTCTGTCAAAAGAGTAAAATGATGAATTCTGTAGAAAGAAGAATCTAGAAAAATGCATATCAAGCTACCAACAGGGGCTATCATCTCTGGGAGTGGTATCATGGGGAATTTTCACTTTACAAATTAAATGATTTCTATAACTTTTGGATTATTTAAAGTAAGTGCAATCACTTTTATAATTAAAAAGAATAGAGAATAAAATAAATTAAATCACCTGTGCTTCTCTGCACAAAGCCAGGGTAACGACCTCTGAGCAGTACTTTCCCCTGGGGAGGAAGAGGCAGAAGAGCCCCTGGCTCAGGTCGGAGGGCACCGGTGCCCAGATGCAGGGCGGGGCTGGCGCGGCAGCAGTGAGGGGACCGGTTAGCCCTCAGCCACGGAAGCCTGCACACCAGGGCCCCAGCCAGGAGGCCTCGGGTGAAAACTGGACACGCAGAAGAGCACATGCACTGCTGGAGTCAGGACTGTGCGTTGTTGTTAACCTCTGATCTTTGGGTGGCCCTCAGATCACCATTTAAAATAGAAACATTTTACTTGAAAAGGTCACAATGGAAATCAGATCAGTTAAGAGAAACTGATGGTGGTTTCCTGTGTAAGAGCTATAAAAACCTAACTGTGCCCTGAAAAGACAACAATGAACGCAAAGACCTGCGATGGCCCAAGGCTGGCGAGTCAAACAGAGACTATCACCACTTAGCTCCTACGCAACCTCTGCACAGTGAAGCCAAGAACGGAGCAGAAACGGGCGGAGAGGGGAAGGAGATGAGCACTGACCAGGCGCTGAACATAGCTCGTGTTTGATCCTCACACAATCCAGGAGCGCTACAGAGAAGCTGCACAGAGGTCCAGGACTCCCTCAGCCTCAAAGCTACAAACTCCGACCAGCAAGGACCTACTGTACAGCACAGGGAACTATGCTCAACAGTTCTATAACAACCTAAAAGGGAGAAGGATCTGAAAAGGTATATAACCGAACGTGCTCTACACCTGAAACTAACACACTGGACGTCAACTATACTTCAATTAAAAAACAAAACCCAAGACCCAAACACAGTAACGAAGCCGCAAACGCCGAGAGTGGAGGGGCATCGGGCCTGCCTACCAGCCCAGCTCCTGCAGTCAGCCAGCCAGTTGGACCCCGCCGCCCAACACTGGAGCCTAAGTCCTCGGTCTCCCCAGACAGACTCACCTGTGAGTTGGAGGGCAGTGCCTGGGAGGTGGGCTCCTCTGATGGAGCTGCTCCTGTGCCCACGGGGCTCAGCGTGGTGATTCGGCTGGGCTGGCCACGCAGTGTCAGAGTGATGGTGGTGGGGACCTTCAAGCCTGAGAGACAGAGAGTGGTAGGCTTGTGTTGTCACAGCCTCCACTTCCCTTTCCTGGGGCATCCCCCTGACCACCCGTGTGACACCCCCCACCCGGCCTCCGGTCTTGGTCTCCTCCCCAGCTGGGTCACCTACGCCCAAAAGCAGCAGGAACAGCCTGTGTGCTCTCACGCTCCCTGGGGGTGGAACCTCAGAGCTGAACCCCTGAGGTCAAGGCCAGGACCCTGTGGAACTGGGTTCAACATCATACCTTGCCCGTGTGAGGTGAGACGGTCTTGGGGGAAGATCCCCACAGTTCTCATGAGAGACTCACCTGATGCTTGGTTAGAGATCTGAGCCAGGCCAGGGAGGGTGCTTGCTAACTTGGCGAGGCCCCCATTGGTCAGCAGCTGGTGGATGGCTGTGGGCTTCCCACCAGGAGTGGCGCCCAAGGAGGACAGGGTGGTGGCCACAGGGATGGTGCGGACAATGGTGCTGGCGCCCGTGGTGATGGCACCCAGGCTCTGCATGGGGGTGGGCAACTTCACACCGGTGGCCTGCGGGACACACAAGCCCAGCTAGTCAGAAGCTGCAACCAACAGCGACAGTCGAGTGTGGCGGGCCCATGTGCTTGGAACTGAGCGCCTACCCCATGCAAAGTACTCTGCCAGGCATTTCCACATATTCTCTTATTTAATCCCCACATCAGCTCTGCGAGGGAGGTACTATCATTATCCTCATTTTACAACCAAGAACGCAAAGATACAAAGAGATCTAGAAACCTGTCACTAGCCTCTGGCAGTCCCCCGCTGTGGAGTCAGAGGCTACCCGTCCCTGACCCAGTGTCCCTGCCAGAACCAGCTAAGCCAAGGAGGCCTCCACCCTTCCCCTCCGTCCCGCCCAGGGGAGGCAGACGTGCACCTGTGGGGCTGGCCCGGGGGATGGGCTTGCCGGGAGGACAGAGGTCTTGCTGCTGATGTCCTGCAGGCTGAAGCTGAGGCCTTGGAGAAGGCTGCTGGCTGACGCGGCCCCTAAGAGAAGACACAACAGACGTCAGCACGGGGCGGGGCACCTCCTCATGAGCAGCCATGCCCGCCATCCACAGTGACCAGCTGAAACACAGACACTCTTTTCCCTGGACATTTCCGGTGCCCAGAGAGGTGCCAGAACGCACACATGTGCGCCAGACGCCCACTATTCCTGATACACTGTCTTGGATTCACTCTGCACATCCCAGCCAGCTCCAAACCACCTGGCCTGCATTTTGGATGGGTTCAGTAACACCAAGGTGACCATGGACCCACTTACAAGCCAAAAGAATATCCAATACCTGACTTAGACTTCCCTTTACACACAGTCCAGTGGCCTGAGAGCAAAGAGGAAGGTCGTCTGGAAGAACAGGGCACCCTGCTGGGCTCAAGCAACTAGCCTTTCAATGCAGGGTGAGGGGATCAGCCTGGCAGAAACATGTCTCATTCTGCTGATGCCCTGTGCAGCACCATTTCCAGCTTCATTCAACCAGATATGCTTAACACCACCAACGCAGCTGGAAACCTACCTGCTCTTTCTCCTTATAGCAGCGTTCCCAACCTTTCTGGCACCAGGGACTTTTCGTGGAAGACAACAGGAGCAGGGGCAGCGGGGACGGTTCAGGCAGTAATGTAAGCAATGGGAAGTGGCAGATGGAACTTCGCTCACTAGCCAACAGCTCACCTCCTGCTGTGGGGCCCAGTTCCTACCAGGTCACTGAGCAGGACCGCCAAGGCCTGTGGGTTAGGGACCCCTGCCTTACAGTAGAAGAGACATCACCTGCAGACTAGGGCATTTACTCACTGCAGATGTTAAGGCCCCGAACTCCCCCACCTCAAAGTTAATTACCACTCCATGCCAAGCCTCTACAACAAGCCTAAGAGGCGCACCCCTGAGACCTAGCTCCACAGTGCTTTCCCAGGGCCACCCTCCAGCAGCAGCACAGACAGACTTGGCTGGGAGATGGGGGCGGGGTGTGGGGGTGCTGAGTTAGCAGGTACCTGGGAGGGAGCCACCAGGAGAGGGGGCCACCAGGCGGCTCTGGAGTGTGTGCAAGGCACTGGGCGTGGCGCTGCTGGAGACCACTGAGGATGCCTGGCTGGCTGAGACGCCCCCTTCAGAAGCATTTGACCTGGAGACAAAGGCAGGAGCTCCGTCACCTAAAGGTCCCTGGCAATAGCAGGAGGGTCCAGTGGGGGGCCCAGCAAGGCTTTCAGCAATGGACACAAAGCTAGAACTTCGGTGTCTTCGTCTCACCTTCTGAATCCAGCCTCCAGTCCTTCTAAGTCAGGCCTAAAGGAAAGACTTCATGTCTTGAAGCAAGAGCTACAGGACACTTCGTAAACTTTAAGTAAAAGTCAACTCTGAGTTGACCCAAAGAAAAAACACCCGACTCAGAAAGAAGTCACGTTCACAGGACAGACAGGCTCCAGAATCCACTATCTTCCAAAGCACTCACTGGACCCTGAGAAGAGGTGAAGAGAAAGAAGGGCACAGATATTCTAGCAGACAGACTCACTTGGCTGTGGCGAGAAGCCCGGTGAGTTCTGTGGCCCCTGTGGACGCCTGTCCCAACGTCATGGTGAGGGGCTTCCCTCCTGCGGCTGCAAAACAGAAAACCCCAAGGCTGCCGGTCAGTCCGGTTTGGTGCTGACCTTTCAGGGTCCCAGAGTCCAGGCTAAATGCAAAATATTCTAGAAAAGACTGAAAGATGAAAAACGAAGGATAACTCTACATTAGAGTGGGGAAGAGTTGGGGGTTATCTTTTCCTTCTATTTTCTAAACTTCCTGGAATATTTTATCACCTTTAATTGAAAGCAAAAAGAAACAAAGAGTATGACGCTGTGAACGACCCCCAGCTCCCTCTGATCCTTGTCCTGCCTCCCTGATCCTAGTTCACTGCCCACTCTCCCCGACGTGCAACCCTTGCTGTCTTTCTCTGGGCGCCTGCTGCACCAAGGCAGAGGAGAAGCCGCCCAGCAAGTAGCCGCCAAGGGGGCAATGCTGTGTCTCTGGGATGGTCCCGTCGGTTGTTATTTAAGCAAGCCAAGAGACACTCACCTTCTGGAGCGCCCCCTGAGGAAGGGGTGCAAGGCCCTCCAGCTGCATCCCCTTGGGAGATGAGGGACACCTTGATCTTCGGTCGCTTGCAGGTCTTGCTGCCAGAAAGGGGACTGGAGGGATGGTGCCGCTTCAGCTGGACCCTGAGCTCCTCTTTCTCAGCTTCCTCGGTTTGCTCTGATGAAATAGGAACTGAGACATGGAGCTGTGGTGAAGTTCATGATCCAGAGAAGCCTGACAGACACTGAGGACTGGGACCAGCATCGGCATGGCCATGTGGGAAGAACCGGCCCAGCATGTTCACAAAGAAGGCCACTGCTTCAGTCCCACCCAGGCCCACCTATGCTCATCTCCACAATGGCCCTCTCCGAGGACAGCTCCCTCCTCTCCCGTCCTGGGCTCGGAAGAAGGAGCTCTGAGGCAGTGGAAACAGAAAGAATGGAGACGCCATCCTGACTGTGCTGAACAAATGGGACTCACCGCAGTGGACCTTGACAGGCGTTCCCGGACTCACAGAACGTGACAAGCCTCCCGCCCTCCCCCATGTCACACAGCTAGAGGCCAGCCAACACGTTCTGCACAAGCAACAGAGGAGCAGGCTATTCCATCCTCCCTACAAGGGAGATGTCCCCAGAGCTCCGAGTCCCCTCAGGGCCCAGGCTGAGGGTCTGTTTGCCGAATGCTGACCATGAGAAGGACTATCACCAGGACTCCAGGCTGGCTCTGAGTAACTACTAGGCGCGGGGGCATCATAGCTGAGACGACTTTACAGTTCCGGCCCTGAAGTAACAGAGTAACAGGGGCCCACGTTACTACCCTGTTACTACTACCCACGTCACAGGCTAGTCCCCAGGTCAGTGGTAACAGGACTGAAAAAGGCCATCTGTTCACACGTGGGCCTCCCTGTCCACCAAATCAAACAGACACATCCTGCACAGAGCGAAGCCTCCCAGATTGTTAAGTTACCCTTCAGCCTTGCTCACAGATCCCCTCCTCTTTATACTTAGAAGCACGACCAGTCCTTCTCAGCATAGGCAATCAGGGGCAGAAAGGCAGGAGGAAGGAAACAGAGGGCTGGACTCACACGAAAAATGGGAGGTGGGAGTGATGGGGGAGGCTGGTGTGGGGCCACAGGGAACCTCCAGACCACAGTGAGGCTGCCGTCAGCGGAAAGGAAGGACTGCTCAGGGGATGAATGCACTGACCAGAATCAGCACAGGGAGGAGGGCAAAAGGGAAAGAAGATAATAGTTATGCTGCTCAGCGCTTGCAGAGACCAGGATGGAAGCAGGAAATCAGAGGCAAGGAGAGAAACACAGGGAGGTGCAGGCTCGCAGTCAATGCCCACAGGCACACACAGGAGAAGCAGAGCCAAGGACCACAGTGAGACACAAAAGGACAAAAGGGGAAACCGCTGTGAGAGGCGATCAGAGTGAGAGGGGAAAGCAAAGACTACGGAGTAAGCCAAAGGACAGCAAAGCAAAGAGAAAGACGTGGAGAGAACAGGGGGATCAGAGACAAGACAGAAGCAGGGCTGGGGAGGAGATGAGAGGGAGGAGGAGAGAAGCCGCAGGGGGAGGGTGCAGGCGAGGAGTGATACTCACCAAAGAGACAGGAGGAGGTGCCGGGAGGAAGAGCTTTCCTCACCAGCATATTTTGTTTCAGAAAAGCAGCAAACTGAGCTGGAATGAATCAGAAAGAATTACAGAATCACAGCCAGCCAGGGAAAGGAGAGAGAGAAGGAGTAAGAAAAGGTGTGAAAATGATCTGAAGAATGGTCAACAGGGGCTCTTCCTGGGATTACTGACGGATTTGAAACCTGATTCTGCCACTTAGCAGCTCCTTGGAGTCATCCATAAACTGGAAATAATGCATGTACCTGCCTCATGGGGCCACGGCCCGGACTCCATGAGCAACAGCAAGTCAAGTGCCAAGAGGAGGGCGAGGCGCTGGCGAGGGCCCGGGAACCCCAGCTGTCCTCACCCCCTGCCTGCGAGCTCTGCCTGTGCCAGGCGGCTGTGCTGTGGCTCTCCTCCGTGCCGCTCTGGGTCCCGTTCTCCACCCAGCTCCCCAGTCAGCCTTGCAGAAGGCCTTCCAGCCTTGACTAGTCTTTGCCTCCAGAAACATCACACACTGCTGTCTCTCTCTTCATCAAAAGCCGAAGGGGACAGTGCCCACTTGGCTCTGGCCACCACTGAGGAAGGTGCGGGTCACAGAGCATCCATGTGGATCTCAGTGGCCTGGCCTCTTTTTGTGTCTCCATCGATCCACTCACACTCACAACCACCTCCGGGCAACCTTGTAAAGGGCCTCGGTCTAAGTCTTGACCCTGCAGCTCCACTACAAGAAATGCAGCGGAAGAGTCTGTCTGCTTGACAGCCAGCTCTGGCTGCCGCCTCTTCCCCAGCTGGAGACTCTCGGATGATACCCGCTCCTGGCCCAGACCCAAGAGGCCTCACCTCAGGACTGCTGACTGGATCAAAGTGGGGCAGGGCAGCTTCTTACATCACGGTCCCTGCTTTCCAAACTCTAACTTCAACTGAACAAGTATTTCCCAGCCTAATTGAAAACCTATCTCCAGAGATTCCTGAAAAACATCACTGGAAGTCCCAGTGTAGGAATCTTAACTCTTCAAGGGTGGGCACGAGGCTTTGGAGCTGCCCTGGTATCTGATGAGCACGGTCAGCTCCCTGTCTGCAGGACCTGGAGACCTCCCAGACTGCAGGAAAGGCTGGGCCTGAAGAGAAGACACAGCTTCCCCAACTGGGAGTCAGAAAAAATATCTGAGGCCAATTTACATGGAGTCGGCTCATAAAGGTGAACTTGCCCAAATACTAAGACGAGGTTATAATTAGTGGAACACACAGTCACACCAACGCATAGACCTTGTGTCATATTTTACCCTTGAAAACAGCCCTCGGTATTTATTACAACCTAATTCTGCATGGACAAATATGTCTGGAAAAAGTGGCAGGTGCCCATACTTTCCAATTGCCACACGATGTCAACCGAGAAGGCAGAAGCCAAGAGAGGCTCCTGGGCCAGGCGGCCACACCTTGAGCTTGTCTGTGGGTCAGCACAGCCTCTGTCCGCTGCACGTGTCTCTTCAGCAGCTGGGTGCTTCCAATCTGACTGGACTTCTGGGAAGATGCCACTGTGGTCACTTTGGTCTTGGGACTGGAGGTGGGGCTGCTGGACACACTGGAGAGATCCTGAGTAGATTGAGAAGGACAAGGGCCAAGTCAAGGTCATTTGGATGGACTATCAATCATCAAGTCCCCCTGGAGTTCCCCAGTCAGGGATTCTCCCTGTAGGAACTCCGAGGCCTGGCAAGGCCAGCAGCCCTCCCCGGGAAGTACAGGAACCCACTCTGCTGACTCCCCAGCAAAAGCACCCCATCTGCCTGCATTACCTCTGAGCCCGAGGGGGAGGCAGGCAGCTTGGCAGCTGGTGACGCAGGTCGACTGCCCCGCTCCGAGACCTCGAAGGCCAGGTCTCTGCGGGCCATGTCTCGGGGCTTCTTCTTCTTCTCGGCGTCCTGATCCCGAGGCTCGGAGCCCACGTGCCCCTCGGTACGAGTAAGTACCCCGGTCAAGAAGTCTACGATCTCGTCCTAGGGCAAGGAGAGGCCCAGGCCTCAGGAAGCTCCCCAACAGTTCCTACTAAAATGGAGTCACCCCAGCTTCAAAATCAGTGTGCTGTCCCGCCTACTTCACAAAGCCCGGCACAAGCCCTACCGTCAGCCAGGACCCACAGGAGCCCAGGTCCTGTGCCCAGGGTGCGGGGTGGCGTTCTGGGGCGGTCACACTTTACCACTGCTCAGCAAACCCTTCCTCCCCACCCACTTTGCTCACATGTTAGATCATTACTCTCCTTTGCCCTCCCCTCCCTCCTTCCCCCTCCCCTCCCTCCTTCCCCCTTCCCCCTTTTCTTTGCTTATGACTTAGGTCCCCCAGAGGCCCCAGGGGCTACCCAATCCTCCACAGAGTCAGAAGGATGCTGCTGCCCAGGAGACCGTGCCTAAAAGGTTACAGACAAGCCCGGCTGAGAAACCCACGGAAAGCAACTGTGTACCTGAATGCATCTGTCCACCATGCTCTGAGTCAACCCTTCCGATTTCTTCTTTGCTTTGCTTATTCTAAGAGACAAAAAAGAGGAAATGTTTACTTTCCAAACATTCTACAGTAACAAATGTAAATAAGAATTGGTTTCTCCATGTATACTATCAAGGGTGAAACAGATCACCAGCCCAGGTTGGATGCATGAGACAAGTGCTGGAGGCTGGTGCACTGGAAAGACCCAGAGGGATCGGGTGGAGAAGGAGGTGGGAGGGGGGATCGGGATGGGGAATACATGTAAATCCATGGCTGATTCATGTCAATGTATGTCAAAAACCACTACAACACTGTAAAGTAATTAGCCTCCAACTAATAAAAATAAATGGAAAAAAAAAAAAAGAATGGGTTTCTCTTCTGTGTTGCTTTTCTAAACCCAAGAAGGAAGATAAAGGTAGCCTACAGGCAGGTCTGCAACCTCTCCGACCTCAGGTTCCACATCTGCAAAATGAGGAACCCTAACACCTCCTCATGGAGTTGTGGGGATGACACAAAGCAACATAGGTAATGAACCAAAGAAAACATGGAAGGTACTTGGGACTGTTCACTCCAGAAGTCCTACGCCTATGGCTTCACAGGTAAACTCTATCTGATTGCTAAGACCTCATCTTGAGGTACCCCAAGACAGTATCAAACCCTGAGACTTCTGGGTGCTGTTGAAATGAGATTACTAGGAAAGGTGGCCACAGGTTAGTTCTAAAGCGATCAGAGAAACTGACCACAGCTGGCTGCATTCTCCTCTTCGAAAGCCAGACTTAAATCCCCTGGCTTCTGCCTGGGGGGTCTCAGCACAGACAGAAACAGGCCACCAAGTGAAAAGATGAAGAACAACATTCCGAGCCTCCACATTCTGAGACCCCAATTCACTGGTTTTTGGCCTCTAACCCTGTCATGTAACATGCTCGTATTACACATGAGGACACCCAGTCCCGGAACTTAAGCGATTTACCCAAGCAAAGGAGCCAAGGGTTTAACTGAGGTTTCCTGACTCTCAGTCCAGCACCCTCGGCACCATGCAAATACGTCTCACAAGCAGCCTCATGATGCGACTCTAACAAAAGGCATTTTCACCCCTCCCACTCCCTCACCACGACTCAACAGTCTATTCTCCTACAGGTAAGAATGTCTGAATTAACAAGCAAGAATGTATTTACAAGCAAGCATTGCCCCGAGCACCCAAGGATTAGACTCTGGGTCCACAAGAAGCTGTCAGATGACAAAGGCCAGGAGGCGTTCTCCAGAGGATCTCTGGGTGAGAAACCGACAGGACAGGCGGGAACAGGCACTCACCCTAAGCTCTCAGTTAAAACATTCACAGGAAGCTAACACCTAAGACCCAACACCAATAAATGACACCATCTCTTTTTCAGTACATTTCATGAAAATGTAACTAAAAGCCCCGCTGGCAGACCCAGAAGGGAAGAATGGGCATCTCAATGACTAAACATGGCCCCCTAAAATCAATTCCAAACTCTGGTTGTTTATACTACAAAATATATAAAAGGATGCCTAATGCAAATAAAATCTTTGTTCACATTCATCCTCAATAAGGAAGAAAATGTAAAGAAATGCCTACCCCAGTGTAAGCCCAATGGCAAAGACTATGATTACAGCATCTTGAAATATCTTCTCCCCACCAGATGATGACTAACTCCAAAGGGAAAAACATCAAGAGCAGAGAAACCTGGCAGATACTACCCTAACTACGTGATCAGCGGTGACCTCGCCAGTAACAAGACACAGCAACACCACGCAGCCCGAGGACACACTAAGGGAGCATGAGCCCCATGCATTCCTGCCAAAAGCGTGCCCTCAACCTAATCACGAGACAGTGTCAAACCCTACCCTGAGGGACAGTCTACAAAACAGCACTCCTAAAAGGTACCCAGGTCATGACAGACAGACTGAGGAGCAGCGCCCCATTAGAGGAGGCTGAGGAGGCACAGCAACCGATAGCCACGTGAGATCTGGACTCGGTCCAGGACGAGAGGAGTGTCAGTACATGGTGATGAAATCCGAGTCTGTGAACTAGATTACAGTATCATATCCATGTTAACTTCCCAGCTTTGATAATTACTTTTTGGTTATGCAAGATGTTAACATTTGGGAAATTTGGGTGAACATTATATAGAATTTTTTGGTACAGTTTTTGCAACATTTTAGAAATCTTAGTCCAAAAATTTTTTTAAGTTTTTTAATGCCCCCCTTTCACTGAACTAGGTTGGGCATAGTTGTATCACCACCTTGTAAGCATCCTTCCAACATGGCACTCTGGCATCGCCCAGGGACCCCACCCACCTGAGATTGTCATCAGCTCCCCCAACCACCACCAAGCTGTTCTCCGCCCGAATCTTCTCCCGGAAGTCCTCCATGGCTTCAGGGTGGCACTGCAGGGAGTTCTGACCGATGACAAAGAGGACTGGAGTCTTCATATCCAAGAGAGGATCGTCCACATCCTAAACAGGTCCCGGTTTTACAGTCAGCCAGTTCATACTTGCTGAACATTGCCTGGCAAGTCCACTCAAGATAGTCCACCGGGCAGCTGTGGTCCCTGAGCAGCAACCTAGGAGGGGCAGGCTCGTCCTCCCGTCCTCCTGCCTGCCGGTGACCCGGCAACCCGCAGACCCCGCGCTTACCCCTCTGGGGCCATCCACGGTAAGCAGAGGAAACCCAAGGCAGACAACAGCAGTGACGTACTCCATCACCGACACCTGCAAATAATGGCATGGTCTGCCTCAAGCTCAACTGACTTCACCACAGCTACATCCTACCCAGAATCCACCAGCCAGTCCCACCTCCTCCTCCCCTGCTGTAGCTCCTAGGTGATGACATGACCCCCGAGGTGATGACACAACCAACCCCCCAGGCGACGACACAGGTGTACCAGCCACACAGTAGGGCAGTAAGAAGACAGAACACAGGATGTCTGGTTACACCAGCAGCCCCCACTGAGAGAACTGGGGCCCTCAGGGGACCCCACCCGAACCTCTGGGAGGATGGGAGGTTTAATGCTTCCATCATGGCAATTTGCAAGGCTTGAGTCCTTCCTTTTTCCTCCACTAAGAACAAATGCAACTAAGAGGATACAAATGCTGCTCTTATCCCTTATGTGAAGAAAACCTCTCCCTTTTGACCTTAATAGACAGTGCCCAGTTCAGTTCAGTCACTCAGTTGTGTCCAACTCTTTGCGACCCCACGGACTGCAGCACGCCAGGCCTCCCTGTCCATCACCAACTCCTGGGGTTTACTCAAGCTCATGTTCATTGAGTCGGTGATGCCATCCAACCATCTCATCCTCTGTCATCCCCTTCTCCTCCCGCCTTCAATCTTTCCCAGCATCAGGGTCTTTTCAAATGAGTCAGTTCTTCACATCAGGTGGCCAAAGTATTGGAATTTCAATGTCAACATCAGTCCTTTCAATGAATATTCAGGACTGATTTCCTTTAGGATAGACTGGTTGGATCTCCTTGCAGTCCAAGGGACTCTCAAGAGTCTTCTCCAACACCACAGTTCAAAAGCATCAATTCTTCGGTGCTTAGCTTTCTTTATAGCCCAACTCTCACATCCATACATGACTACTGGAAAAACTATAGCCTTGACTAGATGGACCTCTGTTGTCAAAGTAATGTCTCTGCTTTTTAACACACTGTCTAGGTTGGTCACAACTTTTCTTCCAAGAAGTAAGCGTCTTTTAGCTACACACTAAAATATATATAAACAAAATACTTGGTGTTTTTTTTTTTTCAGAATAACTGGAGGGAGCTGAAAATGGGCAGAGGTAAGATGAAAAAGATCTTGGCTCTGAGCCGATTTCTGGTAGGGCTTAACAAGGAGCCCAAAGGGTTTATTACATTAGTCTATCCTCCCTTTAAATTTTTGCTTAACATTTTCCACAATAAAGTTAAAAAACAAAGTTTGTCTCCCACAGTTTAAAATCCAAGGATGCAGGCAAAGCAGTCAACACAGTGTCTGGCTCAAAAGTAGCTATCTGCAGCAGCAGCAGCTTATCCCCAGACAACCTCTGAAGAAGATGGGGTTACTTACGTGACAGGCCACCAGAGCTCCTGTATTCCAGCCAATCAAGATGATGGGCTTGTGGGGGAAATGGCCGTGAACCTTGGTGGGGAGAGAAAGCAGAGAGTGAGACAGGAGCCGCGGCCAGGCGCAGAATGCGGGTGTGCTGCGGGGAGCTGACGGAGGGCAGCCTCACCTCCAGCACTTTGCTTCTCACGGCCCCGACCATGTGCTCCAGACACTGCAGCACTCCCACTCCACTCCCGTTGTTCAGCAGGTGGGTGGCGACAGGGATGACCTAAAGGAAAGACAGAGGCTGCCAGGCCGTGAGCTCAGTCCCCGATCATCGTTTCTCCAGTCTGCTTAGCCTCCCCTAAACCCTCCAACCCTGGATAAGCACCATCAGCACTCCAGAGACTTGGAGGATGCTCCACATTCAAGCTCATCCGCCTTGCATCTCGGCCCCCGCTTCCTGTACACTAAGGAGTGTACTAAGTGCACTGAGCAATGAGCCCGCGTTGGCCTCTGAAGCCGCCCCCCGCCCCCCACATACCTTGCCCAAGCAGGACAGCTGAGACTGCCAGAAGCGGTGGCGGCGTGAGGTGGGGAACACGGAGCTCGACGGCCCGGAGGAGGCGATGAGGATGAGAGGAGAGCCGGGGAGTTTGCTCTACAGAGTAAGACCCCATCAGAGAGCCAGTGAGTGAGGGAGGCTCCCCCACGGAACCCCACGTACCCCACGACCTATCTTATCCTCGCCAATGTGGATTTGCTCAGGAAACTATGTTAAGCATGACACACGGCCAGTTATTAGTGAACACAGTTAAATACGCCATTTATTATCCTCTTGCCAAGGTTTAGATGCCAAATGTTTAGATTGGAATCTAAAACAAACTTCACGGGCCATAGGGACGTCCAACTTACTGGTTTGTTATGAGAAAGCACCCCCACGGCAGGGTCCCAGGGCCTCTTCAGTAGGAGGGACAAGGCCTCGGCTCCTGCAGCCCCGGTCTTTGTATTGGAGGACACGAGCATCCGGTCAATCAAGGTGGGGATCTAGAAGCAAGGGAGAATAAGGACACTTCCAGTGTGAGGCAGGAGACCCCAATACCAGGGTCAGGTGGGAGGACACAGCCCCACTGTGAGCCAAGGGCAGATTCCAATGACGCCTCTCAGACTTTCCTCACAAGAACAAGTACAAACAAGAGGATGCCTAAAAACACACGTTCCATCATTAAAGGTAAATGGATACAGTCCTTTGGAAACCAATCTGGTGATATGCATTGAGAGACTTAAACTTATTCCTATCCCTTTCCTAAAACTCTGTATCAGAAACACATGTGCGCACATACGCATGCGCACGCACACACACACACACACACACACACACACACAGGGGGTAGGGGGTAAGCAAAAGATAAATTCATTCTCAGTAATAGAGAGTAGAAACAACATAAAGGCATGTACAAGAAGTGGTCAAGCAAATTATCCACATAACCAGATATTATGGATTAAATTTAAAATGTTTAAAACAGTTTATAGTAATATAGGAAAGTCACCTGCTAAAATGTTAAAGGTAAAACAGAAAATATAAAAATCATCTCTAATTAAGAAAAATACAGTAAGAGAACATGCCAAAATGTTAATAATAAACTTTATGGAGATATGAAGAAGCTTCTTCCTTTCCTTCTGTATTTTCTAAATTTCCTCAACGAACATCAGTTGATTTTGTAAGTTAAAAACAAAATAAAACTCTGCGTTTTCTTCTAGTATACTGCCTTCAAGCTCTGGAGTATTGAAGAAATTTGTTACTATGCCCCAAGTAATACAGCCTACTATACTGTGTATACAGTTGACCCTTGAAAAACACGGGCTTGGGACACTAACCACCCCCAACGAAGCTGAAAAATCTGTGTAATTTCAGTTTGCTCTCCATATCAGTGGTTCCACATTACGTCATTACAATTTACCAAAAATGTGACCTCAGAGATGTGTAAATAGAGATTACAGACTTGCTGATGCTTCCCTGAAAAGAAATGTCTGTGTGAATCTCATACTGCCCGCAAAAAGTAAAAATGTCCACAGTTAAGAGAAGGCCCCGCTCACCACAACTAAAGAAAAGCCCATGCAGCAAGAAAGACCCAGCACAGCCAAAAGCAAATAAAATTTTTTTGAGAAATAAGAATAAAAACTACTATGGTGATGCAGGTGGGAAAAGTTCAGCCCATAGCTAACATCAAGCTCAACAGTGAAAAACTGAAAGCTTTCCCTCTAGGATGAGGAACAAGACAGGGATGCCCACTCTCACCACTTTTATTCAACACAGTACTGGAAGTCCTAGCTAGAGCAATTAGGCAAGAAACAGAACTAAAAGGCATTCAAATTAGAAAGGAAGAAGTGAAACTACAGATTTGCAGATGACATCATACTACATACAGCAAACCCTAGACACCAGAAAAACCATTAGAATACATGAATTCAGTGAATTTGCAAGATACAAAATCAATATACAAAAATCTGTTGCATTTCTAAATAATAATGGAGAAATTAAGAAAACATGCTCATTTACAATGCATCAAAAAGAATTAAATAGTTAGGAATAAATTTAACTAGGGCTTCCCTGGTTAAACGTAACTAAGGAGGTAAAAGGCCCATACCCTGAAAGCTGTGAGACATTGACTGAAGAAACTGAATAAGACACAAACAAACGGAGACAGTCTACGCTCACAGATCAGAAGAATTAATATTGTTAAAATGTCCATTCTACCCAAACACAATATACTGTACAAATTCAATGCAATCCCTATCAAAATTCCAATGGCATTTTTTACAGAAATAGAACAAATTATCCTAAAATTTGTATGGAACCACAGAAGGCCCTAAATAGCCAAAACAATCTTAAGAAAAAGGAACAAAGCTAGAGGCATCATGCTTCTTGATTTCAAACTATTTGACAAAATTACAGTAATCAAAACAGTATGGTAGCGGCACAAAAGCAGACGCAGAGGAGTGGGACAGAACCGAGAGCCCAGAGTAAACTCAGGCGTGCACAGCCAATTAGCTTAGGACACAGGAGCCAGGAAGACACAGCGGGGGAGGGGCAGTCCCTTCAGTAAGTGGTATTGAGAAAACCGGATAGCTACATGCAAAAGAATGAACTGGACCATCATGTTACCTTATACACAAAAATTAACTCAGAATGGATTAAAGATTTTGAATGAAGATCTAAAACCATAAAACGTCTGTAAGAAAACATAGGCAGTAAGCTCCTTGATGTCAGTCTTGGCAATATTTTCTTGGATCTGACACCAAAAGTGAGGCAGCAAAAGCAAAAACAAACAAGTGGAACTGCAAACTAAACGGCTCCTGCAAGACAAAGGCAAACATCAACAAAATGAAAGGCAACTTACTGAAAGGGAGAAAAGGTTTTCAAGTCATGTATCTGATAAGGGGTCAATATCCAAAATACACAAAGAACTCATGCAACTCAACACCAGTAAAACAGTCTGATTAAAAAGTGGGTAGATTTGAAAAAAAAAGAAGTGGGTAGATTTGAATAGACATTTTTCCAAAGAAGATATACAGATCTTATATACTATACATGAAAAGACGCTCGAAATTACTAATCATCAGGGAAATACAAATCAAAACCACAATGAGATATCATCTCATACCTGTTAGAGTAGCTATTATCAAAAAAGACAGACATTAACAAATGCTGGCAAGGATGTGGAGAATAGGAAACCCTTGTACATTTTGGTGAGAATGTAAACTGGTACAACTTTTATGAAAAACACTAACAGACGTTCCTCCTAAAATTAAAAACAGAACTACCACATAATCCAGGAATTCCATTTCTGGGCATTTACCAGAAGAAAACAAAAACACTAACTCAAAAAGATATATGCACCCCCATCTTCACTGTAGCATTATTTACAACAGGCAGGATATGAAAACAACCTAAGTGCCCAGTGATGGATGAATGGATAAAGAAAACATCCAATACATACACAATGGAATATTATGCAGCCATAAAAAGGAAATCTTGCCATGTGCAAAAGCATGGATGGACCCTGAGGGCACTGTGCTAAGTGAAGTCAGTCAGATGAAAAAGACAAATATCATATGATCTAATGTGTATGTGGAATATGGAAAAACAAAACAAAAACCAAACTCATAGATACAAACAGACTGGTGGCTTTCAGAGGGAAGGGATAGGAGATTAGTAAAATCGGTAAAAGGGATAAAAAAGTATGAAATAAATAAAGTCAAGGGATGTAATATACAGCATGATGACTATAGTTAATAATACTATACTCCATATTTGAAAGCTGCTACAAGAATAAATCTTAAAAATTCTCATCAGAAGAAAAAAAATTTCACTATGTACAGTGACAGATGTTAACTAGACTTATTGTGGTAATCACTTTACCACACATACAAATATTGAAACGTATTGTGTACTTGTCAATAAATGTCAATTGTGTGTGTGTGTGTGTGTGTGTGTGTGTGTGTGTGTTAGTTGCTCAGTTGAGTCAGACTCTTTGCGATTTCATGGACTGTAGTCTACCAGGCTCCTCTGTCCATGGAATTCTCCAGTCAAGAATACTGGAGTGGGTTGCCATTTTCTTCTCCAGGAGATCTTCCTGACCCAGGGATCGAACAGTGCATTGCAGGCAGACTCTTTACCATCTGAGTCAACAGGGAAATCCTGTATGTCAATTATATTTCAATTAAAATAAAAAGCTTGAAGATAGCACAAGAAGATAAGTTATTTCTGGAAATGACAAGAAAGGACAGTGTTTCTAATTTTAAAAGAGCAAGACTAAAAAGAGCTCTACACAAAAATGAGGGGACTATTTTACCCATGAGGCTGTCTCAGTTTAACTCAGGAAACAAACACTGATGCAACACTGCTGTTACAAGGCACCAGGCTAGTGCTGACTGCAAAGGAATTTAATCTACAATTTATGAAGACAAGCACACAAATAACTAGAGAGGAGGGGCTGGTAAGTGCCATAAAGAAACAGAAGCCTCACTGCTGTGATCTGAACCATCCAACAGAGAAGAGGGAAGTGAAGATACCACATGCGAAGTGAGATGCACTCTGAAGAATTCCAATAAAAGATAGGGAAAAGCTTTCTAAACAGACACCAGATATAAGCAAGAAAGTCCAGGGCTCACTCCAGGCACAGATGGCCTGAAGTCAAGAATTCAAGTAAGGAAATAGGAGGATATAGGCTAATAACAAAGGACAGTGTCAAACTGCAAAGGATCTTCACCCTAAACTGGGTGTTTCTTTAAAACTAATTGATATTTTGTCACTGTGAGCCACTCAACACCTAGAGGTAGAGGATCTGACTGAATACTAGATTTTAAAAACTTTTATCTGACAGTTTTCCCAGTGGCTCAGTGGTAGAGAACCCACCTGCCACTGCAAGAGATGCAGGTTCAATCCCTGGGTCAGGAAGATCTCCTGGAGTAGGAAATGGCAGCCCACTCCAGTATTCTTGCCTGGAGAATTCCATGGACAGAGGAGCCTGGCGGGCTACAGCCCACAGGATCGCAGAGTCAGACATGACTGAGCACACAGCGTGTGTGCGTGCACACACGAACACACACATAGTAGAGTACACCTCTGAAATGACAAAGCCTTGAAACTCACTTTTTTGTAAATACAGAACATTCAGACTCCTCTGTCTGAATGAAGCTAGGCAGACCAAGCATCCCTGTTCTCTCCAGCACAGAATCACTCTCAGCAGACAATGAAGAGGATGGGCCCATAGCTTCTCTGCTCCCTTTATAACAGGTCTGATGGTGAAAGTAACTGGGCCTAGAGCGTGACCCCATTCACTGACAATTTCATCCAGCAGGTACATTAGAAGTTTGGGGAACAACTAAATATGTGTTGTGAATCTAACAGTCATAGGAAGACAAGAGCCTGACAGGAGAGACACCGCTGAGCGCAGAAGAGCGCCTCGCAGTCTGGGCCCTTGCTGAGTGAGCGTCCTCTGCCACCCCAGCTGCCCCACATGGTGACTTAGCAGCAGCACGCACCCGGAACGCCTGTGGAGTGCCACCAGTGGTCCGTGATGCTCAATAAACCTGAACACTACTTCATTCTCTTGGGAGCACCCACACAATAACTTCAGCTGGAAAGCAGTGCCAACTTCATCGAGGGAAATGACCTCCAAGGCATCCTGGGCATGCAAAGAAAAGCTGAGAAGTGGACTCTGGGCACGGCTACACCCAGAGCAGTCCCCCAGAGCAGACTCAGCAACGCTCTCCTCTTTCCATAGGCAGAATGCTGGACTACAAACCACTGCCCTCTGGCAGGGGCCATCTTGGCTCCATATCCACGCTGTGCCCTTGCCACCCCCTATTCACACGTGAGCCAGGGTGCCCACTGCAGAGGAGCAGCACAGGGGGAAGTTTGGGGCCATCTTTTCATCTGTCTCTTTCTCCACAAGAAAATCAGCTCCATCAGAGGAGAATTTGTTTTGCTCACCCCAACACCCGGCACACTGGAGACACAAAACACGTATTTGTTGGGAACATCCAGACAATAACTTCAGTTGGAAAGCAGTGACAACTTCATTATGAGGAAAAAGACCTCCAAGGCCCACTGGCACACAGAGAATCAGGGAAATGGACTCTGGGCACGACTGCACTGGTCCCCTAGAGTAGATTCACTGGTGCTATTCTCTTTCCAAAGGCAGAATGTACAAATTAATGTCAAATTCCTACCATGCATTTCATCAATGCATCTAGTCCTGAGTTTTATTTCCAGAAGCTAAACCAGTCTTCTTTTGCTTTCAAACAAACTCAGCATCCTTCAACTTACAAACAGATAGTAAACACTAAGTCTGGGAATTTGGGGAATATGGATGGGGAAAGTTGCTGGCCAGCTGCTTGCAAAGGAGAAAAAAACCCACAAAAGTAAAAAACTGAATTAATCCAAGTTATCTGAGGACATGCTGGAGCAAAAAACACACTAAATATAATGGTACCACTTATAAATCACTAACAGTTACCCTGGGTTTCCTATGTGCCAAACTTTGTGCCAAGCATTCTATCCAGATTAACAAATTATCACAAAAGTCCGAGGCAGATATTATAATCAGCCATTTTTTAGAGATGAGGAAACTGAGGTGTTAACCCAAGATTACAAAGCTAATTAGTGATGACAGGATCAGCCAGGCAGTCTGCATCCAGAACCAGTACTCCATCACACTGAACACAGTCCAGTGCAGTAACTACAACCACAGTAAACTACAGTCATAAAGGAAAGCAGTGTGACTGCAATACTGTCAAAGTAAGAGAGTGGGGAAATGTAACGACGCTTTATAAAGAATGAGTCAAGTCCGAGTGTTGCTACCGAAGGCTTGTCATAGTGAGGAGAGACCGAGGCGTCGGCCCCTGTGCTCCTTGCTCCCAGCACCTCCCCTGCCCCACCCCACACCCTCAGCTCCCCGGGAGTCTGCGTCTTCCTCCTCTCTCAACACTCCTCCCCGGTAAACCCTTCATCTGTCTTCTCCTTTCTCACCTCACCTCAAACCACAAGTTGCAGGGCTGTAGAGGCTAAACATGTTCTCTGGTTTAGGGGTGCCACACCTCATCGTAGAGACAGGAGGGCTAAAGACATTATGCCAAATGAAAACGTGAAATGACACCATGTCTCCTGTTTTCAATAGCAAGCACATTAGCTTCAGTCACGTCCTCCAGACTCACCAGGCAATGACCCAGCCCAATCCCGCTTACTGAATCCACAGCAGAGGCCAGCTACCCCAGGACAGGGCAGACGCCCATCACAGCCTCACCTTCCCTTTCAGCGTCTGCAGAGCATCCAGGTAGGCTGCCAGCATGGGCAGACTCAGGGTTTCCACCAGGGTGGTGTGCAGCCACTGGATCAGCTTGGTGTCCCAGCTCACACTTGCTAGAGCCTGCCGCACTCTCCTCGCACACTTGTCCACAGCAACACGACGCAGCACGGGCTCATTACAAGCCTGACGGTGGAAGCAGAGGGAACAGTCTGAGGGTCACCTTGTTAGCAACTGGGGTTGGGGGGACGCGGGGGGTGGGTGCCCAACAGATGAGTCAGTCAGAGAGGCCTGAGCGAGGGAAAGCCCGCTGGGGGCAGGTTTCTGGAGTCTTACCCCTTCATTGGCCAAGCGGGCAAGCCGGTCAGATTGCAGGGCTTTGAGGATCTTGTTGAATAGCTTGTTCTGGGCCAGGGTCCAGCCAGTCCTGTAAGAGACACTCTGAGGAATTAAGAGTCAAACCCCGGTGACACTCCCCACGCCAGTACACTGCAAAGAAGATTATGTCATGATTTTTGTTCCTACTGTGAAACAGTGTAACTCCAAGTAGCTGAGTACTAAGCTAAAGCACAACACCCAGATTCTGGTCCCAATCCTGCCAGTGAAGCACCTCAGCATATGTGTTAATACACACACAATAAGTCTTTGTGGGGCTTTGCTGTTTGTTGTTTAGTCACTGGGTCGTGTCCAACTCTGTAGCCTGTCAGGTTCCTCTGTCCATAGGATTTTCCAGTTGGGAATACTGGAGTGGGCTGCCATTTCCTTCTCGAGGAGATCTTCCCAACCTAGGGATTGAACCTGTGTCTCCTGCATTGGCAGACAGATTCTTTACTGCTGGGCCACCAGGAATTATGCCTTTGTGGTTCTAGCAAAGCTCATTAATTACCCAGCAGCTAAAATAATCCATTAGTAAACAAAAGCATGGCAGCACTGCACAGACGTATCTGAATTTCACAAGTTACTCAAAAAAGGTAGACAGGATGAGGAAGCATTTAGTGCACTAAAACCTCACACTAAGATAAGAGGCCTACTTACATCAGTGTTAGGGACAAAGATACAACAAAACCAAGTGGCTGGTCTCCCACTCCTACATAATCCACCCCTCATTAACCTTCCTTCTTTCTCCATGATTTTTTCTGTATATCACACAATTAACAAATGTACTTTTTTAAATTTTTAAAATAGGTTATGTATTTCTAATTTATTTTTAATTGGAGGATAACCGCTTTACAACATTGTTAGTTTCTGCCATACAACAACTGTTCCATATAAGTTAACTCTGTACATCCAGAGTATGGCCCTGGTTGACACACTTTGACCTTCCTTATGGAAGGCTTTACGGTTCTTCCTCCAACTCAGCTATAAATTCCCTGCTATTAGAAACCTACCCTATTGCTCGTCCCAGCCTCATGATACTCGGCACAGCAGCGTAGAGCTGACTGAAGCTTTACCCTCTCCACCCCACTCCTGACAACCTTAATTACTCTGAGACTCCAACTCTGGCCAGTAATCTTCCTACAGATACCAAGAAAAAGGTAACAGAAGACGCCCAATTTGTTTCAGTATTTGTTTACCAACTCTCCCTGCCATAAAAATAAACTGGTGATTAAATCTCATTTTAAAAAATTTAGGTGGATGCCAGACCCCAAGGAGAACCTGGGATGACATCAAGGTAGCACTCCACACCAGCTGGGATAAAGTAAGCAGGACTTTATGACAACTGCGAGCCAAGCCCATTTCAGTCAGATGAAAGTCAAAGTCCTTGCCATGGGCTGTGTGGACCCCCCTGGCTCTCCAACCTCATCCTCACGACAGCCCCCAGCTTACTATGCTTCTCCGCATTGCCCCTTCCTCATCTCCCCACACACCCTGCGTGCTCCCACCGCACAGACCAGGCCCTAGCCACCCACTCCCTCCACCGGAAACAATGGCTCCCTCTCCAACGGCCAGGTTCTTGCTCAGATGTCCCCTTCTACTGAGGGTTCCCCCCACTCACCCCTACTTAAAACTGCCAACACCTGACTCTCACCTTGGGATTCCCTATCCCCACCTCACATTCCATCTGTTTTATTTAAATGTTTGGTTTGTCTCCCTCTGCTAGAATGTAAAGGCCAAGACGGCAAAGATTTTTGTCTGTTTTAAAAGTGTCTGACACAGAGCAGGGACTTTGAACATCTGCTGAAGACAGACATGGAGCAACTGTATGCACACTACATTCTAACTCCTGTGAACAGCGGAGAACAAATCCAAACCCTCGCACTCCCTACCTCAGAAGGTGCCCAGGTCCTGAGGAGCAGTGCAACACTGATACCTCACGTGGGGGCAACCGTAAATAGAGCCCTTCACCAGATCAGGGTGCCTGGGCCACAAGAACATTGCTTCCAACTTCAACCATCATTTCACTATCCTTGAAAGAGTAAATACCCTCCAGAAAGGAGGAAAGTAACAGTCCAGCTTCCTTTCCTTCTGTAAAATACAATCTCCAACTACCACGTTATGTCTCCAGTTTTACAACTTAGCACAGTCGCAAAATCCAGGAAAACACTAGCTATGAGCCAGGAGCAGGCTGTGTGCCTTTAGTCTCCTTGACTGCAAAAGAGATGGACAAGATGATCTATAAAACTCAGGCTAGCTATGATAACTGATGGGAGTAAAAGTTCTATGACAGCAGTCCAAGTCCATGATCACAGAATTCTTTCTTTAGAAGTGCCCTCTATCTTTAGTAGCTTTTGTTGCCACAGCTAAAGCCCGTCTTAACCTCCAAAGCCTCTCATCCTTTTATAAACCCCTTGTGGGGTACCAGCAGCCATCTCAGGTTTCTTGGAATTGCCCTTTTTCTTATTTTCCCATAGCTCTCCTGGCTTAACTTCTGCTACTTCATCAGGATCTAGTCAGTTTTTGTTGTGGTTGATATTTAGGGAGATTGTGGGTGTGGAAGATGGGGGAGTAGAAGCTTTCACTCAAGGTTGGGGCTCAGGATACCTTGGGACCAGGAGGGCTTGTGTGAACTAGCATCACCAGCCCACTGGTTCATAATCTGATCTTCCTTTACGTTATTTAAAGGTACCACACACTAACACGAGTAGCCCTTCTCTTATGTATAGTATCGTGTAGTATAGTATAGTAGCACTTCTCTTATGTATGTATATGTATAGTGATTCTCTGGTGGGCTTGGGTTTTGGGGGTGGTGGGAGGAGACAAAGATGTCCATAAGCAGTTATAAAAAGCTCTCTGGAGATACATGGATATTTCCTTATTAATAAACTTCCTTGCTTTTAATGGCTGGTTCTACCCTACTGGTGGGCATTGAGGTTCTGTCCCTTTTATTACTATTTATAAACAGTCACAGTGACAACCCCACCTCTCCCCAATACACTCATATACACATCTCTCCACATCTTCACAGGGTCATGCAAATCTCTCTGTAGGATAAATCTCTTGAAGTGGAAATGAAAGATCTGTGTTAAAATTTTAGAATTTCCAGTTCTGTGCAAATATTATGTATAAAGAACCTGCAAAATCTTGAAAGCAGTATTACACTGCAGCCTTACCCCCAGCCCCTGGAGGTGCAAATGGCAACCCACTCCAGTATTCTTGCCTGAAAAATCCCATGGACATAGCAGCCTGGCTATGTGACCTACAGTCCATGGGGTCACAAAAGAGTCAGACAAGATAGAGCAACTGAGCGCTTAACCCCAGCAATAATGCTCAGTGATAATCAAACAGGTTAAACAACAAATACAATTTCTTTATGTTCAAAGATCTCTTGAGCTTTCTCAAAGCCTATCAATCAGGTTGCAAACCCTAATCCCAAGGACAGAGAATGAGGTGTATATAATTTTTACTTATGAGGTACCGACAGCATTTCCAAAATTATCTTGTTCTTTATCATACAACGGAATGTTTTCTCTATTTGTTTTTCTTACCCTGTATTTATTCTGAAACCCAAAATGATGGGAGCAAGGAAAATGATGTGAACAAAATGGGAGGGGGGACTAGAAAGCTATTTAGAAATTACAACCATACACCACTGACAGCTGAAATTAAATTGAAAAACCACAATGAGTCTAAAACCCCCAGAAAAAGTTCTTAGGATTGTTGCTGGATATATAACAAAGTGATTCCAAGAACTGAAACATATTCTCTGTATTTTGTGAGCTTCATGGGAGGCTAGAAAATTAAATGGGCAGAAAAAAATGATCTAACCGAAGATTAAGAGTATGCAAAAGATATAATTAAGAAAAAATTTAAAAACAGGAGACAGAATTTTAGATACAAGTCTAAACAGTCAAACAGCTGATGGGAACTGTGGTGAGTCAATACACTCCCCCATCTAAACCTATTCAATTTTCATGAGTACAAAAATGTCTTCTCTCCATTGCTTAGATGAGATCAGGCAATTTTATGTTCTCCACACTCCCACTGAAACCTAATGACATTCTGACTTCTGGCTTCTCTTATCCAAAGCAGCCAAAAAGTCACACCAGTCCTAGAAGAGCCTGGTATTTTCAAAGATAATTCCTTCTCTGACACTAATTCAGTATTAAAATGTCTAAAGGGATTTTTTCTCTTTAACCAGAAGTCAAGCAGAGAGAAACAAAGAACATCAGAGAGAAGAAAAAGGTCACACTTACTTTTTCAGATCATAAAATTCTTTGCTTAAACACCAGGAGAAAGGAAGAGGAATGACAGAGCAAGAGGGAGGGAAAATAAACAACTCAAAGGTCTTGAATAGAAATTTCAAACATCCATCCGAGATTAACACATAGATATTATACATACAATATTGAGAGATACAATTAGAGCAAATTCAGAAAAGGAGAATATCTTTTAATTGAATTCAGAGGTTCCGATTTCTAAGATAAGACAATCTGCTGTAGGACACTAGATGCTTTTACTGAAATGCTGGCAATGTCCTAGAATCCATTTGTGAGCAAGGTCCTGAAGTACCATGTCAGGAGTATTTTGTTACATGTCCCTGAAAAGCTGTGCATCTAATTAGGTATCTGACAAACATCTGGGGAAAAAAGCTGGTCCAACTTATTTGGGAAACATCACCATACCTGCAAATATATATCATTTTCAAAAGTTCACCAAGTCACACGATTTTGGCATGCAGACACAAAAACATAATCTAGACCAGGGGTCAGCAGACTTTTTCTATATAATGGACTGGATACTAAATATTTTAGAGTTTCCGTCACAACAATTTCACTCCACAATTGTAGTGAAAGCAGCCACAGACAATACCTAAATGAGTGGGCATGACTGTGTTCTAATAACACTGTATTTATGTACCCTGAATTTTGAATTCCTTGTGTCTTCTTTTGATTTTTTTTCAACCACTCAAAAATGTAAAATCCATTCTTAGCTCATGGATCATAGAAAAACAAGCAATGGGCTGGATTTGGCACACAGGCCATAGTTTGCCAACCCCTGATCTAAACAATTAAATGAAGAAGAGAGGGATATTTAAAATCATGCTTCATGGAAAATCAGGCATTACTAGAGAAACCCAGAGTCAGCTGGGGTGAGGGGGATGCGTTTTCTAAACACAGCAAGTTATCTGGGGACCTCCTGGTGGTCCAGTAGTTAGGACTGCATGCTCCCAGTGCAGGGGGCATGGGCTCGATCCCTGGCTAGGGAGCTAAGATCCTGATGTTGCGTGGCTCTGCCGAAAAAAAGAAGTGGTCCGAAGCTATCTGCCACTGAAATAATTCAGGGGGGCAAAATGGGGCACTAAAAAAGAAAAGTAAGTTTCTGACTCCCTGATAGATCAGTCATCTCTCCGAGGAAAAATACATTTCTAGGGGGCTGTCCTATATGAGTTCTTGATGTAGCAAACTGTAACTTTACATGATTTTATACATGGAAGAAAAGAAGCAGCAATTTAACAATAAAATCAAGTGAAAGAATGGCAACAGATGATAATACTCAGAGCAGAGAGAACTAACTACAACCTCCAAACAGCCTACAGATCCAGAATTTGCGGACGAGGTCATAAAAATGGTGACCTCTCAGACTGAAGCCAGTTAAGTATCATCAAATAATGAAATTAGCTGTGTGCAACAGTGATGTACCTGAAGATGTAAGCCTGTTGCTAATGAGAGAAGGACGCCTCCAAAATCTCATCAGACACTAAAAAGCACATAATCTGAGATAAACTGAGCGCTAATTAATCATACCAATCTGTGGCAATGGCTTAACACAGGTGTGGAGGTCCACATGGAGAAAGAGGAGCCAAAGAGTAGAACCTTTGAGTGTTTTTCTCCAGGACTGGGCAGGTGAAGGTGTGCCCAGCCTACTGTTGGCCTACTGTCACCCAGCTACCCTGCTGAAGGAGGGCACCTCCTGCGCAGACGGTCTACCAGCCAGCCACCTCTGGAAGAGAACAGCTTCCCAGACTCTCCTATCGAGCATCAAGGCTCTGGGCCAGGCTGCCCCAGTATCTCATCTGCCGTGCAGCTGGATCTCTGCTTATAAATTAAGAAACTGGCATTCCTACGTATTATTAAGTCTCTGATGACTTTGGTAAGCGTGACGAGCGCGCCCAAAACCCTTTGTCCAGACCAAGGGTGAACTGATAGAACAATTCATGCAATTCTCCTACGCAGCTTCTGAAACTGCAGACTGAGGACAAGGCAAGCAATAACACCACGAGGACACATATCTGCGTGAAGCCACCCTGTCCGGCCATCACTGGTCTCTCTTCACTGCCCTTAGAGAAAGGGCACAGCAGGGGCCAGCACGGGCCCCAGTCAGACTGCGCGCTCTGACAACCCGCTCCACCACCTCCTAGCAGCCCCTCCCCTGCCGGGGCTCAGTCTCTTCACCCCTAGAGCAGACACAGAAGGGATGCGCCCAGGGGAGCTGGGAGGTTTAAGAGAGACAACGCGTGTGAGGCACTCGGTACGCCGCCTGGCACCTAGAGGGCACGCGACAAACCTGAGTTCTCCTTTGTTACCACCACTGTCAGTATTGTCAGTTATTAACTGTGACAATGGTGATAAACAATTTTGCTGAGCTCTGACCCTGGCAATATTCTAGTACTCGACCTTCATTCACAGCAATGTTCCTCTTTATCTGAAGCTCTAGAGAGCACTTCCCCTTCTTAGGGCACAAGACTAATTCCAATTCAAGACCCCGAAGAACTTCTCCACAAGATCTTCAACCAGGGTGCAGAACTGCTCCACCCTCACCAGCCACCACCTGATCACACGGGCACACCAGCTCAGTGTCATTCCCTGCTTCCAACCAAACTCATGAACCATTCCAACGAGCCTGGAACTTTCCTGCCCTTCTTCCTACCAAATTACTTCTTTTTCCTCCATTATCATAAAGTAAGCGCCCTCCAACATTATGGCACGTTTACTACTTTCCAACTCCTGATGTAAAGACCTTAACATTCCCTTAGAAGATAAATACATATAGAGAGAGCCACGAGGGAAATGTAAATTAAAACCACAATGAGATGTCATTTCACACTTGCTAGAACGGTCATAATAAGAAAAAGACAGATGAAAAACAAATGTTGGCAAAGATGTGGAGAAACTGGAACCCTCATACGCTGCTGGTGGGAATGCAAAATGATGCAGTCCTTTGGGAGAAGAACCTGAAGATTTCTCACAAGTTATCATATGACACAGCAATTCCACTCTTAGGTATATATTCAAGAAAAATGAAAATGTATATCCATACAAAAACAAGTAAATGAATATTCATAGTGACATTACTCATATACAGTAGCCAAAAAACCATTAGCAACCCAAATATCCATCGACAGATGAATGGATAAACAAAATGTGGCACTTCCGTACTGTGGAATATTATTCAGCATTAAAAAGGAATGAACCACTGACACATGCTTCAACATGGATGAGTCCTGAAAACATTACGCTATGTGAAAGAATCCAGTCACAGAAGACCATGTTCTGTATGATTCTATAAAATGTTTCAAAAAGGTAAGTTTAGAGAGACAGAAAGTAGACTGTGGTTGCCAGGGGTTGGGAGGAAATGGGAAGTGACCATTAACGGGTAAGGAGTTTCTTTTGAGGGTAAGGAAAACGTTCATCAAATTGACTGCAGTGATGAATATACTAAAAATCACTGGTTGTACATATTATATAAGTGAATTGTATGCTATGTAAATTTTACTTTCATAAAGTTTTATGCAACAAATACAAGATAAACAAATGTTTGCCAAACAAACAACAACAAATGACCTAAAGAGGAATGTTGAGTCCCCAGGGTCAGTAGGATATAAGAGAGCAAAACTAGCCAGCAAACTCATGAAAACAGGTTGAGGTGCTCCCCCAAAACCACAGACTACAAATCTATCTTTAAAAGTCACTCAAGTCAAACATCTATTAGCCTTTCATAAGACTCCAAAATATTTTCACTACTCTAGTTATAGACACTATAAGTATCATACAAGTGGACATTTAATCTTTTTTGGTAGCCTGGCTAACCCCCGTATCATAACGTGTACTATATACACTACAGAGCAAGTCACACCTATCAAATTTGACTCATTTATACATTCAGTTAACACTTACTACTTGCCTACTATGTGCCAGGCAATGTCCGAGGTGTCAGGGATGCAAAGATGGCTGAGACACAAGCTCTCCTCCCAGGGAGCCCACTGCAGAATGAGCTGAGAGTTACAAAGACAGGAGAACATTCTGACTCCTATGGCTGCAAATGAAATAAACTCCTAAAAATATGTTTCAATGACAACGATACAAGATATTTACAATGCACTGACCATGAACCCTGTAGTGAGTGCCCCGTCCGCTCAGAAGCAACCTACCTGTTGACATGCTCCTCCCAGTCCTCGGGCGGGGGAGGGGCATCTGCATCGGTCCTGGCGAAGATGACGTGCCGTTCACACTCATTCATCACACTGCGTGCCTTCTGATTGTCATAGAGTGGCACAGGGGTGGATATGACTGTCTCCACATCTATTGGGACATCTGATTCACTGTAACAGTAAGGAAATAGAACCAGCCACACATATTTCACACATGTCTCTTTAACATAATCAGCTTTTTATCTATTTATATTTTTTGGCTGTACCATGCAGATTGTGGGATCTTAACTCCCTGACCAGGGATCAAACTTGTGGCCCCTGCACTGGTGAGGGCAGAATCTTAATCACTGGACTGCCCAGGAAGTCCTTAATCAGCTTTAAAATATGCGTAAGCACACTATGTCCACAGAAAATTAGGATCTAAAGTTACCTTTCCCACACGTATCTAGATCTCTGGGACATACTGGTATATGAAAGGGAAAGACAAAGTCATTTTAAGTGAGCTTATGTAAAACTGACAAAGAGCTATTTTTTAAAAAGACAAGTATATTCCATAAGCATATAGTTGATTGCCTAAAGGTGCTTTTCAATACCGTAGCTATAAGCCACATGCAAATATTTAACTTAATAACAATTAAATAAAATAAAAAATTCATTTCCTCAGTCACACAAGCCATATTTCAAGAGCTCAAGAGACATGTCTGCCTCAGTTCAGTTCAGTTCAGTTGCTCGGTCGTGTCCGACTCTTTGCGACCCCATGGACTGTAGCACACCAGGCCTCCCTGTCCATCACCAACTCCCGGAGTTGACTCAAACTAATGTCCACTGAGTCGGTGATGCCATCCAACCATCTCATCCTCTGTCATCCCCTTCTCCTCCGGCCTTCAATCTTTCCCAGCATCAGGGTCTTTTCAAATGAGTCAGCTCTTTGTATCAGATGGCCAAAGTAATGGAGCCTCAGCATCAGTCCCTCCAGTGAATATTCAGAACTGATTTCCTTTAGGATTGACTAGTTGGATCTTCTTGCAGTCCAAGGGTATCTGAAGACTCTTTTCCAACACCACAGTTCAAAAGCATCAATTATTCGGTGCTCAGCTTTCTTTATAGTCCAACTTTCACATCCATACATGATTACTGGAAAAACCATAGCCTTGATTAGACAGACCTTTGTTGGCAAAGTAATGTCTCTGCTTTTTAATATGCTGTCTAGGTTGGTCATAACTTTTCTTCCAAGGAGCAAGCATCTTTTAATTTCATGGCTGCAGTCACTGTGATCTGCAGTGATTTTGGAGCCCTAGAAAAGAAAGTCTGTCACTGTTTCCATTGTTTCCCCATCTATTTCCCATGAAGTGATGGGACCGGATGCCATGATCTTAGTTTTCTGAATGTTGAGTTTTAAGCCAACATTTTCACTCTCTTCTTTCACTTTCAAGAGGCTCTTTAGTTCTTCTTCGCTTTCTGCCATAAGGGTGGTGTCATCTGCATATCTGAGGTTATTGATATTTCTCCTGGCAATCTTGATTCCAGCTTGTGCTTCTTCCAGCCCAGCGTTTCTCATGATGTACTCTGCATATAAGTTAAATAAGCAGGGTTACAATATAAAGCCTTGACATACTCCTTTCCCAATTTGGAACCAGTCTGTTGTTCCATGTCCAGTTCTAACTGTTGCTTCTTGACCCGCATACAGGTTTCTCAGGAGGCAGATCAGTGATCCACACAGTCAAAGGCTTTGGTATAGTCAATAAAGCAGCAGTATATGTTTCTCTGAAACTCTCTTGCTTTTTCGATGATCCAACGGATGCTGGCAATTTGATCTCTGGTTCCTCTGTCTTTTCTGAATCCAGCTTGAACATGTGGAAGTTCACAGTTCATGTACTGTTGAAGCCTGGCTTGGAGAATTTTGAGCATTACTTTGCTAGTGTGTGAGATGAGTGCAATTGTGTGGTAGTTTGAGCATTCTTTGGGATTGCCTTTCTTAGGGATTGGAATGAAAACGGACCTTTTCCGGTCCTGTGGCCACTGCTGAGTTTTCCAAATTTGCTGGCATATTGAGTGCACCACTTTCACAGCATCATCTTTTAGGATTTGAAATAGCTCAACTGAAATTCCATCACCTCCACTAGCTTTGTTCGTAGTGATGCTTGGTAAGGCCCCCTTGACTTCCCACTCCAGGATGTCTGGCTCTAGGTGAGTGATCACGCCATCGTGATTATCTGGGTCGTGAAGATCTTTTTTGTACAGTTCTTCTGTGTATTCTTGCCACTTGTTCTTAATATCTTCTGCTTCTGTTAGGTCCATATCATTTCTGTCCTTTATTGTGCCCATCTTTGTGTGAAATGTTTCCTTGGTATTTCTAATTTTCTTGAAGAGATTTTCTAGTCTTTTCCCATTCTATTGTTTTCCTCTATTTCTTAGCATTGATCCCTGAGGAAGGCTTTCTTATCTCTCCTTGCTATTGGAACTCTGCATTCAAATGGGTCTATCTTTCCTTTTCTCCTTTGCCTTTGGCTTCTCTTCTTTTCACAGCTACTTGTAAGGCCTCCTCAGACAACCATTTTGCCTTTTTGCATTTCTTTCTTTTCTCTCCAAGGAAAAAAAAAAGAAATGTCTGCCTAAGGCTACCATATTAGATGAAGCAGGTACAGAACACTTCTGTTACTACAGAGTCTGTCAGGCAATGTTGGTCTAAAGTTCTAAATTATTCATACAAATTTTCCTTTCCTTACCAACTCAACCAATAGCTAATGACATGCTGTAAAAGCCCATGATTGTCTAAGACAGATCGCTGAGAACGCAGACAGACACCTTAGCTTACTCACTCTGTAAGGAGCCCACAACAGAAACAAACACAAGTGGATACCTGAAAAATCTTTCGTATTTTAGAACATTAATGAAAAAAATAAATAAAATGTTAATGAAATCCTAGTGCTGTGTTTTTCACTGCAATATGTGATGCACCCAAAATACGGTGTCAATCACACTGGTCTACTGGCTATCTAGCAAATGTCACTTTAACTTTTTGACCTCAATGATGCTACTGTATACATTCCCAATGGCTAGAATAATTACATCATTATAAAATGAAGTGAAATAATGTGCAGCTGGATTTGGTGGTGGGTGAAAGAGCTGATTATCTTTTGTGGACCAGACTTTGGGCAAGGTACTTAGACTTGGATGCCTGAAAAAGAAGTTCTGATGTCACAATTCCAACCCTATCTTTCTGGGGTCCCTCCCAACTAATGGCACTACTGAGCCAGAAACATGAGAGTCATCCTCCCTTCTTTTCCCCTTAATCCTGGTCACTCTTGCCAACTCACCACAGCAGGTCATGTTGGATCTACCCAAGAAATACACCTCAAGGCCATCCCTCTTTCCCCACTTGTAATATGCCTGTCCCATCAAGGCTCATGATCTCCGACCCTGACCACTCTGCAATGGTCTCCTAGCCAGGCCTTATCTATTCCACTTCAGCACTATCATGTATTCAACAAAAATTCAAAGTGATCTTTTTAAATATAAATTCAATCTCTAGCTTAAAATCCTTCAATGACTTCTCACCAACTCTGAGAATCAAATTCCTACATGAGGTAGCCACTGCCAGCTTCTCCCCTAGCTCCCACTTACGCCCCCACTGCAACCACCTTCCAGATCCAGTGGCCTAAAAACAGCTCCTAAAATATGCCAAACTCCCACTTACAGGGCCCATATATGGAGCCAGTCTATAAGAGGAAGTAATTTTCTGAGTATTGAAATGACCAAGTCCACAAAATTTCACTTTAAGAAAATAATCATGAGATTTAAATACAGGAATTTCAATGTTTACAAGAAGCTATTACATAACTAAGAGAGAGACTTGCAATTCTATTTAAAAGAGCTCTTCAGTGATGCCCTTGATGAGAAGCATCAGGATTATGCTCAATTATTCTCTAAAATCACAGATCCTGTGACCTGTACATCCAAAACAGGCCAACAAAATGAGGCACTCGCTGGGAAGTGAAATAAAAACCACTATGCTACATGTGTTAAACAAACACAGGTCATGGCACTTCTAGCTCATTAAGGCTCACTGGGGGATCAAAAGAAGCTAAGCACAAGATCTCTGTTTTCCAGCAAACCTAAAACCTGTGCTAGAGAGATTAAACATCAGGTCAGATTGAGACAAACAAAAACAACTCCTCCCCAAAAAAGTTTATAAAATTATTAGGGGTATGATTTTATCATCAAAATAGAATAGATCACTAAATCTTGAAACACCTTGTGTTCCAAGGTAATCAGAATGCCTTAAAGCTCAAAAGAATTGCTAAACAAGTTTGCATAGACCAAATGTAACTGTATCACACACTACATGGTAAGTTTATGAAAAAATTCCTGACCCTATTATGTAGGTGGGCTGAAAATATAACCAGATCTAAGAAGGGTTAAGATCAACCCATGGTGACAGTTCTATAACAAGAGGGAAAGAAAAGTGGTGCGCATGTGCTCCTAAGCTTTGCAGGTGAATGGAGGAAAAACAAATCAAATTACCATAAAAAGGTTACTTGCCAGTGTTGGAGCCAGAACACTGGGCTATTTTAGGAATGAGTCTAATCCTATGTGACAATTTTTAAAAGTCAACTCTTCCATCTTTTTCTTCCGTTTAAATAATCCTCTTCAATTCCTCTTTCCACACAAGTCCTCTTATCCTAAATGCAATCAGCTGTTTGCTTTCCTTTGGATATCCTGCCTTCCTAACTCATTAGATGTCTTGAATCCAGATGTTCACCAAGAGGCCTGACATCCTCAGGATGGTTAAGAAGGATGCTGAATTAAACATCCATGCCCCACCCCACCCCTAATCTCCCACAATAATCCACTCTAATCCCCAGCTGATTACTGCCCAGTTAGGGTGACCGCAGCCCATAGGAGAGAAGGCCAAACTCACATGGTACTTTCATGCTGTCTCCGCGGAGTAACAAAGAGCATACGGGTGGGGCGGGCACTGCTGGCATCGGGGTGGGCACTCCACGGCTTAGCATAGCTGTGATCCAGAAACACCAGGTCCAGCTCCCGCTCATGCACTGAGAGCTGGAAGAGCAAAGAGGTGCCCATGCGCCGCGCTGAAGTCTGGAAGTCCCTCTCCCCACCGCGGTGGGCCATGTCAGAAGAGGGGCAGCAGGTCAGAGAATGGTTATCTGCATGCTAGTCACCTGTGGTGAAAAGTTTCAGTTCAAGTCAATTCAAACGCTCTGAATTTCTTCCAACCTAGGACATCTTAATAGGCTTCTTATTTTAGTGACCTTCTACCACTGGCAGTTGAGTATTATATAATTACACATCTGTCACACTGCAGACCCTTGCCCGCGTCGGGAGGGTTCCTGAGACCCCACTCCACCACCCAAAACGGCTATGGCGCCCCCTCCATCCTCAGTCTCTACAATTCGGTCCATTGGGAAGCTGGGGGACTGCCTCACGTGGACAGATACTAGGCTGGCTTGGCCAGCGCCACAATTTCCCAGGTGGGCGCAACGGGTTTTGGCAAACAAGAGGAATCACAAATAGTACTAATTCCACAGTTAAGGGTCTCGACGGCTGCGAACCATTCTCATGGAGCCGTCTCCGGCCGGAGCGTGAGCATTGCTGAAACAGTTGCGCAACGTGGGCCTCGGGGAAGCCCTGACGTCTCTCCTTTGTGTTAAACAAAAGTTTTTTAACTACTTCATAATGCTCTGGAGTTTTAAAAATCTACAGATGAGCGGTCTTCCCCAAAGTCTGTAACAAAATGCTACGCCGGGAAGGCCCCTCTCCCTCACCCAAGGCCCAGGTGGTCCCCAGGGAACCGCCCTCTACCCCAGGTACCCTCGGGGGTCCTGCCCCCGAGCCTCAAAACCGCTCTAGCAGGCAGGCAGGGCTCGTAATTCGCACTTCACAGACACAGGCGCCGGCTCAAGGGGATGGAGTGACTTGGCCAAGGTCACCGAGAGTTCGCGGCGAGGAGGAGCCGCCTCGCACCCGCCTCCCGCCCGCCCCGGCCGGGCTAAGTGCCCGCGTCACGGCGGCCCGAGCCCGCCCCCGGCCCTACACGATCGTCCGACCCAGACCGCCAGGACCCGGGCTCTAGCGCCCGGCCCCCGCATGTCCCGGGAGCCGGGAGATCCTAGCCGAGTCCCCCTGCCCGCTCCGACCCGGACCACGACCCCTCAGGCCCGCCATCCCGGCCAGGACCGACTCTCCCTCACCCGCAATCGTCCGGCCGCGCGCTCGGCCCGGGCCGGATCCCTGTGCGCGTGCGCGTTACCGCTTCCACGCCCTGGCGCCCCGGGCACGGAGCAAAACACGGAAGTGGATTCCAGCTGGGAAGGGAGGGGCGGTGAGCCGCAAAACCCGGAAACGATGCTGCTGCAAGGGAATCTCTGCTGCTGCTGCTGCTAAGTCGCTTCAGTCGTGTCTGACTCTGTGCGACCCCATAGACGGCAGCCCACCAGGCTCCCCCGTCCCTGGGATTCTCCAGGCAAGAACACTGGAGTGGGTTGCCACTTCCTTCTCCAATGCAGGACAAAGTGAAAAGTGAGAGTGAAGTCGCTCAGTCGTGTCCGACTCTTCGTGACCCCGTGGACCGCGGAGCCTACGAGGCTCCGCCGGCCATGGGATTTTCCAGGAGAGAGTACTGGAGTGGGGTGCCATTGCCTTCTCCAGGGAACCTCTACCTCTGCTTTATTGACTAGCCAAAGCCTTTGACCGTGGATCACAACAAACTGGAAAATTCTTCAAAAGGTGGGAATACCAGACCACCTTACCTCCCTTCTGAGAAATGGGTATTCAGGTCAAGAAGCAACAGTTAGAACTGGACATGGAACAACAGACTGGTTCCAAATCAGGAAAGGAGTACGTCAAGGCTGTATGTTGCCACCCTACTTATTTAACTTATATGCAGAGTACATCATGCAAAATGCCGGGCTGGATGAAGCACAAGCTGAAATCAAGACTTCCGGGAGAAATATCAATAACCTCAGATATGCAGCAGAAAGCGAAGAAGAACTAAAGAACCTCTTGATGAAAGTGAAAGAGGAGAGTGAAAATGTTGGCTTAAAACTCAACATTCAGAAAACTAAGATCATGGCGTCTGGTCCCATCACGTCGTGGCAAATAGATGGGGAAACAATGGAAACAGTGACAGACTTTCTTTTCTTGGGTTCCAAAATCACTGCAGGTGGTGACTGCAGCCATGAAATTAAAAGATGCTTGCTCCTTGGAAGAAAAGTTGTGTCCAACCTAGACAGCATATTAAAAAGCAGAGACATTACTTTGCCAACAAAGGTCCATCTAATCAAAGTTATGTTTTTGCAGTAAACATGTATGGATGTGAGAGTTGGACTATAAAGGAGGCGGAGCACTGAAGAATTGATGCTTTTGGACTGTGGTGTTGGAGAAGACTCTTGAGAGTCCCTTAGACTGCAAGGAGATCCAACTAGCGAATCAGGAGGAGAAGGGGCTGACAGAGGATGAGATAGTTGGATGGCATCACCAACTCAATGGACATGCGTTTCAGTAAGCTCCAGGAGTTGGTGATGGACAGGGAGGCCTGGCGTGCTGCAGTCCCTGGGGTCGCAAAGAATCAGATGTGACTGAGCTACTGAACTGAACTGAGAACGCATGCAGGCCTCGCCTGCAGACAGCACAGAGTTCAGAGTATGGGTTCTTGCATCTTCAGCAGGAAAAATGAGGGTGAGGAAGGAGGCTGGCTCCTGCAGCCCCTATTCTCGCTGCCCCCCACTGTTGCTTTGTAGATTGCCTGGCCAGGGCCGGGAGGCAGGGCAACCTATTTTCCACTCCGCAAAGCTCATCCCTTACCTACCAGGTTGTGTTCCTTAGGAATTTACTCCTTATGCTGCCTGCCTGAACCTAACACAATACTGTAAAGCAACGAGACTTAAAAAATTAAAAAAAGGAATTTACTCGAGAAACAGCCACAATAAAAATACATGTAAAAATTAAAAGTTGCTGTGAGCCTAAAACTGCTCTAAAAAAAACAAACTATTAAAAATAAATAATTTGTGGAGTGCTGCTTGCTGGTCCCTGCAAAGATGTGTCAAGATGGCCCTACCCTTAAGAAGTTAAAGCGAGGCAGTGCTGCCCTCAAGGCAGAGATTAGACTTTGTGGTTGTACTTAGTTGCTTCAGTGGTGTCCATCTCTTTGCAACCCCGTGGACTGTAGCCCACCAGGTTCTTCTGTCCATGGAATACTCTAGCAAGAATACTGGAGTGAGTTGCCATGCCCTCCTCCAGGGGAGCTTCCCCACTCAGGGATTGAACCCGCATCTCTTGAGTCTCCTGCATTGGCAGGCAGATTCTTTACCTCTGCACCACCTGGGAAGCCCACTGAAAAAAAAATGTATTATCATAAAAAGAAAATACCAAATACAGTATAGATTTAGCCCCCAAATGAGATGTGAATGAAAACAGCTTGCAGAAAAGGCAGGTGTGCTAAACCTGTCATCATTTGTGATAAGCAACAGTTCAGTTCAGTTCAGTTCAGTTCAGTCGCTCAGTTGTGTCTGACTCTTTGCGACCCCATGGGCTGCAGCATGCCAGGCCTCCCTGTCCATCACCAACTCCCGGAGTTTACTCAAGCTCATGTCCGTTGAGTCCGCGATGCCATCCAGCCATCTCATCCTCTGTCGTCCCCTTCTCCTCTGCCTTCAATCTTTCCCAGCATCGGGGTCTTTTCAAATGAGTCAGTTCTTCACATCAGGTGGCCAAAGTATTGGATTATCAGCTTCAGCATCAGTCCTTCCAATGAATATTCAGGACTGATTTCCTTTAGGATAGATTGGTTGGACCTCCTTGCTGTCCAAGTGACTCTCAAGAGTCTTCTCCAACACCACAGTTCAAAAGCATCAATTCTTCAGTGCTCAGTTTTCTTTATAGTCCAACTTTCACATCCATACATGATTACTGGAAAAACCATAGCTTTGACTAGACAGACCTTTGTTGGCAAAGTAGCGTCTCTGCTTTTTAATATGCTGTCTAGATTGGTCATAACTTTTCTTCCAGGGAGCAAGCGTCTTTTAATTTCACAGCTGCAGTCACTGTGATCTGCAGTGATTTTGGAGCCCAAAAATATAAAGTCTGTCACTGTTTCCATTGTTTCCCCATCTATTTGCCATGAAGTGTTGGGACCAGATGCCATGATCTTAGTTTTCTGAATGTTGAGTTTTAAGCCAACATTTTCACTCTCCTCTTTCACTTTCATCAAGCTCTTCAGTTCTTTGCTTTCTGCCATAAGGGTGGTGTCATCTGCATATCTGAGGTTATTGATATTTCTCCTGGCAATCTTGATTCCAGCTTGTGCTTCTTCGTCCAGTCCAGCGTTTCTCATGATGCACTCTGCATAAAAGTTAAATCTGCAGATAAACAACGGTGCCTGCATGGCAAGTCAGTTGTGTCTGACTCTTTGTGACCCATGGACTGTATGTTAGCCCTCTAGGCTCCTCTGGTTATGGAATTCTCCAGGCAAGAATACTGGAGTGGGTTGCCATGCCCTCCTCCCGGGTAGATACTGTCTAAAAGTGGTGAGTTGGAAAGTTTGGGAGAGAGAAGCTGGGAGATGGGAAAGGAGTGAAAGATGATGTAAAAGAACTGACTTGGTAGATAATCTCTTAAAGTGAAAAATTCAAGAGATGTTATTTAAATATACTATTTAGAGATGTAGAGGTTAATATTATTAGGATGACGGAAAAAGAGCAGCCTTTGGTTCATCTTTCACCACCCTTAATTCTCTTGCCCTGGCACTTATTTTGCTTCAGCATTCTGCTGTTTTTTTCTCTTTATGTCTGATCAGCACAGTGTATGAACTGGTATGTTTTCTCTGCCCCTTCTTCCTTCCTCAGCACACCAAGTTAATCATTTTTTTTTTTCATTCTTTGCCGATCGGGGAGGTGATAAATGGTATCTTATTGTATTTCTTTGCTTATTAATGAGCTTGAATATTTTTTTACATATTTTTCTTGTTTGGGGGGCTTCTGAGTCCAATTTGGCAAAATGACAAACAGTATCTCATTGCATTTCTTTGATTAGTAAATAGGTTGAATTTGTTTTTGCATCTTTTTTTAAACATCTGTTTGGGCAATCCTCTAATCTGAAATTTGCCCATTTCTCTCTGGAGTATTCATCTTTTTCTTATTGAATTATAAGAACTGTTGCATGTTCCCTACCTTGATATTTGCCTTTTAAGGTATATTTTTCTATACAAGAATCTTAAATGTTATGTGATCCAATCTATCAACCTCTTCCTTTACTGGGTTTGCCTTTTGTGTCATGATTAGTTTGGAAAATCTTTCACAAAGCAACAAGCATTGTGTCATTGTTGGATTTCAAGAAAAACTGTAAGGAAGACTAAAAGCAATCCTAGCACCATAATCACACATCCAATCTGGTTTTTTTAAATTGTTGTTGTTCTTTGAATGCTATGCATGTTTCAGAATGTGTAGTAAGCTTAGTGGTAAATTGTTTCATCAACTAATACACATTTTAAAAACATTCATTAATTTTTATGCTAATGGGACTTCCCTGGGGATCCAGTGGCTAAGACTCCCCACTCCCAATACAAGGGGTGCAGGTTCCATCCCCGATCAGGAAACTAAGATCCCACATAACCTGTGGCCAAAAAACCAAAACATAAAACAAATTCAATGAAGACTTTAAAAATGGTCCACATCAAAAAACAACAAAAAAAGTCTTAGTAAGTTCGCATGCCACAACTAAGACCCGGCACAGCCAAGTAAATAAATTGACAAAAAAATTTTTTTCACACTAACTATTGGATGTAGTTAGATGTAGGTTATATAATGATCAACCCTAAAGTAGAAAAAGCTTAGGGACAACAAGAGCAATGACCTGCTCCTTTCTCTGAGAGACCTTGAGAGCAATCAAGACACCACAACAAGATTATATTGTCAGTGAGATTTTTCTTTAGAGTTTTCTTTAACCTTACAAACCCAGCTGGCTGGCATAGGAATTTGTTAATGAGTAAGCTAGTTTGGTTAAAGAGAGACTCATTATCTAAGCTCATGTCCTCTTTAGAAAAAGGGAGGCCTCAATGTTTGCTTTCACATTAGGAAGGACTTCTGAAACACTACTGAAATCATCTTTGAGTTCCCTATTCCTTTTGTCAACTCACTTCCCTTCTCTATTTTCTTATGGAAACAGTGTGACTTTGGCAATGATTCAGTCCAGATATCTTGCTTATATTCCCCTTTTTCCTGATCTTGAAATTAGAAGGACAGTAAGAATGAGAGAGAAAAGAAAATGGGAAGGAGAAATGAAATTTAGTCAAACTTTTGTTTCTACAGCCCTGGTCACCTCAAGCCACTGGCTTCATCATGCCCTATGACTTATTCCTCTTTCCATTCTCTGCATTCCTCTCCAGAATCAAGAGCCACCGACCTTTGTGACATCACCTCTGTTGCTAAGCAACAGACCTTACTCACCCTATAAGCCCTAGGAGCAGCCCTGGACCAAGGTGCTCCAAACAGGAAATTTCGCCTGAGAAGGACATTGAGAAGTAGGTGGGGAAGATGCTGCGGCTTATCGTGCAGTCGGCCAAGATTAGCCCACCCCTAAGCCCCCCACCCAGACCCTGCGTGTCCGTGTACTTCAGAGGTAAGAGCCAGGACCCCCAAGAGGCAACATGTGTCCAGTGCAAACTAGATCCATTGGTGCCCTACTGTGTAAAAGATGCTGTGTGACCAGAAGATGAGGTAGACATCATCTGGATCTTTCAAATTTATCATCCTTATTGCTATGAGTTCTCATTATGACTCCTCCACCTTCCTTTTTTCCGGTGAATGGCTTTTTGCAACCCCATGAACTGTAGGCCACCAAGCTCCTCTGTCCATGGTATTCTCCAGGCAAGAATACTGGAGTGGGTTACCGTGCCCTCACACACATATTCGTTCCTTGGGAAGAGTCTCAGATTTACCAATTTAGAGGTTCTTTGCAGGGCTATGGACTGTTCTTTGTTAAGGATGTTTCTAGAGAAGACAAATTGTAGTGGATAAAGACCTTTTATCCCATTAGAGATGTTTTAGGATGTCTCAGGGTACACTGACTTTACCGTTGATTGTTACTCAACGGTAATAATGGAACCCTTAAATCCCGGTGCCTTAACACAGCAGAAGTTCACCCCTTGCTTACAACCAAGTCTAACGTCAATGGTACAGATCAGGCAGCAATCCTGAATGACTCCTCCAAATAGCAGATTGGGGACCAGCTGCTTGTTGCTGGTGGCTGCAGAGTCACCAGGCATCGCTCTGCCAGCAGACGGTGAGAGTGGACACAGGAGTGGGGATGGGAATGGAGACTCTCATGGGAAGCTTTGGGAGCCAATCCGGGCAGCAGTTAAGTATCGCCCCCACGCTCCATTGGCCAGGACGAGTTACCCGGCCCCACCCTGGTGTGAGATGACTGGGAACTGTGTACCCAGGAGGAAAATGAAATGAACACATAACATTATCTGTCACATGGGGATGATGTCACTCTTAACGAAAGGAGAGAAATTTAGAAAACTCCAAAGTTAGAATCAGTGCCACATCACATCTGCCAATGTAGACTGGATGTTTTCTTAAAGAGTCTGACCTCTGCTCACTTGAACCTAGACTTTGAAACATGTCCTATCACATATGCTGGCCCCTTGGTGTCTTTTCAGATGTCAAGAGGACAACTCGTGAGGTGGAAGGCAATCACCCCGTGTGGAATGAGGTAAAACACATCAGGGAAAGCCCAGATGAGATGATGACAAGCCCAGCAGTCAGTCTGGGTCCAGACTGACTGTGCTCAGAAGTCTAGAGAGAGGACAGGGGCCTCATCAGCCTTCCCATGGCTGGAGCATCTTGCCCTGTGAGCAGACTCTATGCTGAGAAGTCTGTGTGGGGTCTCAGGGCCATAGCAACCACAGCTGCTCAGAGCTCTTGGCCTTCCTTCCTCACCCTGGGATGGACTCATCTTGTCCAACCAGCCATCCTGATGTTCCCAGAGACAGGGCTCCCTCTGCAGGATCCCCCCTCATCTCATCCATCCTTGTCCCACCACCTGATTCCCAAGCCGCTTAACCACTAACAAGCCCCCAGTACTGCAGCTAAGCTCTAGGAGCTCAGGTAGGATGCCCAGCTCCTGGGTGAAGGTAACAAATGCCTCCTCTTAGGAAACTGGACTTGAGGGAGAGTCCTCAGTTTGAGAGAAACACAGTGTCAGACCTTCACCTGCATCTTTTCTCATTTCCTAGAAAGATGGGAAGGGGGTGGGGCAGAGGGAGGATATTGACCTCTCTGTGGCTCCCCCAGACGCTCATCTGGCACCTCTGGAACCACCCGCTGCAGAAGGACTCTTTCCTGCAAATCACCCTTCGAGACATGGGCTCAGTGAAGAAGGAAAGGTGAGGCTCCCCCAGAGAGAGGGGCAGGAGGAGCCTGATTCTCTGACTAAATCTACTGTGTCTCCAGCCTCTAAGCCATAACTCAGATGCAAGGACTAGAACCCACTCTAGACAGCTAAAAAAAAAAGTATCAAGGCTAGGATTATAGATAGATCAAACAGAATTAGGAAACTAGGGACTCAGGAGCATTCTGTCTCTTTTGAAGACACAGGATCTCAAACCTGTTTCTTTCTGCCCAACACTGGTTTCTCATCACAGCCCCATTCTAGTGCCCTACTGAGTCTGAGCTACGGCATCCCAGGTCAAAATTCCTAGGACAGAGAATTTGATTGGCCCAGCTTTGGTCAGATGCCCACCTCCTGGTCCAATCAGCTGTTCCTTGGCTCAGGTCCTGTTCCAGAGGAGGGTGGGAGCAGAGTTTCTGGAAAGGGGCTCAGCGCAGCATGGCAGAGCCAGTAACTAGGGTGTCCACAGGCAAGGAAGCCCCCAAGCCAATTCCCAGAGAGTTGAGAGTCCTGCGCCCTCTAGTGGATGCTCCCCATCACTGCATCCTTCCTTCTGTCTGGACAGCACAGCCTCAAGGAGGGAAAAGACATCCCTGGATAAAGCTATGCCTGGGACAGTGGCTCAGGATCTCACACCTGCTCCCTGTCTCCCTAGGTTCATTGGCATGGCCACAGTACTGCTCAAGCCCTTGGTGAAAAAACCAAGAAAGATCCTTTTTGTGAATGACCTGACCCTGCTCAACCATTCCATGATGCCCACAGACGTGAGTTGGGCCCCAGGGAGGGTGGCTGAAGGAGTGGGGGGCAGCTGATGAAGCTGGGCCATGCCCGGCAGCAGAGTCTCAGTGTCCCCCCTAACCCAGAGAACATTTTCTACCCTGGGGGACCCATCACACTTGTCATCATCTCCCCAGGTTCCACGACACTCTCCATCTACCTACTCACCCCTCTACCCTTCATCCACCCATTGAGATCAGTATTCAGTCAGTTGTCCCCTGGTGTCAGCAACGGTGCTAGGCCTGGGATACAAACTTGAATGAGGACCACATCTGTTGTCACTCACATGACAAGCCCTCCAGCACATGTGTACTGGGGTCTGTAAAGCTACTTCACTGAGGTCAGGAGGGAATGAATGATTTCACTTGAGAGAAAATGAAAGGCTTTACAGAGGAGGCGATGAAGACCAACCAGATGAGAATAAGCAAAGGCGATTTATTCAGAGCTCGCTATTAACGTATAACAAGGGGCTTCCCTGGTTGCTCAGTGGTAAAGAATCTGCCCACAATGGAGGAGACACAGGTTCGATCCCTAGGTCAGGAAGATCCCCTAGAGAAAGAAATGGTAATCCACTCCAGTATTCTTGCCTGGGAAATCCCATGGACAGAGGAGCCTGGTGGATTACAGTCCATGGGGTCACAGAAGAGTTGGACATGACTTAGCGACTAAATAACCACAACAGATATAACAAGGAAGTCAGCCACCAGCACTTGGATTTGACAGAGATGCAAAGGCAGGCAGAGGAGTGAGAAAACTCTATGGTAGAAAAAGGGAAGACTTCTGGTATGTCCTGACGGGAGGCTGTTGATGTGGGGGAAGCTGTGAGTGGACCAGCTAGAAGCTGAGTGCCCTATGTGACTGCTTAGGGGTATATATTTGGCTTTCTCCCGTTGGCCCTGAGCTAAAAGTGGGAACAAAATTAAGTGATTCATCAGTTATTAATCAAGTCCTGGTTATTTGATGCTAGAGCTGGGGGTCTGACTTTCTGTAGGTCTGACTCACAACAAACTGACTTTCTGGGCTGGTTACTGTGAGTATCAGGTTCATTTCCTGAGCTGATTGCAACAGAGTGTAGGTCAGAGTTCCACTTTTATAGATTAAAATAAATTTTTACTGTGGTTTTATTTATTTATTTTGGGCTGTGCTGGGTCTTGGTTACTGCGCAGGCTTTTTCTCCACTTGTGGCAAGCAAGGGCTTCTCTCTAGTTGCAGTGTGAAGGCTTCTCATTGCAATGGCTTCTGCAGTTGCAGAGCACCAGCTCTAGGGCACTCGCATTTCAGTAATTGCAGCTCCCGAACTCTGGAGCACAGGCTCAATAGTTGTTGGGCATGGGCTTAGTTGCTTTTTGGCATGTGGGATCTTCCTGGACCAGGGGTCAAACCTGTGTCTCCTGCATTGGCAGGAGGATTCTTAACCACTGAGCCACCAGGGAAGCCCTGTAGATGGTTTTTAAGGAGAGGCGTGGTGGCTCAGATGAATCCACCTGAAATGCAGGAGACACAAGTTCAATCCCTGGGTTGGGGAGATCCCCTGGAAGAGGGCATGGCAACTCACTCCAATGTTCTTGCCTGGAAGATCCCCACGGACAGAGGAGCCTGCTGGGCTGTAGTCCATGGGGTCGCAGAGTCGGACACGACGGGGCGACTGAGCACAGCCGCACATGGGTTTGCCCAGCGGAGAGGGAAGAAAGACAGCCCCTGGCAGGGCCATAAGGGGCTTGCGCGGAGGCTGGGGGACAAGAAGGCAGCGCGGCATGTTCAGGAGGCTGGGCTGCCTGCGCTGCCGGCACTGGGGGTGGTGCGGGGGGGCTTGGCTGTGGGAGAGCCGAGACTGGGTGGTGGCCAGGGGCCAGAAGTGAAGGGCCTCGTGGGGTCTACGCGGTAAGCTGTGACTTTACTCTGATAGTTTAGGGCACTTAGGGAGTTTACGGGTCAATTCTGACGATGGATGAGCAGTGAGGGCACTTGGAGGCAGGAGGTCAGTTGGGTGTTTGCTGGAGTTCCCACACGACGTCATGAGACGCTGGGCTAGTTTAGCATCAGTGGTTCTGGACTGGTCCCAAGTCACTTCTCTCGTCCCCACCCTGCGGCATTCTATTCTGTCACTACCAGTGTCACGCGCCTCCTCTGTTCTTCAACCCCCGTCCGCAGTGACCCATGGCTCTCTCCCCATCAGCTCATAATCTCCCTCCACCCCAGACTGCACCATCCCCCCTGCTGTGGCCCAGTGCCGTGGTCAGCATCACCCCACCCAGGATGGCTGGGTGTGACTCCTGCCACGATGGACCAGGCTCCAGCGCTGTGGTCTTGCCAGGGATTGCAGGATCTTACAGCTCCCTGCCTTTGCCTTGCAGTGCACCATCACCTTACAGGCAGCCCTTACGACCTACAAGGATATGGAGAAGGTCGGTATGTGCTTCCACGGGGCTGAGCCCTGCCCTTCTCCAGCCATAGCTGGATGGGCTCTTGGGAATCTTGGAGACCCAACCCTTGAGGCCTATAGGATTGTGAGATCTCCAGACGCCTGCCCAATATGTCTACTTGTCACCGTAGACATAAGACTCAGCCTCCAGCGGGCTGCAGAGGGAGGCAAGAATGGCCATTTCCAGGAGCGTGCCCCACCCATGCATGAAGAGTGAGGCCCAGGGTTACCGAGGGTGGGGGGACCACGGAGGGTTCTGGGGGTCATGTGTCCTTACCAGGGCCTCCTGGCTGTGATTTTAGCCAGCGCTGGGGACACTGAGGACAGAACGATGAAATGGGGGACATGCCCCCAAGTGTCCTGCTCTCCCCCCGTGAGAGCCCACCCTGGGCTGTTTCCCCAGGTGATGAAGACCTCCTGGCCATAACAGCTCAAGAGGTGGCTAAGCAGAAGCTGATGTTTCCCAGTGCCACAGTGCACAAGGCTCTGTCCCCAAAGCCTCAGCACTTCCAGGTGAGAACCTTTACTGAGTCTCAGGAGAGAAGAAGAAACACAGATCATAGATTGAACTGCACAGAAGTTTAAAATGTTCAGTTCCTACCAACACAACATTGTAAAGCAACTATACTCCAATAAACACTGAAAAAAATAAATTAATACTACTATGGTGAAAAAAAAACCATAACCTGAATGATTATTTTTTAATTTATTGAAACATGTTTTATGTTCCAGAATATGGTCTTTCTTGGTAAATATTCTGTGCACACTTAAGAATAATTTGTACTCTGCCCCTGTTGGATCAAATAGTCTATAAATGTCCATCGGGTCAACTTGATTGATTGTTGTTATTGTTGTTTAGTCTCTAAGTCATGTCCAGTTCTTTTGCAACCCCATGGACTGTGGCCCACCAGCCTCCTCTGTCCATGGAATTCCCCAGGCAAGAATACTGGAGTGGGTTGCCATTTCCTTCTCCAGGGGATCTTCCCGACCCAGGGATTGAACCCAGTCTCCTGCCTTGGCTGGTGGGTTCTTTACTGCTGAGCCACTGGGGAAGCCAAGTTGATTGATAGTGCTATTCAAATGTACTATACCATGATGATTTTCTGCCCACCTGCTATATCAATGGAGAGAAAAGTTTTTGTTTATTTCTCTTTATACTTCTGTCAGTTTTTGCTTCATATATTCTGAAGATCTGTTATACCCTGACAAGGGTATAAACAAAAATGTTTATGATCTTTATACATCCTCTTCATTAACTGGTCCTTTTATCACTATGAAATAAACTTCTTTATCTCTGGTAAAAAATAAATAATTAAATAAAATTAAATAAAGTGTTCAATTCTGTAAAAAGATCGCAAGTATAAAACACAATATACTGTGGGACTTCCCTGGTGGTCCAGTGGCTAAGACTCCCAGGTTCAATCCCTGGTCGGGGAACTAGATCCCACATGCTGTAACTAAAGAGCCTACATGCCATAACTGAGACTTGGTACAGTCAAATAAATATTTAAAACACACAAAACGAAACAACAACTGAGAAATGTTGGACCCTATTCTGTAACAAGTCCCTCCCACTCAGTAAACCCTGTGTGCACCCAAAATGATAGGGCGAAGTGGAGGTGACAGTTCCCACAGGAGGAAACAGGGAGCCAGAGCCTTCCCAGGGCTGTGGGGCCACTTTCCATCGGCAGTAGACGCTGCTTACCAGAGCGTTGTTCTTTCAGAGGAGAGTCCCCCTTGACAAATAGGAGCCTGGACCCCCAACGTCAGTTTCCCCTGGTCTCTCCCTGCAGGTCCGAGTACAAGTGTTTGAAGCCCGGCAGCTGATGGGCAACGACATCAAACCAGTGGTGAAGGTGGTCATTGCAGGCCACCAGCACCACTCACGGATCAAGATGGGGAACAACCCTTTCTTCAATGAGGTGGGCAGCCCATGCCCTTCAGAGCTGAATGGGGCCCTTGGGTCAAAGGGGCCGGCCGAGGGCTAGGCCTTTCCTGCTGGTGGACGGTAAGCTTGCTCCCCGCCTCTGCCGCTTTCATTTGTTTGTTCCACAAAACTGGGCACAGATGGTCCACCACGGAGAGAATAGCACGTGAGCACATAAATGATGACAATAGGGCAAGACTGCAGTGCACAGGGATGTGGGGGAACAGACATCTGGGGAGACAGGAATCTGGGGGGACAAGGGCCTGGGGGATAAAGATCTGGGAGGGCCACTGATGCAGCCAGAAAGTGCAGGCCCCATGTAGAAGTGATAGCAATCTGGCCCCATCACTTCATGGCAAATAGAAGGGGAAAAGGTGGAAGCAGCGACAGACTTTCTTTTCTTGGGCTCCAAAATCACTGCTGACGGTTACTACAGCCATGAAATTAAAAGACAGTTGCTCCTTGGAAGAAGAGCTGTGACAAACCTAGACAACTTCAATGTCTCTGTATTAAAAAGCAGAGGCATCACTTTGCTGACAAAGGTTTGCATAGCTGAGAGCTATGGTTTTTCTAGTAGTCAGGTATGGATATGAGAGTTGGACCATAAAGAAAGCTGAGTGCTGAAGAATTGATGCTTTCAAACTATGGTTCTGGAGAAGATTCTCGAGAATCCCTTGGACTGCAAGAGGATCAAACCAGTCAATGCTAAAGGAGATCAGTCCTGAATATTCATTGGAAGGACTGATGCTGAAGCTGAAGCTCCAATACTTTGGCCACCTGATGCGAAGAGCTGACTCATTAGAAAAGACTGCAATGCTGGGAAAGATTGAAAGCAGGAGGAGAAGGGGACAACAGAGGATGCGATGGTTGGATGGCATCACCAACTCCATGAACGAGTTTGAGCAGGCTCCGGGAGTTGGTGATGGACAGGGAAGCCTGGAGTGCTGCTGTCCATGGGGCCGCAAAGAGTCGGACACGACTGAGTGACTGAACAAGAATGCTTACTTTGCCAGCGCTGGGGCCTCCCATCCTGGCATCATGACTGATGCAATAAGAACTCCATAAATAGGCACTGAATTAATCTGTGACTAGATCACCAAAGGAAAGAGAGAAGCACATTGGGGGCAGGGAACAGAGGGTGGGGAGGACTCAGAAAAGTCTCCTGAAACCTTGAAGGAAGAGTCTACCAAGGAAAGAGGGACAAGATAGAGAAAAATAATTCAGGAAAAAGGAACTGTGTTCTCAGAGACCTGGAAGGAAAAAACAGTAGGGCTGGTTGGCAAAACTGTAGACATGGGTGGAGCTCGGATGGGGGGTGGCCGTAGGTAAGCCTACAAAATGTGCTGCGGCCTCATCATGGATGGGACCTGAGAGCCATGGAGGGACTCAAGCAGGAGGGTGACAGGGCCAGGTCCACTCTGGCGGTGGGGGAGAGGTTCTGGCTGCAGCAGGAAGTGGGGGTGTGGTGGACAGACAGGGCGATCTGGAAAGAGGCGGACACTTCCATCTCCATCCCAGGACAGTGTGATGGGCTCTGAGCTGCTCCCAGGTCCTCCAGGGATTCCCCTACACCACCCTTTTCTGGATAAAAAATCCTTTAGGACCTGGGCAGGCCTCTGCTTCTGCAAGCGGAGCACGTGGGTGGTAAGGAGCTGAAGGTCACCGAAATGGGCAAATGACAGGCAGAAGCCTCTTAGTTCAGGCTTGCTCAGTCCCTGGGGGATGTGATGGAGACACATTTCCCACTCCCACCCCCAGCCCCCTCCCATTCTCTCTACTTCAGATCTTCTTTCAGAATTTTTATGAGGCTCCTATGAAGTTCTTCGATGAGATCATCTTAATCCAGGTGAGGAGCCAGGCAAGACGGGTTCACTTTTCTTTCCCACCTCAATTCTGAAAAGTGCTTCACTCCCCTCCAGCCCCATCTGTAGAGCTAGAGTCACATCAGATGGTCTTTCTGACCCCAAGGCAGCATCTCTGCCACCTTTTTCACCCTAGCAGCCAGACGCCCGCCCGATCCATCCATCCATCCATCTATTCATTCATTCAATGAATGTTATGAAATGCCAACTGATAGGCCCTGAGCTTAGCTCCAAGGTGAACAAAGCAACCCTTTCCCATGTACCAGGATTTTCATGTCACCAAAGGACCCCTCAAATGTCCCCTCCAAATGAGACATTCCATTCTTTGACCACAGGGAGCCCAGTAACAATGGGAAACTTGTATTTATCAAATGCCTCCTATGTGCCCAGCTCAGGGCTAGTGAGACCAAGGCTTCTCCCTTGAAGAGTTCTAAGGAAACAGCCAAGATAGGATGCAGAGGAGAAAGCTGAGAGCAAGTTTACCTTGTGGAGACCAAGTGAATTGACCTCTCTGATCAATTTCCTCATCCTGAAAGTGGAAATAAAAATCTGAACTTCTCAGGGGTCCTCTGAGAATTAAATGAGAAACACTATTTGGAAGTGTCAGTCATTAGGAAGCACTGAGTCAGTCCTGGAGAGCCCAGATGTACCCTGCCATTCCTCTCATGGGGTTGGGGAAATCAGGGTTGTGAATAACAAATCTTTCTGGGAATTCCCTGCAGGTGATGAACTCCTCAGTGATGAGATTCAATGCAGAGATTGGGAGATTCCAAGTGAGCACTGGATGGAGGAGGTTTGGTGAAATAGTTACAGAGACCCACCCAGGGCTACTTGCCCCAGGCTGGGGAAAAGGACTGAGATTTTCATGCAGGAAGATCCAGTTGTGAATCCACCTACCAACTGGGTGATTTAGACAAGTTATTCGGAGCCTCTACTTCCTCATCTGTAAAATGGGGATAATAACATACTCAACCCACAGGATCTTTGTGAGGATTAAAGTACGTAACATTTATGAGAGTGCTGGGTGCCACCTTGACTCCCTCACACTTAGAATATTTATGGACACAGCTCACATCTCTGTCTCCAGAAAATGGAAACAGAGGATCCAAAAGGTCAACCAATTGTTGGAAAACCTGGAGAAAGACTGCCCCTGAAGACAGAGTGAAAAGATTTGCTTTGGGAAAGACCCAGGTTGAGAAATGAGGAACATTCACACAATCATGAAGGGCTAACCAAAAGGTAGGGTTGCCAGGTTAAATCCAGAAGGCCCTGGAAATTTTTAATCTTAAACAACAGGTACTTTTTAAATGTAAGTATGTCCCCAATATTTCATGGCTTCTCATGAAATATTGCTGGGGACCTATGTTTACTAAAAAAAAGTCGTTATTTATCTGTAATCCTAATTTAAACTGGCATCTGTATTTTTATTTCCTAAATCTGGCAACTCTTGGGAAAGGGCCCTACCCTTGGGAAAGGCAAATTTAGGACAAGTCAAAGGAAGGTTTCTTTCTCACAACTTGTAATAAGCATGTGAGTGTTCATAACCTGCCCCTCCCCCAACTGAGTCTCAAAGAAGCAGCACAGGCCCAGGAGTTAAGAGATTCTGGAATGGTTGGGGGTGCCTGAGTTGGGCAGATCCCCTGGAGTAGAAAATGGCAACCCACTCCAGTACTCTTGCCTGGAGAATCCCATGAACAGCAGAGCCTGCTGGGCTACAGTCCATGGGGTTGCAAAGAGTCTGACATGACTGATTTAAAAGTAATGGCCCGAAACTGCAATTGCTTTGTACCAACCTAAATATTGTGAATCAAATCTCAGACATATAATTTTACTTTAAAACATTTCATTACCTATTTCAAAAACATACAGACTTTATTAAGCATAATTAAATACAATGACAACATCTAAACACCTTTCTAATTCCTGGCTAGCACTAAATATCTGGTCAGTGTTCAAATATCCCTAATTGTCTCATGAATTCCTTCTAAAGTTTATTTAAATCAGGATCCAAACCTAGTGCACATATTGCAGTTGATTAAAATATATTTTTAGGTGTATTTTATTCAGTTTGTCTTGCACCCTAGTTTTCTTTGCATCCCTTTTTCTTTTTTTAATATTTATTTATTCAACTGCCTTAGGTCTCAGTTTTGGCACTCAGGATGCTCACTGTGTCGTGCAAGCACTTTCAGAGTAGCTTGCAGACTCTCGTCCTGAAATGAGGGCTCAGTAGTTGTGGCTCATGGGCTTGGCTGCCCCACAGCACATGGGATCTTAGTTCCCTGTATTGTAAGGTGGATTCTTAAGCACTGGACCGCGAAGGAAGTCTGGCCATTTATTTCTTGAAGCAACTGGATAGTTTGTCCTGCAGAGTTTTCCCTCAGTCTGGATCTTGCTGACTGTACCTCCAGGGACTCTCATCTCACGATCCTCCACCCAGGTATTTGCTATCTAGAGGCTGGATCAGACTTAGGTCAATTATTTGGCAAGATGACATCACTTACAGGCGCAGAATGACTGCTGGTCTCTTCACTTGATCTTAGCCAAAAGGCCGAGAAGCTGCTGGTCTGTCTTTGTTGTTAACAGCTATTGATGATCACTGCCTAGATCTATTGCCCATTAGAGGTGAATAAGTTTTGTTTTGGTTTGTTTTCTTCCAGCTTTATTTGAGATACAATTGACATACAATGATGTATAAACGTTTTAAATGTATAATTTGATACATTTTCAAACATGTATTTGAAACCATTATCACAATCAAGATAATGAACATAGTGACTTCCCTGGAAGTCCAGTGGTTAAGACTCTGAACTTCCACTGCAGGGAACACAAGTTAGATCCCTAGTTGGAGAGCCAGGATTCCACGTGCTTCACTGTCAAAACACCAAAACCAAAACTGAAGCAGTGTTGTTGCAAATTCAATAAAGGTGTTAAAAATGGTCCACATCAAAAACAAACAAACAGAATATCTGTCTCCCAGGGAAAAACATCTATCTCCCATAGTCTGTTGGCCAACTCCTCAGCCATCCTCTTCCGCAGGATGGTATAAACACTTTCCTCCACTCAGGCATAGGGAAGAACAAGGCTGTGTTTGTCAGCAGTGCTGGTGGTGTCAAGGGTCCTTTCAATCCAAGCCTCCTTACTAGTTGTGAGACTCTGGGCTCTTGGCTCAAACTCAACATCTGCCCCTGTAGAGTGGAGATTACAATGGGCCAACTTCCAGGTTGCTGTAAAGATGAAAGGAACTAGGGCGGGACAAGTCCATGAGAGCTGACTCATTGGAAAAGACCCTGATGCTGGGAAAGGCTGAGGGCAAGAGGAGAAGAGGGTGGCAGAGGATGAGATGATTAGATAGCTTCACTGCCTCAATGGACATGAGTCTGAGCAAACTTCGGGAGATAGTGAAGGTCCAGGAAGCCTAGCATGCTGCAGTTCATGGGGTCACAAACAGTCAGACACGACTTAGCAATGGGACAGCAACAAAGTACATGAATTGTCATCAAGTTGGTTGGTTATTACAAATCTTGGCTGGAGACCCTAACTAATCCTTTCTCTACGGTGTTTTCAGACAGATATCGGGTTCATCTACAACTGTCCAGGTAGGTAATCATTGTTGGAAATGTGAGTGTCTTCTGAGAAAAACCAGTCAGGTGCTGAAATCATCTCAAAATTCCTGTATATTCAACACAGGGTGGGGAAAGAGGCTGTGAGTTATTTTCTGTACTTGGCAACATTTTACTGTACTTCATGGCTTCTGCTTAATGATACTGTACTTTATGACTTCCCCAATGGTTCATCGGGTAAAGAGTCCACCTGCCAATGCAGCAGATGCAGGTTTGATCCCTGGGTTGGGAAGATTCCCTGGAGTAGGAAATGGCTTCCCACTCCAGTATTCTTGCCTGGAAAATCCCATGGACAGAGGAGCCTGGCGGGCTACAGTCCAAAGGGTCGCAAAGTGTTGGACACGACTGAATGACTAAGCACAAAGAAGTGAGTCCCATTTCCCTCTGCCCCTGGATGGAAACCAGAATATATGAGACACTTTTCCACACACGTGCCCCCACTCCAGAAGCAAAGACTGGTTCCAGGGAAGAAGAGGGGAACTGGAGGCTGGTCTCCCACGGGCCCTCTGCCTCTCCAGGTCACACACTCCTGAGGAAATGGCTTGGCCTCTGCCAGCCAAGTGAACGCAACAGTGGTGTGAGAGGCTACCTGAAAGTCACCATCTGTGCCCTTGGTGTGGGCGACCAGGCCCCGGTGAGGCTGCCCCCCGCACCTCGGGACATTTCTTATCCTGGCTGCTTCTGTGGGTGACCAGCCCCCAGGCCCCCCAGGCAGCCACTGCTCTTCACACGCTTTCCTTTGTTTGCTGTGTTACTTCCAGGTTGCCCATCCCCACCCCAAGCAAGCCCAGGGTTGGGGAAGCCGAGTCTGGTGGCCTGTGACCTCCTTGTGATTCTAACCCTCTCAGCTCTCTGGTCCCTCCAGGTCGATCAGAGACTGACCTACAGGGCTGACGACATGGACACTCGGATCTTCAAGTCGTCGGTGGTGCCCATCAGCATGGCCTACCTGCAGTTCTTCATCTACTGTGCCGAGGACCTCCACCTCAGTCAGTCGGGGCTGGGCAGGGAGCGGCCCCGGCCACCTGGGCTCCTCACAGGGCTCCCCAGTTACATTCTGACATTAAGACTTGGGGTGGGGAGGGGGGACTGAAATCCACCAAGAATGGTTTTATGAAGGCGCCTTTAAAATGGGCCACGAGCCCCTGACTTGTCCCTAATACCCATATTCAAGGTTCCTTCTGCCAGCCCCCACCCCCATCGTGTGCCAGGACACACCAGGGCACAGGGAAGCAGAGTGAAGGTGGGAGGGGTCTGCCCAGGGGTCACGAAACCAAATGATGAGGGAGGGTTTTCATTATGAGGTCCTGTCTCTTCTCCATTTCCTCCTCCTGAAAAATGATGCTGCCGCAGAAATCTTTTAACTTCTTATTCTTAGAGAAACACTACTCTGTGAGTCCTGTGCTGGAGGTGGAACTAATTGGGGAAAAGGTAAGCATGATAACGGGCTGAAGCTTAGAGACATTGGCACCTAGAAAAAAATAGCTTGGAGGAAAAGACTGGGTCTGAGGCCAGGACCCCAGGAGTCATATCCCGTTTATGAGTGATGTGATCCCGTGGGACCAGGGAGGGTCTCTGTGAAGGTGGAGGCCATGGCTTAGTCAGCCCGTATCCCAGAGCTGTGCCCAGTGCCTTGAAGGGAGAAGATGCCCAGCGAAAACCAAACATCGAAATGCACAGATGGTGGACCAGTGAACAACAAGTCCGCAAATGCACACCATTGGAACTGTCGCTGAGCCCTTTGAACCTCAGTTTCTGCATCTAGACATGGAAGGTTCTGGGCAAGGGAGTTGTTAACATTCCCTGAAGCTCTCTGAACACACAGTAGCATTTTCCAAAGTGTGCTGATGGATGTCATGGGCAAAAAAAAAAAAAAAGGACCCTGTGTTCAAATTTGGGGAATTCTGGGCTGAAATTAAGTATATTTGTCTCAAGATTCATCGAGCATCATTTCTACCATATCTTACCTATTAGAAGAAGTCATTAAATCTAGCCCAGACAAATGGGGAGGGAGGTTAGTGTCCACCTTTTGAAGGGGAGCATACCAAAGGGTGTGTGGATATATTCTAAGAGCACCACACCGAGTATTTATTTCCCAGTGAGTGGTTTGGTCTCTGGAAGTAGGTGAGATACTGTTGGGTGGCAGAGGCACGCATATTTTCAGAAATGTTAATATGTCTATATTTTTCTTAGAGTGTATGAAAAAGTTTAACCAGTCTAATTTAACCAGCACCTCCCTTGACTTTACCAACATGATTGCTTAGAATAAGGCTAGGTTTAAAAATAAAATCAAGTGATACTTTGAAAAGGAGTATGCCATCAGTATCATTGTTGCTGACTTTTTGTTGGGATTTTAGAATTTCTCGAACAAAAGCAATATGTTTGCACTCATGTAATGTTGGAAAAGACCCTGATGCTGGGAGGGATTGGGGGCAGGGGGAGAAGGGAACGACAGAGGATGAGATGGCTGGATGGCATCACCGACTCGATGGACTTGAGTTTGAGTCAACTCCGGGAGTTGGTGATGGACAGGGAGGCCTGGCGTGCTGCGATTCATGGGGTCACAGAGAGTCGAACACGACTGAGCGACTGAACTGAACTGAACTAAATAGTAACCCTCTATTTAAAAGTTAAATCAATTGAAAGCTGATTTGAGGGAAAATGTGAAGGAGTCTGGCTCTAGATAGCTACTCAAAGGACTGAAGTTGTAGCTGATGAGCGTTGTCAACGTCTCCTTGGACCAGGAACTCCCACAACCAACTCTGTGCTGCAGACAGGGTCCACCCATAGGCTGGACGAGAAGGGCTGGGAGGTGAGGCCAGTGGAGGGAGGAGGGACAGGCTGGACTGATATTTCTTTGGGATATTCCCAGCTCAAAACACATGTGCAGACCCAAACCGAGACCCCGATATGGAACCAGATCCTGACCTTCCGGATTCAGGTATTGCTTTTTCATCATGCTTTCTCTTCCTCACCCCTCCACAAATAGAAGGGGTGTTTGTAAGGGGCATGTGAGGGAAGTTAGGGGTGGGAGGGGGCAGGGAGTTCTGCTTTATAGGGAGCATGAGGAAGCCCAGGACATATTACAGTGAACCTTACTTGAAATGAATGGGGGGAATTCCCGGGTAGTCCAGTGGTTAGGACTCCATGCTTTCACTGTTCCTCATCAGGGAACGACGATCCTGCAAGTGCAAGCTGTGCTGTGAGGCCAAAAAAAAAAAAAAAAGGAAAACGAATATGACCCAGATGATTTCAACTAATGATCAAGTTCAGTTCAGTTCAGTTGCTCAGTTGTGTCTGACTCTTTGTTACCCCATGAACCGCAGCATGCCAGGCCTCCCTGTCCATCACCAACTCCTGGAGTCCACCCAAACCCATGTCCATTGAGTCGGTGATGCCATCCAACCATCTCATCCTCTGTTGTCCCCTTCTCCTCATGCCCTCAATCTTTCTCAGCACCAGGGTCTTTTCAAATGAGTCAGCTCTTCGCATCAGGTGGCCAAAGTACTGGAGTTTCAGCTTCAACATCAGTCCTTCCAATGAACACCCAGGACTGATCTTTAGGATGGACTGGTTGGATCTCCTTACAGTCCAAGGGACTCTCAAGAGTCTTCTCCAACACCACAGTCCAAAAGCATCAATTCTTCGGCTCTCAGCTTTCTTTATGGTCCAACTCTCACATCCATACAGGAAAAACCATAGCCTTGACTAGACGAACCTTTGTTGGCAAAATAATGTCTCTGCTTTTTAATATGCTGTCTAGATTGGTCATAACTTTCCTTCCAAGGAGTAAGCGTCTTTTAATTTCATGGCTGCAGTTACCATCTGCAGTGATTTTGGAGCCCAAAGAAATAAAAAGTCAGCCACTGTTTTCACTGTCTCCCCATCTATTTCCCATGAAGTGATGGGACCGGATGCCATGATCTTAGTTTTCTGAATGTTGAGCTTTAAGCCAACTTTTTCACTCTCCTCTTTCACTTTCATTAAGAGTCTCTTTAGTTCTTCTTCACTTTCTGCCATAAGGGTGGTGTCATCTGCATATATGAGGTTATTGATATTTCTCCCGGCAATCTTGGTTCCAGCTTCTGCTTCCTCCAGCCTGGTATTTCTCATGATGTACTCTGCATATAAGTTAAATAAGCAGGGTGACAATATACAGCCTTGACGTATGCCTATTCCTATTTGGAACCAGTCTGTTGTTCCATGTCCAGTTGTGACTGTTGCTTCCTGACCTGCATACAGGTTTCTCAAGAGGCAGGTCAGGTGGTCTGGTATTCCCATCTCTTTCAGAATTTTCCACAGTTTATTGTGATCCACATAGTCAAAGGCTTTGGCATAGACAACAAAGCAGAAATAGATGTTTTTCTGGAACTCTCTTGCTTTTTCGATGATCCAATCATTAAGGCCAGGTTAGGAAAAAAGTGAAATGAATGGGCCCTAAGACTGAACTTTCCAGAGAACTTAAACATGCCCTTTCACTTACATTAAAAAAAAAAAACAACACTTTAAAAACCCATTCTAAATTATACTATGCATTTTCTTATCTTCTAATCAAAGTGCCCTGAATATAATTGTATCTCTTTGTTGATGGCTTTAGAGGCACTACAAGAGCATAGTTATGTCCGGGGCTATGTGCAGTGTGGGACTGTTTGTTACTATATTAAGTGGTCTCAACATGGTGGGGCTTTTAGTCTGATTTCTACAGCTTTTCAGTCCTCCTCAGTCACCTGTCAGCAGTGTGGATGACAGTTTTCTTCCAAGTCCTGCGAGAGCTATGACTGACTTTTGACTCCATGCAAGGCTTGTAAAAACTGTGTGTAAAATAAGAGTCAGCAATCTGAGAGAGGACTTGAGCACTCTCGTGTGAGTGTGTAGAACTTTGTGTGGCACTTGTTTGGCTACACAGCGGGTGTTTCACTGTCCTTAAACCTTACACTGGAAAAGACCCTGATGCTGGGAAAGATCGAAAGCAGGAGAAGAGGGTGGCAGAGGGAAGCCTGGCATGCTGCAGTCCATGGGGTCGCAAAGAGTTGGCCACCACTTAGCAACTCAACACCACCACCACCAACAACAACATACCTTACATTTGTGTGATGTGAAATTAGCAAAGGAGATCCCCTCTGCCTTTCTATGGACCCTTCTCCCTGCTTCTCCCAGAAACATCTCCATCTACCTCTCCGTGAGTCAGCATTTTTAACCATTTCTCTCCATCCCCACCTTCTTGGGTGATTTTGTAGACTCTTAAAGAAGGACCTAGTCCTTCCCGCACCCTTGCTCTCTCCCCCTGTGCTGGCTGGGATGAGGCTCATGACAGGAATCCTTGGATGCTCTGTGGATGCTCAGGGCCTTGGACGTCCTCTCTCATGTTCAGCTTCCTCCGGGCTCGGAAAACAGTGGGGGAGGGGCAGGCCCCCCATCCCTGAAAGAGGCCTTCCCATGTTTGAAGATGTCCAAACACCCCAGACCCTCACCCATTTCCTGTAGATGCAGTCTCTCTCTAGAGCTGGGGCTGTTTGGGTGGCGGCCTGACTGTTGCTGGCAGTTCAGTCACTAAGTCATGTCCAACTCTTTGCAGCTCCATGGACTGTAGCCCACCAGGCTCCTCTCTCCATAGGTTCTCCAGGCAAGAATACTGGAGTGGGCTGCCATGCCCCTCCTCCAGGGCATCTTCCTGACCCAGGGATCGAACCTGGGTCTCCTGCATTGCAGGCAGTCTCCTGCATGGCAGGCGGATTCTTTACCAACTGGACCACCAGAGAAGCCCCATTGCCTGTTGCCAGCCTTCTGGACCTCACTGTGAAGTGGCAGGATGACCACCTGCAGTCAGTGGCATCTGAGGCCAGCTGGTCAGGGGCCGAGCAAGGCAGGCTGCAGGGGGCACTGCTGACAATGGTCTGTGCCAGTTAGCAGTTCAGGGGCCCCCAGACAGGAGGGCAATCAAAACGAAGAAGTGGGAAAGGGGAAGAGAATTCTCAAAGATGGATGAAAACATGGTTCCATCAATTTGTAGGGTTTGGTGCTTTGGAAGACCTGGGTGCCCAAGGGCCCCCCTCTCTCCACTTCCAGTGTCCTTCCTTAAGCAGGGTGATCTCATGGCTTACTCAAGCTGCTCGATGGGAAAGCCCTTTCTTTATATATGTATTTTTAAATATTTATTTATTTGTCCACACTGGATCTTAGTTGTGGCATGCGGGATCTAGTACCCTGACCAGGGGTTGAACCCGGCCTCCTGCATTGGGAGCATAGAGTCATAGCCACTGGACCACCAGGGAAGTCCATGGAAACTCCTTCATTCCCCCTGCTCCCCTGACCCTCAGCCTCCACGGCCAGGGACAAAGGACAAGGGGAGTGGAGAACAGAGGACCCCCAGCCACGCCCGCTGAACAAGGGATGTGTGAGGATGTGGGGCCCCCTCAGGCCTCAGCCCCAACAGCTGTGCTTTACACATGGACTTTTTGTTTTTATAATTGAGGACAGGGCAGAGATAAGACTCAGACACTTGGGTTCCGATCCTGGTTCTGTCCCTCTCTGGGCCTCAGTCCCCCTCAGTCAAGGACAGCCATACCTTGCTGGGTTATGGCGGAGTGGGCAGGGGTCTGCACAGTACCCCAGGGCTTCAGGAGCTCGGCCTCTCGGGGCCTCAGTGTTCCTGCCTGAAAATGGGAATGATTACAGCCCCTGGCTTCTGGAGTTGTTGGGGGTGGAGGTAAGGGTCACTGAGGTGATCCACACACACTTTCAGGGCAGTCTAGGGACAACGGACACCCTCCCCAGAGTGGCAGCTATTATTACTCTCTGAAGAGACAGATGTCCTGCCGTTTATAGATTAACTGCTAGGGGATCCTGTGGTGGTCCAGCAGTTGGGACTCTGCGCTCTCACTGCTTCGGGCCTGGGTTCAATCCCTGGTTGGGGAACTAAGATCTGACAAACCACCCTGAGTGGCCAAAAAAATTTTTTTTTTAATTTAAATAGTAATAAAGGTTAACTGCTAAATGTGAGGAAGTCTTTCGAGGCCCACAATGTCTCCGTGAGATGGCTTGGTAAACCTGCCTCCAGACTGAAGGGCTGTGTAAGGACTGCAGTCATGGACTCCACAGTTGGGTAGACTCACATCTCGCGGACCCTGGAGCTGATATAATGAGGGACCATTTTTAAGAATGAGAATATAAAATGATCATGGGACACAGTCCGAGGCCTTCCCCAGGCCCTTGCAAAGGGCCTATACAGTGGGGAGCCCCCAGCTAAAGGTCCATAAGCCTCAGTGGTCAGTCCCTTTGGGCTCACTGGTAACAGAGCCAAACCTTGACCCAGACTCAGGACTTCCCAACTGCTCTGTCTCAGCAAAGACCAGGCCATCTGGGCAGGCACCCACTGCCCTTCTCACTTGCCCTTCGCAGCTTCCCTGCCTCTCCAGCTACATCAAGTTCAGAGTCTTGGACTGGTGAGCAACTGGGTGGAGGCTGGAAAAAACAACAGGCAGGAGGACATCAGAACTGGGCTGGGGACCCCACCTGCAGGCTGTGTTTCTCTCCAGCCCCAGGAACAGGTGCAATGATGAGATCGGGACGGTCAGCCTGTCCCTCAACCAGATCTCGTCCACTGGAGCCGAAATAGAAGGCAAGCGAGCCCCCCGTGCCCTGCCTCCTGCACCTCCCCCACCCGAATCCGCCCTCTCTCACCCCTTTCTCCTTGCAGGAATGTACTCTGGCTTCCTACCCTGCTTTGGCCCCAGCTTCTTGACTCTCCGTGGGGGTAAAAAGGCCCCTTTCAGGATGAAGGAAGAAGACCCTGTAAGCTTCTCATGTCAGCTGTAGGGAATATTGGAGGTGAAATCAACCATGTGTCAGGCACCAGGGCCTGGGAGATGCCTGGGGAGGGCCAGGCCCTGGTTTCTGTCCATGACACTCCAGTAGAGGACTTGAAGCCTGTACACAAAGGACCACATAAGCCCAGGGCCCGTGCTGTGACCCAAGAAAGGAGCAGATGGAGTGCTCTGGGCATTCACTAAGGAAGGGGCATTGAGATGAGACCTCAGGTAAGAGATTTGGCAGGTGGAAAGGTCATGGGCAGCAAAAGAACCAGCACAGGTAAATGTGGAAAAGCACTGGGTTATTAACACTGGTGATAAGGGGCGGGGGGTGGGGTGGGATGGATTGGGATTTTGAGATTCATGTATATACACTACCATGTATGAGATAGGTAACTAATGAGACCCTACTATACAGCACAGGGAACTCTACCCAATGCTTTGTGGTGACCTAAATGGGGAAGAAATCCAAAAAAGAGGGGAGGTATAGTTTGCCTATAGCAGAAACGAACACAATATTGTAGAGTAACCACCCTCCAGTAAAAATTTTTAAAAAAGAGAGAGAGGATGGCAGTAAACACCAGAAAGTCAATTAGTAAAAGAAGAGAATGGGGCTGGGAAGGCCTCTGAGTGAGGAAGAGCCTCAGAAACCAGGACCTCAATGCCTTTAGGAGCCTCTCCCACATCTCTGCTGCTCTTTCCTAGGCCTCATTCATTTCTACCACAGTCTGGCCTCCCTGATGGGAACAGGGCCTTGGTAGCCTCTAATTGGGAAGGCCAAGGAAGCATTCTAATTGGCCTTCCTAGGTCATGTGTGCTCCCCTTGCGCCAATCACTATTGCCAAGGGGGCAGGGCCTGTCCTGATTGGCCAGCCTGGGATAATTGAACAGTTACCACAGTCCCCTCCAAGCAGAAAGGGTTTACAGGAACAGGGCATTTTTGGTGGGCCTGGAGATAGAATGAATGAAAAGGAAGAGGAGGCCTCAGGTGTGGAAGAAGGCTCAGGGCCTAGAGGTTTCCAGGCATGGTCACGACTGGAGTTTCTGAAATTCCTCCCTGGGACTGTGGTCAGCCCAAGGCAGAAAGTTACAGAACAACCCTGTATTTGCTACAGAGGTTTCAGGAAAGACTTTTTCTGCTTTTTTCTCTCATTCCTTTTCCTACTGTTTTCCTTCCTATTACCCTAGAATATTCCCAACATTGTCAAGGATGGTTTAGCTTATCGAGGCCGGGTCTTCCTGGAGTTGATCACCCATGTCAAATCCCATCAAGAAGCTAAGATGAAGGATCTCTCCCTAGATGTGATCAGCATAGAGGTAACCACAAGAGACAGGTAACCCAGGAATAAAGACCCCTCCTGCCCGCCTCTAGTCTCCTATGGGTCCCATCTCTGACATTGCAAGAAGCCCTTGGTCAGGAGTGGAATGTGCTTTTTGGATGTATGGGATGTTTCCTCAATCCAGCTGAGTCTTTTTTTTTTAAGAATTTTTTGATGTGGACCATTTTTAAAGGGTTTATTGAATTTGTATAATATTACTTCTGTTTTACATTTTTATTTTTTGGCCACAAGGCATGTGGAATCTTAGCTCCCGCTCAGGGGTTGAACCCACACCCCCTGCATTGGAAGGTGAGGTTTTAACCACTGGACCACCACGGAAGTCCCTCCACCTGAGTCTTTACTAAGCCCCAGTGGGGGCTTCCTGCTGTGCCAAATCCCAGGAGGTCAAGGGACCCAGTAAAGAAAAGGTTTGGATTTAAGAAATATGCAAGGAGAAATTAAGAGATATTAAGGAGAAATGATGTTATAAGGAGTCTGCATTTCTTCCTGAAGGCCAAGGAGGACCACTGAGGCAGGAAAGGACAGGAGAAGACACGTCAGAAATAGATTTGTTGTTGTTCAGTTGCTAAGTTGTATCTGATTCTTTGTGACCCCATGAACTGTAGCATGCCAGGCTTCCCTGTCCTTCAATATCTTCTGGAGTTTGCTCAGACTCATGTCCATTGAATCGGTGTTGCCACCCAACCATCTCATCCTCTGTCACCCCGTTCTCCTCCTGCCCTCAGTCTTTCCCAGCATCAGCGTCTTTTCCAGTGAGCTGGCTCTCCCCATCAGGTGGCCAAAGTATTGGAGCTTCAGCTTCAGCATCAGTCCTTTCAATGAATATTCAGGGTTGATTCCCTTTAGAATTGACTGATCTGATCTCCTTGTAGTCCAAGAGACTCTCGAGAATCTTCTCCAGCACCACATTTCAAAAGCCTCAGTTCTTTGGAGCTCAACCTTGTTTATGGTCCAGCTGTCACATCTGTACATGACTACTGGAAAAACCATAGCTTTAAATGGAAGTAAAATTGGGCCATCCACTTACTCAGGAGAAATGGGGACATAGTCACAAGGGAGGAGAGCTGGAGAGGAGAGAGCAGTCACCAGAGACCCTTTGGAAACAATGATCAAAGTCACTGACCAACAGGACAAAAGAAGTGAGGCTGACATTCATCTTCTGCCTCAGGTGGGGAGGTGGGGAGGTGGGGTCAGACATCAACATGGGCTCCCTGAAGAAAGAAGGTCTGGGGAGATGATTGTGAACTTAAACAAAAATATTCACAACCTGACAGTTGAGAGTTATATTTTATTCAGTGGAATTTTTAGGACTTCAGGCCCTGGAGGCAGCATCTCAACCCTGAAAGAACTGCTCTGAGGAGGCAAGAGGGGAGCCAGGTCATATAGAAGTATTACAACAAAGAGCAGGTAGTCTGAACATCAAAAGATCATTGTTAAAGGAAAATCAGACATCTCAAGTTAAGGAATTTAGGTATTTTCTATGTATGGGAAGATGCAAGAGTCTGGCCTCATTCCTTTCATATGCACCTCATCCTGAGTTTCCTCAGGGTTCACCATGGGGAGTGGCTGCAGCCTGACAGCTGCTAGATGGCAGATATTCTTTCCTTCCTGAGTTCCCTCAGGGCTCACCAGCTCACCATCAGGGGTGGCTGCAATTACTGATGACTGTGATGTGTTTTGTTTACCGATATGGTGGAAAATATTCCATTTATCATGATGAATCCCACCTTTGACCTGTGCTTGTGAGACACCCACGAGGACCAGTCCCTAAGCCTGCTAGATATAAACATTTGTCATCAGCACACCAGGATCTACCCAAGATTATGGAGGAATCACCCTGGGGGAGTAGATGGAATGAAAGGAGAAGGGACCTGAGGTTGGATCCCATTGAGAATCACAGCCTATGAGATTGCAGGGAGAAGGGTGGGGGCGGGGGGGCGTTGCAGGGAGATGGAGAAGGAGCTGGCAAAGGGGAGCACTGGGGCAGCCTCTGGAGGGGAGTTGCAGAAAGGAGAGAGCAGAACAGTCTGAACGTGGCAGACAGAAAAGCTGAGGACCCAAAAGTGTGTGCTGGTAATGAGGAAGGCTCCAGTAGCCTTGGGTCAGGAGAGAAGCTGAAGGTGGGAGGGAGAAGTTGTTAATGGTGCATAGAGACAAGTCTATAGAAAGTTGGCTGCAGGGACTTCCCTAGGAGTCCAGTGGTCAGGGCTCCGTGCTTCCACTGCAGGGGACATGGTTCGATTTCTGGTCCTGATCGGGGAACTAAAATCTTACATGCCATGCAACACCACCAAAAAAAAAAAAAAAAAAAAAACTTGGCTGCAAAGTTAAAGGAGACAAGAACAGGTCCTAGAAAAATAGGGGCTCAGAGGAGAGAGGGAGGGTTATTTTTTAATGCAGGAGAGATATGAGTTAGTGAACAGAATGGGAGAATGCAAAAGTAGGGAAGAGGTTGGCAACAGAAATGAGAGAGGGGCTCATGTGACAGAGGACCTGAGAAGGTGGGCTCAGGGTGGGGGGACGGGGCTTGAGAACAGCCAAGAGCAGATGTGCATGTGTATGCATCCTCTACCACAAAGTCCTCCCCACACTCAGTCTCATCCAAGCGAGGCGTTTAGACCAAAAGAAGAGGGGTGGAGTGGACCAATTCAGAGCCTAGACTGACCAGGAGAAGACCTTCCTGCCTGACTTCAGGAAGAGAAGACCAGGGCTGGTTGGGTGAAGGGGCCAGGTAATGGAGGTCATGGGAGGAACTTCCCTTGATCAACCACGTGAGTGGGAGTCAAGGCAGAATTTTGAGAGAGGACAGGAGTTCAGGGATGGTCTGGCTCACAATGAATGAAAGAAACAGGGCACCTCATGCTTGCCTCCCTGCCTGTCTCTATAGCTTTGTTCATCCCTTGACTCACGTGCTGGGGATGTTGGGGGTTATTGTTTTAGAAGCACCAGAACCGACAGAAGTATGGGCTGTGCGTCATCTTCCTTTCCTGTACCATGATGCCTGACTTTAAGGACCTGATTCAATTTGAAGTCAGCATTGGTCACTATGGAAACAAGATGGACCTGAGTTACAAGCCTGTCGTCTCAACCACACAGTACAGCCCAGCGATATACGATGGTAAGAGTCAGATCCAGCTGAAGGGTAGAGAGAAACCACTGCATGTCGGGCTCTGGGTTGGCCCTTTTAAGGTGTTTAGCCCAAGGGACATTCATAGACGTTGTTAACCCACATTAGGTATGAGGAAAGTGAGCTTTGGGGAGGTAAAGTCACCTGTCAAACATTGCACAGCTAGTAGGTGGTGAATTCATGACAAGAGCTGCAACTAGGTTTTGACTTCTCTACCATGCTTTCCACACCACAACTTCTCAATCCCATCTTCTCTCCTACTACTCTGAACCATCCTCATCCAGCCATGCGTGTATTAGTTGTATGGTGTGTAGATTGTATTTCCCCCAAAAGAGCTGCCCACCTTCTATCTATCCATGAATCCACTTACCCATGCATTCATCCATTAAACTACCAACCATCCACTGTCCCAAACACCCACCAACCACCCATCCACCCATCCATCTTTTCATCTAATATATGCTCACTGGACATTTTTATTGGGCACTATAAGGTTCCCAAAGGGCCAGCAGCATCACCTGGGAACTGATAGAAATGCACATTCTTGGCCTCACCCTGGATCTACAGAATCTGAAAACAGAACAGCAATCTGTGTTTCAACAAGTTGTCCAGGTAAGGGGTGGCATGCTAAAGTTTGAGGACCATAGCTCTAGAGAAACACTATCTCATCTTTGTCAGCTTCACCCTCTCATCACTCGAGAGCTTTTCTGTGCATCCCACTTGTCTGCCTGTTTTTTTAAGAACAGTTATTTTGGGGGAAATACAATTCACACACTATACAATTAATCCACGCAAAGTATACAAATCAATAGTTTTTAGTATATTCACAGCATTGTGCTCTGATCACTGTGATTAGTTTTACAACATTTTCGTCAGTCCAAAAAAGAAACCCTGTACCCACTAGCAGTCATTTGCTATTTCTCCTCTACTTCCCCAACCTTAGGCAAACACTAATCTACTTCCTGTCTTATGTGTGTCCAACTCTTTGCGACCCCATGTACTGTAGCCTCTGTCCATGGAATTCTCCAGGCAAAGATACTGGAGTGGGTAGCAGTTCCCTTCTCCAGGGGATCTTCCCGACCCAGAGATCAGACCTGGGTCTCCCACATTGCAGGCAGATTCTTTACCATCTGAGCCACAAGGGAAGCCCCTTCTCTGCCGCTTCCTATTCTGGACATTTCATATACATAGAATCAATGTATGGTCCCTGATAACTGCTGCGTTCATTTAGCATAATCCTCTACATGGTTTTAAATTATGAAATATATACAAAAGTATATTAAATGCATATGTGTAGTTTAAAACAAATAATAAAATATGTACCATGAAGTCATCACCCAGATTAAAAGGCCGAAATTCTCTTAGAAAGGAAGAAAATTATCTCAGCATCTTAGAAGTTCTCTGTATGCTCTTCCCAGATCCACTTACCCAAGAAATAACCACAGCCCTGAGTCTCATGATAATCACATTCTTGCTTTCCTTCGTTATTTTTACCACCTATGCATGCTACCTGAAAGAGCATACTATTTTTGCATTTTTATATAAATGGAAACTTTCAGTGTGTATTCATCTGTTTTGCATTTTTTCTCAATAGTAAATGTTTATATTGGTATGTATAACTGAAGTTCATTTTCATATCTGTGTATATTCCATCATATGATTATGCCACGAGTTTTGTGGTATATGTAGACATTGAGGTTTTATCTTTTTTCTAAAATAATAATGTTGTTGTGAACATTCTTGTACATATCTGTTGGTCACAAGTGTAAGACTTCCTCTAAATTATATACCCAGGAGTGGAAGAGAAATTCAAAGCAAAAGTAATTATATCCAATTACACTCTCATCAGCGTGGCATGAGAGTTCTTATTACTCTGCGTTCTCACCAGTACTTGACCTTGCCTAGTCTTTTCATTCCTGCCAGTCTGGTGGGTATATTACAAGATCTTGATTTACAATTTCCTGATTATAAATGGAGGTTGAGCACCTTTTCATATGTCTACAAACATTTGTCTTTCCTCATCTGTAAAAAGTCTGTCAAGATCATTTATGTATTATCTGCAGTTGTCCAACTCTTTGTGACCCCATGGACTGTATAATCCATGGAATTCTCCAGGCCAGAATACTGGAGTGGGTAGTCTTTCCCTTCTCCAGGGGATCTTCCCAACCCAGGGATTGAACCCAGGTGTCCCGCATTGCAGGCTGATTCTTTACCAGCTGAGCCACAAGGGAAGCCCAACTATTATCCTAATTTGGCTCTATTTTTTCTTATTGATTTGTACGTTATTTTTTCTGGGAATAATCTTTTGTCAGATGTGAGTATGTTCTAAATATCTTCTCTAAGTTTGAAGCTTTTCATTCTCTTAATGGTGGTTTATTTTTTTTTATTGAGGTATTATGAAATATAAAATGCACAGACTTTAGGTGAGTTGGATGAATTTTGGCTCATTCAAGTTCATTTGGGTTTTTCTGTAACATCCTATGGAAAAACTCAAACTTTTTGACCAGCCCAATACATCCACATACACATCATGGACAGAAATTTCCATCATCCCACAGAACTGCCACATGTCTTTTTTCAGTTAATCCCCCCCAGCCGCTGGGGGCAATCATTGCTTTGCTTTCTATCACTATAGATTTGTTTTGCTTGTTTTACAACTTCATGTAAATGAGATCATACACATGGTACCCTTTTTTTTTCCGATAGCTTCTTTAGCTCAGCCTAGTATTTTAGGTGGTGGCTCAGTGGAAAAGAATCCGCCTGCCGATGCAGGAGATGCAGGTTTGATCCCTAGTCTGGGAAGATCTCCTGGAAAAGGAAATGGCTACCCACTCCAGTATTCTTGCCTGAGAAATCCCATGGACAGAGAGCCTAGCGGGCTACAGTCCATGGGGTCACAAGAGAGTTGAACACTACTCAGGGACTAAAAAAGAGCAATAAGTGTTTTAAATATTCATCTGTGTGGTTGCATATTTCATATTTGGCTCCTTTTTATATCTGATAGCATTGTGTAATATGACTATGACAGTTTATCCATTCCCCTGTTTATGGACATTTGGATTGATTCAAGTTTTGGAGTATTATGAGTAAAGCTGCTGTGAACATTCTGGTACAAGTCTTTTGGTAGAAATGAGCTTGCACTTCTCTTGGGTAAATAACTAGCAGTGGAATTGGTTTTAAAACACCTAACATTTTCCCGAAGTGGTTATAGCATTTTACGTGCTCATAGCAATGTGTTTCCTTGTTCAAAGTCCTTGTCAACTTTTGGTATTGTCAGCCTTTACCATTTGAATCATTTTGATGGGTGTGAAATTGTACCTAATTGTAATTTTTATTTTTTTGGCCACTCTAAGTGGCTTGTGGGATCTTAGTGTTCTGACCAGGGGTGGGCCTTGGCCCCTGCAGTGAAAGCATCAAGTCCTAAGCACCAGACCACCAGGGAATTCCCCTTCATTTTAATTTTAATTTCCATTTCTCTAATCACTAATGATAGTGAGCGTGTTTTCATGCTCACATATCTTTCTTTAGTGAAGGGACTGTTCAGGTTTTTGCCTATCTTTCATCGTTTGTCTTTTTATATTATCACATTGCAGGAGTTCTTTTACAAGGATACAGTTCCTTTGTCAGATAGGTTCTGCTGATATTTTCTTCCTCTCTGTGGTTTATTTATTTATTATTGTGGCCAGGTATCTTACTGTGGCTTTAACTTGAATTTCTTTAACATCAAATGATACTGAGCGTCTTTTCATATGCTCTTAGCCATTCATGTGTCTTCTTTGTTTATATGTTTAATTCAAATCTTTGCCCATTTTTTCAGTTGGGTTGTTTGTCTTATTATTGAGTTGTAAGAGTTCTTTATATGTTCTGGATACAAATACTTTATCAGATATAGGATTTGCAAATAGTCTGTGGCTTGTCTTTTCATTTTTTAAATGGTATCTTTTGAAGTGCAAACATTTTCAACTGACTGAAGTTCAGTTTTTTTTTTTTTCTTTCATGGTGTCATATTTAAGAACTCTGCCCAACTCAAAGTCATAAAGATTTTCTACTTTTTCTTCTACAATTTTTACAGTTTTAATTCTTACATTGAGCTGTAATTGTTCTTATTTTGGCCATGGCACAGCATATGGGATCTTAGTTCCCTGACCAGGGATGGAACCCTGACTCCTGCAGTGGAATTGCAGAGTCTTCACCACTGGACTGCCGGGGAAGGTCCCCATGGTTCCTTTTGAATTATCAATAATTTTCATATGAGTATTCAGTTTTTCAATCATCATTTGTTAAAAAGGATTATCCTTTTTCCAGGTGGGTTTTCTTAATTGTGTTTTTAAATATTCTGTTCCATTGTTCAGGTTTTCTACTATTGGGGCTTCATTTATGGGCTTAACAATTCTCCTTACTTTTCTTCTGTATCTGTCATTTCCTCCCTGATCCTCTTTGGCTCTTTATTTCTATCTTATTTTGGTCATTCTCCTTTCTTTTTTTTTATGTCTACTTTTATTTACTTGGCTGCACTGAGTTTTAGTGGCCGCATATGGGATTTTCAGTCTTCATTGAGGTATGCTGAATCTTTAACTGTGGCATGTGGGATCCAGTTCCCTGACCAGGGCTCGAACCCTGGGCCCACTACATTGGGAGCACAGAGTATTAGCCACCGGGGCACCAGGGAGGTCCCCCAGTTGCCCTTCTGATTTCTTTGCCTCTTGCTGGAGTGTCTGTGGAGTCTCATCCCTGCTGGGCTTCCTTTCATGCCATCTTCCTTCCTGTAATGTTTTTGTTTTCTCTTCTATTCCTTTTCTGAGTCTTGCCAGCTCACATATCCTCATCTGAGTCCTGAGTTCGTTCCGGGGGTGTTCTTTAGCTGCACTCTGCTCCCATCCAGCCGTGGCTCCCGCTGTCTGTCTTGCCATTCACCCCCCACCCCCAGGTGACTTCCGCCACCCTTCAACCCTCACAGCTCCTCAGGCACTCACAGCTGATTCTGGCAGCCCTTATGTGTATTTTGAGCCTGCAGATTATATCTGTCTCCTTGTTTTGCTGAAAATGGAGTTATTTCCCTTCTCCTTGTTGCTTTTGTATGCTATCCAAGAGCAGCAGAAGAAAATTGCCATCTTGTGTCGGCTCACTCACATCTGAGAGCCCCAGTCCTGGGTCTCTGTTTATTTATCATTCCTGTGATTCACTCAGTGCGAGGGTTTGAAACTGGTGTCCTTCCAACAATTCAGGAAAATTATAAGATACTTTCTCTTTGAAAACGACCTCTTACCCGTCTCTCTTCTAGCTCCTTCTCAAATTTACTCTATCCTCTGTGGAACTTCTCATGCTGTTCCACACGTTTTTAAATCTTCCTTCTGTATTTTTCATCTCTCTGGGCTGCATTCTGCATAATTTCTTCCAGATCTTTTAGGAAAAGCCGTAGGTAACTATGCTATTAAAAAACTTCTGGCAGCTCTCTCTCTCTCTCCCACATCATCCTTCTCCATAGCATTTTCCACCATTTGACACACTGTATTTTATATATATATTTTATATATTTATATGTATTTTATATATTTTGATCCCAGTGGTCTTTTTTTTTAATAATTCTTGAGTAGGCTTTTGATTCAAATATAACACATCTATGGAAAAGTACACAAACCAAAGTATTCAGCTCAATGAATTATTGCAAAGCAAACATAGCCACATAACAACATTCAGACCATGAAACAAAATCCCAACATCCCAGGGGCCCCTTGAACCTGCCACCCCTCACCCACACCAAGGGCTGCTGTCCTTCTCCTAATTGACAGTTTTGTCTGGCTTTTAACTTTTTATTTTTAACTTTTCTTTCTTTTTCTTTTAATTTCTGGATTTAAAAAGTTATTTAGTTATTTATTTGGCTGTGCCGGGTCTTTGTTGAGACATGCGGGATCTTTTGTTGTGATGCATGGAGTCTCTAGTTGTCCTGAGTCATGTGCGATTTTAGTTCCCCCACCAGGGATCAAACCCAAGTCCCCTGCATTGCAAGGCAGATTCTTAACCACTGGACCACAGGGAAATCCCCAACATAGCTTTATAGGGGCGCAATTCAACCTATTTCACAGGGGTGTCCTCTTAGACCGCCCACCTCAGACAGTGCTCGGCTGTCTCTCTTGACCTCTGGGCCCTGGCAGTTGTCACAGAGAAGAGCCAGTTCTTCAAGATTTTCCAGAAACTCAGAGGACAGTTGTCCACTTTGCTTCCACTTGCCTCACAGACTTTCTGCTTTGACTTTATTTTCAGTTTCCTCTGGATTTTATTTCAACTCAGCAAAATGTTTCACAAAAAGAATACCATGTGTTTCATCTAGCTTTCCCTGCCCTTGTTTCAATAAGAATCATGGCCAGGGGACCCAGTCTGCCAGGCCCATCAGTGGCTTTTGACCATGCCTGCCCCTCCACCCCACTCCTCTGCATGAGCAGGCCCTTTATGTCAGGTGTCTGCCCACCCTAACCAAACTCTGGGTCTCTGAACCCAGGGCCCACTCCTCCTCTGCCTCCTGACACCCAGAAGGAAGACCCAACCTCAAGGCAGACCTGGGCCTTGGCATCTCGCCTGAGTTAGGGGCACAGGCTCTGGAACTGAATGTCCGCATCATACCACCTGGCTGAGCCATCGCAGGGAAACCACTTCCCATTCTAGCGTGGGTTTTCCCACCTGTGAACTGGGGACCTTGTGAGCCCAAGTGACATGGAGCACCGTGAGGGCCCCGTTAGGCCAGCTGTGCTCATCAAAGCATATCCATCCAGAACTGGCCCAAAGCCTACCCTTCAGCGGGAGGGGTCCAGTTGGGATGCTTTAGCAGATCACCCCCTAGAGGAATGGCATGGTCCAGGGAAGGTCCTCTGAGAGGGGACACAGTGCAGGGTGTCCCTCAGACACCCCCACCCCACACACGTGGCTCTGTTTTTCAGGGAACATCTACTATTACGTGCCCTGGTACAACACCAAACCTGTTGTGGCCGTGACCTCCTTTTGGGAAGATGTCGGCTTCCGTATGAACTGCCTCAACCTCCTCCAGTTCACACGAGATCGCCTGGTGAGTCATATGGGCAGGGGAGTGAGGGGGGCCAGGGACGGACCCAGGTCTATTTTTGTTTTTTTTAATTTGTCTACACCGGGTCTTTAGTTGTGGCATGCGAACTCTTAGTTGCAGCATGTGGGATCTAGTTCCCTGATCAGGGATGGAACCCGGGCCACCTGCCTTGGGAGCATGGAGTGTTAGCCACTGGACCACCAGGGAAGTCCCAGGACCCAGGTCGTTGATGGGAGACTTGGGAAAATGAGTCGCAGCCTTAGGAATCAGGTCACTCAGCTCTCTCATGCATCCCACACCAGCTAAGGTGCCAGACACAAGCACCAGAGACACAAAGATACATAGACACAGTCTTCACCACCAGGGAAGTCAGACGTGCAATAGTTAGGACGCAGAGCAGCAGGGCTGCAGGGGAGATTCAGGCGCTAAGAGCCACAGGGGCAGAGAGTCTCAGGAGGGAGGGGTGAGATGAAGAGAGGAGAGTCAGAGGAGCTGTTGGGAAAGGAGATGACATTTGAGCAGAGTCTTGCTGGGGTGAGTGGTGGGGATGCAGAGAAGGGAACGCTGCACAAAGCTATAGTGATAGGAAGTTTGTGGGTGGTTGGGGTGTGGAGGTGATGAGGAAATAAGACCAGCGGAGCTGGGAAGGGTCAGACCACAAAAGATCTTAGGTGTGTGTTGAGGGGGGAGCCACTGAGCAGTTTTAGGCAGCAGAGCCCCCCTGGTTCCCCCGCCTTAGATGTGACTTTCTCGCACCAACAGAAGGGAAGTCCGAGGTCAAGACCCTGTGACCCCTTCACAGTCCTGCTACATCCTGGCTTCTTCCGGCCACCCATTTTTTCTGTAGGGTAGTCGAGAGGGAATCCTAGCCTTCAGTGCTATGTGACAGCTTTGGATTTGGACATCTCCAGGTTACCCCTCCGTTCAGTTCAGTTGCTCAGTCGTGTCCGACTCTCTGTGACCCTACGGACTGCAGCACACCAGGCTTCCCTGTCCATCACCAACTCAAAGGTCCCCAAGTCCTGGCTGAAAGCATCCTAGGCCAATCAGCCTGTCCCAGGGGAGCCCCACACTCACACACTGCTTCTCTTCTGTTGGGCAGAAGGCCAACCTGGACACCCTGAAGTCCATGAGGAATCCGAGGGACCCGGCTCTGCTTCCGCAGTGGGAGAAACTGCTGAGGGAGCTGGTGGAGGACTGCAAGTAGGGGCGGGGAGCACCTACCCCCGGGGCTAGGGCTGAGCTAGATCAAGTCCACACAAAGCCTGGGGCGCAGGCCAGACCCTACAGAACAACTACCCCACCGCCTCCCTCCCGCACCCCCGCCTCCACAGGAAACATAAGCTCAGATCTCTCTCCAAATAACAGAACTGCTTCTCTGCCACTCAGGGACCTCCAAAATGGTCCTGACATCTCCTCCCATCACTGTCCCCTCTACATCCACGCCTGATGCTCCTATTAAACCAAGCTTCTCTCCACTGTCCAGACAAGCCCTGCACATCCCAGCCTACACGTTCTCCTCCGTCACCCCTCGCCACAAGGCCCTCGTCAGTTTTCTGCCTGTTTTGGAAGAGCCCTTGTAAGGCCTCTCTCGGGCCTACAGCCCACTTAGATCCCCTCCTCCCCGGGTTTGGTTGGCCCCCGTCTCACAGCTCACACCTCTGTCCACGAGGAGGTCCTGAGCACGGGCCTGGCACGCTGCGGGGGCTGGGAGGACCGGAGCAGGAGGTATGAGAACCCAGGGCTAGACCCCCAGTGAGTGTGCTTCCTGGGGAGGGCAGGCAGGGCTCCGTCCCACTCGCCAGGCCTGCACTCTGCGTCTGCAGGCCTGTCCACCAGGTCGACCAGCTGTTCCGGCCAACTTGGTCTCAGAGGACTGGTCAGCTGGGTCAACCAGTAGGGCAAGCTCTCCGGTCTAGGGAGGACACTGAGGCTGGGCGGGGTGGTGAGCAGGTGAGATGGGAGAGAGACCAGCCCCTGCTCCTCCGGTCCTGGCCACAGGCGGCCGCTGCCCTGCATGACCAGTCAGCCCAAAGCCACCGACCTGGACAAGAACAGGTGGAAGCTCCGCCGCCTCCTTCTGCAGGAACTGGCCCAGAAGGCCAAGCAGGCGCCCCCCAGGGACATGGTGGCCACCGCAGAGGGCTGGCTGTACCGCCTCAACGCCGTGCTCCCCGAGGTAGGCGCTGGATACCCCGGTCGGGAGCAGGCCTTGGTACCGGCCACTCAGGCGGGACTGACGCTCTTGCGCCCGCAGCCCCAGATGAACCTCCCTGACGTGATGATCTGGCTGATGTCCCGGGAGCAGCGGGTGGCCTATGCTCAGGTGCCCGCCCACAGCGTCCTGTTCTCCCCAGACGGGGCCCGGCACTCCGGCAGGTTCTGTGGGAAGACACAGACCCTATTCCTGCAGGTGGGGAGGTCGGGGGTCCTCGGGAGGAGAGGGCCCAGGACACCCCAAGGGAGAAGCCCTGAACCCCCCACCCCCACACCGGAGAGCCCCCATGAGCCTCTGGAGAGCATGCCCATTTCCTCTCTGCTGGGCCCTTTACCAGGAGAAATGGGGTTTAAACAGAGGGAGGCAGGAGCCTGGATCCATCGGCATGTAGCCAGTGCCAAATCCATACCCATCATAAATGTTCCTCAAGTTTGTCCCCTCCATTGTCCTCACACCTCACCTAGTCCTGTCCCTGTCCCCTCTCCCCTGGTCCATCGTTGGCTGCTATCTACATATTTAATACCTTTAAGGTTTGGGCTCCAGCCCTTCCTATCAAATGCAATCCATAAATAAGGCTGACTGAACACAAGTCTCCTGCCCTGAAGACAGTCCTAGCTTCCAGCCTTCCCCGTGCCGCCCTGGGGAGGCAGGTGGGAGACCCTGCCTCCCTCTCAGAGACTTCCTGGCTCCCCATTGCCCTTCCCGCTGTCGTGGAAGGCTCCATCCCAATGGTGCCCATCTGAGTCCTGCTTATCTTACAAGAACACTGAGACATGAATCCTGGTCCTGTGGCTTACTGGCTGTGTGCGTTGGGGCCCACCGTGTCTGGCCTCAGCCTGCTCCTCTGTGAAATGGGCCTGGTGATGAAGGTACCCACTCTGTAGTGGTGTGTGGGCATTAGAACATACGTGACATGTGTGGTACTTAGCACAGTGCCTGGCACATCACATGGCAAGTGTCATTGTCAATGTCACCATCGGCTCCACTCCTCCCTAAGGCATTCCCAGGCTCCCCAGTGGCCCTGCCCCTCCGCACTCCTGCACCCCTCACCCCGCACCAGCCTCTGTGATGCCCGTCACCCAGCTCAGTGTGAAGCCCCTGCTCCCGGGGCTGAGGGTGAAGGGGCAGGTGTGTGTGCCCCTCCCTAACCCATGCCCCTGCCCCCGGGGGGCCCGAACCCCTGTGGGTGCTGACCTGCCTCTGGCTCAGTACCCAGAGGGAGAAGGAGAGAAGGACACCCTCCCCGCCCAGCTCCGGGTCTGCATGTGGCTCGGCAACGTGACTGATAGCAGGGACCTGGAGCTGCTCCGCCAGGGCGAAGTGGTCGTGTATGCAGAGACGGTGAGTGGGGGCGAGGCGGGGGTGCTGGCGGGAGGCTGACTTGGCACCAGCCCAACTCCAAAGGTGGAGAAAAGATCGCTGGCAGAATCTGAGAACCGTAAAAGGAGCTAGAGGGAAGTGACAAAGACTAAAGGAGTCCATTGTTGACAAGCCATGGCCTTGGTAACAGGAGGGCAACTGAGTGGTCCCCTGGGGCCAGTGACTTTCACTGGGATGGAGGTTTACAGGGAATTTCCCCCAGTTAGTTCAGGGCACATGAGGTGAGTAAGGCTCTGACTGCTTGCAGGGTCCTTGTCCATCATTAACGTGACAGCCCGGGGCCCCTACCCACCCCAGCCGGGGAGGGGGAGCTCTGAAACAGAGGAATTGGAAATGGGGTATCTTCCCTCAGAACTGTAAACCCAGGGGGTGGGTGAGCAGCCGGCCAGAGGTTGCTCTATAATCAGAGAAGGGGGAGGACATGGCTCAGGAGAAGGTCCTGAGAATAGAGGGGAAATAAGTTTTGAGTTTCAGACTTCCCAGGTGGCTCAGTGGTAAAGAATCTGCCTGCAATGTAGGAGACCTGGCTTCAGTCCCTGGGTCAGGAAGATCCCCTGCAGAAGGCTACCCACTCCAGTATTCTTGCCTGGAGAGTTCCATGGACAGAGGAGGTTGGCGGGCTACAGTCCATGGCTCACAGAGTCAGACACGACTGAGCAACTAACTAACACTTCAGACTTTTTAACTGGGTTAAAACCTGTTTTCATGGTTCCTAAGTTGCATGCGGTGGATGGAGAGACGGCAGGCAGGACTTGGAGGCGCCGAGGCAGAGGGGGTTAGGATGAGTGCAGGGGGCAGGGGCTGAGGGTCCCTCGGGGGAATGTGGAAGAAAGTTCCAGACCCGGTGGCAGTGGTGGAGCAGGACTGGGTTCCCCAGTGACGTGGGGAGGACAGGTCACGTCGCAGGCAACCAGCAGGCTCTAACGCAGGCATCCACCCCACCCCACTCCTCCATGGCTGAGCCACCTGGGGTAGAGGTGACCTCTGAGCCTCAGCCTCATCACCTGTGAAATGGGAGAGTGTGGCTGAAAGGGGCCTGGCCACATGAGCACTTGATTCATGGCATCCGCCTGTGTTGACGGACACCCAGGGAGGTGCTGTCCCATCACAAGTGACGACACAGCTCCTGCCCCCAGGCAGGTCCCACGCCCTTTCTTGCCTGGCTCCATGTTTCTAGGAGGCACGTACAGCCCAGGGCAGGAGGCTTTGGGCGGGTGCCGGGTGTGCGGAGGGGGCTGTGGGCACTGATGTTTTCCCCTCTCCCAGTACGAGAACCAGGCCAAGTTTAAGGACCAGTGGGGACAACAGTTCCTGCAACACTGCCCCAACTTCTCGGATGTCATGGGGCACAAGGCCCTTCCCAAGGAAGATTTCAAAGAGCCCCATGGATGGCACTGGGAAGGTCCATGGACAGTGGAGCCTCAGAGGAGGTGAGGCTGGGGCGTGGGGCCTGCAGCCTGGGTGCCCCTGGACAGGCAGCCTTGGAGCTGGCACTTCATTTTACCCAGGAGGGCCAGTAGGCAGCAACTCAGGGAGGCAGGCATACAGCCACTGAAGCCTGGTCCCGGGGGGCCCTGCCCACCCCCCTACCCTGCATTCTAGGCCCCGCTGCCCAGCCTTGCCCAGAGCAGGTGCTGCTGCCAGGTGTGGGAGTGCTTGGCCAGCAAGGAGGACCCCAGGGGTCGGTAAGCTCAGGGAGGTGTGCTGGGAACTTGGGGTCTCACCGCCCCCAGGCTGCTCCTGGACACGGACATCAACAAGAGCCAGGTGCTGGAGGAGGTATATGAGAACCAGCGCCGGGATGCCACGGGGGCCTGGGTACCTGCCACCATCCCCAACACGGATGTGGTGAGTAGGGGGCGTGGGGGACAGTCCATGCTCCCGGGGGCCTTGGAAGCTGGGAGCGCTGGATCAGTGGGACCCGGGTGAGCACTGATGGGGTTTGTATCCCGAGGTGGCAGGAAGAGGTACCCTAAGTGGGACTGGAAAAACGGCAGAGTGTCTCCGCCCCCCGTGCAAAGGCAGTGCTTTTACCCAGAATAGGAGACTGTTTGGGGCTGGTCTAAACCAACACTGTCCGAGAGAACGTTTTTTCTTTTTAACTTTTCATTTTTTATTGCAGTAAAGCCAATTAACAATGTTGTGATAGTTTCCGGTGGACCGCAAAGTAACTCAGCCACACACATACATGTATCTGTTCTCCCCCAAGCCCCCCTCCATCCAGGCTGGCACATAACGTTAAGCAGATTTCCCTGTACTATCCAGTAGGTCCTTGTTGATCATCCATTTTCAGTACAGCAGTGTGTAACATGTCCATGCCAAACTCCCTAACTATTCCTTCTCCCCCAGCAACCGTAAGTTCATTTTCTAAGTCTGTGAGCCCAAGAGAACTTTCCATGATGATAGAAATGTTCTGTATCTCCACTGTCGTGTGGCTGTTGAGTACCTGAAATGTGGCCCTTGTGGAAGTGAGGAACTGAACTTTAAATTTTGTTTCTTTTCTATTTGGCCACACTGCACAGCTTGTGGGATCTTAGTTCTGTGACCGAGGATCAAACCTGGGCCTCCAGCAGCAGCAGCTCAGAGTTTTAACCATTGGACCATGAGGGAATTCCCAAATTTTGTTTCATTTTACTGAACTTAAATAGGAGCCCCAGGAGGCTGGCGGGCTTCTCAGGTGGCTGGGTGGTAAAGAATCCACCTGTCAATGCAGGAGACACAAGTTCAATCCCTGGGTTGGGAAGATCCCTTGGAGGAGGAAACACTCCAGTGTTCTTGCCTGGAGAATCCCACGGACAGAGGAGCCTGGTGGGTTACGGTCTATAGGGTCACAAAGAATCCGACACAACTGCAAATTGAGCACACGCATGTGCAGGCTGGTGGCTGCTTACTGGATCAGTTCAATTCAGTTACTCAGTCGTGTCAGACTCTTTGCGACCTCATGGACTACAGCAGGCCAGCCTTCCCTGTCCATCACCAACTCCTGGAGCTTGCTCAAACTCATGTCCACTGAGTCAGTGATGCCATCCAACCATCTCATTCTCTGTCATCCCCTTCTCCTCCTGCCTTCAATCTTTCCCAGCATCAAGGTCTTTTCCAAGGATTCAGTTCTTTGCATTAGGTGGCCAAAGTATTGGAGTTTCAGCTTCAGCGTCAGTCCTTCCAATGAATAGTCAGGACTGATTTCCTTTAGTATTGACTGGTTGGATTTCCTTGTATTCCAAGGGACTCTCAAGAGTCTTCTCCAACACCACAGTTCAAAAGCATCAATTCTTTGGCGCTCAGCCTTATAGTCCAAGTCTCACATTCATACATGACCACTGGAAAAACCATAGCCTTGACTAGATGAACCTTTGTTGGCAAAGTAATGTCTCTCTGCTTTTTAGTCTGCTGTCTAGGTTGGTCATAACTTTTCTTCCAGGGAGCAAGTGTCTTTTAATTTCATGGCTGCAGTCATCTGGAGCCCCCCAAAATAAAGTCTGTCACTGTTCCCATTGTTTTCCCATCTGTTTGCCATGAAGTGATGGGACCAGATGCCATGATCTTAGTTTTCTGAATGTTGAGCTTTAAGCCAACTTTTTCACTCTCTTCTTTCACTTTCATCAAGAGGCTCTTTAGTTCTTTGCTTTCTGCCATGAGGGTGGTGACAACTGCATTTCTGGGGTTATTTCTTCTCCGGGCAATCTTGATTCCAGCTTGTGCTTCATCCACCCTGGTATTTCTCATGATGTACTCTGCATATAAGTTAAATAAGCACGGTGACAATACACAGCCTTGACGTACTCCTGACTGGACAGCGAGGTTAACTCACGTCTCACAGGCTGGTCTCCTCTGCACAAGGGCAGAGCTGGCTTAGGTGTGGGCAGGCAGCAGCATCCACCTGAGATTCAGTCACACTACTTTACTTTCATAGTCATACGTATGGTTATTTCCTATTTATGGTAAGTGGTTATATAAAGTTTATATAAAACTGACAGTGCTTATATAAAGTTTCCTTTTAAAAATGCATGTATGGTTCAGAAAGGCAAACCCATAAAAGCGTATTAAGTGAACACTTGGGTGGCGCTAGCCGTAACAAGCACTGTCTGCTCCTGGGGTGGGAGGCCACGACAGCCGCAGTAGGCCCGCCCTGTCTGTCCACCCACAGAATGGAGAGCCCGTGGAGGCCCGGGAGATTGTGAAGTGCCCCCAGGGCTGGCACGTGAAGCAAACCTGGGCCGTGGAGCTGAACCACGCAGTGGACAATGAGGGTCAGTCCTCTGGACACTGGCTGAGGGCGGAAGGGTCTGGAGCTGAAAACCGCCAAGCTCTCGGGTAGAGTGGGCCTATGTCCCTGGGGTCCCCAGCCTTCAGAGAGTGGGGCCTCCCTACTTGCCACAGACATGGGCCCCAGCTTTAAGACAGGTGTGTGCATGCGTGCTAAGGCACTTCAGTCGTGTCCAACTCTGCAACCCCATGGACGGCCAGGCTCCTCTGTCCGTGGGGATTCTCCAGGCAAGAATCCTGGAGTGGGTTGCCATGCCCCCAGGGGATCTTCCCAGCACAGGGATTGAGTGTCTTCTGTCTAACCTGCATTGGCAGACGGGTTCTTTACCACTGCCTCCATCTGGGAAGCCCACATGCTGAACGCCTCCTGGGCACATGCAGGTCGAGTCCAGAGCTTGGTTCAGCCTAGTGGCCCCAGGGAAGGGGCAATGAATGGGCTAGGAGTCGGAAGACCGGGGCTCCGGGTGCAGGCTCTGCTACTTATGAGCTGGGTGATGTGTGCGGGTCCCGGGACATCTGTGAGATCACCTTCCTCATCTGTCAGATGGGCTGCTGGGCTCGGCCCACTGGGTGATGCTGTGTGACCGCACCTTTCCCTGTGCCCAGACAGACCTAGACATGAGGGACTGCACTGCCCCCTTGGCCTGCCCTTCCCGGGGCCTGTCTCAGGCCCATCCAGGCCCCTGAGCCCCTGGGCACCCACGGGCCGTGTCCTGGCCCCACAGGCTGGGAGTACGGCGTGGGCATCCCGCCCTCGGGGCTGCCCCAGGTCTGGAACTCGGTGGAGAAGACCTACTACTCACGCCGGCGCCGGCGCTGGGCACGGGTGCGCTACCGGGACCACGGGCGGCTGAGCCGCGAGCAGGAGACCCTCTCCTTCCTGCAGCTGGTGAGGGGCCGCCCGGGCAGTGACCGGGGGGACCGCAGGGCGGGAGGGGGGCCCGCAGAGGGCACCCACCCGCAGCCACAGCCACGGCGGGTGAGAGGGCACCTGCGCTCCCCCCACAGCACCACCCCGGCCTGGCTGAGGAGGAGGCAGGCTGGGAGTACGGTGTCTTCGGCTCCAAGTTCCACCTGAACCCTCAGCCCCAGAGCCGCTTCCGCCGCCGCTGCTGGCACCGCAGGCTGGCCCCCAACAAGGTCAAGGGCATTGCACCCATATTCCTCCTGGAGGGATCCTTGGTAAAGCCCCGGTGGGCTAGGGGTCTCCCCTCCTGCAACCCCGCCTCCGGAGCCAGGGCACGCCTGGTGGGGCAGGCAGCCGGAGGTGCCCTGTGTGGTCCGACGCAGTGACCGCTGTGGGGTGGTGGAGGGGACATGCTTGGGCTTTGGCTGGGGAGAAGGGTGACCTGGGCCTGCGCTGGAGGTGACAAGAAAGGCTCCCAAGAGCCTCAGGGAGTCTGTCCTGGGCACAGAGCACAGATATGAAAGAGCAGGCGAAGAGAGAGGTGGACATGGTGTCGTCCACACGGAGGCTGGACAGCCTCAGGCGTGTCCGGAGGGCGCCCCCAGCCGTCACCCCGACGCCCAACCTGCCCTTCATCTACTGCGTCTTCAACAGTGAGCGTGCAGCGGACAGTCTGCTTGGGTGACCCCAGAGGCCCCCCGTGCTTGAGGGCGGGGAGGAGGGGGCCTGGGGTGGGGGGCCTGAAGGCAGGTGGCAGACATGGCTCCTCTCTTTCCCAGAGCCCCACTACTACCAGCTCTTCTGCTACATCTACCAGGCCCGGAACCTGATGTCCAGCCATGTCCAGACATTCCAGGGTAGGCAAGGGCACCCCTTCTCCACCAGCCTCTCAGGGACCCCCCACTTGACCACCCAGCAGTGTAAAGGATGGCGAGGAAGGCGGTGACAGAGCTGCAGATCCCTGCCCCCTGCAGCTCGTGACCCTGGTTTGGGGAGAAGACGCAGGAGCAGGGAACACAGAATGGGAGCAGTCTCGCAGTGTGTCCCAACACCGTGAGATCGGGAAGGGGAGGCTTCAGCCAGAGGAGGCCACTCAGCTGGGCCTTGGGAGGGGGAGGAGGAAACACGCAGACGAGAGACAGGGCGACAGGCTTGGGCACCGCTTGTCCCCTGCAGGGGGCAAACGACAGGTGGGGGTGAGGTTTGGCAATTTCCAGCCCCACATGGAGATTTCAGGTGCCCTGGGCTGGCAGTGGCCCTGTCTGTCAGGAGCCAGAGTGCTAGACGGGGTCTAGCCGGGGCAGTGGGTGTCCGCCGGGAGCTGTGTCCATTGGGAGCATCGAGACGGCTTCCCTGGTGGCTCAGCAGTAAAAAAAAAATTCACCTGCAGTGCAGGAGATTCAAGAGACGCAGGTTTGATCCCTGGGTGGGGAAGATCTCCTGGAGGAGGAAATGGCTACCCACTCCAGTATTCCTGCCTAGAGAATCCCATGGACAGAGGAGCCTGGCGGGCTACATAGTCCATGGGATCGCAGCGAGTCAGACACCTCTGAGCAGCTAAACCACCACCACCTTCTTCCAAAGGGACTTGTGATGTCCCTTGATGCCAAGGCCACTTGCTGATAATGAGGAAGAGCAGCCACGTACATGTAGCCTGGTCCCCAGAACCCCTCCAGAGAAGCCCCTGGGCACTCTGAGTCTGTGATGCCTGGACCCCAGCCATGACAGTTTAAGGTGGCCTCTGGCTATCAGCCCACGGGCTCTGCGCCTAACGCTGAGGTGGCCTTCTGGAATGGCTGCGGCTGGCGGGACTGAGCCTCCCTGGGTGCTGGGTCCCGTGGTGCCAGCAGCCAGAAGAGAGGAGGGCTTCACTCAGTAGCTCCAAGGCACCACCTCCTCAACTTCCACCCCCAGGGCCCTTCATCAGGCTGGTCTTCTTGAACCACAGCCAGTGCACCCAAACCCTGAAGAGCTCTGCAGCCCCCACATGGGCCCAGACACTCATCTTTCAGCACCTCCTTTTGTACGAGAACCCTCAGGACACCAGAGAGGGCCCGCCATGTGTGGTGTTGGAACTGTGGCAGCGGGACCCCCAGGTGAGGCGGGCTGGGCTGGGCAGAGCTCTGAGGAGACTGTATTTTATTCATCTTATTTTATCTGCTTCGTTGTGCGGCATGACCGGGGCTTCCCAGGTGTTGCTAGTGGTAAAGAACCCACCGGCCAGTGCAGAAGACATAAGAGATGTTGGTTCGATCCCTGGGTGAGGAAGATCCCCTGGAGGAGGGCATGGCAAGCCACTCCAGTCTTCTTGCCTGGGGAATCCCATGGACAGAGGAGCCTGGCAGACTGCAGTCCATGGGGTTGAAAAAGAGTCAGACATGACTGAGCAACTAAGCACTCATGCATGCACGCGGCATGAAGGAATCTTAGTTCTCTGGCCAGGGACTGAATTCATGCCCCCTGCAGTGGAAGTGAGGAGTCCTCACCACTGGACCACCAGGGAATTCCTGTGAGGAGTCATTATTGTGGAGGAGAATATTCAGAAAGTGCTCAGTGAGGCCGATTTGCAGAGCACAGCCTGAGAACATAAATGTCAGCCCTGATCCTGGTGGCGTCAGAGTCCCGGGAGGAGCCGGGATGCTGCCAACCTGGCCCCCATGTTCTGTGAACTACCCCTTCCCTCCAGGGCAGTGAGACGCTGTGGGGACGGACCATGTGGCAGCCGGTGGTCTGGCTGGACGCCCAAGACCGGATCCTGCCCCCCATGAGGTGGCACCCCCTTGTAAGAGGGCTGGAGGACGAAGAGGGCGAAATCTTGGCGTCCTGTGAGCTGATCCTTGAGACTGAGGTGCTAGGAGAGGGGGTCCAGCTGGGAGGTGGGGTGCCCAGTGCCCCCACCCTGCCCTGCTCCTCTGCCATGGGTTCCACAACTGGCAGCCCCCAAGCCCAGTCCCTCAAGAAAGCCCTGGGGGGCCCTGGCTCAGACACTGCTGGGTGGGAGGTGCCGACCTGCCCGGCCTCTCCATGACTCCGCCACTAGCTTCTGCCCAAAGGGCTCCAGGGCTGCCTCAGCTGAGCGCTCTCAGGGTCCTGCTTGAGTGGGGGAGGGGGGACAGTAGGACCAGAGCAATGGGGACTCATCTCCCTGCTCCCCTGCCTCATCCCTTCAGAGCCTCAGACAGCAGCTGCCCATGTTAAGTGTGCCCTGGAAGAATGGCATCTACATCCTGCCCAAGAGCATCCAGCCCACGCTCAGGAAAATGGCTATCGAGGTGACAAAGTGTGGAGCGGGGCAGGCGGGTGGGTGGGGCACAAGCTGTCCCCAGAGCAGTTGAGCATCATGGAGCACTCTCTGCTGACCCTCTTGTGCCTTCTGCCTACCTGATCCAAAGCTTGGACCCCAAGAAGATACCCTGTGAGAGACACAGAGAGACAGGACAGACGTGAAGGGCAAAAGCTCTGATAGAATATTTTGCAGTATTTTAATGTAAATCTCTGCAGCAGCAAAATATCATGAGGTGGCACTAGTGGTAAAGAACCTGCCTGCTAATACAGGAGACGTAAGAGACACGGATTCGATCCCTGGGTTGGGAAGATCCTCTAGAGAAGGAAATGGCAACCCACGCCAGTATTCTTGCCTGGAGAATCTCATGGACAGAGGAGCCTGGTGGGCTACAGTCCAGGGGGTCGCAAAGAGTCGGACATGACTGAGTGGCTTGGCACCCAGCAGGTCGTAGACAAACGGCTTTAGCATTCACTACCTACTGTGTGTGAGCCTCACGTGGCCCCTGAGCAAAAATTAGGGACTACCACCTTCCAGAGAAGGAAATTCAGGCTCTGATAAATAACACACCCATGCGCAGCAACACAGGGGCTCCATGGCAGCTACAGAGTTTAGGCCCGGCCCTGCCAGACTCCAAATGCCAGGCCACTTCTCACCTCTTCTGAGAGTAGCATGGAGGGCCCCATGTTAGAACCTCGGTGCCTGCCACAGACCTGGCCAAGAGTGCACGATGGTCAGGTCTTCCCAGCACCACAGCCCGGATCAGGCCAGGTGGCTGGTTCCCACTCTGCCCCGAGGCAGCTCTCTGAGGAGGGGGTGGCTGCGCGCGGGGTGCCCAGTGTGGGGCCACAGATAGCGAGATCTCAGGGCACTATCGTGCTAACCGGCCATGGGGTTCTGTGGGACCCAAATCAGCCACGAGCTAGAGGGCACCGCCATGCCTGGGAGCCCGGGGCCACACCAGCTGCTGTAGGCCTGGGAGGCAGCCAGCGTCAGGAACTCCTCCCAGAGAAATGATTAGAGGCCAGACGGGCAGCAAGGGGGGAAGCGCGGCACTCCGTCATGGAGGAGAGAGGACGGTGCCCAGGCCTGGAGCACAAGCGCTCCTCCCCACAGGAGAGGGGGCCTGGGCGAGCCTCGTGTCCTGGCCCTGCAGGCCCCCCAGCCAGGCCGGGACCCCGGTACAGAGGCAGCGCCTGTTCCCGCCCCCACCCGCTCTCCATCCCGCCAGATGCTGGTCTGGGGCCTTCGCAACATGAAGCAGGTGCGCTCGCCCCGGCTCCTGGTGGAATGCTGGGAGGAGTCCCTGCAGACCGAGCCCATCAGGGACTTTCAGACCAATCCCAACTTTGCCCAGTCAGCCCTCCTCCTCACACTGGTAAGGACACCGTGGGTGAGGGCTGGGACGATGCCCATCGCGCGGGAAGCCTCACGCCCTGGCCTGTCCCGGCACTGCAGTACATGCCTACGGAGGAGACCTTTGCACTGCCGCTGGTGCTGAAGGTGGTGGACAGTCAGGACTTCGGCCAGGAGACCGTGGTGGGTCAGGCCAACGTTCACTCTCTGCAGCCCTACTTCTGTGACCCCTGGGCTGAGGACTACGTGCCCCCGCGGCCCCCAAGTACGACCCTCTCTCCCTGCCCTTCCCCAGGCCTCACCCACGGGCTGACCCTGCGCGGGGGTGCCCCTCCTCCCCCTCGTCCTCTCTCCTGAGACTCACGACTGTGCTTTCTCCACGCAGCGCTGTCGGTGAAAAAGTACCAGGAGGTGAGTGAAGGGCCGGAGGCCCTGTGCCATTTCAGGAAATGGCCCTTGTGCCTGAGGAGGGTGGATTAAACACAGTTCTGATGTCTGTGCCTCCAGGGTGAGGCCTAATTGTTCAGGAAAACTCAAGAGCAGCGATTCTCAACCTGGGCTGCACATTAGAGTTGCTCAAGAATTTTAAAAAGCCCGGATGGCCAGACCACTGACCAATTGCTGGGGTAGGACCCAGGTGGCATCAATCTCTCTCTCTCTTTTTTTTTTTCAAGGGCTTCCCTGGTGGTTCAGATGGTAAAAAATCCTGCCATGTAGGAGATCTGGGTTTGATCCCTGGGTGGGGAAGATCCCCTGGAGAAGATTCCCTGGAATGGTTACCCACTCCAGATTCTTGCCTGGAGAATTCCATGGACAGAGGAGCCTGGCGGGCTACAGTCCATGGGGTCACAAGGAGTCAGACACGACTGAGTGACCAACGCTTTCATACCTCACCCCACCCCAAGTGATTCCAGTGTTTCTGAACTTCAGAACTGCTGCCCTGGAGCAGCGCCTGTCGGCTTTGAATGCACAGGAATCCTTGGGACATCCTGAACAAATGCAGATTCGGATCTAGAAGCCTGGGGTGGGGCTTAAGGCTCTGAACTTCTGAGCCTTCCGGAGTTCAATCTGGGCTGCGGGCAAGAGAACCTAGAACAAACCTTCCCCTCCTTCTTGGCCCCCATCCTATTTCTGAGGACCCCTGAATTAAGAGGCCTCTGTGAATGGGAAGGGAGCCAGGGAAGGAGGCCGTGACCTTGAGTCTGTTTTCCTCTGGGAAGTGGGAGGCTATGGGTGGGCTGGGCAGTTGGGCCTCACCTTGCTCATGTGCAGTCATTTTTCAGCTCCTAGGTTACCTCTGTGAAAAGTTCTGGTTCAAGTCCAGCAAAGCTGAGGTGACAGAGGCTCAGCCTCGGGGAAAGGCACAACCCTGGGCAGCCCAGGGAGGGGTGGGGCAGAGGAAGCCCCCGCGCCCCTTCCCCAGGGAAACGCCCCCTCTTCCTGCCAGGACGCGAATGACCAGGAGGTAGACTGGTGGAGCAAGCTGTTCTGGGCCACCGGAGACGCTCCCCGGACCCTGAAGTACAAGTACAAAGACTACCACACCCTGAAGGTCCGCAGGTCCCTGAGAGCGAGGACCGCTGAGGGGGGCCGAGAGGCTGTGGGGGGGAGGCCAGCATGCGGGCACGGGGCCCTCAGGGAACAGCCAAGCTGGTGGAGGGGCGGGGAGAGGGGCAGCAGGGGGTGTTCCCGCACCGTCTCCACAACACTGGACCACACGACCCCTGGCCTTCAGGAACCACCGCTCCACGGGCAGCAGCCCAGGGGTCCCTCCGCCCGCCCCACCCTAGGGATGGTGCCCTCGGCCGGGCCTGGCCGGCTGCCCCACCCCGCAGCGGGGCCCTCCGCGCCCTCCCACAGGTGTATGACTGCGAGCTGGAGGCTGTGCCAGCCTTCCAAGGCCTGCAGGACTTCTGCCGGACCTTCAAACTCTACCAGGAGCGGCCCAGGCTGGGCAGCCCTGTGGTCGGGGAGCTCAAGGTGTGCGTCCCGCCCTGCGCGGCTGCACCCGCCACCCTGGGCCCCTTCTGCCTGGGGAAGACTCTGCTAGGAGCCCTGGTTCTGCATGTTCATTGTGAGGATGGGCATGGAGGGCTTGACAGTCTCGGGAGTGGGGCGCAGAGACTGACCTCTGCGGGGACTCAGGGTCGCCTCCCCTGACGCAGGAAGGGCTAGGCTTTTCAATCCCCGCTCAGGCTCAAGAGCTTTTGAAAAGAAGTGCGGACCTGGAGGGGTGGATGGGGGTGGAAAGAGAGCTCCCTTCAGCGGAAACCGGGAGCTCAGTTCCTGCATTAACACCCCTCTGAATGCCCTTCCTGATCACCCCTCCTGAACATCGTGGTCCTGGCTGAGCATCTCTGCAGCACTTGCCCCCACTGGTCCTTGTGGGTTTCAGGTCCTGCCATCCTCAACACAACCCACTCTTCTGACTGGGGACCCGGGGCCCCTCCTGGAGGGAGTTACACAGCCAGGCCGCTGCTGCCAGGCTGGCGGCCAAGACCTTCCCTCCCTGACACACGCACAGGGCCAGTTCCGCGTCTACCCCTTTCCTGAGAACCCGGAAGCTCCCAAGCCCCCTCGCCAGTTCCCGCTTTGGCCTAAGAAAGAGGACTTCCCTCAGCAGTGCGTGGTGCGGGTGTACATTGTGCGAGCCTCCCACCTGCAGCCCCAAGACATCAACGGCCTGGTAACCAGCCTCCCCGCCCCCCCACCCCGACACCTCACTCTGCACCCCAGCATCCCGGAGCCCCCTGGGCTGATGCCCAGACTGCAGACTTCCCAAAGGCCCCGTCTGTACAAGGGGCTCCTCTCTGACTCACTCCTGCCCTCCCTAGCCAACCCGGGCTGATTCCTGTTTCCTGTCCTCCCCTCACTTCTGCCTGAACCCCAGTGTGACCCTTACGTGATCCTGAAACTGGGACAGACGATGCTTGGCAACCGGGACAAGTACCAGCCCAACACTCTGGACCCCATCTTTGGCGTGTGAGCCGCCCCAGTGCGCCCGGTCCCACACCCCTGCTCTCATCCCCCGCGGGTTGGGAGCAGTCCCAGAGGCAGAGAATGCTCATGTTCCTTTCTAGCTTCTGCGTTCCTAGCACCGTGTTCAATTGATGGACAAAGCACCAGCACCAACGGGCAGCCCAGCCCTCCCCTCCCTCTCAGACATGTTGCCCTGGAAGGGAGCTCAGAGTCCTACACCCCAGGCCTATCAAAAATTACTCCCAGGATTTCCCTGGTGGTCCAGTGGCTAAGACTCTGCACTCCCAATGCAGTGGGCCTAGGTTTGATCCCTGCTCAGGGAACTAGATCCCACATGCCGAAACTAAGAGTTCTCACGCCACAACTAAAGATCCTGCGTGCCACAACTAAGACCCAGAGCAGCCACATAAATTAAAAAAAAAAAATAAGTCGCTCCCACCAGGACTGAGGGCTGGTTTTTGGCAGATGACAGTCATGCCAGGCTCTGCTCTCTATATTCACCGGAACCAAACAGAGTTGGGCACAGGCGCGTGGGGCCAGGGTGCTGGAGACGGAGGCAGGTGGATAACACGGTCAGTCTCTGTGTCTCCAACACCCTCTCCCTAGGATGTTTGAACTGAGCTGCACCATCCCCCTGGAGAAAGACCTAGAGATCCAGCTATATGACTTTGACCTATTCTCACCTGATGATATGATTGGAACCACAGTCATTGACCTTGAAGACCGACTCCTGTCTGGCTTTGGAGCTCGTTGTGGGCTCTCCAAATCCTATTGCCAGTGAGGACCTGAGCTGGGGTGGGGGGTGGCGGTGGGCAAGGGAGCAGGTGAGGGTGGAGGAGGGAGCCCACAGCTCCCCTTGAAGACACCTGCATCCCAGGCTGGGGAGCTGGGGCCCAAACCCATCTGCATGCCTACTCCCAGCACCGGTCAGCTTGCAGCGGGCAGCAGGGGCTTCTCCAGGACTCGGGTCTCCCCACAGGTCAGGGCCCTTCAGGTGGCGGGATCAGATGCCCCCAAGCTTGCTCTTGGAGCACCACGCCAAGCGAAAGGGACTGCCACCACCTCTCTTCAGCCCTGAGGGTGACTCTGTTTATTACAACGGGAAAAAATTCGAACTGCAAAGCTTTGGTGAGAAGCGTACACACCTGCCAGCAAGCGCAGGGCCAGGCCTCTGCCTCCGGTGGGGCTCAGGATGGAGGAGTTGCCAGAGGGCATTACTCCCACCCTGTCCCTGCACAAAGCTAAGTTGTTTCAGTCGTGTCCGACTCTGTGTGACCTATGGACTGCAGCCTGCCAGGCTGCTCTGTCCGTGGGATTCTCCAGGCATGGAGTCGGTTGCCATTTCCTGCTCCAGGGGATCTTCCCAACCCAGGGATTGAACCCACATCTCTTAAGTCTACCTGCATTGGCAGGAGGGTTCTTTACCACTAGCGCCACCCTGTCTGCTACCCTCCTGTAAAGGATCACCAAGTCCACCTCCCAGGCTGAGGGTGGAGAAGGCGGGGCCCATGTGGGGGATGGGAAGGCCGTGACTTCCTGATACCTCCTACCCATCCCCTCTCCCCATATAGAACTCAAGCCCCCTAGAGCGAGCTTCTTGGGATCTAAGAAAGAGCGCCTGGCTCTGTACCTCCTGAACACCCAGGGGCTGGTACCCGAGCATGTGGAGACCCGCACTCTGTACAGCGACAGCCAGCCGGGCATCGACCAGGTATGAGCCTTGAGGGGCTGGAGCGGGAGGCGGGGAAGCCCCACCACCTAGGATGAGAGGGGCAGGAAAGGCCAGGCATCCACAGGTGTGAGTGCAAAGATGGCAAACATGTTCTGAGTGTGTTACTAAGAAACTGCAGCGATGTCACGAAGAGTGGAGAGAGTCAGAGCTGAAAAAGCTGCTGATGAAAAGCTGAGGCCCCGTGTCTGCTGTGGAAGTGTTTGGGGGCCCCACCCGCCAGGGTCAGCACTGCCCGAGTTTCCCCTGGATGGAAGGTGGGAAGGATGGAGCGGGGGTCAGAGTGCAGACATCATAACCCTGACTTGGCTGTGAAATGCAGGCTGTGTTTTCTGCACAGCAAGGAACTCCAAACAAAAGGAATAAAAATCCCCACAGGCACCCCAGTGATCCCCCATCCTCCAGCCACCGGAATGGCTCATCTCATTCTCCCCATCTCTCAACCTGACAGCACGTTCTACATAACAAAGTTCTGAGCACTGAGCAAAGTGCCGAGCACTTTTTAAAACCACCCTCACTGAACTTGTCTTCTCAGTCAATGAGGCCAGTTTCAGAATAAAACCAGGTCACGTGGTCTGAAGGACTCTCACTGTTGGTAGCTCTTGTTGCTCTTGTCCAGTTGCCAAGCCGTGTCTGATTCTCTGACCCCATGGATGCAGCACGCCAAGCTTCCCTGTCTTTCACCATCTTCCGGAGTTTGCTCAAACTCACGTCCATTGAGTCAGGGATGCTGTATAATCATCTCATCCTCTGTTGCCTCCTTCTCCTCCTGCCCTCAATCTTTCCCAGCATTAGGGTCTTTTCCAATGAGTTGGCGCTTCACATCAGGTGGCCAAAGTGTTGGTGACTCTACTCTCTTGCTTTCTTCTCTCCCCTTCCCTCACCGCTTCTACCCCTTCTTGCCTAGACCTCTGCACTTGGTGGAAAGCTTAACATCCTTCGGATGTGGTTCCACAACATGAATGACCTGGAGATCACCTAGCTTACCCTTATTCAGGGCCACTAGGTGGTTAGTCAACACAGCCCCCATCCCACTCGTACCTGTGTGCAGAGGCTGTCAGGCAGGGCCTGTTAAATGGCATCCCCCTCTAGACCCCAGTGACATGTGCTACCCTGGCATCACAGCCCCCAGCTTCACAGCCGTCGCACAGCACCAGCGTGTTCTTCCCGCCAAGAAAAGAAACAAGCGGAAGCTGGTGCGTGGCGCACTGACTTCCTGTCTGAAGTCCATCGACCTCCTAGATCCCCCAATGCTTAGTGCTGGAAACAGCCTCAGCAGGCCTGAACCTGGGACGGGGACCTCCCCCCAGGCCAGCATGCCGAGAGCGGGGAGTAGCGTTGGGGCGGAGGGGGGTTGGCCAAGCCCAGCCAGCTCATCTTTGTCCACTCTAGGGAAAGGTGCAAATGTGGGTGGACATCTTCCCTAAGAAGCTTGGGCCTCCCGGCCCCCCAGTCAACATTGGGCCCAGGAAGCCTAACAGGTGAGTGACACCAGGCAGGGCGGGGCACCAACAGGCTCCAACGCTGAGTCACCGTGACACTTGCCCTCTGCGGGGGATCTAGGGCGCCGCCTCCTCAGGCGGCCCCCCAAGCCCAGCCTGACTTGGGTGGGCACGGAGCACAGCTACCACCCACCCCCCGGCCTGTTACCTTGCTGAGGCTGCGGTTGGGGAGCTATTCCTCCACAAAGCTTCAGACAACGGTGGCTGCAGGTATGAGCTCCGCTGCATTATCTGGAAAACCACCCTCGTGGACCCAAAGGAGAACAGTAACGACAGGATAAACGACATCTATGTCAAAGGGTGAGGGAAGGAGCAGAGTGCCCTCCAATGTGCCTAGTTCTGTCATTCCTGCGGATGCTCCTGACCTCGGGGTGTACTGGGCAGCCCTCCCCCCGGGGCGCCAGCTCAGGGAGTGGGGACAGTGAACCGAGAACCCCAGGTGAGGAGACTCTGGTCCCAGGTGGCTGTTCGGGCTGGAGAAGGACATGCAGAAGACGGACGTCCACTACCGCTCCCTGACGGGGGAGGGCATCTTCAACTGGCGGTTCATCTTCACCTTGGACTACCTGGTGGCAGAGCATGTGTGTGTCTTGAGCGAGAAGGTAACATGCCCAGGCTTCCCAGGTGGCACAATGGTAAAGAATCCACCTGCTGATGCAGGAGACACAGGTTCCATCCTTGGGGTCAGGAAGATCCACTAGAGGAGGAAATGGCAACCCACTCCAGTATTCTTGCCTGGAGCATCCCGTGGACAGAGGAGCCTGGCGGGCTACAGTCCATGGGGTTGCAAAGAGTCGGACGCGACTGAGTGACCGAGCACACAGCCAACAGGCCCGAGGTGGGGTGGGGGGTCAGACACACTCCCTCCCCTCCCCCCGGAGCCTGTGAGTTGCACAGAGATGCTTGGAATGTGGCCTTGGGTATAAACCCTCCTGCCCCTCCTCCTCCATGACCATCCCATCACGGCTGGGTGGTGAGTGGCTCAGTGGCCATGAACTCTCAAGAAGAGCCAGGCCAGTAATACATGCTCTGCCACCTCCAGGACTACATATGGAGCCTGGACCCCACGGTGACGAAGTTCCCAGCCCGGCTCATCATCCAGGTCTGGGACAACAACATCATCTCCACGGATGACTTTCTAGGTGAGACCCCAGCGCGGGGCCTGCAGCCACAGGGCAGGGAAGTGCCTGCGTCGCTGACGACCTCTCTCTGGGTTCAGGGGTCCTGGAGCTGGATTTGTCAGACATGCCCCTCCCGGCCCCGCACTCCAGGCTGTGCTCGGTCAGAATGCTGGAGGCTGACCCCAAGTGGCCCCACTGCCTCCAGCACAAGCACTCGTCTCTCTTTAAGATGAAGAATGTGGCCGGCTGGTGGCCTTGCCAGGTCCTCGATGGCGGCAAATGGCGCTTGTCGGTACGAGCCGGGGCGGATGCCTGTTGCCTGCGTTACAGGGCTGACTGCTGAGCCACACTGTTTGGTCGCTAAGTCCTGTTCGACTGTTTGCGACCCCATGGACTGTAGCCCACCAGGCTCCTCTGTCCATGGGATTTCCCAGCAAGAGTACTGGAGTGGGTTGCCATTTCCTTCTTCAGAGGATCTTCCCAACCCAGGGGTTGAACCCAAGTCTCCTGCCTTGGCGGGTGGATTCTTTACCTCTGAGCCACCTGGGAAGCCCGCTGTGTCATATAACCTGGCTCTAACAGACTTCTGGGGGCCTGAGCTGAACCCCTTTTCCCTTCTGAACCCGGGAAAAGGCAGGTTCTTGTTCCTGCCATCTGAACTCAGTGCCCCCACAACCCATCGTGTTTCTAGGGTAAAGTGAAGATGACCCTGGAGATACTGACAGAAAAGGAAGCCTTAATCAAGGCGGCAGGACGAGGCCAGTCAGAGCCCAACCAATACCCTACACTCCATCCTCCCTTGTAAGGGTCCCGCAGGGTTAAGGCACTGAGGCACTCTTCCTGGTTCAAAAAGCTGAGCTGCTGGGCCTGGCAATTGGTGTGGGGGTGGTGCTGGGGAGGGGGCTGAGACGTAAAGAGGGATACTTAACCCACCAGCCAACTCCAGCTCAGAGCTCAGTTATAATCAGGGGAGTGCAGCTGCCGGGAGAGAGGGGTGGGCAGAAGCAGAGCTGCTTTTTTTCAAATGAAAGCCCTTTTGCTCTGGGTTACTTGACCTGAAGGTTCCCTCTGCCCTCTTCCCTTCTCTGCCAACCCTGCTCCCGGACAGACGCACCCACACCCTGTTCATGTGGATCCGGTCACCCATTGGGAGATTCATCCGTGTGTTCTGGAGACGCTACCGCTTCAAAATCATAGCCACCACCATCATACTGCTCATAGGGCTTCTGCTGTTCAAGTTTATCTACTCGGCTCCGGTGAGTGACAAGCCCAGGGGACGGGGCAAAGGTGCCGTGCCTCCTGGATGATCTGAGACAGCGTTTTTGGGCAGCTACTTCAGGCTGACTTTTGCTTGTTCTCTCTAGAACTATTTGGCCATGAACTGGATCAAACCGGAACTTCGGCTGAATGCCCCCATTCAAATATACACCAATATCATCAATGCGCCAAACACCAGTAGCGCCAACTCTTCCAACCTCACCACTCCGCAGCAGAACCTGAAACCTACAACGGCCCTGAAGCTGAAACACCTCCAGGGACACGTGACGCGCCTGCGGGATATTCTTCCAGAACTTCTGGCCCCACAAAACTAATCCCCCTGTACAGCCTGGCCCACGGACAGCCCTACCCTTCGGCTTCCTACCAGTTCCTTGTTTCTGGGGACTCGGAATAGTCTGGCCATTCTGTTCAGAAACCACTTCCAACAAGCAGAGCTGTAATTTTCCACTGAAATAAAGAGCATTTGTAACAGAGAGGCACCTTGTATCTGGGCGGCTGACACCACCACAGGCAAGGCCAGCCTCTGGGACGAGACCCAGAAAGGCGGGAGGCACCTCGTTGAGCCCCCAGGGCTCATCCACTTTGTGGGCCTCAGGTTGCAGGAAACAGAAGGCCAGGGCATCCGTGAGGAGAGATGTCTCCTGGAGGGTAAGGCCGCTGCCCTCCTCCATCACGTGGCCAGGTGGCCCCCTCGCCCTGGGACACAGCTGGGACTCCAGGGCCCAGAGCAACATTGGGCCCCACTCATGACAGGAAGGTTGCCCTGGGGGCTCAGCTGGTAAAGAATCTGCCTGCAGTGTGGGAGACTGAGTGCGATCCCTGGGCTGGGAAGATCCCCTGGAGAAGGGAATTGGCTGTTTCTAGGACAGAAGGCGAGAACCAAAGCAAAAGCTTCAATGCTAGTCAGACGGTTTCCTCACACATGTTGCTCTGAGGCTGGCCCCGAGTGGGGGGCTGGGGGTAGTATACCATCTTTCACATCTTCTTGCCCTCCTCAGAGCCTCGAAAAATTCCTGAGCTAGAATCACATGGAAGTCACAAGTGTGGTCTCCTCTGTGCTGAGATCTCCCTCCTGCACTCACGTTCGGGCCAGTTCATGAGCCCACCCTTGTGCCCCCACCACAGAGGTCTATCCAATCTCCCCTGGAACTCAAAAACACAAAACAGCCATCTGCTTCCTTAGTTCCAAAGAAATTGGTCTGAAGGCCCATGGCAGGAGGTCAGAAGGGCCCCACTGTCACCCCACCTGCAGGAGAGACCTATAGCTCGTGGAAAGGATGTGAGGAAGCCAAAAACAACAGAAACCACCACCACCACCCCCCTGCCAGCCGAGGGGACCCCCCTTGCCTTCTGCATGGAGCAGAGTGTGCTCCCATCCCAGGCAGGGCAAGGGTGGATGGGCTGAAGGTTTCCGAACCCACCCCTAAAGGAAGGCCACACGGAAGGTCATGTTTGGTTTTCATCAGCCACATTAGGACTTTCCCTCGGGCTACAAAAGCACAGGGCTAGGAGAGCTGAGTCCAGACCCTCCAGGGAGAGTCCACCTGTCAGCAACAGAATCACAGGGCAGACAGGCGAGCAGCGCCCGACTCCTTGTCAGGTAAGGCAGTGGTGTCAGGGCTGACCCAGACAGGAGGATGCTCAGGCTCTGCCGCTCAAACAACAATGATCTCTTCCAGGCACAGGTGACCAGGATCCACTGCTTCCAGATTTACAACCACCGTTTCTTATCACTTAAGAAAGAGAAGCAAGAGTTCCTCTTTGGGGAGCATCCAAACTGAGGCTATAGAAGAAAGGTTCCTTACATTTTGACACTCTAAGTAGGATTCCAAAAGTTAAGATGAATATAAAACATGCAGCGAAGCAGGCTTGGAGCATCCAGAAACACCTCCACGTCCTCAGGTCACATGGTAGATGTTGCTTTCAGTGTCAAAACGTGGAGCGGTTTCACAGTCCCACAGCACCCGTGACGTCTCCCATGCTTCTCTTGACTTCACACACCCGACCGGGGGCCTAAAGGGGCCTAATTGGGAGTGCTACGAACCCACCAACAGAACCAAGATCCACCCTCAAGAACAAAGGCTAGAGTGGCAAGCCCCAGCAGAATGCCCCCTCCCCATGGCCCCCTAGCAAGGGTCAGTGACCCTCGAGTGTGTCCTGCAGTCCCAGGCCCTAATGGAGAGGCAGCCAGGTGTCTTTTCCAGCTCAGCTTGCATCTGCAGAGGATGATGGAAGGAGGGAGAGGCAGGGAAGAGATTTCCATCCAGATTTCCAAGGGAAGTGCCTCAGGTGGACAGGGGCTTGGACAAAAAGCAAAAACCAGTGGCTGGCTGGCCAGAAGGTGTGAGGAGTGACCACTTTCTAGTCTTTGAAGACTTACAAGTGAAGCCCAAGGGCCCTGTGAGCCCAACAGCAAGGCAGCCTAGGCTAGGAAACTCCTGCCGGTGGTTCTGGCATCATGGCGGCCCAGGTTCTCGCCAGCCCTCTTCACTCCCAAGTGGCGGGACCTTGGGGAAAGGCACATCGCAGCAGTGTCACCCAGCGGGGGGGCTTCCCGAGCCAGAGCTGGCCGTCCTCACAGGTGATGGGGGAGCCAGCGTCCCTGCCCGCAAAGCTCCAGTGACAGACCCGCACCCATGACCAGGTGCTGGTGACAGGAGAAGGCCCGCCCGGCCGGGAGGGTAGGTCAGCGGTGCTCCACCCGCGCCTCCCAGGGACAGCCACCCAGGTCAAGGTTGCGGGGGGCACTCAGTAGAAACGCTTCCGACTCTGGTCCTGCCATTTGTTGTAGAGGATGATCCCGATGACAATGGCAAAGACGGAAAACACCAGAGAGAAAAAGACGATGAGAAAGAGGGCCAGGCCGCTGAGGGGAGGCAGCGGGGCTGTCACTGAGGAAGCAAGAGAGAAGCAGGTCAGGAGGAGGGGGCCACTCGGGGAGGGCAGGACTGGCTGACGGGCGGTTCCCGTTTCTGGGAGCCGGAGCTCCAGTATGCCCTCTACACAGGCCACATTTAAAACCCAAGCAGCCCTGAACTGCTCGTCAGTAACGTGGAGACCAGTGAGAGGGCAGGGCCAGTGCTCAGGTGCCCCGGAGAAGAACAGAGAGGAGTCAGCCGCCACTGCTGGGCTGCACGGCCACCCGGCCCCCCAGCGGCCCTCACCACCCTGGCCGGCCGTGGGGCTCTTTCCCTGGACCCCTGTGCTCACTCTCAGGCAGCTTCATGTTGTCCACTGAGGGCAGGAACACGTCGCGATGCAGCTTCTCCTCTTCCGGGGTCCTCTCCACCGTCAGCTCAAACAGCTTCAGGGAAATGACATCGTGGTTGTCTAACGACAGAGAGAATGACAAAGGGATGACTCAAGGCACCCTGAGAAGAATGTCTTGGTTTAAGCTTCTAGTCCACAGCTAACACACAGTGACCTGGGAAAAAAAAAAAAAAAACCCACCACCAAAACCTCTTGTTTCTCATCTAGAAATAAGGACAGGTAACAGGGAATATTCTACATTACCCTATATAGAGAGTTTTCATCAACAAGCATGCCCTACCTACATAATTTTATTTATTTTATTTTTGGCTGGGTCTTTGTTGCTGCATGGGCTTCTCACTGCAGCGGCTTCTGCTCTTCTGGAGCACGGGCTCCAGGGCACAGGCTTCAGCAGTTGTGGCGTACGGGTTTAAGATGCTCCACAGCGCGTGGTACCTTCCCGGATCAGGGATTGAAGCCACGTCTCCTGCATTGGCAGGCGGATTCTTTACCACTAAGCCACAAGGGGAGCCCCCTGTATAATTTCAAAGTTGAGCAATAATACAAGAACTAAGCCCCAGTCACAGGTAAAACCTTCTCGTGAAAGGAGACAGAACAGCCCCACAGCTTCCCTTTAACACGGACTACACACGTGAGCAAAAGAGGAAAGGGCCACAGAGCAGCTGTTTAATGGGCCACGAGCAGGGAACAAGCACTGGCCTGGAACACACTTCCCTTCTGGGCTAAGGCTAACTCTTCCCAGTCCCTTGTGACCATGACCCTGAATCTCAATATTAATTACCAGACAAGGATGCAGGAGTTAGGGGCTCAATTTTTCTCTCTCCCCTTTTAAAGTAAGATTATAAACTCACAGATTCAAACATATTTGCTGTGTTTCAATCACTGTGGATGGTGATTGCAGCCATGAAATTAAAAGACGTTAGCTCTTTGGAAGAAAAGCTGTAACAAACCTGGACAGCTTATTAAAAAGCAGAGAAGCCATTTTGCTAACAAAGGTCCATGTAGTCAAAGCTATGGTTTTTCCAGCAATAATGTACAGATGTGAGAGCTGGACCATAAGGAAGGCTGAGCATCAAAGAATTAATGCTTTTGAGCTGTGTTGCTGGAGAAGACTCTTGAGAGTCCCTTGGACAACAAGGAGATTAAACCAGTCAATCCTAAAGGAAATCAACCTTGGATATTCATTGTAAGAACTGATGCTGAAGCTCCAATCCTTTGGCCACATGATGTGAAGAGCCAACTCACTGGAAAAGACCCTGATGCTGGGAAAGATTGAGGGCAGGAGGAGAAGCGGGTGACAGAGGATGAGATGGTTGGATGGCATCACCGACTCAATGGACATGGGTTTGGGTGGACTCCGGGAGTTGGGGATGGACAGGGAGGCCTGGAGTGCTGCAGTCCATCGGGTCGCAAAGAGTCGGACATGACTGAGCGACTGAACTGAACTGAAGGATGAGATAGTTGGATGGCATCACTGACTCAGTGGACAGGAGTTTGAGCAAACTTTGAGACAGTGAAGGTCAGGGAAGCTTGGTGTGCTATGATCCATGGGGTTGCAAAGAATCAGACATGACTGAATGACTGAACAACAAAATACACTGAAGTTGTACCTCTTACTGATGCGCAACTCAAACCAACTCGACCCAGTGGGAGCCTAGTCAAGTGGACTCCTGAGTCCTTTTACATGAATCTAAAAGTTTTTGATATGTTCTCTGCTTTTCTGGGAAGTTTTTAGCTTGTATTTCCTACCTTAGACCTGGCATGAGACACATCTCCAGGAAGCTTTTATTCTCGCTGGTGGGAATTGGTATTAAGAGGCCAGAAATATGAGGGTAGGGGTGCTCAGTGCTACTAGGTTGTTACTGCGGACTGGACTTCTTACCATCTGTATCATTAGGGTGACATTTACAGCTGTTTGTGGGTTCTTAGAATCTTTAGCAGGTAAAACCAGTTTAAAAAAAAAACACAAAAAACTGGATTTACCTTCAGTTAGAAAAAATGTTTTCTCTGCCAGCATTGATATTAAGCAACAGGACAGCCCACATTTTCTCCTGACAACAATGGGCCAAGGCTGAGTAGACGCTGCCCGTTTCAGATGGGCATTTGCCTTCCTGTTTTGCCACAAGAAAGTTCCATCTCATACCAGCTTCATTCATAATACACTATATTAATCAAAAGAACCAAAAGTTTCTTTACCTCAAAAGACGTCATGATTGAGGCTTAGGGGGAGAATGGACATAAAAGAGAAACTTTGGAAACAAGTAGGTAGAAAATCCAGAGAAGATAGAAAAGTCTGGTTCTGCTACGGTCACGTAAGTCAAGTAAGGCAGGAGTTTCAGGGTAACTGATCAAATGAGCTCAAGAGAAGATAAAGAGCAAACAGACAGAGCAGAGAAACAGAGGGAGCTTTTATGAGAACAGTGCCATGGCAGACGCGGGTCCGAACGCAGCATTTACCATGCTGGTGATTTACAGAGGTGGGTGGCCTGTAAGCAGAAGCCTCTGTACACACAGCACATTCAGAAGTCTGAGCACACGGTCTTCCCTAGTGGTCCAGTAGTTAAGACTCCATGCTCCCAGTGCAGGGGATGCAGGTTTGATCCCTGATTGGGGAACTAAAATCCCACATGTCTTTGGGCAACTAAGCCCAAGAGTCACAGTTACCCAGCTTGCAAGCTCTGTAGTCCACACGCCACATCGAGAGAAGCCCCAGTGCAGCCACATCGAGAGAAGCCCCAGTGCAGCCAAACTATAAATAAATAAATAAAATGTAGGTTTTATTAAAAAAAAAAAAAAAACCAGAAATCTGAGCACAAAAGAGTTTGGGGGTCAGTCAAGGAAAAGCTTTGTGAGGAGAAGGGGAAGCCAGCACATTAGGTGAAGGGACTTGCCTGTGGAAACAGGCACTAGGAAAAGGAAAGCACAGACCTGAAAACACAGACTGGAAGCACTGGCTTGATGAAGAGGCGAGCACTGCTTGCTGGCAGCAGCAGATCGCTCCCAGACACAACTGTGCCAGACGACCCCAGGCCTGGGCAATCTGGGCTCTACACACAAGAATTCAGGAAGGGGAGCACTCGTGGGCACCTGCTTGCCAGAGCTCTGCCCAGCTGGCTCTCACGCCCGGGCCTGCCTAGGGAGACGTGACCTGAGTTAGGGCCAGTAAGGAGCGCGCAGGGCAGTACCCGAGAGGTCGCCCGTGATGGACGAGGTGCCAAAGTAGTAGCCCCGGGGCAGGCGGACCCCCGGCACCTCTATGCAGTCCCTCCACTCGTGCTTGCCGTCGATGTCCATCATTATCTGCAACACAGAGAGCGGGAGGCAAGTCAGGGCCGGGCCCCGGCAGCGGAGTGAGACAGCCTGCGCTGCTGACGGGCGGCGTGCCCGGAACGGACTCACCGTCAGGTGTCTCTTGACGTAGCGGATCACAAGGAAGGTGTCGTAATGGAGGTTGCGGACGATGGCCGTGCAGCCCCCCAGCTCTGTAGGCCGCCCATCCCGCTCGTGATCGTAGCTGAGCGAGCCGTTGTTCACCATGGCTGAGATGTAGGGGAACACCCGCTGCGAAGGCAGGGGAGGAAAAGCAGAGGGCGGTGAGGAAGCTCTGGCAGGAACGCCTGTGCAAACAGCGACGGGACTTCTGCACACAAAGCTGAGCTCTTCACGACAGACCGGACGACCACTCTGCCTTGTCCCTAGCAGCCTCCGAGGGCCCACGCTGAGAGGGTCACTCGAGGGACAAGGCCCAGAGGTGACTGACCTCAGTACCTGCCTCCAGGCATCCTCCTCCCATCTGGGGTGGGTCCGAAATGGCTCCTCTGACACTCTGGGGTCTGACTGGAATCCTCCCAGAGGTTAGCACTTGGCACTTACATTCTGCCCAAGACTGGTTTTCTTCTTACTTGTATGTGCACATGTGCTAAGTTGTTACAGTCATGTCTGACTCTTTCTAATCCTCTGGACTGTAGCCCAGAGGCTCCTGTCCATGGAATTCTCCGGGCATGAATACTGGAGTGAGTTAATATGCCCTTTTCCAGGGGATCTTCCCGACCCAGGGATCGAACCCGAGTCTCCTGTGACTCCTGCATCGCAGGCAAATTCTTTACCACTGAGCCAACTGGGGAAGCCCCATGTGTATGTATGTGTGTGTATATACATACACACACAAATACATATCACCGACTGCCAAGTAAACTTCTTGAAAAATCATTTATTATGCTTCTTTGTATGTGTCCACCTTAGCACCACCTCTTCCCCCACAAGGGCAAGTTAGTTTTAGTTTTCCATGACAGCTGATGGACAAACTCGAATGAACTTTTTGGCCAACCCAGTATTTGGTGTACCCAGGCATTTTGAAAATACCTGTTCCCTCAGGGAACTCTTTCCATTTAGGATAGCACCTTTCAAATTCTAACATTCTATAAGCACATGATGTGAAATGGATCAGGACTCAGAAAGGACAGTGCCAGAACCAGGTGGCCTGGTGATGTTCTCCAGCCACAGGTGACTCCTCAGTCAAAAGATCTTCCGGCCCTTCACTGCACACAACTTCTCCCAGTAATACTCAGTGGGCAAGGTTCTCCTACTGAAAGTCTCCCCGTAGCCCATCCATTTTCCCACCTACTTCGGAGACCCTCTCTCTCCAATAGCCCTTGTGGAGCAAACTCTTCCTCAGAAATGACAAGCCAACCACTTCAGAATAAGCCTGGAACTGAGGCAGTGAAGAGACAGACACGGTGATGAAAGGACAGGAAACATCAGACATGCCACTTCTCTGGGGAGTTCCTCATTGTTCTAGACAATCAACATGCAAGATGAAAATGCAGGCGGAACTGGTGACTCTGGAGACAACGGCCACACAGATCGTGAACAGTCGCAAATGCTGCATGGGCACACAAGGAAATCGGGGACGGCCACAGTGAGTCAAGAATTGAGTACCTGGACTCCTGGAGAATACCGCCTCTTCTGGGCCTGAGAGGGTCCAGCAGGTTATTATAAAAACAAGAGAGGGCACAGAAGACAGGAGACCAAGTCAGAGAGAAACATCCGTGGAAGAGCTATGACCCAGCTGTAGTGGAAGAGCAAACCAATCTCAACCCCCAAATAGAATTTTAGGGTCCATGGAGGGCATTCCACAAGTCCTCAGGCCCCTCAAAATTATAGGCAAAAAACTACTTGTACATTTTCTAAGGCTAGGGTCTGCTGCTATCATCAGATTCTCAAGGTAGTCCACTAGGAAGAACTCTCTAACCCACACAGGGTCCTAAAACTTTCAGAACTTTATAAAAACACCCAGCATCACATTCTCTAAGCAGGCCTCACTTATGTCTCTGACAGTCCAAAGGTCAGGCCATGAGTGTGTCTGCGCCCAGACAACAGTACTTCTGTGGCAAGGAGAGAGACGAGGGTGATAAATAGGGCTCGAGTCTTCCAAATTCAAGATGTCCTTTACTGCCCAGGATCTCAGGCTATAGCTCTTGCCCAGAAGACAAAAATCCCACCACTTGAGAGACTATCAAATTAACTCTAATCCAAAGGGATCATTTACCCTCTAATTGAGCCTTATGGACATATACCTCCAAACAGTTACTGTTATTCTAACCTACAACATGCGGGCAAGAAAAAGCTCCGTGGGAACATTGCAGCAGGACAGATTTAGAAAAGTCACAAGGTTCAATGGTGTTTAGCTTTGCTCCAAAAAAAACTGCTATAGTTCTCGGCACCAGTAGTAAGGGAGGCCTGCACAAGCTCAGTTCAGCCCTGCCCTGCTGCGGGCCAACGGGTAGAACCCAAAGCATTCCTTTCTCTTAACACTGGGTATGCACCTAGTATGAGTCAGGCACTGTCCCAGACGCTGGACGCTCAGTGGGAAATAAGACAGGCAGATGTCTGCTCTCATGGAGCTGACATTAGAGGGGAGGAGACATACAATCAATCTTGTTCTTGTTCAATTGCTCAGTCAGCTCCGACTCTTTGTGACCCCATGGACTGCAGCAGACCAGGCTTCCCTAACCTTCTCTATCTCCCAGAGTTCACTCAAACCCATGTCCATTGAGTTGATGACACCATCCAACCATCTCATCCTCTGTCACCCCCTTCTCCTCCTGCCTTCAATCTTTCCCAGCATCAGGGTCTTTTCCAGTGAGTTGGCTCTTCACATCATGTGGCCAAAGGATTGGAGCTTCAGCTTCAGTCCTTCCAATGAATATTCAGGGTTGATTTCCTTTAGGACTGACAGGTTTGATCTCCTTGTTGTCCAAGGGACTCTCAAGAGTCTTCTCCAACACCACAGTTCGAAAAGCATCTATTCTTTGGCGCTCAACTTTCTTTATGGTCCAACTCTCACATCCAAACATAACTACCGGAAAACCATAGCTTTGACTATATGGACCTTTGTTGGCAAAGTGATGTCTCTGCTTTATAAAATGCTGTCTAGGTTGGTCATAGCTTTTCTTCCAAGAAGTAACCATCTTTTAATTTCATGGCTGCAGTCATCTTCCACAGTTATTTTGGCGCCCAAGAAAATAAATCCATCACTGTCTGAGACAGTGATAAATGCTATGGTGAAAATAACATAGGTAATACAATACAGAGAAGACATATACCTGAGGAGACAACATCTGAACAGAGGAGATCAAGCAGTTAGAGGGAATTCACCAAGAAATCTGAGGGCTGAAGAAGCATGAGGTTAGCATCTTCAGAACTAGGGGTGTCTGCAACAGGCTGGTGGGAGCTGAGGCGGGAGCCAGACCATGCTGGGCCTTACAGGCCACAGTGAGGGTCTTGGGGGAGCCTCAGACCAGCTCCCCAGCTGCTCTCTTATACCACTGGGGGCCTATGTACAGGACCACAGAAGGTATGAAACCAATCAGTGGGTGACTGAATGGCTGAAAAACTACTCTTCTACAACTATCATTTAGGAAAAGGGAATTATGAATGTGTTGTCAGCAGTTGACAGAAATGGGCTTCCATAACTTCAGTGAATAATGAGGGAAAAGAAGGGACTGAAAATGCACTCGGGAGCTCTGGTGATCCCAAGGCTTGCTTGATGTTTCAACCCCAGTACCTGGGATCAGAAGTTTAAGTTGAAACTTTCGAGAGAGTGCTGAGAACAGTGACCCTTAACCTAAGGGGGCCTTGCTCTTGCCAAGGCTGGTGAGGCACCTTCTTTTTCAGCACCCACCAGAGGTCAGCTGGGCCTTGCCATGACCTGGGGGAGCTTTTCAACTGCACATACATGAGGGAACTACAGTCAGAGAGCCTCATTCAGCAGGTTTAGAATGGGGCGTGGGACTACGTATTTTTTTAAAAGGCAGGACTTCCCTGGTGGTCCAGCGGTTGAGAAGCTGCCTCCCAAAGCAGGGGACACAGGTTTGATCCCTGGTTGGGGAACTAAGATCCCACAAACCTCGGGGTAACAACTAGAGAACCTGTGTGCCGCTACTAAGACCTGATGTGGTTAATTAATTAAAAAAACAAAAAGGCACTATGGATGATTGGGATGTGGCAGGAGAATTTAAGAAATATAGCACTAGACAGGTCTACAGCTTCAAAGTTGGAATTTGTCCACTTCAGCAACTCATGGCTTGGCCTTCAACTTGACACCTCACATTAACCGTAAGTCTTTAAATGCCACTTTAACTTCTATGCCTAGTCAGGAGTTCTTGAAGGGTTTCCTGTGTACCCACTAATTTCACACAGAAGCTAATTTTCTTTCCTTGGAAAGCAGCCTATATACAGCCAGAACCAAAGGCAGAAGAATGACCCTGACTGTGGCAAAGGTGGCAGTTTCATTCCTCTTTTAAGAGTCACCAAAAATTAGGAGCTCCTGCCTGCTGTCCAAATGGTGGTTGTCTGAAGAGTGCGGAAGTGTTTTTAACTTTTTGTGCTACATGGTACTATTGTACCTTCAGCATACCTTGAATGAAGAGACTCGAGAGCTTGTGGGTCCTACGCTAAAACTCCGCAGGTGCAAAGCACACACGCTGTGACTCACTAGGGAGAAAAAGGGGCACACACAGCCCTCCGTAATCAGGGAGACCTGGGTTCTCACTGCAGGCATGCCACGCACGCCTGCGTCATCTCGGAGAGTCTACTTCCTCACTGCAAGCGGGGAGAACACACAGCTCCCAGGGTTCACCATGAAGACGAAATGAGATATGCAGAGCATTTGGTACAGTGCCTAGTGTTCAAAAGGGAGTCAACAAACATTCATTCAATGACTAAGTGAATTTCCAGATCTAAATATTGTTTATAGGTGCTCATATGTAAACACAAAACCAAACACATGTTTTTTTAGAGCAGTAATTCCAAGACCACTGGCTGTTATGGACCACTAAAAATCTCCAAACACATAACACATTCTGGGGATTAATGTTTACTTTTTCTTGATTTTTTTTTTTTTTTTGCCTATTAAATATGTTAAAATACAATTAAAATACAATAACTATATTATTGTATTTTACAATGACAAGACAGCCATCTAAAATACACATCAGTTTGAAAAAGAACATTTTAAATGAAAAAAACCTAAATATTTCATAATAAATAAATAATAAAACATTTCACATTTATGAGAAGTCACTTCACTGTTCCTGCTGTCAAACCTGGGAAACTCTGTTACCAACCAACACAAGTCTAAGAACCAGCATGCAGGAGTCCCTCTCAGAGCAGGTCTTACCAACCTAAACCACACTGCACTTGAGCACGCTGACCAGGCCTGCTCTCTGGAACCCAGGTGTGAAGACAAGGAGGGTGGGAGGGGAGAGGGAGAGCAAGGAGCCACAAGAGCACTGTCGAGATGTCTGCAAATGTCCCCGGGGACGTCACTCAGTGCTGAGAATACAAATAGTCAGCCCTTTCTGTGCCTAAGAGGTGGTCTCAACCTTCGCTGCTCACACCATCACAGCGGCACGCGAACGCTGTGCTGTGCCGTAAATTCTCAGCTGTATCCTACTCTTTGCAGCCCACCGGGCTCCTCTGTCCATGGGATTTCCCAGGCAAGAATACTGGAGTGGGTTGCCATTTCCTCCTCCAGAGGATATTCCCAACCCAGGGATCGAACCCTTGTCTCCTTCGTCCCCTGCACTTCAGGTGGATTTTTTACCAATGAACCACGGGAAAGCCCAGTATGTGAATGCTCTTGTTAATGAGAGGGATCGTTCATCTCTGTGGAAGAGGAGATCTTGTCTACAGTTCTACTTTGGGGAACCCATGAACCTCCTGAAATTGCATGTAAAATCCTATTGTATTCAACTGTAACAGAAATACATTTCTACTTCTCTTGAAAACTAATTCTCACCAATGAAGCTCAGCCTCAATCCCTGATGACATCTGAGAGCTGGCCAATATTCCTGGGACCTAATTTCCAAAGGAGTGTCTCTTAGAAAACACTGCCTCACCAAGGATTGAGAAAAAACAAACAAAAAACCCCACTAAATCACATCCAAATAGTATATTAAGAGAACTTACAAAGTTATAGAGTTCTTTTAATAATGTAAAAATTCTTTCCACCAACAATAAAGAGATCAAGAGGGATCAGTGTTTTCATCAATATAAAGATTGGAGGGAATGTGCTATTAAATTCAAGGCATATTATTGCTTATTTTCTTCCAGTTTCAAAAGAGGAAAAACAATCATTACATTAAAAAAATATGGGAAGCACCTCAAACTCGACTTCCAAGCTGGCCTGATCTGAGAAGAGCAGTGAGCTGCTCACGCCACTCGCCAACCAGCTGTTTCTGCCTCCAGGGGTCTTTTATGCCAGCTATATATGGGATTCACCTAGAGATGTTTGAAAAGGTTAAGCTGCCCATCAGATTCTCCGAGCTTGGGGCCTAGAGAGAAGTAGTTTTAAATGCTCTGCAGATAATTCCAAGAGCAACTGCAGCTAAGGCAGAAAAGAGGTCCCAATTTTAACCACCTGAAACTGATATTTTTGTTTAACATCTACTCTCCTTACAAAACAAGGCCCATCAGATCTGCCCTCTTAAGCAGAATGACTCCTGCCTGATGGTGAAATGGAAGCTAAGAGAGCGTGAATAATTTATTTCTGGGAGAAATAGAGAGCCATGTTTAAAAGTCTAGTCAAGCCCTAAAGCCCACGCATGCTTCAGATGCATTTCTAACCACCACTATTTCCTCAATGGGACTGCAAACCCTTCTCACGACGTCCCCTCACTAAAATCCTTTCATGCACTTACCCCCTAAAATACTTATAGCTCCAGACTCCCCGATAGGCACACCGCCCTTCAGAGCCCGCCCCACCATGTGCACGCTGAGGGCGAGTCAGCCACACTAAATGGCTCTGCCGCTGGTCTGACAGGTCACCAGCCACCCGAGAGGCTGCTCAGTCATAGTGGCCCGTGAACACGCTTGGGACAGAAGAGCATTAGCAGCAAAGAACACAAGGTGAAGGGCGGCCTTGGAACACGGGGAGGCTGAGGGCCCTCTTTTTCTCTCTAGCCTCATTTCTCTCTGACCCCACCTTTTCCCCTTCACATTCACTGTCCCTTCTCTGACTTTAACACATTAACATACGCTTTTCTATCTGCAGCTAATCTAATCTAATTCTGCAGATTTCAAAGTCAATATCACTTCCTGGAGGAAGTCTCTCCCAACCACCACCGTCCCCCCCAGGTTAGATGCTTCTGCCAGGTCTTCCGAGAGCACCTCTGCAGAGCCCCCATCAGCACGCTGACACATCAGTGCTCCCGAGTGTGAGGACCACGTGGATCTCATTCACTAATTCCCAGGGCGTGGCACCTCAACAGTGGCTGATGTCTGGCAGACTGAAGAAAAGCCCAGAAGCAAGTCTCTAACTGACCCACCACAAAAGGTTCCTCTCATAACTCAGGTCTCACTATCCACGTCCTTTAAGCCAAACTCTGAACGGAAATGTGAGAAACTGCTGAATCTGGGTGTTGATATACAATGATCTGTTCATTCAATTTTTTTTTATACGTTTGAAATTTTTCATAAAAAACTTTTGGGGGGAAAAGTAAGTTCTGCTTTCATTTCTAATCGTGCCTTTCTTGCTAAACATTATTTAGTGATAGGATACCCAGCAACAACATGTCCTAATCATTTCCCCACCATCTGCTGGCAGAGTCACCAGGCAGAGAGCACAGGCCTGCTGCTAGCATAAGCAAGTACGAGAAAACCCTTACGGCCAGCTAACGAAGTGCAGGACGCTTCTGCTAACAGCCAGACTGCTGTTGCTGTTGTTGCTTAGTCACTAAGTCGTTTCTGACTCTTTTGTGACGCCCTGGCGGGACTGTAGCCCACCAGGCTCCTCTGGCCATGTGATTTCCCAGGCAAGAATACTCGAGCGGGTTGCCATTTCCTCTTTTGGGTGGTCTTTCCAACCCAGGGACTGAACCCGTGTCTCCTGCATTGGCAGGCAGACTCTTTACCACGGAGCTACCAGGGAAGTCAACTGGATCTCTACCAGGTTTCAACAAAATGCTGAGATTTCATCCATTTCTCTTTACAGCCTTTCCTAGAGGAGACCAGTGTGCAGGTCTGAGAAGAGGAAGAAGAAAAGGATACTGGCAAGGGGGAGCAGCTGCAGAAGAGAGCTCAGCAGTGACACAGGATGTCAGGGGAGTGGAGGCACAGAATTCAGCTTGCTCCGGTGCTGGCCTAGCCATGCAAGCTCAAGTCTAGTGGCTCCCAATGTGCGCACGAGAGAGACCACTGTTTAACCCTGAAAAGCCCCCATCACGAGGACCACTGCCAAGACTGTGCACCATGAACAACTCTCTTCTAGAAAAAAAACTGACACAGACATTAACTATTGAAGTGCAACAGACAAAGAAAATAGAACCGAACCCCTCACTTCCTCTTCCGTGTTCCCGCCTGAACAACATTCCTAAGGCAAAGGGCTGTGATGTCAGTTCAATGTGGCTGACCTAAGCTATGACACTGGCCATTACCTCTTGCTGCTTCTCCTCATTGGGATAGGTGTCTACAAATACTCCCAGCCCCACAAATTTGTCCATGTTTCCAAACACAGGCCCTAGAGAGAGAGAACAGATGATGAACAACAGTGAAACAAAGCCAAGAGTTGATAAAGGAATAACACATCACTGTGATGGAGGAAAAAGTGAGATTCAAAGGACCCCAGGCGTCCCTTTAAGATGAGGAAGCAGCTGTAGAAACACCCCGTGAAGGGCTCGGCCTGTAACAAGCATTCAGTAAGCACCCACAGTTGTCTGTCACTAAAGGGGAGAGAGAGAAGGCCAGCGTCACCGTGCTTAGCGCTCCAGCGGCTCCCTGATTTGACCTGGTTGCTAAGGTGCCCCTGAAGAATTCTGCTTCACAAACACTTGTTGATGACTATGCCCCCGAGTGAACTGAATTCCCAAGTTTCTGCTTCTAATTGCAAAAGAGATCAGGTCAGATCAGGCTCAATTTGTCCTGTACTTGCAGCAAAGCCTCCCGTACAAAAAGGAAAAATAGGTAAGTCTTCTCCTTTCTCCTGACTCAGGAGTTCTGAGATGGGTCTCTACTCGGGCTCAGGAGAAACCAGTACACCCAGCGTCAGTATTTGGGAGGGCCAGTGCTTTCCTTCAGCCAATCAGGCCACGAAGTTTCAAAGAGAAAGCGGAAGTAACCAATAAACAAGAGGCCATCCCAGGATGAGTCAAGGTCAGCTGCTTTTAGGACTCAGACCCCATTCTAAAGACTAGACAGGCTAATGTGTATCCAAACATCAAGGGAGAGGGAAAACCGCTGGCACTGTGAAGTCATGCCTGTCTCCAGAAGAGGACACGTGAAAAAGCAGGCCTGTCACCCCCCCACACAGAGCAGCCCAGCGCCCCAGTACCTGGCTGCATCCGATCCTTCGTGTACCAGATGGCCAAGCCATCCCCGTGCAAGTTCTTCTTCCCTTGCCCGTGGATTCTGAAGTGCACCTGCAACTCCCAGTCTCTCAGGAAACACGGCTAAAGTGAAAGAGACGTTGCAATCAAAGAGGAGCCTGAAACACCAGGCCTCAGGCCCTCATCCACGGTCTACACACTTGGAAAACACACGCGGGGGACGTGAGGCTAAGAGGTAAAACCAAAACTTAAAACTCGCTAAAGGTTTATGCAGTAAAATTAAACAGATTGAGTCACTTATCTGTATGCGGTATTTAATATGTAAAGTGAATACACCTCCCAATCAGCGTCACCATCTCCCAACAGAAACAGGATAGCATCCCAAGGTTGGAAAAGACGAGAGAACTTCATGTTAGACTGCTGTGATCCTATACCCACCCAGCAAAAGATCTCAGCATCCAGGGTAGAGGTGGCTGAATTAATACTCATATGCAATTATGATCACCCCTCTGAGAGAAAGACTCTAAAAAGCTGGGATCTCAAGAAAGGTCAAAGCCTCATTCATTACAAAAAAAAAAGATAACCTAAGGCATCACACAAAGGTCTCCAGGAATAATGAACATCTGCTATAAACAACTCTAATTAGCTAGACTTGGCTCTATGCCAAGCTGAGGGGCAACCCAGAGTTCCCACAAGAAGGGATAAGCTATGTCCCCACCAGTGTCAGGCCCTCAGCCAAGGAACAGAAATGCACCAAAGGAGACACTACCCCCTCCTCCCACCACCACAGAGACAGCCTTTGGTGGAAAATCATGAAGGAGGTGGGCACTAAACAGACTCCTGTTTTCCTTTTGAACTGTGTATCAAAACCTTGGGGGAAAAAAAAGTAGACAGAAGTAAGTGGATAATTCAGTGTTCTAAATAGTTGAACACTTTGAAAGAGAAATCAGAGTAGGTATTTGGTTTGGAGAGGCTCCTGGTTAAGCTTCACCGTGAAAAACGAGGGGAAGGAAGAGCAGATAGGCCAGTTCAGGCAAAGGCCCTCCACGTAGATTGTTCAAAAACAAACCAAAAAACCCAGTAGATTGCTCTGGCTCTTGAGCAACAATTATTTTCAGCTTCCGTTTTCAATTTCTGGGAAATCCTCTTAAAGTGCTAGTATTAGTACATAGTCAAAATAAAAGGGGTGTGGACACTTCTGAGTTCACCAAAGAACCCTGAAATCTCCAGTAGCTTTCCCTCCTCTGATAAGCCAAGCCCCCAGTTGTCATCTTGGGTTCTCATCTTTGCGCTATTTCATTTAGATCTCAGGGCAAGAGTGAAATTCAGTGGCAGGAAGCTGCCCCCATAGCCAGTGGGTAAGTATTATATGCCTCTGGGAAGACAATGAGCCAAGAGGCATCCGCCGCTCTTACCCTTGGCCTCGTGCGGCACGATGCTATACAGTCCTGCTCAGGGTGATGTCTAACAGTAGGGCTCAAACTTTGCTGCATGTCAGATTCACCTAGGGAGCTTTTAAAAATCCAAGTGTCCAAGCTGTACCCCATTCTAATTAAATTAGAATCTCTGGGGGTGGGACCCGGCCACCAACTCCAAAGGACAGCCAAATTGGAGCACCACTGCTCAAACAAATCCATCCTATTCAAATAACTTAGAAACAGTGCTAAGGCTCACTCTGACAGTCAGATAACAAAAAACACAGGTAACAGAGAATCTGAAAAAGAGCAAGATAACTAGATCCTAGACTAGAATCATTGTTACATCAAAGCGTTACATAGAGACAGCTAGCAAGATAACATCAAAGTATCAAGCCTTGGACAAAATCATTTATAATCCATAGACCTGTATCAGTGACTCTTGTAATAGACATGTAACAAACAACAGCGGCGTTTCTGTAACCATCGTAACTTTCCGAAGCATTTTCATGTCTATTGCCTTATTTTATTCTAACAGTAACCCTGGTGGGCAAGCAGAACGGATAAGATGAAGCTCATTTGACAGTTGGAGAAATTGAAAACTGAGCAAGGATAAATAACTGAGGGTCTGTGAGACCACTAGATTGAGAACGCAAGTCTTTCAGCTGCCAGCCCTCCACTTCTATCTGAACACACTGCCCTGCATTCCGTCCAAGAATGAGCTCAGCACTGCAATCTGGGTTAAGGGGCCAGAGTGTACAAATAGCTCACATAGAAACTTCTTGTCTTTCTGCTTCTTCAGAATTCTCTGCCACATAAAATGAACAGGGACAAGAAATTGTTCCTTTTTCTGAGATCCACTTATCTACAACTAATGATAAAAACCATGGGAAAGTAAGTTCTTAGCTTCTGAGAACCCAAAAGAAAGTATTCAAGAATGCCAAGGTCACTCCCCAAAGTAAAGTGATCATAAAAGATTTGCAAAGAGCCCTGGAAACCGAAAAGAAAGCATCATCTTACACTTGTACAAAATCACAGTGCAGCCACACCAGGAATACTGCATTCACTTCTTGCCGCCATACCTCAAGGAAGACAATGTCGCTAGAAAAGGTCCAGAGAAGGACAAATAAAATGACCAAGGGCTCAAAGTGGTTTTTACATGAAAATAAAATTTAAAATTCAACTCAAAAGGGAATAATAAGGGAGGGGGGTGGGGAAGGGGGTCAGGAATACTGAGATGAAGTGTAGAATAATTTTAAAAGAGTAGTCTTTTATTTTATAAAGCAAAGTAATTAAATGTGAGTTGACTTATTAACCTCCAAAGTTAACACTATCAGGTCAATCAGGAACTAAAGACATTTCAGAAAACTGAATCAAAACCAATTATTTGCTATAATTAGGGGAAGAGAGATCATCTCCCTAAATATCTGATTTCAATAAGAACATCATTATAATCTCTGAAATGAAAATACTTCATATTCACAGAAGACAGAATATGGGGAGGGGGGTGGGACTGAGAATAGTCAGTATGCCACTGAACTTTTTTTAGTAGTTTCTGGGTCACCAACACAGGAGGGAGAAAGATTCTTACCACCCGGTTCCACAGGGCACCCTGTTTACTTTGCATATCCGGGGTAAGGCGGATATACTGGGTCATCACCATGGCATTGCCCATCAGATTCCACAGGGAGGAACTGCTTGTGCCCACACCTACGGGGAAGAAGTAGATCAGTTCATTCTCTTCAACCCCAACCCATTTGGAAAACCGCCATGGACCCTCTGAAAGCTGGAGTCATCTTTCTTCCCCCTTCATATGAGTCCCACCTCCTGTCACTCAGTAAATCTTAACTCTTTACCACCTTTCTTCTTTTCACAAAGCCTTTCTCAGGTGAAGACCCTAGAGCACATCAGAGCTGTCACTTCATCCACGCCACAGTAACCATAGCTCAGATTCATTCTTCCCCATTTTATATGTGAGTAAATTTTAGCACCGTGAAAGAAAAAATTTCCCCAGTTATACCAAAAAGAGCTTGACCCTCTGGGGCTCTAGGGCTTAATCACATTATTTCTTTGAACAAGAAGCTACTTTCCCCCTTACCGCAGACTATCAACCCCTTGCAAGTGAGAATTCTTGTTACCCACAGTATTTGCAAGGAGAAGGCACTGGAGACATCCTCTAAGTGAATAAGCGATCACCCTTAGCAGCAGAGTATACCTCCTTTATGCTTCGTGTTTTTGTTTGTATGCTGTCGCCATACCCTCCAGTAGGGAAACACACTCGTGTTAATTAAGCCATCCGCACTGATTTGGTCCTCTTTGTAGCTAACCATGTAAATTTGCTGGTTGATAAGTTGTGCCTAGTGGCCTATGTACACTAAACACAGCAAAGCTAACCAGCCTCTTTCATCGATAGGGCTTCTGGACTGGAGAAGAACAGGTGTCTTAATTGACAACAGAATTTTATCTTCTCAGTGCGGCCAAGTTCTACCCCAGTTCTGCCTCATGCTTTATTTCTAGCACATCCACAGCTCCATCAGGAGCCCAGCTCACTGCTAGTGGCCCTCAATCACGGTCCACCGTTCGCAGTTCTCTGCCCTGCCCACATTCCACCTGTTCATCTCTAACTCCCCTTCATCCACGCCGGGCGCTAGTGGCATCCGAGAACCCTGCTTCGACCTGCTGGAAACTTCCAGGACTAATTCCGAGGGGTGGGGAGAGAGAAAGCTGACCCCTGTCCTCTGGATCCGTGGCTCCCGAACACAGCGAGAGTCCCCAGGGGCTCCCACCCGCCGCCGCCAGCTTCCTCGGGGTCACGAAGCCCTTCGCCGCCCCCGCCTCTACGGACAAGCTCAGGTCCCGAAGCCCTCCCGGTGCACGACCACCTCGCCCCCGGCGCCTCACCCTGGTAGGGCTTCGACAGCGAGTGCTCCCGTTTCAAGTACTCGAACGTTTGACCCGCCCCGACTTGCCGTGGCCCCTGCCCAGACCCCAGCAAAAGGAGAAGGAGCAACATCCTGGAAACTTCCCGTGCCGACAAACGCCGCCGCCACCGCCGCCACCACCCAGAGGGTGCCAGGGCCACCGCCATCTTTCCCACCGCCGTCCCTTCACTAAAGGCCCGCCCCGTCGTCCAAGCCATTGGTCCGTGGGACCATCTGCTTCACGTCCTATTGGCTCTCACATAATCCCCGCCCCCGCAGGTGAGACTTTCACCGATTGGCTGGCTTGAGTACCAGTTGCCTTGCCAACCCGCCTGGACTCGCTTACGTTTTTGCATTTATCCTGAGCGCCACTAGGCCTTCTGGCATACATGGTGATCTTCATTTTGTGTCTGCTTTCTGGAGTAAATTTAAAGAGATAAAATGCTTCTTCTAGTCCCCACGCAAACCTTCTAGCCTCACTGCCACTCACTCACTCACTCACTCCTGACTGTACAGAGCTACCAATCAAGAGGCTATAAAACTGAAAGGAGAAATAGAGAAATTAACGACTCAAGTAGCTGGAAAATTATCAAATTTATAAGAGGCTTGAAGAGTACTCATCAAACAACTTGACCTGATGACATTCATAAAACCAGCCAACAATGGCAGAAGATATATTCTCTTCTGTGAAAAAGAAACATTTACCAAGATAATCTGAGCCAAAAAACTCCAAACCTCTGCAAATTTAAAAGAATTGAAAGCACACAAAGAATATTCTCCTATCGTGATGGTATTATACTAGAAGTCTGTAACAGAAAGATTTCTGAGAAATCCCCAAATGTTTGGAAAGTAAACTCACTTCTAAATAATCTGTGAGAGAGTAGGGGGCTCTGGGGGACTTCAGCAGGTCCTCTGAGAAAGGAAACAGAATAATCAGTCCTTTACCTGTTAGTGTAATCATATCTCCAGCCCTGAAGCTAAAAAACTGAGATTCATCCAAGCTTCCATTCTCTTCCTCACCAATTCCATTACCCAACCAATAAATAACTGATGGTTTTAGTCTTAATTATTTCTCAGAGCCACCACAGCCTTTTCATCCCTCCCTTTGTCTTTCTGCTGGACAACAGCAGCAAGTGCCCCAACTGTTGTTCTGGCCACCATCATCAATGTGGCCATCCAAGTGCCGTGTAGCCATGCTCTTTCCTGTGTGTCAGGGTTAAGCCAGTTCGTATTTATAAAGCTGTTAGAGTAGTTTCTGGCATGTTGTAAGCACTGCTTCTATTTAGTCCCTAAGTCTTGTCCCACTCGTTGCAACCCAATGGACTGCAGCACGCCAGGCTTCCCTCTCCTTCACTGCCTCCCAGAGTTTGCTCAAACTCATGTCTATTGAGTTGGCAATGCTATCTCACCATCTCATCCTCTGTCACCTTCTTCTCCTTTTGTCTTCAATCTTTCCCAGCATCAGGGTCTTTTTCAGTGAGTGGGCTCTTTACATCAGGTGGCCAAAGTGCTGAAGCTTCAGCTTCAGCATCAGTCCTTCCAATGAATATTCAGGTTGGATTTCCTTTAGGGCTGACTGGTTTGATCTCCCTGCAGTCCAAGTATCAACATTATTAACAGAGCCCATGATGATTCCCAGGTGGCGCTAGCGATAAAGAATCTGCCTGCCAATGCAGGAGATGCAAGAGATGCAAGTTCAATCCCAGGGTTGATAAGTTCCCCCAGAGGAGGAAAATTGCAACTCACTCCAGCATTCTTTTCCCTGAAAAATTCCATGGACAAGAGGAGCCTGGCAGGCTACAGTTCATGGAATGAAAAAGACCTGGACCCGACTGAGCACACACACAAGTGAGGGTTCACCATCACCTGAGAGGAACAGATTCGGACCCCTCAACTTAGCACACAAAGCCCTCTGCCATCTGACCCACAGTCCCCTTCCTTCATCTACGTGCTCCAGTTTCCCTGTTCCCTCTTCTTTTCCCCAATCCACTTTCTCTGAAAGCCTTCCCTGACTCCCTCAGGCACTCTGAGCTTTCAGTGTTCCAATAACATTTCTTACAGAGCATTTGCTTGTTTTCCTGATAGACTTAATCAAAGTTAAATCTTTCTTTCTTGAGCATAAATATATGTAATAGGAGATACATGACTATGAGGGCTTCCTACGTGGCTCAGTGGTAAAGAATCCACCTATACCAATGCAGGAGCTGCAGGAGACTTGGATTCAATCCTTAGATTAGGAAGAGCCTCTGGAGTATGGAGTTGCAACCCACTTCAGAAGGGAATGGTTACCCACTCCAGTATTCTGGCCTGGAGAATTTAATGAACTGTATAGTCCAAGGGGTCGCAAAGAGTCAGACATGACTGAGCAACTTGCACTTTCACTTCACTTTTCAGTATTCTTGTCAAGATAATCCCATGGACAGAGAAGCCTGACAGGCTATAGTCATGGGATCGAAAAGATTCAGACATGACTGAGGTGATCGAGCACACAAACACACATGAATATGAGCCTGTTTTATGCAGGATCGACTTTTTAAAATTGAAGTTGTCACAGCCATTGATCTTTAACACCCTCCACACAAAGCAGATGACTGGGTGATAAAACCTTAGGAATTGAATGAATCTATTTGTGTCATATCCTGGCTTTAAAATCATTCATGCTTCCAATTACTAGGAGTTAAAATTCAAACTCCCTAGTGTTTGAAGGCCCTGCTCAGCCTGCAGCAAGTCAGGCTACATGTGTTTATTACCATGTGTGTCATCCTGAATTACAGAGCTCAATTAGCAGAGTATGTGTTTGTTGCCCCAGCAAGTCTGGGTGCTCCTGGACCACAGGGAACACATCTTACTCATTTCCTATCCCAGGCCCCACCCACTTCCTGACTCTTTAACCCATCACCCAGCACATAGTAGGGATTCTAATTATTTTTAGTAAAACAATGTGCATTGTATTTCTCTGTCAGCTGGAATTTTTTTTATGGTGGTAAAATAGACAAAAAATAAGACTTTCCATTTTAACCATCGTTAAGTATATGGTTCAGCGGCATTAAGTACATTCACATTGTTGGACAGCCTGTCAGTTGGATTCTCTGTAGATTATGTCAGGAGATCTCTCGTTTTAAAATTCAATACAATGAATAAAAAGGGAATAAAAGAAGGGTGTGAAAGACAAAATGCACAGGACCATAAATCAGACTGTTGCAAAAAGGAGAATGCTCACTAGTGAGGAATGTATCATAGGAAAAGAGGGAGACCTGGGGTTTTATAGGGGCAGGTAAACAAGGAGCCATCACGATGAAGGCTGGAGAGAATCTTATCTGAGTTAGCGAGGAAGTGTAGAAGTGAGTCTTATCTTGGAATATTCTGTAACAGAATACTCTGTAACTAGCCTCCTTTAAGGTTAGTCCTTTTCAGAACTCAAAATGGGATGGGGAGGGGACACAAAGACAGGGAAGCATTTTTTGACTGTAGCTGCTTTCCAGAATTACAGGGTTCAGACGGAGTTCGACATGTTCAGGTGTGGAAGGGAGGTGGAGGGAAAGAGAAAAAGGAGCCTTGTCCCCCTCCAGCGTGGTCCTACACACACAGACGCATGAAAGCTGGGTCAGGTCTTGACCTACCACCCTTTTGTGCTAAGTCACTTCAGTCGTGTCCAATTCTTCATGACCCCATGGACTGCAGCCTGCCAGGCTCCTCTATCCATGAGATTTCCCAGGCAAGAATACTGGAGAAGTTTGCCACTTCCTTCTCCAGGGGATCTTCCCAACTCAGGGATCAAACCCACATCTCTTGTGTCTCCTGCATTGGCAGGCAGGTTCTTTACCACTAACACCACCCTTTCAGCTGCCTAACATTCCTCTTTTCTCCATGGAATCACGATCTGGGGTTGCACATCTCCAAGGAGGGCGCATTCATGTACAAAGTGAACTGTGCATTCTGGAGTTCTGGATAATTCCTAGCTTCCTGTCTTCAAAATCAGACAGGCACCTCCACTCAGGAGCACCTGGAAGCCTGATGCTCCCCTACTCCAGGCAAGAGACTCCAGGTAGAAGCTTGGCCCCATCCTTTCTTCTCTCTCCCATCCTTCAATTCTTTTTTTTTTTTTCAATGAAGCATGGTTGATTCACAATATTGTGTTAGTACCACCCTTCAGTTCTAAACCTTGACATTCCATTTAAATCTCACCCAAGTCTAGGACACCGAGCAAGGTTTAACATCAGGCCTTCTATTCTTCCAGGTAGACCATTCCTTGATCCTCAGAAATCCAGGTTGAGCCTTGTGGTTGGGCTCATCTTCAGCCCCATAGTTACATCTGACCTGGCTCCACCCCCCCCCCCCCCCCCCGCATTCCCAGCAGACTCTGGAGGACAGAAGTGGACAGTAGCTCGAACATTAACCAGTGGCAATGCATAAATTCTGACTTCCCAACAAGTCACAATTTTAAATAGCCTGGAGTGCTTTTGCCATGTACAGTTGCCTGAGACTCGCTCCCAGACACCTGATTCATAAGTCTGGGGAAGGGCCTAGGGATTTGGTTTCAAAAATCACCCCTCAGAGAATCTGCCCTGAGCCAATTTCCAGACCCACAGCCCTCTCCAGTCTCTCTTTTCAACATCACAAGGACTTGGTGCGGTAGGCAAGGCAGCCACTGCTCCACTTTCAGATGATGACATTTGTTCTCAGTTAACAGAATAAATTTCAAGCAGCTTACAGCACCTGAATTTAGAGATAAAAATCAGTCATTGTTCAGTCGCTCAGTTCTGTCTGACTATTTGCAACCCCGGACTGCAGCACGCCAGGCTTCCCTGTCCTTCACCATCTCCCAGAGTTTGCTCAAACTCATGTCCATTGATCCAGTGATGCCATCCAACCATCTCATCCTCTGTCGTCCCCTTCTCCTCCTGCCTTCAATCTTTCCCAGCATCAGGGTCTTTTCCAATGAGTTGGCTCTTTGCATCAGGTGGCCAAAGTATTGAAGCTTCAGCTTTAGCATCAGTCCTGCCAATGAATATTCAGGACTGATTTCCTTTAGGATTGACTGCTTTGATCTCCTTGCAATCCATGGGACTCTCAAGAGTCTTCTCCAACACCGAAGTTCAAAAGCATCAATTTTTTCTTTATGGTCCAACTCTCACATCCATACAAAACTACTGGAAAAACCATAGCTTTGACTATACATGCCTTTGTTGTCAAAGTAATATCTCTGCTTTTTAATATGCTTTCTAGGTTGGTCATAGCTTTTCTTCCAAGGAGCAATCGTCCTTTAATTTCATGGCTGCAGTCACCACCTGCAGTGATTTTGGAGCCCCCAAAAATAAAGTCTCTCACTGTTTCCATTGTTTCCCCATCTATTTGCCTGCCATAAAGTGATGGGACCGGATGCCATAATCTTAGTTTTCTGAATGTTGAGTTTTAAGGCAGTTTTTTCACTCTCTTCTTCCACTTTCATCAAGAGGCTCTTTAGTTTTTCTTTGCTTTCTGCCATAAGGGTGGTGTCATCTACACATCTGAGGTTATTGATATTTCTCCCAGCAGTCTTGATTCCAGCTTGTGCTTCATCCAGGCTGGCATTTCGAATGATGTACTCTGCATATGAGTTAAATAAGCAGTGTGATAATATACAGCCTTGATGTACCCCTTTCCCAATTTGGAACCAGTCTGTTGTTCCATAGGGTCTTCCCTGTAGCTCAAGTGGTAAAGAATCTGCCTGTAATGCGGGAGACCTGGGTTCGATCCCTGGGTCAGGAAGATCCTCTGGAGAAGGGAAAGGCAGTCCATTCCAGTATTCTTGCCTGGAGAATCCCACAGATAGAGGAGCCTGGCAGGCTACAGTCTGTGGGATTGCAATGAGTCGGACACGACTGAGCAACTAACCCACTACTACTATGAGTACGTTGTTCCACGTCCAGCTCTGACTGTTGCTTCCTGACCTGCATACAGGTTTCTCAGGAGGCAGGTAAGGTGGTTTGGTATTCCCATCTCTTTAAGAATTTCCCACAGTTTGTTGTGATCCACACAGTCAAAAGCTTTAGTGTAGTCAATGAAGCAGAAGTAGATGTTTTCTGGAATTTTGTTGCTTTTTCGATGATCCAATGGATGCTGGCAATTTGATCTCTGGTTCCTTTTCTAAATCCAGTTTGACCATATGGAACTTCTTGGTTCACGTACTGTTGAAGCTCAGCTTGGAGAATTACTTTAAAATACCTTGGGGGAATATGGTGTGTGTTCAGGCCAGGGTAGGATAGATTGAAAAAAAGAGAAAAGGCAGCAGGATATTGATAAATATTGAAACTGAGTTATGAATTCCCTCTAGCTTTATAGATGTTTGACAGTTACCATAATAAAAAGCTTTATAAAATTTCCTTTGGAGATGATCAGGAAATGTGCTGGGTATACATTTTGTGTGTGTGTGTGTGTGTGTGTGTGTGGTGTTTTCTAAATTTCATTTTGAAAACTGTAATTAGCTATAATCTGCAAAGATCATTATGACCCATCCAAAACAATCTTGTCATAACTAAAAAGAAAGGCATCTACAATCTAGAAAAAAGAAGACTCAGGGATAAAAATCTGTCAGCGTGTATCAATTCTGTCCAAGGGAGAGGCTGTTTCCAAATGTCCTGTGTTGGATATTCAAATCAAGCCTATTTTATTAATATATTCATAAGGATTTCCCACTGAACACTCTAGCCCTTTCAGCAGTTTTTAAAAAATTTTTTCATTTGAAGGATAATTGTTTTACAGACTCTTAGCAGCTTAATTCGGAGAGGACAGTGGCACCCCACTCCAGTAGTCTTGCCTGGAGAGTCCCGTGGATGGAGGAGCCTGGTGGGCTGCCGTCTGTGGGGTCGCACAGAGTGGGACATGACTAAAGCAACTTAGCAGCAGCAGCAGCAGTTTAATTTCTCAATATATTAAGAAATTGAGCTTCCCAGGTGATACAGTGAGAAAGAATCCGCCTGCCAATGCAGGAGACACAAGAGACATGGGTTCGAGTCCTTGGGTCAGGAAGATCCCCTGGAGAAGGAAATGGCAACCTGCTCCAGTATTCTTACCTGGAAAATTCCATGGACAGAGGGAGCATTGATGGACTATAGTCTATGGGGTCACAAAGAGTTGGACACGATTGAGCATACACACACATATTAAGAAATTAGTGTCAGTATATTATTATATTGCAAATACTAGTATATTAGTTAAGAAATTTATATTTGGGAGCATATCTGGTGGCTCAGTGGTAAAGAATCTGACTGCTAATGCAGAATATAAGAGTTTGATCCCTCATCCAGGAAGATCCCATGTGCCTAGGGGCAGCTAAGCCCATGCCCCACAATGACTGAGCCTGCGCTCTAGAGCCTGGGAACTGCAACTGACTACTGAAGCCCGCATGCCTAGAGCCTATGCTTCCCAGTGAGAATAGCCACCAGAATGAGAAGCCTGTGTACAAAATCAAAGAGAAGCCCCCACTTGCCGCAACTAAAGACAATCCGCAAGCAGCAGTGAAGATCCAGCACAGTCAAGAATACATTAATTTAAAAAAAGAAATTCATGTTTGGGTTGACCACTTAGTTATGTGTTTAATTAGTGTGGCCTACCCTCCCCAATCTATTAACTCATCAGTGAATTAATAAAAGTCAGTGTCCTAAGGACCAGAACTCAGATCTGCAATGACTTGATGAAGTGGTGGAACGCCTACAGATTAGGGACGGCCTTTAGGCATCCAGATGCCTGTTTGTCAGAGTTGGGACATAAGTGTCATCAAGAATTGCAGGCTGGGGGTGGGGGAGGGAGGAGAACCCTGGCATATTTGAGTTGGAATGAAAACCTCTGCCCTTTTGAAACCCAGCTCCACTGTATGACCTTGGGCAAATTATATAATCTCTCTGAGCCTCAAATTCATTATCTGTAAATTGGGTGTGATGAAATTTACCACGCTGGATTGCTGACTGCATTAAACTAAAGAATGCATAAAAGATGCACAAGCACCTTGCTGATTCTAAAGAGTGCCTTAAGTACAGAAATTACTATTGTTTGGAAAGCTTTGTTATGGCTTGTCCACAGTGTTCTGGACTGTGTCCTGGTCCTTTTGGAAGGAAGTACCTCTGTCAGGGTTGCTTTCTAAATGAAGTGGAAACCACTGGCTTATTTGAGGATATTGCTCAGAGATCTGGGGTGCAGAGTGGGAGTTGTGTAATGTGCAAATTTTATCACTGGGGTTTCTAATTAGAAATACAATAAGTTATAGTTTTATAGGACTTCCCTGGTAGCGCAGACGGTAAAGAATCTGCCTGCAATGCAGGAGACCAGTGTTTGATCCCTGGGTTGGGGAGATCCCTTGGAAAAGGGAATGGCAACCCACTCCTCTTTTCCTTTCTGAAGAATCCCACAGAGAGGAGCCTGGTGGGCTACATACAGTCCATGGGGCCTCAAAGAGTCGGACACAACTGAGCAACTAACACACATAACTTTGAAGGTCAAACAGCCAAGTAAAGTCTTTGTTGGGTGTAATTTTCCTCATTCTCCTTCCTGTGGAAGATGGATGGATGGAGGAGCCCTGACCTCTCCAGGAGCTGGATGAGTGCTTAGGTACAGCTGAGCTGCAGCCACGAGAGAAGCCATGGGGGGGAGGTGGATGAGGCTGGACATTCTCACTCTGTGCAGAGAATTCAGAGCCCATCACAGCAATGGCAGGCTCTTCAGGGTGACTGGGAGCCATAGGGTCTAGGGAAGCCATCCTTTGCCTTTGGAAATCAACCTGGTTCGAAGTTCTAATTCAGTCTGATGATGGCCATTTCCAAAGTCACGTAGAAGTTTGTTGGCTCTGGGAGGAAGCCAAGTAGTCAAGGTGAGACTAAACACTAATGGACAAAATCTGAAGATTAATGTACAAGAAGCCCAGTTATAAAAATATGGTTCTATTTCTTTAAATTGTATTCCATTTAGAATTTTTTTAAACAACCATACACATGCATGTCTGGGCTTCCCAGGTGGTGCTAGTGGTAAAGAACCCACCTGCCAATGCAGCAGATATAAAAGATGCAGCTTCAGTCCCTAGGTGGGGAAGATGCCCTGGGGGAAGACATGGCAACCCACTCCAGTATTCTTCCCTGGAGAATCCCATGGACAGAGGAGCCTGGCAGGCTACAGCCCATAGGGTTGCAAAGAGTCAGATACGACTAAGCATCTTAGCACACATGTATGTGTGTTTTATAATAAAGATTTCTGTTTTCTGTCTTGAAGACTTATGATGCCCTTTGGTTTCAACACTTAGTGAAAATGACAGCTGGGAAAGCATCAGCAGTAGACATGTTTTAGTTTCAGGACATGGCTCTGTTGACCTTGCCTAGTTGTATGACCTTGGGCAAGTTATTTTACCTCTTTGGGACCTGATTTTTCTATCTGTAAAAAGAGAATAATAATAATAACCCTATTCATGAAATTGCTATAAATATTTAAATGAGAAAAGGAGTTCAAAGGGCAGTGCCTGGCACATAGTACTCACTAGATAGGAGCTTTTTTTGTTAATAGCTACCTGTCCCTTCACATTTGAATTGCAATAGCAGTTTCCTCCTAGGCTTTACTGGTGGCTTAACTGTAAAGAATCCACCTGCCAATTCAGGAGACCTGGGTTTCAATCCCTGGTTGGGGAAGATCCCCTGGAGGAGGGCATGACAACCCACTCCAGTATTCTTACCTGGAGAACTCCATGGATAGAGGAGCCTGGAGGCTACAATCCTTGAGACCGCACAGAGTTGGACACGATTGAGTGGCTAACACTTTCATTTTTCCGCTATATATAAAAACCTAGGCCAGATTCCTAGTTGGCCCTTCTTGGTGTCCTGCCCACCCTAGGTCAGCTGTTGTGGCCTAGGGTACTTTGGTTCAGGCCTGGTCAGTTGCCCACCTCCACTAGAAACCATGAAAATGCCAGTGGGACAGGTTCCCAGAGGAAAAGTATGAAAGTGTTAGTTGTTCAGTTGTGTCTGACTCTTTGTGACCCCATGGACTGTAGCTTGCCAGGGTTCTCTGTCCATGGAATTCTCCAGGCAAGAGCACTGGAGTGGGTAGTCACTTCTTTCTCCAGGGGATCTTCCTGACCCAGGGATCAGGAAGTCTGGCCTTCTACGTTGCGGACATATTCTTTACCCCCTGAGCTACCAGGAAAGCAAGCCCCAGAGAAGAGGGGAGGTGCCATTTCCAGGAGAAGGGGAAGGAAGCTGAGCAGACCAGAACAGAGGACCACTACTACCTCTAACCTTGCTGGTCTGGCCTTTACCTTCCTCCCTTGGTTACCCAGGAAGAATCCAAGATCAAAGACTCTAAATTAGAATAGAACCTATTTATCTGATCCGGTTCCCTCAGGTTAAAGTTAAAGACCCTGAGGCCAGCAAGATGAGCTGGTTGCGGAAGGCTCCACAGGTGTTTGGTGACTTGGCAGTTGTTTGAGCTCTTGGGAATAAATATCTGAAAGGCCATCTCCTTTCTGGGTCAGGCTGGGAGCCAATAAGATTCGGGAATCAGGAACTTGGCTCACTGATCTGCTGGGCTGATTTATTGCCACGTGTGGATTATGGCATGCACTGTGGGTGTGAGGGCCATTTACAAAGAGAGTCTTCTAACTCCCACCATCCTCATAGGCACTCCCAAAGGGAATTCCAGTGGATGCTCATGAGCAGTGCCTGAGACTAGTGTTTTTCAAGTTGTGAATCTGTCAAGACATCAATTTAGTTAGGTCAAGATCAGATTTTTTCTTTTTTTAAGAAATAGAGTAGAGGAGAAATGATATCAAGGGGTAAATATGAAACAGTTTTCTCAGTTACAACTTTATACATAAAGCTACTGGCTAAATGCTTTCCTCTCGTTTCCCATCCTTGGCCCCAACGGTGTTTTTCCCATCCTCTTTTTAAGGAAAATCCAATTCATTCTATAAACGAATATGGAATGCTGAATATTCTAGATATAGAGATGACTATGACACAGTTTTTGCCCTTGAAGTGTTCTCGGCCAGTGGGAATTGACCTCCAGTCCAGAGTAGGGGAGAGATGAAAATGGAAAGGGCAGAGAGTGGCGGAATACTTTGCAGAAAGACAGCCCCTGGGCAGTGGGAAGGGGGCAAGGGGCACTTTCGTATTTTACTTTATACACCCTGTGCTATTTGAATTTATTTCAATGAACATGTATAACTCAGTTATTTTATAAGCCTAGTAAAAATATAAAAAATACACAAATAGAGAAATGAATGAAAGGTACAGTAATATGAAAGTCCTAGCCTGGGTAAGGGGAAAGAAACCAAGGTTTACAGAGCAGTGCTTAAAGAAAATTTTTTTTTTCATTTATTTATTTGGCTGTGTGGGGTCTTCATGCAGGATCTTTAGTTACGGAGTGCGGGATCTAGTTCCTTGATCAGGGATCAAACTCAAGTCCCCCTGAGTTGGGAGCTCGGTGTCTCAGCCACTGGACCACAGGGGAAGTTCCCAGAGCAAAACTTTCAAACGTGGACTTATTTGGTCCTTTTAATACATCAAGAAAAGTTTCTTGTTCATTTTTTTTTTTAATTTTCCTCTTTTAGCTATATGAATTCTTATTCTGGATAGACATCATGGTCATCATTTTTATCATTATTATCATCAGTTTAAGCAGGTCTTCAGTCTACAAAAGAGTTATTGGAAATCAGTAAAATGTTATTATGATCTTCATCTTTAAAGTGGAGAAACCAAAGTCATAAGAGGCCAGCACTTTGCACCAGTTTACCAGCTGGTCAGGTTCAAAGCCCATGATATTTCCTCCAAGAAAAAGAGTTGGAAACTAGGGACAATGACTCTGAAAACCTTTCTTAAGTCTCCGTAAATACTCAGGGTTTGTTATCTTGCTTTTCCTAGTTTTTCTCTAGTGATGAGCCATTAATTTGTTAAAATAGTAAAGGGTCCTGGGACTGGTAGTCCAGTGGTTAAGACTTCCCCTTCCAGTGTGGTGGGGGGCAGGGGCGCGCGGGTTCAACCCCTGGTCTGGGGGCTAAGATCCCACATGGCTCTCTGCCAAAAAAGCAAAAAACAGAAGAAATAGTGTAACAAATCAAATAAAGACTTTAAAAAAATGATCCACATCAAAAAAAAGGGGGTGGGGCAATCTTTATGTTTTGGGAGGTAGAAGGGAAAGCTTGCTGGGGTTGCCAGTCCTGGGGCCAGAAGGTGTTCCAGTACTTCTCAGGGGGAGGGAAGCAGGGGAGGGGGACAGGGGGCAGAGGCCTGGGCCTGAGGGCCACCCTCACATCCATTGCTGCCTGAGGTTCTCATAGGGGACCTGGGTTAGCAGGGGCTCCCCAAGCCTGAGCTTGCGTGGTGTTAGGTCTATCTGATCAGGATCCTGAGTGGGAGCCGTCTCTCCCTCCCAGCAGCGTGAGCCCTTTGTATGACACTCCCTACACTTACACTCCACCAGCCTCCCGTCCTCCTTTCCCACGGAGGCCCACGGGGACCCCATGTGGTCTTGTTCAGGCCTCAGTGATCTTCCGCTCATCCTCAGCTGATTTTCTCCCTCTGCAGGAAAGGGAAGGGAAAGGACAAGAAGACTGGCTGGAGTTCGATGGGGAGACAGGGGAGCTAAGGCCATCTGCACGTCCTCTGAAAATCCTGGCTACCTCTTTCCCAGTGTCGTCGTGGTTACTGATCACATACTGAGCTCTCACCGTGGGCCAGACTTCCTCTCACTAGGCACTCAAGGATGCCCCAGAGTCCTAGGTCGTGCAAGTGATCTGTGGATAAGCCAACCCCCGCACTGGGCCTCCAGAGCTCTGCCTGAATCCCCATAGTGGGGCATCCTGCCTCCCGTGGGCCTGTCCCAAAGGAGAACAACCTGTCCTATGGCAATAGGAAGCCTACCCAATGAATACAAATGCTCCTCCCCCTTGCCACTCTGGCATTTGACTGCCTGTCAGAGGCACATCCTTTTATGGGCCTGGATCCGCTGACCCGACATTTTCATCCACTTCTCTGGCTCAATGAAGAGTCTTTCTCACACACAAGGTCTCCATGTCCCCACTCCCTGGGATGACGTGAGTTGGGATGTGAGTCAAGGCAACATCCAGGGTCAACCACCCTGGCAGTCCAGTGGTTAGGATTCTGTGCTTCCAATGCTGGGGAGCAGGGGTTCAATCCCTGGTCGGGGAACTAAGATTCCACTTGCCCCTAGGCATGCCTGCCCCAGAAAAGAGCAGCATCGCGCAAACTCCATGCTTGCTCCATCCCTCGGAGGAGGGACAGCTGCCCCTTCCCTTCCGAAACAATTAAATGGCACAGATCTGTCCTGCAATGCTCAGTTACTGTAGACTTACGGACAGTGGTGAACAGGCCATGGCATGTATTTTTTAAAATATTAATTAATTTATTTTTGGCCATCTTGGGTCTTAGCTGCAACATGCAGGATCTTTGTTGTAGTGTACAGGCTTCTCTCTAGTTGTGGTGTGAGAGCTTAGTTGCTCTGTGGCATGTGAGATCTTAGTTCCCCAACCAGGAATCAAACCTGAGTCCCTTGCCTTAGAAGGCAGATCCTTAACCACTGGACCACCAGGGAAGTCCTCAGAGCATGTATTGAGGATGGCCCGTGTCTCACTCTGCTGCTATCCAGGCTCTCATACCCCAGGCCCACAGCATCCCTGAAGCCTCTGTCCAGTGTGGGGGCTGTGGCAGGCCTCAGGCTCTGAGTTCCACCAGCAGACGGGCAGCTGTTCTGCCCGCAGCTCCCCATTGTGTAGACCCAGAGGTTGAAGAGGCCTAAGAAACCAGCCTGGGAGGATCCCAGCCTCGGGAGTAGGGGCAGGAGAACCCAGGTCACTAATTCAAGACCTTGTTCATCAAGGATCCTCAGTGTCAGCACAATGCCAGGTATAGAAAGAGCAATAAACCTTTTAGGTTGTCTCCCTGCACAGGACCAGAAAGGAGTGGACTCAACCACGGGAACTGTAGACATGCTGGTGCTCCTATTTCATTTAGTCTGTTTTCCAATTTCTCCATCTCTTCTTCTTCTTTTTTTTGATGTTCTTTTTCAAACCTTTATCAAATGTAGTAGAAAAACTTTTGTATAGATATATATAAATAGTAAGGGCTTCCCAGGTGGCACTAGCAGTAAAGAACCTGCCTGCCAATGCTGGAGACATAAGAGACTCTGGTTCAATCCCTAGGTCAGGAAGATCCCCTGGAGGAGGGCATGGCAACCCATTCTTGTATTCAAGTATTCTTGCCTGGAGAATTCCATGGACAGATAAGCCTGGCAGGCTACAGTTCATAGGGTTGCAAACAGTCAGACACAACTGAAGCGCCTGGCATGCAAGTACATATAAATACTATGTATAATATATATACATTAGAAAACTTATGAACTTTTGCCTAAAATATTAATGGCATTTTGGTTCCACTTATTTGACTTAGTATGAATAGAATGCTAGATTTCTAATTAAAAAAATAGATATGCAACAAGAACAAAAGTTTACTATATAGCACAGGGAACTATAGTCAATATCTTGTAATAACCTAGTGGAAAATAGTCTGAAAAATAATATATGTGTATATATATATATATAACCGAATCACCTTGTTATGTATCTGAAACATTGTAAGTTAACTATACTTCAATGAAATATATATATTAATAAAAAATACATATATTTAAAAAACCACACACACAGGAGCTGTAGACAGGCTGCCATAGGGCCGGGAAAGAACGCTTCAGGCCCATGTCAAGAACCCCAATGTTCATCGCAGCACTGTTTATAATAGCCAGGACATGGAAGCAACCTAGATGCCCATCAGCAGACGAATGGATAAGGAAGCTATGGTACATATACACCATGGAATATTACTCAGCCATGAAAAAGAATTCATTTGAATCAGTTCTAATGAGATGGATGAAACTGGAGCCCATTATACAGAGTGAAGTAAGCCAGAAAGATAAAGAACATTACAGCATACTAACGCATATATATGGAATTTAGAAAGATGGTAATGATAACCCTATATGCAAAACACAGATGTACAGAACAGACTTTTGGACTCTGTAGGAGAAGGCGAGGGTGGGATGTTTCGAGAGAACAGCATCGAAACATGTATATTCTCTAGGGTGAAACAGATCACCAGCCCAGGTGGGATGCATGAGACAAGTGCTCGGGCCTGGTGCACTGGGAAGACCCAGAGGAATCGGGTGGAGAGGGAGGTGGGAGGGGGATCGGGATGGGGAATACTTGTAAATCCATGGCTGATTCATGTCAATGTATGACAAAAACCACTACAATATTTTAAAGTAATTAGCCTCCAACTAATAAAAATAAATGAAAAATAAAATAAAATAAATAGGACAAAAAAAAAAAGAATAGAGTGCTTAGGGGGACTTCCCTGGCAGTCCAGCAGCTAAGACGCCCTGATCCCAATGCAGGGAGCCCAGGTTTGATTCCTGGTCCGGGAACTAGATCCTGCATACCACTATTAAGATTAATTAATTAAGATCCCGAATGCCACAACTAAGACCCGGTGCAGTCAAATAAATAATAATAATAGTAATAAATTAATAAAGAATGGAGTGCTTTGGGAGGCTTGGGGGGGTCAGGTATCAGGACCTCTCGGAGAAGGATCCTCTCTAAACTCCTTACTTGCAAATGAAGGAAACTCAGGTGAGTTAAGGCTTCTGCCCCAGGTAGAGGAACAGGCCTGCCCCCTAAAGGAGGGAGGATTCTCACTTGCAGGTCCCTTTCTGCTATTCTCACAGCCTGGTTCACAGGAGCAAGATATGATGGCCCAGGCCTCCTGTAAATTAAAACACCTCCATCTCCACATGGTCCTCATGTGCTGCGGGAACTCTGCAGATGAAGAAAGGTTAAATGCCCTAACCAGGGACCAAAGCCAGGCAGAGAATGAACATGAACTCCAGTCTGGGCCTCAAATACCTCTTCTGACATTTTCTGGGTTATAATATGTTTGACTTTTTCTGGGAGTCCCTCAGAGAACAAGGAGATGAAACCAATCAATTCTAAAAGAAATCAACCTTGAATATTCATTAGAAGGACAGATGCTAAAGCTGAAGATCCAATACTTTGGCCACCTGATTCGAAGAACTGATTTATTGGAAAAGACGCTGATGCTGGGAAAGATTGAAGGCAGGAGAAGAGGGTGACAGAGGATGAGATGGTTGGATGGCATCATCAACTTAATGGACATGAATTTGAGCAAACTCTGGGAGATGGTGAAGGACAGGGAAGCCTGGTGTGCTGCAGTCCATGGGGTTGCAGAGTGGGACACAACTTAGCGACTGAACAACAACAACGAGTCTTGCCTTCCATGCAGACTGAAGGCCTTGGGAGGGTAAAGAGGAATTTCTTTATTCTGTCTTTCTTTCTTTCTCTCTTTTTAAGACTGTATAAACTATTTAATAACAGATTCCTCCTCTTCTTCGTTTGCAGGACATCAAGGATTCTGGACATTGCAGAAGTTTCCCTTTAAGTTACACTGGGAACCCAGAGCAAGGCTGTATGGACCCCTGCTGGGGTAGCACAGAAAGGGGAATTTCATTTCTTGACTTCATTGGATTGGCTGTATTCACTTAGTCACTGGTGTGAATAAGAGCATGGATGGGTGTAATTAAATGAACTGTGGTGGTTTAGTCGCTAAGTCATGTCTAACTCTTTTGCGACCCCTGGACTGTAGCCTGCTAGGCTCCTCTGTCTGTGGGATTTCTCAGGCAAGAATACTGGAGTGGGTTGCCATTGCCTTCTCCAGGGGCTCTTCCTGACCCAGGGATCGAACCAGCAACTCCCGCATTGACAGGTGGATTGTTTACCACTGAGCCACCAGGGAAGACCCACCCCTTGCATTTTTAACCTAAGTATCTTGAAAGCTTCTGTTTGTTTTTCCTTCTCTTTGCTGGTTTCTGTCATTGGGCTCAGTGCATGCATAGAACGCTTCTGAGTACAGACATCTGAAAAGGGCAAAATAAAAACAGCCAATTGGTCGATAATAGAATGGGAGTCTCTAAGGACTCTGGGGGAGGGCGCTGGTCCTAAAACTGGCTGGAAAGATATGAGGGCAGAAGATTCCTTGAGACTGCACTTGTTCCCAGGCAATAGCACATGCTGGTTGAAGGAGGTAGGTGGAAACAGTGGGTCAATGATTATGCTTGTGTTCTGGGTTGGCCAGTGCCCACCTGAGAGTCCTGTTTTCTGAAAAACTGGCAAGCTGGGCGCTCCCTGTGAAATATGAAGTGAGGGATCTCCCTGCAAGGGATTGCTTTAGGCTGGCCTGGGATGCCACACTCACTACCCCTGCTAACAGGGCTTATTTGAATCAGCCTTCTGCCACCTTTCTAAACACTATATGATTGTTCCTTTCTGTTTAGTCTCTTTCCGGCTGGTATTGATTGTTGCTTTTACAGGCAAACAGTACCCCATTATAAAAATAAACACCAGTGTTTGTGCAGAGAGACAGTGAAACGGATTTCTGTGTCTCCAGGGCTGGCAAAATCCTTGCTTCAAGACCCAGGGGTCAACCTGGTACTTGATCCTCTCGTCAGCACACCTCTGCGATTATTATAAGGATGTTTGTCTGTCTTCCTCCTTCCCCCTCTAACAGGACCGGCAGCTGCGGTTGGCCTTCCCCCCACACCCTGAGTGCCTGGCACTCAATTCATAGTTGCTGACTGACACTGAGGAGGGCTGGCCAGGAAGCAGTCATTTCAGGGTTAGGTCTGGCGCCGTGCCTCTCAGCTCGTTTCTACACGCAGCTGTCCCGGCTGGTCAGTCACCACAATCTAGGGTTAGGCGTTTGGTCCCGGAAGGGCAGACAGTAACATCAACAACAACAATAGTAATAATAACAGCTACACAGTCAAAGAGCAGTCACAGAGTTGTCCCTTCCTGTTCCATGCCTAGGGCAGCTGTTCCCACAGGCTCAGTGAAGCGGTGCTCTGTTAGCGTTTTTTTCTTTTTATTTATTTATTTGGCTGCGTCAGGTCTTAGCTGGGGCATGTGCACTCTTCCTTGCAGTGCGCCAGGGTTCTCTAGTTGCTGTGCTGGCTTAGGTGCCCTGTGGCATGTGAGCTCTTAGTCCCTGGACCAGGGATCAAACCCACATTCCCTGCATTGGAAGGTGGACTCTTAACCAATTGGACCACCAGAGGAGTCCCTGTGTTATCATTTTTACCCCCATTTTACAGATGAAGCAGCTGGCGCTGAGAGACTTTCCAACTTGTCTTACCATAGTCACACTGTTGTAGCCACGCGTTCTGAGAATCAAACTCACTCAGAAGGGCAATGCAGATAGTGGAGTGCAGTTCATTACACCGGTGGGCCCAAGGCAGTCTCCTCTTAGCCAAGGACCCCAACCAGCATTTGTGAAAATCTTTTATACCCCATGTGTACATGTCCAAACCCACCACCCCAAATTCCTTGAAACTGCTCTTAAGATAACAGTCTAGATGGGCCCTGATTTGTGCCTAGACACAATTTCTTCAACTGTAATATGAAAATATCTTAGGGTTGTTTGGGAGGGTTAAAAATATTATGTTTTAAAAATTTTTTTGGCTGAATTGTCTTCATTGCGGCACAGGGGCTTCTCTACCAGGTAAATCTTAAGCACTGGACCAACACGGAAGTCCCTGTATGTGTTGATTGTTGATTGCCTGTTTCTTATCCAAGACTGCCAACTCCAGGGGGCAGGATCTTTGGCTCATTCACTACTATATTGTTTGAGCCTGGAACAAGTGCCCGGCACAGGAGCGCTCAGTATTTGTGTACTAAAGGAAAATGGCAGACCATGCCCCTTCTATCTGCATTCCCTGCATCTGGTTCCCCAGATTTCCCCTCCACTGGCCCCAGAGATCTCTGGCCTGGTCCTGGGGATCAACTTCTGGCCTCTGGACAAGGTGGGCAAAAGCCCCAGGAGTGCAGCGGTCAGAACAATGCCTGTGGACGTGAAGACCTCCCTCAGGCCTCTGCTCTCGGGTTCTCCTTTTCTTTTTTCAAAGCAGGAAAAGCAATTTTCTGGCCCGAGCACCACGTGGTGCTGCTTCGGAGCTTCTTACAGAGAAGAGTCACCGCCTCCGTTGCAGCTTTTTTGGGGAAGGGGAAGGAGCCCAGCAAGCGAGGCCAGGATAGGCTGAGGAAGGGGAACAGTGCGATAGGCAGAGCAGTTCGACGCGGAGGAGAGCAGGACCCGCCAAGAGGGCGGAAAAGCTTGCGAGGAGGAGGGTGGGGCGGACAGCCGCCCGCTGCTCCGGCGCTCTCGACCCACGCCACCTTAAACGCCGGACTTCCTTAAGGGAGGGCGCCCGAGCCGCGCGCCAGGGGGCGGAGCCTCCCATGCAAATAAGAGGCGTGGGTCGCGGGGCGGGGCAGATGGGGCGCTGACCTGACGTCAGGCCCGCGGCCGGGACAGTTGGCTCGGCGGCGGCGGAGCGGCAGGAGCGTCGGCGCGAGCAGGGTTGCGCGGCGCGGCGCGGGGAGCGGCGGCGGCCGAGCCGGAGCAACATGGCGCCGGTGGGCGGGGGCGGGGGCCCGGGTGGTGGGCCGGCCCGAGGGCGCCTCCTCCTGGCGGCGCTGGTGCTGCTGGTGCTGCTGTGGGCGCCGGGGGTCCGCGGCCAGGGCGGCCCCCAGCGGAGCGCGATTCTGGGCATGAGGCTGACGAGCTGCAGCAAATCGTGTGAGATAAACACGGATGGCATCATCTCCGTGTCCGAGGGCAGCACGGTGAACCTGAGGCTGTACGGCCAGGGGCTGAACTCCTTCTCCAGCAACCTGATCTCCTTCACTGAGGTGGACAACGCCGAGACCTTCCACAACTCCACCGAGTGCCCCGAGCTCACCAAGGACCTGGTCGTCCAGAAGCTGGTCAACGTGAGCCGCGGGGACACGTCGGGGATGCTGGTGGTGCTCACTAAGTTCCTCCGGAGGAGTGAGAACACGAAACTGTATGCGCTGTGCACCCGGGCGGGCGTGGACAGGCCCTGGCAGAGGTGGACGGACAAGGATTCGCTGCTCCTCATGGTGGAGGAGGCTGGGAGGCTCCTGCCCCTCTGGCTGCACGTCCTCATCATTATGGTGCTGCTGGGGCTGTCGGGCATATTTTCTGGCCTCAATCTGGGGCTGATGGCCCTGGACCCTATGGAGCTGCGCATCGTGCAGAACTGTGGCACTCAGAAGGAGCGGCGCTATGCCCGCAAGATCGAGCCCATCCGTCGCAAGGGCAACTACTTGCTCTGCTCCCTGCTGCTGGGGAACGTGCTGGTCAACACCTCCCTCACCATCCTTCTAGACAACCTCATCGGGTCCGGCCTGGTGGCCGTGGCCTCCTCCACCATCGGCATTGTCATCTTCGGGGAGATTGTGCCTCAGGCCCTGTGCTCCCGACACGGGCTGGCCGTGGGTGCCAACACGATCATCCTCACCAAATTCTTTATGCTGATCACCTTCCCCCTCAGTTACCCCATCAGCAAACTCCTGGATTTCTTCCTGGGTCAGGAGATCCGCACCGTTTACAATCGGGAGAAGCTGATGGAGATGTTGAAGGTGACCGAGCCCTACAATGACCTCGTGAAAGAGGAGCTGAACATGATCCAGGGGGCCCTGGAACTTCGGACCAAGACGGTGGAGGATATCATGACCCAGCTGCAGGACTGCTTCATGATCCGCAGCGATGCCATCCTGGACTTTAACACCATGTCGGAGATTATGGAGAGCGGCTACACCCGCATCCCCGTGTTTGAAGACGAGCAGTCCAACATCGTCGATATCCTCTACGTCAAGGACTTGGCCTTCGTGGATCCCGATGACTGCACCCCGCTCAAGACCATCACCCGCTTCTACAACCACCCGGTGCACTTCGTCTTCCATGACACCAAGCTGGATGCCATGCTGGAGGAGTTCAAGAAGGGTAAGGCGCCCGGAGCGGCTCCCGCATCCCTCTGTGCGGTGCCTCGCGTATCCGGACCTGTTCTGTGTCTACTGATCTTAGCGCTCCATTCATGTGACCCTGTCCATTTGCCCAGCACGTCCTATGCCTCTGCAGAGATGGGCACTCAGGCCAGCAGAAACAGTTCTTAGGCATGTGCCAGGAACTGTGCTTGTGCCCCAGGTGGATCCAAGCAGGGCAAGACAGTCTTGCCCGCGTGGGAGCGGGATGGAGTGAGGCCATCCTTCAGGGAGGCCAGCACCGGGGCTTGGAGATTAGGGCATGGTCCTGGAGCCAGCATGTCCTACTGGGGTCGGGTGGGCAAAGGGCTGGGGGACCCAGAAAACCTTCACAGTGGAGGGAACATTTGGGGAGATCCTTAAAAGCTGGGGAGACTTGGTACTTGAGGCAGAGGGAATTCCTTGAGCAGAGAAGCTGAGTTGGGGAGCAGGGGATGTGCTTCTGGTTCAGCAGGTGGTTCCATTCCTGTGGGTACAGGCTCTGCTGATGAGTGGTCAGTAGGGGAGAGACTGAGTCATCCAGGGCCTTGGGAAGAGCCTGAAAGTCAGGGCAGTCAGTCTGCTGGGCGCTCGGAGCTCTGGAAGGTTTTGGAGCCAAGCGAGAATGGTGTCACTGGAGCGCCTGGCCCACGGAAGCCAAGTTGGGAGGGCAGTCACTGGCTCTCTGCCAAGAGCAATGCGAAGTAATGCTTTTGACTGTTCAGTAGAAGCGAGCAGATTAAGTTTTGGTTATTCTATCTTTCCCAGGCGCCGCACATAAGCTTCCCTCCTGAGGTCTGCTGGGTATCTTCAGTCGGCCTGGTTTTTTCCTCACACGTGCTGTTGGTAGTTAGATACTTGGAGGGTTTACTCAGCAGCCTCGGTGCTCAGAGCACACACCCCTTTCTTTACTTCTAGCAAAACTTTCCTCCTGCCTCTCCCGCTCCGAGTGACAGTAAACAAGCCAAGTTAGGGAGCAAAACCCTCCTCGGCCAAAGGCAGTGAGGAGACTAGAAGGGGAGCTCTTTATAAAGGAATGGGGGGGTCACCTAAACCCCAGAACTCTGCTTCACTCCCCACAGGTGGGACTCCTGCTGGCTGAGGCAAGACCTCAGCCCGTTGTTGCTCATTTCTGGAAAGCCTCAACTGGCTGGATCAGTGGGTGACAGAGTAGGATAAGGAGGAGCTGGCCTGGCAGGGATGCTGGGGTTAGAGCCGGGGTGGGGACTGGGTACCTTCCCTTTTTCAGTTTGACAGACTGAATCTCAGCATCAGAGCTGAGGAGAACTCCAGTTATATAAGCCTGAGTGGGAGACAGCCTGTAAGGACCAGAAGTGAAGGGGCTGGTGGTAATTGCACAGCCCCGGGGGAGCTTCAGTGTGGGCAGACCCAGGAATCTGTTGCCCCCAGGTATCAAGTCCAAACAGAAGAGCAGGGGGGATTTGAGCCCCACCCCCACCCTGCAGCCTCTAGGCCTGGAGGACTTTTCCTATGTTGCTTGGTCAGGAGCAGGGTTAAGACTCACCAGGGCGGCTTTCTCCTTAACCACCTCTATGGTCTTTGGGACTTGCTGGTGACACACCCGACAAGCACGTTTGCATCGTCCAGCCTGGATCTGGATCCAACCCGTATGGATTGGTATGGTCAGGCTTCCCAGCCCCTGATCAGCAGGGCCATCTTTGGGCTCATCTTTTAAAAAAAAAAAAGTACCACCACTTCCTGAAGCTGGGAAAACAGAGCTAGCATCTCTGAGGGCAGAGCTGTGCTGAGTGGGGCTCTGCAGATACACACTTGAGTCCCCTGGACCCTCCTCCTTATCAAGCCTGTAGCCTGAGGCTGACGCCTGGAGGGGCTGCTGGTAATTCCGTGGGCGCACAGGCACAGTTTGCTCCCTGCATTGTGAGGCCCTGGGCATTACACCATCACTTCTTGGTTCCTAGTTTTAACTCGTGGCTGTGCTCTCTCCCACATCCAGAGTGTGATCTCTCCCACATCTTCCCCTCTGGCATCTTCCTTTTCAGTCCAGGGCCCTCTTGGACATGGCAAATGCTCAGTGTACAGCTGCAACTTACTGCCTTTTCTTTACAAATCCTGTATATAGAAGCCTTCTTTTTTATTTCATTTTAAAAATATTTATGTATTTGGTTGCTCTGGGTATCAGTTGTGGCACATGGGATCTTTCTAGTTTCGGCCTGTGAAATCTTTAATTGCAGCATGTGGGATCTAGTTCCCTGACCAGGGATCGAACCCAGGTCCCTGCATTGGGAGCGTGAAGTCTTAGCCACTGAACTGCCAGGGAGGTCCCAGGCTTCTTTTTTTTTTAGCTAAGAAAAACCCATAAGCTGGGTTAACACAGCCAGCATTGTCAGCAGCACAGATATTTAAGCCAGGGTGCCTACCTAGTTGAGCCAAGGGGCTTTTCTGTGTTCTGGGGGACCCTTCATCACCTACAGGTTGGATGAGGGTCCTGAATCTCTCCAGAGTCTTTCTGCTGTGGGTGTGATCCTCTTTTAAGGTCATTTCTCACCAGCATTGTGAGTTCCTTGAGGGTTGGCATCATGCCTTGTTAGCATTTTCTCCACTCATTTGCCTGGCGAAGAAACGAACAGTAAACGTTTGTTAAACAATGAGTGAGCAACAAGTGAGTGGCTCTGTCACTAGCCAGGCCTGCCTTGCTGGCCTTGAGGACACTCCCAGCCCAGAGCCTTTGCGGTGGCTGCTCCCGCAGGCTGGAATGTTCTCCCCCAGACTTTGTGGCTCACTCTCCCCTCCCTTGTGTCTGCTTCATCTTCTCCGTGAGGCCTTCCTGTCACCCTTATTTAAAACTGTAACTCCTGGTCCCTCCCTGACCTTCCTGATCTAACCTGACCCACCCTGTGCTCATTTTTCTTTTTCTTCTATCACTTTCTAAGTGATTTATGAGTTTACATTTTTATTGTCTGTCTCCTCCCACTGTTCCAAAGGGCACGGTCTAAGTTTTGTTCATCCATATATCCCTGCCCCTAGAATGGTTCTTGTTGTTTAGTCTCTCAGTCACGTTGGACTCTTGCGACTCCACGGACTGTAGCCCACCAGGCTCCTCTGTCCACGGGATTTCCTAGGCAAGAATATTGGAGTGGTTTGCTATTTCCTCCTCCAGGGGATCTTCCCAACCCAGGGATTGAACCCATGTGCCCTGCATTATAGGCAGTCTTTATCGCTGAGCCACCAGGGAAGCCCTAAAATGGTTCTTGGTACGTAGTAAGACTTTGATTGAAAAGTCCCTGAAGGAACGAATGACCTGCCAGATTTGAAAATTATCCCCATTCCAGAAGTGTTAGAATTTTGAGGAGCTGATAAGGGATAAAGACAAATCTGTGTGCGGTGCTGTTATCCAGGGACTTAACCGTTTCCAGCTGTGCCAGGAAAGCCAGGAGGAGCTCCTGCAGAGACACATGTGTTGGAGGTTTGGGTCACGGCCTCAGAAGCAGAGTTTGGGGTCCTGGTTCCCCTTCCCTGTGCCTCAGTTTCTCAGTGAATAAGCAGTCTTTGAGCATCAGGAGCTGACATGACTTCACTCACCAGCGAGAATCATGAATATGCTCTGCACACTTAAGAGACAGACGCAGAAAGTCATTGCAAGCCTGTGGCTCTGAGCTTTGCCTGGAGACTGAAGCAGGGAGGTGACAGCTTGCCGGGCTTCCCAGGTGGCTCAGCAGTAAAGAATACACCTGCCAGTTCAGGAGACATAGGAGACACAGGTCCGATTTCTGGGTAGGGAAGATCCTCTGAAGGAGGAAAAGGCAGTATTCCTGCTCCAGTGTTTTTACTGGGACAGAGGAGCCTATAGCCCATGGGGTCGTGAAGAGCTGAACACGACTGAGTGGTTGAGCGTGCCCGCCTGACTGCTTCCCAGCTGTTTCTGCCTCCCAACAGAAGGCAGCTGTTGCCAGGCGCCTGCTGAGCCCTGCACAATGTGTGAGACATGATGCCCGGTGCTGTGGGCCCCGGTAAGACCCGCTAGCTGGTGGGAGCTGTCAGGCCACTGGGAGGCTCCTGCTGTTTGAACCCTGGTCCTCCTTCCACTTGAACCTCACCTAGAATGTTGGCAGTACCGGGTGTTGTGGTTGAGTTTGGCCACAGCTGGAAATCTGAAAACAAAGCCTCCCTGGGCTACTCCTGGCTGGCCATGTCTTTCCTTCACCACAGATGCCTCTGAAGACCCTGGAAGCACAGTAATGAAGGAACTCTTCACTAGAGGGTTTGGAAGCCCCGCCCCTCATTGAAACCTACCCTCCAGCTTCTGCTCTGCCCCTCCCTCTGGTTCATTCCTCCCCCTCCCAGACATTCAGCTCTTCTTTAGTCATCTTATCTTTTCCCACCCACTTTATAACCACCTAGTCCCCAGGAAAGAGCTGGGTTTAAACTCTAAGGCTTGGTCACTGACCCCTGAGGTAACCTTAGACCTAAACTGCTCCTTATAGATAGTGGGGTATATATTGGAGGGAAAAAGCTAGAAATGATTTCATTAAAAACTCCTCCGGTATTTCCTATGCCACATCACATTTTCCCCAGTGGCTTAATTTTATTCCTGAAACAACTTTATAAAGGCCGGAAAGAACACCGCATAATTTTTGCTTTTGGTTCCTACCATCTGGCACACCTTGAAAGTATCTTGTTTCCCTGCGCCTGCTTGTTCTTTCATTTGCTCAACAAACATCTAATTTTTGGAATCCTGTGTGTCAGACGGTGTGCTGGCTGTTGGGAAGCAGAGAACTAACACAGCCCTGTTCACAGAAGTCGTGGTCTACTAGGGAGACAGACGTGTGAACAAAACTTAAGCAGGCACTGTGGGGCTCCCAGGAAGGCCTAGGCTTCCAGAAACTTCTGAAGTTAGGACAGGACCCAGTGATTATTTTAGAAACATTGAAGTCTGACTGGGAAGTGTTTGTGAACATGTGAGGTTTTTGCCTGGGATTCAGGTTGAAGCTGTTGTCATTTAAAGGGAGCGGGCGGAGGAGGGAGCAGAGCTGGGGTGGTGAGGGTCGGGGAGGGGGGGCAGTAAAGAATAGCGGGGTGACCCTTTCTGGGACTCCAGGACTCCGGTGGGTCAGTGAGTGCCATGCCCGCCTGGGCTTCCTGTTCGTGTGCAGATGGGGCACGAACAGAACTCAGTGGGGCTGGGGTGCGGCCCGGGAGGCCGCCCTTCTGACGGGCTCTCAGGCGATGCCGTGCTCGCTGGTCCTAGACCACCCTGAGCAGCAGGAGGGCACAGTCCACCCGCGTGGGTGTGCAGCTCAGGTGCCACGTGGGCTTGGGAGTGAGGCTGGAATGAGGCTGAACGGTTTGGGAGTCAGCTGAGATGAAGCAGCGTGCGTGAGGCATGGAGGCGCCTGGCTGAAGCGAGCCCAGCTGTGGGATGGGGCAGCTTCCAGAGTGGAGATCAGGCAGTCCCGCACCTAGACTCGGATGGCGCCACCTAGAAGCAGCCTCCATCCGAGCTGGTGATTTGACCTCCAGAAGCCTCTCCGGGGGCCAGTGTATCTGGGCAAATGAGGGAGATGCCAGCAGGCAGCTGAAAGGACGTTGGCCAGGCTGCCGCTTGCTTCTCTTCACTGTGAGGCTTGTGGGCACCTCTGCCCCTCGCTGGCATCATGCAGCCCATGGACAGCCTCCACAGAGGTGCTGGAGCTGAGAGCACTTTGAGCCATCTTCTGTTTACAGACCTCTTCCTACAGCTCTTGTGTGTGTCCTGGAAGGTGCTGCCTTACAGCCAGGCCCTAGTAAGAGCTGCTTAGAGCCTTACTTGTCAAAAGTCTTGTATTTCTAATTCAAAAGACCAGCTCCAGAGTTTTCCTGGACCACTCTGGTCAGCACAGGGGGTCTCGGACAGTGCACAGACATCAAACCCCAAGCCGCAGACCTGTGTCTGTAGAAGTGGATAAGAGGCAGGAGACTCTCAGGAAGTGAGGCTTGTCAGTAGAAGTCTGACGTTTCAGCTGGCTTTTCAAAGCAGAGTAGACACGGCTCTTTTCACGTGCTGGGAGCACTTGGATGAGATCACGGGGTGAGAAATGAGCTTCTCAGCTCTGGGTGCCATCCTGGGAGAAAGCTGCTTCTGTGTGTTGTGGCTGGCTCTCCGGCCTTCCCAGAGGGGCAGGGAGGTTCCAGCGTCGTGTGCCCATATCCCCCACGGTAGCGCTGTCAGACTGACGAGCCGGGTACCTGGACAGCAGGGACATCCTTGAGGGAAAGGAATGGTGCCTGGTGACGTTTGCCTCGTCTCCTCGATGGTGATGGCGGGGACTGCAAGCCTGTTTATCAAACACTCTCTAACAGGGGAGTGTGCCGGAACGGAAGGATGGACCGGCCCTTCTGTCGCTGATTTGGTGACTGATTCTGGCAGAGCCCCTGGTTACTGCAGCCCCTCCCTGTGGGAGGGACGACTTGTCTTGTCCTCTCATCACACCTGAGGATTCGGGACGGACGTCCGGTTGTGCAAAGCTTTGTGGCTACAGCACAGACTCCTGGCTCATTTCTAGATTCTAGATTACGTAGCTTCTAGACTACATAGTCTATTCCTGTTCCATTGATTATGTGATTTTCTTTTCACTGATGTTAATTAAAAAGACCCGTATATCATTATCAGAACCTTTGAAAACACACAGAAATCAAAACAAAATATCTATAAGCCCGTGATCCTGTAGATAGAAGGAACCACTTTTGATATTTTGATCTATTGTGATAAATTTTTAAGAAATTAGAAATTTTTTTTAATGATTGTTGACTTTTTTTTTTGGATGTGGGCCATTCTTAAAGTCTTTATTTGTAACAATATCGCTTCTGTTTTATGTTTTGGTTTTTGGCCTCGAGGCATGCGGGATCTTTGCTCCCCCACAAGGGGTTGAACCTGCACCCCCTGCACTGGAAGGTGAAGTCTTAGCCGCTGGACCACCAGGGAAGTCCCTTAAATGTTTTTTTCTTCTAAGTTTAAAAAGTCTTATGACAAAACAACAGGGTCAAAATCATTTTCATTTTTGCTGTCATGCTCTCTCCATTGGGCTCCCCATGTGGCACAGTGGTAAAGAATATGTCTGTAATGCAGGAGACCTGGGTTTGATCCCTGGGGAGGGAAGATCCCCTGAAGAGGGGAATGGCAACCCACTCCAGTATTCTTGCCTAGGGAACCCCATGGACAGAAGAGCCTGGCGGTCTACAGTCCATGGGGTTGCAAAGAGACGGACACAACTGAGTGACTAACACTACCCTCTCCCATTAGCTGTCCTTATGTGTTTCCACTTGAAATCACTGTGTATAGTTTTCTGCTCTGCTCTTTGGACCCGAGTTTAGATCCCTTCTTCAGATTTCTCCTTTGATAAGAAATGAAATCCCTTTCTATCCCTGGGTTTCTTAGGAGGAGCCTCTAGGAGGATTTCCAAAGGCTGAGGGCTGGGCTGTGCCCTGTGGCTGACGGGAGCCCAGAGGGCTGGGGTGTGCAGCCTCCAGCCTGTTGTGTTGGGGGTTAAAGCTGTGATTGCTGGAGCATTCTCCAGAGCTTACAGCCAGAGGCCCTCCCCTGCTGCAGGGCCCATTTACTGTGACCTGGGCAGGGTGCTCGAAAGACTGGTTTCCCCGGGCTCTCTGGAACGCCTGGTCTCTGGTCAGCAGGCAGCCAGGAGCCTTGGTTGGAAGGTCCCCCCCTCCACATTGTCACCACCCCGGGCAGGCTCACTCACACACCCAGACACATCCATACCCCCACAACACACACACACTCCCCCACACGTCCATACCCACATACTCAACAACCCTCCCACAGCCACACCCGCACACTCACACGCACAACCCCATACCCACTCCACACCCAGACACACCCATACCCGCACACTCACACACACAACCCCATACCCACACCCACACCCACCCACTCACACACAACATGCCACACATCTGCATCCACCCACTCACAACCCCCCTCCGATATCCATACCCGCACACTCACACGCACAACCCCATACCCACACCACACCCAGACACACCCACACCCGCACACTCACACACACAACCCCATACCCACTCCACACCCAGACACACCCACACCCGCACACTCACGCACACAACCCCATACCCACACCCACACTCACACACACAACGCCCGCCTACCCACTCCACACCCAGACACACCCATACCCACACACTCACACACAACATGGCACACATCCGCATCCACCCACTCACAACCCCCCTCCCACAGCCACACCCGCACACGCACACACACAACCCCATACCGTCACCCACACACTGACACACTCAACCCCATACCCACACCCACACACATACACATACATGTGCACATCCCCCTACCCAGTTGTCACACACCCCCCCACACAGGCAGGCTCACTGGCACACACACACACACACACAGACTGCTTTTACACAGGCAGACAGGCATGCACATTTATCCTCCCCTCCAGGCAGGCGCTCTTCTCTCTCTCTCTCTCACACATAGGCCTGTACATATATACGCAAAGTCACCTGGAGTCCTGCTTTTAATGTACATCCGTCTCTCATCAAACTTTCCCAAGAGTGAGTTTAAAAAGGAGCAAAAGCTTATGTAGTGGAGTTTATTTTGTTAAAGGCTCAAAACAGTGACAGGCTTTTGGGCTCTGTGGTGGCTGGTGACTTGGTCACCCACATTAATGACAGCATCTAGCCAGAGGCTTGTGGGAAGGATGGAATGAGGTGAGGCACGCACGGGGCTTAGCTCAGGGCCTGGCACCGTGTCATCCTGCCGGGTCAGCTATCTTAAACATTACTGTTATTGCTGTCCAAAAGATGCCCCTCATTTGGGCCATGGTGGTTCTCACGTACCAACTTGGCTGGCAGCTGCCCCACCGTCTGGGCGTGGTGCCTTTCTTGGAATTATGAAGACATTGAGGTCAAAAAGAGCCTGTTATATAATTACAGGCTCTTTTTAATTCAGATGGCATCTTATCTGGACCCTAGCGGTTATGTTAAGGGTAACAGAAGCCAGAGCTTAAGGCAAAGAAAAGTCCGGAAGAGTAATTTAAAACTGGGGAAATGCGCCTCATTTACTTATATTTTTTTTTCCCTGCAAATTCCTGCCACTATCCTGATTGCCAGCACCTTCACTGCAGGAGGAGAGAGTGGGGGTCACTGCCCTTGGGAGATGGCCAGGGAAACAACGTGGCTGCACCCCATGTGGGTTCGTTCATCTCAGGACCTGCCAGTTGCCTATCCTCCTTGGTACCCCGGTTAGGGAAGCAAGAGGCTGTGATAGAAAAGTAGGAACAAGAAGGGGACCCAAGGTCTGGAAGAGGGTGGAGCAGGGATCATGAAGAAGGAAGTACCTTCATGAATCTTGGGTTAACCCTCCAAGCGCTGTAGACTGGGAGCCGAGGCTCAGAGAGGACAAAAATCTTTCTTTCTCAGCCACGTGACAGCTAAGTGGCTGCCCCAGACTGCTCCCCTCCCCAGGGCCAAGCCCTCAACTGCTGTTCTGTGTTACTTAGTGAGATTGTAGATTCTGAAAATGAGGCCAGAAGATTGTGATATCCCAATAACCCCAGGCTAAAAAATATACTGTCTGTTCTACATTAAAAAAAAAAAAAGTTATTTAACCAGTCAGGTAGGTGGGCGGTGTTATATCACTGTAATTTTCTTTTCTTCATGATTTTAATATAGAGTTCCCTAGTGACTAATGTTGATCACATTTTCAGCTGCTTATCATCCATTTTGGTGACTAATGCTTTTGATTCCCTGTTTAAGATTCTTTGGGGCTTCCCAGGTTATGCAGCCGTGAAGAATCCACCTGCCAAAGCAGGAGACTCAGAGGTTCAATTCCTGGGTCGGGAAGATCCCCTGGAGTGGAAATGGCAACCCACTCCAGTATTCTTGCCTGGGAAATCCCTTGGACAGAGGAGCCTGGCAGGCTACAATCCATGAGGTCACAAAGAGTCAGACACGATTGAGCATGCACACATGAATGCATTAAGATTCTTTGCCTGTATGAAAACCAGGAGGAATCCTGTGTTGTATTCTGGAAGCGGTGTTGTTTACCTTAGAGATCTCTAATCCTTCTGGAATTTGTTTTTTATGTGTCACAGGTTAAGATTTTTTTTTTTTTAATTCCTATGTATGTCCAACTACTCCAGTAGAACTCATTGAAAAGCCTCTTGTTTCTCCACTAAACATGGTATCTGTGGGGGTCTGTCTCTGGATCCTCTTCCATTGGTCTGTTTATTGTTTTCTTGTTCCAGTACTGCATTGCCACAATTGCAGTAGTTTTATAGTGAACTTTGGAATCTGTTAATGTTAAACACTTTGTTCTTTGTTGTTCTTCAAGATTTAACCTCTTGCCTGGGAATTGTATGGAATTGCATTGACTTCCTGCATAGTTCAGTCGGTAAAGCATCTGCCTGCTATGCAGGAGACCTGGGTTCAATCCCTGGGTTGGGAAGATTCTCCTGGAGGTGGAAATGGCAACCCACTCCAGTATTCTTGCCTGGAGAATCCCATGGACAGAGGAGCCTGGCGGACTGCAGTCTGTGGGGTCACAAGAGTCAGACTCTTAGCGCTTATTTTAGCGCTATCTTTCTTTTTTTAATACATAACTTGAAGAATTGACATCTTTATAGTAAAGAATCTTCCAGTCTCCAAACATGGTTACCCCTGTATTAGTACATGCTCTCTCTCTCTGCTTTTTCAAATCTATACTTAAAAATTTATTTATTTGCCGCACCGGATCTTAGTTGTAGCATGTGGGCTCAAGTTCCCTGACCAGAGATTGAATTTAGACGCCTTGCATTGGGAGCTCAGAGTCTTAGCCACTGTAACACCAGGCAAGTTCCTAGTTTGTACTCTCTTAATTTCTTTCAATGATAATAGTCATTTTCTGTGTATAAGTCTCACGCTTTTCTTAGATTTGTTGCTAGATATTCAGTGATTTAAAAAAATTCTTTTTCCAAATGTTTGTTGCAGATTTTCTCAACCAGGGTGTTCTGCACGTCAGTTCAGGTGCTAGCCACGAGTTAGTAGACTCCGTCCCCTCACGTGTGAGGGCGCAGTCCTCCACACAGTGCCTTCACCTCAGATGCCAGCCTCAAGTGGGGTTCCCTACACCTGTGTACGTCTGGCCAACTGGCTATAAATTCAGGGGTTCTCATGACTCCTCTCAGGTTTGAGAATTTGCTAGAATGGCTCACAGAACTCAGAAAAGTGTTCCACTCAGGATTGCAGCTTTATTTTAAGGGCTGTACCTAGGATGGGGTCTGTCTGAGGGGCAGAGTGGTCCAGGCCTTCTCCCCCCGAGCAGGGGTGTGTCACGCTCCCAGTCCGTCAGTGGCTTCACCAACCGGGACGCTCCCCTGAGTTTTGAGATCTGGAGTTTTTATCATCAGAACTTCCTTAGCATGATTGGTGCAGTCATCGGCCTTCCCTGGAGGCAGGGCCTTGTGTAGCTTCTTGTATTTAACTGGTGACCATCTCCAGTCTGGGTCCCACCTAGAGTCATCTTATTAACAGCACAGAGACACTTCTGTCACTCAGCAAGTCCAAGTGTTTTCCAAGCTCTTTGACAGGAAGCAGGATCAGAGACCAGGTATATTCTTTTCATTAAAAATTTTAAAAAATATACATATATATATATATATGGCTGCACTGTGCAGCATGTGGGATCTTAGTTCCCTGATCAGGGACTGAACCCATGCCTTCTTTGGTAGAAGTGGAAGTTCTTAACCCCTGGACCACCAGGGAAGTCTCAGATGTATTCTTTATTACATTACACAAGTATAGTGAAATGTAGTTAATTTTTGTATAGTGACTCTGAATTTATTGACTTTACCAAATTGACTATTCTAATAGTTTATTTTAGATTCTTTTGGCTTTTCTACACATATGATTATGTTGCCTATGAATAATGGCAACATTACTGATAAACTTCAGGCATTTTATATCTTGTTCTTGCCTTATTTCACTGGTTAGGACCTTTGGGATCATGTTGACCTGGTGACAGTGGGCATCCGTGTTTAACTATCTATTGAGAAGATGGAATGATAAATCTCCTTTTTTCTGAATTATACTGATTGATTTTTGAGTGTTAATCCTTAAACATTTGTTGCATAACTGGAATAAACGTAACAGTCACGATGTATTCTTTTTGCACCTCACTGGATTTGCCAGTACCTTTTTTAGAATTTTGGTGTCTACATTCATGAGTGAGATAGGTCTATAATTATTTGTTCTGCCATTAAAAAAATAAAAAACAATTGAGAAAGATATTGTTACAGGTGTCCCTGCTAGGTTTTTGTTTGTTGTGATAGGAAAAATAATTGCTTAATTATTGCGTCTTTTCCCTTCTTTCAAAATATCCCAATTTAGGCAAGCAAATTTGAACATAGCAAGTAACATTCTCACCTTCTCCTTCCCCCTCACCTGCTTCTCCTTCTGACAGCAAGCCTCTTACAGCAAATGTTGCTGCAGGGTTTTTTTTTTTTTTCCATTTTTTAGTTTTTTTCTCCTTCAGGTTTTTATATCAAGGTCTAGAATTACTTTAATAGTTTACAAGTTATTTGGGAACATGTGTGACTACCAGGAACCAACTGGGGTTCACCGAGGGAACCCCCCCTTTTTTTTGTGAAAGGGGTAGGATTACTAGTTTAGTTCAAGAGAAAGCCAGCCCTAGACTTAAGGTATCTTGATGTCAGCATTTAAGAGGATTTCCTGTTATATCTTCATGGCTAACACGAGACACGTGGGCCATGAATGTCCCATTTAATTTTTTAAAATTTATTTTTAATTGGAGGATAATTGCTTTACAATGTTGTGTTGGTTTCTGCCTCACAACAAGGTGAATCATCCATACGTATACATATATCCTCGCCCTGTGTAGCCCCCGAATCCCACCCTCTCGGTCATCACAGAGCGCTGAGCTGAGTGCCCGGTGCCGTACATCAACTTCCCACTAGCTATCTGTTCTTCACACGGTAATATACGTATTTCAGTGCTTCTCTCTCAGTTCGTCTCACTCTCTCCTCCCCGCACTGTGTCCACAAGACTGTTCTCTACGTCTGCATCTCTATTCCTGGACGGTGGTCCAGTTTTTAGATTGATTTGCCTGTAGATTATTAGCTGGTTGCACAAACAGGTCCAAAGAGTGGATGCCTCTCAAGGCAGTAAGGACACTGTGAGTCTGTGAGCCATCACGGGAGGGGTGATGGGGAAGGGGCGCCTCCTGGGCTGGGGGCTCTGGGGTGGGAGGCCAGGCAGCCAGGAGCTGGGGTGCTAGGGGGAAAGGCCAGAGGGGCTCCTGAGACCAGAGGACTGGGCGGAGAGACAGTCAGTTTGCTGGAAGTGTCTGGAGTCAAGAGGCTGGTGGCTCCTTGCTTCCATCACAGCGTGTCAGCCGGGCTGTACATGTATATGTACAATGTATATGTGTACATATGTGTATGTATATGTGTACATGTGTATATGTGTACAATGAAATATTATGAGGCCATTCAGTTTCTACAGATATTTCTATGACATGGGCAAATACAGAGAATATGAAATATTTAAAGAGCAGGGTACAAAAGTATTTACCCGATGATCCGGTGTGTGGGGAAAATACATTGGGTTGGCCAGAAAGTTCAAGTTTTTGAATACATGGAAAAACACGAATGAACTTTTTGGCCCCTGATATATGGTACTATTTTATCTATGTATATTAATTTTAGAAGGCCAAAGAATATATGCAGTTACCAGTAGTTACCTCTGATGAAAGGTAAGATTAAAAGTTACATTAATTTTCTTCTTCTACTGTTGTTACTGCTATAAAAAAAAATCATGTAAAAATTAGTTAAATGTGAGAAAAAATTACAAGAAAATTGGGGAAGTTAGAGCACTGACTGTTGAGGATCTTAAGGAATTACATGTTTGGGTGTGATGATACTGTTGTGGTTTTGCTTTTTTTAAGGGTCCTTAACTTTTAGAGATGCTGAGTGAAGTGCTTTGGGCTTCCTTCCATGGTGGCTCAGTTGGTAAAGAATCTGTCTGCAATGCAGGAGACCTGGGTTTGATCCCTGGGTCGGGAAGATCCCCTGGAGAAGGAAATGGCAACCCACTCCAGTATTCTTTCCTGGAGAATCCGATGGGCAGAGGAGTCTGGAGGGATGCAGTCCATGGGGTTGCGTATGAGTTGAACACGGCTGAGCGACTAAATCACCACCACTGAAGTGCTTGGGTAAAAGTAGCAGATGTTTACAGATAAGATCTGGGATTTCCTTCATAATAAACCAGTGGAGTGGGTGGGAGGAGAGAGGAAACAAGATTGGCCAGAGGAGTCGTTAATTGTTTGAGGTATGTGAAGGATGTAATTATATTATTTCCTCTACTTTTGTATATGCTTTTATTTTCCATCATAAAAGGTTAGAAATTAGAGACTACTGGTTAACTGAAAAATCAAAGGCATGAAGACCTGTCCCCAGCGTGAGAGACCAGGCTTAGGGTCCCCCAGCATCTCCTTGTCAACAGCTTCACCCCTAGGGCACTTGGGTTAAAGAAGGCTCTTTGGGGAAGTCCCATTTCTGAATCCCAGCTCGCTCACTCACTCACAGTGAGATCCTGGGCAGGGACCTCTCTGAGCAGGGCTTCCCTCCTGTGAAGAGTGGGGTCCATCATAGATGCTCCTCAGGGCTGGGGGAGAGGAGAGGGGGACAGTTCTCTGCCCCCTCCCGCAGACTCACTCGCCCTGACTGCTCGGTGCCGGGGTGGGGGTGGGGGGGATGTGGACCCTGGGAGGGACACCCAAGTGTCTACTAAGTGAAGGGACAGTGAAAGTGTGGCTCTTTACAGGGAGGCTGTAAACAGCTCTTTAAACTTCTTGGATTATGGACCTTATTAGGAAAAAAAAATTTTTTTTTAATTGTTTTGGCCATGCCACACAGCATGTGGGATCTTAGTTCCCTGACCAGGGATCAAACCGTTGCCACTTGCCTAAGAAGCTCAGAGTCTTAACCACTGGACTGCCAGAGAAGTCTTCCTCTAAATTTTTATAATTTCTATCTCCATTCAAACACTGTATACATGTATGTTTTACTAATACAAATATTATAAAACAAAGGAAAAAATTGTTAAAGAAGTAAAAATAGAATAACCATTCTTTTAAAACCTTTTGCTAATAGTTATCACTTCCTATCATCTCTAGCACATACTTTATATATTTTCTCAAGGCACAAAATACCCTTGTGCTGTCCCTCAATACTGACAGTGGCTGTATGTCTACGTTTCACATAGTTTTCTTTGTTTTGAATTATTTTGGCCAGTCACTCAGCCCTGACTCCATCTTTACCGATTTCCCCCCAGTGCTGGTTGGGGTGGTGGGTGGCAAGGGGGCCTTTGTAGGGGCCTCTGTCTTCACTCCGGGATCTCCTTGTTAAGCAGCTCTCTATCTTGTGAGCTGTGCTCCGGTTATGTTTTTCACATCATGTGTAAATCCCTGTCTGCACTTGCTCTCGATTTGCTAGAATATGAGTGAGTGAGTGAGTGAGTGAATGAGTGTGTTTGTGTGTGCAGGGTCCCCAGAGCCCCTTGGTCAACCGTGATGGCTGGTGACCTGCTGGCTTGCAAACCTAGTCTGGGTCCACCCATGGTCAGTCTGTGTAGTAACAAAAGCTAAAGTTGCTTATATATCTTGGATTGAAAATCAGTGGAAACAGTGTCAGGGATAGGTACCCCCTTGGGAGATCCTGTCCTGACAAGCCATGTCAGCGTTGCTGTCTTTTTTTAATCTTTATCTGGCTGCGTCGGGTGTTAGCTGTGGCATGTGGAATCTTCTCTGCATCATGTGGGGTCTTCTGTTGTGGTGCACAGACTCTCTAGTTGTGCTTGGGCTTAGTGGCCCTGCAGGTTGTGGGGTCTTAGTTCCTGGATCAGGGATCGAACCCCAGTCCCCTGCACTGGAAGGTGGATGCTTAACTGCTGGGCCACCAGGGAAGTCCCTGCGTTGTTGTCTTGCTCAGGGTGGCTGGGCTGGTTGGTTTCCTGGTCAGTCTATGGAACCCCTTTTGCCTGTGCAGTCCTGTGCAAGTGAGCACCCACCCGTGCCTCCATTTCCATTTCTCTTTTCTATGAGACTGTCCCCATATGACTTTTTTTTTCTGCTTTACTCTGTTTAACCCTTTTTCTTGCCATTCATTTTCATGTCTTTTCTTTTAAAAACATAGCCCACCAAAAGGCAGTATTTTCATTGGTGATATTTATTGAATAGCTTACTTATCGAGTACCTGCTGTATATCTAGACATGGAGGAATGAGTCAAGAACCGCCAAATACAATTTCTATAGGTGAGAGTGTAAACGCGGACACATCCTGGAGAAGGCAGTTTGGAGGTTTCTATTGAACTTGCCCTTTGACTTAGTGACTCCACATCTATAAATGTTATCTCACATGTGTCAAATGAGGGATTGTCCTTGCGGGGTTGTCTGCAGTAGGAAGAAACCTGGAAATGATCATGTGTCCATCAGCAAAGCTCCATCCTGGCCCCTACCAGCGGATTTCTCCACGGGGCAGTTGAGGAGCCCTGTGCTGCAGCGACATTGCCGAGTGCAACATGCCAGGTGCAGAAAGGTGTGTCTTATGTTTTCAGTTAAAATAAAAATAGAAGTAGTGGATTTTATCATAGAAACTTTCAGAAAAGTGGAAAATGATTAAGAATTAAAAGTCAGAGTCACTCTCATCCTGCCACAGTAAATGTTTTTGTTGGGTTTTCTTCCAGTGAGTCAGCGGTGAACTAGATTGCTTCTCCCCTTCAAAACGAGATAGCCTTCTTTTCTTTTCTGATTATAAATGGAAACATTAAAAAGTAATACAGGTTGACTTTAAAGTCCATTTAAAATTCAACCCCATGAACTATACCTCTGTCCGTGGATTTCTCCTGGCAAGAATACTAACTTGAGTGGGTTGCCATTCCTTTCTCCAGGGAATCCTCCAGACCCAGGGATCAAACCAGGGTGCCCTGCATTGCAGGCAGATTCTTCACCATCTGAGCCACCAGGGAAGCCCTTAAAATGCATTAAGCCAAAGCAAAAGAAACCACTGTCACTCTTACTGCCCTGGTTTGGAGCTGTCTGCTTTACACAAATGGTGAACCGCCGTCCTTTAAAATAAATCTGTATCTACATAGCCTTTATAATGGCTGTCGAATTGTTTCATAAACCACACTGGGTAGACCCTCCTGGGCATACCTTGCTCATGGCCTGGGCACTTCTTTTGTGTTAAGGTCTTTCTTAGAAGTGAAAGAAAACTGACTAATCCAAGGTCTTACACATTTTACATCTTGATGCATACTGTCAGATCATGATGGAAAAATTTCATTGTTCTTTCCAGTACTGCTCTCTTTTAGTCACCATAGCCTCATGTTTTAATTTATATTAGAATTAAGGACCTCCTCAGTGTTTTTTTTAGATTAACTATAAAAATTTTTCACTTAAAAAATATTTTAAAAATTTTATTTATTTAATTTTATTTTTGGTTGCCCTGGGACTTTGTTGCTGTGTGTGGGCTTTCTCTAGTTGCAGCAAGTTGGGGAATACTCTCTAATTGCGGTGCTGGGGCTTCTCTTTGCTGTGACTTCTCATGTTGCCGAGCACAGGTTCCAGGCACAAGAGCCTTAGTAATTGCAGCCCTTGAACTCGGTAGTTGCATTGTGGGGGGCCTAAAGCATGTGGGTTTCAATACTTGTGACACAGGGGCTTAGTTGCACTATGGCATGTGGATCTTCCAGGAGCCAGGATTGAACCCTTGTCTCCTGCATTAGCAGGTGGATTCTTATCCACTGAGCCACCAGGAAAGTCCCTCTGTTCTTTTAAATTGCTCATTGATTAAACAGCTCCCTCCCGGCCCTCCCCAGTCAGGCCTTCCCTGCTGTAGATATTCTGCGATATTCCTTTTGTGTGTAACTCTCCCACCCCCTTGGAACTGATGCCACTGGGGGTTGGGAGGGCTGTGCTTTGCCTCTCTGGTTCCTCTTCTGCCCAGTCCTGCCTTCCTGCTGGGCTGGGCCAGGCTCCTCCTGCTGGCTGAGGTCAGCACTATTAATAGTCAGCTTAATCCTGCCCTGGCCTGATGGAGGGAGGCAGAGGAGGGGGATTCCCAGGAAATCGGGGTGCCTACTGTCTGTGAGTGCCAACCTGTGGCCCAGGGCTCTGTCCTCTGGCAGCCTGGCCAGCTCCTCTCCTGGTGGGGGTTGCTGAGAATTCAGGGCCAGCCCTGGAACCTGGGTTGGCAGGAGATGAGACCTGCCGGGAGGCCAGAAAGAGATGCCGAGGACACCATTTTGGGTTGTGGGATGCCCGTGTCTGACCTGGGGCCCCTGGATCTTTCCGTGAGCAAAGGTGGCTAGAGCAGGTGAGCAGGGCCTCTTGGAGCCCTTGTGTACTTTGAAATCCAGCACCTAGGAATGTGTTTTTCTTATGGTCTTTGAGAGACTATAAAGGTTTTTTATGGGGGAGAAGGGGACACAGGCGCTTGCTAAAATGGGCATTGTGGCGGGTTGAGGAATGGGCTTTCCGGTGCCCCTGGAGACCTCCCTGTGTGTTTCTAGCAAAGACTTTGGAGTGTCTGCTGTGTGCCGGCATTGGGTGAGAGACGATGGGAGGATGCTTGGAGAGGAGGGTGTTACTGTGCCGCGCTGCATCCTAACCTGGCTGGATGCCAGGCGGCTGATGCGACAAGCCCTGCGAGTACTGAAAGGAAGACCTGGGGCGCTTCGGGGGCAGTGAGTGCTCACAGGGCACCCCGGGCTGAGCCTGGGCAGGTGGAAGGGTGGAGAGGTGGGGGAGGGTTGTTGAGGAACTCAGGCAGGTTCTGCGTCCTCCCTCTGCTCACCTCCTCTTCCCCATGGGAGAGGGCAGTGAAAGAGGTCCAGGCTTGCTTGGGCCACTTGGCAGTCTGTACCTGCCAATCCTGCCAGGGTTTCTCGAGGTCTCACGTGCAGGTTTCTGACCTGGGCCAAGGCTGCCCAGGGCGGAGCGGGCAAGCTTGCAGCCAGATAGAGCCCAGAGGTGAGCTGGGGACAGCAGCTTCAAGGTGCCTCCGGCCCCACAGGACTCTCCCGGTCCTTGCAGCGCTTGAGTGTAGAAGGCGCGGGAAGCCCTAAGCCCCAAGAAGCAACGTGAGGACGTTCGTAAGAGTTTCTTTCTGATTGTACTATTGACTATGGAAATGGAAATGTTAGAATTTCTATTTAGGAAAGTATAAAAAAGAAAACAGAAGTCATGCTGAATCCCCCTAGACTGGTTAAACTGCTTGAATTGAAATTGGTTGGAAATACTCAAACATCAGTAATTTCATATGACTCAGCCAAATATAATCTTTTTGCTACATTTTCTCAGCCGTTTTTTTAAATTAGGACTGCTTTGGAAAATGTGGGATTATCAGTTTTTGGAGTAAACACATTATGTTTCATTTCTCATTCCTACCGTCCCCCAAAACCCAGTTATCCAGTTGAATGGACACTCATAATCAAATGAGGTGACTCATTAAAATAGAATTCTACATTAGATTTAATAAATATCATACAATGAGAGTCACAAGTCTGAGTCCTAATTTGATCCTCTTATTCTAAATGGTAAATCAGCTAACAGTAATTTCTGAATTACAGAAGCTTCTTTTTTTAAAAAATATATATTTTATTTATTTTATTTGGTTGCGCTGGGTCTCAGTTACAGCATATGGGATCTAGTTCCCTGACCAGGGATCGAATCTTGGCCCCCTCCATTGGGAGCACAGAGTCCTAGCATGCTGGGCCACCTGGGAAATCCCAAAAGCTTCTTGAAGACTGAAATTCAGAATAATTCTTTGCCCAGTCTCTGTCCCTCTCCCCCTCCACTGTTGGTTCCTAAGGCACAACCACGTGAACTGTGGCATCCATTCCACAGGTGTTACCGAACACCGATATGTGCCGCTCGCTGTTCTAAGTTTTGGGAACACAGACGAAAGCCTTGCTCTGATGGAGCTCTCAATCTAGTGGGAGAAGATGGGCCATAAGATGATAATCGCAATGAACAAGCACTTTCTGTTGTTTATTGTCGGTGATAAAGACCCGGGTTGCGGGGCTGGAGGAAGGGTTGCAGTCTTCAGTGAGGCCCTCTGGGTAGGCCTCACTGAAAGGGGATGTTTGAACGTTGAACGCAGGCCTGAAGCAGGGCTGAGCTGGCGGCTGTTGGGGGAGGAGCAGGTCAGGCCTGGGGAGCGGCCTCAGGTGTTGGAGGAAGAGCCGGGGGGCTGAGAGTCGCCTGCGCTGGAGAGGAGGGCAGCACGAAGGCCTTTGGGGCCCAGGCCCCGTGAGGAGCACGGCGTCTCTGTGGAGTGGGAGAGCCACTGGAGGGTTTCGGGTGCAGCGGGGCTCCCCCTTGCTGCTGTGTGGAGAGTAGACTCAGGTCCAGGATGAAGACTTAGGATCTCGCTCTTTGGGTGAGAGGAGATGCCTGTGGCTCAGCATACTCAGACGGTAAAGAATTCGCCTGCCATGCGGGAGACCTTGGTTCCATCCCTGGTCGGGAAGATCCTCCAAGATCCCCTGGAGGAGGGCATGGCGACCCGCTCCAGTATTCTTGCCTGGAGAATCCCATGGACAGAGGAGCCTGGCGGGCTACAGTCCATGGGGTTGCAAGAGAGTCAGACTTAACTCGGCGACTAAACAACAACGGCAGCCTCTGCCAGTAGCAGCGGAGGCTCCCGGAAGTGGTTGGATTCTGGGTGTCCGTTGCAGGCAGAGCTGATGGGGTCTGCTGTACTGGCTGGATGTAGAGGGTAGAGAAGTAGTGGAGGCACTTTATTCCCCCAGGCCCCCATCCACTTCACAGGTCTGGGGCAGGGGGTTGACCGAGTCAAGGTCAAGATAATGGGTTGGCCAAAAAGTTGATTCAGGTTTTTTTCTGTAACATCTTACAGGAAAACCCCAATATTAGACATCCATGTGGAGCTAGCTGTGAGCCAGCAGCTGGATGTGAGTCTAGAGGGCACAGGAGAGGGCTGCAAACAGTTATTGGAGATACCTTGATGTATAGTTTGTATTTAAAGTCATGAGGCAAGGGCCAGGTGCAAGGACTGAGCCCTGGGACTCTTCTCAGGAAGGAGAAGCAGCCCTGGGGTCAGAGGAACACCAGGAGAGCTGTGCCTGGAAGCGGAGGGGAGGGAGGACTTCCAGGAGGAGAGAGAGAGTTGCTCAGAAACTGTAGCCTGGGCAGGTCTCCTGAGAATGAGACCCCACCATTGGAGGTCATTGGTGACCTGGGCAAGAGAGGTTCTCTGGCCAGGCGGGGAGAAGTTTCTGCTAAGACCAAAGAATGGCCTTTCTGAAGACAGATAAGTTAGGAAAAAGGCAAACACAGCCCAGGGTCCATACTCGGGTCAGCAGAGGGTGACCTCTGTGTCGGGGCCCCAACTGGCCAGCCGCAGTTGGCGCCAGGGCTCCAGGCTCTTAGCCTGCAGGGCAGGGCTGGCCGAGGACGGTGCCCCAGGTCCGCTCACCTACAGGGTACCTACCTGACTGGAAAGTGCTGCCCTTAGAGGGCACCCTCACCCACCAGTGGAGCCCCCAAACCCAGGCGCCCCAGAGAGGAGGCGAGAGGGCTGAGCGGGAACTGAGGAACCTGCTCGTTTCATCCACGGAGGGGCATTTTGGTCCTTCAGAGAAGCTGCTTACTTTTCCCGGTGAGGCCCAGGGTGACCCGTGACCATTTGTGCGGCAGGACTTGTTCTGAGCCTGTGGGTTAATTAGAGGGTTCAGTCGTTGTCCAGTCATTAAGTCGTGTCTGACTCTACAACCCCAGGGACTGTAGCACCCTGTCCTTCACTGTCTCCCAGAGTTTGCTCAAACTCATGTCCATTGAGTCAGTGATGCCATCCAACATCTCATTCTTTGTCGCCCCGTATTCCTTTTGCCCTCAATCTTTCCCAGCATCAGAGTCTTATCCAATGAGTCAGCTTTTCCCATCAGGTGGCCAAAGTATTGGAGCTTCAGCATCAGTCCTTCCGATGAATATTCAGGACTGATCTCCTTTAGGATAGACTGGTTTGATCTCCTTGCAGTCCAAGGGACTCTCAAGAGTCTTCTCCAAGAACACAGTTCAAAAGCATCAATTCTTCAGCGCTCAGCCTTCTTTATGGTCCAATTCTCACATCCGTACATGACTACTGGAAAAACCATAGCTTTGACTGTATGGACCTTTGTCGGCAAAGTGAGGTGTCTGGTTTTTAATATGCTGTCTAGGTTTGTCATAGCTTTTCTTCCAGGGAGCAAGCGTCTTTTAATTTCATGGCTGCAGTCACCGTCAGTCGCAGCAGTGGGGGAGGACTTTTCCTCAGATTACTGGAACTGTCCTTTCTCTCCAGGGGCTCCAACTTCTAGGCTGTGAGCAGGGACCCCCTAACTGAGCCATATCCAGACACCCACCTGGTCCCCGGGGCTCAGTCTGCGGTAGGGGTTCGGCACGGAGGGTCCTTGTCTACCCTCTCTCACCACTTTCCCTTTGTTCCCTTTAACTTGTTTCTCCCCTTCGTTTTTTTTTCTCAATTAAAAAAAAAAAAGCTGTAGACGTAAAACATGCCCAGCAAGTAGAACAACATAGAAGGGTACTGAGGCCCTCCCTCAAACTCCAGATAGCCCCAGAGGTGACCATCGTTACCGCCTCCCGACAGTGAGACGGCGGTTTAGCACTGCCACCCCGCAGGTCTGCGGATGGCACCATGCGTCCCGTCCCCTTACAGTCTCTGCAGGGCTTCCTCCCACGCCTGGTCCACCCCGCTCTGCTGCATTCTTCCCAGAGTGGCCGTGGCCCCTGATCCATGGCCTTTTTAAGAAAATTTATTTCTTTATTTTTTCTTTTAATTGGATGCTAATTACTTTACAGTATTGTGGTGGTTTTTGCCATACATTCACATAAATCAGCCACGGATGTACATGTGTTCCCCATTCTGACCCTCGCTCCCACCTCCCTCCCCATCCATTGCCCTTGAGGTTTGAGATTGTTGGATGTTCTGATGAACCCTTTTGCTTTCTCTGCATTTTGAAAATTACACCCATAGAAAAAGTTCCTACCCCTGAAATTTCCAGATCCAAGGTTGGGAACCCTGAATTTTGAGACACACTGCCAGTCTGGCCTGCTGAAATGAGCGAGAGACCTGCCCAACAAACAGAGTGCCTGTGAGGACCTGTGTGTCTCCCCAGCACTGGGTACTGCCAGGCTTAATTAGGGCATGTAGGTCCGAAAGTGGCAAGAGCTACCTTGCTTTAATCCTGGTTCCCCGCGCCGCCCCATGACATAGTTTAACTGGCTGCCCCAGGCCCCTGGGGACATTGTTTCTGACTCCAGAGGGCACTTCTGTATGGGCTACACCCAGCAGGTGAAGAGGCTGGGGGCTGGACCCTAGGGTCGAGTCCCTGACTGGCTGCTGCCTACAGAGGACCTTGGCCAAGCTCTTGCTGGCTCATCTCTCAAGACCCTCGGGAAATTTTAATCTAGTCTAGCCATGGTTCTGCCTGGCAAGGTGCTGAGAGTTATTTGACCATGTGCGTGCGTGCTAAGTCGCTTCAGTCGTGTCTGACCCTTTGTGACCCTATGACCTGTAGCCCGCCAGGCTCCTCTGTCCATGGGATATCGTAGGCAAGAGTACTGGAGTGGGTTGCCATTCCCTATTACAGGGGATCTTCCCAACCCAGGGATCGAACCTGCATCTCTTATGTCTCCTGCATTGGCAGGTGGGTTCCTTACTCCTAGTGCCACCTGGGAAGTCCTTGTTTGACCACAACTGGAAATCCATGTACCACGGTGACTGGCACATTGTGGAAAGGTTTCATAAAGGGGCAGTACTTCCCCCATCACATGTAGTGTACTCTGTGATTCTTCACTTTATTTTTTAAAATGCTGGTCATGGGAAGTGGCATTTCTCTGTTCCTTCTCCAAGGCCCGTGGGAGTTGTGAAGATGCGTCCTGGGGCTGGGCTTCCCTGCGACCCTGGAGACCTGGAGAACCTCCTCCAGGGACACGGTGCAGAGTCACGGCTAGGATTGGGTCATGGAAGGGAAGCTGAGCAGGAGACCTGACTTGACCTTCACGGCCCTCCGGCTCTTTTCCCCTTAGGCCCCTCCAGACCCATGTCCCTGTGTGGGGGGCACACAGTCCCTTTCAACCCAGAGTGGGGGCCGGGCCCTGTCATTGTCACTTGCTGGGGTTCGGGACCTGTGAGAAGCGTGGGACCCCAGAAGGCCTGGGAAGCGCTGCCACTCCACTCAGCTTTGTGGAGGGTCCTTCCTCCCCACCCTCTACCTCCTAACTTTCTCTTGTTTTGGGTTCAAGGGTGGCCCTCCTCTAATTATAGTACCTGCCTGGCCTAATTATAGCCTGGGCTAATTTGTTAATGGCTTTGGGAACTGAGAGCCTTGCCTTGGGCAGGATCATGGCTCCTGGGTACACGCAGGGGAGTTATGCCAAGGGGCACTTGCTGAAGGAACGTGGCTGGCCCTTGAGGCCCCCCTGGGAGCCCCGTGTCCACCCGGCACACTCGGGGCTCTGACGGAGGCTGTCTGTGTCTGCAGGTTGTCAGGGTGGGGCTCTCCCCCTCCCAGGAGCCCCTGATACACCACACCAAGCTGGGACTTGCCATCTTCATTCTATTTAAACACATGGTCCTAAATTAAAAGATACTTTTGGTTTTCCTTTCTGTACAAGCAATATCCATTTTCAGCAACAACTTCAGGACTCGTGACCCCAAATGTGTTAATATTTTGTTCAAGGAGTCTCAGGACTGGTCTCTCTGCTCCTCCAACTTATTACATTTTCTCCTCAGGGAAGTCCCACCTGGCCATCGTGCAGAAGGTGAACAACGAGGGCGAAGGTGACCCCTTCTACGAAGTGCTGGGCCTGGTCACCCTGGAGGACGTCATCGAGGAGATCATTAAGTCCGAGATCCTGGACGAGTCTGATATGTACAGTGAGTTCCCCGCCCCACCTGCCTCGCTCGGACGGACATCTGCTGTCCTGGGACGGGAAGGCTGAGTGTGAGGCCAGGGCCGTCCTTCCTCCCGGCCTTTGTGTCTCAGTCCAGATGCTGCTGCTGCTGCTGCTTCTGGTGGAAGGAGGGCCCGCTAAGCTGGGAGCCGGCGGGTGGACTCTAGTCTGTTCCTGAGTCCTTGCAGGACGCTGGCCTCAGTTCCAGATTCTCTCTTGCAGCTGACAACCGAAGCCGGAAACGGGTCTCTGAGAAGAACAAGCGCGACTTCTCAGCCTTCAAAGATGCTGACAATGAACTCAAGGTGAAAATTTCACCTCAGCTACTTCTGGCTGCTCATCGCTTCTTGTCCACGGGTAAGAGCAAGAGGGGGCCCTTCGGGTAGGGGCAGAATGTAGCCGTGGAGGGAGCCGTTCTGGCTTCTCCTCCCCAGAGGGCTCTGGCAGATGAAGGGCCCAGGGCAAGCTTGGCTGCCTCTGGAAGGGGGCGAGGCGTTGTCCCTTCATTCGCCCCCACTCCTGACCATCCCTGCAGTTTATTTTCCCTGTTAATGAGTTGCTGCTGCAAACTTCCAGGAAGCGTCTGGGTTTGTTATGGAGGTTTGATGCTGGGAGGATGGGAGGTGGGCACCAGGTTCCCCATTGAGGAGGGAGAAGAAGACCCTTCCACATGCCGCCTCCCGGTGGGTGTACCTGCAGCCCTGAGCACTCATCCTCTCCAAGCCCCTGGATCCTGCTCTGTTCTCATCTCTCCACCTCCCTCCGCCTACATCTGCCGGGTCCCACGGGACCTGACCTCCCAGTCAATCATTTTTCTCTCTTCTCACCCCTGATTCATAGCTCCCTTGGAGACCTGGGTGATTAAATAGGAAAATGCCTGCCTGCCCCATCCTCTCCCCTCACTCTTGACTTCCTTCCCGCCCTCACTTGCTGAAGCTGTGATCCTGTGACTTTTCTGCCAGGATATGGATGCTGTGGAATCTGACAACAGCACTAGTCATGTGTACCAGGCACTTCCCACATGGCAAGCACGTGTCTCAGTGTCTTACGTCTGTTATCCCATTTCAGCAAGCAGTGACCCCATGAAGTTTTAAATCCCCATTTTACAGATGAGGAAACTGAGACTCAGGTGAAGGAATGTGCCCGAGGTCATGTTCTATTAGTGCAGGAGCCATGGTTCCAGCAGGCAGACAGCTTCATGTCTACTGAGGCCAGAGCCAAGGGCGCACCCCCTGCCCACCCCGGGGAGGCAGGGCCAGGCGATGAGGAGCTGTCCAGCACAGGTGTGACCGACCCCAGGTGCCGCCTGGCCTCCTGCGAAACCCTCCTCTCTCCTCCCTCAGAGGTCCCCCAGTTCAGCCCTTCTCTGATATCAGAGAAGATCCTGCTGCGGCTGCTCAAGTACCCAGACGTCATCCAGGAGCTCAAGTTTGACGAGCACAACAAGCACTACGTCCGTCATTACCTGTACACGCGCAACAAGCCAGCCGACTACTTCGTCCTCATCCTGCAGGTGGGCCTGCCCCCTCCGTGCCCTCTGCCCACCCCCCATTGCCCATCCTCCTCCGGAGGCCCCCCTTGGCCTCCTCGCGGTCTCGGGGTCTCAGCGCCTCCACAGGGCCCGAAGCCCCACTCACGCCTCACTCCTCCAGCTCTTCTCCCTGGTGGTGTTCTCTCTCTCTCTGACCATGACCTGTGTCCTTTCAGGGGAAGGTGGAGGTGGAGGCTGGGAAGGAGAACATGAAGTTTGAGACGGGTGCCTTCTCCTACTATGGGACCATGGCCCTGTCCTCGGCCCCTTCTGGTGAGTCGTTGGACCGCCCCCCAGCACGTCTGGAGGGGGTCGGGATATGGGCGGGCTGCCCCCTCACCAGAACCTGGGGCCTTCGGGGAGGGGTGGCCAGTGAGGGCCTGGACTTTGAGGAGGTAGGCTGGAGAAATGACTCGCCCGTGGGGACAGGGGTCCGAGGGTGGAGGGAGGAGACGGGAAGGGGATTCTGAGCAGAGCCTGGAGGGGAGCTGAGAGTGTGTTCTGAGATGGTGAGACCAGCCTGGAGAAGACAAGGGAGCTGGTGGGTGTGTGTCAGGGAGGCCCAGGAAGTCAATGGCGTTTGCTCATGATACGAAGCAGGAGGCCATTAGTGGCCCGTGAGCAGGGGGACCTATAGCAGCAGAGTGGGCAAGCTGGGCAAGCAGGCCACCGTGGCCATGACGGCGGAGAACAGTTGAGAGAGAGGCAGGTGGAGGAAGCTGTGTGGCCTCACTAGAGAAGACCGGGCCAGGGGAGTCGATGGGGTAAGGAATCCGAGGCGCCCATGGTCGGGGGCCAGGCCAGGGCCTGTTGGCCATGCAGTAAAGGGGCTGAGCCGCCGCCTTTTGGTTAAGAGTCAGTTCTAATGGAATAAAGGAGCTCGGGGACAGAGAAAGGACTGGGCAGCCTCTGAGAAGGCCTCTCTTGCCACTCCAGGGCCCTCTGCTTCTCCACTGTTAGGTGGCTCAGGCTCCTGTTACCAGAGGGGCCTTGTGGCTGGAGTGGGCGCCCTGCAGACAAGGCCCAGTGTCACCCAACTCGGCATCTCGCTAGTGGTGTGACGCCGCCAAGCCTTGAGAGCAGCCACAGGTTCTGCAGGCTGGAGGGGGAAGTCTGCTTTGGTGCTGAGCACAGGCGCATGGTAGGGGGAGAGGGGCGCCTCCACGCTGTGCCTGCTGCTATCCTTTGACAAAGAAGACCTCCCTGTGGGCGGCCCGGCACACATGCGTATTGACAGTTCAGCTCATCTAGCAGCACGAGCAGGCACCTGCAGGGAGGGGGATGGGAAACAAGGCTCCAGAGCCGGGTTTGGGAACAGGCGGCCCCTGCCCAGGTGCCCCAGGCCTGGGAAGGACGTCTCTGCCCCTCCTCGGAGGACCTCTTACCATCCAGCTTCGGGAAGCCTTCTAAAGCAGGGCACACCATCACAGGACATTGCTCTAAGTGCTGTTTCTCTGCAGTGATGCCTCAGAGCCAGGTTGGGGGCCTGGGCCCTGTCTTGACCTGGAGGCCCCTGCTTCCCACGTCAGTGGCTGGAAGGGAGGGGAGGTGATTTCTGGGGGCTCTGTGTTCACTGTGAGAGCTCTGGCCCCACGCCGCCAGCTCCGCCCTTCTCTGGTCAGGGCTCATTTGTGGGCTCTGGGCACCCTCCCCGTCAGAGCCGGGTCCCCTTTCCCATGGCACCCCGTCTCTGCTCAAGGCAGCCTGGCCCCCAGCAGGTCTGCTTCTCCCTGCTGTTCCTGTGGCTCAGTGTCCACCCTCCCACCACTGACCTTCTCCTCTTTTGCTCCAGTACCTTCCACCCTGGTTGGGTGTCCGCCTGGCAAGCGGAACTCCCTGCTCTCCTGGCTCTCAGGTAACGAGGCACGGCTAGACGATGCGCACTGCCACCTGTCGCCTGCATCCTGCCGCTGCATTAACCTCTCCCAGCAGGCACTGGGGCCACCTCCGCCCCTCCTCCCGGCACCTGTGCCCCCCCCCCCCGCCCCGCCCGGTCACATGTGTGGGCCAGCCTGACAGGTGTTGGTTCTGCTTGACCTGGGCTTCTGTGTTACTGTGTCCCTTTGCCCAGGTCCTGGAAGGGTTTCCCTGAGGGTCCTTCAGTCTTTGAGAAGACTCGTGCACACACACATACACCCGCACGTGACAGGCTGGGAGTGAAGGGCCGTTCCTGGCCAGGCCAGGTGAGCCCTGCTGCTCAGGGCCACACAGACTCCAGCAGGACGACTTGTCGCCTCTCAGTATTCTTGCCTGGAGAGTCCCAAGGACCAAGGCGCCTGGGGGACTGCAGTCCACAGGGTTGCAAAGAGTCGGGCACGACCGAAGTGACTGAGCACACACACATGCAACTTTCTCTAAAAGAAGCTTCCCTTCCCACCTTTCCTCACAAGCTTTGCTTTTTTTATTCTGTGGCTGAAATGGTGTCCACTGGCCAGGGGGAGGCAGCCTCTTGGAGTCAGAAGTGCGGCCACAGTCAGACTGCCCTGGTTGAGTGGCGTCTCCGCCAAGACCAGCTGAATGGGTCTGGGAGCTGACTGACCTTCTCTGAGTCTTGATTTCCTCCTGTGAAATGGGAACAAGACATGTACCCACTTCTTAAGAATTGTTGGCCGCAGTAGGCAAGAGAATTGATATAAAATGTTTAGCTAGAGCTCAATTACTACTTGTACTTTCTCTATTATAGTGAAACCAGGAAGCATTTGGGAAAAGGCCAAAGGCCCTGTGCTGTTTCTGGCCTTCCTCAGGTCACACTCCTGAGCGCTGAACCAGGGTCGCTGGGAACCATGTTGGCCCCAGCATCTTTCAGTTCATGGGATTCCCGTATCCCGTGTACACTGGGGCAGCAGAGGTCCTGATGTCAGACCCGTGGCCTGGGCTGCTGCGCCCGGGGGAGAGGAGCACAGCGAGTGTCTCTGAGCTCCAGTTTCCCTGCATAGCTTAAAGTAGCGCCCGCGGCCCTGGCTGTCCTAGAAACCTATCATTTCAGGCACCTGTTTCCCACTGATGTTCATACAGTTGGGCTATTTTCCTTCTTAAATATACGAAAGCACACTTTAAAAAAAAACTGATTCTCTTAAAAAAGTAAAAAGGTGACTTAGCAGTCACTGGTCCCATTCAGACAGAGCCAACTTTTGGCTGTGATGAGTGGCCTTTGAGCGGGAGGCTGCCTGGTGAGAACGGAGTGGACGGCGTCGGTCTTCACTGGCCAGCCCCTCAGCCTCACTCTCCTCTCCCGCACTTGCTCCTGTCTCATAGATGGCGGGGTTGACACACGTATGGCTTGAATCCTCATGTCTTTACCTGATATGGGACCAGAGACACTTTTCCATAAGCTTTCTAGTTAGAGCTATGCAGGGTCTCACCATGCAGAAGTGCCTTCGTTTGTTACTTCCCCCTTATGCATGTTCATGGGGGTCTGTATTCTAAATAATGGCGTGATGTAGACCTCTTTATGGAAAAACTTCTTCTGTGTTTAAGATTATGTCCTTAGAATATTATTTCCAGAGATGGAATTACCAAGTCAAAATCGCCTGGGTTTTTTTTGTTACTTTTTTGGGTTTGTTTTAATAGTAACATAGCTTATTTAGAAAATTAGGAAAAATCCTAAGAAAATTAAGTATCATAATTTCATTATTCAGAAACAAAACTTCGTATTTTTTAAATTCCTAGGACCTCTGTTTTAACAGACCATGTGACTAATGTATGTTGGTTTAAATTCACTTCCTATCTCTGGAGTGTTAATAAGCATTAATTAAAAGCATTATGTCATCAAAATAATTAATGTTAAACAGTAAGAAATATTGACCTTCAAGGTGTTAACTTAAGTTTGAATGAGTGATAGATGCACATGGTCCTCTAGTGGTTGTATACCAGGGGTCCCCAACCTCCGGAATCTAATGCCTGATAATCCGAGGTGGAGCTGATGTAATAATAATAGAAATAAAGTGCACAGTAAATGTAGTGTCCTCGAATTGTCCCAAAACCATCCCCCCTCACCCTGGTCCATGGAAGAATTGTTTTGCATGGAACTGGACCCTGGTGTTAGAAAGGTTGGGGATTGCTGTTGTATGCTACCCATCTTGGAATATCCAGACTGTGTGTTCCTAGTTTTATGAATGAAATTCAGATGGGGAGTATTACTGAATTCAGTCTCAGTTGGTTCAGTCAGTCACCTAGACTCAGTGGTTGCTTTTTTCACTGGGCTGTTTGTTAGAATAGTTAACTGAGTCATTAGTAAGTTAGTAGTTAACTAAGCAAATCAGCTTAGGCCACTATCTGTTTGTTTAAAACAAGCCAGCATGCCTTCACAATTAACTTCTTGGTGCATTTCATTGTTCTCCTAATGTTCCCCCAAAATACGAGCTAATGAGGTACAATCATGTGTGTGCCCTTGCTTTTGCAAAATAAGGAGCTGGTTCCTTCCTCATTGGAGGTTGAGCCATTCCCTTTTCCTGGTTACTATCAGCTGAATGAAGCCTGTTCTGCCCCTAGTGATGGGAAGAGGCACTGCCATAGCTACCCCAGGGCTCTGCCTCATGGGATGGAGACTGGGATCAGTCTCCAGGCACCCCAGCGTGGGAAGCTGGAGCTCTGGGGCCTCCAGGTTCCTGTGAGAAGAGTCTGCTGCCTCCATCCCCCTGCCAGACTGGCTGGGCTCAGCAGACACAGGCAGGACTGTTCCACACACAAGTCTCATGGAACACGGTTTTGAGCTCTTAGAAGCATTTTGAGATACGAGCAGGGTGTCACGTTGGGGGTGTCTGTATGTATGGTGAGAGAGTACAAACTGTAGGTTTTCCTCTTCATATAGTTTAAAAGTGTGCAGTTTACATCCCTTGACAGAAGCGGGCATTGAGATGCTGTCTACCACACTCGGGCCATCTCTGTGTTGCCCCTGCCTCATTACTTGTCGGGGGAAATGAGAGCTTTTGTAGACATAAACTTTCTGTGTCTCAGGTTTTTGTTTTCTGTTTTGTTCTCTGTTCAGGTAGACTTTTGAATACTTACTGCACAACACTTCTAAACACACTAACTCGTTTGCTCTGATGAAGTCAGACCTTGAGTAAGGGCTTTGTTTGCACCCAAGAACTCCTTCCCGTTTCCAGTGAGGGCACCACTGCCCAGGCGTCTGAGGGACAAGGTTGGACAGGAGGCTGTGAGGGGCACCAGGCCGGCCCCTGACCTCACGGTCTCTCTCCCCACCACAGACCGCTCCCCATCCCACCCCACGGCCCTCAGCCGCTCGGCCTCCCTCAGCTACCCAGACCGCTCAGAAACGGCAAGCACTGTGCCCTTGGCAGGCAGCAGCAACCAGTTTGGCAGCTCGATCCTGGGCCAGTACATCTCTGACTTCAGCGTGCGGGCACTCATGGACCTCCAATACATTAAGGTGAGCACTCCCACAGCCCTCTGCCTGGGGCAGCCCCGTCCTCTGCCTCCAGTCCATCGGCAGCTTCTTTGATCCACCGCACCCAGCATGGATAGGCTTCCCAGGTGTTGCTAGTGGTAAAGAACCCACCTGCCAATGCAGGAAACACAAGATCCCTGAGTTGGGAAGATCCTCTGGAGGAGGGCATGGCAACCCACTCCAGCATTCTTGCCTGGAGAATCCCAAGGACAGAGGAGGCTGGTGGGCTACAGTCCATGGGGTTGCAAAGAGTCGGACATGACTGAAGCTGAGCACACGGCACACGCAGGTCCAGCACGGCGGGCCCGGACCTGGGATGTGTGTCCTTCCTACTCTGGCTTCTCACTCTTTGGTGGGGGTGCTTCTGAGACCCTCTGCCCTGGGTCATGCCTTCTTTCCTGGACTCAGCTTCCATCCCGGCCACGTTTCCCTGGCCCCCCAACCCTGCTCTCAGTGACCACCCCACCCCTGCCCACCCCCCTGCAGATCACCCGGCAACAGTACCAGAACGGGCTGCTGGCCTCACGCATGGAGAACTGCCCCCAGTTCCCCCTGGACGGGTGCACCCTCTGCACCGAGAACTCAGCTGACAAGGCCGAGCCGCCGCCGGCGGACGAGACCACGAACCTGCTGAATGAGCGCAACTCCTTGCTGCACCGGACGTCTCACGAGAGCGCCATCTGACAGGAGGGCCCGGGGTCCCCCGCCAGCCCCGCGGGGGCCTCCCCAGTGGGCCCACAAGAGGACAGGGGGCCTGTTAGGCCGGAAGGGGCACAGTTACCCTGTCTGACTGAGCAGCCAGAGGGCCCCCTGCCGGAGGGGGACCTGGTCTCTGACAGGGTCCTCTGAACAGCTCGGAGGTGGCAGCTGCGCGGCCCCGGACTGCGGGGCAGTATACCGGCGACCAGGAGCGCGCCTAAACTCAGCTCGTTGCACCTCTTTTTAAATGTCAGGGGGAAGGGAAGACAGGGTTAAGGAACTTTAAAAGCAATTTTTTTTTCCACAGAAACTCTGAAAGGGGTAGGGTTTCTCACCCCGGGAAGCAATAGCCATAATGTGCTCCCAGTTGTGACCTTCTGGCTGCATCCCTGACTCAGGGAGCCAACTCTCCCTACTCCTCTTCCACGTCCTCCAGAGATGGCACCACTGCAGCCTCCTGGAGGAAGATTTCTTCTTGGGAGAGAAGACAGTTCTTCCCAGGAAGCAAAGAACCAAATAGCGCTGAGAACAACTGCCTGGACGCACACTGAGGCTCACCTGTCGTCACCGAGGCCAAGGGATTTTTCTGGGAACCCTGGTCAGGGAGGTGACAGTCCCAACTGTGGAGAGGAGCACGCCTCCTCCTGTCAATCGCTGGACCCAGGAACCTCCTAGAACTCTGCTGATGGGGTCTCCTGGTGAGTTGGGCTGGGCCGAGGCCTCTCAGCCCTGTCCCCACGGTCTGCCTCACGTCCACCCCTTTGGACAGCTCTCCCCTTGTCGTGGGACTGACTCCGAAGTATTAGGCGGGGTCTCACACCATTAAGACTGCTAACCAGACTGCTCCCCAGGCCCTGCCCTCAGTTTCACCAAAGGTTTTCCCCCGGTGGGGAGAGTGTCTGTGTTGTGAGGTTTACCTGTGATGCTCTTTTCGGGGCCAGGAGGGAACTTGGTCATGAGCATCTACATTGTTAGCAGTCAGTTCATCCCCCTCCCACCCCATAGCCAAAGTCAAGTCTCATTACTGACCCACAAAGCCCTTCTCTCCAGATTCCCTGCTTCTAATCCCAAACCCCAGTGTCTCTTGGGGATTGAGGTCAGGAGGACGTGTAGGAAGCCAACACAAGTCGGTTCTTCATGCCCTTTCCTCTGTGGCCAAGGCTCACCTGACCTTGTTCACGCACTTACAGAACCCGGGAAAGGAGGTTTCCACCTAGAAGGCACCCAGCCAGCAGCCCCGTCCTACCCACGTGTGTGATCCTAATGTGAGCTGTCATCCTGGTCTTTGCTGAAGGCCGTGGTGCTGGACCCTGGGTGCCCCAGCCCCATCTGCAGTCCCGCACCTTCTCCCTGAGCAGCAGGCTTCCCACTGTCGGGGAGGCTGTGGGACCGAGGTCCGCTTTGACCCTTTGCTTGGGTGGAACGGTTGCTGGGGGGCCTGGAACAGAGGAGGGAGCCTCGCAGGCCTTCCCGCATGTTTATTCATGTCTTTCCTCAACCCGTGAGACCTGGTACCCGAAGTGCTCTGCTGGCAGTGACCGGGAAACGCCTTGCACCAAGCACGCTGGGCCCTGGTCAGTGTAACAGGCCTCACCAGTGACAGAAGTGATTCCCACAAGTCTGGGGAGAAGGTGGTGACACCTGTGGGTTCTCGGCCACAAGGAAGACACCAGACCTTCGTGCCCTGTCCAGGGAAACCCCTTAGTTTTCTGCAGGAGCAGCTTGCTCTCCGCATCCACATGGGGGCTTGCAGTACGGTTTTCCTGGGGTCTGAGTGCTGCCTGAGCCCACCCACTGCCCGAACCTAGTGTTTGTGTGTGAAGTCCATGGAGCAGGTACACACACTTCCACGGCTACCTCTCTGCACACACAGATGCTCTCAAGAGATGGTCCCTCCTCCCCACCTCTCCCTGTCCCCATTTATAATCACTTTTTGCAGAGGGTCATGGTTATTTCCAATATTACTGGTCCGATGACTTCCTCTTCCCAGTGCAATTTCTCATTTCCTATTCCAGCCTCTGGTTCCTGGGCTGAGCCGTACCCTGGACCTGGCCCAGCCCTGCGTGTCTTCCCATGGAAGGGGGACCTCCGCAAACAGCAGGCCTCCATGTGGGTAGGCGAGTCACAGCCACCGTAGCAAGTAACTCGTATTTATTTTGCATAAGATTTTAATTTGTATATTTTTGTGATTTATTTTGGCATTGTTATGAGTTTTGACTCTCGGGGAGTTTTGTTGTTATGACTCTTGTGTCTTTTGTCACAAAACAATGATAATATTTGCTAAACGATATATGGAATTTATTTTTGATTGGTAATAAAAAAATGAAATATGGATAAATCTTGGCGAGCCTGCAGTTGGCCTGTCTGAGCTCAGGTCCTGTCACAGAGCTTGAAGTGGCTGTGCTTGGCTATGACAGGGCAAGAGACAAGCATCCTGGGACTGTTTAGCGCTAAAAAAAAAAAAAAAAAGAAACGGACATGTAACTTACAAAAACATAATCAAGGCTGTTGTCACAGGAGCTAGAGAGTGCCAGCTGCTGCTAGACCGATACAGCAAGTGTGCTCAACTGCCACCGTTAGGAATCCAGTAAAATGGAAACCAGAGGGTCAGGGACAGCTGGAATGGGCAAATTGCCCCTCCTCTGTCCTCTAGGGGCTGAAGGAGAAAGGTGCTTGATCTGAAACTATGATTGCATTGTCTTAAGAACAGCAGTTGCCTCTCGGTCCAGACTTGGGGGCTGGTTGTGGTCTCCAAGTTGGAGTGCCCACCCCTGGAGAGCCCACCTGGAAGGGACCTCACTGCATATCCACTCCGGAGGCTTCAGTCGGGCAGACTCCCACAGTGCCCCCAGGTGCCTCAGCCGGTGGGTACAATCGAGTGCGCCCAGGCCAGGGGCTCAAGGAAGCCTGGCTTAAGAGGGGAACTGGGGGGAATGTTAGGCATTGGATAGGCAGAAAGGAAAGAGGACATTTCAGATAAAAGGAATAACAAATGCAGAGTCTTGTGTATAGGTGGGCAAGAATAAATTTCATTCATCCATCTGTCCTACACACATTTCAGCCTCTGCTGCATGCCACCAACCCCTCAGGCTGTCTTCTCCACCTGGATTATTCTCCCAGGTCTTTGTGAGGCTCACCCCTCACTTCATCTAAGCCTCTGTTCAAATGCTACCTCCTTGAAGAAGTCTTCCCCCATCAGACCACCCAAAAGAGCTTGGCCCCCATCCCTCTGTCTGTCTCCTCATCTTGCCTTGTTTTTTTCTCTGTCGAACTCAACTGTCAGGTATTAAAATAAGGATTTGTTTATTTTTTGTTGTCCTTACACTAGAGCTTAAGCTCCAGTAGGTCAGGGTATTTGTTATTTCAACAGCAGTCCCAGTGCTAGAGCAGTATCTGGTGCACTGCAGGCACCAGATGCAGGAAATACTTGTTGAATGAACGAATGAATGGGCCTTACCAGAAGGTAAGTACCAGATTTTATTGGAGGGGAGCATGCTGCTCCTATAACCTTGACTGAACCTAGTAAAGATGGTTGAGGAAAGCTGGCTGGAGGAAGTGATGTATACAGACGTGAGAGAGAAGCAGGAGTCAGTCAGGGGTCACACACAATAGTTATGGGTTTAAAACTCAAGAATAAATATTTCGATAAAACATGGAAATGTCTTGAGCTGAATGGCCAGAAAGGAAAATCGCCCATGAGGGACCTGGAAGTCTGGTGACAAGTGTCTCCACCGATGCTGCAATAATGGACCAAGGAATGGTGCAGAGCCAAGGAAGAGAGAAGCTGGGAAAGTGGTGTGGGACCTATGTTGTTCATAGAAGGTCATTCATGGGCAACTTTGTTTGCCCTGCGCTGGATCCTTGGGTCTCATGGTTTAAATCATCATTCGTGTTTTCCAAGTGTGATCTGATTGTTCTATCTAAAGGTTTCCCTGCCAAAATAAGTTACAAGGTTGTTTTCCAAGGGAGCCTGAGCCCAGAGGAAAAGTCACAGGTCAGAGCCCTGTGTAGAGGTACTGGGTGTTTTTCCCACCTTGTCTCTGGAACTGTTCTTTGCTGGTTAACTTTTCAGGCATGTAGCTCATTTCAATTATGTTGTCCATTCTATCTCTGTCAGCATTTTTATTTGGACTTGGAGACAAGTGTGAACCAAAGGGACTGAGTCTATTATTATTTTTTCAAAAGAGGCATGCCAGTCCGGTGGAAAGGGTCAAAGGTCATAATTGCTTCTGTTGGCAGCTTATTCTGGAATTTTTCACACAATACTTATGTTGGTCACTCACCACAGGTTTACTCATTTTTGCACATTACCTTCCACACAAGTATATTTCACTTAATTGTGACCACAGTGCCTAAGCTTTTTAATAGTATTTTCATGACAATATATGTGTTTCTATACAGTCCATGCAAAGCCCATTTTGAATAACACATATGGATCGTCTTATCAGTCTACTTATGTTAGGAAGGTTGAAAATACATTAAAATGTAGAAAATACAAAAAAACCATTTTGTTGGCACACTGATAGAGAAGTCTTGTTAGCTTGTCCATTTCCTTCCAACCAGGTAAAGTTCACATAGAACAGGTTGAGGAACATTCCATACTGTCAAGGACCATACAGTCTTCTAAAACAACAATCCGGGGAGGATCCTCTTCAATAGTTCCTGTTCGTCGTTAGGAATTATTTTCCCAAGGATCCTCTGCTAGAATTGAAGTGACCAGATACAGTAATTCCTGACAGAGATGCCAACTCCTAGTGTGACTGGGATGGCTACAGGATATTAGGCTGGTCGCTTTGGAATCCATCATCCGTGCACGAGTAGCGTTCACTTTTCTCTGGTAAAGTGTCTTAATAACGAAGTAACTGCAAGGCTCCAATGAGGCAGTGATTTCGTGTGTTTACGTTCTTCGTTCTCTCTGGCAGGGTGCAAGTTCAGCTAAGGAGGGACTGTGTGTTTACGTCCCAGACCCACAGCAGAGTCGCGCGCGATCAAGGAATACTTAAAATAAGCTTTAGCTTCCGACGCCCAGTCGCCGGTTCTTTTAGCCCTCTTCGAGGTTTGGGTCGTTGGTTTCTGAGAAAACGGACCATCTCCCTTCGTTGAATACTCTAGCTGCTGTTTCAGGAGCGCCACTCCTCTCGGCGGCCCGAGTCCCGAGCCAGGGACTTCCCAGAGTACGGGCCTGGCCTCCCGGCGCTGGGGACCGCCGGAGGGAACCAGACGCCCGCGGACAGCGGGCCAGCTCGCCGCCCAGCGTCCTCCGGTTGCCGCGGCCCAGGCCCACAGGGCCAAGAGTCCCACGCCCCCGGCCCGCCCCGGGATCTCGCCGCCGCTTGTTTACTCCCCGGCGCAGCCTAGTCCGACCCTGGGGCCCGCCCCCGCCCGCTGCCTATTGGCTGAGGAGACTCCAGGGCTGGCGACGATTGGCCCGGCGGAGGCGGAGAGGTAGGCTGCGCGGGAGGCCGAGAGGGGGCAGCAGGCGATGGCGGCGGCGGCGGCGGCGGCGGCGGGTCGGCTAGGCTGGTTGCTCGCCGCGCTCTGCCTGGGCAACGCCGCCGGCGAGGCGGCGCCGGACCCGCGAGTGCTGGGCGTCTGTCTAGAGGAGGACGGAGCGGCGGGCGCGGGGTGGGCGCACGAAGGGGAGGTGCGGGCAGCGCCGGAGGCCACCTTCCGCTTGCGCCTCTTCGGCTCGGGCTTCTCCAACAGCTCCTGGTCCTGGGTGGCTCCTGAGGGGGCGGGTTGCCCCGAGGGCGGGCCGGCCGCGGCGCCCGACGAAGCGGCGGCCCCCACGGGCGAGTGGCGTGCGTTGCTGCGCCTGCGCGCCGAGGACGCGCGCCCGCACTCTGTGCGGCTGGCGGTGCGCGGGGAGCCTGGCGGTTCGGCGGCCGAAGAGGCGGCAGCCCTCACGGGCGAGTGGCGCGCACTGCTGCGCCTGCGCGCCGAGGCCGCACGCCCGCACTCGGCGCTGCTGGCCGTGCGTGTGGAGCCGGGCGGCTCGGCAGCCGAGGAGGAGGCGCCGCCCTGGGCTCTGGGCCTGGGGGCGGCGGGGCTGTTGGCGCTGGCGGCTCTGGCGCGGGGCCTGCAGCTGAGCGCACTGGCGCTGGCGCCCGCCGAGGTGCAGGTGCTGCGCGAGAGCGGCTCGGAGGCGGAGCGTGCGGCGGCGCGGCGCCTGGAGCCTGCACGGCGCTGGGCGGGCTGCGCCCTGGGCGCGCTGCTGCTGCTGGCCAGCCTGGCGCAGGCGGCGCTGGCGGTTCTGCTGTACCGCGCGGCTGGCCAGCGCGCAGTCCCCGCCGTGCTAGGCAGCGCGGGGCTCGTGTTCCTGGTGGGCGAGGTGGTGCCGGCTGCCGTGAGCGGGCGCTGGACGTTGGCACTGGCGCCGCGCGCGCTGATCCTCAGCCGCCTGGCGGTGCTGCTCACCCTGCCCGTGGCGCTGCCGGTGGGCCAGCTGCTGGAGCTGGCGACGCGGCCAGGGAGGCTGCGCGAGCGCGTGCTGGAGCTGGCGCGCGGCGGCGGCGACCCCTACAGCGATCTCAGCAAGGGCGTGTTGCCCTGCCGGACAGTGGAGGACGTGCTCACGCCCCTCGAGGACTGCTTCATGCTGGATGCCAGCACCGTGCTGGACTTCGGCGTCCTGGCCAGCATCATGCAGAGCGGCCACACGCGCATCCCCGTGTACGAGGACGAGCGCTCCAACATCGTGGACATGCTCTATCTCAAGGATTTGGCTTTCGTGGACCCCGAAGACTGCACGCCGCTCAGCACCATCACCCGCTTCTACAATCACCCACTCCACTTCGTCTTCAACGACACCAAGCTGGACGCCGTCCTGGAGGAGTTCAAGCGAGGTAAGTGCTGGGGAATCGCGGAGGGGACGCGAATGTCAGCGTTCTCCCCCCAGAGAAGGAGTGGGGTTTAGGGAAGCCTTGGGGAAAGGTCCCAACGCGGTGGACGACAGGGAGGCCTCTGAGCACCCTTTTAATGAAGATGATGGTTTTGTAGCTCCGAATGACCTTGAAAAATATCATTTAAAGTCTTTCGTTCCGAAAATGACAGAACTATAGACAATAAAAATCTTTTCCGGGCAGGCACCCAGTTTGGGGAGGTATGTGTACTTAACTCTAACTTTCCGGCTCTTTACCGGGTCATTTTTGTGGGTTTGGGCTTTGTGGCAGGTCCAGACTGAAAGAACATAGAGTACAGGGTCTAGATACCTGGACGCTGTTGTTTGCACATGTATAATACCAAATTAGCTGAACCTGTGATGTTTCCAGGGCATCATTGTTAAGGTCAGTGAAAAGGGAATGATTGATCAATACTTCCTGCAGTGTGAAAGAAGCTTCCACTTTGATTTCACCGGAAGCTACTTGATCATGGAGACCAGTTAGTCTCCCTTTCCTTAAAAAAAAAACAACAACAAAAAACTAAAACCCAAGTAAGGGCTCAAGTTTTCTTAACTCCACATTTTGTCCTCTCCTTTCACCCCGGTTCAGGTGAAAACTGAGACCCTCCCATTGTGAAGGTTTGGGTTCCCCTGCAGTCTCCCTCTCGGTAATTTGGCTTGATCATGCTTGAACTTCTGTGGGGACACTTTTGGACTTAGAATGAGCTTGACCACAAAAACTGCATAATTGAGGCCGAGAAGTGAGCAAGGCCCCTCATAATGACTTCCTGACAGCTGTGAAGTCTGCAGGTCCCAGGATCCCATAGGAGGTTCCCTGTGAGCCCCTGGACTGTCAGGGCAGGGAGGCAAAGCTCTGCCTTAATGACCATTAGCACTGCTGTATGCCAGCCACTAGTGGCCACCCTCACGCACCATCTCCTTTAATCCTTGCAAGAGGCTTGGGTTTTGAAGAATTAGGCAGTTACTGTTACTACTGTTTCTCAGGATTGGGTGGGAGATTTTGATGGGCAGCTCTGGCTGCTCCACTTGAGAATCTCTGGGTGCTTCTACTAGTTTCCTCAGAATGTAGCCCTGCAGCCCTGCTCTGGGGAGAGGAGCCTCCCGGGAGCAAGTGCCCATCTCCAAGTATTACAGTAGTTTCTGAGGCAGTGGTGGTTCTCGTGGCTGTGTGGCTGCCAGGCTGCCTTGGAGTCAGCAGGGGACGGTACCATCCTGCCGCTGCCATCTTTCCGCTTGAGGCCAGGCTTGACCACCAGGGCGGTGGCTACAGGCAGAGCGTGGCACCCTCTTTAAGTGGTTTCCACAGATCACTGACTGGTGTGGAGACCAGAGTAGGGGGGTCCCCGTGGTTGGGAGGGCCCAGTGAGAGGTGATGGTAGCCTGAACAAGGGTGCTCAGCAAGCGTAGAAAGGAAGACCCAAGAGGGCATTGGAAGGTGGGCTTAGGATTTTGTGGTTTGCTGAGGGGCTGTGGGGCGGGAGAAGGAGCTGAGGATGAATGTGGGTTTTGGCTTGGTGGTGGCCTTGCCTTTCCCTGAGGCCGAGCACACGCAGGAAGAGAGGACTTGGGGGTTGGGGCCGGGGCAGGCAGATGAGTTTGTTGTGAACACTGGAATTTGTGTGTGCAGTGGCCTGAGACATGGGCTGCTAGGAGCAGCCCATGTGCAGTGAAGCACAAGTGAAAATCTCAAGCAGGAGGGAAGGATCTGGATGTGGGTGGGGCGGTGGTCCCAGGGAGTGATCCTGTTAGCTGAAAGAGGGGCACTAGCAGGGCAGGGGTGGGTGGGCAGTGAGGACAGGTGCTGAGAAGAGGGGAGGGAAGGAGAGTGATCAGGAGAGGAGGCTTGCATCATGTCCTTTGACTCCAACAAGCAGGATACCCTTGACCTTGCAAGAGCAGTTGTGGTGTGGCGTGGGGAAGCCGGGGTGGGGCCAGCAGTGAAGGAGATGGGCCTTCAGGGAGGCATGGCTGCAGAGGGACGCTAGAGCGTGGTGGCCAGGAGAGGCCAGCAGGGCGGGAGGCCTTCTGCTCTGGTGCCGTTTTCCCGCCTTTTCTTTGTTAGCTTTTAAAAAATTTTTCATCAGAGGAAAACTGTTTTACGGTGTTGTTTTGATTTCAGCTGTACAGTGACTCCAACCAGCTATAGTTTTACGTATGTCCCCTTTCTCTGCTGTTTTCATTTATTTATTTAATTTGCCTGTGTGGCATGTGGCATCTTAGTTCCCTGACCAGGGGTTGAACTGCTGCCCCTGCGGCCAGAAGCATGGATCTCAGCCAACCATTGGACCGCCAGGAACGCTCTGCTCTTTGGTTCTAATGTGGCGGAGTCCACTGGGCTTGGGTATAAATGTTGGTAGGAAGTTGCTGGTAGGGAGGGACAGCCACAGTGCAGGCTGCTCCTGTTCTGGGGTGGTGGCCTTGGGGCAGGTCTGGAGAGCCCCCTTCTAGAAGGTAGTGGGGGGGATGCAGTGTGGCGGTTGAATGGAGGACTCTTTGGTCCCCTTGACCTCCTGACTCCTGTGGAGAGTGAGGGCCATTCTCAGAGCTGGATAGCCTTATCTTTCCTGTGTCACCTGAACTCTCTCCACTTCTGTGAAATGCAGTCCTTTGACAGCTAGCTTTATGTTTCCTCACTGAAGTCCTCATTAACCCAGCCCTCTTCTTCATTCCTCTGCTCATGAACAGAGAGCATATTGCAGCCTCCTTGGTGCATGAGGTTTCAGAAATCAGTCCCCTTCCTGTCTCTCTGCCAAGTGTATGAGGCAGGGGTCCCTCTGAATTCCTTGAGGCAGAAGGCCCTGGTGTCTTGGCAGTTACCATTTCAGACCCCATTCCTTTCTCTCTTTCAGATTGTGGTTTCTTCTGGAACTTTAGAGTCTGGAAGAGGCCCCTTCCCCTGTGAGGCACCCCTCAGTCAGCGTGCAGACCTGGGGTGTCAGCTGATTGTTTTGTGCACGTGCTGCTAGGAGGAGTGCAGACTTCTGGAGGTGTAGTTCAGTTCAGTCTCTCAGTTGTGTCCGACTCTTTGCAACCCCACGGACTGCAGCACACCAGGCTCCCTGTCCATCACCAACTCCCAGAGCTTACTCAAACTCATGTCCATTGAGTCAGTGATGCCATCCAACCGTCTCATCCTCTGTCGTCCCCTTCTCCTCCTGCCTTCAATCTTTCCCAGTATCAGGGTCTTTTCCAATGAGTCAGCTCTTCACATCAGGTGGCCAAAGTATTGAAGCTCCAGCATCAGTCCTTCCAGTGAAGATTCAGGACTGATTTCCTTTCGGATTGATTGGTTTGATCTCTTTCCAATCCAAGGGACTCTTGGAGTCTTCTCTAACACCACAGTTAAAAAGCATCAATTCTTCAGTGCTTAACTTTCTTTTTTTAAAAATTAATTAATTTATTTTAGTTGGAGGCTAATTACTTTACAGTATTGTAGTGGTTTTTGCCATACACTGACATGAATCAGCCATGGGTGTACATGTGTTCCCCATCCTGAACCCCCCTCCTGCCTCCCTCCCCATCCCATCCCTCAGGGTCATCCCAGTGCACCAGCGCTGAGCACCCTGTCTCATGCATCGAACCTGGACTGGCGATCTGTTTCACATGTGATAATATACATGTTTCAGTGCTATTCTCTCAAATCATCCTACCCTTGCCTTCTCCCACAGAGTCCAAAAGACTGTTCTATGCATCTGTGTCTCTTTTGCTCTCTCGCATATAGGGTCATTGTTACCATCTTTCTAAATTCCATATATATGCGTTAGTATACTGTATTGGTGTTTTTTTTTTTCCTGACTTACTTTACTCTGTATAATAGGCTCCAGTTTCATCCACCTCATTAGAACTGATTCAAATGTATTCTTTTTAATGGCTGAGTAATATTCCATTGTGTATTTGTACCACAGCTTTCTTATCCATTTGTCTGCTGATGGGCACCTAGGTTGCTTCCATGTCCTGGCTATTATAAACAGTGCTGCAATAAACATTGGGGTACACGTGTCTCTTTCAATTCTGGTTTTCTCGGTGTGTATGCCCAGGAGTGGGATTGCTGGGTCATATGGCAGTTCTATTTCCAGTTTTTTAAGGAATCTCCACACTGTTCTCCATAGTGGCTGTACTAGTTTGCATTCCCGCCAACAGTGTAAGAGGATTCCCTTTTCTCCACACCCTCTCCAGCATTTATTGTTTGTAGACTTTTTGATAGCAGCCATTCTGACCGGCGTGAGATGGTACCTCATTGTGGTTTTGATTTGCATTTCTCTGATAATGAGTGATGTTGAGCATCTTTTCGTGTGTTTGTTAGCCATCTGTATGTCTTCTTTGGAGAAATGTCTGTTTAGTTTTTTGGCCCATTTTTTGATTGGATTGTTTATTTTTCTGGAATTGAGCTGCAGGAGCTACTTGTATATTTTTGAGATTAATTCTTTGTCAGTTGCTTCGTTTGCTATTATTTTCTCCCATTCTGAAGGCTGTCTTTGCACCTTATAGTTTCCTTCTTTGTGCAAAAGCTTTTAATTAGGTCCCATTTGTTTATTTTTTTCTTTTATTTCCATTACTCTGGGAAGTGGGTCATAGAGGATCCTGCTGTGATTTATGTCAGAGAGTGTTTTGCCTATGTTTTCCTCTAGGAGTTTTATAGTTTCTGGTCTTACGTTCAGATCTTGCATCCATTTTGAGTTTATTTCTGTGTATGGTGTTAGAAAGTGTTCTAGTTTCATTCTTTTACAAATGGTTGACCAGTTTTCCCAGCACCACTTGTTAAAGAGATTGTCTATTCTCCATTACATATGCTTGCCTCCTTTGTCGAAGATAAGGTATCCATAGGTGCGTGGATTTATCTCTGGGCTTTCTATTTTGTTCCATTGATCTATATTTCTGTCTTTGTGCCAGTACCATACTGTCTTGATGATTGTAGCTTTGTAGTATAGTCTGAAGTCAGGAAGGTTGATTCCTCTAGTTCCATTCTTCTTTCTCAAGGTGGCTTTGGCTATTTGAGTTTTATTGTATTTCCATACAAATTGTGAAATTATTTGTTCTAGTTCTGTGAAAAATACCATTGGTAGCTTGATAGGGATTGCATTGAATCTATAGATTGCTTTGGGTAGAATGCTCATTTTCACTATATTGATTCTTCCGACCCATGAACATAGTATATTTCTCCATCTATTTGTGTCATCTTGATTTCTTTCATCCATGTTTTATAGTTTTCTGTATATAGGTCTTTTGTTTCTTTAGGTAGATTTATTCCTAAAATTTTATTCTTTCATTGCAATGGTGAATGGAATTGTTTCCTTAATTTCTCTGTTTTCTCCTTGTTAGTATATAGGAATGCAAGGGATTTCTGTGTGTTAATTTTATGTCCTGCAACTTTACTATATTCATTGACTAGCTCTAGTAATTTTCTGGTGGAGTCTTTAGGGTTTTCTCTGTAGAGGATCATGTCATCTGCAAACAGTGAGAGTTTTACTTCTTCTTTTCCAATCTGGATTCCTTTTACTTCTTTTTCTTCTCTGATTGCTGTGGCCAAAACTTCCAAAACTATGTTGAATGGTAGTCGTGAGAGTGGGCACCCTCGTCTTGTTCCTGATTTCAGGGGAAATGCTTTCAATTTTTCACCACTGAGGATAATGTTTGCTGCGGGTTTGTCATATATAGCTTTTATTATGTTGAGGTATGTTCTTTCTATTTCTGCTTTCTGGAGGGTTTTTATTATAAATGGATGTTGAATTTTGTCAAAGGCTTTCTCTGCATCTATTGAGATAATCATATGGTTTTTATCTTTCAATTTGTTAATGTGGTGTATTACATTGATTGATTTGCGGATATTAAAGAATCCTTGCATTCTTGGGATAAAGCCCACTTGGTAATGATGTATGATCTTTTTAATACGTTGTTGGATTCTGTTTGCTAGGATTTTGTTAAGGATTTTTGCGTCAGTGATATCGGCCTGTAGTTTTCCTTTTTTGCGGCATCTTTGTCTGCTTTTGGTATTAGGGTGATGGTGGCCTCATAGAATGAGTTTGAAGTTTACCTTCCTCTGCAATTTTCTGGAAGAGTTTGAGTAGGATAGGTTTAACTCTTCTCTAAATGTTTGGTAGAATTTGGCTGTGAAGCCGTCTGGTCCTGGGCTTTTGTTTGCTGGAAGATTTCTGATTACAGTTTCAATTTCCGTGCTTGTGATGGGTCTGTTAAGATTTTCTGTTTCTTCCTGGTTCAGTTTTGGAAAGTTATACTTTTCTAAGAATTTGTCCATTTCTTCCAAGTTGTCCATTTTATTGACATATAGTTGCTGATAGTAGTCTCTTATGATCCTTTGTATTTCTGTGTTGTCTGTTGTGATTTCTCCATTTTCATTTCTAATTTTGTTGATTTGATTCTTCTCCCTTTGTTTCTTGATGAGTCTGGCTAATGGTTTGTCTGTTTTATTTATCTTCTCAAAGAGCCAGCTTTTAGCTTTATTGATTTTTGCTATGGTCTCTTTTATTTCTTTTGCATTTATTTCTGCTCTAATTTCTGTGATTTCTTCTACTAACTCTGGGGTTCTTCATTTCTTCCTTTTCTAGTTGCTTTAGGTGTAGAGTTAGGTTATTTATTTGACTTTTTTCTTGTTTCTTGAGGTAAGCTTGTATTGCTATGAACCTTCCCCTTAGCACTGCTTTTACTGAGTCCCATAGGTTTTGGGTTGTTGTGTTTTGATTTTCATTCATTTGTATGCATATTTTGATTTCTTCTGTGATTTGTTGGTTATTCAGAAGTGTGTTGTTTAGCCTCCATATGTTGGAATTTTTAATAGTTTTTTTCCTGTAATTGACATCTAATCTTACCACATTGTGATCAGAAAAGATGCTTGAAATGATTTCAGTTTTTTTGAATTTACCAAGGCTAGGTTTATGGCCCAGGGGTGTGATCTGTCCTGGAGAAGGTTCTGTGTGCACTTGAGAAAAAGGTGAAATTCATTGTTTTGGGGTGAAATGTCCTATAGATATCAGTTAGGTCTAACTGGTCCATTTTGTCACTTAAAGTTTGTGTTTCCTTGCTAATTTTCTGTTTAGTTGATCTATCCATAGGTGTGAGTGGGGTATTACAGTCTCCCACTATTATTGTGTTACTCTTAATTTCCCCTTTCATACTTGTTAGCATTTGCCTTACATATTGCAGTGCTCCTATGTTGGGTGCAGGGAACTCTTTCTGCCCCCTTCTGATGTCTGTGTCAGAAGCTTTCTCTGTCTCCTTTACACTTTAATAAAAATTTATTACACAAAAGCTCTGCACAATCAAGCCTTGTCTCTGGCCCCAGATTGAATTCTTCTCCTCCGGAGGCCAAGAGTCCCGGTGTCTTTGCGTGATTCAGCAACAACCTTTCATCTTGGGGGCTCGTCCGGGATCCTTCAGGACAAGGTAAGGATGCTTGGAGCTCTAGTTCTTTGTTCTCCTAGCGAACACGTTTTCTGCTGTACTTTACTAACTCTGGGCTTCCCTTGTGGCTCAGCTGGTAAAGAATCCGCCTGCAGTGCGGGAGACCTGGGTTTGATCCCTGGATTGGGAAGATCTCCTGGAGAAGGGAAAGGCTACCCACTCCAGTGTTCTGGCCTAGAGAATTCCATGGACTATAACAGTCCATGGGGTCACAAATCTGCCTTCAGTGCAGGAGACATGGGTTCAATTCCTGGATCGGGAAGATCCCTGGAGAAGGAAATGGCAACCCATTCCAGTATTCTTGCCTGGAGAATCCCATGGACAGAGGAACCTTGCAGGCTACAGTCCATGGGGTCGCAAGAGTCAGACATGACTGAGTGACTTTCACTTCACTATGTTGGGTGCATATATATTTATAATTGTCGTATCTTCTTCTTGGATTGATCCTTTGATCATTATTTAGTGTCCTTCTTTGTCTCTCTTCACAGCCTTTATTTCAAAGTCTATTTTATCTGATATGAGTATTGCTACTCTTGCTTTCTTTTGGTCTCCATTTGTGTGAAATATCTTTTTGCAGCCCTTCATTTTCAGTCTCTCTGTGTCCCTTGGTTTGAGGTGGGTCTCTTATAGACAGCATATATAGGTGTCTTGTTTTTGTATCCATCAGCCAGTCTTTGTCTTTTGGTTGGGGCATTCAACCCATTTACATTTAAGGTAATTATTGATAAGCGTGATCCTGTTGCCATTTACTTTGTTGTTTTGGGTTTGAGCTTATACACCTTTTCTGTGTTTCCTGTCTAGAGAAGATCCTTTAACATTTGTTGAAGAGCTGGTTTGGTGGTGCTGAATTCTCTGAACTTTTGCTTGTCTGTAACGCTTTTGATTTTTCCTTCATATTTGAATGAGATCCTTGCTGGGTGCAGTAATCTGGGTTGTAGGTTTTTCTCTTTCATCTCTTTAAGTATGTCCTGCCATTCCCTTCTGGCCTGAAGAGTTTCTGTTGAAAGATCAGCTGTTATCCTTATGGGAATCCTCTTGTGTGTTATTTGTTATTTTTCCCTTGCTGCTTTTAATATTTGTTCTTTGTGTTTGATCTTTGTTAATTTGATTAGTATGTGTCTTGGGGTGTTTTGCCTTTGGTTTATCCTGTTTGGGACTCTCTTGGGTTCTATTTCCTTCCCCATTTTAGGGAAGTTTTCAACTATTATCTCCTCAAGTATTTTCTCATGGCCTTTCTTTTTGTCTTCTTCTGGGACTCCTATGATTCGAATGTTGGGGTGTTTGACATTGTCCCAGAGGTCTCTGAGGTTGTCTTCATTTCCTTTAATTCTTTTTTCCTCTCTGCTTCATTTATTTCCACCATTCTGTCTTCCACCTCACTTATCCTATCTTTTGACTCAGTTATTCTACTGTTGGTTCCCTCCAGAGTGTTTTTTATCTCATTTATTGCATTATTCATTATTGATTGACTCTTTTTTATTTCTTCTAGGTCCTTGTTAAACATTTCTTGCATCTTCTCAATCCTTGTCTCCAGGCTATTTGTCTGTAACTCCATTTTGTTTTCAAGATTTTGGATCATTTTTATTATCATTATCATGAATTCTTTTTCAGGTAGACTTCCTATCTCTTTCTCTTTTGTTTGGTTTGGTGGGCATTTATTATGTTCCTTTACCTGCCGAGTATTTCTCTGCCTTTTCATCTTGTTTAGATTGCTGTGTTTGGGATGGTCTTTCTGTATCATGGTAGTTTGCGGTTCCTCTTTATTGTGGAGGTTCCTCCCAGTGAGTGGGGTTGGACGAGTGGCTTGTCAAGGTTTCCTGGTTAGGGAAGCTAGCGTCGGTGTTCTGGTGGGTGGAGCTGGATTTCTTCTCTCTGGAGTGCAACAAAGCGTCCAGTAGTGAGTTTTGAGGTGTCTGTGGGTTTGGTGTGACTTTGGGCAGCCTGTATATTGAAGCTCAGGGCTATGTTCCGGTGTTGCTGGAGAATTTGTGTGGTATGTCTTGCTCTGGAGCTTGTTGGCCCTTGGGTGGTGCTTGGTTTCAGTGTAGGTGTGGAGGCTCTTGGATGCGCTCTTGTCGATTAATGTTCTGTGGCGTCAGGAGTTCCCTGCTGTTCTCAGGTTTTGGATTTAAGCCTCCTGCCTCTGGCTTTCAGTCTTATTCTTACAGTAGCTTCAATACTTCTTCATCCATACAGCACTGATGATAAAACATCTAGGTTAATGATGAAAAGTTTCTCCACAGCCCGGAACACCCAGAGAGGTTCACAGAGTTACATGGAGAAGAGGAGAGGGAAGAAGGAGATAGAGGTGACCAGGAGGAGAAGAGGGGGAATCTAAAGGAGAGAGACCAGTCTAGCCAGTAATCAATTCCCTAAGTGTTCTCCACAGCCCGGAACACCCAAAGAGATTCACAGAGTTGGGTAGAGAAGAGAAGGGGGAGGGAGGAGGTAGAGGCGACCTGTGGGAGAAATAGGAGAGTCAAAAGGGGGAGAGAGCAATCAAGCCAGTAATCACACTCCTAAGTAAAAATGGCTACTGAAGGTTGGATTGTTAAAGGTACAAAATTGATAACAAATACCAAAAAGCAAAGATTAAAAATCTAGAGTAGAGGTTAGACTCTCAAAAATTTAATATTAAAAAAACAAAACAAAATCACAAAAATTATAAAAAATATATATAAAATTTGCTTTAAAAAATAGGGTTTTTTTTTTTTTTTTGCAAGGTAGTAGTAGGTTATAAAGATTAAAATTGAAGGAGTAAGAAAGGACTTAAAAATTTTTAAAAATTAAAGAATGATAATAGTAAAATATATCTAGGAATTTCTCTGGAGCTGTTGCAGGCAGTGTGGGGTCAGTTCAGTTTCAGGTAGCTCCCTGTTCCAGCCTATACTTCTCAAGGTCTATAGGCCCCTTCCAGTGTAGTCGGTGCTAACTCCAGGGGTTTAATCTGTTGCACCTGTCACTTCCAAAGCGGTTCCCCTCTGTTTATCTTGGGTTCTTCTGTTTGGTGGTCTCTTCAGTGTCTAACTTCCGCCCTGACACAAGGGGGCGGTGGTGGTCACTTTTTTAGGCTCGCTTGTTCAGTCCTGCTGTGGGGAGGGAGGGGCACGGCAAACAAGTACCCCTGGCGAGTGTGGGCCGTGCGCGCAGTGTCTCAGCCGCCCTGGGTTTGCCCCCGCTCACGGTGAGTGTGGGGAGTGCACGCGGTGTCTCAGCCGCCCCGGGTTTGCCCCCGCTCACGGCGAGTGTGGGGAGTGCGCGCAGTGTCTCAGCCGCCCCGGGTTTGCCCCCGCTCGTGGCGAGCGTGGGGAGTGCGCGTGGTGTCTCAGCCGCCCCGGGTTTGCCCCCGCTCGTGGCGAGTGTGGGGAGTGCACGCGGTGTCTCAGCCACCCTGGGTTTGCCCCCGCTCACGGCGAGTGTGGGGAGTGCACGCGGTGTCTCAGCCACCCTGGGTTTGCCCCCGCTCACGGCGAGTGTGGGGAGTGCGCGCAGTGATTCAGCCGCCCTGGGTTTGCCCCCGCTCACGGCGAGTGTGGGGAGTGCACGCGGTGTCTCAGCCGCCCCGGGTTTGCCCCCGCTCGTGGCGAGCGTGGGGAGTGCGCGCGGTGTCTCAGCCGCCCTGGGTTTGCCCCCGCTCAGGGCGAGTGTGGGGAGTGCACGCGGTGTCTCAGCCACCCTGGGTTTGCCCCCGCTCGTGGCGAGTGTGGGGAGTGCGCGCAGTGATTCAGCCGCCCCGGGTTTGCCCCCGCTCACGGCGAGCGTGGGCCATGCGCAGTGTCTCAGCCGCTCTGGGTTTGCCCCTGCTCGTGGCGAGTGTGGGGAGTGCGCGCAGTGATTCAGCCGCTCTGGGTTTGCCCCCGCTCACGGCGAGCGTGGGCCATGCGCAGTGTCTCAGCCGCCCTGGGTTTGCCCCCGCTCACGCCGTGTGTGCCCTCCCAGTCTGCACTGCTCAGGCTCCAGGTTGCTCTGCAGGGGAACTGTCTAAAGCGGGTTGTGTGCGCTTCCCAGGCCTCAGCCGCTCAGGTTCAGGTTCTCGGGTGCTCCACAAAGGCGTAGACTCGGTTGGGCCCGCATTTTGTGCCCTTCCCAGGCCTCAGCCGCTCAGGTTCAGGTTCTCGGGTGCTCCACAAAGGCCCGCATTTTGCGCCCTTCCCAGGTCGGAGCAGCTCAGGTGGCCAGGTGCTTGGCGAGAGCCGTCTCCTCAGATGCGCGGTGCGTCTTATCATCTCCCCGGTCCCAGCCGCTTGGTTTCCCCGTGAGTCTCCTCTGGGGAGCTGATCTCTGGCTGCGAACCTCCTGGTGGATGTCAGCTGTCCGGGATCCCAGGAAGACTTGGTTAGCAACTGGGGGCCTGCTCGCAGTTCGGTAGGGGATGCCGTCTCTGGGGCCGAGTTTGCCCCTTGCCTTCCGGCTCTGGCTGTCGCCTGCCTGCCTCCCTGCCTCTGGCGGGAGATGGGCTGGTCCGCAGCCAGCTAGCTCTCCTCTGCTATTCGCTCAGTCCTTTGTTCCGTGATTGGCCCCACAGTGCCTTAGGTTAGAGGTTTTTGCGGGAAAGTTCTCTCTTTCTCTCTCTTTTCTCTCTGACTATCCCACGGTTTGGGTTGCTTGCTCAAGTTAGCTCCCTCAGATTGTCCTCGGGGCATTCAGGCCCGGTCCTTACCCTAAGCAATGCCGCCCGCGCCTCCCTGTCCAGCCCCCATTTGCTGGCGATGGGTGCCAGCGTCTTGGCAACTTCTCCGCTGGCAGTTGCTGTTAGGCACGTAATCTGTGGGTGTTATTTATTTATTTATTTTTCCTCCCGGTTATGTTGCCCTCGGAGATTCTAAAACTCCCTAAAGACCCACTGGTGAGAGGGTTTCCTGGTGTTTGGAAACTTCTCTTTTATGACTCCCTTCCCGGGATGGGTCTCCACCCCTAACTCTTTTGTCTCTCTTTTTATCTTTTATATTTTGCCCTACCTCCTTTTGAAGACAATGGGCTGCCTTTCTGGGTGCCTGGTGTCCTCTGCCAGCGTTCAGAAGTTGTTTTGTGGAATTTGCTCAGCGTTCAAATGATCTTTTGATGAATTTGTGGGGGAGAAAGTGGTCTCCCCGTCCTATTCCTCTGCCACCTTAGGACCGCCCCTCTCAACTTTCTTTTTTGTCGGGAGTGCTTACCAGGAGGATTCGTACCTGCTGTCTCTTGTGACTCCTTTGTCCCTCTTCAAGCGGGGCAGCATGCTACTCCCAGGACTGAGGTCATTGTGTGAGGCAGGCTTGGGTCTCCTTTAGTAAACATTCTCTTTACGACAAAACTGCTTAGTCTCGCCCCCTTTCTTGAGATATGGATTGTCTCCTGACCTTGTGATCATTATTATCCCTTGTTTCCTTGGTAACGGTTGCTGTACATTTGGTTTTCTGATCTCTATCATTGTCAAAAGAAATTTCTTATACCACAGCCTATATATACTCACAGAAAAATCATTAAAGCACCTTTGCTCCATCAGAGCTTAGGTCCCCGTACCTTTTTTGTTTCTCTCCCTCTCCCCCCCCCCCCCCCCACACTGCTGTCTCTCTCTTCCCCTCTGTCTCCCACCCCCCTCTCTCCCACCCCCCTTTCTCTCTCCCTCCTCTTTCTCTCCCCCACCCCCGGTCTTCCTCTCTCTCTCCCTCTCTCCCTCTCCCTCTCTCCCTCTCTGCCCGGCTGGTTCTCTGGAGCATGGAGACCCGTCGTGCCCACTCTCCTGCCTGGCCTTCTTAAGACCCTCTCGAGAAGGCGCCCTGTGCCTTCCCCCCCTCAAGGGGGCGCCTGGTGTCTTCGTGGGCAATGCAAGCTCTATGTCAAGGGCTTTGTTGGTTTTCTGCGTAAACCAGGGAATATCAGCCTCTTTGTCTCTTTCACTTTCTTATCGTCGACTCCGGACCACCAGGTTCCGGTCCACTAAAGGACCCCAACACTTTATAGTCCAACTCTCACATCCATACTTGACTACTGGAAAAACCACAGCTTTGAGTAGACGAACCTTTGTTGGCAATGTAATGTCTCTGCTTTTTAATACGCTGTCTAGGTTGGTCATAGCTTTTCTTGCAAGGAGCAAGTGTCTTTTAATTTCACGGCTGCAGTCACCATCTGCAGTGATTTTGGAGCTCAAAAAAATAGTCTCTCACTGTTTCCATTTTTTCCTCATCTCTTTGCCATGTGATGGGGCCAAAGGCCATGATCTTAGTTTTTTGAATGTTGAGTTTCAAGCCAACTTTTTCGCTCTCCTCTTTCACTTTCATCAAAAGGCTCTTTAGTTCCTCTTTGCTTTCTGCCATGAGGGTGGTGTCAGCTGCATATCTGACATTATTGATATTTCTCCTGGCAGTCTTGATATCAGCTTGTGCTTCATCCAGCCTGGCATTTTGCATGATGTATTTTGCATAGAAATTAAATAAGCAGGGTGACATTATACAGCCTTGACATACTTCTTTTCTGATTTGGAACCAGTCCATTGTTTCATGTCCAGTTCTAACATGCTGCTTAACCTTCATACAGATTTCTCAGGAGGCAGGTAAGATGGTCTGATAGCCCCATCTCTTTTAAAAATTTTCCAGTTTGTGGTGATCCACACAGTCAAAGGCTTTGGCGTAGTCAATAAAGCAGAAGTAGATGTTATTCTGGAACTCTCTTGCTTTTTCGATGATCCAACAGATGTTGGCAATTTGATCTCTGGTTCTTCTGCCTTTTCTGAATCTAGCTTGAACATCTGGAAGTTCACGATTCACATATTGTTGAAGCCTGGCTTGGAGAATTTTGAGCCTTACTTTGCTAGCGTGTGAGATGTGGGCAATTGTGTGGTAGGTTGAGCATTCTCTGGCGTTGCCTTTCTTTGGGATTGGAATGAAAACTGACCTTTTCCAGTCCTGTGGCCACTGCTGAGTTTTCCAAATTTGCTGGCATATTGAGTGCAGCATTTTCACAGCATGATCTTTTAGGATTTGAAATAGCTCAGCTGGAATTCCATCACCTCCACTGGCTTTGTTTGTAGTGATGCTTCGTAAGGCCCACTTGACTTCACATTCCAGGATGTCTGGCTCTAGGTGAGTGATCACACCATCGTGGTTATCTGGGTCATGAAGATCTTTTTTGTATCTTCTGTGTATTCTTGCCATCTCTTCTTAATATCTTCAACTTCTGTTAGTAAATAACAGGTGGTATAGTAAGTAGCACATATTTTCTGTAAAGCCATTAACCCCTGCCTTCTTTGTCAACCCCCAGTGACTTCAAGGACATTCAACCAAAGGAGGAATTAGAAGAGGGGAGCTTTTCAGAGTCCATTTTAAATTTGCTGAGTTCTGGTTCATTCTTTGGCAGAAACCAAAGGATTGTGCCAACTGTGAAAATAGCTAGACCTGCTCAGGCATCTGTGAGGGATGATCACATGGTACTTTTCTCATAGGATACATTCAGACAGTTTAAAAAAAAAACTGAAATGAGAAGACAGGCATTTCAACTCCAGTTGCATTTGTAGGAATATTCTAGAAATTAGGTCCTCTAGCATCCGTGTCATTGGTGAGCGTTCTCAAGCCTGCTAACTAAAATGAGAGTCCTAGAGCTTTGCCCAGCTTCCTGGTTGGTGTTGGCAGGTGTGTGGTCCACCTTGGCCTTTTGCAGGGAGAGCCCGAGGCCTCTGTCCTGGGGCGTGTGTCAGTGTTTGTAGTCAGCCAGCCAGGGCCCCTTATCTTCCGAGTATTTTACCTGGTCAGATGAGAAACTTGAGTCTCTCCAGCCGCCCTTTCTCTGTGTGCCTCTTAGCCCTCTCTCCTGGTTGCCTTCTGGACCCTTCAAACGTGCTGTCTTAAGGTTAAGTCACACAGCCAGTGTTTGAGGAATCTTCCAAGGCTCTGCTTTCTTCTGTTCATCATTGAATCATCTCACTGAGAACCTTGAGCCTCTTTTATAGAAGTTTGAAAGCATGGGAGGACTTGGTCATTTCTGCAGGTAAACTGCCAAAGGGACTGGCTTCCTGGAAGCAAAGGGATCCTCTCTGCTCCCAGGCGGCCATCTCAAACCTGAGCTTCGGTTCTCAAAATCCAAAAAGGCTGTTGACCAGTATTCTGTGTTGAGCCTCAGCCCTCCTGATGTGGCCTGATAGATTTATATCCCATGGTTGTCTCTCCGGGGCCTTTGTAGCAATGCTGCCTGCCCGCTGGTGTCAGCCATTCCCAGCTCAAGTATCATGGGCTGGGAAATGTCTAGAAGTTCCTCATTTGGTGTCTCCATCTCAGCAGGAGTGGGCGGGCAATTCCCCAGGCATCCCTCACCCGTTCCTCATGGGAAGAGGGGAAGCAGCTTAATGTGTGTGTTCCCACGTTTAGTTTTTGTCCCAGGATGATGGAGCCCCTGAAGAAGGCTGCATGCATCTCCGGCTGGGCCTGTGCTGAGGATGGCGCCTTGGCACCACGCGTGTCACCCAGAGGGGATGCAGCTCCTGAGGTCCGGTCTGTTCAGTGAGAGGCTAGAGGCACTTGAGCAGGGCGTTAGGACAGTGGCCCCAGAGCCTGCTGTCTGGGTGTCAGATTGGGTGGCCACTGACTCTCTTGGCCTCAGTTTTCTCTGTAAACCGTAAAATGCAAATAAAAAATACTATGTGCCTCACAGAGTTAGTTGCCAGAGGGTTTGGTAAGTTAATCAGTGAGTAAAGCACCCGGTGGCTGACACACAGCGGGCCAGCACGAAGCACAGGCACACCTTGGTTCCAGACCATCGTGATGAAGCGAGGCCTGCAAATTGTTTGGTTTCTCAGTGCGTATAAAAGTTATGTTCATGTTGTAGTTTGTTAAGTGTGCAATTGGCATTAGGTCTGAAAAGAACCATGTATGTATGTTATGTTATGGCTGACAGATGTTAACCCGTCTGAGCCTTCAGTGAGCTATAAGCTGACAAAGGAGGGCCTCGCGTCCCTGTCAGTGCCTGCTGGCTGATAGTTATGGGTGGTGGTTGCTAAAAGCTTGCATGGCCACAGCAGTTGTTTGATTGTTTGTTTTTTAATTTTTTAATTGGGGGGTAATTGCTTTACAATATTGTGTTGCTTTCTGCTGTATATCAACACGAACCAGCCACAGGTACACATATGTCCCCTCCCTCCCACCCCATCTCATCCTCTAGACTGAGCACCCGATCTGAGCTCCCTGGGTCACACAGCAGATATCCACTGGGTACCTATTTTACATACGGTGGTTTATATGTTTCCTTGCTACTCTCTCAATTCGTCCCACCCTCTCCTTCCCCCGCTGTGTCCGCAAGTCCGTTCTCTTGTGGCTGTGTCTCCATTGGGGCCCTGCAGAAGGTTCATCAGTACCATCTTTCTAAATTCCATATATATATGCATTAACATATGATACTTGTTTTTCTTATTTTGATTTCACTGTGTATAACAGGCTCTAGGTTCAGCCACCTCATTAGGACTGACTCAAATGTGTTCTTTTTTATGGCTGAGTAATATTCCATGGTGGCCATTTCTTAAAATAAGACTACAAAAAAAAAAAAAAAGACTACAGTGACATTTGCCGCGTCGATGAACTCTTCCTTTCACCAGCAGTTTCTTTGTAGCAGGCCACAGAAATGTTTGGTAGTGTTTTTACCCACGGTAGAAATTCTTCCAAATTGGGAGTATGTCCTCTCAAACTCTGCCAACCCCTTATCAGGTTAGTTGATAGAATGTTCTAAATCTCTTGTTGCCATTTCAGCAGTCTTTGCAACACCTTTAACGTGAGTAGCATCCATCTCAGGAAACTGCTTTCTTTCCTCATCCATGAGCAGCAGCTCCTCATCTGTTGAAGTTTTACACAAGATGGCAGTAATTCAGTCACATCTACAGGCTCCACTTCTAATTCTAGTTCTCTTGCTGGTCCCACATCTGCAGTTACTTCCTCTAGTGAAGTCTTGAACCTCTCAAAGTCATCCATGAAGGTTGGAATCAGCTTCTTCCAAACTCCTGTTGGTGTTGATGTTTTGACTCTTTTCATGACTCATGAATGTTCTTAATAGCTTCTTGAGTGGGGAATGCTTTCCAGAAGATTTTCAGTTGACTTTGCCCAGATCCACTGGAGGAATCTTATCTATGACAGCTATGGCTTTGTGAAACGTAGTTGTTAAATAATAAGACTTGAAAGTTGAAATTACTGCTTGATCTGTGGGCTGCAGTATGATGATGTGTTAGTAGGCATGAAAATAACATTCACCTTGTTGGACATCTCCATCAGAGCTCTTCGGTGACCAGATGCATTGTTAGTGAGCAGAACTACTTTGAAAAGAATCTTTTTTCTGAGCAGTAGGTCTCAACAGTGGGCTTAAAATATTCAGTAAACCACGTTGTAAAAAGATGTGTTGTCATTCAGGCTTTAGTATTCCATTTGTAGAGCACAGGCAGAGAAGATTTAGTGTAATTTGCATAGGCCCTAGGATTTTTGGAATGGTCAATGAGTACTGCTTTCAACCTAAAGTCACCTGCTAACTGCATTAGCCTCTGACAAGAGGATGAGCCTATCCTTTGACACTTTGAAACCAGGTCTTGACCTCTCCTCTCTGACTGTGAAGTTCTACATGGTATCTTCTTCCAACAGAAGGCTGTTTCGTCTGCACTGAACATCTGTTTTTTAGTGTAGTGACCTTCATTAATGACCTGAGCTAGCCCTTCTGGATAGCTTGCTACAGCTTCGCCATCAGCACTTGCTGCTTCACCTCATACTTTCTATGTTACGGAGTCGGCTCTCCTTAAACCTCATGAGCTGGTCTCTGCTAACTTCAAAATTTTCATCTATGGCTTCCTCACCTGTCCCAGCCTTGATAGAATTGACAACAGGTTAGGCCTTGCTTTGTCTTAGGCTTTGGCTTAAGGGAACATTGTGGCGGTTTGATCTTCTCTCCAGACCACTCAGACTTTGTCCATATCAGCAATAAGACCGTTTGGTTTACTTATCATTCATGTGTTCATTGAGTTGTTCAGTTGCTCAGTCGTGTCTGAGTCTTTGTGACCCCATGGACTGCAACACGCTGGGCTTTCCTGTTCTTCACCATCTCCCGGAGTTTGCTCAAACTCATGTCCCCTGAGCCAGTGATGCCGTCCAACCATCTCATCCTTGTCGTCCCCTGCTCCTCTTGCCCTTTGAGTAGTGCATTTATTTATATGCTTGTTTGTGTTTATTTTGAGGGAGTAGCTCTTTTAATTTCCTTCAAGAACTGATCCTTTGCTCTCATGACTTGGCTGTTTGGTGCAGAGGCCTAACTTCCGACCTGTCTCAACTTGCGACGTGCTTTCCTCACTAAGCTTAGTCATTTCTAGCTTTTGATTTAAAATGAGAGACCGTGATTCTTTAACTGGGACACTTAGAGGCCATTGTAGGGTTATTAATTGGCCTAAATTTCAGTATTACTGCGTCTCAGTGAACAGGCAGGCCCAAGGGGAGCGAGAGAGGCAGGACGACCAGTTGGGGGAGCAGTCAGAACGCAGGTTCCCAGTCTTATGTGGGTGCAGTTGGTGGTGCCCCCCACAAAAGAACAGTTACAGTAGAGCATCACAGATCTCCATAACATATTATTATATCTTGTTATATATTATTACTACATGAAAAACCTTGAAAATCAGCAAGAATCACCAAAACGTGACACCCACTGAACAGATGCTGTTGGACAAATGGCGCCAATGGACTTGCTCAGTGAGGGGACGCCGTGAAGCTTCCGTGTGAGAAGAGCGCAGTGTCTGTGACGCTCGCTGTGCTGCGGGGCGTCGGTGCTCAGGTGCACGACTGTTTTGCACTTTAACATCTCTCTAGTCTCATGATTGATGCTGTCTTAGATCTGATGAAATACCGTAAATGTGATCTTTTTATTCTTTTACAGCCTCATTCCTTTTTAAAAAAAATTTAATTGAGTTCATTGTCTTATCTTTATATATATAGTGGTTTGAAGTTTGTTTTTTCTTCATATGTTTTTATTTTTTTTTCTTCATATGTTTTTAAAAATTATTTATTGAATTTTTGTTGAACTTGGTCTTTGTTGTGGTGCTTGGGCTTCTCACTGCGGTGGCTTCTCTTGCCGTGTTACTGTGGAGCACAGGCTCAGGGCCTGCAGGCTCAGTAGTTGCACACAGTCTTATTTGCCCTGCAGCATGTGGGATATTCCTGGACCAGGGATTGAACCCTGGTGCCCTGCATTGGCAGGTGGATTTCTTTACCACTGCGCCATTAGGGAAGTCCCTTATTCCTTTCTTGACCATCTGGTTAGTGGTCTAGTAATGATAGCTTTTGCTTGACTCTGGACAGTTATTCCATCCAGCTTTGAAGCAGAGGTCTTCTGTATCTGATTACTGGGGGCAGGGGAATGGGCTGGGGAGGAGCATAGCCCATGGAAGAACAAGCTGGAAGAACAAGGCAGAGCATGATTCTTCCAAAGAATGTGCTTCTGAACCCAGTCCCCTGCGTTGTCACTGAATCCAGGGTATGTAAAGTAGGATTCACAGACGTGAACTTCCCTTTCTGCTTTGCCAGAAGATTCTTGAAGCAAGCGCCCCTTTGTGTACAAGTCTAGGCCAGCTTGTATGCTGTGCTTTTTTCACTAGTGACAAAAGGCATGGTTCTGTATCCTAGATCTGCACAGCCCGGGCCAGTAGTCAGTGCCCACATGTGGCTGAAGGGTCTTGAAAGGTCACCAGTCTGAATTGAGGTTGAGGTGTGCAGTGAGTAGTGTGCAGGTGAGCAGATTTCCAAGACCTAGTACCCCCCAAAGGCAAAATATCTATTCATATGTTTATGTTGATTGCATTTTGTGATATTTTGACTGTATTGAGTTCATCATAATATTAATTTCATTTCTCTTTATTTTTTTTAACACAGCTACTCAAAAATTTTGGCTTGCATTCTATTTCTTTTGAACAGGCATAAAGGTTTATAGCTTCCCTGGTGTTTCAGTGGTTAAAAAAATCCACCCGCCAATGTAGGAGTTGTGGGTTCAGTTCCAGGGTTGGGAAGATCCCCTGGAGAAGAAAATGGCACCCCACTCCAGTATTCTTGCCTGGAAAATCCCATGGACAGAGGAGCCTGGCGGGCTCCCATGGGGTCGCAAAGAATTGGACACGACTTAGTGACTAAACAACAACAATAACAAAGGTTTATAGAGGGAAGGCACTTACTGGAGCAGAGTAAATTCTTGAGGTTTCCGCAATAGTCCCCAGCATTCTGAGGCTGGGCTTCTCTCAAGCTTACGTTTTCTCTTTAAGCGAGCAGCTGGCTGACCCGAGGAGGAAGGACAAGAGTCATAGCCTCACGCTGTTCCTCTCACACAGTTTGGGCTCTGACTGCCCAGGTTACCACTGTCTTCATCCCCCTGCATGACTTTCATGAAGATACAGGGCAGCGTTCAGAATTGGGAATGCTTCCCTTGGAGACTTCTGACGTGGCCCCTCTTGGCTCCTGCATCCAGGCGGTTCCTGGGGAGCTGGCGTCTCTGGCGTCAGGGCCCTGTGTCCTAGGTCCAGTTGCTCTTTACCATGTCTGTTCTGGCCCAGATGCTTCCTTGTCTAAACCATGTTTGTGGTGTGGAGTCATGCAGACCTGGGGTGACCCCAGCTCCGCCGCTGCTTGGGGGGCCTTGGGCAGGGGGATGTGAGGTCTGAGATCCTCATGGGCACGTGGAGTGTCTTAGGTAGCGAGAAGCTAGGAATAGTCTCTCCTGATGCGTGGCGCATCATGGGAACACAAATCAGCTTCCATCTTCGTGGTGGGCTTGTCAGTCGGGATGAGGGAGAAGGAGGCCTCCAGTGAGCTGTAACGTGAGTGTCCTCTCCCTGCAGGGAAGTCTCACCTGGCCATCGTGCAGAAGGTGAACAACGAGGGTGAAGGTGACCCCTTCTACGAGGTGCTGGGCCTGGTCACCCTGGAGGATGTCATCGAGGAGATCATTAAGTCTGAGATCCTGGATGAGTCTGAAGACTACCGTGAGTCCAGGCTCCTGTGTGTCTCTGGCTCAGCTGGTCTCGAGCTTACGGAGACATGTGTATATCAGAGGCTGGGGGTCCCCATGTTGTTCGAAGTCGGGCTGGATCTCGGGGCAGAGCTATCACATCCCTGGGCTTGTGTCCTTAGCCCTGCGGGAGCTGGGACTGCCCCTCACGGGAGGTGGGGCTCACCTGTGGCTGGACCACCCCTTTGGCGGTGTTGCAGTCCTGGCACTGGACTCGGCTCCGGCCTGAATGGGCGTTGCCCAGTATTCCTCTTCCTTGGCCTCTTGTCCTGTTTTACATCATAGAAGTTCTCAAAGAACCCCTTGCTTTACTGCCAAGAGGTTCTTCCCCAATCAGATGATCTTGGGGCCTGTGATTGTGTCTTAGGAGGGCCTGCCTCTCAGGTGGCTGCAGTCTGCAGGGCAAACACAGCCCATGCTTTGTGGGGAGCTCACAGGGGCCCCAGAAAATGAGCTGCCTGCCCCTGTGAGTTTGCACATGAATCTCTTTGCCCGTGTGTCTGTTCCCCAAACACGACATCTTGGTTCGGCTCCTCAGACAGCCATAGGCACAGGCTCTGCAGATCAGCCGCTGTTTGAGACGAGTGATCCTCATACTCACGCTTCCTGGAGGGGGGCTGCTGTTTTATGTAAGCTTTTTGCTGTTATGTCTGCATTATCTGCTCCCAACTCCAAGGAGGGGAGCAGGCCTTTCTGCTACTTCTCAGGCTGTCCCTGGAATGCAGGCCACTGCCTCTCTGACGCGGGTACTAGATCATTGTCTGGTGGGGGTGGCAAGGCAGGTTCCGGCAAAGCAGCGGTGCCCAGGACAGGGCCTGGGGTCCTGACACCGTTCCCCCAGGAGCCCCAAGGCCTTGGAGGCGGGAGCGGCAGCAAACCCCTCGGTCTGGTCGTGTTGGTGGAGGGCTCCTGGCGCCTCAGCAGGCCCTCTTCACCCCACCCCAGGAGACACTATAGTAAAGAAGAAGCCTGCGTCTCTGAACGCCCCTCTCAGGCAGAAAGAGGAGTTCTCCTTGTTCAAGGTGTCTGACGACGACTATAAAGTGAAAATCTCACCTCAGCTGCTCTTGGCCACCCAGCGCTTCCTGTCCCGAGGTGAGAGCCGGGGTGGGCCTCGTCCCTGCTCTCTGGCTCACCCCGCTGGCCTCTGCTATTCCTGGCACTCCTCTCTTCTGCCCTGTCAGCATCTCGGTTCACCTGAGGGTGGCTGACCTCTGCCGGATGACAGAGAGCTGCGTCCCGGGGGTGTCGGGGAGGCTGGGGCAGCTGAGACGGGCAGTGGTGTGCTGACATGGGCTGTGCTGGGCCTAGAGGACAGTGTCCCCATCCCTTTTTCCCACTGTGGGGCAGAGGTGGACGTCTTCAGCCCGCTGCGGGTCTCTGAGAAGGTCCTCCTGCACTTGCTGAAGCATCCCAGCGTCAACCAGGAAGTGCGGTTTGACGAGAGCGACCGCCTGGCCGCCCACCACTACCTGTACCAGCGCAGCCGGCCGGTGGACTACTTCATCCTCATCCTGCAGGTACTTTTCAGCTGGCCTGCAGCCCGCCGCTGCCCAGGACACGGGGAGGGTGTAGGAAGAGGAGCACCCAGGTGCACGCCCCCGGATAGGTGGGGTCCATGCGCTCTCCTCCTGCCCTTTGCGGGCAGGAAGGGTGACCTGTCCACTTCTCTCCCTGTCCTCTTTTCCTCCCTCTCTCCCCGCACCTCCCAGGGCAGAGTGGAGGTGGAGATCGGGAAGGAGGGCTTGAAGTTCGAAAATGGGGCCTTCACCTACTACGGGGTTTCTGCCCTGACAGCGCCATCCTCGGGTAAGCTGGGCCATCCCGGAGCTGGAGGTGGGGGTCAGCGGGTGGGCAGGCGCTTCTCTTGGAGCTGGAGGTGGGGGTGGGTGGGCACTGCAGGGGCTCCCCCGTTCCCCTCTTGCAGGGCGGTCTGCCTGGGGACCTGCTGGCCCTTACTGTCTCCTGGCTGTGTGGAGTGAAGGGCAGGGTTTCTACAGGCCTCGTCTTTGTTGTTCTTCCCACCCCTGCCAAGCCTGTCCCAGGAGGGGCGTATTTGCCCTCCTGTGCAGAGTCCCAGGCTGCATTCCGTCGCTGGGGTGATCAGCAGGGTGGATCTCAGAGGCTGGGCGGGGGCTGGCCCGCTCCCCCGTGGTCAGCTGACATCACTAACTGTCCTTTCTGCAGTTCACCAGTCCCCGGTGTCCTCGCTCCAGTCTATCCGCTACGACCCACTGCCCGAGCCCGCTGACAGCACCCGCTTGTCTGCGTATTGTCCCGACTACACCGTGAGGGCCCTCTCTGACCTGCAGTTCATCAAGGTGACCATCTGCGTTGCTCCTCAGTGCTGGCTTTTAACCAGCTTTGTGTCCCCAAGGGCTGGAGCAGCTGGTCACCTGTTAGAATGGATTAAATTGTGGTTGAGTCTCAGAACAAAGCCTTGTACTTGCTCTGAAGGACAGGCCGCCTGGCCCCCCTGTCCCCTGGTGGCCCAGGCACCCGGTGTCCCTTGGGGCCGTCACAGCCCTTAGCTAGCAGCCCCGGTGCGTCCTCCCCTCGTCCTGCAAGGCGCGGCTCCCCCTAGTCAGAGCTGGAGGGCGGGGGGGTGGTGTGGGCCCTCGTCTCACTTCGCCTGCCCGCCCGCACCAGTTGCAATGCTTCCTGCCCCCCAGGTTACTCGGTTGCAGTACCTCAATGCACTCCTGGCCACCCGCGCCCAGGCGCTGCCGCAGTCCCCGGAGAACACGGAGCTTCTGGCCATCCCTGGCAGCCAGACCAGGCTCCTCGGTGACAAGGCGGCCACAGCCCCAGGTGAGCCCAGGTCCCGCAGTGTCGCCCCCTGGTGAGCGTGCCCTCTGCCCTCCTGGCTACACACACACACACACAGCCCTGCTACACACACACACACACACACACACACAGAGCCCTGCTACACACACACACACACACACACACACACACACAGCCCTGCTACACACACACACACACACACACACACACACACACACACACACACACACACACACACACACAGCCCTGCTACACACACACACACACACACACACACACAGCCCTGCTACACACACACACACACACACACACACACACACACACACACACACACACACACACACACACACACACACACACACACACACACACACACACACACACACACACACACACACACACCCCTGCTCTCTGCCTCGCCCTGCCCTCCATCCGTTCTTTCTCCTTTCATCTCCCCATCCTTTTCTGTCTCCCTTCTTGTGTTTTTAATAATTTGGACAATACCGAGCTACAGACCAGCTGGCATTTTGAGTAGAGCACGTAAGTCAGCATTTCCTCTCATGGGTCTGAAGGGTGGGTTGGTTTATTTAGAGAATACAATTAACCCTTGAATAACACGGGTGAGGGACGCCAGTTCCCTGTGCAGTAGAAAATCTGTGCATGTCACATGGTCGGTCCTCTGTACCCGCAATTCCACATCCACAGATTCAGTTAGCTATGGCCTGTGCGGTGCTGTATTATTTACTATTGGAAAAAAACCCACATGTAAGTGGACTCACGCAGTTCAGACCTGCATTGTTTAAGGGTCAGCTGTAGTTGCTAAATGGGAGTAAGGGTGTATTCAGACACACTATTGGTCATTTAGGGAAGATCCCCTGGAGGAGGGCCTGGCAACCCACTCAAGTATTCTTGCCTGGAGAATCTGATGGACAGAGGAGCCTGGCAGGCTACACTCCATGGGGTCGCAAAGAGTCGGACACGACTGAATGACTAAGCACAGCATAGCACCTGAAAAATGAAGGTTTAGGTCCAGTGGGCCTGACTCAGAGGTTGGGTGGCGGGTGGACCCCATCCTAGAACCAAGAGGGGCACCTGCTGAGGTGTTTGTTCAGGGTATGCCTCCCGTGGGACTCCCCTGGGAGCAGGAGAAAGCGGACTCTGCAGGGGGAGAGGGGAAACCCCACCCTAACTGTGTAAGGAGGGAAAACAAAAAGGAGTCTGTAAACTAGCGGCTTTGGGTAGGAGTGGTAGGACTGGTCAGAGAGCTTTGCTGCCCTCGTTGTTCAGGACCAGCAGGGTTTGGTGGGGCTTTGGAGAGGCCGAAGGGGGCCTGCAGCGGTCTGACTCCTCTTGCTCCATCCCCCACCACATCCCACCCTGTAGTGGGGACACTGAGGTCTTACTGAAGGCTGCCTGTGCCTTGCGCTGTGTTGAGAGCCCGCCTTATCCTGACTCAGCTCAGATAACTTCCCTGAAGTTCTGAGAAGTGGTAGTTGTTATGCCCATTTTCCAGATGAGAGTTGGAGGCCAGGAGAGACAGGCACTCTGGCTTAGAACCTGGGCGCACCCTTGGCCTGTGGGTTGTGGTGCCTCACAGGGAATGGGTCTGGTTACTGGAGCCACAGTTGAGAAGAAAACACGGTTCAGTGATGGACAGGTGCTTCCTGAGATGTGAGGGGCAGAGCCCCCCCCCCCCCCCCCCCCCCCCCCCGCCGGGCCTCACTGTGGCTCCACTTCGTGAGTCTGGTGCTGGTGAAGGACTCCCGGGGTCATGCTGGGTCCTGGAGCTGGGCACAGTCTCGCCCCTTTCTGAATGAACAGATCCTTCGTTCCCTTCAGCCCGCTCCTGTGTTTACCCACCATGACCTTTTATTTTGTGAGGCACCCCTTACACAGAAATTCACACCATCTCTTTAGACTCAGGTCTCAAAAACCAGGGCAATTTTGTTTTGCAGAATGCAAGCCTTTTGCTTTTAGTTTTCTCATGTGTGAGCTTTTCTGGCTCCATCTACTACTCAGACTGCACAGGTTGTAGTTAAGGTAGAAACCTAAGAATCCTGGTTTTTCTGTTCATCTTTTATCATATACCCAAAGTTTTTTTTTTTTAAATCCTTTTGCGGCTTGAGCCACTTGTTGGACAGTCTGCCGAGGGAATCGTTTATTAGTGGCTTGTGGGCCATTTCTTCTTTGTGATGGATTACTAGCCCCTGTTCTGTAGTCACAGTGTTAATTCTTCCCTAAATGCAGCCTGATGTTGGCCCTGGGCAGCCCTCAGGGTCTTGCATTTCATCTCTCTTAATCTCCTGCTTTGCTGCTGAGGGAAATCAGTGGACGTGTCCCCAGGGCCCTGCTGAAACAGCGCAGGTCAGAGCTGCCTTCTGAGTGACTCCAGCTCTAGGTTCCCCAGCAGAGAACTACTTTCACTGAAATGCTTGGAAAGCACCGTAATTTGCAGCTGCATACAGCTGGGTCGGAAATGGCCTGAGGGCCCAGTCTGCCCGTTCTCACAGCGTTTGATTGGATGCGCCCATCTGCTGCTGGCTTGCGTGCAGCTGCCTTTGAGCTGAGACGGTGGAGTTGAGTCGTTGTCACCAAGACCCACAAAACCTAGCGATGCTCTTGGACGCCACTTTCCGAGCCCTGGTCTGCCATTTGAAATCTGGAAGCTCTCCCGTGTCCATCGTTCCCTGGGCGGGGTTGCCAGGGAGCGTCCATGCTCGGCCACGCCTCCCAGGCCCCCTGGCTTTGCGGCCTCGTCTCAGCAGCACTGCTGAGCGGGGGCCCTGCGGGTACGGCTCCCTGGCGCGTATCCTCTCTCTCTCCCCTCCTCCCCACCTCTTCCTTCTCTCTCTCTAGCCTTCCCGATAGACCTTTCCCTCTTTGGCACATTTGGAAACTGCAGTTGATAATTGACTGTGGACTAGTGAGCATTTTTTGTTTCAGACAACACCCCAGGTAAATATCTCTCCTTTTACTTTACCTTCTCTTTGCTTCCCTTCCCTAGCCTGTTAGCTGCTGGGGGTGCCCTGCAGACCTCTCCCCCAGAAGGGAGGCTCTCCTCCATGGGGGGTGAGTGGGCACTTCTTGTCCCTTGTTGGTACTTCTTGGCTCATTTTCTAGGAGGCCTTGGCAGTGACCGCTTCCTTCTGGTGCCCGGTGTGCTGCCCGCCTGGCCCTGTGGCCTTGGCCTCCCATGGGCAGCAGCCCTGCCTCCCTGCCTCTCGGTGATGGCCTCCGTCCTCACAGTGGTTTTCTCTCGTGAGGCTGACCATTTTCTTAACTAAATCCTCCCAGCTCTGCCTCAGTGCCTCCCGAATAGGCCTGAGGCTCCCCTGCCTCACCCGCCCGCTGCCTTCCCAAAGAGGATTTACAGCTGGTTTCATAGGACCCGCTCCCTTGATTGATGCTCTAACACTGACCCTCCTCTCCTCTCTAGGATCCAACCACAGCAGACCCGGCCTCCCAGCAGAGGAGAGCCCCGGGCGGAACCCGGGAGTTTAGCCGCTTGTCAAGCAGCCCCAGGTCTGGGGAATAGACAAGCACGTGGGGAACTGGAGCAAGCCGGAAAGCAGCTTCCTGCCAGCCCATCCCGTCCCCTGCGGGCCACGTTTTAGATGGCCTTGTACATGCAGGTCCTGGCTGTCCTCCGAACTAGACATCAGTGCCAGGAGCCTTCAGCAGGTTCTGCCTCCCCACCCCTAGAACACGAGGGTCAGTGGGGGCCAGCCCTCCAGGTCTGCTGCCGAATGGAGTGAAAGGAACAGCGTCATCTCCAGTCCCCGGGGCCAGCCTCCCTGTGACAGTGTCTTTATACCTCTCCGGCCAGGCCACGATGTGAGCGCAGTAACTGCCTTCCTGTGGCCGTGACCTGCACTCTCTCTGCTTCATTTGCCAACCTTCTGCTGCTGGCAGCACCTCTTGAGCAAACCGAGCGCACCATGTGGGCTGGGGTTTCACATCCGTGGGCTTGGCCACGCCAGCCTTGCTGGCTTCCCTTATGACACCATGCTTCCAGGCATGCGCCAAAGCTGGAAGCTGTGTCCTCCAGGCCCGCTGCCTCCCGTGGAGGTGGCTTTTCCTGCCCTGTCCCAAGCCCAGAGCGAGCACACTGGCCCCTGCGGGGTTCAGGAGCCCCTTCTTCCTGCGGCTCCTCCACCTGCCTGGCTCAGTGGCACTAACAGTATTGTCGTTTTCCGTGTGTTAAGAAGAGGTCATAGGTAGGGGGAAGGGATTGCTGTGATGCACCTGATCCGTTGTCGTCAGATCCCAGAGTGGGTCGCCGGAGGCCCCCGGGGTGCTGTGTGCCTGGAAAGCGCATGGAGAGCAGCAAGGGAGGCAGGGCTGGGTATGGACCAGGTAGACCCCCGTCACCTGTCTTTGGAAAAAAGGTGAAATCAAAAGTTTTTCTTAGAGCTCTGAGATGTTTTAAGCTCATGGTTTTATTCCCATTCCAGCTCTCTGGGGCTTCAGAGAAGTGGGAACAAGAAGGCGTTTGTATCGTCTTCTGGTTACCTACATCCACCTTCCGTGGTGCTTTAGCTGCGCAGAAACTGGGGCATCATGGGGATCCCAGGGAGGGAGGCAGGAGGATTTCTGAACCTTTCTCAGTGGCATTTGGGTCCTTATCCAGGATCAGTGGGAGTGAAGGCCAAAAAACAGTGGCCTGCTCACTTAGAAACTTCTCAAGGAATTCTCTCTCAAGAGCAAACCCAGGTGGGAAATAGATACTTGAAAATTTTTTCTCTCTGCAGAAGAGTGGTGGTTAACCTTGGCTGCACATTGGAATCACATGGCAAGTTAAAAATACTGCTCCCTGGGCCGCTCCCCCCAACCCACCCACCCAGGGATTCTGATTTAATCAGTCCAGGCATCAGGATTTTATTCTGTAAAATTATTTTATATTCACAGATCACGCCTGCTTCCCTGAATGTTAACATCTATAACCTTGGTGCACTTATCAAAATTAAAAAATTAACATTGGTACAAAACTATTAACTAAATTACAGACTTCATTTGGGTTTTTATCAAATTTTCCATAATGTCCTTTTCTGTTGCAGGACCCAACCCAGGACACCAAGTTGCATTTAGAGCTATTGCCTTTTTTCCTATTTTTCTCCTATAACTTTTTACTTTGAAATAATGACAGATTCATAGGAAGTTGCAAGGATAGAGGTCCCATGTATCCTTCCCCCAGTTTTCCTCCATGATTACACTGTCTTACATAGTTAGAGTACAGTATGAAAACCAGGAATCTGACTCTGGTGCAATGTGGGTATGTAGTTCTGTAGCATCTTATCACATGTAGATTTGTGTAACCACCACTTCAGTCTAGATACAGAACTGTTCCTCACTAGGATCTCCCTCCAACAGATGCTCTTAAAGCCACACCCACCCCCTCTGGCCACTACCCGTAATCCCTGGCAACCACTAATCTGTACATCATCTCTGTAATTTTGTCATTTGAAGAATGCTGTATAAATGGGGTCCTGTGGTATGTAAGTGTGGGGACTGGCTTTCTTCACTCGGCGCATTGTTCTGGGGTCTCCTCCAGGCTGTTGCACGTGTCAGTCAGTTGTTGCTTCGTGATTGCTGTGTGGTATTCCACCACAGACTCGCTGTCCTGTCTAAGGACATCTGGGTGGGTTCCGGTTTTTGGCTATTCCAAATAAAGCTGCTATGAACATTCATCACAGGTTCTTGTGCAGACACTGGTTTTCTTTTCCCTGAGCTAAAGGATTAGGCATGCAGTTGCCAGGTTTGTATCGTTATTGCATATTTAGGTTTTAAAAGAAACTGCCAAACCTTTTCGGAGCACCTGCACAACTTTACACTCCCACCAGCAATATGTTGAGTTTTTTCCCCATGTCCTCCCCAGGCCTTGGTGGTGTCACGTATTTTAGCCCTTCTGGTAAGTATGTAGTGCTATCTCATTGTGGATTTTATTTGCATTTCCATAATGTGTATTTTTTCATGTGCTTATTTCACTTTGTGAAAAGTCTGTTTATGTCTTTTGTCCATTTTCCAATTAGACTGTTTGGTTCTTTTGCTGCTGAGTTTTGAGAATTACTAGGCTTTATTGGGTTTTTGGTTTGCAAATATTTTTCCCAGTCTGTAGCTTATTTTTTTTTATCTTAATGGGATTTTTTATAGAGCAGAAATAAATTTTGATGAATTCCAGTTTACTCATTGTTTATGGATCATGCTTTTGGTGTCATGAAATGGCAGCCCACTCCAGTATTCTTGCCTGGAGAATCCCATTGACAGAGGAGCCTGGCGGGCTACAGTCCATGGGGTCACAAGAGTCAGACATGATTTAGCAACTAAACCACCTAAGAAATCTTTACCTAGTTTTTCTTTTTTTAAATCTAGACTTGATCTTGAAGATTGTTTTTACAAAGTGTTTATAGTTTTTCACTGCGTTTACGTTTGTGATCTTGTTTTTCTTCAGTCATTTATTTTTGGCTGTGCTTGGTCGTCTTTGTTGCTCGGGCTTCTCTCCAGCCCCAGGAATGGGGCTGCTCTTTACTGCAGTCTACGGGCTCATTGCCGTGGCTGCTCTTGTGGCGCTCAGGCTCTAGGCACGTAGGCTCAGTAGTTGTGGCTCACGGCCTAATTGTTCCATGGCGTGTGGGGTCCTCCCAGACCAGGGATCGAGCCCGTGTCTTGTACATTGGCAGGTGGGTTCTTTACCACGGAGCCACCAGGGAAGCCCTTTGTGATCCATTTTGAGTAAAGGGTGGTTGTTGTCTTTTTTGCCTATAGATGTTCATTACCTTAAGTACCATTTGTTGTAAAGCATGTCTTTCCTCCAGTGAATAACTTTTGCATCTTTTGGCTTATTTGTTTTCTCTGCTTCTGGGTCATCTATTCTGTTCCATTGACTGATGTGTCTATCTCTCCATTGGTACCACCCTGTCTTGATTACTGAGTGCTGCTAAGTTGCTTTAGTCGTGTACAACTCTGCAACCCCATGGACTGCAGCCCGCCAGGCTCCTCTGTCCATGGGATTCTCCAGGCAAGAATACTGGAGTGGGTTGCCATGCCCTCCTCCAGGGGATCTTCCTGACCCAGGGATCAAGCCCACATTCTTAACTGTCTCCTGCTTTGGCAGGCAGGTTCTTTACCACTAGTACCACCTAGGAGCTATTTAGTAGTTCCCTGAAATCAGTAGACTGATTTCTTCCATTTTGTTCTTCTCCAGAGTTGTATGTTTTAAATTTTAGAATAACTTGTCTAATCTACAAAAAAAAAAAAAAACTTTGCTGGGGTTTTGTCAGGAACTGGTTAAACTTGTGTATCAATTTAGGTGGCACTGACATCTTTACTCAGTTACATCTTTCAATCCATGTGTATGTCTCCCATCTATTTAAATTTGATTCATTCATCAGCACCGTAGTTTTCAGCCTGCAGGTCCTTACATGTTTTGTAAGATTTACACATAAGTGGGTTTCCTTTTTAGCAAATTATAAGTCGTACTGTGTGTTTTAGTATTCAGAATCATCACTAGTGTACAGAAAAAGGTTTTTGTATCCTGAGATCATTCTAGGTGCTATTTTCATTTTTTTTAGAAATAAGATTCCTTAGGATCACCTTCATAGACAGGCATGTCAACTATATGAAAATGCTTATTCCTGGGCCCCTGGGCCCACCCTTGGGATTCTGATTTCCTCAGGCTGGACATCAAGGTTTTGTGTTATTTTAACCTCTTGGCCATATGGCGTGCTGGATCTGAGCTCCCTGACTAGCGACTGAACCCTTGCCCCATGCAGTGGCAGCATGGGACCACCAGGGAATTTTCAAAACTCCCTGAACGTCAGGATTTTTTCAAATTTTTTGACTGCTGAATGTTCGTTTCTGCGCTTGTTTTTCTCGAGTTGTGAGTGGGGGCCGTTCTCAGTTGTGGCTTCTCTCGGCGCCGAGCACAGGCTCGCGGCGTGTGGGCTGCAGTAGTTGTTGCTCCCAGGCTCTAGGGCACGGGCTCAATCGTTGGGGCTCACAGGCTCAGCTGCTCTGCCGGTGGGCTCTTCCTGGACCAGGGATTGAACCCATGTTGCCTGTGTTGGCAGGTGGATTCTTAACTACCGGGCCACCAGGGGAACCCAAAATGAGGATCTTTGAAATCTTCCCTCCTCATTCTAACAGGCAGCCTAGCTGAGAAGCACTGCCCTGCCTGCTTGCTCTGCTTTCAGGGGCCGGTCTTGCTCTCGGGCCAGCATGGTAATCAGGCCTGGCTTTGCTGCTGAGGAGACGAAGCCCAAGGCCAGTGGAACTGGCCCTTCTGGCCCAGAACAGACAACCAGGCCATGATGGATAATCAACAAGTTTTAATGAACAAAAAGTAGTGATGCATATAAAAAGGTATTTCTGTCTGTCACTTAAGTGTCCCCATTTTCTAGATGGGAAGTCGTCTTCTCTGTGAACTTGACCAGCTGTTCGCCATGGCCCCCATGTCTGGGTGAACGGGGGGCTCTGTCACGACAGGGCAGGAGCTGCCTATGTGAGGGGCGGGCACGCGGCCGCCCTTCAGAGCTCTTGCCAGCTTTTTCACAGAGTAGAAATTGCTTTGTCCTCGGCCTGAGAAAGCGGCCAGTGAGACTAAAAAATAACTGCTGCAGAGTAGGCTATCAGCCCAGGTTCCTTACATGAGGGAGGCTGACCTCCGTCCGGGAGCCCATCCCTCTGCCTGTGGTTCTCCATTTGGGGCAGAATTGTTCTCAAAGGTTTGCTTTCCGGTTTCTGGCACTAAAGGACCCAGCCCCGCCAGTGGTACAGGCGCAAGTCCGCTTGTGTGCGGCATGAGCCGGGAAGGATGGTGAGAGGAAACTTTAGGGGAGTGTGTGGAGGCTGGGCCTTAGGCCACCTCGGGTCGGGAGAGAAGGGGAAGGAGCAGGTGAGCTCAGAGCCCTCCGCGTCCTGCCCTGATGGTGGGTGAAGTGGTGTCGCTACAGGGGCCAGGCCACGGTGCCACGCTCGTGCCAGGGGGGCGTCCGCGCCCAGGGCAGAGTAGGGTTACGGGCCACCGCCCCAGAAGCTGAGTGGGCCACAAGCAACCCCCAGCACCCGGGTGCTTCCTCTGCAAAGAGCTGCCAGCTGGCGGACGAGTGCGGCAGGCAGGCCTGACAAAGGGGCACAAGGCTTCCCTGGGGTAAATGTTAGCTCCAGCTCGTCAGCCCTGGGGCTGCTGAGGCAACCGGGCTGGGGCTGGCCTTCTGTGCTGGGGGGCTCAAACCCGCTGAGCAGCCCCGTCCAGCCAGACCCAGCTCAGAGCCGCAAGGCTGAAGCGTCTGGAGCCACTCCGGACGCTATCAGGGTTGCTGCTGATAGGAACTGAGGCCCCTGGAGAAACCTGTGCCCAAGGGCACCTGTGTGGCCCGGATGGCGCTGGCCTCGCGACACATCACCCCCTGACGGCAGGCGGGCCCTCGTGGAGGGCTGAGCCTGGTCGTCTCCTGGCCACAGGGCCGGTGGACACCAAGGAGCTGTCTCCTGCACTGGCCCTGGAAGCCTGAGGCTCGCTCCCTTCCCGTTCCGTCCTGGCGCCGACCCTCTGCTGCCCCTCAACTGGACCCAGTTTCCTGCCCCCCATACCCGGGTCTTCTGCCTCGGCCCCCAGCTTGCGCCCTCCTGGGCACGGCTCAGCCCCAGGACTGGAGGCAGGAAGGCTTTCCTACCTGTCCCCCTCTCGGAGCGGCCCTGACAGGGCTGCCTGGAGACGAGGGGTCAGGCCGGGGTGTACCAAGGAAGGACCATGGGAGGGCGGGAGGTGGTGGGGCTGGAATGAGGCTGAGTGGCCCCGCAGGTGGTCAGCACCGGGTCCGGCTGTGCCTGACGTGGGCCTGCAGTGCTTCCTGGATGCCCCTCTGCCAGTCCCGGGCCAGCTGCACTGGGGTCACCGAAGCCTGGAAGGAGGGCGCTGGCTCAGAGCCCACTCGTCCCTGAGCCGCCCACCCCGCCCTGCTGCCTGCCCCGCTGCCCGCCCACACTCACCGCGTTGCGCACGCCCAGCCCAGCCCCGTAGAGCAGCAGCAGCTTCATGGCTCTGTAGCGCCCATGCCGGACTGCCTCGTGCAGAGCCGTGTCGCCTTCCTGTCGAGAGGGATGGGGTGTCATCCTCCTCAGCCCTGCCCCCCTGGGAGGGGCAGGCGGGTCAGCGGGCACCATGCGTGGCTGAGCTCGGGCTCCCTCGGGCCCCAGCCCCGGGGGTGAGCCGCCCCAACCTCTGGTGACCAGACGCCAACCTTGTCCTGCGCGTCGATGCGGGCCCCGCAGGCGATGAGGTGCTCCAGGCAGTCACAGTGTCCCGTGCGCACGGCCACGTGCAGGGGCGTGCTCCAGATCTGAGGGAGCGGTGAGGGGCAGCGGTGTCATCACAGGCTGGCACGGCTGTGTTCCTACCCCGAGAGCCTCGGGCTCCCCACCCTCCCCCGCCCCCGGCCTGTGCCCTCACCTTGTCTCGGGCGTTGACCTGGGCGCCCCGGTTAAGCAGCTGTTTGAGGATGTCCAGGTGGCCTCTGCGGCAGGCCCAGAACACTGGGGTCCTGTCCAGCTGCAAAGAGAAGCACCCAGCTCACCGTGATGTGTGGGGAAGCCAGTGGGAGGTTTGCTGCGGGGGTGGCCCTTCCCTGGGTCTCACCAAGTCCCGAGCGTCCACGGCAGCACCCGCCTCCAGCAGCTTGTTCACAAGCTCACAGTGACCGTTCAGACAGGCCCAGTGCAAGGCCGTGCGGTGCAGCTGGGGAGAGGGCGGGAGGTCGGGTGCAGGAAGCTTGGCCACCCTTGGTCCCACCCCATGACCTTGCCCCCAGTGCCACTCCCTCCCCACTCAGGAGGCACCACGGGACTTGGGCCCCATGAAACAAAAGCCCTGTGGCTTCCTAGGCATGCACCACGCCTGCACCACCCTCGCTACCTTGTCATGGGCATTGGGGTCCCCTCCGTCCGCCAGGTACTTGTCAATCAGGGCCTCCTGGTTCTCGGCAGCTGCCTTCAGGAACACCTCCAGGTCCACAGGTTCCAGCTGGGCCTGTGGCTGCGGCTGAGTAAGTTCAAAGTGTTAGTTGCTCAGTCATGTCTGACTCTGACCTCATGGACTACAGCCGCCAGGCTCCTCTGTCCATGGGATTTCTCTAGGCAAGAAGACGAGTGAGTTGTCATTTCCTACTCCAGGGGATCTTCCTGACCCAGGGATCGAACCCTGGTCTCCTGCATTGCAGGCAGATTCTTTACCATCTGAGCCACCGGGAAAGCCAGCTAAGTTCAAGGACAAGGCCCACTCACTCGAGAGGCTGCTGGGATGCATGGCCTCACCAGTCTAACCAGAGAGCTGGCTGAGGACCAGCACACTATCAGCTTATACAAACAATAGATTAAAAAAACCTGCCCCCAGGGACTCCTCTGGTGGTCCAACGGTTGAGAATCTCCCTTGCAATGCAGGGGACATGGGTTCTATCCCTGATTAGGGAACTAAGATCCCATACGCCACAGGGCAACTAAACCCACACATCAAAACTACAGAGCTTGTGCGCTTCGAAGTCCGAAAGCCACAACTAGAGAGTCCATGCGCTGCAACCAAAGATTCAGAATGATGCAATTTAGATCCCACACAGCCAATTACGTAAATACATACAAACTTTAAAAAAAACAATCCTGCCCCCGGAAGACTGAACAGGTATATGGGGTGGGGGTTATGGATTGAGCTGTTTCTCCTCCAAGTTCAGATGTTAAGGTCCTAACCCCAGCACTCTGAGAGTGACCTTACTTGGAAATGGGGTCACTGTAGCTGTACTTGTTTAAGATGAGGTCATCCTGGAGTAGGTAGGCCCTGTTCCAATATGACAAGTCCTTACTGAAAGGGGACATTAGGATACAGGCACGCACACGTGGAAGGCCTCGTGGATTGTGTGAGCTCAGAGCAGAGACCGGGGCAACACATCCACGTGCCAAGGAAATGACAGATTACCAGCAACCCCTAGCTGGGGAGAGGCATGGACAGATCCAGCCCCAGAGCCTCGGGATGAAGCCCTGATCTCGGACTGCCAGCCTCTGAGCAGACCGTGCATACACAGCTGCCGTCTAAGTCCCCAGCTTGAGGTGCTCTGTTTCACCAGCAGCCCAGGCAGGCTGCCAGCGGGGGCAAAGGGGTCTCCGGGTGTGGTGGGCAGCGCCTCCCCGGGCCTCTCCTGGGGACGGGAGGCTCCGGCTCATGAACTCCAGCCCGGGTGTGCACCCTCGCTCACCTTGACCTCAGGCTGGGGTGCCTTGGGGGGGACCCTGCGTTTCAGTCGCTTTTCTTTCCGTCTTTGAACCAACTTTTCCAAATCAGCCAGGTTCTCCAAGTTAGTTCTGGAACTGTTAAATCTTTCAAGCTGTGGCAGAAACAGGACCACGCGAGCCGTCAGCCGCTGGCCACTGGAGCCCTGGGGCATCTCTTGGTTGGTCTCACCCTTGTCTTTAGGCAGCGGGAGTGCCCACCCAGGCTATCAGTCCCTGAGCCCCACTGCTCAGCCTGCCTGCACCCAGCCCCCTGGGCCGCCACCGCTGGCCACTCACTCTTCTCCTCTTCTCCTCGTCCAGTTTCTGCCTCTCCCGGGCCTCGGCCTCCTGGGGCCCCAGCCTCCAGCTGTGAAGCCCCCCTCCAGGATCAGGAACTCCATGTCCACGTTCCAATTTCGTCGTTTCAACTCTCTCTCCACTTACCTGTAGGCACAGACGAGGACAAAGACTCGGGAAAATTAGGAGGAGCCCTAAGGCAATGGCCACCCACTCCAGTTTTCTTGCCTGAAGAATTCCACGCACAGGGGAGCCTGGTGGGCTGCAGCCCACGGGGCCGCAAAGTCAGACATGACCAAGTGACAAAACTGAGCACACACAATGGTGCTGGACAGGGTGGGGTCCTGCCAGGAGTTGACATACAAAGATCAACGAGCCTGTCTGGACATGTGCGAAGTGCCGTGGCGGTCCACCCGCTCCTCGTTGGCTCTCGCCACCTACAGCATTGTCTGAGACCCGGGAGGGTAGCTGGCTGCTGCCCACTCTGTCCTGTCAGCAGGAACCCAGCAGCAGGCGCCTGACGCCGCATCTATTTATACTGCTGGGCCGCATCCAGGTGAGCTCAGGGCCTCTCTCCTGGGTGGTTGTCCTTACATTCCTACCAGATCACGCCACACTGCCACCTGACCCCAGGTGGGGGTGGGGGTCAGTAGGGGGACAGCGGAGATGCCTCCTGGGTAAAATGCCAAAATTCCTGTGTTCAGATTTTGGCTCTTTGGGAAGCTCTCTTTATAATAACTTGGGGGTAAAGCTAGCTCTTTCCTCTCGGTGCCCAAGATGAAATGAGTTAGTGGGGCTAGGGTGAAGCCCATTGTACAACAAAACATTCTTTTCTCCCTCCCCTGGCCCCCACCCCCAGGATTCAGGAGCTGGCAGCACCCAGGAAGAAGCAAGTTGAGGGGAGAGAAGAGGCTGGAATGATAGGATGGCAGAGTGTATGGTTTCCAGCCACATGGGACTCTATTCCATTCCCTTCTAAAGTGAACTCAGGCAATCAAACAGCTCCTGGGCCCTGCAACCCGCCTCCCAGCACAGGCAGAACTGGCTGGCAGTGGGGCCTGTGGGGCAAAGTGACACCTGAGGCCTCCATGCCCAGCCTCCCGCAACAGACAGCCTGAAGCGTCACTGGTGTCCCTGCTTCTGTCACTGCCCACCTTCTCCCCTTCCCCAGCCAAGGCAGTCAGACCCTCCAGACCATTTCCCCAGCAACGACCAGCAACACAGCTGAGCTCAACCAGCGCCTGGGCCACACTCGTGTCTCCTGGGTAACGTGCCACTTCCCACTCCTCTTCTGCCATCACAGTCAAGGGGAGAACCCACTGAACTCAAGGAATTCCTTGCCGACCATTGCCTGGCCCCTTCCTCACTGTCTCCTCCCTCTCTCGCTCCCTAGCCCCTCATGTGAGACCTGGGCAGACAGACCAGACGGAACCGCATGTTTCTACTCCTCAAACCTCCTCAGGCCACACAAAGCAGCTTCCTGACCCCCTCGTTCTGCTGAGACAGTCCCGGGGCGCCCAGACCACTGCCCGACCCCCGCCGCCCGGCCCCAAGTCCTCACCAGCTGCTGGATGCTGATGAAGTTCATGGTCCCCCCTGCTCTTCAGGCCCTCGGTGAGAGGAGCTGAGCAGCTCAACCCTTTTATAGTAGAGCCAGTGGGGGGCGGGGGGAGGGCAAGGCAGAGGCCTGGGCCCCGGGCCACATAACTCTGTGGCTCTGTAACCCTCACCAAAATACTGCTTTGGGCACTTAGCCCTCTGCAGGCGGGAGAAAGAGCTGTTCTGAGCTGAGTCAGCTGCATCCTCAGACACCCCCATCCCACACCTACTCAGAGGTGCTTCAACCAATCAACACACATCCTGGACGTGGGGCCACCAGCCCAGGTTCAAGGAGAAATGGCTCCCATTCTCCCAAGTGTGGGCCTCAGGCAGGGCTAGTGGTAAAGAATCTGCCTGCCAATGCAGAAGATGCTGGTTTGAACCCTGGGTCGGGAAGATCCCCTGGAGGAGGGCATGGCAAACCACTCCAGTTTTCTTGCCTGGAGAATCCCAAGGACAGAAGGGCCTGGTGGGCTATGGCCCATGGGGTCGCAAAGAGTCGGACACGACTGAAACGACCTAGCACTCATGCATGCTCCCAAGTGTAGACACCATGGAGAAAAAGTGTGAGCTTCCACGCTGCTGTGGAGGGAGGCCGTGGGCTCGCTGCGGGAGATCCGGGGAGACAACGCGACTACCCTGGCAACAGGAGGCCCAGGATCCTAAAGAGGACCTCTACGGAAGAGGCCGAAGAGGCTGACTTCTGCCTCAGGAAGCTTCCTGGCTCCTACAGGAAGAAACCAAGTGACTTCCCACCTCTCAGCCAGTTTCCAGGCTGAAACCTGGCTGCTCCTAGGGTTTCTTCCCCAGGCAACCCCCTGCCTCCTCACCACTCCAATGGTCAAGGTCAAGGTACTAAGCTAGGCCACCATCAGGAGCCAAGCCCAGTCTGTCATCGGCACCTCACACCTCTGGAAGAGACTTCCATGGCTCACATGCAGGCCCCCAGCCAGACGTCCTGCCGGGCCTGGGGCACATCCTTCCCCCCCCAGCAAGGTGAGGTTCAGATCTGCTCTAGGTCCAAGAACAAACATTAACCATTAATCCAGTTGCAAAGTGATTTGTCTGCAGCTACCAGTCAACCTAATTCTCCCCAAGACACCAAGCATGCCTTCCACCCAGCTGTGCCTTGAATTTCTGCCTTGACCTTTGAAAGGAAACCTGATAGCTGGTGAGTAAGACTCTGGCCTCGAAGCCACATGAGCAGAGATGAGGACGGGAGCTGGGGAGGGAGAGCTGTGGGTCCAGGGCTGCCGAGGGCCCACCCGCAGCCGGCTTCTGAGCTCCAAGACCTGGGAAGCCCAGGACTTTTTAGAGAAACTCTTCTGTGCTTACGGCCCAGGGTGTTTTTCTCAAAGGTGATTTTTGGCCTGTGGTCCTGAGGAAGGGAACCACGACTCCTCTCCTCCAACGTCCCAGGGCGAGGGTATTGACGCTGCATCTGAAACACTCAGCGGAAGACTGCTGGTACTCACATGGAGGCAACTAGTATTAATTTATTGTTGGTATTACTTTATTGAAGAAAAAAATTACCTCTTGTAAGTCCACACATAGCAACTCAAGCTCAGGACCCCCACCTGGGGAGACAGTGGGTGCAGTTTCACACACCTCCTCCTGACACTCCCCCTGAGTGTGTGTGAGTGTGTGTGTGTTCCTGTGTAGCTCTACCCTCTACTGTGGTCACGACTCAGCACTCTTTCCCCATCAGCACAGGCTGCATTGGTGGGCTGGACCCTCATCTCTGCTCATGTGGCTCCAAGGCCGGAGTCTTACTTGCCCCCTGTTGGGAGCGCTGGCGTTAGCTCTGCTTTTTTTCTTCTTTCTTTAACATTTCACCCCATGCTCCAGTGCACATCTTTGTAAATGCATCTGTAAATAAACACCTTTGGGGACTTGCGGTTAAAACTCGGTGCTTCCAATGCAGGGTACACAGGTTCCATCCCGGGTCAGGGAACTAAGATCACACACACATACGCACAATAACCTTGTATCCATGGATATTTCTCTAGGGAGCTACAGAGAAATTAGAAGTATTGGTCTTGCTCACTTAAATTTTAGTAGATATTGCCAAACTGCCATCCACTGTACCAATTTTCATAAACAGGTAACAACACACACAGATAAGTCAAGAGACAGCATGAAAAAGATACATATAGATATATACACAAAACAAAGGATCAATATCCAAAGTACATAAACGACTCCTATGAAAAAAGAAAAAAATTTTAAAAATTAAAAACTTTAAATTTGAACAAGGTCACAGAAGACAGGCATTCAACCTCACTAGCAATCAGCAGTGAATGCAACATAAAGCAATAGCACCTTGTCTCTCGGACAGTTAACATGAATGAAATTATGGTATAGATGCAGGTGTGGGTCAGGTTTTGGAGAGGTGGGAGCTCAAATGCTGTCTGCACGGCTCTGGGCACCCCCCCAGTGCTCCTCAGATCTTCACTTGTCTCATCCGCACACGGACCCCACCACAGTCACTCCTCTCGAGAGATGGGGACGCGGGACACAGTGGGGACAGTGACTTGTGCCAAGGTCACCTGGCTAGAAAGCAGCTTTTCATGTGTCACGTATTCCAAAGCTGCTTCTCATGCTTACGGAGTTTTATATTTTCAGATTTGGGTCTTCACTCCAAATTTATTTTTGTGCAGGGGATGAGGTGAGGCTATTACTTTATTTTTTCTAAACGGATAGATGTTCCCACATGAGCTAATTTAGAATACAATCATCTGTCCAGGCGGCCACCCTGGCGCCCCGCAATCTGAGTCCCCTCGCTTTGCCGGGCCAGAACGAGGCTCTGCCGGGCTCCTTTGGCCTCAGGCGCTCACCCTGCGGCTCGGGTGCTGTCCAGATGGGGGCTGGGAGAGCCAGTCTGAGTCCTCGGGCGCTGTCTGAGACGGGGCGGCGACTCAGCTGGCCAGCAGGTCCCGCAGGTCACTGTTGCCAGGCAGCAGGTCGCAGGCGAGCCGGGCCTTCCGGTCCCGAACAGCCTTCAGGGCTGGGCTGTGCTGCAGCAGGAGGGAGCAGATGTCCAGGTGACCCTTCTCGGCGGCCTGCGGGGAGAGGAGCCGATCGGAAGCTGAACCCCACTGCGCCCTGCTTTCTTGCTCTACGTCTGGGGCTCTTTAGGTCCTAAAGCAGGTCTTGCCGGCTGGCTGAGCAGGTTTCCCTTGACCCCTGCCAGTGATGCGTGTGCAGGGTGGTGGGGCGCCCGGTGCCTCTCGGGCAGTCAGCTGGAGCGCTCCCTCCCGTGCCCTTTGCTCAGGGGCCATGCTTCTTTGCTCAAGCCTGCACATTAAGGACAAGGACAGAGGACATCCCTGGCCATCCAGTGGTTAAGACTCTGCACTGACACTGCAGAGGGTGCAGGTTCCATCCCTGGTCCAGAAAAATTCCACATGCCCCAGGGATCTGGTAAGGACCTACGAGCCTGCCTGCCACCAGGTGCGGCCAAAAAGGAAAAAAAAAAAGAACAAGTGCAGGGACTTCTTCAGTGGTCCAGGGGACACAGGCTTAACCCCTGGTCCACGGAGATCCACATGCCACAGAGCAACTGAGCCCACATACCCACAGCCACGCTCCGCAACGAGAACCCTGTGCACAACTAGAGTAGCCTCCACTCGCTACAACTAGAGAAAGCCCGCACACAGCCACAAAGACCCAGCACGCCCAAAGAACAATAAAATTTAAAAAAAGAACAAGTATAGAGCCTTGGATTTCTGAGCATCTACACGAACACGCCTATCGTCTACAGGGGTGCCACGGGCACACGACGCGTCAGACAGGGCCCTCGTCCTGGGGACTTTCAGACGAGCAGAGAGAACTAGGTCTACTACCCAGGCTTCTCCTCTTCCCTCTGAGACAAACCATTCGGATGTCAATTCTAACCCACATCCTCCAAAAAAGAACAGGTTAGGTGACTTACACAGATTATCTTGTTCAATGTTTCCAATAACCATCAGAAGTAAGAAATACTATTGTTTCTATTTTATAGATGAACAAACTGAGGCTTATAAAAATTGAGTAACTTGTCCAAGGTCACAGAGCTAGTGTAGCAGCTTGGGGAGTTCCAAGTCAGGTCTGTCTGATCCCAAAGTTCGGGATCTCAATAGCTGTATCACTCTATTCCCCACTTCTTCCAACAGACAAGGGCTCCTGAAGGATATCAAATGTTAGTACTCAACACCATCTCAAATATGAATCTAAATCTTTACTAGGCATAAATATCTTGATGGGAACAGACCCAGGGTTCTGATTATTATTGCTTCCATTCAGGCAGGTGAGTTATGAGCACTTGTGAGACGAATTCCAAATAATTTTTAGCAAAAAAACCCACAAGGCACCAACGTTTGCAGAAGGGAAGGAGGGAGGGAGGGAGGCTGGAAGGAAGGGCCGGATGATTCATATTCCTCACACATACTCGTTCTCTGAATTTCTTGAGAATGCTGCAAGCCGTGGGTGAAAGCAGCTGGGTCTGTCCCCGGCAGTGTCCTGCCTGTCAACACTCATCACGGGAGCTGTGGTGGTGAAACACTCAAGCAACATCGGTTCAGGCCACTGGGAAATGAGCAATCTGCCTCGCCAACCGGCAAGGGTCTCCACACAAAAGGGCCCCCAGCTGCTCTCTTGGCATCTGAGCCTGGTGCTGGGGCTGCAGGAGGAAACGAGGCCAACTCCAGCTGCCCCAGTGAGAGAGGCAGAGATCACGAAGAGGGGCTCCAAGAGGGAAGAGAGGCAGGAGGAGCCAGGTGCAGGGTGCTCCGGGCATCCGGGTGGGGGAGCTGCCGTCCACGAGCAAGAGGAAGGCTCTCTGAGTGTGTGATGTGGAAGCTGAGGTCCAGAAAGAGGAACAGACACAAGCCAGAGAGCAAAGGGATGGAGAGGCCTCCGGACAGCAGGGATACAGAAGTGGGTTCAAGAGACGGGAGACGGGGGCTTCCCTGGTGGCTCAATGGTTAAGAATCTGTTGCCAACACAGGTGACACGGGTTCATCTGGGAAGATCCCAGACGCTGAGGAGCAACTAAGCCTGTGGACCACAATGACTGGACCTGTGGTCTGGAGCTGGGAGCTGCAACCACTGAGGCCTACATCTCTGCGGCCTGTCTTCCAGTACTAAAGAAGCCACTGCAATGAGAAGCCCGCTCACTACAATGAAGACTAGCTCCTGCTTGCTGCAACTAGAGAAAAGGCCACACGGCCCAGCCAAAAAAAAACTAAATAAAATTACTTGAAGAAGAAAGAAAGAAACTGAAAACAACTAGCAGGTCCTGAGTGTAATAGCAAGGGGCCGGGAGGGAGCTCATGACAAGCTGACAGGTAGGCAGGGGCCAACCCCAGGAGGCCTGTTAACCAGCTTAAGGACTTCATAGAAGCAAGCCTTCAGAGGACTCTAAGACATGGTGTGGTCCGAACTGCGCTTTAAACCATCACTCTGGGAGAAGATCAAGTGGGCTAAGAGAGGACCAGATTATACATACAGGCCTTACAGATGCATCAACTGCCTTTCAAAGATAAACAAGAAATCGGCAAAAGGGGATGCCCTAACACATGACTGACCAGAGACATATCAATACATTTTCAGACAGAGATACAATTAACATCACTGTGCACTGTTGGAGTTTAAAAATGACCAGGGTTCATTATGTAACATCATCGTCATCATCATTCACATTGTGCTCCGTTAGGTTCCTGTCCCAACGCTGTATATATCATAAACATTAAATTTTCAAAAATGATGCATCGAGAAATTTTGAGTGAAGAATTTTTTGGTGAATTTTATGAAGATACTTTCTCCAGTCCTCCAAGCGACACCTATGCTAGTGTCTAAGAAGATGCCAGTTCTCCAGAATAAAGTTCTGATTCAGATGGTATGAATATTAGAGCAACAAAAAGAGAGAATGCTCCTTTGCTTCCAGCAGAGTGGACTGAAGACAACATTTCCCCAAAATTAGAAGACTTAACAGGTGTGTCCAGTGTAACTACTGAATGTAATAACCCACAATGCGTGTGCTCTTTGTGACCCCTCCTCTGTCCATGGGCTTTCCCAGGCAAGAATACTGGCGTGGGTTGTCATTTTCTCCTCCAGGGGAATCTTCCTGACCCAGGATTAAACCCACATCTCCTGCCTTGGCAGACGAATTCTTCACCACCGTGCCACCTGGGAAGCCCAATAACTTGCAAAGTGTTGGTGAAATAACAGAATTAATTTTGAGCCAAAAGAAAAATCGCCAGCCGCAGGTGTTAATTTCTGTAGAAATCCCCCAGTCAATAAAGTGACCCAGAAGACTGAGCTACCGGGAAGGGGGGCAGGGAGCGAAATTTGTGTCCAGAGCAGGTATTCTGTACGCCTCAAGCTGTTCACTGTGGGTATGTGTTTCTAGGCAGAAAACTTCTAATTAAATGATCACTCCGGTCAGTGTGGAAAGTAGACTAGAGGGGCAGGCAAGGGGAGGTTCAAGTTTCAGGAAACTACGTGACGCAGCACTGAGGATGCATCACTAAGAAAGAAAACGACACCTTATGTTTTGTACTTATTTACGTGCACAGGAAACTCGCTGGAAAATTACATGTTAATCCTCAAGTGATGATGGGTGAGCAGTGAGATTACAAATGATCTCGATTCTCTACTTTATGCTCTTCTGTTATCCCCATGTTTTCTACCATGAACAAGCTATACCTTTTATTTTTGACTATGCCGTGTGGCCTGTGAGGTCTTAGTTCTCTGACCAGGGATGGAACCTGGGCCCCAGCAGTGAGCGTGCCACGTCCTAAACACTGGACAGCCAGAGAATTCCCGTGTTCTAGCTTTTATAATGATAAGAGACAAGAAGTTCCTGCAGCCTGTGAAACTCCTGAGAGGGGACGCACCTTGTGCAGACTGGTCATGCCGTCGGCGTCCGCCAGCCTGGGGTTCGAGCCGTGCGAGAGCAGGAGCCGGGCAATGTCCGTGTGCCCGCAGTAGCTGGCGCGGTGCAGGGCGGTGGCTCCCCCGTGCGTCTGGGCATCACACTTGGCCCCACTCTCCAGTAGGAACTGGCACACGGCGTAGTGCCCATTGCGGCTGGCATAGTGCTGCAGCGAACAGAGCCAGGGTCAGAGACGGAACCCTGGGTGAGGGGTGCAGCGGCGGCCGGAGCCCCCTCTGGCAGCCGGGTGAGCAGGGCATGCCTAGCTTCCGCTTCAGCCACTGGACAGTGGGAATAATAACCATTCCATTAAAAAAACATATTTATTTATTTTGGGGTTGTCAGGCCTTAGTCGTGGCACGCGGGATCTTTCCTGGCACCATTCGGACTCAGCAGTCCCCAGGAATGTGGGATCTTGGTTCCCCAACCAGGGATAGAACCCGTGCTCCTGCATGGGAAGGTGAAATCTTAACCACTGGACTGCCAGGGAAGTTTCAATAATTACCAATCCTACCTCACAGTATCGTTATGAAAGTGAAAAGTCAAAGTGTTAGTCACTCAGTTGTGTCCGATTCTTTGCGATCCTATGGACTGTAACCCAAGAGGCTCCTCTATCCATGGGATTTTCCAGGCAAGAATACTAGAGTGGGTTGCCATTCCCTTCTCCAAGGGATCTTCCCGACCCAGGGATGGAACACAGGTCTCTCACGTCTCCTGCATTGGCAGGTGGATTCTTTACCATTACGAAAATGATATTAAACAATCAGTGAAAAACACCTCGGCTAATTAAAAAAACCCAGGTTCATAAGATGCTTAAACAGAAACCCTGCTGGGAGAGAAGAAAGAGTGGGAGAAGGGAAAAGGCAAACATCATCCCCGCCCAGAGAGCAGGAACCCAGAGCTGAGGCCCCTCCCCAACTCACTAGAGCCGTGTAGCCTGCGGAGTCAGGCTGGCTGGGGTCCGCCGCCTTTTGGATTAAACATTTCACTCGGCCCAGGTCTCCGTTCAGGGCTGCCGACCAGATTCCTGCGGAGGCACAACCCAAGCACTGAATAATGTTCACGGACTGGGGGCTTCTAGCACTTCCCTTACCTCTCGACCTGTCTTCTTTCTCATCTACCAAATGGGAATTCGTCTGCTCAACAAATGTGAGCTGAGCACCTCCTCTGAGCTGCGCACTGTGAGGGGTGCTGGAGACATCGCTGTGAGCCAGACAGACCAGGGGCTTGTCCACCCAGGACAGGAGACTGGCCAGACACAACCTCCCTTCTTCCCCACTTCAAACACACCAGTGCTGGATAGAGTGCTATTTAAGATGCTTGAACACACAGTCACAACCAAACACTGTCAGGCGCCAGCCTGAAGGGAAAACCACAGCCAAAGTGGTGAGCAGGCATCCAGTCTGTGGAACCCTCAGAGTCCTCGGAGCCCTAGACGCTGCTCAGGGACTCTGGCTGGAAGGCCTGAGCAGAGTCGGGGGCAAAGGCGGCAGGCCGTGTGGGTGGTGGGGAACCAGACAGAGCAAGGCTCTGTGCACACAGCCGGGGGCACCATGGATGGTCTGGGGCAAAGGAGTTACCCCGCTTGGCGCACACGTTAAGGATGACATCGCGCTCCTGGAGGCCATCTGCCTTATCTCATGCCTGCAGTGCCCGACAACACAGCCCGGAACAGCGCAGCCCCCTGGTCTGAAGCTCCATACCCTCGGGCTGGGTGCAGTGTTCTGGAAGCAGACTCTGCCCCCCGGCCCCTCTCAGACCCCGGAGCAGGCCTGGGTGTCCCGGGGTCGCACCAGGTGGGGAGTCGGATCCCGCCGCACCACTGGGGAAAGTTACCGAAGCCATTGCCTGTTTCCCGACCTGCAGACGAGCCAGCGTTGCTATTGCCAAGCTCGCGCCAGGGCCCCGGCGGGCTCTCATTACGCGGGAGCTGCGAGCCCACAGCCGGCCCGCGCTCCGACCAGGCCCGCTCCCACCCCCCACCCGCTGCCCTCTAGGGATCCCGGTTCACGGCCACCTCCTTGGCTCCGGGGGCCTGCGGACGCCGGAAGGCCCCGGGCCGGCAGAGCCGCACGCCCCCTCACCCCTCTCGAAGTCCATCTCGTCCAGCGTCTGCTGCACGCCGGGCGCCGCGCTGGGGTGGGAGCAGCAGGGCCCATCCGCGCAGGGCCGCGGCGCCGCCATGTCGCTCTCCGCGCCCGCCCACCGGCTGCCGGGCTCGGGCACCGCCAAGGGCCGGCATGGGCGCGGCCTCGGCGTACCCGCCCGGTCTGACCATTCGGCGTTCGCATGAACCACGGGGCCGACCAATCAAGCGTCTGAGTCTGGGCCCGAGAGCCAATCGCGACGGCAGGGCGGGACCTGGGGCGCTGCACCGCGCCGGCCCGAAGCGGCCACGAGAGGGCGTCCCAGGCTAAGCGGACGCCCGGGCGCGCCCGCTGAGACCCAGGACCGACTCTTGGGGAGGGTAGCCATGGTTGTGGCCCCCTCCAGTTTCTCCTCGTCCCACCGGGATCCCCAGGGTCGGGGGTCACCAGGCGGGCCCCAAGGCCCTTCCCCACCTCTTTCCCCCACCATCTCGGGCTCAGGTTGATGGGTCCCCACGGCCGCGCGGTGACCAGTTGAAAGGCCAAGACCCCCTCCTTCCTCTAGTCCCTGCTGCCCACTTCTTGAAATGCCGTGGGAGGCAGATGGCTACAACTTGTATTGGCTCCTGAAAGCAAGTAGGCCCGGGGTAGGGGCTGGGGGCGGTGGGCAGGGAAAAGAAATTGGAACCGTCATCCCCCCAGTGGGCACCTAATTTACTGAATCAACTTCCTTCGGCTGTGGGTTACTGACCATGCAGGAAGCTAGCTGCTCAAATCAGCAGATGCCAGGCCTCTATTACAGCAGGACACTGGCAGCAGGTTGTTCCAGCCACAGCAGGCCCCCCAGACTGGTCAAGGGTACAGAGGACTCTTCATTTCCACTGCCTGTGTGTGGGCGTGAATTATAGAAGCCAGGCTAGGTCCTGGTTTTCTTAAGAATATCTTGGCTCTGGACCGGCTCCTTCCTATATAGCAAAGGGGCTCGGTGCCTACTGGAGGCAGTGAAGTTCCCATGTTGCATGGTTATCTGAAGCATTCAAGACTAACATTCCTGGAGGATAAAGGCGCAAAGTAATCATTCTTCCCCTAAACTGGTGGGGAGCCCCATCCTCACACGAGCCAGTCCGCACAAGTTTAAGCTGCTTCTAGGGAGTTCCTCTCCACGGCCCCTACTCCGTTTTCCCCTTCCCAGAGGACTGGGAAGCCAGGCCCCTCCCCTCTACTGGTTCTGTTCCCCAAGCCCTGACTTCTCCCTTTGGCCAGAAGCCATGGTTGGCTCCCCAGAGGCTGTGGCCCTGGTCTGGTTCCCAGCCCGACCCACCACTGTGGGAAAACACTGGAGCCTGGCCTCTGGACCCCTCTCTAGAGAGGGGCACAAGCCGGAGGGGGACCCCTGAAGGGGCGGACTGAGGGTGACGGCACAAGGGGGTGTGGTTTGTGAGGGTGGACAGGAGTGAGGGAGCCTCCCTCTGGACACCCAGAAGGTTTCAGCCCAAGTGTCTTATCTCCACGACAGGAATGTTTTCATTTTCTCCATTTTATTTGTCAATATAAAAATACTCAAATATTTACAACAAATAAATACGCGGGGACACAATAAGTTACACTGCTGGGAGCCCTCCTCCTAGGGCTGGGAGAGGATATGCCAGACCCACAGCATGCCCACCCCCTCACCTTCCCTCCCCCCCCCCCCACACACAACCTTTCCCAGCCCTGCCAGGGAGGACAAGTATGAAATACCACTGAACCCCAGGGCCAAGTGGGGGCCCCTCCCAACCCTTACCCCAAACACACAGGAGGCTTCATCTCCCCACCCCCCACCCTGAAAACATTCATAGCCCTGGGAGCAGGACCAGGCCCCACCCCAGAGCCCTGATTCCCACAAAGGGGCCCAGCACCCTGCCCAGCCCACCCCCATATGTACATGGCTGCCCCCTACTGGGGACAGGTGGGGGCAGGAGAGGCAAAGTGATACGACCCCTTCCCCTTCATAGCTCCAATGACCCACCAGGAGGACCCCAGGCCAAGGGAAGACTTGACAGAAACAGGAAGACTACATCATACACACACACACACACACACACACACACACACACACACGAACGAACATAAGTACGTATGTGCACACATCTACATTCACACACATGTGTCACAAACACACCCACACCTGCAACTTCTGCCTTGAAAGGTTTTGGCTGTTGGGGTCCCACGCGTCCGTGATTCACAGCCTCTCACAGAGGAGGAAGGTGCCCTCTGCAAGGCCGGTGCCCTGGTAAGCCACAGCAAGTGGCAGTGCCCGTGCTGACAGAGCAGGTCCTCATGGCCGGGCGGTGCCGGGCAGGGTCTGTCCCGGGCAGAGCAGGTTGCCCACGCCATGTCCCTGAGGTAGTTGGTGCCTGTGCAAAAACGTAGGGAGCGTGCCTCCCAGGCTGCCGCCGGAGGGGCCCCTCTCATACGGAGGACTCCTCGGGGTTGGAGTCCGGCAGCGGCTGGCGCTGCTGCAGTTTACGCCTCAGTTCGTCCGCGAGCTCGGGCAGAGGATGCCCGAGGCCGCCCCGGTCCTCCCCTCCCAGCTGGAGACGCACGTAGCCGTTGGCGTTGGAGTTCCGGCCACCTCCCAGGTGGAGCCGCGTCGGAGAAGGCAGGGGCTGGCCGGGGATGCCGGGAGGCGGCGAGGGGGGCCCACCGCCGGGCTGGCACCGGGCGTGGCCAGGCACGATCTTGAGGGAGCCATCTGAGTAGTAGTAGCCCACAGGGTCCCAGAGCTTCTCGTCCGTCTCGGGGCCGGGCCGGAAGGGGGCGCTGGTGGGCTCCTTGGGCAGCTCCAGCGGGTACACCAGGGTCCTCTCGGCCGCCTTGGCACCTTTCTCCAGCTCCTCGCGCAGCCGCCGGCGCAGGGACAGAACCAGCAGCAGCAGCACCAGGCAGACGGCGCCCAGGGCCACCACAGCCAGCCACACCAGCCCCAGGTTCTCCAGCGGGGCCCGGGCCTCCAGCGTCACCGACGGGCCCGCCACCACGGCCACGAGGTAGCCTTCGGCAGCCAGCCGGGCCCCTTGCTCCTCCGAGAAGCAGTGGTAGGCGCCCGCGTGGCGGGGTTGGGCAGCCATCACCACCAGGGCCTGCAGCCGGGCATCGTAGAGGAAGGAGCCAGGCTGCTCCGCGGGCAGGTCGCGGCCCCCGAAGGTCCAGCGGGCGTGGGCGAGGTTGGAGGAGAGACGGCAGGGGAGCACCAGATCTGTGCCCGCCACCACCGTGATGTTTTTGGGCGTGAGCCTGACTGCAGCGGCAGAGAAAACGAGAGTCAGTGGGGTGCAAGAAGCCCAGGCCGAGGGGGGACATGGACACCCCAGTTCTGGTCCCCCAAGGCCCGTACACCCTGGAAGAAAGACTAAGACAACAGCTCACCTTTCTTACTGCCCCAGAAATTACAGATGTTCGAGGTATCCGAGACCGTCACGTGCTGGATCAGCAGGGACCTGGCAGGGAAAGAGGGATCCGTCAGCGTCCCGGCTCCAGCCACCTGCCCTCCCCGCTGGTCCCCGCACACGCAGAAGCCCCCCTCACCCGGAGTGACCGCCCACGGCCACACAGCGGCTGCTGTTGGCGTTCCAGGCACAGTAGGGGTCCCGGGCGAGCACACAGTCAGCACAGGAGCGGTACTTCATGCAGTCGGCTGGGGGCAGCTGCACCAGCTGGGAGCGGGAGCCCGCGAAGAGCAGCTTCTGCCAGAGAAGCACAGGAGGGAGGCTGAGCCAGGGCCCGACGCGGCCCGGGGCGGGGGCCTGGATGACTGCCGGGGCACCCGGGCCCGAAGCAGGAAGTGGGCTGTGCGCACGTCCCAAAGCGGGAAGTCTGAGGGCTGGGAAGGCATGGAGGGCTTACTATAAGCCAGGAGCAATCCTAAGCCCCTTACAGCCGTGACCTTGTTAGAAAGGAACAGCAGACCTGTGAGGCCGAGAAGTATCCTTGTGCTTGCTCACTCACACCCATGTACACACATTCTCACACTCACACACAGCACATACACAAACTCACCCACTCACACCCACTCACCCTCATACACACACACACAGTCCCCCCCACACTCACACACACTCTCAAATACACACACACATACACTCACACACACACACACACACACACACACACACGGCTCCCAAATAGTATAAATAGCGCAGGAAGTTCAGTTTCCGCAGATCCGGTCAGCCTTACAATAGCACCAGCAAAGCATAAGGCGTTTTCCTCTGTTTCAATGGAGATCGCCAATCCGTGTGTTTCTGCAACTACAGGCTTTCCTTCTGCCAGGATTCCCCGTTCTGGGAACAACCTGAGCCTCCAGAATTGGGAAAAGCCAAGCAGGTCAAAGTGCCACAGACACGCGGGCAGAGAGGCTGGGGAAGGGAAGCTTCGAGCAGCACTTCAGGGAACTGCTGACTGCGCCAGGGGTCGGGGCTGGCAGGCAAGGAGACGTCACGAGGGCGTCAGGAGCCAGAGTGGCACGAGGCCCGGCGGACGGCAGCACAGTCCCCCCGAGGGGCCTGAAAACAGCTGCCAAGCGCCGTCAGGACTGGGCTGTATAGAAGATAGGACGCCTGCAGAGTGCAGATTCCAGGAGCATTCTCGCTCCTCTCGGACATCTCCCCGCCCCTGGACTGGGGGCCGTGGGGGGACACGGTGGGTGGGGCCTGATGGTCACCTTGCTCCGGGACAGGACCAGGCTCTCCACAGGCTCCTGGTCAAACAGCTGCAGCTCCTCGATCAGGTGAACCCAGGGCCCCAGGCTCACGGCCTTGAGCAGCCAGCCGTCTCCTATGGGGGTCAGGGGGGACAGGGGTCAGGAAAAGGCAGCAGGGTCCTGGGCTGGGGCTGTCTGGATCTCCCTGCCTCGGGCACGCAGGCCTTGGCCTGGCCCCAAGCTGCCACGCCCGTACCCACCTGTGCCGATGAACAGCACCGTGTAGGTGGCCCCATCAAGCCCCGAGACCCGGTCGGCCACCAGGTGGGTGAGGTTGGCATTCTTCTTCACCAGCAGGGGGCGGCCCCATCGAGGCCTCACCTGCTCCTCCATCAGGGGGTGCTTCTTGATGAAGTTGAGGATGTTGTCGGGCAGCTCCAGGGAACTGGTGTAGCCGTGGCGTCGGTGCCAGTTGTTGATGCACTGGGGGGTGGGCAGGGTTTGGGGGGCAGCCGTCAGCCCAGAGGGGAAGGCACCAGAGCAGAGAACACGCGCACGCATCCCTGCCTGGGACGACTCACCGAGCCGGGCCGCGGGGTCGGGACAGGGTCTGTGTAGCGGCCCCACTTCTGGGCCTGCTCGTGGTACTCCTTGTAGGGCCCCTCGAACACCTTCTGGATCTCCTCCAGCTGGTACTCGCAGACTGCCGACAGGTCCATGTCGCCCCTGTCACAGCAAGGGAGGGACCCCCAGGGTCAGAGCTGGGGTGCCCACAGCTCAGGGCGTGCAGCAGAAAGGGAGGGCCCCAGCGCCAGAAGGCCATGGCCACACGTGGTGTGGTGGCAGCTCAGAGTGCCCCTGGGGGCACCGCTCACGGAGGGGTGGTGGAAAGGGCAGGAGCCCAACACCCTCCTTGACCCCCAGGACCTCCCCCAGAGGCCTGCCCCTTCAACCATCCCTAGCCCACGGACCTGCTCCCCCCACCCCCGCGGGCTCCTGGCCAGCTCACCACCGCGCCCGGAAAACCCCGAAGAAGGTGGTGTTGTGCCAGGAGGCGTCCTGCAGCGTGTACAGCGCCTGCAGCCGGTTGAAGTAGAGCTGCCAGTCGGGCGCGGAGCACACCAGCCGTGCCTTCAGAAACGTGGTCCACTTCCTCTGCAGCGTCCGCGCGCCCCCCACGTCGCCCTGGCAGACGGCAAGGGGACACCGCGGCCGGTCAGCCCCGTCGGGCGGCCGGGCACCCAGGGCTGCCCGCCTCGGCGGTCTGTACCTTGCAGACGCGGGCCACGCGGGCCACCACCTGCTCGGCATAGCAGTCATATTCCACTGCGCGCTCGCTGAAGAAGAAGTACACCTTGTCGTCGTCCCCCGTGTAGCTGCCCACGCTCTCCGGGACGTAGGCGGAGCCCACAAAATGAGGTTCTGGGGGGGAAGGGGAGGAGGGTCAGCCCGGACATCGGGCCCTCCAGGCACCTCCCACACCCAGCTGGCTTCTCAGGGCTCACCGTTGAGCCAGAAGGCCAGGTACTCCGTCTTCATGGCGTGATGGGGTCCCATGTTCCGCAGGATGACTGGCTCTGTGCCCAGGAAATTGTTGAGCGTGGCCGAGTACAGCTCACCGTCTACAAGAGACACGGGGTCAGCCCATGCAGAAGCGAGGTGCAGACACTCAAGCCAGGTGGTCCCAGAGTTGGAACAAGTCCTAGGGACCCCCAACCTGCAATGAGACAGCTACTCACCCACAAGGAGGCCTGTGTGGCCCTTGGCCGGGTCATAGGGGCACTTGCCCTTGCCATCCTCAAACTCGCTCCGCTCCAGGGTGAAGGTGAGCATGTCCTAGGGGTGGGGACAAGGCCATGAGAATGCAACAGGGCCAGGCCTGGGGCTGGGGAGAGGAGCGGCACTCACAATGTAGGTGCACTTGGGCTGGAAGGCATAGGTACCGCACGCGTACAGGTGGGACGTGTTATATGGCTGTAGGAAGCGGATGAAGTTGAAACACTCCGTCTGGGGACAGAGAGGCATCTGTTAAAGTCTGAGTGTTCGGAACACAGGGACCCCGGGACCCAGACCAGCACTGGGACGGAGCGGAAAGAGCATGCCCCATGCACCCCCCCACCCCCCAGCAGGTCCCAGAGAGCCGACCTGGTTACTCTTCCCTTTCTGGATACACTCAGCCTTCTTCTCAGCTGGCGCCTCCCATGAGATCTGAGGATAGGGAGGGAACAGGTCAGCATCGCTGCAGGTACGCACCAAGCATGTGTCATCAGTGCGGCTCGTGGCAGCAACATGGGGACACCAAGTGAGAAGACAGTGTCCCCACTCTCTGGGAGCTTATTCCAGAGAGGACCAGAGCCCCAGCTACCCCAGCGCAGCGGTCCCAGCGAGTACTGCAGACTCGCGGGCGAAGCGACATGCTCACCAGGGAGAATGGGGTGGGGGCGGCCAAGCCGAGGGGACAGCCTGTCCAAGCGAAGCCCCCAGGTCCTGCCTCTCATCCCCGTGTGCCTCCCGCTCCCCCACCTCTCACCACTCCTTGCAGCTCCAGAGCCTCCACACTGAAGGCAAACAGGGCCTCCCGGGCCCCGACATACAGGAGCCCAGTCTGCTCGGTCAGGGTCAGGGTCAGGAAGTCCTGGATGCCCGTCTGGGAGAAGCGCCGCACCACCGTGGCTAGCTCTGCAGGGACAAGGCCGGAGTGACCAGGGCTGGGGTAAGTGGACCTTCCTGGGACTCCAGGCATGCCCTCTCCCCTAGAATTAGCCCTCCTCTATGCAGTGCTCACTGCACATTAGAGCCAGCACCCCACAAGCAGATGCCAGCCAAGCTCCTCTGACCAGCAATAAAGGGCATTTTCTGAATAGGCTTTTGACTCTGACAGCTCCACCCAGGCCTCCCTGGCTTTCCCCACCCAGGGAGGCAAATCTGGGCTGGAGAGGAGGAAGGAAGGATATCTCAGCCACAGCTTCCGGCCAGAGGAAACCATCAGACTGATGGCTCTCACTCTCAGGGTCAGTCGCCACCTCCCCATCCCGCTGCCCCACACCCCGCCACCCCCGCTTCCTCCGCTGCGGCTTCCTTCTCTGCTCTGTTGCACACTGCCCCCACCAGGGTCCAGACTCGCCCTGGCCCCTGATCTAGCCAGGCAGGATGGACGGAAGTTGCGAGCGTTCCTTGTCTTAGAGAACCCTTCCCTCCAGTGGGTCCCAAATGCAGGCTGCTAGGGGTACAAGCAGAGCCAGCCATGGGATGTGGAGACGGAATCAGGCTGGGAGACCAGGGCAGGGAGGGCAGGGGAAAGCAGAGGCTGGGGGCCAGAGATGGTGCTGCAGCCTTGGGGCTGGGGAGACCTGTAGCCATCCATCGAGCAGGGGGCCACGACATTCATGTAGCCACAGGATTCCTATGTCAACCCCCAAAATAGCTGCTGGACTGTCCTCAGGGTCCCCCTAAACCATCCTTAGTGTTTGGAGCCAACGACGGGCCCAGACACAGACCAGCAAGGGAGGGCTTCGTTAGCACTGAGAGGAGCCTGTGGGAGGTGAGCTCATCCCAGGTCCCCAGAGCGCACGACGCAAACACCTGACATCACCTCTGCATACAGGAGTGTGTGCACAGAGGGCTGTCAGGCCCACTGAGCCCTCCTCACAGGAGCGTGTGCACACACACACCCCGTCCAGGGCCCTCAGAGGATCAGGTCAGCAGGAGGGGGGAGTCTATCATATCAGGGTTGCTAAGGGGGCTCCTGGGGGCACAGAGCTTGAAGACCTGGGAGTGGGTGGGAACACCCTTTGCTTCGTGTTTATCTTGGCTCAGGTTTCCCTCTTTAGGCTCTCAGTACTAGGGATAATTCCAGAAGTGAGATGTAGGGAGAGAGGTGCAGAATGGTCACTCTTGGATAACAAGGCAGCCAGGTCCTAAGCATAAGGAGGGCCACCCCAGATCCTGGCCTGGACGACCAGTTCTGGGTTCCTAGAGCCACTCACTCACATTTCTTAGAAAGCTGTGTCACATACATCAGGGCCTTGCGCCCAACTGCAGAATAAAGCCAGACGTTCCAGAAGGCAATTCCTTAGCACCGCTCTTCCCCCAGCAGTCCCTCCTGGCCGCCTGCTCCCCAGCCTTCAGACACTCACCCCCAGAAGATACCGTCTTCCGGGGTACCAGGTTCCACCACACCTCAGCCCCAAGGCCCAGGCCCCACAGCTCCACTACCAGCAGACAGACGGCCCAGTGTGGGGCCATGGCACACGCCCCGGCTCTGAGCTCCAGGCCAGCTGCCCTGCTGGGGGAAAAGAAAGGGTCAGAGTCACATCCAGAGAAAACAGACCGGAAGGGGGCCCACACAAGCCGGGCCAGGAGGCACTGAGGAGAGAAGATCTGACCAGGCCTCCCCGGGGCTCCCCCCACTGCCCCAGCCCTGGGAGCAGCGACCTAGTCCCCTCCCACACCTGGCCTCTTCCCCACAGCTTCCAAAGGACCAAGGGGTCTCCCTGAGGGGACAGGGAGAGCTGAGTCAGCTGGAAGAGTGGACACTCAAAGATCCTCCGGCCCTCCCCCACTTCTCCTCGACAGGAAGTTGTTTAAGAAAATAAAGAGAGGACCCTCCTCCCCCACTCGGGCCTGACAGATTCGAAGGATTTCTTAAAATAACCTATGCGATCAGGACCTGGCCCTACTGGGGCTCCAGCCAGCCCAAAGAGGATGAACCTGTAAGTGGGGCAGGCGGTAGGAAAGGCCCCCCAGGGAGGACTCGGTGCATCAGGCCTGCGGGGGTCGCGGTCCAGCCTCTCCCCTCCCCCAGCGCAGACAATAGCCGGGCAGAGCCCAAAACCCCATTCCATATCACAGGGCTGAAGTGGGGCCGGGAGCTGGAGGGGCCCCCTGCTTCCCGAGGCCCCTTTGTTGCCCAAGAAGGCAGGCAGGAAGTGGAATGGGATGGGCGTGTAAAGGACCCGGGCTTCATCCTGTTCCACGCACAGCCTCCTAGGAGACACCAGCCCTCGGGCTGAGGGGCCGCGGGACAAATCTCTGGTCTCATCAGAGAGCTTCCCGGCGGCGCTTTCAGGCGGGGACGGGGGGAAGTGAGGGCCTGGTGGGGAGCGTCGGGGGTTCCCTCCTGGACCGCGAGGGCGCCCCGGAGCAGGGCCAGCGCCTGCTGCTCTCTCCCGGGGTCTGATGAGCCTTCCCAGCTCAGGGATCGCGCCGGGACCCCGGCCGGGGCAGGCCACCTGGATTAATTTCCACTGTCCCGGCCCTCCAGGGCACAGAGACACAGAAGCTGAGGATCTGTTCACCCCGAAGCAAAGGGTCCAGTCGGGACCCCGTCCTGGGTTCCCCTCGATTCTCCCCTCCCCCAGCTCCGGGGATTTGAATGCAAACAAAGCGGAGGCGCTGGGAGCGTGGCGGAGCCCGACCGACGGACGCCCCCTGTCGGCCCAGTTCCCCAGCGCGGGAAGGGTGGCGGGGGGAGGAGGGGGGTCGGGGATGCGCTCACCCCCCCAACACACCCCCAGCCTTCCCTCGGTTCCTTACCCCAGGCCCAGGCCGGACCCCGCAGCGCGCTCCGAGGCTCTGCCGGCACTGCTCCTCCCAGGGCGGGGGAAACGGGCAGCCCCGGGAGTGGAGGTGTGTAGAGGGGTGCGGGGTCCCGGCGGCGCGCCCCCCACCCTTGCCCACCCCGAGCGGCGGGCCGCGGACGGCTCCCCAGCAGCTGCAGGGCGAGCGCTCCAGCCGGGGACTGGGCGGCGCGGCTCCGGAGCCTGGCTTTCCAGGACAGCCCGCCTCCCCAGCGGAGCGGGCGCGCGGCCGGGGGCCGCGGCAGGGAAATCCGATCTCATAACATCGGCCTCCGTCCAGGCCCGCCCCAAACTTTCCGTCGGGGGTGGGGGAGCCGGGGGCAGTTCGGGGGCCTGGAAAAGATCGCGGGCGTGGACCGGACAGTACGAGGGACCCCCCGCACCCTGAGCCCCGTTCCTCCTGGGCAGTCCGTGCCTCCGGACCCTGGGGCTGCGGGCGCCGCTAGCCCCGCTCCCGAGCCCCCGCGAAGCAGCCCGCGGGGGGCGCAGGGAGGCGCTCGGGCGGACAGCTGTCCCGGCCGCCGCCCCTCCCTGCGCCCCCAGACCCTGTCCCTCACGCGTGCGGCGTCCCCAGCTCGAGTCTGGGGACAAAGCGGCGGCCCCGGAGAGCTCTTGGCTCCGGCTTCGTGCAACCCCGGCCTCACTCACCTCTTCTTCGCTGCTTGAATCTCTGGGCGCCGCCCTCGCGTTCGGCTCCGACCACGGTCCGCCTCTGCCCGCGCGCCGCCGCCTGCCCGCCCGCGCGCGCCCGCCCGCCCTGCTCCGCTGCCCCTCTTGCCACCGCCCCTCGGCCCGGCTCGGCTCGGCGCCCCTGGGCTCGGGCTCCCCGCGCCACCGCGGCGGGCGCCGGCTCTTTCTCCGCTGCTGCCGAGGCTCTCCGCCACCTCCCCCCTGACGTCAGGCGGGGTGGGGGCTGTCGTTGGAGGCCGGGGGCGGGACGCGAAGGCCCGCCCCGGAGGGGGCTGCGACCCGCCCGCCTCCCTGTTCCCGGCCTGGGGGCTCGGACCCCCGCCCCTCCTTGTGCCGGGCGGCTCAGCGCCCAGCAGCAGAGATCTGCGCCACCGCGCCGGGAGGTGGGGCGGGGGAGGGACATCGGGCCCTAGCAAGGGGGGTGTCGGACTCAACCGGTTTTTCCGAAGTGTCCCCCAAAGCCAACCGTGCGGGCTGGGCAGCCCGGCTCGGGAAGGGGTCTAAGAGGCTCCCCACACTGTGGTTACTGAAACGAAGGCGGGCAGGCCACCTCCTGGAGAGTGTCCCAGGCTTCTCTTTGGGGCGCACCAGAGTGGTCTGTCTTTTGGACCCCGATTCTGTTTCCTTCCTTCAACTCCCACTGACCCCTGCGATCAGACCGGAACGGGCCTCACCAGCCAGGAAGACGACCCCCCCACCCCACCCCAAATCTCCTGAGACATTGTGCCTCTAGTTTCTCACGCTCCAGAAGAAGGGACCCGCTCAGCGACCCCCTCGTCCTTATCCGGGTGAAACAACCCTCGACTCCAGTTGCGCTGAGCTTACCCTCAGGAAATGACTCCTTCTGATGCCGCTAGAAGGCTGAATAACAAGTGACATGAGCCCTGATGTTCAGATGAAAGGGACTGAGGGGAGCCACGCTGGAGAAGGACTCGAGCCTCCGCCCACAGCCGCTCCTGGAAGTACCCTGTAGCTCTGGCCTCCTGGGTGGTGCTGGACTGTCCTTGCCAGCTGGTCCTCTGAGCTGGGCAGGTGAACAGAGGAACCCCAGGGAGGCCACCCCACTGGGACCTGGAGACAGATGCCACCTCCTGGCTAGGGGCAAAGGGCAGAAGTGAAGAGGCTGGTGGCCCGGTGGCTTGGGTGGTAACTTTAAGCATGGTGCAGCCCTGGAGGGGAGGGACCCTTTAGGGCCTTGTCAGCAGATCTGGATTATAAATCAGTCCCGACAGGAGCTTTTGTTCTGGGTTGAAACTTGGCATCAGAAAAAGTGGAGACCAGAAGAGTAGTGGAGATAATTGGGAAAAGCAGCCCAGTTTGGATTCAGTAACAATTGGGTCTTTGCTGGTATACATAAAGGCCCCTTCTCCCGCACTGGCCAGAGCCACATTTCCCAGCTCCTTTGCACCAGAAAAAAAGGAAAAAAAAAAAAAAAAAAAAAAACCTGAGGCCTTGGAGATAATGGATATAGGGGGTAAGCCAGTGAATCAGCAGGGGTGGGCAGGGAAGGCTCTGTTCCAGTTGACAGGGTGGGAGAAGATGTGCGACCCCCTTGTCCCAGTTAGACCCTGCTTCCTTAATTTAAGGGCAGGTAAACCCACAGGCAGGAACCCTCACATTTGGGTCTGTGCTTTAGACTTTGCAACCTGCCTTCACTCTGCCCTCACGACCGCCCTTTACAAATGCGTCTCTCATTTTATAGATCAGATGAGTGTCAGAAAGGCATAGCCTGCCCAAAGTCACACTGATAACTAGCAAGGTCAGAATGTTAAATCAGGCCTTAAGACTCCTGATCCCATCTTTCCACTAAGTTATGGGATAGCCTGACAACTTTTAGGCCACAGACACTTTGTTTCCTGCTGTCTTTCCTCACCTCTATGTGTGAGGGTTACCAGGCCAAGACCTGAGCTCCTGGCCCCACCTGCAAGACTGGCCCCAGTGGAAAGAAGGGAGATTTGGTTTCACTGGCAGGGACGTCTTCTGTAGCTCAAGGCGGGCTTCTTGGTTCCTCATCACAGAGCCCTTCCCTTTCAAACGCTCCTTGCCAGCTCCCCTTTTCTACCTTGCTCATTTCCTGCTAGATTCTGTTCCTTTCCAGTGCTCGCCTTTTCCGTGGGTGGGTGGGCAGGGGATAAAGTTTCCTGCATGACTATTTGCTGGTGATTCATACTTTAAAATGAGGGTTTCCCTGGTGGCTCAGATGGTACAGAATTCGCCTGCCAATGCAGGAGATATGGGTTGGATCTCTGGGTCAGGAAGATCCTTGGAGGAGGGCATGGCAATCCACTCCAGTATTCTTGCCTGGAAAATCCCATGGACAGAGGAGGCTGGTGGGCTACAGTCCATGAGGTCGTGCAGAGTCAGACTGAAGTGCACTTCAGTGCAACTGAAGTGACTGACCACACTCGTATGGAAGGGGCCCAGGATTCATGCCTTAGGCCTTGACAGACCCTCTTACTTACCCTATGTGTTCAACCACTTGTGGCCAAGAAAAGGCAGATGTGCTAAACGCCCGCCCCCTCCCCCGCCAGGTTCCCTAAGGACCCACTGGCAGCTCATGCTGGCCCCTAGAGACAGATCTGGAAGTCTTATCTAGATAGCTAGGCCCCCCCTCGTCCCCATGTCTCGGTCACCCGCCATGGTGCCCCTTCCTTTTAACTCCAGCTCGCCAGAGGTTCCCTTTTGCCAGGAGGGGGGCCCAGGGTTCACAGTGGGATTCTCTAGTCCATACTGCTTGGCCAACTTCCAAGGGAGTCAGGAGCCGCTGTCAACCCACAGTGGGGAAATGAAACAGCCTGGGTCAGCCACCCTTCAGGGATCTGGGGGCCTGGGGACCGAGGTGAGTGGGGACAGAGGAAAAGGACTTCCTCCCTCCACTTCCTCCTGAAGGAGGGTTATCAAAGCCGTCCACCTGGGAAGCCCTTCCCTTCCAGCCCCTCCCTGCCACCATCACCGAAGGAAGCAGGAAAGCATCCGTCATCACAGCCCCGGATGCTGCGTTTCCAGTGGCCTCCATCAGGATATCCCCCAGCCTTTTCCCAGGCGCTCAGGGATCTGGAAAGGGTGAATGGTGAAGTTGCCAGCATCACTGTGAATTTTTGTCCTCAAGGAGGCTGACTCTTTCACTGGTCCTAGACTGATTTTAGAAGATCTGGTCAGCTCCAAGCCAGTTCCAGATAGGGCTCGTTACACGTCCCGGGGGATACCGCATGCCCTTGGGTGACCTCAAAGTGCACACCTCTGCTCAGGTTACAGTGAGGCCTCTGGAGGGCCTGAGCTGTCATCCACACCTCCTCTCTACTTGGTATCTATTTCTCTCTCGGGGATAAATGTGTTTGAGAGGAGGGGGCGGTGTACAAGAACCCGGCCTGGAGAGGAAGGGTTCTTGAGCTGGACAGCTCGAACCCTTTCTCTGAGCCCAGTAGGGGCAGCTTCGAGAAATTGGAAAAATCCCCGCTTCAGCTTCCTAGGCCTCCCTTGGCAGAGAGAACAAAGAAGGGAAATTTCACAGGTGATTTCCAGGTTTCCAGAGCAAACTGAATAGCCGATTAACCGTCAGGATGTGTGGTGTCAGGAGCCGGGGCCGCCCTGAAGGGGGCTGAAGGAGGTGGCGCAGCCTCCGCTCTGTTATCAGAGATCTCAGGCCTACCTGATGCTGCTGGGGCCTCAGTGGCGCCCTGGCCGAGGGGGCCTGTGATGTGGCCAGGAAAAGAAACTAGAACTCCCAGGCAAGCTGCCTGGGCCTCCAAGCCTCCCTGGCAGAGAGCTTCTCTACCTCTCACCTGGCAAAGGCAGAGAGGCAGGGAGACAACCTGCATGGTGCCTGGCACCCTGCTGTGAGTTTGTGCCCTTTGAATTATGGATGTGCCTGACTCCCAGCAGCTTCCCAGGTGGTGCAGTGGTAAAGAACACACCTGCCAATGCAGGAGATGCAAGAGACGTGGGTTCGATCCCTGGGTTGGGAAGATCCCCTGGAATAGGGAATGACAACCCACTCCAGTATTCTTGCCTGGAGAATCCCATGGACAGAGGAGCCTGGTGAGCGAGTCCATAGGGCCGCAGAGTCCAATGCAACTAAACGATTGAGCCCACACACCAGCTCCCAGCATTCTGGGGACCCAGTGAGGATCTCCAACAGGCCCAGGGAGTGATGGGCTGCCCTTCGGGTCTACAAATTGAGGCACTTGAACTGGAAGGTCCTTTATTTTGGGGGAGTATCTCTCCTACTTAACCGGCCTTAACTTGGCATGACAGAACAAAGGAGAGGGACAAATAAACAGAAAAAGTCACAAGCACAGCCGTGGTGAACGCTGGCAGATGCTAGGGGCTGAGCTGATCACGGGCACGGGCCCAGTGCGCAGGGTCCAACCTCTGGTTCTTCCTCTCCAACCCCTGTGGCCCCTGCAAAACCCCTTCAACCTAGAAAGGCTCAGGAAGGGCCAGGGACTAGCAACGGATTCTCAGGACAGAGAGAGAAAGTGATACCCATGGATATCCTGGGAGTACCGAAGGATACCTGCTCTCAAAGGGAGCAGGTTGAAGACATCTAGCACCCCTTCAGGGATCAGGGCCCACAAAACCTGATCGTGGGTAAGGCCAAGAGAAAACAAAAAGTATTGGGAACTAACCACCCCCGCTCCCAACTCCTAAGTCTGGGAGTTGATTTCAGAGCTCAACAATAAACCGAATTAAGGGTAATTACAGGCCTCATCTACCATTTCACCCCATGGCTCTTCCCCAGTGGCGGCAGGGGGATGGTTTCAGACTGGTCCAAACTGATGCTCCCCACCCCTGCTCCCGGGGTTTCTGACAGCATTCAGGCCATAGCCAAGACTGTTCATAAACCCTGAAGGTTTAATAAACAGTCCTCTGCTGCAGGGGGCAGGCTGGGGCCTAAGACCCAGTCAGACAACTGGCTCCGGGTGAGAATTCTGCAAAGCACAAGCGGAATCAGGAAACCGGACGCTGGGCACAGCCCTCAGTAAGGGGCTGGGGGGACTCTTCTAAACCACTGATGCTGAGGCTGTAGTGAGCACCCAGAACCCTCATACGAGGGACACAGAGAGGTGGAGGAGGGTGGGGAGGAGGGTGGCTGCAGGCCTCGGGAGGCCCGGGGAAACCAGAGTTTTGGAGACTATGGCCTTGGGGAGTGGAGACATGGGGAAGGGCTGGAGACGTGAGAGGCAGAACCCTTGCCCAGCCGGCCTCAGGGCAGTGGGGGAGGCAGGCGCTTGCTTCCACTGCTTGGTCTTCCCCCGGCCCCCATTCTTCATGCCTCCAGTTACCTAGGCCGTGTTCGCTTCTTGCCAGAGCCAGGAGCGCTGGGCCACTCTTGCCCTGCTCCACTAGACGTCTTCCCAGAGGCTGAAGTACTGGGCCTGTGGCAAAGAGCAAAACACAGGGTGACGGTCTGGGCCCAGGTGGGGCCCATGGACCTGAGGCTCCCTGACTCCCCAGCGCCCCTTGCACATCCACCGACGCCTCCTCCGTGCCACTCACTAAGCCACAAGGCTCCGGGGGCTCCTGTCCAGGCGAGGACGCGGCAGGTCAACAGGCCACCCGACCACAGCTCTGCCTTGCCTCCTTCTACTGCCAGCTCGCAGGCCCGGGGCAGTGTGAGAGGAAGCTGGGGCCTGGCCCTGGCTTGGCCAGGCCGCGAATCATTTTTCCTTCTTTTCACGACAAGCACACCGCTTCCCACCAGAGACCAGTGTGATCTAGTTCCTCAGGGATGGAGGGTGAGGTTTGCTTTCCAGCTTTCTCAGAGACTTGTGCAATCTGAGACCCAAGCCACAGCCTGTGGCTGATGTGTCAGCCCCAAGTCAGAGGTTACGGGCCGCTGAGGGGTGGGGCATGGAGGGAAAGGAAAGTTGGGGACTCAAGAGCAGTGTGAGGGGAGTTGGAGACAGTTCTTAGGAGACCCAGCTCATCTCTATCAGGGGCTGGGGCTGGGACGGCTGCTTGTTGGAGGAACCGACAGAGGCCAGAAGCCAGGCTGCCAGAGAGGGGCTGGACCGTGCTTAATTCTGCAGGCGTGCAAATCAGGCTGGCTTGGTGCCCTGGCCTTGATATTTGCAAGCCACAGCCTGCGTGATGAAGCAAGCTGTTTAACCTCTCAGCAACTCTTGGCTAGCTTGTCCATCTGTAAAATGGGATCACAACAACACCTGCCTCACAGAGGGGGGCAGTTATGTGGATTCATGTAGAAGAGGATCTTTATTCAATAAATATTAGCTATGAATATTATCACAAGTCAATCCTATAGGAAATCAACCCTGAATATTAATTGGAAGGACTGATGCTGAAGCTGAAGCTCCAATACTTTGGCCACCTGATGTGAAGAGCTGACTCATTGGAAAAGACCCTGATGCTGTGAAAGACTGAAGGCGGGAGAAGGGGACGACAGAGGATGAGATGGTTGGATGGCATCACTTACTCAATGGGCATGAGTTCAACCAAACTCTGGGAGATAGTGAAGGATAGGAATACCTGGCTTGCTGCAGCCCATGGGGTCACATGCAAAGAGTTCGACATGACTGAGCAAATGAACAATTATTACACAGAGAGTCTGAGAAAATCAGGAGCGCAGGGTGGTTGCTACAAAAATTGGGAGGAACCAGGGCCGCCTGGGTGTGTTCCTCCCAGCAGAGTGGCCTGCAGGACAGCTGGGCAGAGGGTGGACAGCTGGGGCCTCTGGTGTCCCTTCCTGGCGGGCCTCTGCTCTAGGCGCCTCCCTCTCTCTGGGGTGAAGATTCGCTTTGCCTTTACCCAGCAGTCAGCTTGTCTGTGTCCCCCTCACTGCACCCCCACCCTGGGCGTCTGACCCTTGGTAAGAAAGATGGTGGTCCACCGAGGATGCATGTCCCCCTCTGACCCCCCACTGCCCTCACCCCCCATCTCCCAGCCAGGAGCCTGGCAGCTGCAGAGGGGCAGACACTCTGCGGGCTCTGGTCAGTCAACTGCCCACTTCCCTCCCCTTCCAAGCCTGGGGGTGGCTGGGGTGGGGGCACCACCTGGGGCTGGCAGTGTGCCAGCAGCTCCTGCCAGCGGATGTGGGTCTGGGCAGCCAGGTCCTTGAGTGTGGTCCGGTACATGGCCTGGGGGCTCTCCCGGATATGGGTGTTGATATGGCGGTCCAGCTGCACGCAGAGCAGCTGCAGCTCTCCCTGCAGAGGCCATGGGAGGGCAGGGAGGGCAGGGAGGGCAGGCCACGGGGGGGGGGCACGGAGTCCGAGAAAGAGGAGGATGGGTCTGAGTGACTGCTCAGCAGTGGGGCAGGAAAGGGAGGGGAGGCATGGGCAGCCCGGGGCATGGGTCAGTATCCCTTCGGAAGGCCCGCTGGGAGGAGGATGAGGCCAGCTCCCCCAGGCCTGCTTTTTTCTCTGCCTCCCACTCTTTCCAGTTCCTGGCAGTGGGCTGGGCTCCTCCACCGCCAGCCCCAGCCCAGCCTCTCTCGGGAGACTCACCCACTGGTCTGGAGTAATGTCCTGGCAGCTGACCACCACCCCGGCCAGGGTCAGGAGGCTGTGGCACAGGTAGCAGACCTGGGGAGAGACGGGCTTCCTTGACTCCACTGTGCAAGCCCAGCCCGGGTTTCCTGCGCCCACAGTGTCCGGGAGGTGTCTTCCAAGAGGGCTCTGGGCCCCACTCACCCACTCTCTAGGGCCCTGATGAATGACAGTCCTCTCTCCCTTCAGAAAAGGAAGAAATCTCTGCCACCTGGAAATCCACACTGTCCCCCAGCTCTGGGGCTCCAGTGGACACCCCTTCACAGACAGATGTGCGGGTCAGTCCGGACACTCCTGCTGTGCTGACCCGAGGAGGCGCAGAGGGAAGGAAGTCTGGTTGAGCATTTGCCCCCTCACCCACCTACTCACTCCTTCGCTCTTGCCCCCTGGACAACAAGGGGTGAAGGCAGGATCAAGGCCAGTTCTATCTGATAAGAGGATGCTTTGATCCCCTGGCGCCCTTGGAGGCTGTTGGGGCCCATTTGTTTATGGGACATTCACCTGCTGCACAGAGAGAATGAAGAGTGGGGAGCGCCTGCCCCGAAGATGGGCGAGGCTCCTGGCACCCAGCGGGCACGCCCCTCCCCCACTCGGAGGCGCCCATGGCCTCGTCCCCTTCAGGCTCCTTCTAAGATAGGAAGGGTGGCAGGAAACACCCCACCGTGGTGCCCCGGGCAGATAACCCACCCCGAGGCTGTGCTGGGAGGGGAGAGGCAGGCGCCAGAGATGGCCAGCCGGGCTCCGGCTTGGTGATAATGGGGTGGGAGCTCAGAGTCAGCCGAGGTTCCCCTGTTCCCCCACTTCCCCTGCCCTTATCACCCTCCCCCTTTACAGCATCTGGCGGTGCCCCAGAAATAGTGACAGCCTCTTTGCACAGAGCCGGCGGCCTCCTTGGGGCAGAAGCTGGAGCCATGTCTGAGGACACCAGACACTCTTCTCCCGCTCAAACGCCATGTGCAAAATCCAGAGGACACAGGCCACCCGCCCCACTCCTCCAGCAGCACCTGTGCTGCCCAGGACCCAGCCTGTTCTTTAGCACAACAGCTGAGGCCCGCAGGTCGCTGAGGCCGTGGGCTGGCCGGCTTGGGACTTGACACCTGGCAGGAGGGAAAAGTAGGAGACTGTGGGGTATGCCTCCAGGCTGTGACGCCCCCGGGGGGTTGGGGGACGATCCAGCCTCCCTAGCCAGCTCCATCTGCTGGATGCCCCATCCCCAGCCTGGCCTTGCCCTCGGAGGCCCAGGGCATTCACAACTCCTGAGCTCTGCAGTCCTGGCAAGTGGCTCTCTCCCGCCACCCCAGCCCCAGAGAGCAGGCTCAGGCCTGTGTACCAGACGCTGTACCCTGACTAAGACACTGCCGCAAACACCCAGACGCTAGAGGGGAAAAGGGACTTCAGGAAGGCAATTGTCTGGTCCATGAATACTGAATGAATCTCGGCTTTGCCTTGGCCCTGGAGGAGAAAGGGTCCTTCCACAGTTCGGGGCAGGAGGTCATGGTGATGGTGTGCAGTTCCGAAGGCTTCGGGGAGGAAGTGACTAAACCCAACCAGGCCCCAGAGGAGCAGCAGGATTTGAGGCGAAGATGGCCCTGAGGGGGCAGGAATCACACCAACAGACAGACCCCGGGGGCTGATGCAAGAAGCTGAGCCCTGGCTCACTTCTGGGGGACTGACCGTAGCTGGGGGACCAACTGGGCTGGGGCAGAGGGAGGGAGGGACACCCTGGGAACAGGGCTGGCTGGCGGCAGAGGGGTCAGACGGCGGGCAGCGGAGGTCACTCAGTGCTGCTTTGGAGCAGGGAGGTCACGCAGTGGGGGATGGGGGGTTAGGGGGCACGCGGGGAACGCAGAATCTGTTGGGATAGAATCCACCCAAGTGGAACCACCACTCTGAGAATTACAGTTCCGCCTTCATCTTTTTTTTTAAGATTATTTCTTTACACTGTGTGTGCTTTCCTCATATAATCACAATATAATGAAAAATTTTAAATTAATGTTAAAAGGGACAATGCCAATTATAACCGACTGTGTCCAGTTGGGTCTGGGGTGGGTGTGGGGCGGGGAAGAGGGCCGAAACCTTGGAAAGCATGGAACCTGAGGCTGGTCTTGGAGAGGAGCTTTGAACAAGTGGAGGGAAAAGCTGAGAAGGGGAAGAAGCGAAGGAAAACAACCAGGGGCAATGTCTGGAGGGAGGGTGGCTGGGAGGGGGCAAGCTGGGGAGGGGGTGTGGCAGAGGGCAGAGAGGACCTTAGGCTTGTAAACATTTACTTGTTTACAGGTGAAATGCCAACTGGACCACTGGCTCAGGTGGAGGCTCTGGCCCGCCTTCCCCCCTGCCCCAGACCCCCCACTCCTCTCAGAACTATCTTCCTGGCTGGGAGGCGTGGTGAGGGTGGGTCTGGGATCTGAGGAAAGCCCTGGAGGGAAGTCTGTGCAGTGGGGAATTACTGAGTGGAAAAAAAAAGCAGGTTTCACAATTTCATTTTCATGCCGATTCCCATCATTGAATCTGGAGGGAAAATCCCAGGAATACGATCCTGAATATGGGGCTTGTTTTTGGCAGGGGGGGAAGGTGAAGGATTAGAAGGAAAGCTGACCTTTTCCAGTCCTGTGGCCACTGCTGAATTGTCCAAATTTGCTGGCATATTGAATGCAGCACTTTCACAGCATCATCTTTTAGGATTTGAAACAGCTCAGCTGGAATTCCATCACCTCCACTAGCTTTGTTTGTAGTGATGATTCCTAAGGCCCACCTGACTTCACATTCCAGGATGTCTGGCTATAGGTGATTGAACATACCATCTGATTATATGGGTCATGAAGATCTTTTTTGTATAGTTCTTCTGTGTATTCTTGCCATCTCTTCTTAATATCTTCTGCTTCTGTTAGGTCCATACCATTTCTGTCCTTTATTGTGCCCATCTTTGCATGAAATGTTCCCTTGGTATCTCTAATTTTCTTGAAGAGATCTCTAGTCTTTCCCATTCGATTGTTTTTCTCTATTTCTTTGCACTGATGACTGAGGAAGGCTTTCTTATCTCTCCTTGCTATTCTTTGGAGCACTGCATTCTTTCCTTTTTTCCTTTGCCTTTATTGTCACCCTGCTCATTTAACTTCTATGCAGGGTACATCATGAGAAATGCTGAATGAAGCACAAGCTGGAATATAACCTCAGATATGCAGATGACACCACCCTTATGGCAGAAAGCAAAAAAAAAAAAAAAAAGAGTCTCTTGATGAATGATGAAAGTGAAAGAGGAGAGTGAAAAAAGTTGGCTTAAAACTCAACATTCAGAAAACTAAGATCATGGCATTCGGTCCAATCACTTCATGGCAAGTAGATGGGGAAACAATGGAAACAGTGAGAGTCTATTTTTTCGGGCTCCAAAATCACTGCGGAGTGACTGCAGCCATGAAATTAAAAGACACTTGCTCCTTGGAAGAAAAGCTATGACCAACCTAGACAGTATATTAAAAAGCAGAGACATTACTTTGCTAACAAAGATCTGTCTAGTCAAAGCTATGGTTTTTCCAGTGGTCATGTATGGATGTGAGAGCTGGACTATAAAGAAAGTTGAGCACTGAAGAACTGATGCTTTTGAACTGTGGTGTTGGAGAAGACTCTTGAGAGTCTCTTGAGCTGCAAGGAGATCCAACGAGTCCATCCTAAAGGAAATCAGTCCTGAATATTCATTGGAAAGACTGATGTTGAAGCTGAAACTCCAATACTTTGGCCACCTGATGCAAAGAACTGACTCACTAGAAAAGACCCTGATGCTGGGAGGGATTGAGGGCAGGAGGAGAAGGGTACAACAGAGGATGAGATGGTTGGATGGCATCACCGACTCGATGGACATAAGTTTGAGTAATCTCTGGGAGTTGGTGATGGACAGGGAAGCCTGGCATGCTGCAGTCCATGGAATTGCAAAGAGCTGGACACGACTGAGCAACTGAACTGAATGAAGGTGCGGGAACAGCAAGAAGGAATAAGTAATTCTGAAGAAAAGCCCTTTAAATCACCTTTTATAAGTTGATTTTCCAAAGGACAACAGCTACCTGGAAGGATGACTGGGAGCACGCGAGGGTGACCCCTGCGGGTGGGCCTAAGTGAGCGGAGGCCCTTTAGGAAAGACTGCTCTGATTGAAAGGGATAAGGTACCACCTGTGGTCAGAAATCAGGACCCAGACAGCAGTCTCGACAGTGGTGCTTTAGGAAAAAGGGGGCCTCCCTGATAGCTCAGACAGTAAAGAATCTGTCTGCAATGTAGGAGACCAGGGTTCGATCCCTGGGTTGGGAAGATCCCCTGGAGCAAGGCATGGCAACCCACTCCAGAATTCTTGCTTAGAGAATCCCGTGGACAGAAGAGCCTGGTGGGCTACAGTCCATGGCATTGCAAAGAGTCAGACGTGACTGACAGGCTGAGCACTCTAGTAAAGAGGACTGTGTTAGCAGCAGAGTCGCCTAGACTCATTCCTCACCTCATACTCCCTAGACCCACGGTCTCTGCTTTGAGAGGATGAGGAGAGGTAAGGCAGTGTCTGTCCCCTGGTTCAAAGGGACAGACCAGGGCACCGGGGGCCCGCCAGGACTCTCCTGAACCCCCAGCCTCCCCCAGGCTCCTCCCCCTGGCCTTGTTTCTGTGAAAGTCAGAACAGGAGCACAAACGGGGGCTCCGGGAGGCTGGGGGAGGCCCTCTGGGGCGGGTGGGCAGGAGTGTGCAGGAGACAGGGCCGGCCGCTCAGTGAACAGCCAGGTGTGAGGCTGCGTTTCCTGCTCCATTTGAGCTGTGACCAATTCCTGAACTCAGCAAGCCCCATCCTGTCCTGCTGGCACCAGACAGACATGGGGCTCTGTCTTCTCTGTCATGATGTAGGGAAGGGCGGCTGGGCAGAGGCCAAGCCTCGGCAGGGCCAGGACTGCCAGCGCCAGGGGGCCCTTTCTCCAGCCTGAGGTCCCTCTGTTTGTTGTTGCTGTTCAGTCGCTCAGTCCTGCCTGACTCTTTGCGACCCCATGGACTGCAGCCCACCAGCCTCCTCTCTCCTTGGGATTCTCCAGGCAAGAATATTGGAGTGGGTTGCCACTTCCTTCTCCAGGGGATCTTCCCAGATCCAGGGATCGAACCTGAGTTTCCTGGGTTAGCAGGCGTGTTCTTTAGCCCTGAGCCACCTGGGAAGCCCAAGTCTTCGAGGGCAGGTGTGTGTGTGTGTCTGCGGGGAGGGGGGTCGGTGTGGCTTCAGGGTTACCAGCAGTGCAGGGGGCATGCCCCTGGTAGGGGGTTGTGTCCATCCAAGCCTGGACATCTGTCTATAGAATGGGCCCCTCCCCAGCTCCACAGATCAGGCCACCCACTCCCTCCAGATCAGCCGTGAGTGGAGGCTGGGAAGCCCCTGAGGGAAACAGGGCCTGGAGACCTCAGTCAACAACTGGGGGAGAGGCACAATCTGAGCCATGGGGCGTGCCTGAACCCAATGCTGACAAGAAAGGATGGTCCCTTTCCACCGCTGCCAGCGGAGCCTCCCGCTTCCATCTTCTGGGTCTGGTGGGCGGGCTCTTCTGAGAAGGGCTGTGCTGGATGCCTCCTTCCCGGCTTAGAGCCTGGAGGCGGGCCCTGTCCTCCCCCTGGGGAAGGGGAAGGCCAGTGCCTCCTTTTCTGGTCCAGCTAGTTCCGACCCGGGAACAGCTGGCCAAGTCTCCATTTGTAGAGCTTTCGTCATAAGACAAAGGGAGAAAGGGTGGACGTTTCCCAGGAAATTCATGCTTTAGAAAATTCCCCTCCAGCTAATGCCAAGGGAGCTGGCTGTGGGTTATTTACCCTAAGAAAGGGCAGAGAGGGGGAGGGAGAGGATACCCCAGGAAGCCTCGAGAACGGTACAGTTTCTCCCACCTCGGATCTGAGCAAGAGTCTAGGATCACCCGAGGTAACCCTTTGAACCCAGCCCTCTCCCCAGACGCTGTCAGCCTGGGGCCCGGGTGAGGGTGGGGTATGGGAGACCTTGCCCTTGGTTGGGGGATCCTTCAGGAGCAATCCAGCCAGGCTCTGGGGTGGCTGCTCTGGGGGTTGGGAGGTGGGAGAACTTAGGCTGACCGAGGAACACCTGCTGGGAAGGATGGACTGACTCCAAGGACCTTCGAGCCAGTCTGCCGGGGCCCAGGAGCACACCACGCAGGCACGGTTCAGCAAGCCAGCCTCCAAAGCCACCTGCTGCCCGGGTCCCTGCTGGGGTGCCAGGACCCCAGAGCAGCTCCCCTGGGCTCGCCTCTCCATGCTCACAGGCTCTGGGAGGGTGGCTGTCCTGGGGGACCTGCATTCAGCCGCAGTCTGCTCTGCTCTCAGCCCCAGCTGGAACACCTCGAGGGGCCCAGGGGGAATACTGTGCCATAGGTCCCATCACTACCACGTGTGGGTCCTCTCAGGGGGTTTGATCCCGTGGAGTCACACACATGCTGAAGGTTGGTTCTAGAACCAGTGGAGTCTGGGAAAGACTGAGCTATTTCAGACGAGATCGGGCGCGTTCAGGGTGGTATGGCCGTAGACAAGACTGAGCTATTTCAAACCCAAGGCCAGAGCTGGGTCCTAATAAATTCTCTACTGCTTTTCCCATTTATCAAACTGAACTCCATAGCCCCACTGCACAGTACCCTGACCCAGCACGCTCCCACAGAGGCCACAGTAGGTGTGGAAGCTGAGCTTAGAGAGGTCCCCTGACTGCACGACCGTCTCCAGTAAGGCTTAGGGGTGGACCAGCTCCTGTAAGCTGGACAAGCTGTGAGTACTTCCTATCAGATTTAACTCTGGGGGCTGCAGGCCACAGCCCCAGGAGGAGCTGGGCAAATAACAACAAAAATAACTAGTCATGAATAATCCTTAAGTGGGCTTCCCTGGTGGCTCAGTGGTAAAAAATCTACCTGCAGTGCAGGAGATGTGAGTTTGATCCCTGGTCAGGAAGATCCCCTGGAGGAGGAAATGGCAACCCACTCCAGTATTCTTGCCTGGGAAATCCCATGGACAGAGGAGCCTGGCGGGCTACAGTCCATGGGGTCGAAAAGAGTCGGAAACAACTCGGCGACCCCAATTGTTCATCAGGTAAAGAATCTGCCTGCCAATGCAGGAGACACAGGAGAAGGGGTTTTGATCCCTGGGTTGGGAAGACCCCCTGCTAAACAACAACTAGAGGAGGAAATGGCAACCCACTCCAGTACTCTTGCTTGGAAAATCCCACGGACAGAGGAGCCTGGTGCGCTATAATCCACAGGGTTGCCACGAGTTGGACATGACTTAGCAACTAAACAACAATCCTGAGGTAGGGTTACTTGCGACGTGACAGGCTAAAGGTAAGAGGGGATGCATTTCCCTGGGCAAGCCCCATCTGGACCGGTCCTGGAGGGTGGTACCTTCCAACACCTCTAGGATGCTATTTCTTCCTATCTTCTCCCACCCCACGAGTTAACCGCGTGACTTATTCTTCTTGCTCAGGCTGCTCCTGCTCCAAGACCACACTCTGACCATGTCTTCGGTAAGTCCCAGAAGCAGCAAGGGGAGGGCAGTACCCAAAGGAAAGCCGAGTTTGGAAGTGACTCTGACCAGGGCAGGTCACTGGTCATAAGTCCCAGAGAGAAGGAAATGACACGGACGCACGCACCATCACTAGGAAATGACATGATGACACGGCACCTCTTCCGAGCCCGGGGTCCCTGAGAGCCCAGGGTGCAGAAGCCAGACAACACACGTCACAGGCACAGGGCCTGCCAGACTCGGCCCGGCGGCCTGCAAGGCCAGACGCTCCATTCTGCAGGCTAGGGCGTGGGTGGGGCCCTAAACAAGGAGCAGGATGAGGCCAGCAGGGTGATGGGAGATGGGCTGGCAGCCTCTGGGTGGGACTAGGACTTCTGGCTCAGCTGCCAGGAATGGCCATTTCCTAGAGAGCTGCTCTCAAGGCCCCAGCTGGGCGGAGAGATGTGATATGATATCTCTGCTGAAACTGTGAGAGGACCCCAGGGCCCAGCCTGGGTCCCCCTCTACAGATTCCTCAGAAGATGAGCCCCTCACCTGCTCTTCTAGCCGTCCACAGGAAGTGCGTTCACAGACCTGAGAGCCTGAACTCACTGGAAAGGGACAGAGGGATTCTTTTCCAGCTGTATCCTGAACTTGGAATTGGACCCGGAGTGGCCCTGGCCCCTGGGCTCAACAGTGAGGATACGGAGGGAACTGGGGGCCATGGTGGGGCCAGGTGGGAAGGAGATGAGTGATAGACGCTCAGTCGTGCCCGACTCTTTGCGATCCTATGGACTGTAGCCCACCAGGCTCCTCTGTCCATGTTTCTCCAGGCAAGAATACTGGAGCTGGTTGCTGTTCCCTTCTCCAGAGGATCTTCCTGACCCAGGGACTGCACCCGGGTCTTCCGCGTCGCAGGCAGATTCCTCACTGTCTAAGCCACCAGGGAAGCCCTGTGGAAGACAAGCTGAGGCAAGAGCGGAAGGCCGAGGGCTTTTTGTTCCTGTAGATCTGCTGCAGGGGGTTATCTCGGAGCATCTGCCCCCCTCCAACGTCCACAGGTGGGAGGAACCGAGGGACTGCAGGCAGACCCTTGTGAGAGTGCTCCCACCCAGCCTACTCTTCCTTTCTGGTTTCCTGCTGGCCATGGGGTCAGGGGAGATGACAGGCAGGGACTGGCCGGCCCTTCCTGCTCCTCCTCTGGGATAGAGACTCTGATCTCTGGGGGATCTGGAACAGAAGCCCAGCTCTGCCGGCTGCCCAGAGAGGGATGAGATTCTCGGTGCCTCTGTTTGAGAATCTATGTCTGGGTGTGCATGAGTGCATCAGTGCCTGGGGGCCAGCACTGTGGGGAGCCCCTGAAACCAGCCGGGGTGTCGGTAAAGGCCTCCTCCAGGGGCTGGAGAGGCCCCTTGGAGCAGTGGCTTCCTGCCTTCTCTTTCTTATCTTTGTCACTCGCTGAGTTGTTGGGAAGTGCTTCCCTCCTTACACTTTCCACATGGGGCTCTGAAGACCAGAGGGATGCTGTGGACACTAAGGTTTCCCAGTGCCCAGGATCCCATCCCCTCCTTTTGTCAAGTCCCAGCCTCCTGTCCCTGACACCCAGGCCAAGGTGCCCCAGCCTCCTGTCCCTGACACCCAGGCCAAGGTGCCCCAAGGTGCCCAGGGGACTTCAGCCCTGACTCCAGACGAAGCCCAGTAGTCCAGGCCCACCTGGCTATGTGATTGGCTGAGAGGTGAGCACACGACCCAAGCCAAGCCAACCACACTCAACTCTGGGACTCTGTTAGGATCTAGCACAGAAGCTCTTTCTTTCCCCCTCGCTAGGGAGTCGGCTTAAAACTCTATATTAAAACAACTAAGATCATGGCATCCGACCCCATTACTTCATGGCAAACAGAAGGAAAAAAGGTGGAGGCAGTGACAGATTTCCTCTTCTTCGGCTCTAGAATCACTGTGGATGGTGACTGCAGCCATCAAATTAGGAGACAATTGCTTCCTGGGAGGAAGGTTATGACAAACCTAGACGGTGTGTTAAAAAGCAGAGACATCACTTTGCCGACAAAGGTCTGTATAGTCAAGGCTATGGTCTTTCCAGTAGTCATGTACAGATGTGAGAGCTGGACAATAAAGAAGGCTTGAGTTCTGAAGAATTGATGCTTTTGAACTGTGCTGCTGGAGAAGACTCTTGAGAGTCCTTTGGACAGCAAGGAGATCAAACCAGTCAATCTTGAAGGAAATCAACCCTGAATACTCTTTGGAAGGACTGATGCTGAAGCTAAAGCTCTAATACTTTGGCCACCTGATGAGAACAGCTGATTCATTGGGAAAGACCCTGATGCTGGGAAAGACTGAAGGCAGAAGAAGAGGGCAACAGAAAATGAGATGGTTGGATGGTGTCACTGATTCAATAGACATGAATTTGGGCAAACTCCAGGAAATGGTGAGGAACAGGGAAGCCCGGTGTGCTACAGTCCACGGGGTCTCAAAGAGCTGGACGTGACTTGATGACTGAACAAAAACAAGGGTCGCAGAGGGAAGGATATAAGCCTGGAATGTCTCGGGGCAGCAGAAAAGCTGCTGGGAAGGCATGGAAGAGCAGAGGCGAGAGAGGCAGAGAGCAGCACTGAGCTTTGTGACGCTGCTCGGCCCCGCTCCAGTTAAGCCTGATGAGCTGTCCCAGGGCCGTTTGGGACATGATTGTGTTTGTGTCACTGCAGGGTCCGGGCACAGGAAAGGTGGGGAGCAGGAGCGCAGGTGAGAGGGCTGTGGTCTGCCAGGCTCCTTCCGACCGAGCGCAGCCAGCGAGGGAGCCTCCTGCCCACCCTCCTCGGGGGTATGGTGGTGGGAGCTGAGCCCGAGTTGCTTAGACGCGGCCCTTAGAAGCCACATGCTGAATTTCCTGGCAGTCCAGTGGTTGGGACCTTGTGCTCTCACTGTCGGGCCCTGGGTTTGGTCCTTGCTTAGGGAACTAAGCTCCTGCAAGCCGGCACTGCTCCTCCACTGGTATTCTCAAGACTGGTGGGCAGGGCTGGGTACACTTGATGGGGAAGGGCTCCTCACCAGACTGCACCTGCTCAGGGCAGGCATTTTAGTGAGCACATTAGACCCCAGACCCTGCCCTCAAAGTCGCAGGCGACTCTGTTCAGGCGTGTGAAGGAATGGGCGGACAAGCCAAGGGCTGAGTAAACAGACTGCAATGATCACCAAGGACAGAGACACGGGCCAGGCATCGCCAGGAAGGAGGACCAGCAGGAGCAAAGACAACGGCCCAAGAATGGCAGCTTTCTGGGAAAGACATCCATTGCTTGGAATCAAATGGAGCGGTTTGATTCACAGGAGAACTGCATGGATGGAGTAGGGTGAGCTAACAAAGCCCTTGGATGGTGGGGTTTGAAAGTGATGTGGCAGGTGCTCAGGTTCACTTTTCTAAGAAAGAACAAGAGGAAGACGATCACAGAGCTGTCCAGGAGGACTTGAAGGAGGAAGAGATGGAAGTGGGCTGTTAGGTCAGAAGCTGAGAGTCACCGCCTGGGATGAGGACTGAGCCGAAGGAGGGGCCGTTGGAGGGTCCTCAGGAGAACTGAGCCCAGGGTGGGGCAGGGCAGACAGCAGGCCCAGGAGCTGCCGAGGAGGCCAGCTGGCTGGGCTTAGCAACAGCTGCCTGCAGAATCCACGCCTCTCCTCCCAGCTCAGTAACCTCACTTGAAGCCCTGCTCACACACTTGCAAAGAAGCCAGGATTCCTGGGAATCGATCAAAGTTGGCCTCAGCCCTGGCTCCAGGTGCCTTCAGATGCTCAGAGGTACCCACTCTGAAGAGGCCCGCAGCCTGTGGCTGTGATGTGCGGCTGGGGCACGGGCCTCCCCTTAGGGTCAGCTGCCTGGAGGCCACGTGTTCCAAGTTTATTTCAAAAGAAGTCAGATGTTCCTCATTTTGTAGGAAGTGAGGAGGAACCCACAACAGACTAGCCAGGGGAGGGATTCAGGAGTCTGGAATAGCCACTGCCCATTCTTCAAAACCGGCCAGTTTCTCCCAGCCCTCCTACTCGTGGCCTGATCAAGGCCCCCAGCCCTGCGGGCACGGCTTTCCCGTGGTGCAGGGCAAGGGGCAGGAAGCGCGGGGAGAAGGCAGAGGGTAGGGGGAGAGGGAGGGCTTCCCCCTCCACCTGTCCTTCTGGGTGACACAGGGCTAGATGCCTGTCCCCAGCCAAGCCTGAGGGAGGCCACGTCCCCTTGCTGGCGCTGACTGCCTGCGGGGGACTGCAGGGTGCAGAGGCGGCTTGGAGAGCCGGAGGGCAGCGGCACCCTCCCTTCCTCTCTCCAAACTCCCCAACCACACCCCAGTCACTTAAGGCTGCTCTTGGCAGGGTCACCCCACACAGGGACAGGCCGGCGCAGGAGCAAAAGCGGTATAACTCGTCTGTCAACTCCATTAATGCCTGGGCGCACCATGAAGATATACATACAGGGGATGCACAGGACACACACACATACACACGCGCATACTCAAGACGTATGTGCACACACACATGCGTGGCAGGCCCGTGCCCTTTGCAGAAGATGTGAGGAGATATGCAGAGGTGCAGAAATCCCAGCAGTGAGTTCAAAGGAATCCATGCAGTGGGGTGGGGTTCACCCCAGAGCATTACCCAAGCTCAGAGCACACCCCGCCCCTTCACCTCCTCATGAACGCACTTCTCCTATAAACAAGCCGTTCCTAAGCCTCGTGAGCACAGACATGGACCGAAGGCTCCGTGCTCAGTAAGGACGCTGACGGGGGCTGCCTGCAACTGCCAGGCTCAGTTTGGGTGGGGTGGCTCCTTGCAGCTGGGCCCTGGGGGACAGGGACCATCACAGAGGCAGAACCTCCAGTGGGTCCTAGGCTGTCCCATGAGAACACTGTCAGACCAGGAGGAGGACGCACCCTGGAGGCAGAGGAGGAGACGAGACTGGCTCCTGATGCCTCCACACAGCCCCAACCCTGGGACAACAGGCTCCATGGCCTTTAGTTTTCTTTCTACACAACGAGAGATGGTTAACTTCCTCACAGTCTCCAAATTTAACCAAACCAAGGGGTAAACTTCCACCCTGCCATAAAGATCCTGGTTCTATGTGTTGTGTGTGCTAAGTCACCTCAGTTGTGTCCAACTGTACAACTCTATTGACTGTGGCCCACCAGGCTCCTCTGTCCATGGGATTCTCAGGCAAGAATAGGGGAGTGGGTTGCCATGCCTTCCTCCAGGGGATCTTCTCTACTTAGGGGTCGAACCTGCATCTCTTACGTCTCCTGCACTGGCAGGCAGGTTCTTTACCACTAGTGCCACCTGGGAAGCCCTCTTAGTTCTACAGACCTTCCAAATCCTTAGGGGGAAAACAGAACCCCAGATTCCTTCATGGTAGCATTGATGTGGAAGGTAGCCTTGGGGAGAAGCCAGAAAGGGCAGGGGAGTGCCATCAATAGCAACATCACACATAGCGGAGGTTTAACATGACCAGAGCATCAGTCATCTGGATAAAAGTGAGTAAGTCTGGCCAAATATGGTTTACACATGTTGGCTACAAGAAAACAGAAAGCTCCCAGGAAACCCTTGGTTCCAAGCCGTACAGCTGAGCTAGTGGCTCCGAGGAGATCCTGGTAACTGAGTCTGGTTATGTGAAGTCTGTCTGCACAGGAACCGAAAGGACAGCCTCACACACAGGGAGGCCTGGGGAGAAGCTGGCCGCTTGCTGAATTGGTACCCATGGACCAGAGGGAAGCGCCTGGAGGCCAACTCCCAGAGTACACGCCTGCACTGAGACATCCTCTCCCACCTCTCAGACATGAAGGGCCCTGGCCCATGCAGGGCTCCAGATCACCACTTTGACCTCAATGATCCTTCTCTGGGAGATCCTGCCTTCTCAAACCAGGCAAGCCCAGGCCCCCCCAAAAGCACCCAGGGGCTGAGCAACTTCTTTATCCAAAAGCACCTTAAATATCGTATGGCATCACTGGTATGTGGAATCTACAGAGAGATGATACAAATGAACTTACAAAACAGAATCAGACTCGCAGACTTAGAGAGTGAGCTTGTGGTTGCTGGTGGGGAAGGATGGGGGAGGGATGCGTGGGGATGGACGTGCACACACTGCTGTGTCTAAAGCGGACCACCACGGGGCGCCCTGCTCAGTGTCCTGCGGCGGCCTGGGTGGGGGGAGTCTGGGGAGAGCAGGCAGATGTGTGTATGGGCGAGCTGCTCTGCTGCACGCCTGGGATGGTCACAACCCTGTTAGCCGCGCGAAGGCGCTCAGCCGTGCCCAATTCTCTGTGACCCTATGGACAGTAGCTCGCCAGGCTCCTCTGTCCATGGGATTCTCCAGGCAAGAATACTGGAGTGGGTTGCCATTTTCTATTCCACAGGCTACCCGACCTAGTGATTAAACTTGTGTCTCCTGTGTCTCCTGCATTGGCAGGTGGGTTCTTTACCCACTAAACCACCTGGGAAGCCCTAGGCAGGAATCTTACTAGCTTATAATTACAAACAATGGCTGTGGTTGGTTTTCTCATAAGCTGGTGACACTTCTGAAGTCAAGGGCCTCCCACAGAAGAAGCCCAGGCAATCAACTCTTGTAGCCTTAATGAAACGAGGACATTAGAAGACAAGGGGGCCTGTAGGCAAAGGCTGGTCTGAGGGCGGAGGGCATGCAGAGGGAGGGCGCTTTCCAGCAGAGGGGTGGGAGGCCCAGAGAGGGGTGGAAGAAGAGAGTTCCGACAGGGAGACTTACAACTGCGTTCATTCACTTGTTCACTCATTCCATCGTCTAGTGCCAAATACAGCAGGCAATGCTGGGACACCAGCTGTGCCCACAGTCTAGCCGGGAGACAGACAAGTCAAAGGACAACTGCAAAGCCAGGGAATCAGAGAGGAGAGAGAGTCATGCCATGGGCATCTGAGCACCCAGCCTCTCCAGGGAAGGAGCTTCCCAGGGGAAGCAGGAGCTGGGCCAAGGCCCCAGGCAGAGACAGGATGGGGGAGGTGGGATGGAGGCTGGCAGAAGTGTTTATCTGCAGCGCTGGAGAAGGGCTGTGACCCAGTAGTCTTGGGCAGGAAATCTCCTAGACAGGAGGGAGTGGGGGCCCAGGGGATGGGGCCCAGTGCTGGGAAGGGCCTGTCCCCCTTTTCTCCAGGCTGGGTTGCCTTAGGCCAGCGTCTCTCTGGCCTTAGTTTCCCCTCTGCATCCCAGGGAGAAAGAAGGCAGAGACTTTGAGCTCTGGGGATAAAAGCTCAGTGAGCCCCGACCACCACTCCCTGTAAAACAGGGCGGATGACGCCACTGCTTCTTTTGGCTGGTGAGCAGCCTGATCACCTTTGAAGATGAAACACGCTGGGGCCTAATGGGGAGTCAGTCAGCTGAGTGGGGAGTGGGGCCGGGCAGCGGGAGCCCAGTCACCTGCCCCACCGAGCCCCTCCCAGTGAGACAGTACCCGGCCCAGGGGATCAGGATGCTTGACACTGCTGTGCAGACCCCCGCATCCCCCACCAGCCCTGCCTCTCCTCTGGTGTAGGCTCTTCACCTCTTGGGCCAGGATCAATCCCACAGGCTCAAGCTGCAACAGAGGCATGCAAGAGCTGCCTTGGCCTCCCTAGACCAGCACACCCTACATGTGTAGGGCACCTGGCCGAGACATGCCTGCCCCCCACCGCGTTTCCCAGCTACATGGTCATTTTCAATATGGCAGCCGACCAAGGGGACACTTCACAGCATCCTTCACATGCGTGAGTGTGTTAGATGCTCAGTCGTGTCCAACACTCTGCCACCCCATGGACTGTAGCCCGCCAGGCTCCTCTGTCCATGGGATTCTCCAGGCAAGAATACTGGAGCAGGTAGCTGTTCCCTTCTTCAGGGGATCTTCCTGACCCAGGGATCAAAGCCAGGTCTCCTGCATTGCAGGCAGATTGTTTACCGTCTGAGCCACCAAGATTACATGCATGAAAACAATCCTCAAGGATAAAAGGATACCCTGAGCCCGCTACTCCCCTCTCTTCCCGGGCTTCTGAAGGGACATCTCCTACCAGACGGGCTCTGGAATGCAATGAGCCAAATGGCACACTCTGGCCAGGAAATGACACCACCTCTGCGAGGCAGGTGAGGCCCAGGGGTGGCCCCAAGGTGCCTTGGCCAGACCAGACTCAAGCCTCCACTCCCCTTTCTCAAACCTTCCCTTCTTGTCACTTCTTCCCTTTCTCTAGCCCAGGCCTGGGGCCTGCCCACTTGTGCTCTGCTCAGACGTACCATCCCCAAGGGCTGATCTCACCTGTGTTCTCGAGCTCCCCACCCCATCCCTGAACAACCAGACTCAGTCTCTGTAACAGGCTCCAGATTCAGGGGAAAGGGACCAGAAAGAAGACAGGCTCTCCTGGGGGGCAGCAGCCTCATAAGTGTGCTCACGTCAGGTTCAGCTGAGAACCTTCCCTCCGTGTTCCAGAAGAGGAGCGTACACCTGGGGGTGATCACATCTTCTTAATAGTTCATTTGTGTTCATTAAGTAATTAATTCACTTATCTGATTTGCAGAATGATGCCCAAAGGCTGGCCTCCTGATCGTTAACATCCAACCTCCAGGAGAGCTTTTGGAATTAACCACCTTCCGAAATTAGGAAGATGCCTATCTGCATCCTTCATCCCCCATTCCCCAGGGATGGAGGGATGGGGTGGGGGGGCACTCATTGAGGGAGCCTGGCTTGGGAATCCCAGCCTGAAGGCCCTACACAGCCACCCCGGCTTGACATTCACCCCACAGGCCACAGGCCTGACCATTCCAAGCCCCACGACCTGCAGGCTCTGGGGCTCCTCATTGCTCCTCACTCCCTCCAAGCGTGATCTTCAGGTAAGCTGAGTGAGGTCTGGGAAGCCACTTCGGAGGAACTGGGAAAGCTTAGGACTCAGCCTCAGGTGAAGACCACAGGAAATAGGAACAGGGAGCTGGACTCGGCTCTGATCACCAGAAACAGGCAGCTTCGTGCATGGGGATGTTCCCTGTGCTGCTTCTCCACGGCACTCCTCTCCATCCCACTCCCCTCACCAGCAATTCAGTTCCCGCGTCCTCTCTACCAAAGCCACGACAGGCTGCAAAGGACGCAGCAAAACCCACCAGCCTGCGTGCCTGTGCCTGCAGCGTGCCACCTCTGTGAGGGGCCCGGGGACAGGCTCTGTGGAGGCGGTGGGAGCAGCTGGCGGGCTCGGTCCTGTGCAGGGCTTTGGGGAGGCTGTGCTGTGTGGACAGCCCTGCCATCCCTGGATGGCGCCCCGGTGGAGGTGGGCAGGGGCTGGGTACTCACCTTGTGGTCAAGCTGGGCACTGGCTTTTGGCTGTTGCTCCTGGCCAGGCAGCACGGTCTCAGGGCCCAGGTACCGCCTCAGGGATGATGGCCTCATGAGGCCCAGGAGCTGGCAGAGTGAGGACAGCTGGGGAGGAGAAGGGGGACCGTCACTCACAAGTGCTTGGGGCGCCTCCGGGATTCGTGGCTGGGAGACCCCGGCTGGCAGGGGCATGGGCTCCGCAGCCAGACCGCTGGCTCCATGACCGGGGGCGCCTCTCCCTCAGGAGCCACATGGCCCCTCGGAGCCCGTCCCCGCCTGTGAAATGGAGACAGGCTCAGCCGTTGCTCCTGGGGCAGGGGCTCACAGGCTCGCAGGGCCGGGCACAGGGTGCATGTCATTGAGACCAGGGTCCCCAACCACTGGGACCTAGTGTCCGATGATCCGAGGTGGAGCCGACGTAGTAACAATAGAAATAAAGTACATAATAAATGTAATGCGTTCAAATCATCCGAAAACCACCCCCCCACCCCACAATCCAACCAGTCCGTGGAAAAACTGTCTTCCACAACACTGGTCCCTGGTGCCAGAAAGGTTGGGGACCACTGCTTTAGACAAGTGACTGAGGACCTACGGAGCTTCAATTCACATCCCGGGACTGAGCAGACACTCAGAGTTTAGAAGAAACAAGACCAGAAAGAGGGTCTCCTCTGCCACCGGATAAGACCTTCCCAACTCTGAGCAGCTGCTGCTCAAGCCCACTGGCCCTCTCTTTTCATTTAACTAGTTACTATGGGGGTTGTCAATCCGAAAGGCAATCAACTCAATATTCATCGGAAAGACTAGTGCTGAAGCATCAATACTTTGGCCTCCTCATGCGAAGAGCTGACTGACTGGAAAAGACCCTGATGCTGGGAAAGATAGAAGGCAAGGGAAGGGGACAACGGAGGATGAGATGGTTGGATGGCATCACCGACTCAATGGACATGAGTTTGAGTAAGCTCTGGGAGTTGGTGATGGATAGGGAGGCCTGGCGTGCTGCAGTCCGTGGGGTCGCTGAGAGTCAGACATGACTTAGAAACTGAACAACACAGGGTTTTTCTATGCTCTTGAAAGAAGAGAGGCTGAGAACTGCCCCAAAGCCCATCTCTGAATGTGAATGATGACTGCACTCATCACATTCTCCCTCACCCCCATAACCTTTTTCCTTCCAGAGAATTTAAAAGCAAATCCAAACTTCAGATCATTTTACCCACAAAGATCTTCTAACAGAAGAGGATAAGGACTTTTCCCCCTTATAAAGTAATCACATTATTCTCTTGCCCAACACGACTACCCAGCATTCCTTCTGTGATCCCACACATGTGCTCAGTTTCTCTGATTGTCTCAACAATGTCCTTACACAGTCGTTTTGGTGGAATGGGATTCCCCAGGAGGTCCACACGTTGCCCTTTGGTTATTATGACACTTGACCTGCTAGCCGCCCCGCCCTGCACCTAAACTGCTCACCCTCTGTGAACACGGGCACACGCGGCCTCGTAAGTCAGGTGTCTGCAGCAGGCCACCCTTCCTGCCCAGCCCTTGCACCTGGTCTGGGCAGTCTCGACTGAGCCTCAGCAAGGACAACCAGCTGCCTCAGGGCTGACTGAAGGCTGGCAGGCAGGCAGGCAGGCAGGCATGCTCTACGTCTTGGGCCCCTCTGAGGCTGCCTATAGCGCTGGGGAGGGAGGACCCAGAACAAAGGTGCGGGGCCAGGGAGGTTCACGAAGGCGCCATCTCTTCAGATGTAGCAGGTGTAGGCTGGCCCAAAGGGCGAGGGCTAAGCCCAGGGCCAGCTCCCACCCGATCACAGCCCTGCCCAGCACACCTGGCTTCCTCCCCAGCTCAGCCGCAGACACCTGCTCAGCACCTCGGCCAGTCACAGGCTGAGACAGCCCACAGGAGCAGCTGGGCCTGGTGAGGGCTAGGAGTCAGGCCTGGGGCCCTTGGCTGCTGGAAGGCGGCCAGGGCTTCTTGGCTGAGTATCTGATCCTTTCAGAAAGGGAGAGCGGGCGGCAGGGAGACAGAGCGGGAAGGTTCTGGGCGAAGACAGGCACCATCTGGATTCTCACCAAAACCAGGGCTGTGCTGCCTCGCTCAGGCCTTCCAAGTCTGCGGATAGTTTCCAAAACAGTCCTGCCTGCTCCGGGCTCACAGCTGTGCAGGCACAGGGCGCGCTCAGCAGCCCGCAGCCCCAGAAGCCACCCCGGCAGGCAGCTCCGCCCCGGCTGGGACCATGGGCGGGGGCGGCGGCAGGCAGGGGAGCAGAGGACAGAGGGCTGGCTGCTCCCACGTTTTTCCTCTCACTCCATGAAAACAGCTCCACTCTGCCCAGCGTGGAAAGCTGCTGCCTTCCTATTGCTTATTCTCTTTCGTTTCCAGCTCTGGCAGCCCCAGCCGGTCCCTCTCCAGCAGACACACCCTTCTCTGGGATGAGGACTTATTTGGGCCGCATGGGTCCCCGGCAGGGCCAGGCTCTGACCAGCACGTATCCCCGCACCACCCCTACTGCTGGGAGCTGTCTCTGCAAACACTCAGCCCTTCAGGACAGACGTCCCCGGGCAAGAAGCAAACTATCACCCAAAAAGGCAGGCCTCCACTGGCCTCGGCGGTTCATCTGGCCAGAGGCGGCAGACCGTTCCCGGCCAGGCAACTGTCCACAGAGCGGTCACTCCTGCACTCAGACCCCGGCAGCGGCTTCTGTTAGCTCAGTGGAGAAGGCCAGGATGTGAACACATTATTGACCAGAGACGTATTCATATGTCTGTTGATACTCGACCTTTATGAGCTGCAGAAGTTTCAATATTCACTTATCAGAAACAAAGCCACAGGAACTAGTTTCTGCAAAAATCCTCTAGTCAGTAACGTAAGTGTCTGCAAGGCCCAAGACGCCCCTGCTGTTCCCTGGGGCCTGTGCCCTGCCTGGACCTTCTGACTCGACACTGCACGGCTGTCCCTACCTTCTTCCACCCTTCTGCCGCCTCCCCCTCCCATCTGTCCTGTGGGACCACAGCACCTGCACTTGCTAATCCCCTTCCAGGCATGACTTCTGTTTCCCAAGCAGTTAGCACCTTCTGACACTGGACAGGAGACAGGGATCAAGACCATCCCCAAGAAAAAGAAACGCAAAAAGGCGAAATGGGTGTCTGAGGAGGCCTTACAAATAGCTGTGAAAAGAAGAGAAGTGAAAGGCAAAGGAGAAACGGAGAGATATTCCCATTTGAATGCAGAGTTCCAAAGAATAGCAAGGAGAGATAAGAAAGCCTTCCTCAGTCATCAATGCAAAGAAATAGAGGAAAACAATCGAATGGGAAAGACTAGAGATCTCCTCAAGAAAATTAGAGATACCAAGGGAACATTTCATGCAAAGATGGGCACAATAAAGGACAGAAATGGTATGGACCTAAGAGAAGCAGAAGATATCAAGAAGAAGTGGCAAGAATACGCAGAAGAACTATACAAAACAGATCTTCATGACCCAGATAATCACGATGGTGTGATCACTCACATAGAGCCAGACATCCTGCAGTGCGAAGTCAAGTGGGCCTTAGGAAGCATCACTACGAACAAAGCTAGTGGATGTGATGGAATTCCAGTTAAGCTATTCCAAATCCTAAAAGATGATGCTTTGAAAGTGCTGCATTCAATATGCCAGCAAATTTGGACAATTCAGCAGTGGCCACAGGACTGGAAAAGGTCAATTTTCATTCTAATCCCAAAGAAGTGAAGTGAAGTTGCTCAGTCGTGTCCGACTCATTGCGACCCCCTGGACTATAGCCCACCAGGCTCCTCTGTCCATGGGATTTTCCTGGCAAGAATACTGGAGTGGGTTGCCATTTCCTTCTCCAGGAGATCTTCCCAACCCAGGGATTGAACCCGGGCCTCCCTCATTGTAAGCAGATGCTTTACCAAAGACAATGTCAAAGAATGCTAAAACTACCGCACAATTGCACTCAGCTCACAAGCTAGCAAAGTAATGCTCAAAATTCTCCAAGCCAGGCTGCAGCAGTATGTGAACCATAAACTTCCAGATGTTCAAGCTAGATTTAGAAAAGGCAGAGGAACCAGAGATCAAGTTGCCAACATCTGTTGGATCATTGAAAAAGTGAGAGAGTTCCAGAAAAACATCTACTTCTGCTTTATTGACTATGCCAAAGCCTTTGACTGTGTGGATCACAACAAACTGTGGAAAATTCTTAAAGAGATGGGCATACCAGACCACCTGACCTGCCTCTTGAGAAACCTGTATTCAGGTCAAGAAGCAACAGTCAGAACTGGACATGGAACAACAGTCTGGTTCCAAATCGGAAAAGGAGTACATCAAGGCTGTATATTGTCACCCTGCTTATTTAACTTATATGCAGAGTACATCATGAGAAACGCTGGACTGGATGAAGCACAAGCTGGAATCAAGACTGCTGGGAGAAATATCAATAACCTCAGATATGCAGATGACACCACCCTTATGGCAGAAAGTGAAGAAGAACTAAAGAGCCTCTTGATGAAAGTGAAAGAGGAGAGTGAAAAAGGTGGCTTAAAATTCAACATTCAGAAAACTAAGATCATGGCATCTGGTCCCATCACTTCATGCAAATAGATGGGGAAACAATGGAAATAGTAAGAGACTTTATTTTTGGGGGCTCCAAAATCACTGCAGATGGTGACTGTAGCCATGAAATTAAAAGATGCTTGCTCCTTGCAAGAAAAGTTATGACCAACCTAGACAGCATATTAAAAAGCAGAGACATTACTTTGCCAACAAAGATCCATCTAGTCAAAGCTATGGTTTTTCCAGTAGTCATGTACAGATGTGAGAGTTGGACTACAAAGAAAGCTGAGCACCGAAGAATTGATGCTTTTGAACTGTGGTGTTGGAAAGATTCTTGAGAGTCCCTTGGACTGCAAGGAGGTCCAACCAGTCTATCCTAAAGGAAATCAGTCCTGAATATTCATCGGGAGGACTGAGGCTGAAGCTGAAACTCCAATACTTTGAACTACCTGATGCGAAAAACTGACTCATTTGAAAAGACCCTGATGCTGGGAAAGACTGAAGGCAGGAGCAGAAGGGGACGACAGAGGATGAGATGGTTGGATGGCATCACTGACTCAATGGACATGAGTTTTGAGTAAGCTCTGGGAGTTGGTGAAGGACAGGGAAGCCTGGCGTGCTGCAGTCCATGGGGTTGCAAAGAGTCGGACACGACTGAGCGACTGAACTGAACTAGCACCTTCTGATATGTGATGCCACTTACTTGTTTGCTGTGTTTATGATCACCTGCTCGCCCGCCCCTACCAGGACGTCAGCTCCATGAAGGCAGGTGTGGTCCCTGCAGTGTCCCCAGAGCCTAATAGAGCAATGGCACCTGACACAGTTGTGCCCCCTTATCCAAAGTTTCACTTCCCACGGTTTCAGGTACCTGTGGACAACCAAGACCTGAAAATGTTAAACGGAAAATTCCAGAAATAAGCAATTTGTGGGACTTCCCTAGTGGTCCAGAGGCTAAGACAGGGTTCTCAATGCAAGGGGCATGGGGTTCGATCCCAGGTCAGGGAACTAGATCCCATATGCCACAACTAAGAGTTTGCATGCTCCAACTATGACCTGGTGTAGTCAGGCGCCCACAAGCAGCTTGAACTGTATCGCCCATGGATAGCAGGGACTACTGTATATGCTTAATAAGTATTTGCTAAATGAATGAATAAATGAATAACAGGTCAGGTCTGCAGGTGATCTTTCCATAGTAGATGCAACTCTTTGGTCCCTTTGATTTTAGCCATTTGAAGCCTATATTTTCCAAACTCCAGGCTGGAAGTCATGGCTTGACAAAAGAGGCTTATGGTGTTGCAAGAGGTGGCCTGGGATAAGAAAGAAACTCCCGATTTCTCTCCAAACCTGTTCTGCCTGTGTCTTGCCTATCTTAGTTAAGGGCTTCTCCATCCTGCCAGTTGCACAGGTTCTGGAGCCCTCCACGTCTCCTTTCTCTTACATTCTACTTCCCACTGGCTGTACTTGTGAAACGCACCAAGAACCTAACCACCGCTCACCACCTCCGTCACCATCTCCCCAGGCCACATGGCCAACAGCTCTTACCAGGATTACTACAACTGTCTCCTTCTACCCCACCCTAGGGGCGCTGGTGGTAAAGAACCTACCTGCCAATGCAAGAGACAAAAGAGATGCAGGTTCGATCCCTGAGTCCGGAAGATCTCCTAGAGGAGAGCATGGCAACTCACTCCAGTATTCTTGCCTGGAGAATTCCATGGACAGAGGAGCCTGGCAGGCTACGGTCCACGTAGTGACATGGAGTCGGACATGACTGAAGTGACTCAGCATGCGTACACCCAACCCCTAACAATCTAGTCTCAATGCAGCAGCCAGTGTAACAGTAAAAGATTTTTATAAATCAAGTTATGTCTCTCCTGTTATCAAAACCTTCCAGCGGCTCTCCACTTTGGCATGGAAGTCAAGCTCCCACCTGAGTCCCACTTACCCCTCTGACCTCCACTCCTCTTACTCCACCCTCAGCCCTCTGCTCCAGCCACACTGGCCTTTCTTTTTCTCTAACCTAAGAGGCCTTTGTCTGCCCCAGGGCCTTTACACATGCTGTTCCCTCTCCCTGGAATGTTCTTCCCCCAAGAAACCTGTGTGGTTTCTTCAGGTCTGTGCTCAGATGTCCCCTTTTCTGTTCACTACTATAAAGTAGCGTCTTCTCCCAACACTCCCTTCTCCTCTTTATCTGGCTTTATTTTTCTCCACAGCACTTAGCACCATCTGGGTTGCCAAAGATGTACTTCTCTCTTGGTGCCTGTGTCTGTCTCCCGCTGAGTTCAAGGAGGGAGGGACTGAGCTCTGTTCAGGGCTGTATCTTCCACGCCCTGAGCTGTGTCTGGAGCACACTGGTGCCTGGGGTCCAAACCCTGCTGTTTCTGGGATATTCTCAGGATTCGCAGGAACAGCAAGAAAGAAGCAGTTTGATCCTAAGACTCTCCTGGAAGATGCAAGCCTTGGGGTTGTTGCATTCCGACCACCTACACAAGTCCTGTCCCTCAGATTCAGTTCTCCAGCACCCGCTTCTGCTCCTAGGGCCTTAGGCTGCAGCCTCAGACAGAAATGCAACCCATCTAGGCACTGGGAGCTCCTCCTGCCCAGCAATGCCCCAAAAGCCCCTGCCTGGGCACTCACCCCAGATCCTCTCCTCTGGTGAGCCGGTTCTCACCTCTTGAACTGCCCTTCATGGTGAATCAACTGCTAAGGTTTATCAAGCAAGTAAGGCAGAGATTCAATCCCTGGGTTGGGAAGATCCCTCCGAGGAGGAAATGGCAACCCACTCCAGTACTCTTGCCTGGAAAATTCCATGGACAGAGCAGCCTGGAGGGCTACACAGTCCATGGAGGTCGCAAGAGAGTCAGACATGACTTAGTGACTAAACAACAGCAGCAAAAATCAAGCATGTATATATGGATGAAGGGAGCGGGAGGGCTGGCCCTTGTCCTCCTGTCTGCTGTCCGGGACCAGAGTTCACGGCACCAGCTGGGCACATCAGCATGAAGCAGCAGGTATGGTTTAGGCTGTCCCCACAATGGGAGCCGAGGAGGAAGCGGCTGGACAAGCGGAGATGGCACACGGCAGGGGTCCAGGGCACAGACTCTGGAGTCAGGGCACCTGGGTTTTGCATCTTAGCTTCACAGTTCTCCCACCTCGTGACCCTGAGAAATTTCCTAGTTGAACCTGCCTCAGTGTCCCTATCTATAAACGTGGATGGCATCACTGACTCAATGGGCATGAATTTGAGCAAAGTCCAGTAGACGGTGAAAGACAGGGAAGCCTGGTGTGTCTCAGTCCATGGGGTTGCAAAGAGTGGGCCATGACGGAGCAACTGAACAACAACAACAGAACCGGGACAACAGAACCAGACCTGACCGCCTGGGCCTGCTGCGAGAGGCGAGTCCTGTACGGGGCTCTGGGGCTCAGCTGTGCTCCGTGCACGTTAGAGCCACCACTCTGGTTGCGATGTGATGGGTGGAAAGGAAGACGTGCCCTGGGCACAAAGCCATGTGCAGAGGGCGGCCAGACTGGCCTGTGAGGAGGGCCTGGGCAGTCCTGGCAGCCAGGGCTTCGAGGAGAAGTGGGGAAAGGGAGCATGTGGGCGGGACATGGGTGGCTGTGGGCTCGAGGTAACCCTTTGGAGGCGCGTTTCCTAAGGAACCGTCTGACAGGCCCGACTGGAAAGGGGAGTGCTTGCACCCGGAGACCTGGGAGGAGGCCGCGCAGCAGCCCTGGGCTTGCAGGGAGGACACACGGGGAAGCGCACGGGAGGGATGGCTGAGGCAGGCCCCAGCCGGTCCGTCTTCCCTTCCGTCTGGTGTGGGTCTGCACGCGCTGTGCTGCCCGCCTGCTGATGGTCTCTGCTCCTCTGCACAAGCACTGACTCATCCTTCAAGACCTGGTTCAGGACGTCTCTGGAAGCCACTTGGCTGCCTGGGCCAGAATTAGTCATTGTGTCCTCAGCCTGGCTCGCTCACAGCCTCTCTTTTGAGGTCGTCTCCGGGTGCGGAGCCTGCACACGAGAGGTGCACCGCTGGGGTTTCCTGAATGCACGGTGGGCACGCAGGCAGGTGGGCGACTGGTGTGGCAGGACGGCCCTGGAGCTGGGACCCACAAGCGCAGGGCTGGACCTGGCTGGACAGGCTGGGAGCGCCCAGGCCAGCTCTCCCGGGGGAGGCATGCCTCCCGCCCTGCCAGCCCTGCTCACCTGCCTCCCCTGTGGGTCCCCTGCAGGCCCAGACCCCCAGCTCTCCCCCACACCACTCTCCTCACCCTCTCCGGCCTTCATCACGCTCCCCACACCCTCCCCTGCACAAGCTCCAGCCAAAAAACAAATCAAAACAAACCCCAAGCCTTGACCTGACCCTGAAGCCCTAGCCCGCCTGTGTTTTCCTGGCCGCTGCCAAGTGCTGCCAGAAGGTGGCTTCTCCCACCCACCACCTGCGGCCGGTCCTGCCTTTTCCTCTCTGGCCTCTCACCTGCTCTCCCTTCTCTGCAGAGTTCAGAGGCTGCCCTGAAATGCCTGCCTACTAGGCTGCCCCGTCCCCTGGGGCCTCCTGGGACCACTGGTCTCGCTCCCACTGCATCTCTGCCTGCCCTGCCCTGCCCCTGTCTGGTCCCTCCATCCTCTTTCTCACAGAGAGGCTCTGTCATCAGGCCCTGTGTGCAGGCCACCCCTCGACTCCTCACTGTCCTTCCCAAGCTCTCTGCCTGGGGAACCATCCCTTGAACACCCTGGAACTCAGCCCTGGGTTCCCTCAGCCCACAAGTGTGTGCTGAGGTCCTGTGTGTGCCAGGTACTGTGCTAGGAGCTGACAAGCAAGAGTGAGCACAAACCCTCTGGTCCGTGCACTCGGGGAGCTGCTGTTGGGGGTGTGTGTGTCTGTGTGTGTGTGACATAGACCCTGAACAAATTAAAAAAAATCCAGGAGGTGAGCATCATGTGTTGTGTGTGCTTGGTCGCTCAGCCATGTCCGATTCTCTGTGACCCCACGAACTGTAGCCCACCAGGCTCCTCTGTTCATGGGATTCTCCAGGCAAGAATACTGGAGTGGGTTGCCATTCCCTTCTCCAGGGGATCTTCCCAACCCAGGGATCGAACCCAGGCCTTCTGTAGGCAAATCCTTTACCAGCTGAGCTACCAGGGAAGCCAGGTGAGCACCATGAGTACTTTCAAACAGGGTGCTGATGCCAGGGCACTTTGGGTTGGGTGGTCAGGAAAGGCTTCCTGGAGGAGGTGACACTTCAACTGGAACTGGACCAGGACCAGAAGCTCCTGCCAAGCTTCTAAGTCTTGGGGGGAAATGCATGAAAGGCAGAGGGGGCAGCTGGGGCAAAGCCAGGGCCCACTTGGATGAGCCCACCCAACTGGTCACCTTTCTGAGCTCCCGCACTGTGACTGGTGTCTTAGGCTACCCCACCCCAGGAGGGTCCAGAACATTCTCTCGGCACTCTGGCCAAGGGGTGATGCCGCCTTGCCTTGTGCACCTCCAGTGACTATAGACTCAGCCTTTCTCTGGGACTGCCTCGCCTGGCTCATATGGTGGAGTTAGATGGCTTAGCTGTCCCCGGCAAGTCTTATGGGTTCCAGGGAGACTACTTGGGTTGGAGGCAGGTAAGAGTATTCTCAACACCGCCCCTCCAGGCCCCCCAGGCCTCCCCCGACCCCACATCCTGGGCTGGTTGTGACCCACACTGCCTCCAGGGCTCCTAAACCACTGCTCTCTAGATCCTGCATACTGCAAGGAGGTTGCAATCAGAGCTTTCTGGAGAGAAGAGGGAAGAGGAAAGAAGACCCTTCCTCCACTACTGTGCCCAGCATGCCTGACGTGGGGCAGAAGGCCACTGAGAGTGGGCAGTGTTCATGGCCATATTCGTTTTCACCTTTGTTGTTCTTCCACCTATAAAATGTCACAGACGCCGGGGCTGGGGAGGAGGGAATGGGAATCGGAGGTCAGCAGGTGCAGAGTTTCTGTTTGGGAGATGGATGGTGGTCCTTCAGAATGGTTAGAGCTCTGCACTTAAAACTGCTAAGATGGGGACTTCCCTGGTGCTAAGTGGCTAAGACTCCAAGCTCCCAAGGCAAAGGGCCTGGGCTTAATACCTGTCCAGGGAACTAGATCCTGCATGCTGCAATTAAAGATCCTTCATGCAGTTGCTGGGGGGAAGGGACAGTTAGGGAGTTTGGGATGAATTTGTACACAGTGCTATATTTAAAATGGATAACCAGTAAGGACCCCCTGTATAGCACATGGAACTCTGCTTAATGTTATGTGGTGGCCTGGCTGGGAGGGGACTTTGGGGGAGAATGGGTACGTCTATATGTATGGCTGGGTCCCTCTGCTGTTCACCAGAAACTACGGCAACATTGTTAATCGGCTACACCCCAGTACAAAATACAAAGTTTAAAGTTTGGAGGGGGGAAAAAAAATCCAGCATCCGCAACTAAGGCCCGGTGCAGCCAAATGAATAAATATTCCTTGGCGGCCCAGACAGTTAAATAATCTGCCTGCAGTGCAGGAGACCTGGGTACGATCCCTGCGTCGGAAGATCTTCTGAGGAAAAGAATGGCACCCCACTCCAGTATTCTTGCCTGGAAAATTCCATGGACAGAGGAGCCTGGCAGGGCTGCAGCCCATGGGACGCAAAGAGCTGGATACGACTGAGTAACTAACACACACACACACAAATTGTTAAGGTAGTAAAAAAAAAAAAAGAAAGTTAAAATAGTAAATCTTATGTTATGCATATTTTACCACAGCTTTAAAAAAAAGCAATACCTGCTCCCAGCTCATTGCTTTATCCTCAGTGGCTGGCACAGAGCAGGAGAGCAGAAAGTGACTGTTAGAGGCAAGGGTGTGAGCAAAAAAGGCAAACCCACCTTGGACTCCCCTGGCCTGAGTCTCCCAACCTTCAGGGAAAACGGCAGGAGGGGCTGGCCAGGCTCCCCCAGCCCCCAGAGGACGCTTGAGGCAAACACTTACCTGGGCCTTCTCCTGCCAGAGAGGGAGCCTCTCTTGCTGGTTCAGCAGCCGCGCCATGACCAGGAGGCTGAGCTGGCCTCGAAGCTGCCTGTGGGAGAAGGGGCAAGAGAGACTGAGGGGTGCACCCTGCGAGGGGCGTGGGGGTTCAGGTCTGGAGATGGGCAGGGAAGTGCGGGACACACATGGCAAGGTGAGCAGGGGAGAGCCCCTGTCTGGGGAATTTCAGCTTTCTCCTTTGGTTTCCAGCATTTATGATATATTTTAGAAGTCATAAAAAACATGCCAGATGGGAAAGTTTAAAAATAAGCAAAAGAGAATAATTAATGAAGAAAAAGGTGGTGATTTCAGAGGCTAGCATGGTGGTGTTTTTCTTCTTAGTTTTTTTTTTTTCTATATAGGTCTGTGCTACACAGAGATACCGTGCATCCACTTCTGTACAGACCATTGTCTTTTTTTTCCTTTGCAGCATATTAAGATCTTTCAGCCCTGGAAGGTGGGCTGGTGAGGCCACATTTTGTTGTTTTTTTTCCCACCCAGTATTCAGTGACTTTTCTTTGGAGAGTCCCTTCACTTCCACCCCCAGCCCAGATTCAGGTTCCCAGGCGGGCACGTGAGCCGAGCCTGGCCCATCAGCCCCTGAGTTCAAGCCACTCGAGGGGGCCTCGGGGTCTCGGCTGGGACCAGTAGAGTGTGTTCTCTTCCAGCAGGGCCACTAATCTGCTGGGAGGGGCTCCTACAGTCACTGGCGGCCACCCTGCCTCTCGGTGGGGCTGGGGCAGCAGTGGGGGAGGCTGGAGGATGAAGCAAGTAGACACAGAGCCCTCCCTGCCTGAAGCCTCCAACCCCCAGACCCATGCAGTCAGTGGGTCAGGTAGCTCAGCCAATAAAGTCCCCTTTGCTTCTTCAGCAAGTCTGAGCTGTGCTTCTAAGTCTAGCGCCAGTCCTGACTGATTTCCTCAGGGTGGAGCGGGTACCGGCTCTCTTCTGGAGTAAAGCCTTATAATGGGGATTTCAGATGCTAATATTTATGGTTCTGATTTTCTTCTCTATTTTTTAAATTATGAAAATATGATAATACATTTACAGGAGACTTGGAAAATACAGAAAAAGTTACATATAGCTCCACGATATATTTGGAAAAGGAAATAGCAACCCACTCTAGTCTTCTTGCCTAGAGAATCCTGTGGACAGAGGAGTCTGGTGGGCTGCCGTCTATAAGGTCGCACAGAGTTGGACATGACTGAAGCGACTTAGCAGCAGCAGCAGCCACAATATATTGGGGCTTCCCTGGTAGTTCAGTAGTAAAGAATCCACCTGCAACACAGGCGACCAGGGTTTGATGCCTGGGTCGGGAAGATACCCTGGAGAAGAAAATGGCAACACACTCCAGTATTCTTGACCGGAGAATTCCAGAGGAGCCTGGCGGGCTACAGTCTATGGGGTCACAGAGAGTTGGACACGACTTGGTGACTAAACCACCACCACCACCACTATTATTACAATTATTTTTAAGTAGATTAAGATTTTTAATCAGAGTTTCAATATCAAATTCTCAAAAATTAATAGAAGGGATATACAGAAAAGTAGAGGGATACAGTAGACCTGAAAACACCACGAACCAATTCAATAGAATTAAGATTTACATGATTTTCACACAAGTAGGATACAAATTCTATTCAAGTTTCCATAGACTATTAACTAGGAGATACAGGAACATATCCAGGGACATAAAACAAGGTGCAAAATTTTCATGGTCTAAAGGTATTAAAATCATAGAGTCTGTTATCAGTGGAATTACATTAGAAATCAGTATCAAAAGATATGTGAAAATAACCCACATATTTTCAAGTGCAATGTGACATTTACCAAGAGAGATCTTTGACTTAGTCGGGCTCTGGCTTTCATGGGTCCCTGAGGGCTGGGGTGAGTAAAGGGTTAGAAGAGGGGAGTAGAGACCAGAGGATGGGACTGGGGGTGGCAGTGGCCAGGAGAGGCTGGAGGGGGCAACGGGAGGAGGGGTGGGGGGTTACATCTTCCTCACACTTCCACACACTTGTGGCCCCCACGGGCAGCAGAGGTCAGCCCCTGACATGGATTCTGATGTGGCCACAATCTCTAACTCCAGGGGAAGCAAAGGTGAGGTCCTAGAGCCAGAGGAAACCAAAGGAACATGGTGGAAGACACTTGGGTCAGAACCAGCTCCATAGAGGAGACATTCCCTCGAGTAGCAACACTGCTGGAGGGACCCCACGGGCACCCCCACCCCATCCTGGAAGGACCCCACAAGGAACAGAAGGGTGGCACATGGGGACGGCAAGCTGCAGGCCGCCCTCGGAAATGACATTTCCCTAAAGAAGTACTTGGGGGAGGCAGGACTGAACCTGGCCCCCTCAGCGGGGCTGAAGGCACCCTTGCAACCCCCCCAGGGCTTGCGCCCACCCTGGCTTCCTGTGGTGGGGGTGGGGAGCTCCTGGATGGTGGGGAACGGAGGCGGGAATGGCCTCCTCCAACTTCCCATCGGGCTGAGCAGGTGGTACCCGAAGCAGGCACCTTGTTTATATTCTTAGTCAAGAAAATCAGAGGAATCAACAACGCAAGAAGCTTTTGATTTAAAACAAACAAACAAAAAACAGCATCAGGCAACAGTGCCCCATACCAGAAGGGCAGACGTGAGAAAGAGCGGGACGCTCCCATACAGCTGGTGGGGACGTAAATGCATACACCCACCTCAGTCACCTGCTGGGTGAGACCTGCTCAAGCTGAAGACGTGCATGTGCCCACCCACAACCCAGCAGTCCTCCTCCCTGGCACAGAGATGCGATGTAGGAAAAAACAGAGAGGCAGGCGTGCAATGTCGGCCCACGAATGGACAGACGACTGGACTTCATCTGCAGCGCTCGGGGACCACGGACGAGCCAGGACTCCGCCCAGCTGCATGGTGACCTCACGGCGCTGTGCGGGAGGAGCCATTACAAAAGACTACACCTGTGTGATTAAGTGCAAAACCGGGGATCCTGCTGTCCTTGGTGGGGGGCAGGTTCTGTTCGCATTTTTTGGTTTTTTTTTCTGGTTGCACCACATGGCTTGCAGGATCTTACTTCCCCGACCAGGGATTGAACCTGTGCCCAGCACTGAAAAGTGATGAGCCCTAACCACTGGACCACCAGGGAATCTCCTCCTTTCGTTCTGGGTGCTGCATGTGTTGGACTTGTGAAAACTCGCTGAGCACACACTTACAGTCGGTGTTCTGTTTGTATGCTGCAATTCAATAAAACGATTACTTAAAGAAGTTCAGCTGGGTGGGGGTGGGGTAAGGATTGCCCAATTTAGACAATAAAAATATAGGTGGTGGTGGTCCTTCAGTCGCTAAGTGGTGTCCAACTCTGTGACCCCATGGACTGGCAGCAAGCCGGCCTCCCTGTCCCTCACTATTTCCCGGAGTTATAGGATGATATAGGATGCCCAGTTAAATTTGAATTTCTTATAGATAAGGAATAATAATATCCCACAGACAAGGAATAATTCCTTAGCATAAGTTCCTCCCATGTGATCTTTGTGTTGCATCTGGCCTCCCTGAGAGGGATCGGCCATCCTGGACTGGGAAGGGCTGTCATTAGGCAGCGCGGGGCCCTCTCTGACCCCGGTTCCCTCTGCAGAGAGCGCCAGTGTTCCCACCGACCACCTCAGTCCTGGGGAGAGGTAATCCCACATGGGCTCCGCCAAGAGACAGAAAGCAGAAGCCCCTCTTCCAGTGCCCCCCATACCAGCCTCCGACGGGTGAAGGCAGGCAGGGCCCCGCCCCACAGCCGGAGCTCCACCCCCTCTCTCCCTGGGCTCCGCCCACCATCGCTGCACTGTCGGCCAGAAGCTGCTCTCCAGCTGTTCCCCCGAAGCCCGGCCCAGCAGCAGCTGGGCCAGAGCACAGTGGGAGGTAGACGGACCCTCCAGCCCCTCCAGCCGCTGCTGCGAGGCGAACTTGCAGCGGGAGTCAGAAGTCCAGCATCTGGGCTTCATTAACCCAAACCCGAGCCTTCGGGAGCGCTCTTGCCCACAGCGGGAGGGGAGGGGCCGACCCTGGATCGGGGTTCAGGGAGAGCCAGGGCTGGTTCCAGGAGGGAGGAGGCGGACAGAGCTGTTGTCTGGGGGTGAAAAATAAAGAGAAAAGCACTAAAAAGAGCACCGAGGGGGCGAATGGATGAAAGAAACCCGCATCAGAGGGCGGCGTTCCCTGCTTGCCCACTGCCTTTCATCCCCACGGCCCTGCTCTGCCTTCTAAACTAGTCCCCTGCCCTCTCAGCTCCCACTGGGACACACAGACAGGGAGACGGGACCCGTTTTCAATTTTACACTGAGAAGTTACTGGACAGAGGAGGGAAAGCCAAGACTCAGCCCAAACACCACCCAAACTGCGCAGGGCGCAAGCAGGGGTGGGGGGTGGAGAGGGGGGTGGGAGTGGGGCGAGGCCTGCGGCTCTGCGGAGGTTGACCCCACCCGGGAGGCCTCCCGGGAACTCAAAACAGGCGGACAAAGGAGGACGCAGAAGGCCCTGGAACCTTCCCAGCTACTGTCATATAAGGCAACGGGCTCAGCCCACTGCGCTCACACCAGGCCAGGCCCCTGCAGCGGCCTGCCTCCTCCACCCCCGCGAGCCGCTGCAAGACCAGGACGCTGGATCAGCACGCGGAGGGGCCTAAGGCGCCGAGAGGTTTGGAAATGACTTTTCCAAACCGACAACAGAGCCCGGTCGGACCTGGAGCGCAGGCGCTCAGTTTCCCAGCCTCCAGCCCCTCTCCCCCCAGCTCCTGCGAGGGACAGCCTGCTGGGGCTCGGGGGGGCAGCAAAGGCCCCAAGCCCTCGTGGGCCAGGAAGGTGCCAGGACCACCACACAGGTCAACGTAGCCCCTTCATACGGGAACCGGGCCCCGCTGAAGCTGAACTGCCCAGGAAGGCCATCGGGCATCTGGCCAAAGGTGTGAACGGCCTTTTCCGTGTCTCCAGGGCAATTCAGGAAGCAACCACAGCGGCCGGTCGTGGTGGAAACACTGCCCAGCACCCTGCCCCAGGGCGTCGGCGGGTCTGCCCCTCCTGGGCCGCTCAGGCCACCTCACCCAGCACTGCCTGCTCTCATGCCACCTGCCCCTCAGTCCTTCCCCTGGAGTCTCCTGTCTTGCATGTGAGCACGTGTCACCCGGGCAGGCAGATGGGGGCCTGGGCTCAGAGGTGGGGGTCGCCTCCTCAGCCGTCTGCCCAGGCATCTCACACCCGCTGGGGCACTCACAAACGTGGACACAGCACAGGACAGACAGGAAGAGAAGGCGGCATGCAGACAGCCTCGGACCCACGCAGGGGGCTCCCACCGGGCAACACGAAGGAGCTGTCTATGATCGCTGGCTTTGCCATGACTGGCACCCACAAGTGCTGGCCATGCCAGGGGAGCCAGATACGAGACAGAACCCTGTACGGCCCCACTGGGGCCCGAGTCTGAAGCCCAGCACAACAAATCCATGGGATGAAAGCTGCCGAAGCGGCTCTTTTTGCAGAGGCCATGCCTGGGACGGGTCCAGGGCCCTTCCAGGGGAGCAGGTGACCTTCTGGCTGGTGACGCAGTGGTGGCTGCACGGACACCCGGCGCAGTGCAGTGTCCACCTGACATGTTCTCTCCTGCATGTACATCACAACCAAACAAGAACCAGGTTCACTCAGACAGTCACATCCGGACCTCCAGCCTCCTCTCTCCCCTCCTCCCTCCCTTTCTTTCTCTCTTTCTGGTATGATGATGAAACCTAGACCCCTAAAAACACCTGAAAAGTCACCTGGTCTCATGTCCTGGGACCCGCATATCCGTCCATTCAGTCAGGGCCTCCGCATACTTGGAGAAAAGTCGCTAGGGACTTCCCTGGTGGTCCAGTGGCTAAGACTCTGCACTCCCAGAGCAGGGGGCCTGGGTTCGATCCCTTGTCAGGAAATTAGATTCCATGTGCTGCAACTAAGCCCCAGCACAGTCAAATAAACAAATATTTAAAAAGTCACCATACTTCGCACACTATCCCTTCCCCCGAGCGCAACAAGCTACTCTTCTCTGTCGTCGGGAATCTTTGCCGTCTGGGTGGGTTCTTCTGAAAGCCCTTGAGGTTGCTTACATTCTCATTGAGCAAGGCGCTCAGAACTGAAGTGGACCCTTATTTTGGGGGGAGCCCCTCAACGCTACGCTCTTGACAGGTTGAGCCCAAAGTCTAGTCCACACGTCTGGCTGTGAAATCCCATTTCCTAGACCCCTGTTCTCCACTGTGCAGCTTGGTCTCTCCCCCTCAGCCCATCGTTATGGTCTTTTGAGATCTTTGTGGATCTTCGCTGTCAGTTGCCTTCATGTTATGCATGAACCCGACCACTGTTCTGTTAATGGCCTTGTTCAAGACCTTGGATCTGTGCCGGCCAACTTGTCAGTGGAGACAGAGCTCTGGGTGCCGCCCGGACCTATCCTCCAGGCAGACTCTGATGGCCAGTGGCACCTTCTGACGATGAGTCCATCTAACTGGACATCACTCTTCAGCCCACGCTTCAGCTTGCTATGTTATGGCAAGATAGGATGTGCGTCTCCATCAAATGCCCTACAGAACCCAGACAGCCCTCTCCAGGGTATTCTTCTGCTTAGCCTATCAAAAACTAAATGAGGCTAGGCTGGTATGATTTATTCTTAGGAATCCTAGAAAGCAGGGCTTCCTTTTCTATGTATGTGCTCACAAGCTTTCCCCTGGGGAGTTCTGTTGAGGAACACGTCAAGTCCACAGAGCTGAATGAAGAAGAGCACCCTTCTTCTTCATCCCCCGGGGAGCTCTCCCTTCCCCAGAGGTCTCTGTGGAGTCAGGGCTCCCCCACATTGTGCAGGACAGACAGACGTGAAGGGGACCTCAACTCACTCCACCCAGTTAGATGCTGCCATCCGGTCTCCCCCTGCTATTACAGGCTACAATCCCCTTTGATCAATATTCCAGTCCAGATGAAAAATTAGGCTCCTTCACAAAAGAAAACAGAAACAAAATATGAATTACGTGGTGTTGTTCTCCCTTCACCAGGGTTATCATTTGCCTGTCAACCCAGAAGAGCTCTCCTGGCATCAAAAATAACTATACAGGAGACGTCCCTGGTAGTCCAGTGGTTAGGACTCACACTTCCACTGCAGGGGGTGTGGGTTTGATCTCTGGTCAGGGAACTAAGATCCCACATACCTCTCGGTGAAGCAAAAAAAAAAAAAAAAAAATTATACAGAAGCTCCTTCTGTGGGCTTTAGCTATCCCCAAGAGAACTGTCACTGGTTCATCGGGTTCATGTTATTTTTCCATGTGCCTTGCCTGTGTCCCCTTCCTTCTCTCTTCCATATCTTTCAAGATCAGAGATCATGCATGATGAGCTTTGGGTGCAGACCTTGCTGTCTCTAGATATTAATACTTCCTGCTTTTTCCCTCACTGGGTCCATTCGCAATCCATGTCCAAAGTCTTACTGTAGGATCTCCTGGCCCAGCTGAGCCACTTTGTCTTTGGAGTCTGCTACTGAAAAACGCTTGCTCTCTCTGCTTTTTGAAATCTGCCCTTCAGAAGCCAGCTCTCCACAAGCAAGCTCCCTCTTCTGTGCCAGGATTCCAGGGACCCAGAGTTCGAAGTCACAGTCCCTGTCCTCAGGATGCTCACAGTCCAAGGGGGCACCAACAACCAAGTTTCTGCATCCGGAGGTTTCTACAAAGAGAAGCTGCCTCCTCAGAGCCTAGTCTTGGGGGTGAGGAAGTGTCGACCAGGCAAAGAGGCTTTTCGGCGAAGAGGGAACAGGCGTTGAAACGTTCGAGACAACTGCTCCTCGTGGGTTTGGGTAGCGGCACAGCTTCAGGATAGGGCTGGAGTGTGGAAGCCTGCAGGGGCTGGGGAGCTGGGGAACATGGAGGGACGTGAAAAGCAGGCAGGAGGGCCCTAGTGTACCAGGCAGGGCTGTTTGAATTTCATCCTGGGCATAGAAGTCTGAAGGATTTTAAGCGAAGGAGTGACAGGGCCAGATGTGCACCAGAAGCAAGATCCCGCCGCAGGGCAGCATGGGGACGGTCAAACTGGCAAGAGATTGGAGACTGTGAGTTGCGGCCAGCCTTGGAGGGTGACGTGGAGAGGCGACGGTTGTGGGAGAAGGGGCTGCTTTTTACTCTCATTTTTCACTGCTAAGCTCCACTTTGCCTTCAGCATAACAGCGCATCCCTGGTTGAGGAGGTCGGGGAGAGCGCGGGCATCACACCAGTGTTGGTGAGTGTTGTTGATCTTTTGTGCTTAACTATTCGGCAGAGATAGTGGCAGCCCTCGTACAATA